>NC_046652.1:6070000-7412500 GCF_900324485.2 Mastacembelus armatus | reverse complement strand
GAGACGTAAACCTCCTACAAAAATACAGTTTTACATACATACTGTATGTGCACTATATGCACTCTCTCATTCACGCTATCCTGATGCAGAGATGATCCCTGTTTATGATGTCAAGGATGAGACAATGTTTACAGTAGGATGCCAAAGCTGTACTATTGGGCACAAGGCACATTTTGATGCACAGTGCTGCACATTTTCCCAAAAATTTAACCTATAACGAAATTGAGGCATGAAATATTAGTCTGTGTGTCTTTATATATTAAGAAGATGGAACTTTATGTTCAATATTTTCATGTATTTTGTTGTTTTAAATGCATTGTTTTGGTGCATTGTGTTGAATAAAAGCTACAGACTCTATATTATTCTTGTTCCTATCATGGCCATTGCTTCAACAAACCAACTTTATTCATGTTCTTTCTAAACTGAGGCACAATTGAGTCACAGTTGAGCTTTATTCCAGACAATGAATGAAGACAATGCACATGGTAAAATGATAAATGGTCTGCACTTAGCACTTTTCTACCTTAACGGACAAAGCGCTTTACAATTTTTACCTCTCGCTCACCCATTCACACAGTCACACAAAGATGGCGGCGGAGCTGGCCTTGCCACCGGGAGGAACATGGGGTTCAGTGTCTTGCCCAAGGACACTTCGACATGTGGACCAGAGGAGCCAGGGATCGAACCGCCAACCCTGTGATTGGTGGACAACCCACTCTACCTCCTGACCCACAGCCGCCCCGCACACGGCATCTTTAAAGAAAGAAATAAACTGGTCTGATATTGACCTGCGGCCTCTCTGAGACGTATTTGGCACAGTGTCGGATGAGGCGGATGGCTTCCATGCTGGTGTCTGGGAAGGAGGCATTACAGGCAAACTCTGATAGACACTTAACGGCATCCTGGAAGGAGTCGATGGTGGCTGCAAAGTGCTTTTCAAATACATTCGCTAAGAGATGGACAGAAGGGGTTTAAGAAAGAGTAATAGAGGGGTGGGTCAGGGGAGATAGAGATAGATGAAGGTGAAAGATAAAAAGAGTAGGTCTATGAGATCAAGATGAATGGAAATTACGAAGGTTACAATTAAATTTTTTTTTCTTTCCGTGTGTGTGTGTGTTGGACTTACTGACAATATGGCCAGTGGTCTGGAAAGCCAGCTCTACAATACTCTCATCCTGGTCTGAGGCAGCCAGGTGGAAGACAGAAAAGATGTTTTTCCAGCCTGAACGGATGTTTGCTGCCTGGGAGTTAACCATCTGGGCAATACAGCGTACGACCATGTCTCTGATGGTAGGAGACCTGGCGAAAAGACAGGGAAGAATTCATTGGAAGACGGAGAGGGATGGAAACAAACAGCTCAAACACTGAGAAAGAGGAGTGGATAGAAAGTGAAGAGAAATCGATGAGGAGAAAGGGAAAGTAAGGAAAGTAAAGTAAGAATCATAAGGGCCAAAAAATGAAAAAGAACTAAATTCATCTCCTCATTGACATCCATTAGCTTTAAAAGCTCTTTATAACATTCTCAGTCTAATTTTCAGGCAGAATCATTATTCCAGCACCAGCTAGACTCAGCATGACAGGGTTTTAAAGCAAATGTTGCCATAGGAAAGAGCATTCCTAATTGCTCAGCACTCAGTAGTTATGAATGAGAGAAAAGCTCTGCCTCCACTTAGCATTACGCACACACCAACACAGAGGAGGGCAGCCTGAGTGAATCTAATGGACACACTGCGCTGCAGGGTTTATATGGCTGCCTGCCATCTGCTCAACCTGTTCAATCTGTGGGTGGATTTATACTTAAACTGCTAGTCCTCTTTCACATCAAAGGTGTGCTGCACTAAAACAGCTTGTGTTTCGACATTCTGCACAAAGATGATTACTACACCCACAAAATCTCAAACTCATCTATCAGTGATAGCCCTTTAAATTTCACTCAGGGCGGATTTGGACCAAACAAGGACAAAAAGATTTTTGATCAATACACAGATAATACAGAGAGGGTTATACATGTCAGCTGAAATGTTGGCCTGCTGCTTAGTCACTACCAGAAAACAGAGCGACAGAAGCACAGAACGAATGAAAAGGAAGAACAGATGAGGCAGAAGGCTGCTACAGGGGTTGAAGGGGGGAGGGGGCCGTGACTTGAACCAGTGTGTGAATGCAGCCGTGTGAGAAGCTGCTCAGAAATGGTAACCTCTCACAGCCACAATACAGGCCTTGTGAATGAACCATCAGCATTAAAGATTTACATAAGACTAACATGAACACTCACACATATAAATATACTTGTGAGTATAGATATATATATATATATATTTTTTTTTTTAAATATATATTATTTATTTATTTTTTACCTGTTCTTTTTCATAATGTGCTCAAAGGGCCTCAGAAAGTCTTTCTGGAACCTGAAGTTAGCCAGCTCCCCCTTCTCCAAAAACTTCATGGACAACTGCCTGAGTGAGTCCACTGCAAAAATTGCCACATCCTCATTGGAATTACAGCCAACCTGCACAGAAGTGAAAAATATTTCAGAGACACCACAGTTTTTTAAACATCTGATAGTTTTTCATGACTATTTTCTTAAAATGTCGAGTGAAGCTTATTATGAACAAATGATTCCCTCAGTAAGGTGTGCACCTGAAAAACAAACACCGTACAGTATACAGAAGAAACAGTTCCAGCAGTTCAAAAAAATATATTTTAAAATCCACTTTCCAACATAATAAATTATTTTTGAGGAGTTAATTTTACATGTGCCAAACTTTGTTTGCAGCTACTCAGTGAGAAGCAGTCTCGCTTGAATAGCAAAATGCCAGAAGCTTTTCTGGCAACAATTCTTGTTTATCAGTGACTGAAATCATAAAAGACAAAAACAAAAGGTAGGAGAAGTAGAAAACCTGTCACCACAGTTCAATTAGTGCTTTCTATGCTGGGGAAAATTAAGTGCCTGCTTTTGCTTCATGGTTTCCAACCAACCATGACTCACCTTGTTGAAGTGGTCTCCAATAACCTCCCAGATCCTGGACCACTGCAGCCTAATGCGCCCCATGTTGTAGTAGGAGATCTCTACTATTTTCTGCAGGCTGAACATGCGTGGGTGTGTGGGTGATGCCAGCTCATCCATGGACACAGCACACAACCAGCGCACAAAATCGACTGACAAAAGACAGAAGATGTTGTTGATAATTACAGGAAAAGTACTTGCATTAACAAGGTGACTCATAATGGTTCAAAATGCTTAGGGAGTCCTCGCAGGAGTAGGAATATGTTTTGTAGGTAGATCAGTTAGACTCACCTATTGCATTACCATCCAGTCTGGTAGAACCTGTGAATATCCTAAAGCAGAGAAACATGACAGTAACTGTAATAGATGCATTTTATTTGCACATTTTAAGAGAACATTTCTGTCAAAAACAGAGAAAACAAGAGGATGTAAATGAGGACTGGTGCAAAAAGAAAGATCCCATTAAAGTGCCAACATGTTGTGAGCAGATCTGAATAAACACTGAATGTGTTTTAGTCTATTACCTTTGTGATAAGAAAACAATCTCATTGTATAATATAGATTTTGAAGTTTTGTGTAACATTGTAGGCTCCAGCAGATCCCCATAACCATGGTTAGGAATAAGCGGGTAGATAATGGATGGATGGAAGAAACACTGTGTCTCTATTGTCCCAGTTTGTACGAATAACTGATGTCAACATAATGATTTATTCAAATATAGAGTATATAGAGTAACAAGGTTAAAATGACATGGGAGATCATCCAAAGCAACTCTGACCAAATTCATTATTTAATACATGCGTTCTCTATACTGCTTAGTCCAGCTCAGGGTTGTGGTGGGCTGGAGCCAGTCCCAGTTGAAACTGGTTGAGAGGATTCACCCCTCAAAGATCCCTTGTCTATCACAGGATTGACACACAGAGACAGGAAAAGACTCAAACTCTCATTCACACCTACGGTCAATTTAGAGTCACCAATTAACCTAAGTCCCAACTGTTTGTAGTTGGACTGTGGGAAAAAGCTCGAGGACCCAGAGAAAACACACACAAGCACGGGAAGAACTTCACAAAGAAAGGCCCCGGTTTTAAACAGGATTCAACCCCAGAACCTTCTTGTTGTGAGACAGCAGTGCTAAGCACTGCTCCACCAGGCCACACCTGAGCCTAAATTCTTCTGATATATTTCTACTCATGGTGAATCCACTACCTGTCCACAGCCACCACCACACTTTGAGAGCTGGTTTCTCCAATGGACTCCTGAATACTGGCAATCTGCTTACGGTCCACAGTCCCTCCAACTACAAAGCAAACCACAGAGGATTCAAACATGAAAATAAATATCTTTAATGAGCATATTTAACAACACCAATCTATTAAAAGCACAGCTCCACTGAAAACAATAGGACTTTATATGTATCAGGTATTTATAAATTGCTGTTGACCTAGGCCCAGGTACTCGTCATTGTTCTGCTCCTTGGTACTTGCAACAAAGCCCTCTTTGCCCCGCACAGTCCCTGAGATGTAGCGTGCCTTCACTCCCGTGCCGATCAGTTGAGCCAGCTCAAGCTGGCTGATGCACTTCATGATCTGGGGAGAGACACAGACATATTTAAAGACACTGAAATGTTATAAAATGTGCAAAATGGTGTAGAATCCTAAAGAATCTTGAACAAGAGAGAAAAAATGAGGAAGTCAATGACAAAGCAGGCCAACATACCCAATCACCTCAATGTCCAACAAAAAGACGTGAATGGTTAAGTGCAATATGAGTCCACTCTCTGAAAATAATTTGAAGCCTTACTAGTAACTGTGGTCGGTGTTTCAATCATTTTTATATGTAGTTTGAACGTTGTACTTGTTTTTAAGAAAAAAAAAAACAAGATACTGTATTTACTCACGTTTACATTTATCGTTACATTTACTGGTGATTTTATTAATGGTGTATTTTGAGATCTTTTTAAATTAAATACTCACAAGAGACTGTGTTATATTTCTTTTCATGTAATGCCTAGCAACATCCCTCATGAATGCCTATTGTGGCTCATTGAATCAAAGAAGTGAGACAATAGCAAGAAAGATCAGGTGAGGTAACCTAGTACAGAACACGGTGAGGAGATACTGTACAGCAGGTAAAACTGCATATAATTTCAAATAAAACGAAAATAACAGACCTCATGCCAGGAGTTGCCCAGGTAGTTTCCATCTGTGTGGGCCACAGTGATCAGGGTCTTGATGGTGTCAATATTCTTCTGCTTCATTTCTGCAATGCCAGAGCTGGCTGTCAGCAGGGTGAACCTTGCCAAAGCCTGCACATATGCATCCCTTTCCAACTGTTAGACAGACAAAAAAGACAAAACAGTGAGTCAAATTACTGCCAGGTGAGAGACAATAATCCACCGGTTCTGACAGCAGTACCTGTATGGAGAAGATGCAAGCTATCCTGATGGCGCACCGGATCCCTTCAAGACACAGTGAAGCCACCTCAGTGTCATCACAGTCCTGAAGGCCCACACTGAAAGCAGCCAGGAAGGGTGTCCATGCCAGCTGAGGAACAATAGTGGGATGAGTTGTCCAATTTGTGTGTGCCGCTGTGAATATGCATCACATTGCATCAGCCTGTCTGCTTGTGTTACCTTGAACATGGGCCTGACGTGCTCCAGATGTGTGGCACTGGTGAAAGGAGCCTGGACGTGGCTGACAGCCTCCATCAAGGCTTTAGCTGTCTTAGCCATCTGCTCCATCTCCACATTGTACAGCAGACGCCTTTGCTTCTCACTGGCCACACCTGAGCAAGAATCAGCACCAGTCACACACACTAACACTTTGTGGACCACCTTTGACTTGGATTACAGGCTGAATTTGCTGTGGCATTATTTCAACAACCTATGTGACATCACAACATTTATTTCCATTTAGAGTTGTATTAAGTTTCAGTCGAGATCTTGTGGTGGTAATGACCACTGTTTTTTTTTTTTTAAGGAGGTTAAGGTCTGGACAATTTATATGTGAAAATAATTCCTCATTCTCCCAGAACCCCACTTTCACAGTTTAACCCAGATGAATCTTGGCATTGTTGTCCTGTAATATGTTGTTGCTATCAGTGAAGGAAAAGACATTGATGTGACAATCTGGTCCAGTACATTCAGGTCATCAGCTCATTTCATTTTACTGCCACATAATGTTGCTGAGCCTCAACCTGACCAATGACTCAAGCAGTGACGTACTGACCAACCCGCAGCAAAAGTTTAATCTGATAGTTTTAAGTGTCACCCAAAATCATCCATGACAGAAACATAAATATCAGGTAAATGGCTCTGGATAATAACTGGACTTTTAGTAGCCAACACATCTTTGAGATAGCCCATGGCAGTACGACTCACTCTGTTTGCTGGATTTCATGGTGAGCTCCTTTGTTTCCTTCATGGCAATCTTTTTCCCTGCAATCTCATTGTATATAGCTGAGAGATATTCCTCAGGCAGGTCTTTGCTGTCGTTGATGCCACGGTTCATCTTGATGTATTGCTCTTTTGTCATTTTATTCTTCACCTTTACAGACAACAAATAGGATATGGGTCAACAGCTGCTTATGCAGTCCCTGTGATTTATGTTGCACTCATATTTGAGGAAATGAATGCTGTCAAAACACATTCCCAAAGGCTGCTGCCTCACTGAGGTAGAGTGCTTACCTGCGGACTGTGAAGGTCTGTTGTCAACATAATGATTGAGTAGGCAAGGACGTATGCAGTGTCAGCACTGGCAAAGAGGGTTTGCCTAGAAAAATGAAACGGAGAGAAGATGACTAAAACAGCTTGCCCTGTACGCCCCACACAGAATCAAATCCAGATGTTTCCATAGTTAGAATCTTCCAGGCAGAGACCATTAACTCACCCCTGGTTGCATTCAAGATATCTTGCTGCAAATTTTTCCATGAGCCGGTCAATCTTCTGGGCCTCTCCAGGGAGCCGAAATCCCTCTAGGAACATCCTTAGTGCAGAGACAAAGTCTTTGCCCTGAAAATCCATTTGATCCACGTAGGCGTACATCACCTCTTTATTGAAGCGGTCATTGTCCCCAAGGAACTCTCCCACTTGAGTCTAAGAGAGGAAAACATGTCTTGTTTTAACAAACTGAAATGTTAACTTAACGAAGACAGTCTAAAATGTTGCTATGCCACCTCATGCAGCCTATAGGTAATCCTTCAAGCTTACAATTCTGACAGGAACAAGAACAGGATTGTTCTTCAACTAACATTTCTCTCATCATAAGATGGTAAAGCACATGGAGAGAACTGTGAAAGTACAACACTGTAAAAGAGCTTATTTGTTTTACCACCATCCAGTTTTTCCACTGTTTCAGAAGTAAGAGTGTCACAGTCAGGTCTTTTATTTGTCAACAATATATGCTGGGATAGTTTAAACCTGACTCACACTGTTGTCCTCACTAAAGTCTAAATTCCTTAATCCTTTTTCTAGAAAACATTTTAACTCTGTTTGAGGAAGACAGAGGAAGACACTTATTAATATCTCTGTAGCTGGGTGCTTTCTCTACCAGACTTGGTAGACTGCAAGACTGCTCTTAAGTCTCTTATGAAAAAAAAAAAAAAAAAGGAAAACACTTATGTTTGGTTACCAGAGTAACCTTTGTTGTCTGAAAACTGAGAGAGGTATTCTACCATAGGAAGCACCATCTGGCATGACCAATCATGAAAGCTTCACTACCACCATGTCTCTCAGGGGACAGACCCATCAGTGGAGTCACACAGCCCGGCTCGTCTCTTTTTATAACAATCTGTGGGCATTCTCCAGTGTGTTTCTACCACCTGTCCTACACATGCAGGCAAGCCAATGCTGCGAGACACCACAATCAGTTTTCTGAGAACTGGCGCTCTGGCAACGACACATTCTCTTTCAAACCGTGTTCAGTATCTCACTATGGGAAAAGTGGCTCACTCCATGATCTGAATCACATAACACTTCGAACCAAGAAAGCCAACGCTACAGATTAAGAAAAACAACACTAAGGAGACTGTGTGTGGAGATGCAGCAATGTGCAGGCAGAAAATCCTAATAAATGTGTGTGGGGATGCCAAGCTAGCAGCAGTACAGATATCCCTCAACAAAATATCCTTAAACAGGGCCCATGAAGTGGCTATGCCCCCACTAGAAGGAGCCCACAGACCATTCTGGGGCTGTAAATAACAATTTTCATAATCCAGTATGATTGCCTTCATTACCTTGTGAGAAAGATGCTGGCATGCCCTCTCTCTGTGTGTGGGAGCCTAAGATGCGAAAAGCTTACTTCTACTAAAAGCCTATGTTCTGTCCAATTGGGTGCATGAAGACCATATGTGCATTAAACCGCCTCTGGTGCTCATTGGTAAAAAGTGAGGGGAAATCAAACAGCTCCAGTGTGGTGAAGCTAAAAGTGAACTTGACAACCTTCGACACAAAAAAACAAACCTATATGGCAGATATTGATTAAATTATGGAAAAGGTCTTAACATTGTCCAGTAAATCCTGTAGGATGCTTAACACTTCTACAAATGAACACTGGAACAAAAAGATACCTCTTGTTTCACACATTTTTTCAAACACAAACCACCTGCCATTGTACAATGACCACATAAGGTGTGAATCGGCCCTCGCATCTTTCTTTCTTAATCACCCTCAGACGTACAGTAGGCCTGACTCATTCACGTTTAACCTTTCATGTGTCAGGCCCAGACAGCCAGGTGCTTGGGGTGTGGATCAAATATCTGCCAAAAGTATATCACATTAAATCCCTGTACAACGACAGTGGTTGGGGTAGCTGAAGTCACCATACTGGTTCTGTCAGCCAAGGTACAAAAGCCCAATTGGGAGCTATCAGAAATGATGACGGCTGCACATTGCTCACTCTTATTAGCACTGGAGCTATGAGACGGGTTGTGGGGGACCATAAAGCAGCTGATTTGGACATAAGTTAGCCAGTACATTGCTGTGTCTTTATTTCTTAAAGAACAGACTAAAGAACACTGCATTTAGAAATGATGCAAAGAGATCTACAGATGCCTGCTCAAACACATAGCACACCAGGCACAGCACAATGTAACTGAGTCTCCACTTGCTGTAAAGAAGATTTCCTCTGCAGAGCAGAGCTGTTTAATGACAGCAGAAGCCTGCTCCACATTATGGGTTTGTGGACTAGCCTGTGTAATGTCACAGAGCAAGTGCTATATAAATCTTGACAGTTTATATATACCACTGCTGTCTATTGTCCATCTTGATTAGAACAAAAAGGGATTAGACAAGGAAAAGGGGATTAGACATTTTCTCAGATATGGCAAAAAAAGATTGAGGGCAAGGAAAACCGTCATTAACTTAAGCCAGGAGGGCCATGTGCCATTTACAACCCTACGCTAAAACATAGCCCCGCACCCTGCCAATGAAGGATCCATTGCCACAGATTTTCTCATTAGTACTGTTCCCAATGGAACGCTGGTGGTGAACACATCTGTGGCTCTCCCGTTATGAGCTAGCACACTTTCAGGGGAGATCCTCAAAATGTGACTAAAGTAACATCACACATCCAAGGTGTAGAAAGCACACCCGGTGCTGGAAATCCCTTGGCGTCATCAACCCCTGAAGTACAGTATGACAGAAATTACAGAGGCCATAAGTACTGTCAGGTACAGAGAGGCTCTTAATGAGACTGAGTTCCCCTGGCAAAATAGATTAAGGTGGCAGAAAAATTTCTTCACTCAATCTTGTGACAGTAAAAGTTCAAAATCAGAGAATGTATTTTGTTAGCCAAATAGTCCTATTCCAAGAGGGAATCAGAACGGTCTTGGCGTGGCCCCATCCTAGATGGTCATTTGGCATAATGGCACTTGTTTGTCTTAATCCACTTCCCCTCTGCTGGCAGTGCATCAGAGAAAATTGTCCAAATATGTCAACACCTTGACACCAATGGCTCACGCAGGGTTCAGTGCTGTTTCAAAACACTTGCTGAAATTCATAAGCTACACCTTGAAAAGCAAACCTCAGAAGAGAACCATTGTGTGTGAGTATTACGCACTTCTGGAGATGAGAATTAAGGGAACATATATCCAAAATAGCAGTAAGAAATCACACTTTTTTGGAATCAAGAAATACTGTGAGTAGAAGCCCAGTTTAATTTCCTCTTCTGGCACAATTCAAATTGCACAGACAGAATTTCAGCCTATAAAGTCCTTGCAGCTTCCCCTATGGCCTCTGAAAATATTACACCATTAAAACTCTGTGAGTTTTTGATCCCTGGCAACAGTCGTAAGCACACCGTGATGAACTGTGCATGTATGCCATTTTTGCATTTACAGCCAAAGGACCTGGGGGCTTAAAGTTTGAAAGCAGCACAGCTAGGCAACTGTGCTGTCTGGTGGCAAAAGTCTTTTCTTTTTCTGCAATCAGACACTGCACCGTTGACGTTAGGTCTGGATGCAGCAATGAACTCTTTATTAAAAAACCATAACAAGTGCTTGGGGTGAGCTTTACAAACAGAGGTTGGGGGTGGTGCCCGGAGAACACAGATTCATAGGGGCTTCTCTGCAACCATAAATGCACGGACTGGCATAGAAGCAAAAATCCTTTCTTCTTTTCCTTTTGAGAGGAAAGGGGAACTGCCTTTCTATCCTGGTAAAGCTCAGGGCAGGAAGCTCTCTTCACAACTGCTGGGTTCCTGTCTGGGTGGAGGAGTGGTTTGATACAGTATATAGTAGGTGTGGCAGTGGCATCTGCAACCTGCTGGTGAGTGAAATCTGGAGCCTTTAAAGCTTAGGCTGTGCTTACTGCCATAGCTGCAAATGCCAGGTGGTGCGGTACTGGCTTGTTTCTTCTTCAGGTCATTAGATTTGCTGGTAACAGTCTCATCAAATAAATTAATTTTGTTCTAATTAGCCAGTGACAGGTTGAGACGGTTGCTGATCCAGCAGCCTGGAAAGATTCTACAACAGCAAACTCTCTCCTGCCACCGTGGACACGCACTCATGGACTGCACCTCTTTGGCTGTGGTAGACAAAGTCTATGACGATGCAAATTTCTCCCAAATAGTCGGGCTCAGAGAAGCCTTATTAAAAAGGTGAACCATGTCTTGAAATAGTTTGATTTGGCAAGCTGTGAACAATGTGACCACATTCAAGTTTCTTAATGACCTGGGGGACTAATTTGTATAGCTTCTGTTACACAGGTACGGTAAAGTGCTCCATCTTGCCTGAGGGTCAGTCACCCAGGAGATGATGGCAGAACAGGTATTGGAATGGAGATGGTAAGCCACCAATTGCTCCACCATGGCGTTGGCAAGCCTTCACAACCTGCTACTAGCCAATCTCTAGGCCAAAGCAGCCATTAGTGGGAGTACTGTACCTAAATGGTTTATCCCAGTAGTGACTCATATCTCAAGAAACCATAACAGATAGGAAAGAAGGCAGGAACATGTCGTCATATAAAACCTTCTCTCATATCATACTGCAATGTAGGCCATTGATAACCAATCTGGATGTCACCCAACTTGGACATTTTGTGCAGACCAACCACAGGGGTGGTGAGGGATAGATGAGATTTCTCACTGATGGAGCTGCCAGGCTGCAACACCTTGGCATGTGCACACTGACCCTGTTGGTGAGTTGGTAGCTGCTCCGAGGCGAGAAATCAAGAGCCTTTAAAGCTTATGCTGTACCCTCTTGCTGCCATAGCTGCAAAAACCTTTGTGGGTGGTGGTGGCTGGCAAGGTGCTGGTTTGTGGGAGAGGCAGAGGTTAAATCCCTTACTGTGCTTCTCTTTCAGGTCACTAGCCTGCTGGATCAAAATAACAGTCTTATCAAATAAACCCTTAGACAGTGACAGGTCGAAAGGCCTGCTAATCCTGTAGATGGAAAGATCCAGTGGTCCAGTAGCCATTACAGTACACTTTGATGTGTTTGTTTGAATACTAAGTAAGAACCAGATCAGACAAGAGTCTGTCGCAACATGAAGACCAACACCAACTTTTAATGAGAAAAAGATTTAAGATAAACCTAAAGTTACAACCGCAGCACCAGAAAACCATGTTTGGGAGATACCTCGAGGATGGTGAATGGTTCAGTGTAAATCCAGTAGACAGGATTGCCAAGGAGCTTGAATGATCTTCACAAGGAGGAAAGTCAGAATGCCGTACACACGCTGACAGATCGCTATATAGGGAGACAGGCTGGTCTATACAACAAAGGTAATTGGTCTGTCGCCTGACAGATGTGATGGTAATGAAGCTTCCAGCATTAGTCACACCAGAGGGCATTTCCCAGAGTGATAAACTGAGCAAGGTTTGAAAGAAGTATAAACCAATTTCTTCCGTTTTAAGTAAAACTTTGGAGAGAGTGGTGTAAATACAACTCAATAGTTCTTATAGGAATGTGTTGGAAATGTTTCAGTCTGGTTTCTATGCTCATCAGAGTACAGAGATAGCCTAAATAAAGTTAAAGTAGTAGATAATATCAGAATAAATCTAGATGTCAATAAACACTACTGCTGCTTTTCATGCAGTTAATCACCAAATTAATTTGAATAAACTGAGGGAGCACATATGCGCTGTCTGGAACTGTTTCAGATTGCTTTGCTTTTATTTTTCTGGAAGAGAGGTTTTTGTAGCAACTGATGATAATTTCTCCAAAACCTTTAATATAACCTGTGGAGTTCCTCAAGGATATGTTTTAGGACCATAATATGTCTTTATACCCATAAGTCTTATGTTGCTGTTTCTCTAGCTGACACAATGTATCTAAGTCACAAAACATTTAGTGCTCAAGGAGGAGTCACCTTTGACTCAAAACTAAACAACATCCTTCCTGTGAGGTTTGTGACCAAATCTGCTTTTTAATCACCTCGAAAACATCACAAAGTATGTCCATTTCTCTTGATGAGTGACACAGAGTGAGTGTTCTTTTTTCTGGTATCTAAAAGTTATAAATCAGTTACAGTGGGCCCTTGCTTCAGATATTATGAACCCTCTTTGATATTGATAACACTTGTGCACACCGTCTAGGCTGTCAAATCAAGGCACAGTGTGCTCTTTAACATTTATCTGGGATATACATCTGAACATCTGAAGCTGAAAAAAAATGGCACAATCTGTCCCACAGTGTTTCTGTGTGTTTCTGATCCAATTCAGCTAATCATTACACCTTGTCTAAGATCAGCTGTGTGGTTTGTGTACTTCCACATTAACATGATGGCAACAGCCTGGGACTAAAAAAGTGTTGCTGTGGGAACTACACAGCAACTGTGATTTCCCAGTTCTTATAACACATCACTGACAATAAAAAAAAAAAAAAAAATCAAACAAAAGCAGGGCAATTTGTTACCGAATCAAGTCTCTCCTCTTGGTGCAAGAACTGAGCAAGGTCCTCTGGGGTTGTTCCCAGCATACCTTGTTCTTGTAGGTACTGAATGCCTCGCTTTGGTTTCTTGTTGAATCTGGAGAGAATTCAGAAACATGAATATAATGTAGCCATATTATAGTTTTATCAGAATAGAAAGATTAACTTTGTGCATGCACTGAAACTTACAGGTCAATGCCCTGCTCGATGATCTCCTTTTGCTGTTTGAGGACCTCAAACTGCTCAGGGTTGTCAGTACCTGACATCTGGGTGCTGTAGCTGCCAATTCCTGATGAGGCTGTGGAGTCCAGAGAGTTAATACTCCCATAGCGATTTATAGTCTCAGGAGCCTTGGTCTCTGTGCTCTCCTGCTCTGATGGCTTTTCTTGGCCTGAGAGCAAAAACACAAAAGATGAGATCAGAAAGGAAAGATGATAGATGAGTGTAATCAAACCAATAATTTTTACTGTTACTATAAGAAGCAACCCCCTAAACCATCATAAAGGTGAGGATTTTTAAGGCTGAATTTGTGCCAGTGATGGAGCAGGCACAAACTCAGCCTGAAGGCTTAAAAGTTGAGCTATCCTAAAGTTAGTTCTGTGGGAGAGAGACTTCAGTAATTGAAAGGGGAAACTACAACACAGAACAAATCGGCCCCCAGGCTCTCTTAATGACTGTTGTTCTCAGCCAGGGTATGCACACGCTTAATCACTGTTACTCATGCACACACAGCCACAGCCTAACAAACCTCAGGAAATACACAGAAACACACCAAGCAGGTACAAAGCAGAGCAGGAGAGGATATATCTGCTGCTGCTGGACCAGGTTCTCACACTAACCCTTTGCTAAGGCCAGGTATCTGATTACCCATTGGAAATTCTTTAAAACATTTAAGACAGTGCCACAGTAATACGATCAGGCAGTGTGCTTCCCATTCTTAAGCTTACAGAGTAGAGACAAGAAGGTGGAGGAATACAGGAAAGGAAGGGGGAAATTAACCTTCAGTTCATTTCAGAAATGTATTTAAATACATTGGTATAAAACACATTGTATTTTTACCTGTTTAATTCACAAGAACAGTTTCTACCATGAGTAATTTCGAGCATGGTTTTGGTTACAATCTAGGAGGGTGTAAGTGGGTATCTGCAAAACCTACAAACAAAATATTATATAATGCAAATCTAGTACAAAAACTTTCTAATGCCACAGGTACAAAAGGGGTTTTAACATGAAGGATTCCTTTCACAGCAACATGTATGGAACAACCTTTACAGTTTTTAATATTACCTGCTCTTGCTTTGAATTCATCCAAAAAAAAAAAAAAAAAAAGGTAGAAAATGACATGAAGAACAAGATGAATATTTGCCATAATCTTGTAATGGATTACATTAACTCTGTTTTATAACCAAAATTCATAATGCACAACCCCAGTATGAAAAAGAAGGCAGTGCAAGTCTGAAATCCCAGTCAGAAGATTAAATATAACATTTAAAATTCACATTCTGGCCTATTAGCTTTTGCTAGATTAATGACTTATTATGGAGTTTGGACAGATAACATCCCTGCAAGTGAACAAAACCTGCCTCTGCTGGTTAACCTCGATATCTTAGCCCAGGGCTACCCTGTGGTTAGTTCCACAGGCTTGTGGGATATTTTTTTCAGCCTTTCCTAAAATTGTACTCCTTTTGCAAACAACAAATATCATCTAGTGTGCAGAGGGACCAGTTTCACACAAAAGATATTCTCTGTATGTTATAGATGGATGTTTCTTCATGGCTTAGCCTAAGGTACTGATGTGCTTTAGAAAGATCTGTAGTCTGCACTGGGCTCTAAGCATGGTCCTAGTCGCTCCTCTGGGTTGAGCTGAGGTGATGAATGCTCCCTTTCCCTTCTGAGAGCAGGGGCTTCTCAGATGAATGCCAAATGTCAATCCAACAACTGACTGCAGCTAGGCTGCCAGATGCAAGCTTTATCACTAAGCCCAGTTAACCTCAGTGCTAAGCTGCGACTAAAATTGTGCTTATTACTGGAAAGACTAGCTATAACCTCGGCTGTAATATGCCAATTCTCTAGAGTATTAAGGAAAAACAACAGTCTGGACATCAGTGGGCAAAGCCATAACACTTGTATAACACTTGTATAAACCACATTCATGTTGATCAGCATCTTACCAAGGCTGGTCTGGGAGTTGGGGTTGACATACTGGTCTTTACTCCACTCTACCATACATTTCAGGATGGACACAAGACATTCAAGACCTTTTTTCCTCAGGGTGAGCTCCTAGAAAGATATACCAAATTGTCCAAAGCTTTAGAGATGGTAAAGTTTTGGCAGTAAATGAAATACCATAGCAATGCACCAATACAACTAAAATATTAGAAAAGAAAAATCACCTGTAGTGACGTTGTTCCTAACTCATGGCCCCCACGACCCTGTGCAATTTTTGACAGGTCGTTGACCAGACGCTCAAATATGTTAGCAGCATTCAAATCACAATCGTAATTCACGTAGATGTCCACCACACTCTGGGCATCTGAGAGAGAAAGATGGGACACAGAATAAATGAAACAGATGTACATTGTAGAGCGCATGTGTTTAAATAATTATAGCTTTAAGTTATATAAGATTAACCAAAACCCTTAAAAATAGCTTAATGTGTATCACAAGCTCCTGTGCTTCCATTACTGCATCAAGTACCAATACTTTAGTACCCATAAAGAATATCTCTGCTAAAACACACAGACACACACCTGCACATATTCTCGTGAGGGTTTGTATGACCATCCACTTGTGGTCGTAGGAGCTAGTGGACGTCTCAAGAATGTACAGGAAAATCTCCTTGAAGAACACCTGAAGACAGAGACAGTGTGACAGTGTGACAGCCACACAAAATGACACATAAACACACCATCAGCACCATGCCCAACAAAACAATATATTCATCCTGAATCCCACATGATTTTTCTTCTTCACAGCAAATCTAGGAGGAGTAAGTCAGAATCATCACAGACAGATGTTTAAAGGAAAATAAAACGATGAAATTGTGCTGCAATTAATATGTTGCAATTAATATTTTTGCACCCACTTTCCCTCAAATTTCCCTCTTCAATCATTGCTGTGGTTCTCAGAAAAGCTGGTAGTTGCCAGAGATGGTGTGAAACTGAAAGATTAAGAACTGGGGGGGGTGGATACATAAATGTAGCTACTGTACTTGCTAGTTTATCGGGTTTCCCTGATAAAGATGAATATAACATCATTGTATGGAGAGTTGCTGCTGAAAAATAAGTGTAGCAGGTGAATACAAAGCATGTGTATGCTTTAACATGCCAGTCCTCCAATTTGTCACATTGAAACTGTCCAAATGAAGCCTAAAAAACATGAAAAACTTACATTTTATATTTATATCACATTATTGTCTATTAAGACTGTCAGCAGCAAATTGTTACTTCTGCATCAGAACATTCTGTCCCTACCTTTGCAACTTAAGTATGTGAGGCTGACAACTAAACTTGAAATTTTCTTGATAAGCACGAGATATGGAAGTCAATATGTTACCTCGATTTGCATCTTGAGGTGCGTCTTGAAGTGGGACAGCAGAGTGAGGAAAATAGAGAGTGATAGCTCAAACACCTCAGGCACAGAGGAGACACCATTCTTGGACAGGGCCACACATAGATACTGTTTGATGGCATTGATGAACATCTCATTTGTCTTGAAGATAGGCCCAGCATTTTGCAGGATGGACAGCAATAGCTGGAGGGACAAGACCTTCGATCGAAGCTCATGGGACCTGAGGCAGGGAGAGAGAAGAGAAGCAGGTTCCAGCAGTGCATTAGTCTTACAATAATAAACAAGTGCATTGCAAAATTCTTAGAATAATTTGTATAAAGTCAGTAATAATCTTATGCTACCATGCAAAACTGTATAAAACATGAACATGTATCCACAAAAATAAAAACAAGTAAAAGAGACAGTGGTAATGATTTGACAGAGAAGGAGGATGATGCCAATTTGTGGGTTTGTACATACAGTAAAGGTCTATGTCTGTATCGTTTGCTCTTATATTCTATACTGTACAGTAATTTATAAGAACGTGGCTGACTGCTGCAGAAAAAAGACTCCAGGGATTTTTGTCTCCGATCATCTTCTCAAGACTCTCTGAGCACATTGTCTAATCTGATGAGCATTAATATTTCAGATATACATTATTCAGAGAGAAAAAGTAGCACTAAAACCAAGTACGTATAGGTGAAACTATTTGTTCTTTAAGTGAAGTTATAAACAGAGAAAAACAGCATTGTAATGCACACTGAAACCACAGCATACTGTATCTCTACATCAGAGTAAAAGTCTTTAACAGCCTTCAAAGAAATCCCAGGGCAAATAAATCAAAGCTGCTCTGTGTGTTGAGCCTCAGCCTGTCTGAACAGTTTTTCTGCTGCAGCAGGACAGAAAAGTGGAGCTCAAAAAACATGCTTTCAGTTGCTTTATATGCTGAGATTGTCTGCTTCTCTGCAATATCTTCCATCTCTGGCAAGCAGAGAGAGTAGGATTTATAGTAGAGAAAAAATAGTGTCTTCTTCTGCCCAAATCTAAGTCCATTTGTCCCCAAATGACTAGAAATGTGACACGTCATGATTCAAGTTGAGGCAAGATGGTCATCATGAGACATCTGTCAAAACCCACATGGTATTCACATTCTTATGGTTCATTGTCTACAGAGCGAGAAATCTAAAAAAAAAACAGACTGTGAAACATTCACATGAAACAAATCATTACCAACATGTATCAATAGTTATTTAATCAATATCTAATATGTAAAGATACATGTTCTGTATAAAACTACTTTGCCCATAATTGCACAAACATGGAAGAGTGACAGAGTCTGTTGTTGGTACTTTGTTCAAGAAAACTAGTCACCTGTGGGACAATATAGAGGCTGAGTGTTATTTAAGTGTTATTGTAAGTCAAGACTGAAAATGGAAATGCAACATTTTGCTCCATCATTTTGAATGATTTCTGAACTACAACACACCTGAAAGGGACTACAAATAGAAAATGAATGTAGTCATTGTCAACAGGATGTACTATTATTAATAAATACATAGAAAACATTTTCCTTTGGATTTAAGAGCATCCACTCTGAATAAAAAGAGGACAGACCTGTACATTTTCTACTATAAACCAGCACTGATCTCATAAATGGAGCATAATAAGCCACAACAAAATACAACATAGTTTCTGATGCATTTGAGGAATAATACAGATGTTCAGCCAGTGTACTGTGTTGTATACATGCTACTGCGAGTGAAACATCAGGAAGACCCGCCTCATTAGGAGTTTAAAAGGTTTCTGTCTGGCACTGACATGGCATATTAGTGCTGATGTAATTGACATGGGCTTCATCCAACACACAAACACGCACACACAAAAGCTATCCAAGCATGGCCTGAGCTTACATTTAGCCTGCTGACAAAAAGCTGATAAACTCAGGCATATTAAAAAGTAACTAATATCAAAGTCATGCATCCCAGTGTGACTTATAGACAGACATTCCTTTTTTAACAAACAACTACATTTTTAGAGTAGAATAAAACTCCAACTACAGGAATTTTATAGCAACTTCTACAACAATGCACATCCTTTGATAGCACTTCTTAATAGGAGGGGATTTTAATGTTGTGTGATCACAGGATGCTGGTAGGCCAGGAGCTGCCAGCACTTAGCCTCTGCTGCATTACAGAGCTGTCAGATCAATGTGGGGTGGTAAATATCTGGAGAATGAGGGCTCTATCTAGCCGGGAATTTGCTTTGCTTAATTCTCAAGAATTTATTGCATATTTTTCTGAAATTCATCTTGAAACAGATTTTCAAGTGCAGTGTTGGTTCCCAACCTATGCTTTAATCATAACGTTGTCTTATGCTCATTTCTACTGAAATCATTTAAACCCAGAACAAACCTAGGAGGCGTTTCAATGTAATGCTTCTCCAAAATAAAGGTTTTAAGGAACTGTTCTTGGCAGGATTAAAAACATCTTTACTTACCTCAGTTAATTATGTTATTATGCATGAGCTTCTATTATGGGAAGTGCCATTTCCATCCATACATAACATCCATCCATCTATTATATTATGGTTGTTCCTACTCTCCTACATCAGTGGGAAGCTAAAGCTAATCCCAGCTGACCCTGGGCAAGAGGCAGGGTACAGCCTGGTTAGATCACCAGTCACATAAAGACAGACAAACACACACATTCACATTCACACCTAGAGACAATTTTAGAGCTACCAATTAGGCTAACTCCAAACTGCATGCGTTTGGACTGCGAGAGGAAACCAGAGAAAAGCTCGGGTACTCCGAATGCAAATTCCAGACACCAAAAGGCCCTGGGTCAGAGGGATTCAAACCCAGAACATTTTTGATGTGAAGCCACATTGAGACACCACTGCTTCATCATACCACCCCATTTGCATCCAATCGAACAAAACAAACAAACATACGCACAATTCTGTTATGAAAAAAAAAAAACAAAAAAACAATCACTGCACAAAACAACAAATACAATAAACAGTTTTCTCAGGCACTATATGAACGAGAAATTGTTCATGACAACAAATCTGTTGTGCCTTTACAATTACTAAAGCTACTCTAGATGCACCATAAACAGGCATACATGAGCTTCCACCCAGAATGCTTTGACCTTTTAGCCACAACATTTCGAGTGCGCATTTCTCTTCTTTCATTAATACAAACACAGCAATTATTCTATTATTACAGAAAAAAGATAAACTTCCCAAATATTCTTCAAATGATAGGTCTTGCAGTTTACCTAGAGTCTAAGCTATATGTCATTGTGTTCACACATAAACTAAAACCTTACATAGTGACCAAACAGGGTTCAACTCAAGCCCCTCAAAAGAGAGCATGAAGTATTGCATGAAGTAGAACATGGTACAAATTCAAAAGTATTTGGAAGATATCCAAATACCAAAATCAAATTCTCAAATTTGTGAATATGTCTCCGCCACAGGGGGAGGAGGTGGAGTTGGACCACCTGCCGCATGTATCTATAGCTCTCCAGGTGTATTTTATGCCTGACCATGTAACTATCATATCTGGAGAATAACAGAACAAAAGGCCTACACGCCAGAGACACCAACTGCAATCAAGCTATGGTCATATTCATCATGTTTTTAATTGGTTAACAGTTAATGCAAACCATGCAGTTTCCAGATGGATAGAGAACCACTGCCTTCACCTATTTTCTCCAAAATGTCAACAATATCTTCTGTTTTCCACTGCTCCACACATACTGGACTGAACACAGAAGCAACCCACCAAACTGGGTTGTGAATTAGATTTTAAGCTCTACCTCATAGTCCCATTTTCTGGCATCACATCTGTGATCTTGGACACCATGAGGACTCCATTTGTCACTTTCTCTCTCCATCTCACTCTTACACTGCACAGAAATGACATTTTCCTGTTGAGAGCTTCGTGTTAAAAGCAAGAAGACAAAGTTCTCTCCAAAGGCTGGAGTTAGAAACTTAAATCTTTGGCTTTGAATCGGTATGTCTTTGTTTCCTCCCTCTTCGTCAACATGGCCTCTGGAACCTGACCGAGCTTTAGAGGAATTGTAAAGAAGAATGGCAGAAAGTTCCCCAGTCCAGGTGTGCAAAACTTATTGAATCGTACAAAAAAGATTTGAGGCTGTAATTGCTGCCTAAGGTGCTACAACTAAAAACTGGTCTGAAAACTTATGTAAATGTGATATTTGTGCCACTGAGTGTAGATTAATGAGAAAAACAATGATTTTAAACAATTGTCGTATCAGGCTGCAGCATAAAGTTGAAAAAAGTGAAGGGGGTCTGAATATGAATGCACTGTAGAGCACTATTAATTCTTACTTAGGATCTGGCGGCCCATCTGAAAGTGGCTTCATCGACAGCTTGCACAGTGAACGAAACACAAGAAAGGCATCTTTCTGGAGGATGTGGGAGAATTTAGCACCTGGTGGCTGGCCCTGTGCAGCTCCTGATTCCTACAGAGAAAAAAAAAAAAAAAGCAGCAACATCTTATGTGACCACATTTCACATCCTCCAGCCTACATAACATACGGTGTGATAATAAGTGTCCACATCTATTAAGAGTTGTTTAACCTGTCACTGAAGAGTGCTATCAAATGTAGCTGCAGAATTCATACTATATATAACATGTGGAAAGAAGTGATTAAATGAGGTATTCTAGGAAATACAGCCACCTTAATTAATGACACTGGTTTTAGCACTTCTCAACATGCAAAGTACAATCTTTCACAGTATCTTTCACTTTCCTCTGACTATCAGCCAGTACAACATTTCCAGTAGGGTCACAATGTTAATTCATATAAAAGAAAAAAACATATTTTTGGAGACAATGAAGTCAAACTTACAATTAGGAGACATAAGGAGCAAAAACACATATAATGTAACGATTTATGCAAAATTTTTACTGAAGTTTCTCCTTCCAGCAAATCTTAGTTTTAACAAAAATGCAATGTGTTATAAATCAGTGGTGAGCTTTGACTCTGTAACTCTGTTCTCTCCTTCACCTGAGTGTCATTGGACGAGACAGAGAGTCTGTCATCAGGCAGCGAAGGAGCAAAGCTGGCAGAAATAGGCGTGCCGGGGATGCCGTTGGCATGGATATGCTCGCTGTCACTCCCCAGGGTGCCCTCGTCCTCCAGGGAGCTTGGGGTACCCTCTGTTGCTGCTTCAGCTGGCTCTGATTCAACTGGCTCACTCTCACCACCAGACTCCTTGGTGTCGGAGCAGAGGTTTGCAGGGTCCAGGCAGTTCCCTGTGGACATGATAGAGCAGGAAGAAGTTGGATTGACAAGGGTCATACAACAAACTCTAGTCTCAATATATAGAGACATAAACACCTGAAAACTCTCTCTGCCAGGACTGAATGTTTTCTGCCTGGCAAAATAACAAGCTGTCAGCTCTTAGTCTGGAGTTGGACATCATGTTCCGGTCATGTACCAAAAGAAAAGCACAGCAGCACATCAGAAAACAGCATGTTTATCAGTATCTAAGGGAAATTTTAGTTTAGAAAAGAACACCAGAGTGCATTTCTGGTTAATGTCCCAGCAGCCCATTAAAGTCTATTTTTGAAATTGCTGGTTCAAGGTACAAGTGCATTTGAAAAAGGACTCCAGGCCACTGCGTTTTTCTAGGTACACGTTAACACAGCCTTTTATGCAGCCATAGAAAAATACAGGCTATTTTATACTTTTGCAGACAAAGAGAGAGTGCTGTGCCTTCTTTTTGTCAGCATCGGAGGGAACTTCAGGGAGCTTGACCTGACCTGAAATTGTACTTCGGCTTTCCAGATATTTGTGTTGTTTATGCAGACTTTTGTGTCTTCTTTCAGACACACTGCACAACACAAAAAGCTGCTTGTAATTTACCAGGAACAAAAGCCTGAATGCACAGTTCACTTGTCATCCAAGGCCATGTCTCCACTAGGTTAAGTGGTCTGTCCAGGACACCAAAAGGGTTCACTGTTAAGGGGTTAAGCTGTGGCAGCAATATTCATTAACATACTAAAACACTTTAATAAAAGACTCAATAGTTACTTTAAGGTGAGTTATGTAAGTAATGCTTTAAAAAAAAAAAATATAATCAACTTTTTAAAAAAATTACATACAGAGCACGTCTCACCTCCTGAAACAGTATTGACCACCTCCTGCAGAATACTCTGAACTATTTCCTGGGCTTTCTCCTCATAATTTCGGGTCTCTTCATCTGCTTCATTTGCTTGACCTGCTTCTGGATGCTGCTGGGCTGCTGCATCTGAACAATACATGGTACAGGACACAGCAGTGTGACAGTGACTATAGTTCATCCTGCTCTTCATTTTTCACACCAGAGCCACATGTAGTAGTGCATGACATATTTCATATTAGACACTAGTTATTTCTCAAAACGTGAAAGTGAAGCTTTTATTGTATGTACCCTGGGCACTTATCGTAATGCTTGATGTTTCGGAATCTAGCCCAGACTGTACATAACAATCAACAGATATGCAGTGTTTAAAATACAAGTTTATCAGTGGCCAAACATCCTATAATGAATGTGATGTTGAAGCTGTAGTTAATATCACATCAATGTGTTTTTTTGGTGCAAAATGATGGAACTGTTAAAAATTGTTTTAAAATGGAACTGGTAGAAATTAAAGCATTATTGATAACAAGTAAGGCAATAATGTTATCTGGTATTCAAAAATTCAATAAAATAAATTCCTACAAGCAGTCTTACTCTGTGCAGCTGCGGTAGCTTGATCTGCTTCTGTTTGTTCGTTTTCAGTCACACAGAAGTCAGAAATATTTTCTGGATCTGGGCTCTCATAAACAGATCCCTGCTCTGCTTGCTCCTTCTGCTCCCTCTGCTCCTCCTGCTCCCCAGACACAGTCCTGCTGCTACCCTCCAGGGCTGGTGTTGAAGGGGTAGAAGGGGTGGACGGAACAGTCATGCTGGGAGTTGGAGGTGTCACGGGCCCGTTGGCCTCTTGGGTCGGACCCTTGGCAGGTGGGTGGATGTGAGTCTGGAGCTGGGGGGAATCTGGCTCAGTGTGCTGGGTGACTGGTGAGTGCTGCCGGTGCCTCTCTCTCTCCAGCTGCTTTGCTTCCTGCAGCTGTGGGAAGGGTGGGGGATACAGACATACAAAACAAAACAAAACAAAACAAACAAAAAACAGACATACACAGACAGTACACAAAGAACAGCATAATCAATCATAGAGAACAGGCACATGCAACACAAGCACAAAGAAAATAACAGGTTAAGACTATTTTAACAAATCCCAACCACAATAACATGTTTAAATGACCTGCCTAAATTCCCCAAAGGTGCATTGAGCCCAAAGTAGAGCCACAACACTTCCTGAGAGCAAAACAACTACTATATGTATTTCATTATTTTAAGGTTTGATGTAACAACAAGAGTGTGCCAGCACATATTAGATGTGTTTTTCTACGGTAATGTATATGGTTTAACCACTGACAGAAGAAGTAGGTCATGCTACAAAAACAGCAATGTGACAAACTTGTGGAATCAATTCTTTCTGGCTTGTGTGATCTGGGTTTAGTTCAGCCTGGTGGTGCCAGATGTTTCTGTTGGAAAATGGCCCATTACGCCATACAGCCAAGTGCTGGCTGAGGTGTCATGGTTCACATGTGTTGCCATTGCTTCTTAAAGGGAGCACTGGAAATTGTTAGGCTTCGGTTTCGCAGGTCAATGAGCTAAAAATGGGTCAACACATTTAAACACAGTTGTGGTCTAAAGAATACAGTATGTGACGTTCATGAATATTCTGTTACTCAGATAATAGATGTCTTCATGGCAAGTTTGGTTTTGACTGCTGGTCTGGTTTTAGAAGTAAAAAGCACTGATATACACAACTACAAACCTCGCTATTACACAGCAAACACCAGAACAAGCTCCACAAACAAGAGCAAACAATTACAAGCAATGTAAATTCATTCAGCCAAGCCAAATCAACAGCAGCCCATTGTGCATTTTCAATCCATAAATGTCAGAAAAAATGTTAAAGACTTGAGTGAAAAGCACAGTAACTAAAGAGAGACATGGGCTACAGATGGAAATAGAAACATTGTGGCACATTTTACAAAACAACGGTGATAGATGGGAAACCTTCTGTCTGAGGGTGAATTGCTTTTAAATTAATAACTGCATAAATCTGCAGGGAAAGCGCAGGGAAATTGATGACCAGGGTGATTTTTTTTTTTTCCCAGTGTGGTCTCTCATCTCCATTTATACTCACGGGGTAATTATTCAGTCTGTTTTATGATATTTCTTCAGAGAAAGCTTGTTTTCCTCAAAAGGAAAACCAAGTACTGCCATTCACACACACTCCTTAAGCGTACATAATAAAATATGTTTTTAAAAACCACTTTTTCCATCCGAAACTATTCCACTCTTAAAATGTAAAAATCTAATTTCATAGACACAGCATTCTCAATGAAACAATTAGTATTGAAAATGAGCAACACAAACCAGGTCAGACAAACACACTTTGACTGGAGGGGACAGAAAAGGCAGCACAAACAAACTAAGCTCATTATTTAAATGCCATCTCAGTCAGATAGTGAAGACTGTGTGAGAGTGAGTGAGACAAACAGTGTGTGTGTATGTGTGTGATTATACCATGCTGAGCTGTAGTCATGAGAACACACACACGCACACACACGCACACACACACGCACACACACACACACATACAGAAAGTGGATCTCCCTGTGCAGCAGCACAACACTATGCAGGCGCTGACAACACAACAATAGTTCTCTGCCTCAAAGTCTGCCTCTTCTCTGTATCGGTATCCCTGACTGCTTCTTTATATTTCTCTGTTTGACTCAATACCAGTCATTTCTTATTTTAAAATCACTATACGAGACCTTTGCAAAAACAAATGGCTGTCAGGATTGAGACAAGTGAAGCTGACCAGTTCTAAAACATTTACCAAGCCCAAGTGTGAATGTAAACCAAAATGTAAGTTGGTGCAGAAAAGTGAGATGATTTGTACGCAAGTCAACAAAAGCCACAGCAAGCATATGGTGGAAGAAGTACACAGCATACCTTCTCCTGTGCAGTGTAGAAGCAAAGGAAAGTAATGGATGAGTGCACAAATGGTGGAGGTAAAAGCTTAATGTGCAAACACAGATACACAGAAAAGAGTTTAAGAGTTCTGATCAGGCAAGTCACTGCAGTTCTGCACGCTTTACCTGGCGGTCACGCTTTCTGGAGGCCAGAGACCAAGATAGCTTGTGATTTGTAAGCTATGTGTCCAAAACGAAGGGGTGGAGGCAGGTGAGGAAGGGAAAAGTGTCATTCAAAAAGAAAAAGATGATGTTAGAGCAAGACTTTTTTTTCCCCTCTAGCCACAAAGCAAACAATAGATTGATTAAATTAGGATTACACGTTTTGAGTAAATCATGAAGCACAAAGCTTTCCCACAGTTTGATGTGTTTCATTATAGTATCCAATCCACGTCTATGCCAAAAGAAGTTTTTCATTTTTGTAATTTGTCACAACATTTTTAAAATGCAACCTCATAGATTGTGAGTCTAAAAATAGCTTCTGTTCAAATGTACAAACAGCTAAAGTTTGTCAGAAAGTGGTTCAAGAGAGAATCTGCCGGCTGCCTAATGTCTCTATGTAAATGTCATTCTGTGTTAGAGTGAAATGTTTCCAGGAAGGGTGACGTACTGCTTGATTCTCCATGCGTGCAAAAATGACATTGAGCATCTGTGTGAGTGTGGCCTTGGCTGTGGTCTGGTTGATAAGGTTCTTGCTGGCCAGGTAGATGTTGTAACATGTGCGGACCGCCTGCAGGACAGTGCCCTCGTGAATTTCTATGTGCTGGGAGGTCACAGCTGTCAACAGAGCCTGGAAGCAAAACAAAGACATGTCATCAGTGATGTGTTCAACAATAACATATATTGTAGAGAAAAAATACACATTTATACCATAAAGAGGCTATTTTCAACTTTTCATCCCAACTGTTAGCTGAGTCATGGGGAAACCTATGATCCCACTTGTCAAATGTCAGTATGTTTAAAGCCTCCTTCATGCTGTAGTCCAAAAATACTCTGGAAATTTACATCTGTCATGTTTGGCAAGTCCTGCTCATAGTTTTTCTGCTCAGGGCCTAGTACTATTTCCAGAGCTCTTCTTAAAGATTTTTTTTCCCCACAACTACAAAAGAAGACCACCAAAGACACTATCAGTCATTCAGACTAACTGCTTTCAGCATGTAGAACTAAAAAAAAATTTAAACTCCAAACAAGATAAAAAAACACAAGCATTACAGTATATATAATTTAAAATTTTATAGTAAATAATAGAATTAAGAGCCATTTCACCTTTTATAAGGATCTTGAAAGGTATCACGTTACATTTATATCAAACATTAGCCAAAATGTTAATCATCAGAGGATTCCTAAAAGTACAACCTTTAATTGAAAATGCAAGCATTTCAATTTTAACTTTAACTTGTAGCTTACCTCTCGAAGTGTATGTTACTTTTATAGTTCCAGTGTACCCTGACTTCAATATTTAGCTTCTGTTTTTTCCAGTTCAGAGCAATAAATAGCTTTGCTTGCAATATATAGTTATCTCTAAATTTGTTGTGAAATATAAACCTATTTGGGTCTAAAGGAATATTTATGAATAGATTTTCTGAAATCATACCTATAACATCCTTCCGATACTCTTATAGCACAGTCTGAAAATTGTCCCTCCACATTTCAACAGATATATTATCATTTAGATGAAGTTCAACCTCCAAGCTTACAGTTTTGACTTTAGATGGAATGAGATGTAACACAATTATAAATTACAAAACAATGACTGCAGTTTTTTAAAAATAATTTATCAAAAATTTAGATTATGTCCCTATTTTGTGCAAAATGCCTGCCAAAGCCATACCTTGAAAGGTTATAGTGCTTCCCTAAAAATCATAAATATATCATTTTCTATGTAATTCATCATCCTTTTATGATCCTTTCTTTGACCAAACTTGGAAATCTACATTAACATACTTACTGGACTAAAAAGTGTTACTGGTATTCACATACATAATATGTCTTTCTATTATACCTTATGTCTGATATAATATACTCGTGTGTTTTGCTCCAAAGTACTTGAGTTCAGTCGAGTATAAATGTAAATGCAATTGCAGCTATGTGCCACATGATTCCAAATCTTTCCATGAAGGATCTTCAGATGAAAATCAAATTATTATCATCCTCAGCAGTACTGGCCAGTAATACAAATTGAGATTCTGACATTTGGACAGAGAAATATAACAGTGAAAGAGTCTCTGAGCATCTGAGAGTCTTATCTACATATATTTATCTCTTGAACAGTCCCTGTGGCAGAGCTAAAATAATGTTTTAAATTAAATATAAAGGTTTAAAAATATAAAAAACGTGTTATAAAAATAATTTCAATGTTAATTTCTAACATATCAAACCTGTCAATTAATGGGAACAGTCAGGACATTCATCTTTTCACAGATTTTAACATTAACTCCATTACAGGTTCATAATTTGATGCAACTATTTTATCTGAGAGACAATATTGACATTTAGATGAGTGAAGATTGTGGAAGAATTAAAAAAGTGAAAATCTGGTTGTTTTGCTTGTTAAACATTCCACCCAACAATGCCTAGACTCAGCAATGAAGGTACAATGATATAACCATTCAACAACATAATAAAATCTGATTGAGGCAGCTTTTGATAACTGCTCTCATATTGGTGCTTGTGCTTTGCAACTCATTTTCAGCAACAGCAATCAAACTCAAAAAACACAAAAACTACAAATAGTGTTATACTCTTTTATACTCAGGATTTTGAACTTAGAATTTCCATTTCATGTTTTAATCACTTATTTAAGTCTTGTTTCGTTGTAAATTATCCTAACAACTAAAATTGTAGGATTGCAACAACCAAAAAGTAATTATCAGTAGGACAGACTTTATATCAAAGGGATGCTGTGGGTAAGCGGTCTGCTTTTGAGAAATAACTGTAATGATGAATTAAAAGAAACTAAGTTTAGTTCAGTATCTGTATAAAGAACCATGATGTTTCTGAACATGACAGCCACACACCTTAATAATTTGTAGCTGGACGCCCTCATCAGTTTGTGGTCCTTGGAAACAAGCGCAGATGGTCTCGATGATCCTGTCGATGAGCTTCTTGCCTGGGGCTGTGCTGTCTGGGGCGCTGCCCGTTAGGTGGCCGTATGCTATCAGCTTCTACATGTCAGATAAACATGCAGACACAAACGTAAACACACATGCACAAACGACGTGCACACCCACATAGAAAACAACTTGTGGTACCTTAGAATATGAGGTGCTAGTCTTTATGTCACATGATTACCTGAGTGTACTTTTGGTTGAACATATTAATTGAACAGGAATTGGCTAAAACCTTTAAACACGATGCTAAAACAGAACCCAGTATACGGCGGTCTGCCATATGCAAACATTTTGGGGTCTGCAGAGTGACTGGCCTTACCACTGACCTGTAAACAGTCGAGCGACGTGATGACAATGCGAGGACATTTGGACTGACATGCCAGCTCAAACGGCAAGAAGTACTTGTCGGCTTCAATGAAGTTGGTCTTTGATTTGATTGGCGGTAAAGTGCTGGAACCCGATTTGCCATCTCCACTGGGTGGACTAAGGAGAGACAATACAGAAAAAAAGAGATAGACTGTGAGATAAACACAGTGATCACATGGTCCGATCTGTCAACTGGAGCCACTAGAAAAGAAGCAAGGTTTAGAAATTGGCCTGACACACTCACACTACCCCTGATACCCAGGCATGACTAACAGTGCATGAAAAAGTGAGTGCTAAGAATGGCATGTTTCACTGTACAGAAAAACCATTTCTCACCCACAGCCCAAACAACACAATAATGTCTAAAAATGTCTTGGCCTGCATCCTCAAGAGTAAATGCAGAGTAACAAAATTTTATTACACAGAATTTAATACAGCACAAACATTCCACTTGATCTCTCTTTGGGAAGGGTAATAATCTCACAGGTTTGTTGTTGAGGCTCAGACTTTGCGTTCATGCTGACAAAGCATCTCCTGGCCTTGAACCAGTAACTAAACCGTAAATCAAATGATACAGCTTTTTTTTTTTTTTTTTTTTAATTCTGAAGACCAGAGACACAGACATAAAACACAGTCTGTTACTTTCAGCAGCCATGTGGCTACAGCATCCTCAAACACAACCACCACACCCAGATTGAAATAAGAGGACAACAGAGTAAGGCAGCGAGAGAGCCAGAGATGGAGAAAGGGAGGGAGGGAGGGAGACAAAGGAGGAGAGAGTGCACTGTTTATGTGTTGGCAATGAAAAAGGATGACTTCAGCTGTTTTTAGAGAGACGACCTCACTGAGTACAGCACGAACAAGATCATAGAGAGAAATAAAAGAAGAGAAGAAGGATGAAGTGCCTTGTTAAAAAAAGGAAATGGGGAGAAAATATGAGAAGAAAATTAGAGCTATCTGAACACAAAAGCAGAAACAGGTATTGAATAACACGAATTAAAGAGGAATTAAGACAAAGAACAGGGGTCTGTAAAAAAATGCTCCTGCCAATTTCAAAACCTTTTGATAACAAAACCAAAATGGAGCTATAATTCAGCAAAGAGCATTCACTCTGCTGTCTGATCAGCACAGTCCGACCCAGCCTTTTTCCATCCCAGCTATTGTGCTGTGTATCTGGAGGGAGCTCTGCTCCTCTGCTATATTCCTGGACTGCCTGCTTAATGTCAGCTGGCTTGCTCTTTCCCTCAACCCAATGTCACAGTTAGCCTGCTCATAAAAAATTATAGCAACACTAGCTGGGCATTAGTGGAACAGTCTGCATGATTCTCTGCTGCTGTGATGGGGTGTGTCATTAGAAGCTCGTGGTCCACATTTATCTAAGGAAGGCAGGACATATTTCCATAACAGTAAATCAATATAATGATATATGATTAAGTATCATTTGGTAGTTGGCCACAGTAATATTTACATGTATCTTCAATGTTGAGTTTGGCACCTCATCTCAACTATAGAAAAAGCAGTTAAAGTCTGACTATAACCCGGTTTCCACTCAGTGTCCTTTCTTTTACTGTAAAATCTTGTAAATATTAATTGTGTTTCCTTTAAATGTTATATTAGAAACTACATGTGTATCCCTCTGAGAATCACCCCCTTGAAGTGGTGGAAGGGCCTGTGTGCTCAGGGGAAAATAGCCCCTGGTAGGGCCTCCCAGGATGAACTGGTCCCAGGCGAGGGGACAGATATAGAGCGATTCTAAAAACCCCAGTGAAGCAGACTATTTGGAGTTGTGTCACCTCACCCCAACTAGGAAAACCAAGGCTCCCCAGTGAGGGTCTGGGTGGTGTCGGGCCTTGATCCAAGAGGGTCCAGGGGAACAAAGCCTGAGCAAATATTATGGATCCACCACCATGTGCACCCACCACCTGCAGGGAAAACATTTAGGGTAGGGTGCAATGTAAGCCAAGTGGTAAGGAAGGTCAGGGACCTGGGCACGCATTGTAGACTGACTCAAGGGATGTGAAATGTCATCCATCTGGCAATGGAGAAGTCGGAGCACACGTGGGAGGTGGAAAGGTACCAGGTATATCTAATTGGACCATCACCATGCAGGTCACCGGATCACACTACTGGAGAGGGACTGAACACTATCCTTCTTTGGGGCTGCCCAGGGTGATAGGTGTCAGGCTGGGATTAAGATATTCACTGTGAGAGATGTCTTCATGCAACTTCATGCAAAGTTCCTCAGAGGATTAGCTGGGAATATCTGTTTACAGGCCCTGTCCATGAGGTCTTTGTCACCTTTGGAAGGTCTGCAACTGTGATGGTTGGACTTCCAACTGACCTAAAGAAAGTTCTGGCAAACCATCCGACAATTCAGAAAGAGAAAGCAGGGTTTGGCCCCAGCTGTGCTCAGTGGTGGAGGAGACTTGATAACCCAGACTGGGGATGTCACTAGGCGGTGAAACGACAACTCTGAGGAGCTCCTGAACCAAAATAACATGGAGCAGACAGAGTCAATTTGAATAAAACATTGCCCCAGTTTGGAATAAAACAAGATAATGTGGTAACAGAAAGAGTCCAGCACATAACCACCCACAATACAGCAACATGTCCTTTAGACATAACATGTAAGTGAGATTCTGGGCCCTTTCTAACAGCCAGGCTACCTGCTGCCCATTTTCCTGCAATTTCCTCCATTGTTACGGTATCCTAAGCTGACGTAGCTTGCAAGCTTCATATTTAGTGTACAAATATGAGATAGGCATTGATCTTTTCAGTGGTCATTGAGAAAAGGCTCTCTCATGTTATATCTACTTACTACTTTTACTGTACTTTTTTTAATCCAACATGGACCAGAAATCCTAAAAACCCTCAGAATAATAAATTTACAACCACAGCTTCACAATAACTGAATAAACTTTATATACTGTACTGCTAAAGACTGCTACATGGTTGAAAGCTTCACAGGGAGATAACTGAGTGCAGGTAGTTTTGTAGAGCTTTTCTTTTCTCTTCCAGGCCTTCAGGCGGTATTATAGTTCATTTTTAAATCTAAAAATTTCATCTTAGCTAAATCAAAGCAACAGAAAATGATTGAGTCTGTTTAGTCTACATGTTCACTTTACAAATAATTGAAATTAGGTTTTTCCTTTCATGTGTAACACTATAAAAACCTGCACATATTGTTGCAGACACTATACAGTCTTAGTGTTGAGATTTTGTTTCGGATTTCTATGTGACTGTGATGCAGAATGAAAGCACAGAAAAGAAAATTCAATAGGGCTGCAAATTCACACAAAAGCATATTTCTATTTCTTACTAGAACTTCCAAGATGATTGCATCTCCATAATGTAAAAACTAGGTAAGAGCAATGGTAATTTGGTGAAGATGGAACTGCAAGAGAGAAAAATGGGCAATGAAGAGACAGAGGAGAGGAGGAGTGTATGAAAGAGGAAATGGTGAGGAATAAGAATGTAAGAGGATTTTAATAACAGGAGGAAGAAGAAATGGTGGGAAAGAGCAGAGGTGGCTCTCATGCTATGCTTTTATTTACAAGCCCATGTTACTTGGCAGTTCACACAATAATCACACCAAACTCACACTTGCAAACACACACACACACACAAATTCTCACCAAAAAAACCTTTTTTTGCAGTAGTCAGGGTTTGTGAAGAAAGCAATTAATGAGGAGGCAAAAGGCTACTAAGAACGGAAAAGGCAGAGAAACACAAACCAAATGCACACACTCAAGACACACATACAAAACCCTGATCCTTTTTATGAGTCTGAACAAAGGAGACAGCAACCAGTGCCTTGCAGTTGTGCTATTAACCGTGCCCGAACAAAAGCCATTAAATCACCCCATGTGCTTTATTGTATTATGTAATTCATGAATTCCTTACCTTAATTTTTCTGATTCCTCTTTTATCTCCTCTGAAACAGAAAAAAAAGGGAAGCAATGTTAAATTTGTGAAGTATGAGCCATGGGGGAAGTAAATGCTGCAGTATTTTACTCAGCTAATGACACCATGGGGAGTAGTGCACATATTAAAACTGGCAGCACAGAATGTTTGATTTATTCATAAAAGACGTTTTTTAGCAGACTAAAAAAACAAAACAAAAAAAAAACAAAAAACTTCTGCCCTCAAAAACTCATGCACAACGTCAGTGTTTATCAGATGATGCTTTTAAAGTCTTTCCGAGAGTGGAAGTTGCATATGTATGCTCATATCAGTACAGAATAGTATAAATGCATGCTGATACTTCCACTACATAGAACTGCACCCAATTTGTACTCTAGATGCAAGTGACTTCCCAGAAATTACACTATACAAGTTAAAGTGTGTTCACTGTACAACTTCTTTTTTTAATTTTTTTTTTATTTTTTTATTTGTGTTGTTATGGTGATGGTACAAAGGATGCTGGTTAATGTAATGCCTCAGCAACTCGGTCCCAAAAATGAAAATCATTCATTCCATGCCATGTCTGTGAGCCAGGCCAGCAGTGTTTATTTCACACACCTCCAGGCATGAATGTACTTGTATGAACTTGTATGAACTTGTATGAGCACTGCTTTTAGAAGAGAAAAAAAAATTAGGAGAGACAGACAGACAGGGTGAGAGAATACGACATATCTGATCTAAATGGAGCAAAAAGAGGTTAACTGTAACAGAGTAAGAAAAGAAGCTTTTAAAAACACAGCCGCAGTCAGCAAAGTGCTGAAAGCTTGAATATTTCAGTTTAAATAAATGAATTTGGTGAGAATTATTTGTTAGTTTCAACTCTATGTAACTGTCTAATTATTACTGTTAATAACCTCCAGAGTTCATTTTAATTCTGGACCCAGATGCAGACACAGAGTGTAAGAAGTGAGGCTTACAAAGTATATTGGTGAGAGGGAAACCAAAGCAGAAATGTCCCTTTGTGTGTCTCCTTTTTTGGACTGATCAAAATGGTCACTACTGATTTTAACTTTGAGAAGCTGTTTTGAAGTCTATCAAACAGCTATGAACTTTAGCTACAGTGTTAGACAAAGCCCGACATCACAGAGTGGGACCCAAGAGAATACCACTGCAGTATCACACTGTACTGCATGATACAGTGAAGAAATGTCTTTGTTGATGTTCTGCTTGGCTTAGTGCCTATGTAAGCCTGCAACTCTGTAGTCCATAATACAAAAGTCACTACAAGACTCTAGAGGTCTCTTTTCCAGGATGTGTGAAGTTAAATACATGCATTGACCCCAGTCTATTGCACTTTTAATATAAGCTTCACATAAATAATTTCTGGAACCAGAGTTTTTCAGATTTATGAAAATAGTAATAGACCTGGGCAGAGGGTACATAGGTAGAGAGTGTGATGACTGTGTAAATAACCCTCAGGATTTGAACAGGAAACCACAGAAAAGGCGCATGGTGGCAATGTTGATGAGAAATAACAGATGTATAAGTACTGGCTACTCCTGGGACCCGACAGACATGAGCCACAAATTAAAGCTGTGGAATGACGAGAGATCTGTCAGCTACCAGTGTGAAAACAAACACATGCCGTTTTACATTTCAGATAAAAAACAGACACAGGTAGCTGAGGCTGACTAAAACACACTTGCACAAACCCAAACAATTCATTCACACCACATTTTTACCAATTCAGCTATAATATTTTTAAGCATATAAAGTATTTAAAAAAGAAACTGACTGGAAGTCGCTTATTCTTCATTTTCCAAGTGGCAGAGAGGAAGAGACATAACTAATCATACTCTGATCAAGTGTCCCACAATAAATCCAAAATTGATGGAAATGTGATTCAATCATAGGAAAGGAACTTGAGATTACATGATGGGGAGAAGGAAAGTAACATGTTTATTTTGTGGACATCATAAATAAACCACTGTACAGTTAGAGATGGAAACAAAGTCAAAAGTATCTCCAGACTCCAGTTAGCACGCGTTTTAGAAATGGTTAGTTAAATATGGGTTCTATATGGGCCTTTCTGAATTAGCTATCATGGGGAAGGAAATTGCAGCTTTTGTCACTTATTTATGAAGCTCCATTCTCCACTTCAGCTATGCAACAATCATGATAAATATTGCTGACCCTGAGGACGTTGTGCTCCATGTCCCGGTATAATCAAAGGAAAAACATCAATACCAGCAGTTATTCAGTGGAGTTGGCAAAACCTCCTCCACACTGCAGTCACACAAGACGACAGCGATGCACACGAAACCAAATGGCTCACCACTTTTCAATCGAATGAGTTCATTTGAGGTTTTTGTGACTCAACTAGTGAAACTTTTTAAAATGCAAAACTAAAGCTTCAGAATCAGACTGTTGCAGAGCCAAAAATCAGCACATTAAGTGTAAAAATGTCCATCTCCACACATCTTTTATTTCAATCATCATCATCATCATCATCATACAGCTTAAGAAAAAAAAATTCCAGTCAAAACAGTTTGATGAAAATACCGATGTGGAAATAGAGGCATAATGAACTGAAACAAATTAATTTAAACTGGAACCAATTTATGAATATGAATATTATTGCATTAGTATCATATAGTATTATTTTTATTAATCAAGATTTATTACTCAGTTATAGGCTTCATTTTTTATATAATTGTTGGCTTTATCTCTCAGCAGGTCAAAGACGTGTTACTGGCCCTCAGGATGCTCCACTGAGGCTAAAGTACAAATATTACCTTTATCAAATCCTGGTGTGCAAATGCCATACATAATACACCTACTATACATTAAAGGGAGCAATCTGGCTCTCTTGCAAGTTATAGCCCAGATCACATTTAAACCAAGGTCTTTTGAGAGCTCAGTAATGTATTGGAGCAGAACGCTAAGCCCTGAATCACCTAAATCATCTCCCTCATCATCATGTTCTCATTCTTGTTACCCTGACTTTGACACAGATCCTTACAATAGATGATAGTAAGACATTAATTTCAGCATGCCAATGTCCCCCTCTGAGACAATCATTTCAGGCCTTCACTTTCATCATCGAGAGATAAGTGGGTCAAATACATGTTGAACTGTACCCTTTCTCTGCTCTATTACTGCTCATCTGCAGTACTTGGACTGAGCAGCACTGTCACCTCTAGTCCTAACCAGTCAGTCCAGATACATGTATGAGCCTTTTACTCCGGTTAAAGTTGGTTTTGAATCCTACATATGCTGAGGCTGGCATCGATTCAAGGGGCCCAAAATCATAGCTAATCATTTCTCCACTCCGCTCTAGAGAGACTTCAGTTTCCTGCACACAGCAAGATCTTTGAGAGTTAGGTACAAAAGAGGCATGCACACTGGGAGCTGGTTACATACACAATCTCCAGTCAGGTACTTCTCCATTGTTAAATGCTAATGTAGCACCTACAACAGCAGGTGTCATATTATTTGTCTTTCATGTCAGGAAAAAAATACTTCCTTTCAATTAGAAAACACCCACCTCAGTGACCTCAGAATCTGGTTACATCTGTCTTTGCTGGGAGACACAGTGGATGTGCTATCTAGGAGTGACTGCAACATTGATCGAAAGCTTGAGCACCTCAAGACTCAGCTGAAGCAAAACAACCAAATGCCTCCTCTGGCAGCGTTACATGGCACAGCTGCTGTAACATTAGACTTAAATGGAAAAGTTTATTAGTATAATCAGCTGCTACACGTTCAGCATTGTACTTTATGTGAGATCTGCTGAAGGCTTAGGAGAAAGACAGCAGTTCTCTAAGAGAGAAAGCTTCAAAAATCTCAAAGCTGCAGGTGACAGTGTGCAACTGGAGTGCTAAAATAAACACAGGCACATCAAGACTGGAAGACCGGATCACACTTATTTGCTGAACCTGACAGCGAACAGAGACAGGTTTCGACAATACTTTACAGAATATGTGTTTCAAAAGGGCTTATTGTTGATCCTGTCAATCACACACGCAGAGAACTACAGCATGATCATGACTTCAGATATCAGTTACGACTACAACAGTGTAGTCATCCTCTTGGGATGCAAATGCACAGCTGTAATAGATAAGATCACTGAATCAACAAGGGAAGTATTTGGGAAGCCGAAGCCAAGTGGCCACGTTACCAGTTCAAATCCCTAGAATATGTGCAGGAAAATCTGATCTGAGAGTGAAAGAGAAATGTACTCCCCTCATGCAGCACCTGCTAGAAAAATATTTAGAAATTGGAGTTTACAACCTATATCTCCAAAGATGAGTTTCTGTATTTGTATGAATGTACACATCATTTCTAAGCAATGCATTTAAATCCATAAGGAATAAAGAGTATATCAAAACATATGTTGATTCCGCATGTAAAAATACAACAACCATTACACATACAAGCAGAAAGGCAGTCTGTTTTCATGAAGTATCATTTCAAAGTTGCATGACAAAACAACATGCTTATTGTCTCTCGGTGCTGATGAGAGTTGCTTGCAGGCTGAACTTACAGCTCCTCCTGGGTACCACACTGCCTAAATGCCGTGACAATGCATTCCTTTGCCAGCAGTATCCTGCCGGGAGTGTCTGTCGCAAAGACTACTGCTAGAACAGCCAGAACCACTAACACAGGAATCACAGGTACTATCTCCTTCTCGGTTGTGGTTGGGTTCACATAATGTGAGTGTGTGTGTGTGTGTGTGTTGCGCCACAGGCTATAAAGAAAATATAATGCAATGGGTACTTTGGCTGCCTGTATCTGATGACCAACAAGCAGTAAGGTGACAAAATATCTTTCCTGAAAATAATAAGTGTCACTACAAACACTGTAAGAATTTGCCTCTAAAAATCAAATTGAAATTGATCTAAATGGCTAAAGAATAAACTGTGAGGTGAGAAAGATCTCTTCTGAATATTAATGAACATATTTGTTGCAATTCAACAATCACAGAAACTGTTAAGTGTTTGTAATATTAACTTTGATCACAAATGACCACTACAGTCACACAATCAGAAGGTATTCTCCCAAAACTAAAAACAGCAACTGCTTTGCAAGTTTAGCTTTTCGGATATTATAACCTTACTTTCATGAGGTATGTGTGGCCTGGGCGCCTTGAGTTCTGACTAGCAAAAAGAAATACAGGAGATCAAAGTTTCAACTAGCACAAGCTCATCTGGGGTGCAGTACCCTTACTGAATTTAAGGTGAAGTAAACATTATTTCAATCCCAGAGGCCTCTCTGCCTGCTCTGTGCACTGATGGATATCGTCATTGTGGGCATTTTATTTAAAATCGCTGGCTGTTACTTATTTGTTCATGCTGCCTTGCAGTTCTCTTGCAAATCTATGTCTTGGAAACAGATTATTTTTCTTTTGGTGCATAAAAAGAGATGGTACAATGAATTAGAGTAACAGTGTTATAGCAGATAAACATCTATCTAAATGGACTTTGATCAACCCTTAAACTACACCAATTACAAGCCCTGGAACCAAGAGAAGAAGACTCTCAGTATACCAAAAACAAAGCATCCCCTATATCACTACTGGACTGTCTCCCAGGCTCTTCTGAACGGTGTCAACATTGACAGTAGTTCGCAACAGTGTGTGTAGCAGGTACTGCCTGGGAGACTGTACCCACCTGGACAAATACTCCTGCTGACTAAAGCTGCTCGATCTACACAAATTTAATAAGTTGACATTCTGCCAGCGAAATCTTCACATACGGAACAGCAAACCACAGACACAGTGTGCACACACATGCACATAGACCAAAATTCTCATGAGAGCTCTAACATTTCATCAATTAAGACGCAGCAGAGCCTGCACACGGCTGCTCCGCTGGGGGGAGGGAGTGAGATAAACAGACAGTTCTCTGGAGGCGCTCTGCAGTACGTCACCAGACCAGAAGCAAGAAAACAGCTTGCTGGGAGGGGACAGTGGGTTCAGACATAGTGTAAGGAGACAAAAGGGAGAAAGTGAAAGAAAACAGGTACAAGAGCTTCCAAAGCAAGTCGAGTAGATTAGCCTGCCTCTTGCCAGCTCTGTGGTCTGTATGAAAACAAGTTTATATAGCAATTTGCACATTGCATCAGTGTGTGTGCTGATATTACAAGGCTACTAGAGAACAAGACTGGTGTCATTTTAAAATTTTAATGAGATATGTTTTGGTTCTTTCTCTCTGTCCGTTTTAATTAAACTCTACAGAACAGAGTGAATAAAGGGACAGGACAAGAGAAGGTCATTGAGAAGAAAAAAAAAAAGTAAATTATTTTTGTGCATCCTTATCACTTCCTGACCTACAAAATGAAAACAGACTCCTTCTTAATGGTTTCAACAAAGTCTACAAATACAAATAGACAGAGTGGAGGTTTGAGGTCAGTTCGCATCACCTGAGCAAGAGGTGGAGACTGACAAAGGGTAATCTGCCTACTGCAGTAACATTTCCATTTCAAAGAGTTCAGAGCTCATCTGCATCTGGCAGGATGTTGGCACTAACCAGTGAGTACATAGGGATCAGCCAACATTCAACCCACTGCCTGACAGCTTTCACATCAGTAATATATAGGTAGTCACAGTGATTGTGTGACTCCAGGCATTGACCACTGACATGCAGGAAGTTCACATAGATAAGAGAAGGTGGGAGGAGATAAGAGGAGCCTCTGACTCAGATGGACATGAATTTATGATGATGCAAGAAGTAAAGTTTTGTCTCCCGAGTCCAACATTGACCCTGTTACGCATCCTGTGAACATCATTACATTTTGGGATACTTGTTAATCAAGCAACAGCTTACTGAGTGAACATTTAATAATATAATCTCCAGCAGAACAATAATAAATACCACACTGTAGCTTTTCTAATCTGAAGATGACTCGTTGTGTAGGTGTCCACCTCCATATCCATAAACACAGATAAACACAGAGCAGCTGCGACCAGCATGGAGAGCCTGAGAAAAATCAGACCCTTGACATTTCTATTGTCCAGGCTGAAAGAAAAAGGTTGCACAGCAGTAATTACATTTGGAGGGAAAGAAGGCAGCACTGTCAGACGTTGTCTGGGCTACCTAATCATGTGTGCGCTTGTATGTGCAAGCCTATATGTGTGTCCAACCAACCCCCTCACTTGTTCTTGTATAATAAGCCTGTGTCTAATTACTGGTCTCACTCCCGTGGTTGAAACAAGGCTCTTATTTTGTAGCTTAAAAGTCACACAGTACTTGGCCTCCGTGGAGCTTTGATTATTCAGAGGCTAGTTGTTATTAAAATGCATTCATCTCTAGACATTCCTCTGTGGATACATGATTTGGCACTTTTCTGTTCTAACGCTACAAACTGCACATCAGTCCTCTGAAATGGGGTCATTATTATTGTGCAGGACTGTGCTGCACAAGCCGAAGATTAATAATGAGCCAATGGAAGACAAACACGTGTACTGTAAATTGCATCCACCTCAACGTATTCAGCCAAAGCACCCTTTTTCATCATACTCTAGTTTAGGTCCCAGCATGCTTAGGAGCAAGCCCTACCAGGGTAAACACTTCAGTTTACTCTGTGTGAGCCTTTCAGAAGAACCTCAGCTCTTCATGTTTTTAGTTAAAAATTGAATTTTTGGATATAGTTGTATAAATGCAATTAAGCCTTTGGATGGGCATTTCCTTTCCCAGAGGTCAAGTGTCATTTAACAGCTGGCATTGCTAGAACACACAGTATCAACGTTGTTCATACCCTGCATGAAGTAATATACAGAATCACAGAGTAATATAGGGAGTGTTTAAATCACAGATGTGACTAAGCAATGGCTAACAACTTCATGTCCACTGGAAAACTCTATTATAGCAGCTGCTGTTATTGTAAAAAAAAAAAAAATCTTTATATTGGTAATTACAAAGTATGTGCACAAAACAAAAAAAAACACCATCTGTGGTACTGTAGTACAATTTCAGTTTGACTTTAAACAATGAAGTGACATTGGCTCTTTACTTACAGCCTTTCCTTCCACTTAATAGCATCCTCCCTACATCTCCCTTAATAACTGTGATGTATTACTGGCTTGGTACCAAATTTCCTTTAATGAATACAGTTGATAGATCAATACAAGATAGATAAGTCAGATAAATTCACCACAAGATGAAACAGAAACAGAGCAGAATAGAGAGAGAGATTAAGAAGGGTTTATGTTCATGTGCCTCATCTGTTTGCAGTATAATTAATTTATCACCTGTCCCAGGACTGAAGTAGGCATCAGTGGAGAGAAATAATGTATTATGTATGAAGGTATCAGTGTAAGAAAATAATTGTAAAGCGCAAAAGAAAAAAGAGTTTTCCTTCTAAATTGCTGTTTAGATAAAAGGATTATGCTTTCAGAGTGAGCACTGTTCTTGCCATGTTGACCACTCCACTACTCATTATCTGAATACCAGTCAGCCTTCGGGGTTACACAAAGCTGAAGTGTCTGCACTTACTCTAAAGGGGAGAAATATGACAGAAACCAGGCACTGGGCCTCACGCTTTCTCATGTCTGCCTTTCCTTTAGGGAAATGTAGCAGTAGACATGATTGTGGAACAATTTAGCTCAACATATTTACTGTACTGTACTAAAAAAAAAAAAAAAAAAAATCATATTCAAAATCCTGGTGAAAACGATATCCTTTCAATTCAACTTCACTAATCATCAGAAAAGTACAAAAATACTGATATTACATTCATATTTTTAAGAAAAAAAGCAAATATTTTCAGGTTTGAGATTTGTAAATATGATAACCATGTTGCTTGTCCCAGTTCTATATCACAGAATCCAAAATCAGATATAAAAGTGGAACGGAGTCTGGATAACTATTTCAGTGCCATGAACATTTCTAGTGCCCTGACAAATACAGGTGACATAAAAATGTAGCTGAGGGCTGCAATCTCTTCCCTCATTTACACTTTCTCATCCCCAGCTGTGCCTGTCATCAGAAGAGTGGTGTGCCTCTGCCACATGGAAATCTGAATGAAACTGTCTGATTTCAGCTTCTAGTTTGATACATTTCTGTCATGAATATGAAGGATGCCGGTAAAAATGGTTGTCAGGACACAAATCAGGAAAGGTTTTATTATTCAGTAAGAGTACAAACATCGCACAGCCCTCATCTCCTGCACTTCATATTTTCAAAAGTCTTGTGTGTCTCTTTAGGGACTCGTAGTAAAAACCTTAATTAACAATCGGGATCATTTACAGCCTGGTGCTTATCATGGGTGAGCATGTGCCGACTATGGTGAAGCTTATCATGGTGTAGCATGTGTTCACCTTTAATGGTCAGAGCATACATTAGTCCTGTTGGCTTCTCTGCCAGGTTTGCCAACTCTACATAAAAGGTAGGCCATGTATGAAAAAAAACCCCACATCTTTTAAATTCAGAATTAAAAAACTGTAAATGTAGTGTAGGAATATACCACTTACTAATAGTAAGGAATTCATTTTAAATTAAATTATTTGAGAATGGGTGTTTAATAGAGCTTGAACGTCTGCATGTTCTGCAACGGTTTCCTAAAAAGTCAGGAAATTCTTGTCTTATTAATGAATTAACTATGATGTGGCGAACAATCAATCAGCTCTAATTCAAAGGATGTTTTACAGACAGCTCTGAAAGCTTCTGGCACATTAAATATACGTCAACAGTGGGAACATTGATCTACAAAACTTACATTAATGTGATGAACTGAACATTTTGACTAACATTAATGACTTTGAATACAGAATTCAGAACCTAACTCGAAGGAAAAACATTACCAACCTCTAATAGTATTTAATCACTGCAAACTGAAAAGATGGACACGAATGAAATCACTGAAAAGATGGGGAACAATGAATCAATTAAAATACATCTGCTGATGCAATAGTTCACTAACAGTCAGCTGACCATGGCAATACAGCTTCAATAACCGGGATCATTGTGAATTCTTTTCTAATAACCATCCAATTTTTGGTTAATAAATGTCAGACCCCTCAGACCAGCAGGAACACAGCACAAACACTCAAACTGTCAATAATCTCAAGGCACAACTATACAAATATAACTTTCTGAAAACACACCTGTTCTGACATAATATTACAGTTTACATGACTTGTAAACTGTGGGCTCATATACACTCAAAAAAAAAAAACAACATAAAAGCAGCTTTTCAAGAGTGGGATCCAATGTGATGTTCTTGTTGTGACTAGGTAACACTGATTTATTCTCTTCTTTTGTAATATATTGACAACGATAATGCCGTAACAGTTGTTTTATCCATAGGGTCCACAGCTTTTAATTGAGCCCAGTTTTCTTCCCAGTTGCTGCCTCCAGCACATGAACAGAATATGTTTTTCCAGGTTGTTAAAGAGAGGTAACAAAAAGAAGTGCAACAGGTTGCCAGGTTGCTGTTACCTCTGCAGCTGCCCTCAGCTTACAGACTGTAGGAGGGGAGATAATGAACATCGAGACTCAACTCCTACAGTGACTATTATCCTGGAAACAAGTTCTCACTTCTCTTAGCATCACCAAATCCATATAAATTTGTCAAATCAGAGAGGACAGGCTGGGTTTTAAAACAAGGAGACCAAGGAACAAAGCTGAAGAAAGCAATGCATAACAATGAACCAAAGTACCTCTACCCCCCCTCTAATAGGTGGTGGGTAGATACAGCCTGAGAGCCTTTGATATTTTGAGGTAAGTATCAGTCGTACTGTCTTTCTGCTCTGATGCTATCAGACAGCTCCTCTCAAAGAAGCCAATGCTGTCATTCAAAAGATTGGACTGCTCTACTGCTGCATTTTGAAGTGGAAACCCGCTGAGTGACATTTGGATAATCCAAAAGAAAGGTTTGTTTTGAAGCAATAACTCTAAAAAGTCTGGCAATAGAAGCCTAGTCAGAGCCGTTCACCTCATTTTAAAAAAACAATAAATGGGTCACAGTGACCTGAGTCTAAATGTGTACAACAAATACGACCAAACATGGAGCGAACGCAAAATAACAAAACCACCATCTTGTATTGTAAGAACATTTCAAACAGTGCCTACATTTGAAGAGTAATCTATAACAAGCCGTTCACCGACTCTGGCAGAGGCACTCACTCTGAGACGTCTCAGAGCCCCAAGAGCTACAGGGGATTATGTAAGTCACTGAGTATACTGGGTCACCTAGTCATTTTTGATATGCTCCACCATTGCAGTGTTATGCTTATTCCAGCTAATCAGAATAAGGTACACCGTAACATAAAATTCAGTGTTAAGTGATGAATTTTGATCAGCGGGAGAGACAGACTGTAGTGATGATGTCATCTGGTGAAAAAATATGGAGCTGCTCCACAAACAGTGAATAAGTCCACGACTGCTACGATGCAGCCATGATGGTTTATTTAGTCTGGTTTTTCTGACTCATGTTAGGAAGTGCTATATTTCAATTAAACACACAGGGTAAGAACAACGGACAAAAACATTTCACTTTATGACAGCACTTCAAGTCTTCATGCTTTGATTGGGATCAGAACTGACTCCATGAATCACTGGAGCAGCACGATGCAAATTTAGGGTGTAGTTTCCCTTTAAAATCAACGACACAGAAAGATCCATTCTTTTCATGCAGGATAATCTTTTACTTGGTACACTTTAATGCTGCCACTCTGCTGACAGTAAAGATGGGAAGGAATATTATCATTTAGGTGGGTGGACTGGCTTTACAAGAGATGAGAGCAAGCCTAGACAAACATTGTGTATTTGGCCCCCACGCCCGCTGATAAAGGCATCAGCTGTCAGGACAGGTAGGCTCTTTGGCTGCTGCACAACATGGTCTCATTGTTTCTGTGGCAGTGTCATGTTACTCCCACTGCAGGACAAAACCAGCTTGTTCCAAGGCACAGAGTGGATAAAAAATAGTCTAGCTTTAAAATTAGCTATGCCATTATTAAGGTTAGCCCCAGCTTGTGCCTGCGTGTATGACCTTAAATTCAAGGTAATGAGATAAGCTGCCATTACCAAATAATAAATTCATGTTGACCTTTTCAAAACCCAGCAAGTTATTTGACAACAGCAACACTAATCCTGAATCCTTATAAACTCTTCTAAGGACACGGATAAAAAAAAAACTTAACTGGTCTGGTTGTTGAGGTTATTTTAATGTCATCTTTGTTTAGGTGGATGAAAGTGGTGAGAGAAATGGAGGAACATCCTTTGTAGTTAATAAACCTCTTTGCACAATGGGTCCAGTGTTTGACAACAAATTTAAACTAAATGAATAAAAAACAGTTTTCTGCAAGTGTAGACAATGTTTCTGCCGCAACTGGGATATGATTATAGTGTATGTTTCAGTCTGTTTAATAATGATGAATATGAAACATGGCACTTTTCTTTTTATAACAGTTCTCATGAGGAAATAGGCCAGAACTCTTATTAAATACTGAACTAACGACAAAGGAAAAAAGAAGATGATTGAGCCTATACATAGACGTTTGTTTGAAATCTTAAAACTGTTATTGAGACATTTCTATCAGTTACATTTGTCTTTATACTGTATTATTGTTTATACTATTATCTATATTTTTACACAGTCACTGTCGTCATCACATTAACCTTTTCCTTCAAAACGATACAGAAACTTCACAAATGCCCTTTTGACTGGGTAAAAAGTATAATTCCTAATAAACTGCATAGACTTCATTTTTGGAAATCTGTGACTTACAGGTGAGATAGTAACTTTCACATAACTTCCTGGTTCTGCGCGTGATACAGGTAAACTGGTCCCATTACATGCTATTTCTAACTAGCAGGCAACACCATTAGAGACCTGTCTACTACAGTAGATACACTTGCTCAGTTTCTTAATGCTACCACACAAATTAAAACCGGACGTCACGTGAGCGTGACTCCAAAATAAAGGCGTGACAAGACCTGCCTTGATATTATTGACGAAAAAAAAAAGCAAAGAAAGTCTTTTATGTTGTTGCTATTATTTATTAAACATAATCATTATTTGACACGTGCTCCGCGTTATGTATTTTAATTGCACTTTTATTTAAATCCTGACCGGACATAATCTCTTAGTTAATTCCGATAGATTGACATTGTTCTGACATGAAGGTGCTACCGACCGCTGTCACCTTCTGCTGCTCATTGTCCCAGGTTCACATTGTGACATGTAAGAGAGAGAGTGATTAAAGGTGTGAATGAATAAATCGTGTGTTGTGCACTTCCTGTACTGGCCGGGACACTGGCTTTGTCTCTTGTGTAGCAGGAAGAAACGTAAATATCTCACCTATACGAGTTAAAGACATAGCCCGTGTATTTGAACACAGCCCGCACCTGACACATGCACAGTGTGCAGCTGCTGGTGAACTTAATACTGAAGGAGGACACAGCACCAGAGCAACTTTGTGGTCTGTCCGGTGCTCGGCCTGTTCCTACAAAGCTACTAGTTTCGCAGCATCGGCTCAGCTGCACACCCACCCCTCCTGCACCATTTCCGTGTTTCATACGGAATATGTCCACGGAGCTGTTGCCACGTCAATTAAATACGCAGCTTTTGCTGAATTTCAGTGCAAGACAATAAGACAGCGGCGGCAGCCTGCCTCTAATGAATGGGAAACACACTGCGACATTGTTGCAGGATAACCAGTTTCTAAGTGAAAGGACGCATGACGTCTGAGCCAGTGAATCCAAGACGTGAAAAAAATATATATATATATATGTGATGTTAAAACAACACAACTTACCTAATGCCACCTCGCAGGCTTTGCGCAGCTGAGAATGGTGAGCCTTTTTCACCTCCTTGTCGGCCAGGATCTTTTCCAAAGCTCGCGTAAGGAACATGTTTTTCGTCTTTTTGCCCTCAAACATGTCGCACCGGAATATGAGGCAAGGTGTGCCTGGTCCCAAGGGGGCTGCAGCCGCCTCGAATACAGACGTGTAGCTTTACAAATGTCAGCCGCAGAGCCCCTACCAGACATAAATGAAGATAAATAAACACAGAAGGTGGAGTAAATCCCTCAGATTTCCCTTAACGACCTGCCTCCTGCGCCATGTTGGAGAGAGGAAACGACGTCACGTACGTTTGAGAGCGGCCGCAGTGAGGCAGCAGGGAGAGAGAGGTGTGAAGAGTGCAGTCTCCTCAAAATATTCACCTTACAGCCTTAGACCTGCTAATAATATATTACACAACAAACCATAAGAGATGCGCACAGAGGTTTCACTGTATATACATACGCTGCAGTATACAGTGCGCACATACAGGCCTAATGTGGGGTAGGGGATCTGAATAAACTAATAATAATAAACTTTTCTGTTTGTATGTGATTTCAGCAGTGTAATTAATATACTTATAATAATTAGTATTTTATATTCATTTACAGTTAAACCTTCAGGACATTAATTTGAGACTAAAAAGAAAACATTGTGTGCTTGTTCTTAAAGATCCTGATGTAAACACACCTAAAACATACAGCATGATCCTTTTAGTTATTAAAGCTTATTTTAAAAACTAACCTGTCTAGAAATGTTACTTGTGAAAGTATTTTTCTCTTGTTCTTTCTTTTCAAAAGAATAAAATGAAAATCTGAAAACTTTTACACAGATTAAGTTGTTAGTAGTAGTGACATAGTTAATATATTAAAAGACCACTGAACCATTTTTGTAGTTAAAGCATGTTTTTGTGGAGCATATATCATTTATTTACATTGAATTTACATTGATTTTTTCCATTGAACTATAAATGCTTGAAACATTTTCTGCACCTTCTTGTGAAACATGAATATTAAATACATAAGATCCTGTAAAAGTGAACACGTGCCTTCTTATTTGTAATTATCATTATGCTGCTAAGATGATTATACATCATATTTTTATTTATTAAGCTCAGCAATGGCAGTATAGACCTAAAACTTTATGTTAAATATAGATATGCCTTGTACAGCCTTGTGTAACATTAAGTGAACAGGAAATATATCCAGGAAATCTGGCAATCTGACAACACAGATTTGGCAGTTGTGGGTGGCATAGTTCACTTTTACTCTGGACTATCTTGCACTGTCAGTTCCACTTTTTCTAAATCTGTAAATAAGAGCAGAGCTGCAGAATCAGAAACTGGATGTGAGTGGAAACAAAACAAGCAGCTTGACAATGCTGTGTTTAAAACAAGTGAGTTATTCATAAAAAAAAAAATCTCCCCTGACTACAATAATGTTTATTATTAAACCTGCCTAAGAACATATGTACAAAACATTTACAGAACACCAACCAGAGATGGATCGGTAACATTTCATCTTTTTTTTTTTTGTTTGTTTTTTGGTGACATGAATGTGGGTGTGTTTTTGTAAGAAAACTGCAAGAAACAACTTCTTATGCAGAAAACAGCAACAGAGTAAAATAAAATGAAAATGGCAGAATGAAAGGCTCTTTCATTGTCTACAAGAGCTGTACAGATGACATATTGTCTATGTGACTGCAATAATATCTGATGTTTTATATAGCAACGTTTATTTAACAGATACTATTTACTTATTAAATTTCTCATTAAGCACACTAGCTGTCAAAGTAAACATTTCTAACACTGTCATTGATCCATACCTGAGTAATGACACAGTAAGCTACCAACTGACTGGTTAGTCTCCTCTAATTTCAATCTGGGAAAGTGGTGAAAAACATGAAAAACAATCTCAATTTAAACCCAAATCCAAATCATCATGTTTATATTATAGCATATTGTTCAGTAGCTCAGTACTTCAATACTTCAGTAGTTTAAGAATCTAAATTATCACTTGGTAGGTGGCACTTATTCCAAATGAAGCAAGGAAAAAGCAAATCACAATTATTAATAAACAAAGATACAATGCTGTTCGTTAAAGCTTATTATTACTTGGTTTAATATAACATATTTTTACAAGACATTAAAATCTCAAATGTTTCTTTTAAAAAGTGCTGCTGTGTCATGACAAGTGCTTGCATGAACACTGACCGCTGTAAAAAAGCTTATACTATGGAAAAGTCTACATTTTTCTTTTTTGTCTGTTTTGTCAATGGAGAGAAAGAGCAAATCTCAGGGACCAAGAAGAGGAAAGATCCTGTGCCACATTCAAACTCACCTTTGGATAGCACATGCAGGATTATAGCCCAGCAATGGCACTGAATGCCCACTTACATAGTGTGTTAGCTTATTGTTTGCAAGCTGGCAGGTCACTTATAGGATTTGTGGCTATTGGCACAAAAACCTCCACCATCAGTTCATATTGTATCGGGGAAGGAAAATAAGGTGAAGAAAATCAAAACATGAAAAACAAATCAAAATCCATGCTTCGGTGGTTCTTTTCAGCTCTCTGATAATATCTGAGTAATATGAAATCTCAGAGAAATATGAGATGCTGAGACATGTAGCCGTGTGGGGCTCACACAGCTATATATGACCCAGAGTGTGTTTATATATATATGGAAATCGGTGTCTTTCTGTCTCACACTTCTTCAGCAGCCCTGATGCAATGGCCTTCACAGCTCTCATAGTCTCAGTGCAGGTCGGGCTGATCAGGGATTCAGGGAGGAGGAAGCCAAAGTATCCTGTGTCCCTTAACTCAAATGCAAATGCATACTGGATCCCATTTCTATAGGCCCAGTCTATAGAGCTGCCTGAGCTAACATCTGTGAAAAGGTGAGAAAAGCTTAGAACAGTAATTCATGACCAGAAAGATACACTCATGACAGGCAGCAATACTCACACAAAGTTGTAGAGGCAGGTCCATACCTATACCTCACTCCATAAGCAGAGTACAAGGCTGTCACTGCGTTATTAGCTGCTGACTCCTGCAAAGTGAGAATAAAAAGCTTATATGTGATATATACAGTACATTTCTTTATAGTAGGATCTTCCACCTGGTAGATTGGGTTAAATAATTTAAATGTGGTATAAAATAGGCCAAACAAGCTCTTACAAATGGATAAAAATCCTGCTGATTATTAGTTTATTATTAAGCACCAGATGTCTTACCACACAGTTAAAGTTGGGGATGGTGGCATACTTGTAGGAATAAGGGTAGAGCAGCATTTGCGCATAAGCGTGGATAGATATGTATGCTTTGACACGCTTCTTGTGCTTACGCAGGAACTTGGCAACAGCCTTGACTTCAGGTTCAGATTCAGGGAAGGGACCACAGTAGGTATCATCACAGGGATGAGATGAGGCTCCTTCATCTGAGGAAAAAAAGGGAGCAGAGGCTACGGCCTTGTCATCTAATCGCAGCAGGATGTGTTAAGTGAAAGTTCCTGATTCACAAATCATATTTTTGCTCATAGTTCTGTCTGATACTCAGAAATTGAAAGAGGTACTCTGATGTGGTTTTCATTATACCCTGGGCCCAGCTGAGCTACTGTGACTATGCAAGCAGTGGGAAGAGATTAACAGGACGATACTTTTGGAAAAATAATATCAACACAGACTGAAATCACCACTGTTACATTTCAAATGCCAAAGATAATAGAAACTGAAGACAATAAGGTTACTGCCATGACCTATCTACTGTGATTTAATGGGGGCTCTGACAAGGCTGCTGTTTGCTACAACATTAACATATTTTTAGTATTCACTCAGAACAGATAGGAACAGGTTAACTGGTATAAGTTACTGAAACCTGCACAAATAATCTCAGTTAAATTCCCTTTTATTATAACTCATAAAGATGATTGTAACACCAAAGATCAAACTGTCCAGCCATGGAGATTATAGTGCCTCTGCATCTGAAATTAGGCTTATTATAAACTGCCCTTACTGGAATTTGTTTCAGAGAACAATAAAGTCCTCTTTGCAGTTTGGTATAATAGCTTCCTGAAATAAGGAGTAGTTAAGCAGAAGCTGTAGTGTTTCTCATATGTAGGGTCTATTTCTTTGGTGCAGAATTAATGAATTCAGTCAATAGAGACCTTTTATATCAGTTTGGCATCATTCAGCAGGATTCAATTATAACTGATATACATGGTAAGGTCAAAAAAGATTACTTCTTTCCTTTTCTTTCATCCACTGCACTGTTTGATGGAGCCAAAAATTGTATTATTTGAGTAATTGGTCTTAAGTAGGGTGACTCATTGAGCATCTTTTGAATTATTTCTGAGGAGCACTGAGTAGTGCTGTGTCCTTTGAAAATGTTGGATCTGCACTAGGAGACTGAAAGAACATACAAGCCTCTTCTGGTGTGCTGATTAATCTGCAGTTTGCCACAGTATTGTGTTGTTTTGTATAAGCAATGCTGCATTAATCTTATATGTTTTTAGGAAACTGAAAGTTTCTATTGGATCTGTTCAATTATTTTCTCATCTCTGCGAATTTGTACTTTAAATAAGATGTGGCCTCATCAAGAGCTCAGTGAATCAGACGTTTCGATTTTGAAGGTTCTGGCTCAACACATAACATACGTCCCTAAACATAGACATATCTTAAAAACAAGCCAAGTTGTTGCTGATCCTCAGCATCACTCTAGCACAAAATGGCACAATAGATAATTTATTAAGGAATAACATGTTATGAGTTGTTTCATACTGACAAAACATTTCCTGGTCTGGATTCCAAACAACATATAAAGTGCTCTGGTAATGGCTATTTGAAGAATACACCTGAAACCTGAAACCACTATAGCTGGCACTACATGCTGTAGTTACATATTCTGTGTTTGATGCTGAGAGTAATAAAGGAAAAACTGAAGAAAAAGAAGAAAAAGTAGAGGAAATTACATGTGGATAGAAGACTGGGAGCTGGTGCTCTGATATGAAAAATAATGACAAGTAATGCAGTATTGAAACTATGTCTCAAGAAGAGCTGTCTCACATGATAGATGGTACCCAGTGGACAGATGATTGGCTCCATTATGAATAAAGGTCTTGCACAGCAAATGTTGAAAGACTCTGGGACAAGTGCATCAACAGACATATTCATGTAAGAATTTTTTCCTCCCAGCTTATTAATGAGTCGGTTGGGAAGAGATGTTTTATGTGCACTAGATGTTGTTATTTAATTCTGAATTCACAAAAAAATTGTTGCAAGTCTCTCTGTTGTGCTGAAACAAAGATCCCTTGTATACTGGTGATCAGTTTAATCTTGACTCGCTTGTTGTTAATGCAAAATGTCCAATATTTACCTAAATCAATCCCGAGAAAGCTGTACAGCTAACACTCCTGTCAGGGGCAAAAAAATGAGCCCTCAGTCTGTCTGTTTCTCAACTCCAATCATGACTCTACACGTATGTCTATCTGTATCAGGTAAATATTTGCTGTATTCTCCTCTAGTGATGATGATTCAGCAGAACAGCCCACCCACCAGACACTATGTGGCATCAGACACAGATGGTTGTCACCACACAAATATTTCATCCACAGTTTACACTCATTATTAGACAGAAAGGCCTACAGCACCAACACACTACAGGAAGTGCCTTGCCAAGATGCAGTCACTGTATGTGTTATCAAACTCACCACACCATTTCACTTTCCAGTTTCTGTTAGCGTCGACTCCCCTGCAGTGAAATTTATGATTTTTCGACCGTGTTTTCCTCCAAAACCGATCCTAAAGGCACAATAAAAAAGACACTGTCACTGTACATCTAGTGACTGTCAGACTCTTCAAACATATTGAGTTACCTGCCATCTCTAAAATAACTCATGTGTCACTCAGCTCTCGTGGGCTGACAGTGTTTTTCATAGGCATTTTTTTCAAGGAAATGTACTGTACATATGGATACTTACTGCATAATGACCCAAACTGACCACGTCTTTCACAGAATCAATTCTGAGCCACTATTTTCAGTATATCCGTCCATAATCTAATCTATACTGCTTATCTTATTTGCTGGAGTCAATCCCAGCTGACACTGGCTGAGAGGCGGGGTACACCCTGGACAGATCAACAGTCTATCACAGAGCTGACACCTACACCATGACACATTCACACCTATAGACAGTTCAGAGTCACCAGTTAAAGTAACCCCGACATGCATGTGGTTGGACTGTGTGAGGAAGCTGGAGGACCTGGACAAACTTCAGCAGACATGGGGAGAACATGCAAACTCCACATAGAAAGACCCCAGGCTGAGTCCAGAATCTTGAAGGTGAGGTGACAGTGCTAACCACTGCACCATATGCTCATGTACTTTAAAAATAGTGTAAATCTGTGAGAAGAAGCAGTGAACTAACAGTTTTAATTCAGAACATCACCCTTGAAATCAAATTCAGGTTTCACTCTGCATAAGATCCCAATCCCACAAGAAAATGTTTAAAGATTTGCCTCTGCTGAAAAATACATGCTGTCTGAAACTTAAAGTCAACAAAACATTCATTTCGTTGGTTCTGGTATTGTGAAAAGACCTACAGTACCGTAGTCCAGCTGAAATGATATCCGTCTACATTAAAGACAGGCATGATGTAGAAGTTGACCTGGTTGAGCAGACGTCTCATCACAGAGTCATACTGGTATGAGCTGATAGCCTGTAATCATATCAAACAGATAAATCACATTTCAACTGCAGGCTCACTATTTCACTTCCTTAAATGCACAACTACAGAAAGATACTATATACTAAGATGAGTATAGATGAGGACTGCAAAGAGGGGATTTGGATAATGGGCTAATACTGTTGACTGACTCTAATTAGACTGGGGCCAAGGTTAATGTGCTTTATGCCTTTAACAAAAAAGTTACTCTGCCCTCCAGTGGAAAGTTTCAGTTACTACATCAGAGTAAATCCATGTTTCTGGGCATGTGTGTTATAACTCTTAATACTCTTTATGACAGTCTCACACTCATCTGACATTGAAGATGTAAGAAATGAGACATTTAATTGCAAAGATTTTTGCAATTAATTTCTGGCTCAGAGGGTACTAACTAAGACTTTAAGGGTGCTGAAACTTGTGTAATCATCTGGGTTATGTTCAACATCTGAACAATAAAGGGTATTCATAGATATTTCCATAACTCTGCCTGACACATGAACAGATGTCCACTTATTGTTGAAGATCCCAGAAATCAAACATCACAGACTTCTTGTCATCATTCAAATGATGCAAAACATGCTTTTCTGTTAAGACACTTTAACAATGTGAAATGCACAACAGACAAGGTTTTAGTACTTCAATTTGTAGACTAGGTAAAAATAAGACTACCTCTTTGACAAACCACTGACAGAAGGCAGGTCCAATCCACTCTCTAGCATGAACACCACAGTCGATCCACACAGCTTTCTTCTGGGCACGACTTCTCTTTCCTAGCTAACAGGAGACAAGCATTGTCAGTCTCAAACTAGTTGGGGTGTTAATGTGTGTGCACTAGTGTGTTTGTTTTTTATGTGTATGTCTCATGCCTTCTCTCCTACCTGAAGGACATAAAGTGGTCTTCCCTCATATGACTTCCCAATGGAAAACATGTCGACCAGTTTGCTATGAGTTCTGTTCATCTCAAACATCCAGCTCTGGATCTAAGAGACAGAAAACAATGTAAGAAAGTGAAGGTTGCTAGTAGTTTATGTATTTTTATATTTTATATTTGAATGCACATAATGTGCATCCTTGTGTCTATGGACTGTGATTATTTGTCTGGGGTTGTGTCTGTCTGCATGATTTGTCTGCACAGGCACAGAGATGCGTGTGTGTACATGTCTTTCTGTGGTTGTGTGGATAAATTTCCCATTGTCATCGGGACATTTCAGGATGACTTCAAAATACTATTCAGGGGCTAAAACCCAGTTTTAGCATTAAGGTTATCACTAGGCTTAGGATAGGGTAAGAGCTGCACTTCAGCATTTAGTGGTGATTGTTAAAGTTAGGGGCAAAGGTATGCATAGTATCACTGAGTGTCCTCACAACTGTAGAAAGACAAACGTGTGTATAAGTGCATGTTTTACAGTGAAGCAGAGGATCAAAGCTCAGAGTACTAAAGACTTGTGTAGGCTCTCAGGAATTCATGCAGCTACATAGGGCCTGACAGATTCATGAGCCAGAGTAGTCTGATCGACCTGGGAAAATAAACACTCTCAAAAGCTGTGAAGTGTCTGAAGTACAGTACGGGTCTCTGAGGGCATGAGGGTGCGGGAGACAGACCTATGGAATGGGGTAATTGGGAGTTTGAGAGCACCTTAAGGAGGATGTTTGTTTACTCTGTGTGAAGCAGGGGGGAGTGAGATGGTGGGCTTCACACCTACCTCTTCCAGAGAATGGTAAACCTCATAGTCATATTGAGACTCTGATCTCCGTCTGCGAGGGGAGCGATACCCTGTTTGCTTTTCAATTTCCTTCTGCAGATTTGTGATAAACACCCTGTGAATAGAGGCGGGAGAGTTAGAAACACACATGATAACCAGAACATAACATCCTTGTCAGTAACATTTAAACATACTTTACATTAACCAGCATCTGTTCCATTGAACTGATGGATTACTGTACATATATTGACACCACAATATAAATACAATAACTTACATCAAGGTTTGTGAATAACTTCTATTTCCACCAGGATTTAGTCTTAAACCTACTGACATGGATGAAGTGTACAGATGTCACCTGTGCAGGCAAATGTCACACTTAAGACAACAAGAGCAAACTAATGGACAGTAGGATACTAATGTAGCATGTACAGAGGATTATTTACACTAAAGGCTGTCTCACAAACCATGCTGTATTGGCTATAATAGACTATTGTTATAGGATCATTTGTTAGCACTTAGGTTAACATGAGGTTGGTGTCCAAACAGTTTTTCCTAGTCAGGAAAAAGAAATTTCTTAAAATCATGACACTTTCTAAGCATTTTCCATCACAATTAACTGGTTGTGAGGGCATAACATTTGCCAGATATTCCAATTGAATAAATGTGACACTGTTTAAGTGTTGAGAGCTACTGTGAAGTGGTGAATCAGACATCCTGGATTTACTTTTGACTCATTCCTAACACCAATAATACAACTGCTCTCACTCATCCTCTTCTTTTTCAACGTCCCAGTCAGTTTTCTACATTAACAACCACCCTCTGTTCCAGCACAACAGTTATGCACGTCACTGCAGTTTATTAATAAATACAACATACTGAAAATGATCCAAACCCATAGTTATACCCATCATTAGCTCTTTAAAGTCTTCTCTCATGTCTGATCAGACAGTGTGCCTCTTCATGTCCCACGCCAACTCAAAACAGGTGATTTTTCATAACAGTATGTATGTGGCCAGACTTACACCAGGCTCTCTACATACGTCCTGTGCCTAACTACTTCAATAACACTAAACAAGCTGAACTTTTTCCCTGTAAACAAAAATAGATATTTAGTGCCTCACTAATTTAAAATGTCAAACAAAGATGGTCCGATTTTGAATAATCTTTAGTCAGTCAACAGCAAGAAGAAACACAGCCTCCTCTGATCATCAATTCTTGCTTTAGGACAGCAATGGCGATGGAATCCTTTTAAGCTGTGGCTGCTCAATGAAAATCCATCATTTCAACGTGAATTTTGATGAGATGGCGTAGTGAGATGAAAGGGTTGTTTTTTGGAGCAGACTGGGAGAGGGGCTCCGATGTGTGTGTGTGCGTGTGCGTGTGTGTCCCAGCTTTGTGGAAGTATGAGGTCTTCTGCATGAAAACTATGGCTGCATGTGCAAATTATATATTCTGGCAGGCGAAGCTGGGAAACTGCAACACTCTTTGGATAGCAGATGTGTCTGGGGATGAAGGAACTCTCCTATCAAGATCACCAAATGTGTGAGAATGTGCGAGGCAGCATGCACGTACACTGTAATATGTTTCTGGATTTATGGCTTGTGGTCTTTCTGTCTTACCGAAAATCAATATTTTCTTGGTTTAAGCGTGTACGTAAACTTTGTGTGTCATTGTGTTTCACATGGACATCCACTGTAGCATTGTGACAGATCAGGGAAGCGCTGCTGGGCTGCCAAAAGTCCACCTAAACAAACATGACAAAGACATTAGCTCAGCTTTTACAATGACACAAACATCCAACAGGATTTTAGAATGACAGGTAATATGGATGAAATCCTTTATCACATTTCTATCTCATTTATAGCCCAGTATATTCAGTTTTCTGGAACTGAGATACATTGTGTTTCATTTGCTTTCTGTATATTTCGTTTACTTTTTATCCACAGTCTGGACTAGCCATTAACAAGCCATTTAAATGAATTACATTTATTGATTTATTCAGGTAAAGGTGTCTCGTCCCTGAAAGTAAATGAATAAAACAAAATAAAAGTAAAGTTTGGCAAATGTTCCACATAAAGTACTGACTCCAAGAATTAGCTCATCACCTCACCTGCATAAAATAGCATCAAACATTTGGTGGTAATGACTAAATTGTTCTGGAAAGACCTGAAGAGTTTAACATTCCTGTAAGAGGTGAAATGACTCTTGATCTTGATAACTACAGTGTTAACGGGGTGAAAACATACTCTTTCAAATCCTGTTAACATCCAGCAGCGAAAGACTCTTCTTCTCTATAGTTCGGCCTCATATGAGCAAAAAAAAAAAAAAAAAAAAAAATCCTGTCTTTCAACTCTTGTTATCAGGTCATGATAGTCCTGACTGTTAGGCTTAGCCGAAATAGACAGCCCATTGACCAACCAAATAAACACAGACACCCTGTGGTTAATGATAAAATAAGTGGGTAATGATAAAATAGGATAAAAGTGACAGGGAGTGAAACTAAAACAAAGACAAAGTGAACATCAGCAACCACTGAGCTACAAATGAGAGTCACTAGAGTACTGCATAATGCTTCTGTTTTGAGAAACGTGGGTGAACATCCTCAGCTGGCTTTCATTTCATTCAGCATGAAGGCAGAGACGTGCAGGCTGGCACAAAAGCTTGTTAATGTGTCAATTGGTTTAATTGTTTACAGAACGCATACCAGATTAATTTAACTTTCTTTACAGCCAGAAGAGTGGAAAGCCTTAGGCGGGAGTGATTGGTGGCCTCGAGTTTAAACTGTTTTCTGATGCCGCACTTTTATAGCATTTCCAAATTGCTAAGTACCTCGAATGTTTTAGCAGTGCTCCTCTGGTAACCAAACCATTAGACAAACATACGCCTAAAAGAAGCTTAAATATCCCTGATCAGATAACACAACTACTCACAAACAGTTCTCAATTTCAATCTTTATAGCTGCATTTATGAGCCCTAAAGATGCATTCTTTCTCTGCTTTGTAAATCTTTAATCTCTCAAGTGTTTATGTGATTTTTTATTTTTTGTAAGTCTCTCTGTGTATACAAGGTAGCCATAAATTTAATGTGTGTTGTTTCGCTTGATGCAATAATACCATGGGCAGAACAAGAAGGGAAAAGTCATAGTTCAATAAAACAGGCGTGTTTGCTCAAGGCAGATGAGATGAAGCTGTAGCTGAGTTTTATGTGTCGAGCAAACGAAAACACGTTCACCAAAGTCAAACACAATTGTTTTTAAATGGGTATCATAACTAAAAGATGTCTAATCCGCCATATGTTTACTGAATCTCACCTGCTGTTTGACACGTTGACAGCCTGACAGCTATGGAAATATTTTTAAAGGAACAGTTCAACATTTTGAAAAAGATGCTTTTTGGATGAGACCATTGACACCTTCCTCATGTCTCTACACTAAAGAGGAAGCTACTGAACAACTGGCAGCCACTTATATTACCTCAGCATAAAGACTGGGAATGGGCAGTCACCTAGCTCAGCTTAATCCAAAAGGTAACACAGTGCACAAATAAAAGTCTTCTACCATTTCTTTAACAGTTTGGTCTAAAGAGAGGTAGGTTATAAAATATCTTCACCACTTTATATCCTCTCAGCATAATTCTAATTTATTCCTAAAATATTGTATGGTTCAGTTTGTGAGTGTCAGGTGTCATGAAAATAAAGAACAGTCAGTCTATCCCAAGCCTCAGAGAGACAGGGAGTGTATCACTGATGTGAGACAAATATTCCATAAGCAGCAAATAATTCAATAATCAGATGGATGCAATTAGTGCTTTTAGTGAGCCTGTTTTACAGATGTCTGTTTTGCATCAGTCTCTGAAATATTTAGCTGAGTAATTAATAACTGAGTAACAGAAGATCCAGCAAATGGATCCAGCAGTGGAATGTTTATTGTTCAATGATGATTTGGTCAATGACCAAATGATTGATTATTGAGAGATAAAGCAGATTAATAAATAATGAAACCATTGTGCCGGGCTTTCCAAACTGTGATGCATTAAGTAGAAGGGGAGCCGTCATGGCTTCTGACCAGACACTGCATGTGTGAACAGGTTTTAGTAATGATCAGGTAAAATACTCATAATTTTCTGGAATTAGGCGGCAGTACATATCTTATAATACTATTATACTGCTATGATGGTGTCAGTAGTTTTAGGTCACAGTCATCTCCAGGAGCTGATGTGGAAATGGAGAACTAAAGTAATAATTAACTTTTTACATACGAATATCTTATCTCAACAATGCATAGCTTTGGTGAAAATATTTGCTCTACTAGTCACATTCAGGAGCTGTTGTGTTTCTTCTTTGGGCTCGACGGAGCTCACACATTAGTCAAACAGTACATCCAGGACTGCTGACTTTACTTTAAACTTGTATTATCTATGTAAGGTTATTGATTGCAAAACGTTTCTGTTAATCAAACTGCAATCACAGCCGTTCACAGCCCATGTGGTATACCATTTAGGTTTCTTCAATTTATATAAAATTCTTCTTCTTGACTGACTGATTCTTGTGCAGATTTGTTTTTGGAGGAATGATATAGTCCAGGTGTTTTGAAACAGCAACAGTAAAGAGTTTCCTGGGCATAACGAAACGAAATGTGTAATTTTTTGATGATTGATACTGTACAGGAGTTATTTATAATTTGACCTCAAGACTAGCCTGAGGCTGAAAACCATGACTGCAAGTGGAAGCATGGCAGTGTGGCTAAGCTACTAAAAACATATGTCCACAGCTGTCCAAACAGTATGTGCCACTGTGTCTTTCCAATGCATAAAGCTCAGGCCACATCCTGATGAACAGCCTGGGTGTCTCCTGGTATCCCTCACCAGGAATCCTAAACCTTTACTGAGATCTCATTTGCACTATTCTCTTCTTCACTGTTTTATTAAATCTCCCCCTCAAAAAAAAAAGACTTCTATGTTCAATAATTTGGTTTTCATATTTGGAGGTTATTCTGTTGTTGCAGCATCTGGTGGAGGCCGGACCACTCATGTGTCCAAAACATGTTGGTGAAATAAAAATGTTTCTTTCAGTTAGTGGTTTAATGTTGTTGAGTTTGTTTTTTTTTTATTGTTTCATTACTGTCTGGGCTCCTGGCAGGTGCACTGGTGAGAGCACATGTCACCTGTAGCTCCTCAGCTAAGACTCTTGTTGTCTTTGATCGATTAGTCATTAGTTTCCTGAAATAAAAGAAATAAGCTTTGATCTTTCAAAGGCACAATTGCTCTTAATGCACCAGTCATCTGCAGATGGGATATTGTTTTGAAGATTTTGCAAAACTGTTCGATTGTTCAAAGATGTTATTTGAACATTCGTCAAAAAACATTTTCTTTACTTAGGGGTAGTCATAGAATTGCATCATGTTTTTATGTTTCACAATCTATTCAGTGTGCTTGCAAACTGAAACAATGTGCAAAGGAAAGTCAAACATGCTGCTAAGACTGCTGGGTAATTACTCCCAAATGAGTGTGGGGAAAAGAGACAAATCTTTTGATTTCTCCAGGGTCCTCCATGATTTCACTTGGTTTGAAACACATGTTGACTTAGTTTGGGAATGGTAAAGCAGCAAAACGATTAGTCCAATAATGAAACAAGCCTTTGTGTTTGCTCCCATTCTTCTCATTTAGAGCATCAGTATCACAGTCTTTCCGACAGGGAATTCATCCAGGCTGTTACAGATGACCACACCTGGCTGCTTGTCATCTCTCTTTTTGTTTTTTTTGTTTTTTAACCAATCTTCGCCCCAAAGCCTCTGTCACATTTCCCCTCTTCATGCCTCACTCCATCTGTGGCTGCGGTTCAAGTGTCACATTTAGACCACTGGTGCACTTCAGGCCCAAACAAATAACAACAACTTCAATGATTTTGGGAAAACACACCAGAACAATTTTTTAAAAAGTCTTAAAAAAATAAATCTTTAAGTGAAATTATTGTGTTTGGTAACTGACAAGTTATTATGACAAATTATGCGTGTGTGAAGGGAATATAAGAAAATGTAAATGCCAACCTTCATATGTCCCAGTATTTTCTTGAGCACTTGGACCCCCTCATCATTACTTGGCGTTATCCTGAAGACTTGATCACTGTGAACACAACAGAGCCTCTCTAAGTGTCAGTTTTCAGCTGGGATCAAACTTCCCCACAGGGTTTTTACACCAATAAAATTCCCTGTACAGGATTTGAGCCATGAAGTCACAAGTAATGCGACCTCCTTTTGAGCTGATTCAAGGTGACACTTATAATAGCAGATGTTTTATGGTGAAATGGGTGGTTCCGCTTTTAGAGTCATATAGATGACAGGATCAATCCCCAGTCAAACAATCTGTGTGAGACATTATTATAGGATTATATTTCATCATTTCCAGCACTCCAGGTAGCACCAATTCTTTGGTGGATACGGTAGCAGCAGTTCTTATATTTTGATACGTATCCTATTGTGTATAGATGTGAAAAACACCTGTTTGTATGTCAACAATCACGTTTAAGTTTCTTAACTTTTTCTAAGTGAGGAGAAATAATAATTAGAACAAGTTTATTACTTTCATATATTTGCCAATGAGTAAATCTAATGTTAAGTATTTTTTCTATTCTGTACAGCTATATTTAGATAAAACACTGCTTTATATAGCATAAGTAAATAACATATAAATCTAGCACTCTGAAGTGAAAGGCAAGTGTGAATTTGGTCACATAGAACCACAGAGACGGTTGGTGGTGAATTTGATTTCATCAAGATTTACAGACTAGATTTAAAATAAAGCTACATCTGTGATCAGAGTGAAAACAGTCGTGTCTTTGCTGATTTTGAACACACTATTCAGTTTGATAAATTAAAAACCAATAATTTATTTTAATCATGTGTGGAATAAAGTAAGTAGTTGCAGTTTTCTTATTCTTCATGTCATTCTTGTCAGATACTGAAAGAAAAAGATGTAAGTAAATATAAAAGCCTGAGTGGGTTTCCAACTGAATGAAACACATCTTTTATATTGCAAATAACATTTTCTCACATTGACCTTGAACCAACATGCTGAGAATAATTACTGAATTATAGACTCCCACTACTTTTCCTCATTACCTGCCTGTTTGCCACAGTTCTGTCTACATCCACGTTCATGTTTGTCTATTTCTCACATGTCTCCTGTCACCTTTCACTTCTTTCAAAGAGCTTTTTACAGTGTGTTGCACAGGAAGTTGGGCCCCCATAAACAAAGGTGGCTGGTGACCGTTTTGAAGTTTGGAGAACAAAAGGACCAGGGCACCAAAACACGAGTGGCCACTGCATTTCAGCAACCACAACGTGCTGCCAAAAACAGCCCGTTTCCATGGCAACAACTGTGACAAAAGATGGACTTTACTGTGCGCAGACGGCCTGTAGGTTGTGAGGATCGAAATATTGCACTGACAAGCGAGGAATCAGGAAAACTGATTAAAATTAAGACAGTCAGTACCATCGGTCTAGGCAGATTTCAACTTAAACAGCTGTGAAATTTATTTTCAGATGGCTTCAATCAAGAGTCACTATTCTAAGTAAGTAGTTCATGTGTCTTGTTTCCACTAGTGCACATACAGTACCATGCTGCGGTGCAACACACAGCACCTGAAACAACGAGGTGGAGACCTTTTGCACCAACCTGAACCACTCCTTTATGTTGTAGAGATTCTCAAAGACTGTACCTGTTTTTGTTCCAGTACAGGCCTTACACTGGGCTTTTTCTCTTCTATCTGCAGGGCTTTCTAGGCTAAAGCTGTAGCAGTAGTCTCTGTGAGATGGAAGCATTTTGTTTTAAGACAACATGGCCCTTAAACCAAAAAGTTGTCTTTTCATACTTTAATATAGTGCATCATTTCTCAACTTTCTGTGTCCAAATGTTGGCATTTGACAACATCAAGATGCTGTTATTGACCAATATTTTTGACAATGGAGGTTCTTAAAGGTTCTTTGTGAGAACGTCTGAGAAGGTCAACACCAACCACATCCCGGATCATGAATGAAACAAGGAACCCACAAGGCACTAAGTTCCTTTATTGCATCAAACCAGAGTAGTGTGAGATATGTGATTTTTGGATTGAATCCAAAATACATGTAGTTTGAGACACACAAGGGAGGTTCAGCAGAGGTTGTCTCAGAAATGATGCACTATATTAAAGGAATGAAATGAAATGATGTTATGTTATACGACAGATTTGTTCCTTTACTGTTAAGAATACAGGGCTGCAAAAAGACATTTGGGTGTTGCTGCCATCTACAAATACATTTTTGACATGAATATCAGCGTTTTTACAGACTATTGTTTCCTATGTGCCCATCATAAGCAAAGTAAATGCTTCTCTGCAATACAACACGAGAGATACAGTCTTATCCATATGCCATCAGACTGGAAATAATACAAACTAAGCTAAGAAACATTTTATTATGTCTCCAACAGGAAATATGTCCCAAAACGATGAAGAGGATAGTGAGCACAAATACTTTCTTTGTTGGTTCTGTCTCAGCAGATGAGATAAACCCCTTATTTGATGTGACGAGCTCTGCAGCAGATAACTTGTGATACCTGATGTTTCAGCTCTCAACAATGAATGAGAGCCGTGGCTCCCATCAGCCCCAGAAATGAATGGGGTCTGTACTCACCCTGCGTAGCGGTTGTTGTAGAGGTAGGCGCCGACGGGACATAGCACGTTACTGCAGATGATCACACAGGCCAGTAAAACGGAGGCGCGAAATGTGTTTCTATGGTCCAGTACCATCCTTGGCCAGCAGATCAAAGACGGGAGATGCATATTAGGCAGCTTGGCAGGATGCACGCCAACTTATCTATAGCAGAAACTCCTGATGGCTCGGTGCAGCGCAAAGTCACTTACGCTGTGGCGGTGCGCTCCTGGTGTTGTTCTCCAGCCGACACACAAAGCTCAAAAGGTGCGAAAGTCGGTCAACTGGCCTAAGGGAAGCACCCACTACTTCTCTGAAGCCCCGGAGGAAATTGCAGGGTAGCACCAGCTCTGTTTAAAATGAGGAGGACCCGAGTCACGTGGCTCTGTGTCGGTGAAGTGGGTAACTGGATCCCTCTCCGGTGCGCACTGTGCGCACATGACAAACATGACAAATCCTCTTAACGCTTTAGGTGATGCATGAAGTTATCTTTGGAAACATGAACTGTATCAGCTTGTCTTCATGACATTAAAAAACAACAGGCTGATTTACGATCCTTTGATAAAGACAGATCTCATATGTGATATTTCGATTTCATGAGACCCATAGTTTGAAATAACATGTATGTCTTAAAATTCATGTGGAAAAAGCCGAAAGGTGAAATATGAAACATATAGGAAAAATAAATCCATATGTAAAAATATGCATTTCACTTGTAATGTTGTGATTTCACATGAGATCCAAAGGTTTAAATATAAAATGTGATATCACGTGATAAAAGACAAGACAAGCATTAAACATACACCTGAAAAAGTTCATATTGGCAGATGAGCGGAAAGGTTTCAAAAGTGTGATTTTGGAAATAATGTGTATCCTAAAAATATAACATGAAATAAATCCCTTGTGCATTGTTAAATGTGCAATACTGTCCACTTACAGTGTGCATGTTTAGTTCAGCAGCAGCTGTCATCTATTTCTATTATTTCATTGTTGTTTGTTTGTTTTTTTTTGGGGGGGGGGGGGCAGTAAACAAAGAGGGAGCAATCAAGCAATCAAGCTCCTTCAGCTTCCTGTTAACACACACCTCTATACCCCAGTGTCAGGAACCACTACTCTGACAGCAAGACCAAGAATCCCTCTGTGGAGCTTTAGGTGGCTCTCCCTGTTATTCTGTGCATTTCGTGCCTCCCTTTGGGCCTCTACTTATCATCCAACACGGTGATTAAATGTCTAAGTCAACTGCCAGCTTTTTTCCTTTTGTGATTGCATTTTTCACATACCTCTCTCTCCAGTGTCAACAGTGTGCCACCTGTCTTGCACCCAATTACTGTATAACAGACCCCGGACACACCCTGCCCTTTTCAACTTCCCCTCCCCTCCAGTCATTACAGTAGACAGGACTGGAATGCTGTTTTTGCCAACACCCACTTTAATGCACAAGAGATGAAGTTGAACTAGGGTCTTGATTATAGTACATACACGATAAGGAGGATGGGGCATAAAGTAGCAGTGGGCTTTCTAATTAATTATTATTAATTATTAATTCTAATTAAGATTTAGCTTAAGCTTGAAGCTTTAATACTTTATTGGTGGTCCAAACTTGAGACCATTAAGTCTTTGATATAAAGGACTTTTTGTGTGCTTGAGATGACCTATGGCATCACAGAAGATAGATGCTCATTTACTTAGTTTGGAGGTGGAGAAATATATATCTTTTTTGTTTAAGCAACATACCAGGATTACTATTTCTGCACCACTACATTGTGATTTTTTTTTCTTAATTTACCTATTTGTGGAAAAGGCACTGGCTACCAATCATAGGAGACAAGCTAAATAATATTTAAATTAAAAAAGATCACCTCCAGCAGTGTGCCATGTTGGCCAATGAAAGAGTAAAACCTGTGTGAGCAAACTCAAGCGTTAAATCATAGTAGTTTCCTATTAATTCCACAGAGCTAAGGATGCTGTGTGGTTGCAATGCCATACAAATCTTACTCTTTACTGGATCATTTTTTCAGAAGTGAAGTATAATGTCCCAAAGTGAGAAGTTTACAGCTATTTTTCAAATATAGCATAAATCTGAAAACTGAAGTGTAGTTGGGCACTGCACCAGCTGCACACAGAAACACATTCATAAGACGTTTGCTGTGCATTCCATATGTATCATGTTCAGGGATTTGTGGAGAAAGTGAAAACACGTGCATGTAAGGCCTGTTACATCAGGTGGTCATTTAAGAATGATGTTTGGGGCACTGAGATGTAGTTGAGAGCACTGCCGGTGCCGCTCTGGGAGTCAGTATGGTGGTGGTCTTGATGTTGTTTTTAGCACACATGATCGAAAAACTGTAGCACTGCTCTTGAGCTGTGGTTTGGAGGAATGTTAAGAAAGAAGCATCTCTACTGTACTGCATGCCCAGGGCCAGTAAATCACCATGTTCCTCTGAGCCTCAAACTGTGCAGAGGGGTGTGAATGAGCTCTTTGATAATGTTCTCAGCAGTGAGAGTGAGGCTGGCACTGATTAAGGGGGTGATCTGGAGGGGTCTGGTGAAGTCTTGGTACTAACTGCAGCTCTTTGTGAGGTCGAAGGGTCTCTGCTGACCATGATTAGAGCTGTGAGCGTGCATATATGACCTCTTGACCCTCAGAGGAAAAGTGAAAGAAAGAATTTGGTTGATGATGTTGCAGTCTGAGAGTCAGCAGAAAGTGGACCATTTGGCAGCCAGAAAAAATGTCACTCTCAAAGATTTTAGGGAAAGGTATTCTCAACAAGAAGGATTGACATTTAAGCAATTATATCCTTTCTGTGATGCAGCCACTCTGCTCAAGTAGTCATCTATACTCATGAGACAAATGCACAAAACCTACATTAAGCTTTGCTCACGTATCCTCAGCCACATACTTCCATCTATTGGACAGACACACAAAGAGTTGCTTACTCTTACAGAAACCAAGGAAACTGAGTCAATTCACTCATCCACAAAACACATACTAGGTAGCAAAGTATAGGTTCAAAAATTTACTAGAGAATTATTTTTTATTGTATGTAATTTGTTGCTAACTGAGAAGTTACTTAGGAATGCCTGTGTAGCTGCTTATTCATGTAATTGCCCATACATCAATTGTCTATTATCAATTATCCTTCCAGGGTCAGGGGTCTAGAGGACAGACAACATCGAGCTTGACCAGGGTCAAGTACAGTGGGTTTGTACAATCGTGCAATCCACCAATCATTTGGCAGCATTGTAATGCATAACATCATGCAGCTACAGGTCAGTTCATGTTTACATCAAACATTAGAATAAGAAAATAAAAATGATCTCACTGACTTGATTGTGAATTGATTGTTGGTTCCAGACAGGTTGGGTTGAGTATTTCTAAAACTGCTGAACTAGTGATATTCCCATACAGTCTCTAGAGTTTTGTCAGAGTGGTGCAGAAAAAAACATGTAATGAGCTGAAGTCTTACGGACATAAACACCTGAGGTTAGAGGAGAAGGGCCAAACTTGTTCAGGCTGACAGAAAGGCTATGGTAACACGGACAACCATGCTTTACAACTGGTTCTGACCCTACCATCTGTGTGTCTCCCATATGACATGAATCAAGGGGCCCACTGCCACCTGTTCAGCCTGCTGCTGGTGGTGTAATGGCGTGCAAAGTATTTTCATGGCAGACCTTCAACAGGTTAATGCCAGTCAGTCGTGATTTGAAGGCCACAGCTTATCTGAGCATTGTCGCTCATCATGTGCATCCCTTTATGGCCACAATTTACCAATCATCTAATGGCTACTTCTAACATGAAAATGCATCATGTGACAAAGCAAAAGTCATCTCAGACTGGCTTAATAAACATGACAGTGTACAACAGTGGCCTCCACTATTAGCACATCTGAATAAAATACATTACTTATACTTTAAAATACATTACGTGAAGTATGAATGTCTACCTGACAAATCTGCAGAAATGATTTGATGCAACATGGACTAGAGACTGAAAGGAATATTGACTGTCTGTCTTAGTAAACCCTTTTTGATTCATAGCATTTTAGTGGAAAACAATACTGCTCTCTGGTGGGCTCAGAGAAACTGTACATCACAAAAGTTTAACATTGAGATATACACTGAAGGTATGCAGTACTACATTTATCCACCAGAGTATCCTACATGTCAAGATTTACCCACATTTAAGAGCCATGTCCTCATCTTGCCTCAGAAAACTGACACTAACTTGTAAATGAAAGATAAAACAGCTCATAAAATAAAGGCTCCCGCTGGTGCTGATAAATTAGGGCAGTAGTCATCAGTTAGATTCCTTTTCTCCTTTGGTGAATGTCTCCAATAAACTCCATAGACAGCATGCTAGAATATGATAAATACATTACATAAAAATGTCACGAAACAAAGGGTATGAATTTATTTGAGAATGGAGTTAACAAATCCCAACTCGCTAAGATTAGGTTAGGGACGCAACTCTTAAATCATCATAAGACTGACTCCATTACAATCCTCTCAAAAGACTTCCAAGTTGATAACATTAAAGCTGGTTTTACTGTTAATTGTGCTGCTATCTATCCAGGTGCAAAATTACTTTGACTAATTCAATACATAAACACTTAAGCAGGTTCTAAAGATGTGATCCCTGCATTGCAGTGCTAACAGAGAGCAAGAAGGAAGGTTGTACAAAATTTCACCTCAAAATAGTGGGGGAGTTTGTCCTAATTTAAATGATCAAATGTCACTGTCTGCATCTCTGTATGTCCTGTGTGCACTGTGGCTTTGCTGTGCATCAGATTCAGTTTAAATGGATTGAAATGTTTCTAGTTTGTAAAAAATGAGCTGTGGAACAAAAAGCATCTGCTTTTTAATTAAGTTCTCTAATCAAATCTTTAAAAATACAAGGGACAAGCACTTTACTGCAGACAAGACACATCTATACCAATTTGCTCTAGGAAATTTCACTTTTCCTGCTTCCAACAAAGTGCATCAGTCACACCAATTTAGCACGGGCCTGTGCTGCTGTTAATTTTTTCTATCAACATTTATATTCATTTAGATGGTGTCTAAATGCTAATGAATGTGTTTCGAATATGCAACCCTCTTCCATGACTTATAAAGACAATAGAAAAGGACTTAGTTTGGTGTGTGGGACCTTGAATATTTGGCTTTTTGTACTTTATTTCATTTTACATTTTATTAGATATTATAATGTGGCTGCATTGGAGTAGATTCTGTCTTGTCTTGAACAAATGCAGAATGAGTAAAGATGACTTTGAATCAAATTTGCTTTAATACTGTTACAAAAGCCTCAAATAAATACATAAGAAAAAATATGATTAGTCTAATTATATACAAATAATTAAATAATGTATATAATTTGACAATATGGTATAAAATGTATGCATAAAGTGCAGTTAAAAGGTCATGTTAACCCACATTTTGGTCATACTGTCACTGTGAACTGTCATTAGCTACATGTTTAATGGCAGGTAAACCTCATGTCCACACTGATTTTCTATTTTGACTTTGATTTATAATCTCACATTTTTCAACTCTAACCAACAATCAAAAATAATTTAATAAGCTAACAGCACTGGATGAGATGCTACAAGTTCATAGATGATCATATTATCTCACAGATATTAGCAATAAACTCATTAGCTGCCTAATGATATGAACCAAAGTTTTATTCATTACTTCATTAAGAAACTACTGTGCTTTATTACAAAGAGAAAGAAAGCAATTAAAGTAATAGAACATAATTCTTTTGCATTGTTAACTTTTGCACTGGCACTCTTTTCATCTTGCATCCAGCTGCACAATGGCTGTCTCACAGGATTTCTTGGGGCTCTAAAACTAGAGAGGGATTTCAGTAAATGAGCCCGGCTGACCATTTGGGTAATGGAGTAAAACTGCAGGCAGTGTTGTGCTATTGCTTTACAGAAATACATAAGTATGTAATTTTCTCTCAATTGACCCCATATCGCATTTATGATCTTTCTGAAGTCTATTTGGCTGTTGAGTAAAAAGTCAACACTTTCCAGCCCAACTAAAGGTAACTATAATAATCCCAGAAGTAGTGTAATTGTTCTTTCAAATTAAGAAATGACAAACAAAAGCATTGAAGTCACTAAATATTGTACAGTAAATACGATGCATTTTGTTTTCAGGGCGTTTTCCTGGTCAATTTTAAAATATCAGTACATCGTAAATACGTTTATAAAAACTATTTGGTTAAATTTCTAAATTGGCGTTTGTCTGTAGGATGGCGTAGTTCTTTTATTGTGAAAGCAACAGCCGGAAACTTTCGTGAGGGTTGTAGTTAACTTGACACTGGTCCTGAATCAGCGTCCAGGAGGCAGGATTAGGATGAAGATTGTAGGAGTCACATGGACTCACATTTCTAAATCAGTGTAGTTGTAATACTCTCAGACTCGGTGGGAAGGTGTCTCACACTCTGGACTAACTTCCAGTTTTAGTTTTATTTCACTTTTGAAATTATCTTAATTTTGGTAGTTTTCATCGGTGTTTTTGTTTTTTTGTAACATTTCGGGGATCCAACACTTTCAACCAAGCATGCTGCACATTTGAAACTTTCAAAACTGAGCTTTGCTGTGTGATGCTAAACTTTGGACTACCGAGGGAATAAAGTCACAATGACTGAGGAGAGCAGGACTGAGCACAGAGCCGAAAGCGGGAAAGACTTGGAGAAACAACTCCGGTTGCGGGTGTGCGTCTTAAATGAGCTGCTAAAGACTGAACGGGACTATGTCGGGACGCTAGAGTTTCTCTCGGTAAGTTTGACACCGATTTTAACCAGAGGCAGCACAGAAGTTGCACATTTTACTCCAGAAAAAAAGGGCGTCAAAGCGCAGGAAGAAAGAAAACAGCCAGTCTGTTTAGTATGCATGGTGCATCGGCCACCAAAGCCTCAACTCGTCCACTTATACTTTAAAAACCTGTGCACACCCCCCCCACCACCCCCTGCATGCTGCCTTTGGGATGTCCAACACAGGAACCAGCTTCTTACACTGTCACTTGCAATCCCGTGTGAACCACTCATGGAGACATTAACTTTTCAAATTGCAAGTGTGAAATTGGCAGAGCAGACATAAAGGGCCATTTCCAGCTCTAGTTCCTGCACAGTCAGTGTGATGTTTAATCCTCTTCAGGTCTCACACTGGTCTGCCTGCAAAGAGCTGATCAGAAAGACGTTTTTCTTCTTGCCCTTGGTTACTGCAACATGGGAACGATGTACCCTCAGCTTAGTTTGTATTGCATAACAAAAGTTGACATTGATAAAAGCTGATAATTAATATGAATCTTGTGATCATAAACATCTTTGCAGTACAACCTGTGGTTTTGGATGACTTCCATACGCTCTCAGAAGTTTTAGCTTGGGACGCTGGGTCCAGGGGGCCAATGTGTAACGTGTTGGTGGGAGCACTGTTTCCCAGACCACATGTATAAATGTGTACATCCTCCTCTCTCTGTGCAGATGTTTCCAATGGAGGACGGAGGGACCAATAAGGGAAGGGAGCTAAATTTGGCATTTCGTAGAAGTAGCATCATTTCTACAGGGGTTGCATGAGGGGTTGTATCCTCTGTCCCAGTGAAGGGGGGTGTGGGGAATTCAGTCACCCATCCTTTATCTCTGCTGTAGTGCTGGGACTGGAATTCATTTCAGAAGTGAGTGGTCTTTACAAGGCAACTTTGTTCTGGTAGGGAATGTGATGGAAGCATTATCCTGAGGTCTGACAGAGATAGATTGCTTTTTGTTGATTTAGCTGCTTATTGAAGCTGATAGAGGAGGATGATGATAAAGAAGCTAGAAAGTGAGCGGAAAATACAGCTTTCTATTGTCTTATTGTCTGGCCAGTCCTGGGGAGCATTGTGGTTGATAGTTTGGATGATCAAAGACAGCACTACTGGGGAAAGGGTTCATATTATAGACTTTCATCTGATCAAACACATACTTGTCTCTCTTGCTTAATTTACTGTCACATTATAACCGGTTACAAACCACACAACTTTCTGTGTCTGGAGGTCAGAAAGGAGGACAACCCTGCCCCCCTCTATGCGACTCCCTGGTGGGATAATCCAGGGAACTCAGCGGGCAGGCATAGGGGTAGATGGGATATTGCCAGGAGGGTGAAGGGTGCGGGGGGGTGGGCTGGGCTTGGTGCCTTCTTTTGTAAACCATATTTCCTGGAGGAGGAATTCCGTTGAGGTTAGGAAATGCTGGGGAACAATGAGGTTTCAGGTAGTGGCCAGTGTTGAACTGCAGAGTGGAGATTGTTGCTGCTGATCTGTGCGACCCAGACACTATGCACCTCTTACATATTTTACGGTTAAGGTAGTGGAAAACAACTCAAGTGATTAGAACATTTTGTCACAGGACAGCCTGAGCCTTTGTGGGAAAATATGTAGACTGCATGCTGAAGGTGTCAGCACTGGGAAGTCTAAATTTGACTTTACGGAGGTTAAAGGATCACGTTTTATACTCTGTTAGTGAAACTTACATAGTAGTTTCACAGTGATTGGGGGGTGGGGGGTTGTCTGACATTTCTCAGGCCTGTCTTACATAATGAACAATTATAGCTGGAGTATGGCTGGATATAGTGGGTGGTGGTGGACACTGGTGTTTATCTTGGACAACTATGAGACAGTAAAATGTCAGTCATTCATAGAAAATGCAGCAGTGAGAGGACCAAATCCAGGCATAATGTAAATTCTCACTCGAATGAGCTCATTGCATTTCTATAGTTTGTTTAGTCACACAAATGAAATATGTTGAAGGTCTCTGAAAGGCAGTATTTGTCAAGGGTTGAAATTCATCTTTAGTTTATTTAAAATACAGCAGTAAAGGAATGTCCTTGTTAGATTTCCTGGACTTTATGTGGGAAATTTTGTTGGTGAGCAGACACAGTGGTTGTCAGTAGCCTCTTTTCTGCGATAATAGACGCAGGAAGTGGGAAAACAAATGTAATGGAGAAAGCAGCTGTTAAGAAAGAACATTTACTCTTGGAAACCCAGGTGTTCAAGTCACCCTGTGTTTTTTTGTGTTTGCACATAGATGTTCCACATCTCGCTCTCACAGGGTTTGGATTTGTTTATATCTTGGCTGGGATGGTCATATTGGCCCCGGCTGCTCTTTTTTACTTATAACCTATGACCATTGAGCATTCCTGGAGGAGGGTCAGGTCAGGGTGGCATGACGAGAGAGCTCATATTCTCTGAACAGACAGCTGCTGACTTTGAAGGTCATGACCTCTTGTTCCTACCGCTTTCCTGTCTGTTAATCTGTAGACTTCATTCCAACATCCAGCTCCCTCAGTGCATCCTAGTTTGATAAAAACACATAATAAACATGTGTAAACACAAAAAAATAAAGAAACATGCTTCAAATCAGAAAACGCAGAAGCACAAACAATGAAGAGCTGGTATGACGAAAAAAAGAAGGATTAATCGGATGGTGGAAGTCTTCTTTTAAATTATTAAAAAGAAAAGTAATCTTCTGACTTAAGTTTAAGCAGTTTTATGTTTGGGTGATGTCACACCCAATCATAAAACTGGATAGATGGATACAGCTCTGAATGGATGAAATATTGGAAAGAAATCCAGATTTGTTGCTTATTACCTGATAGCATCCTATCTAAGTGATTGTTAGATGTTTTATGCATTTATTTAGAAACGTGGTGGTGATAGTTTTATTCCTTCTAAATTTGCTTTATGTTAACGTGCGCTGCAGATGTAAACTATTGTATGTTCGCTGCAGTTGAGCACAGCAAACACGCAACAGCAAAAGTGCACTGACTGTAGTGTAAACTTCAAACAGAAAACGGTTGTACAGAATTTGAAAATAAGAAAGCCAGTTTGTGAAAGGTCTTAATTTTGTTTGATTACTAAATAATTCAACTCATTGAATTATATAGCATCATTCCTTTGCATTGTCTAATCACATTGTATTGCATGTACCTTTGATGTTTTGACACTATATAGAGATACGCATCATATCAGCCTCACCCTATTACTTACATATTTTAAAGGAATAGTTTGACATTTTGTCAAAAACACTAATTTGGTTTGATGATTAATGAGGAAACTAATATGGGCTGCCATAAAGCCAAGCTAACTCATCATTGTCTGTAGCTTCATATTTCCCATAAACTGCTGTATCAGTCTTGTCATCTTAGTCTCACAGTAAAGGAAATTAGCACATTTCCCAAAGTATCTACTTATTGCTCTAAACTCCTTAGAAAAAAAGATTGCTTAATGGGATGCCCTGTTCTGCCTGAGTTGTGTGCCTTTTTTTCCTTCAAACTGCCACTGTAACTAGAAGTTGATTATTAGTTTGGGAAAAACATTTTGCTCTTCCTGCAGTCTAGTCTAGATCGACTGCATTAATCACTGGTTACTTCTTCTGGTTCATTGTGTCAGTCTTATGTCCTTTTCGCAGCTTCTTACACTGGAGAGCGTTCTTTTGCTTTTGTCTCCCAGACCATTTTTCAGGCAGGATTTCCTTCCTTCCTGGCCCTCCCTGTCTTTACATTGTGCTGCGTGTTTCCTGCTTCAATAAACACACTCTCATACAGCTGCCCACTTGCCAACGCTGAGCTCCATAGGCGATAGGACTGCAATAGAGACGTGCACACGTTTGTGCAAATAATAATAATGATGATGATGATATCATATATGGTGTATGTGATAGAAATATATCAGGTTATTGCCTGTAAACATTGAAGTATCCCATCAACTGTATGATGAAGTTGTCTCTGCAGTTACAGTTTGCATGCTTCCTCTGTGACTTATGTTCAGATATGTCATTCATGCTTTTGTCCATCCCGCCTTTCTGAGCTTAGAATCTATAAACATCCAAGGCTGGAACTCAGACATGAAGGGAAATTCCACTTCACTGCAAATTATTTAATTAAGCACTTAGTGGGATTAGCTATAGAAACTATAAGAGTTACACAATTGCCTCTCTGTCTCTAAGCATGTGCTGTCCACTGACATCCTTGTCATTCTTTCCTTTATGTCCATGGCATAGCACTAATGATTAGGCTTTGAGGAACAGACAATGAGTAATCCTCTACGCTCCACTTTTAAATCTTTTACTGGTCTTTCACATTCTTCATGGCCTAAAATCATGGTATGTGTGAAGTCCACTTGGTTTCACCCATAAAGGGCAAACCTAATGACTATGAATAAGGCATAAAGTCTGACTTTCCTAATCAGACCTTAAGGTTGTAATCTTTAAAAGGATGGTTCCACCACATGATGATAAACAATGGTACTGGTATGTTTGCTAAAATCTGGAGGTCAGATGGTTTAAGCCACAACTTCACTAATTGGATCTTTTTTTCTGGCAGTATGGGGCAGCAGAACAAGCTGTGAAAACAGCATTTGTGGCAGTAATGGTAAATGCATTTTACATATCATTCTATGAAACAGCATTTTATTGCTGATGTGCGTGCACCAACCTGCAGTGTCTATTTGTTGTTTATTGTTGCTGTTCTTTCCTCTCTCCTCTATCCACTCACCCCAACCGGTCGAGGCAGATGGCCGCCCAAACTGAGCCCGGTTCTGCTGGAGGTTTTTTCTTCCATTAAAGGGAATTTTTCCTCTCCACTGTTGCCAAGTGGTTGCTCATAAGGGATTTTTTTTTTTTGTTTTTTTGTTTTTTCATTTTTTATAAAGTGTCTTGAGATGATTGTATTGTGATTTGGCACTATACAAATAAATTGAATTGAAATATCCAGCACTCACAGGGCAGCTTAAACAGTTGTTCTGATTCAGGTTTCTGATCCCCTGATAAAGTGGAAATATTCTCTCTTTACATAAAGATCCATCTGTCGAGTGTCTCTTCAGATGTTCCTCACTGACTGATGCTAAATTTAAATGTCTGATTTGGTGATGTTTTTCCTGCTAAACCCAACTACCTGGTGCCAATTGAAATAGTTGATTAGAGTAATTTTCTAGTAACTAGGGCTACACATGGACACAAAGGTTACTCAATAATTTTAAAGCAAGAAATAGAAAGTAATGGTTTTAATTTTTGCTTATTTGGAAGAGAAAGCAGGCCAGGCCAAATAATACCAGGTCTATACCACTTTGATGCAGCCCTATTGGCCTGCTCTTTGAATTTACAGAGAAAAACTAGGGGTGATGAGCATTAGGGGGTTTGTGTGGGTGGGTATGGTCGCAACAGTTGTGCGTATGGAGAGTGAGAGAGATTGAAACTGGCAGGGCAGTTGTTCAATTTTCTATTCATAATGTCCAGTGAGAGGCTGATGCTGCACGTTTCATTTTTTCTTGTCAGTCCCGCTGAGAGTGATGGTAGGGGGGCTTCTAGCAGATGTTTTGGACAGCTGAATGGAAATCTAATGAACCATCTGAGTGTGAGATAGTCATGCTTGGAAGTGTGCTGCAGATTAGGATGCTGATGATTTCGCTTAGTCATGTTACAGATCAATACAGGGTGGTGGCGTGTGGCTCTGATGGAGAAATGCCAGCTATCGGTGGGTGATATTTTGCTTGGCTGCACATGGAAACTGGGGAAGCATGGCAGGCTTGGTCTCCAAGGACTAACGCAGCAAGTGGAGGGGAGTCTCACTGCCTAATATCCAATTTCACAAGTCAAAAGATTCAAATATGCTGGAGATGACTGCCATTTATAGTGCCGTGATGGGTGAAATTGGACAGACCCACAGCCTGTCAGGTATTCAATTAAATTGACATGACCACAAACATAATTTTCTGCTTTTGTGCTTATTTCAGTCCAGTGGTAGCTGTGTGAGGAGTCAGGCGTAGTCGTTGGACACAGACATATTCATTAGATAAACTGATTTATTCCACCTGCTTATGAACGGCCTTAGGTGTCAGGGTCAGTGAAAGGACAAGAATACATCAAAGACAAGAATTTGTCTTCATGCTGTAGGAAAATAGGTCCATAAAAACACATTGCTTTATTGGTCAAATTATAAACTTATGTCCCTGTTATCTTATATTTTTCACAAAGCAAGCATATCCTAAAACAGTACGCTCTTGAATGATTTTCCAAGAGTGCCTATTGTTTATGTTGTCTACTTCTAAAATAAATGGACTATTTTTCAGTAGACCCTGTAAAATAAGGACTTACTATGTTTTCTGTTGTTAATGGAACCCAGATACCTTGTATTGAGCTGTGGAGATGAACCTTAATAGCCACCCCCAGGATAAACATCTTAACATTCCCTTCTGTATTTATACTGTATGTTTCCTTTGTACAGGGTGGGCCATTTATATGGATACACCTTAATAAAATGGGAATGGTTGGTGATATTAACGTCCTGTTTGTGGCACATTAGTATATGTGAGGGGGCAAACTTTTCAAGATGGGTGGTGACCATGGTGGCCATTTGGAAGTCGGCCATCTTGGATCCAACTTTTATTTTTTCAATAGGAAGAGGGTCATGTGACACATCAAACTTATTGGGAATTTCACAAGAAAAACAATGGTGTGCTTGGTTTTAACGTAACTTTATTCTTTCATGAGTTATTTACAAGTTTCTGACCACTTATAAAATGTGTTCAATGTGCTGCCCATTGTGATGGATTGTCAATGCAACCCTCTTCTCCCACTCTTCACACACTGATAGCAACACCACAGGAGAAATGCCAGCACAGGCTTCCAGTGTCCGTAGTTTCAGGTGCTGCACATCTCGTATCTTCACACCATAGACAATTGCCTTCAGATGACCCCAAAGATAAAAGTCTAAGGGGGTCAGATCGGGAGACCTTGGGGGCCATTCAACTGGCCCACGACGACCAATCCACTTTTCAGGAAACTGGACTGGTCGTCGTGGGCCAGTTGAATGGCCCCCAAGGTCTCCCGAACACATTTTATAAGTGGTCAGAAACTTGTAAATAACTCATGAAAGAATAAAGTTACGTTAAAACCAAGCACCCCCTCACATATACTAATGTGCCACAAACAGGACGTTAATATCACCAACCATTCCCATTTTATTAAGGTGTATCCATATAAATGGCCCACCCTGTACATTCTCAGTAGAGACAATTCCCACAGTTTGGGAAAATTAGGCAGAGGACAAATGAGATAGGAAGCCCAGGATGACTCTTGGAGGTGTCATTAAGTTTTGTTGATGGCAGGATGGTTGTGGCCTATAGGAGAGAATGACTATAAAGAGCCTTTCTCTCTTTTTTTTCCTCTGTCCCCCAATGTACTCACAGCATTGGAGACCGACTCTATTAGTCTCTGTCAGTACTTCTTAGTGGAAGTTCACTTTTTGCTCGGCAGGAATTCGGTGTGTTCATAGGTGTATATGTGGAAGGCCTCTGCAGGAGATTTAACTCTGTCTTGTTAACGTCTGATTTAAAAGCAGTTCCTTTGTGAAGGGAGTATGATAAAAGCACCATATCCTCCCTGCTGGGTTTCGGTGTAAAGAAGGCCTGACAAGGCTCTCTTTTTTTCCCTCCCTTCCTTCTGTACTTCCTCTACATGTCTCTCTCTCTGTTTATTCTGTCTGCCATTTCTTGTTTTATATCTTCAGGTCTTTTATTTTCTCACCGGTACTCTTGCACATACCAGAGTCAAATGTCTCAAGAACTTCCCTGAAGGTGCTGAGCTGCTTGTACGTCTGCTGCCTGCTTTAATTGTTATGAGAGTGCTCTACTTTTTACTTTGTCGTCCTTGGTGATAGATGCAACAAAAAACACACACTGTTTTTGACACTGACTGCTTTAATGAGTCAGTTCAGTCTATTGTGCGTAGGGAAGCTGGTTGTAGTCTCTATCTAATAACTATTAACTTAGATGAGAGTTGTTTCATCTTTTTTATTTGTAAAGAAGAGAATCATTTCATAGATTGTGGATTGGAATCCACTGGATTACCTGTTGGCTGTCTGCATAGTGTTTTACCAATTTGCAACTATAAAATATAAAGTGTAAAAGAAATTCTAATGACTTTTATTTATTTGTCATTTGCCATCAAATTGTGACAGATTAGTACAAGTCAGTGTATCATCGGTGGACAAAGAGGCCTATTTCGTCTTCCAGCACTTTTACTGGTGACCAATAATATCACATTGGACCTTATTTAACTGTGAGCAATAGAAACCACATTACAGCAAAATCAAAGTTAAAGTTTGGTAACAGAATATGTAAATTTTGCTGACAGATGTATTAATGCATTTACATTTTTTTTTATTCTTTTTAGTTTTCAGAAAGCAGGGTGTTCTGAAGTAGAACCAATCAATCCACATGGACCTAAAATTGCAAATTTGTTTGTAGTACATCAAATGGACCCAGTGCTCCTGCGCACTTCTCCAGTGGTTTTAACCTTAATGCATAAACAGATGTTTGAGACTAGTTTCATGCTTGATTCAAACTAATTTCTGCAGCATTGCAGCATGTAGATAACTTTCCTTATTTCTTTAGCCGAAGCAATTGGATTCTGTTGGATTTGTTTAGTGCCCTCTTTCTCACTGGGTGTGATTTGTATTCCCTCCACATCCCATTTTTCAGGGCGTGGGCTGTATAACATGATGAACGACATGTATTTTCTCTCCCCTTTCACTTTCTTCATTCTCTTGTCTGCTCACTTCATATTCACTCTACCCTTTCTTTGACACAACCACTTGCTCTCGCCTGGCAAGTATACTAAACACACACTTGATTTGGAAATGAAAGAATGTCCATTATTGTCCTCTTGTTGTGTGACTGTGAATTTGCTTGTTTGAGGAAGCAAGTGGCCTCTGTTTTTGCCAAATTCCTCTGGTGTGATATGTTTCATTGACATAGAGATAAACATACACAAGAGGAGTGGCCAGTTTTTCCGCTGATTGTATCTTTGCAATCTTGTGGAGAGATGCCAGGGGACAATGTTGCATAATATCCATTCATAAAATGTCCTGAACCGGGTTAGGGCAGCAGACACTCTTTCAGCACAGAAACAGCCCTTCAGCCATTCAGGTTGCCCTTCCGTTTCTACTCTTCTACATAAATATACATAAATATACAGAAAATACAGAGTACAATTTCAAATACTCGCTGAGCAAAAAGCATTTTCAGAAAATTACATATGAATCTACATGCAGTTTTTTGTCCAAGCTGTCTCTCCTGTTAAATTGAGGCAGCTTGCCACTCTGTCTGTGAGTGATTGCTCAGTCATAGTAACTTGGTGGTGGAGTGGTGTATGATCTTTCATGCACGTCTGCTCACTGAACCTAATTTCAGTTTCCAGATTTCAGTACATTTGTGCATTACCTGCTACAGCTGTGGTTTCTACAACCATTCATTTCTAGCCCACAGCATGTGAGCCCGTGTTGATTAATGGTAGCTAGGACCATATGTGATGATTAGACCAATCTATTCATCACACCCATCTGCTCTGTGGAATAATGAAAACTTTAATGGGGTTTTAATGTGCAGTCCCCCTCAGCTATCAGGGTGACAGTTCAGGTGATTATATTTCAGGGCTCCAGAATAACTTTTTGGTGTGGTTGAATGTGAGTGTTTATCTGTCTCTGTGTCAGCCATGAGTTAGTCAGTTTAATTAAGCAGTATACTGTATGCATGCACATTTGTTTGCATGAGTCTGTGTGCGATGAGAATTAGATGTCATTTTCATAGACTGAACTGTCAATACTGTCTTGCACCCAAAACATTGAACCGGAGAAGAGATTCTCTGCTCTGTGATGCAAGCAATAGACAAATCCCAGACATACTACACTACCACTGAATTACAACACTGAAGTTGGATGACTCATAAAATGATAGATTTAGAGTCAGCACTGTAATGCTTTTGCAAATGATCTGTGTGTGTATTACAGTGCTGTCAGACAGTGTGCATACCTGGAAATAGTTTTATATTCAGTACTGCTACTGTGTCTATAAATCTAGTCAATCTGCCATTCGCTGTCTGTGGAGCTGTTCCAGGATTCAATGATGATAACAACAAGGCAGTCTTGTTTGTTTTTCAGAAGAGTAGTTTTGTTTTCACAAGTCTAGTCTGAACTGTCCAAAATTTCAGGGATAACCTGAAGCAGGTCTTTCATGAATTCTTCAGCCATGTTTGTGTGGCTGTGTGTTTTCTGTGTGGTATACTTATCTTCAAAATCACATAAAATGTGTTTTCAATTTTACACCATCACTTCTACATGACACAGACAGTTATCTTATCTTCTAGATGATAACAATTTATTATCTCCGTCCAATCACACATGCACTCTCCAACATACTGTGTTTCTTTTTATGGTCTTTACTTCTGATAGGCTGCAGTGTGGCTCGTAACGTTTTGCATTAGAGTTCCTTAGCTGTATGTAGTATAACTTCATGTCTTGCCGATACAGTGATTATTTCCTGTTGAATAGACTTCATTATTAAAACTCAAGTGATAGATTCTCTATAACCATCTTTGTTCTCACACATCAGTGATGGGATACAGCTTTTTGATGCAAATTAGCTATACTTTTGCTCAGCTGTATATAACTGTAAGCCCTGTCAGCCTTTTGTGAGGGCCTGTCGAAGTCTGCTTCGTGTTTGTACATATTAGACTTGCTAATCAGATGCTAATGCTTGTGAGCTGCAGAGTTGCGAGGCGAGGCAGCTACAGAATAGTAATCAGTGTGGAGTTGGCCTACAACAAAGAGGCTGATTATTTAAGTCTCTTTTTCCTATTACAAACTCAGATTCAAGCATTCATTTATTCATTTTTGAAGTATTGCTTGACATCAGTACAATGTGATTACGATTATTTCTGTAACTGTTCATGTCAACTTGTTTTTTCTTAGAAAATTATCAGAACTCTTGCTTTGTAATTTGATAGAAACGCATATTCAGCCACTGATCTAGGTCCACCACCTACCTTATCCTTCTGTTTAAAATTAATGAAATGAAGCTTTCACTGTAGTCACATCACTCACATAGATCTTGGTGGAATAATTCTTGGTTTGTCTGCTCATTAAAATTGCTTACATGCTTTGTGGTTGTATTATGATAGCTTGCTCAGGTCAGGCTTCCTGCTGTGTGGCTGCCCCGAGTGACAGATGGCATTATAGCCCTTGGTGGTCTGTAATTCTCAGTGGTTAGGGTCAACTGCAAAGGCAGATGTAAGTTCTTACTGCAGTAACCATGACACTGCTTTTCAACATGGAGCTTCATTATGTTTGTCATGTGTTTAGGGAGCAGCTGTTGTTGGTTTGTGTCATGCTGTACATGGCATGGTTCTTTTTCCTGGTGAAGTTATTTTTTTCTGTGTTTCTGTTTTTTCAGCTGTATTGTTCCACTGTCTATGCGCCTATTATGTTGTCTGTCATGCTGCACTGGTTTTGTGTGACGATTGGTGTGATCAGTGACAGGTCATTGATTAAATCACAAATTGAGTTTTGAGGGCCCTGCTGAATTCTGAGTTGTGTGACACAGTTGGATTTAAAGGACTGATTAAAGTGTTTTAACCGATACATTTGGTAGAGTATAATAGAATCCAAGTACCTGCTTTGTTGATCGGATCTCTGCATTTATCATGAATTACTGCCTTTAAAGCAATTTGTAGAATTAAAACTGTTCTGTGACATGTAAAAGTAAAAAGTGTAATGTTAGGTCAAGGATATTTCCCTGCTTCCTATCTTGTTTTCATTCAGGTTTGAGAGCAATATGAGCACCAGGGAGTATATTGTGTTTAAATCAAGTCTGATGGAGGTTAAATTCAAACCTAAGTAATATAATTTCTCATGTAGTTTATATCTTAAAAGTTGATTTCTAAACCTTGCTTTGGATTTCATCATAGGATCCTTGTCTTATAGACATCAATCAAAATCAAACTGTGATGCTGCTAATTTTTTCCCTGGAGCTTCCTATTGAAGCTGTTTTCCAAACTGTATTCCAAACACTGAACGAACGCACAGAAAGATTCTTGTCCGCTACCTGTTGATGGATGTCTTCGTCTTTAAAAGCTCTCCCTCAGGCTGAGTTCAGAAAATGACTAATTCCTTCTTAGTCACATTTTTAGAATACATTCAGAGCACATCTTCTTAATTTGACATTCTCGGAAAGTTCCTTCAAGCATTAAATGTGTTGTCGAGAGCTTATGCAGTGAAGGAGAAAACCAGGGTTCTCAACTACTGAAGTAATAGCACTTCCACCCATTTCAGGTCACTCGGTGCTGGCCTTTTTCAACTCACATCTCCGTGCACTTAACATCATCTCCTTTGAAATACCATGTGTTGCAATTATGTTTTTTTTTTTTTTTTTCCTTCAGCACAAATATTTATTTCAGGTGTTTATTGTAATAGGTATCAGTGTTGCAGCAGCACACAAAGCCTCAAGTCTAGTGCTCAGTTTGCACAGTTAAAGGTAAAAACGATCAGTCTCCAAAATGACAGACTGTCTAATCTGTTAATTCTTGCCTTCGTTTTCTACTCTACGTCAGGTGTTTCTACATCGTCTCAACCAGTATGCAGCCACCAGAATCGACAAGAACATCACAGAAGAAACTGTTAAGGTGAGTGTCACTCTGTATGGTACGGTACTGCGTATTTAAGATTTGGAAAAAATCATGAGCGATTGACTTTTATTCACAGCACACAAATCTTATTTTGATTCAGAAACTGGATCCATGAAAAGGCCGGAAATTGCAATGGAAACTAAATGAAGTGGGTCCCCTGTTTGGGGTAATGTTTTAACTAAAATAGCCAAGTTCTGAATAGCGAGAGAAGTAGTGGGCGATCCAGGAAGCAGCTGTAAATATAATCTATTTATAAATGAATCCAGCTGGAGGATAATAAAAGATGCTCTCTCACAGTGGGAGTGTGTCTGTTTCACTGTGTTTGCTTACTCTTGAAGGTAAACACACATTCAGTGGAAATTTGCTACGTGTCCCATGTTTTGGATTATGTCTACTCATGCTATGTTTTGTTTGGGAACATGCTGTACAGAGAGGGTATTAGATAACAGGGTCAGCAGGCAGCAACAAGCTGTAATGTCACCAAGCAGCTGAATGACATCCAGTCCTCTGGAGTCGAAACACATTTATCCAATTTTACCAGATTTTTGCTGTTCTTAGTATCACTAAAGACTATTTTAGCATTGCAACACTCAATAAAGACTTCAGGCTCTCTGCTTTGATTTAATTTCACTAGCTTCTTTCCCCATCTAGCATATTGTTTTGTCCTTTAATACACCACAAAAGAGACATAAAGGGAAACAGAAGTCAACACCACATGGAAACCAAGTTGCCATTCAACATATCATAAAAATGTTCTTTTTTTAGTGTCTCCAATGGCATTGCAGCCCAAGATGGCCATTAAAAAGAAACCTCATTCTTAATTCTGTGGCCTCAGGCATTCTTTTGTCAAGCTCCACTGGCCACAAAAAGCAGTATATGCCCAAATATTGATTTGGGTAATCTTAGGAACTACACAGGGAGAAAAAAAATTGTTGGCAAATATTAAAAAAGAAACAACAACATCATCTAACTGCACATTTAATTGTATGTCAGGCAAAGCAGTGTCTTTGTTCTTTGTCTGTCCTAGGTTTTATTCTCCAACATTGAGGAGATATTGGTGGTTCACAAGGATTTCCTGTCCATGGTGGAAGAGCTTCTGCTGCCAGACCCTCATGCTCATCATGAAATCGGGCACTGCTTCTTGTACTTTGTAAGGACCCATGTGCTTTGCTGCAACTGCCTGTACTTGATGCTTCCCCTCTTGCAAGCTGAATGTCATTTCACCACTTTTAATTATCACGCCACACTCACTTTAGTTCAAGTTCTTATAGCTCATTGCTTCGATGCCTGTCCTGATAGTAACAATCCTTTGTTCATTAGAGCCTATAAATTAAATGACTTATCTCCTACTTTACTATCAGGGCTCAAATGCAGTTGTCTCAAGATACACCACATGTTGTCTGTCTGTCTCTCTGGATTACCCATGAAGACAGAGTGTACATTTTGATATGCTTGATGGGGCTTTGAGATACTGCTGAGTATGGCTACATATCACATTTCTGTGATGCACAGCCTAACGGCACATTGGCATATAAGAAGCTTCTGAGCCTAATAAATCTTACTATCCTGCTGTTGGGCTTTGGGTGACTTCTTTGCCACTAGAATTGATCTCATACTACATATGGTACAATGATGTTTCGGATGATATAATGACTGAGAAAATAGAGAGCATAACTTATGCCTAACTTATAACTCATGGCCATAGTTCAATCATGAGTGCTCATGTCTATACTTACAGAGATTATTTTTCTCTCTGCAGCTTTTTTGAAGTGTCCTATTAAGTGATTTGGTGATGCTCTAAATTCCAGCAAACAATTTTCAAATCCAAATTTCCTACAGAAACACAAATAGGTAGAAATTAAGCAGCTGGACAATGGACCAAATCGACTCTTTGAATCCTTCCGGCAAATGGGTTCACACTTCAGAGTTCATTCTTCGATTTAAGACTATAGTAAAATCAATTATTAAAGCCAAAAAAAACCTCTTACTCAAAATATAATTTAAAAAGAAGCACATACTGTAAACTTACTCATAATGTTCTGCTTTCGTAGCCACCCCTGCATGTTACTCCATGTTACTCCAAACGGGTGCCCAGCCACATCACCCTCTTTGTCTTCTGAGGCAGAGCAGCATGGCTTAAGACTTTGTAGTATTTTTGCTGCTCTGTAGTGACTTTGTGGTGAATGATTTAGTGACTGTTTGGTTTGGTCTTGCTGCTGCCTCTCAAAGACAATGGAGTTTTGAATGTAATGACAACAGCCTTGGTGGAAAGTTTGCCTTGATGGCCATATGGTCGCAAGGCAGACTGATTGAAGTGCTCGTATACAATACACACTATGTATTTCACAAAGGAGAGGAGTGTGCAAAAAAATAATAAGTCTCCTCCTATAATTCATATGGCTATTCTGGCTTTGATTTCTTCTCTCCCTCTCTTTTTAAACGTCTTTAGTTATTATTTTTGTCTTCTGTATTCCCCTAATCTGACCTAATTTATTTTTACATGCTCTTCTATTTTTACCCTTTTCTGTTTGTTTCCTTCTTCTGCTTGCTTCTGTTTGCAGCTTCTTCATTTTACATCTCTTGCATCCTTCTTACCTTCTCTTTCTCCGACTCTTGCAGAGGAGCCGCTTCCAGATTTATGATGAATACTGTGGGAATCATGAAAAGGCCCAGAGGCTGTTGCTGGAGCTCAACAAGATCAGGAGTGTACGGACTTTTTTACTGGTAAGAAGGGGCTTTGTAAGACACAGTGCTGAAGTAGATAGTCAAATCTCAAAAGGTCAGTATCTAAGATTAATTGTGAGTAAGTAAGAAAGTTTTATTAACTCAAAAAAAAAAACACTTACTGTTAAATGTGTGGTATATTGGTTTTAATGAGCTCTGTAAGTTGCAGGCTTCAGTTACTTTACACTTTTTCAATTTCATTTTTTTCAAGGCCCAGTATTCCAAGTCCAAGTGGTATCATAAGTGATCTGAAGTGGGCTTGAGATCTGCTCACATACAAAACCACATCATCACGCACTCAGACATACATAAACACAGTCACCCACACATGACAGCTGGATAGTGTAAAACCATGCACTTTATGTTCCAGTCTGAGAGTGGTGTGGGTGGACTCCTTCTTCCTGTCCCGACACTCTGAGACACTTTCGCTTCCACAGGGAAGAATCATGTTGCTAGAGCAAAAGAAGACCACATCCCCACTGCTGGCTCGCTGCTAAACTGTATGTGTGTTTGCAAGTACTTGTGTGTGCATTCAGAGTTCAAAAGTCCTCAGCCCTTTCCTTTTCTCACAGCTCTTCAGTTGATACTGTTTACAGTCTTTGTCCTTTGTCTCAGTCCTTTGTTCATACTTCTCACTTTTTTCTCATATTTTGCAATGCCGGTCCTGCTCATTTCTGTGACTCAGAATGACATACTTTTATCACAGCACCCTGCCTCCCTTATGTTTTTAAATGTCTATAAAAAGAGAGTGCTTTGAAATTGAGGTCTACAGCACAGTTACACACCCAGGAAAACCAGCGAATGACCACAAACATACTTATTGTTTTGCTGATTCTGTGGTGAAGCACATGACCTTTTCTTAGACTGTAATTGATAGTGAGAAATGAAATGCACACAGATGCACATACTGTACATGCCATCAGAGAATAGTGGCTGCAAGTGCTCTGATTTACTGTTCATGTGTGCCTTTAATCTATGAAGCCAGAGGAGGCAAAGATATTAATTAACTTTGATTTAATGGTGTCTTTATAGGTTTGACCTTTTGAGGACCTACCCTTCCAACAGGGCCATTTGGATCTCATGTTACCCTCCAACCTGCATTTGGTTATGGTCTAATATGCCTCAGGTGACCTTCCAGGTCCTGCAATGACCAGGGTGGGGAATTGACTCACCTCTACTAAACCTTTGGCCTACTGACTGCTTTAAAAGTGGTTTATTGCTTACATTGTAATTCAGCACCTCATTTAAATTTTAGGGGAGAGGGAGGTGAGAATGAATATTAGCAGTTGATCTCATAACATGTGATATATCACATGTATGGTAGGAGTCACTTTGGTCAGCTGAAGGCAAAATTCAACTTCTACAAAGTGGCTTCTTTTGAGTGATGCTAAATAGCAAAGGGTAGCATGCAGATACACTAATAAGATGGAAATGGTGGTAAACACTAATGAAAATACTTTTTAAAACTAGTTTTAAACTATATGGAAATTACAACCAGTACCATATCTATAATAGTTTAGTAGTATATACTACCATACTATACAGTACATAAAATAATGAGAATCAAAAGTAGTTCTGATATGTCTCTACCTAATCTTTAACATTTTTGTTCAACAGATCTCACACATGACTTAATATGATGAACGTTCTGCTTACACCATCCTTTTAATAATAATACGAAACCTGTTTGACCCTGGGTCCTTTCTGTGTGGAGTATGAATGTTCTCGCTGTGTCTGTTTGGGTTTTCTCCAGGTACTCTGCCTTCCTTCCACAGTCTGAACACATGCAGATTGGGGTTAAGTTAATTTGTGACTCTAATTTGAGTGTTTGTCTGTCTCTATGTGTCCTCAGACTGCTGAAATAAAAAAAAAGAGCCAGTTTTCTTTCTACACAGAGCTACTGGCATTAGTCTGATTGAACATCGTCTCATTTTCATCTCTTCTCCTTCAGAACTGCATGTTGCTGGGAGGCAGAAAAAACACAGAGGTTCCATTGGATGGTTATCTGGTAGCTCCTATTCAGAGGATCTGCAAGTACCCATTGCTGCTCAAAGTGAGTATGGTATTGTGCATGCTAACTATGTATTATACAGATACCACACCCTTGTGCTGCCTCTGTAGGGCACCTCTTTCTATCCACCACCACCTAGTCATTAGTTAGGGCTGTCTAATCCTATTCATATCAACCTCTCCCTTGCTAATTAAACACTGGTCTCATATTCTGACATATCCCTGTTTTAGTTCCTTGGCACAACCACACTGTGGGAATAACTCAAGGCCTGTCATCACCTCCACTGCCGAGCTGTGCATTCAGACACTTTGATTGGGTCCATCCATATCCACACTTTAAATTGTTAGTTTTAAAATTTTCGTTCCCAAAAGTGAAATTTGACTGAAACCAAATACACTTTGAGTATGTGGTCTGAATTGTTTATCTTGTTCTATTAATTCATCATGGCACTCTGTAAACGTCCGCCAGCACAGGCAGATATAATAATAATAAGGGAGTAATCTGATGCCCTTCCACTTCTACTAGCTACCAGGGCCTCCTTTTGTCTGTAGGATGACAGAGATCACCATCATTGACTGCAGATGTATATAGAACAGTGTAAATCAGCTCTATAGTATTGTAGCTGACATGCTGATGGTCTCTTGTTTAGACTACAGATTGTTTTTGTGAGACTGGAACATTCGTTAACCAGGGATTTTTGTACTACACTCAGGAACCACTGGACAGTGACGGAGTATACCGTGTACATGAGATGTCTTTCATTCTTTTCGTGTTGTGAAGATTGATTAGCCAAACATTTGAGCTGATGTCTTTTAAAATGAGTCCAAGTGAATCTGTCTAAACAAGTGCATGTGCATTATGATGTAACTTTTCTTTTTATATATTTGCACGTTTAACATTTTTAAATCTGCAGGAGTTGCTGAAGAGGACCCCTAAAAAGCACAATGACTACACCCTGGTGCAGGAGTCTTTGCAGATGATGAAGGCGGTTTGCTCTAGCATTAACGAAGCCAAGAGGCAAATGGAGAAACTGGAGATTTTGGAGGAATGGCAGTCCCATATTGAGGGCTGGGAGGTGGGTCTTAACTAGTGTTGCATTGAGTACTGATACTAGACTGGTATTACAATATCCTGCTTTTAAAAATTGTATTATACCTAATTTTACATATTGGTACTTGATTAGTTAATAAGAGCCATAGCCATGGTATTGGTATTGAAGTTATAATGTCGGTATTGTGACAACACTATTCTTAACTAAACTATGTACAGTGTTTTTAATGGTTATTTTTCATCCAGTCAGTTCAAATGACTATATTGACTTTTTGCTGTGCTCTGTGGGTTTTTTCTCCTGACAAAGCTCAAAGTCATGACCTATTTAAAGCTACTTAGCCCTATGCCAGTCATTCAACAATAATTCCAGTAGTGTGACTTTTTTAGCCTGTTAGTCTTTCTTGTTCTCATTGGGAACAATGACTTCTATTCACAATGGCCACATTACTTTCACCTGGATGAGCCTGTAGTTAAACACTTTGGGTTGACCAGTACAATCACTGCCAGGTCGACTGCACACCTTGCTCTATAGGGTTTTCTTTAGTGTTTATCCTGTGTCCTAGAATGCTCTTGTAAGGACTCAGAAGAACTGATCTGATTTCATTCAAAGGGGGCCCAAGGATTGGTGGACTCTGCTACAGAGGAACAGATACAGTTTCTGACAGTTATTGTATAGAACCAAATAGAATAGAAGCTGAATAGAAAACAGGCTTTCAGCCCAGATAGGAGTTAGACATGGCACAACAAGATAAAACTAACTTGTATCTGACTGAGATGTTATAGTTTTTGTTTGAATGTGTTGTTTTAGGGTCAGTGACAACATTACATAACAGTGTTGTTTTAGTATTTAGCTTCCTTTAGACGTTTACCTTATTTTTGCTGCATTGAAAAATATATCTCAGGAACTAAAATATTTAGGAAATGTTGATGACAAAAATACATTTTGAAAGTTTCAACATACTGTATACACCAAAAAACATAATGGTCTTTATGCATATGAACAGATGGCAAATCATTAACAACAAAAACATCTGAGCTGCAGTTGTGATAGTGGTAGTTCATTATTTCTGTTTAGAGTAAGGAACAAATAAAAAGTTTTTATACACACACACACACACACACACACACACACACACAGTTAAGAATAAGCTGATCAAAATTAGTATTAAATTAGATTTGGGTGTGATTACATCTTATACTTGACATGGCTTTAACTACTCTGCACTTTTATTAATTGCCCTAATTTTGGAGCAGCACCCCTGAAGAGATGAAAGACAGAGCCGAATGGTGGTTGTGTCTTTAATTTCTCTGTGGGTGTTTGAGGAATGGTGGCGGGATTAGAAGTGATTGTCACAGCCGCTGTTTTTCCAAACTCCACCAGAGCTGATTGCTTGTTAGCGCTGACCTGCTCCACAGCTGGCTGCCCTCAGGACATCCTGGCAGATTCACCTTGCGGCAGAGTCAGGGCGATGGCCTGCTCTTGTCTCCATGGTGACAACTGCCAGCATTTGATCATTGTTGGAAGTATCTGTGTTTCCTAATTGTGTACCACAGAAATATTGTATGTTAATTTTAGACCAGGTGATGGTATTTTCCAGTTGAACTTCACTTTACATTCGGTTTTCTTGTTTAAGTTCTTATTTACTGTTCTTAAAATAGTTGTAGAGTTAGTTGTAGAGTTTGCTTGGGCTGGGCTCCAGTTTAATAAAAAAAATCTGCGTAATTCTCTCATCTTTGCAACTGTTTGACAAATAGCACTTCAGAGTTCATTATCAACTTTTCCTTAATTAATGGCATATAGTGCATTGTCATTTCTTCTTTTTATTCTCTAGTTATGTCTGGCTGCTGTCTGCACATAAAGATACACATTTAGATGAACCAGCTGACTGAGGGTTAACAGTGTTGTACAGTGGTGTTTAAGCTTTACATTGAAGACTATGAAGTCTGTGCACCTGCAGACAAAGAAAAACTAAATAAGTCTACACTAAATGAGTAATGGAGTTTGTTAAAGCAAAGTGACAAGCAAAGAGAAACTGTTGCCTCTTCCATTAAGGATATGCAGCGCTCTTCTCTGCACATGTGATGCTGGTATTTGTCTCTGTAAGTGACCAAGAAAAGTTGGCCTTTCTGCGTTTGGTGTGCACACTTTCAATGGCTGCAAATTAGTTGAACATCTGGACGTGAGCTAGGGAGTTAAAAGTGCCTGGAGGAGAGAGAGACTTAAAAATGTGTGGATGAAGGAATAAAAGGGACACAACAGACTGAAATCAAGAGGAGGGGAAGAAACGTGAAAGATGACCAGCAGAAGGGAAGGGAGGATAAGGAAGATTAAAAAGGGCGAGGAAAGAAAGAAGAAAGTAGGATAGGTTTTGGCCCACTGATTTCTTCAGCAGGAGGAAATGCTTAGCACATTTTCTGGCTCTCTGTGCATGGGAGCTATTTTTAGCTTTGAAGGGTTGATCAAACGAGGTACATAAATTCCCAGAGCAGGCAAGGTACAGGAAAAGACCACACACTTTATCACTTGCAAGAGGTACCTCAAGCAATATGGTGACCAGGTGCAACGACTGGACGGGATGTTATTCTATAGAAGCTGTTAACAGCCCCGTATTTTAAGTCCCACAGCAATCTGCTATGAGGAAACTAGGAGTGTTTTTACAGACCCAGGAGGGGTGGGGGGCGGAAAGGCTGGGCTTTTTAATCTCTCCTCCTGCTAGATGTGCTGGTATGGGTGAATACTTCTATAAAAATAATGTATAGAAAATTTCTGTAGCAAAGACAGTTTGTCTTTCATTAAAAAACAATCACAAGATAATTTTTTTTTTTTTTTTCTGACTGTTCTTACTCTAAATTTTTCTCTGTTTGACCTTTTGCCTCTTTGACCATTTCAGGGCTCCAATATCACAGACACATGCACAGAGATGCTCATGCAGGGTGTCCTGTTGAAGATTTCTGCTGGAAATGTACAAGAGAGGATTTTCTTCCTGTTTGACAAGCTTCTGGTTTATTGCAAGAAGAAAAACAGGTGTCTCCAATATCTGACTTTTTTCTTACTCTGCAGATAAAATCTACAAAGCCCAAGATGAATTTAAATTTTCATTAGAGTATATATTTTTAATAGACTGAGTAAAAATATTGTTTATGCTAATGTATGATTTCCCTCTGTGTCAGTACTCAGATCATAGAGCATGGGCTTTATTAATAATTCGTTGCAGCCCTTTCTTCACTTTTTAAAAAAGAAATTGCTGCAGTTCAATGTAATGAATATTATATATTTTTGTTAGGGAGTTGGGCAAATTTTGTATTTAACTTATCGATAACATGATTATTCTAGATAGCTGTGAATACATTCTTGTCCCAGGAGATTAATCACTTAGCTAGGTTTTTATATAGTATGATTTATTCTGTTATCAGCGCAAGTTGTGTCAAGAAACTCTTGCTGATTCCTGAGTATTGTTGTGCTGCTCTAGGCAGAACACTTGATGAATAGCCAGCTTTTTGAAAAACTGCTTTTGTAGAGACTTACATTGGCTACACCTACTGTTGCAGCTGCTAACAATGCTGCTTTGTCCATTGTATGTGTTCTTGACTTTAGTTTAACCACTACCTGCCAAGCTGCCACCTGCCTCCATTTGCTTTTACTGTAGTCCAGTTGCTGCATACAGTGTGTCAGTGTGGTGTCTGCAGGTTGTACATAAAAGAAAATCCCTTTACTGATTTAAAAAAAAAAAAAAAGACAACATGAAATAAAACATATTGAAATGACCTTAAAGTCATTAACTTTTCTCAGATTAATTGTCCTTGCTTAAGTTGGTTATTACATATGAACACACATGGGTTGAGTATAATTTGTCTCTTATGAGATCCTAAATGAACTGTGAGTGAGACTCATTATACAGTAAGTAATAACATGAAATGATTAAACCTTGGTGGCTAATTTGTCTGATTGCTTCTCTCTGTTAAAGGCGGTTAAAAAACAGCAAGACGGCCACTGAGGGTCCACGCTACTTGTTCAGAGGGAGAATCAACACTGAGGTGATGGAGGTGGAAAATGTGGATGATGGAACTGGTGAGTGGTTCTGTCAAAAGACATTTTGGACAAATAATATTTTAGCATGGTAGCTGGAGTTAAAAAATATGGTATAATAACCCACATAGGAAAGCTGACACCTTTCTTGGCCTGATCTGGTTCACAACTATGTGGTTTTGGGTTTCAATTGCAAAATAAGATTTACCTATACATTTACCTATATTTTTCAGATCTACATCCAAGTTACACGTCCTTTGGTGTGTGCTGCCGGTACAGTGCTTGGTGAACTCCAGTGCTTGCGTTCCTTGGCCTTACAAAGCTGCTGATTATCATTTATATTTGTAGAAGCCATCATTTCCTCTCCAGCAGGCCTAAATGGACAGCAATATTGGGTGTTTTTGGTGCGAGATGGATGGGTTTGCATTTGAGGGAGGATAAACATGTGAGGCAGGCGGTGGTGCAGTAACTCGTGGGTGTTCCGCACCACAGGCGGGAGAGTTCAACCTGAAATCCAGGGCAACTGGAGCATTTTAGCTTATGCCCCGAAAGCGCCACAACTTTTTCCCAGGCACACACTTGCTGCCTGAGGTTGAAAAACGCCCTTGAGGCATACCATATAAAGGACACCACACTGTAGATGCTTTTAGATGTGATTATAATTTATGATTGTAATGGTTTGCTTTTTGTTACACCCTTTAGAAGGAGAACATCAGAGAATAGCCAGGAAGGCACTTGAGATGTTCTTTGAAAGGTGGAAATAATGATGTAGATGAACCTGGAGTCAAAGGGGGCTCGAGTCCATTACATGGAGATTTTGACTTTTTATACATCTTTACACTGTATGAGAAGGGGTAGTAAAGCACAGGCAGTCTTCGGCTATGGGGGAGTGTTTGAGGACTTGGTAGTAAATAATGTGGATGGATGGCACTTCCTCAGCATGTGTGTACTCTCATTTATCTCGTTAAAGGACAGGAGTGATCATCGATAGATAATCAACCACTTAATAGAGAGGCCAAAGGGGCTGGCACAAGAGCTGAGAAAAATGAGTCTGGAGGGAGGGTTTGCTCTAAGATAAGAGTGAGATTTTCTCAATTGATTTATATTGGATGTTGTTTTGGAAAATAGACCATATGCTACTATATAAGAAAGGTTTAATTCATTAGATAACATATCTATTCTTGTCTTAGTGTTCTTTTCTGTGTTGCTTTCAAAACATTAACTCTGTTTGCTCTGAACCAAATCTTAAGATTTGTGCCTTATGTTATTGCTGTGTTTAGTGTGGCAACCCTTGTTTACTGTTAACCCAACTTCCCAAAATCTGTGTTTACAATGACACAGGTACAGTGTGACCACTGATTGATGGCCCTCCCCTTCAAACTTGACAAACTACCCTGGGCCTAAATGAGTCAAAAAAGTGGATTTGCATTGTACCACCCCTTGTGCAAAGAGGACTTTGTAAAACTAGAAGTCAGCTGAAGTCCAAATCGTGTCTGCTCTCCTCCTCTGCCCTAACAGCTGACTACCACAGCAGCGGGAACATAGTGAACAACGGCTGGAAGATTCACAACACAGCCAAGAACAAGTGGTTCGTCTGCATGGCTAAAACCCCAGAGGAGAAACAGGAGTGGCTGGAGGCCATCATGAAAGAGAGGGAGCGAAGGAAAGGTAAGAAATTGCTTTGGTGTATCAGCATAGCATTTGCAGTTTAGGGAAACTCATTGATACATGATATATTCTATACAATGCCAGTCAGTAACCTCCGCTAAAGAGCATTTGCAATGACTCTGAAAGGCAATGTTAGTTATTATGAGAAATTAAGAGACATTAGACTTCTCCACTTAGTAATTAATGCTGTGTCTAATCCAAACGTACAAAGAGTAATAATTCCATGGTATTGACAGGCTTTTTGCACCATCTTTCCCTTTTCTGCTGCATAGGTCTGAGGCTGGGTATGGAGCAGGATACATGGGTGATGGTGTCAGAGAAGGGGGAGAAGCTCTACCACCTCATGACAAAGAGTAACCTTATTAAGGATCGGAAACGCAAGCTCACTACTTTTCCCAAGTGCTTCCTGGGAAGGTAAGGCTTCTGCCTCTATTACTGACAGTTGATTTGTCCACTGCAGTCATTGTGGTTTCCTCTGGGTCATGTCAGTGTGAGATATGTGGCTCTGAGGGAGTGTCAAACTGGGTGACTAGGTGGCATGAGCTTTTCAGATAAAACAGATTGAATACCTATATCTATCTTCTGTATGTTTCTTTTTTCATATTTATAGTTCTTTGTGTTTGATGGAAATTTGGTAGTGAGGCCTTCTGCATTATGAAATGCATATTACATGGCCAACTTTTATAATTAAGATCCGTTTATCCTTTCCATTAAAATCTAATGACAGCAGCTGGAAAGAAGAACTTTTTGGTGCTTTTTTTCAGCAGACTGTGCACCTATAGTCTCAGTCATGGGAAAATGAAATCCAGCCAGATTTTGCCCATGAATCTTATTTAAAGATTATTGGTGTGGTGTCTGGGGATGGATTGGCTATTGAATGCCAGTCATAAATCACTGAGTGATATCCTTGTGCAGCTCAGCTGACGGCCTGCTTTCTCCCTAACCCGTGGTAAATTACAGTAAGCTCACTGCTGAAGAATCCATAAGATATCTACTGTAGAGGGCACAATATGCCATTGAGCCACTGTGTGTGTGAGTCTGAGACGTGTTTATTGCTACCTGTTGTCCTTCAATTGACACTATTAAGTCGCGGGACTTTTCTTGCTTAATTTTAATGAATCTGTCCATCTATCCTTTATTCCCTGTAGGTTAGATGTAGGTACATATCTAGGTATCATATCCTGTACAGGGAAACTCTATGCAACTCACTGATTTACATGTGATGATCCTCAAATATCCCACTGTAATATACTTCTTTTCTGTACTGAGTCTGTAAACATTTTTACTGGATATCTCGGACACTGCACCTCTTAATCTCCTAAATTAAGAGAGGGCAGATCCTCAATATCAACCTCAGTAACAATTCTTATGTCCGTTGCAACACAAGTTGTCTTTTACATTGATGTCCTTTCGATATCAAAAGCAAAGATTGTGTTATAAAGCTGGGTCAGGATAAATAACTCTACAAACATCTGGCTGCAGCTGAGGAGCTCTTCATGCTTAAAATTTGAAAAATCGTCTGATTGTCAAGAGACATTTTATATAACAGACTAATAATGTTCACAAGGCAGTCTTAGTTTCATAAAATGTAAATTGTACTTCAATCTTGACTGTTGAAATCCCATAATAAATTTGCCTTGTAAACACCCGAACTACATTTCAGAATGACAAGTGTTTTCCATGTGTTTAATATTTTTAGAGATGTTAGAGTGGAATAATCACAATGAAAATCAGTTTAGCTTAAACAGTCATTTCAAGACATGGATAGAAAAAAAACTGGACATAGTTGTGGCCAAGTAACATTGCAAGAGGGTTTGAAATGAGGACTTACTTTCTCCTTTGGTCCATACAGCCAACACCAAATCCCTTGTGGTCTGGAAGAATGGATCTGTCAGCTAAAAAGATAAAAATCATCAATCTTTGGTCATATGTGGACAACGTGTTGAGTCTGAAACGATCATATAGTGAGAAAGCAGCTCAGGAAAGCTTCTTTTTGAAACCTGTCCCTCAATGTACAACTTGGTCAGCACCTGGATGACCAGTTGTGGGTGAAGACAACTCTAGCCCCTCTGTACCTCTCCTGTCTGTGATGATTGGGGGATAATTACATGTAGGGGTAATTGATGAATTGGAACGAGCATATTATGTGTCTGATGAAAGCCACATTGCCTATGGCTTCAATTCAGTCCACTCCCTCCATTGTGAAATGCTTTTACTTTATTCTCTTTCCACACTCTTTTTTTTTTTTTTTTTTTAAACCTGAAAGCTATTTCTGGGTCTCAAGCTCCTAAATGGTTGAATTATATTTGAGGTTTGGTTCCTGTAACACTATAATTCATCAAAGAAAATGTCTGTGACAGCCACCTAGTGTGTGGTTACTATCACCATTTTAAACAGAAAAACAAGAGATTCAAATGACAGACATCGATATCTGCTGTAGTGATAGTTGCCAGTGGAAAGCCTGTTCTGTGCTCATGAAAAGGTTAGACATCTTGTAAGAAATACCCTTTTTCAACTTGGGTGCTTTCTTTTCGACATTACTTTGGAATACACTTTCTGCTGTCAGCGTACCCATGATAAATTTACACAGGAAATAAAAACTGATATTGTGTGAAAGAAGATATCGTCTGTCATGTTATTTCATTACATTACATCATTATTAAGGTAGTAACACAGAGAAACCTAATAATTTGAGATACAGCCAAATTTGCTTATTTGGTGTCACACACAGAGATGAGAAACCAGTTTGACATAAAGGCATAAAGATTGGATTCAGGTGGAAATAGCTCTTATGTCTTTATAAACCAAATCTTGGTAGTTGACACCTTATATCTTTTTATTTTTTTAAACCAGAATCAAAAGCTGACTGTAGTTTCATATTCTGCACACAGAAAGCAAAGTGCTATTGGTCTTCTCGTCTTAATTTTTGGCAAGAATGTAATAAATTGCATCTATCAAAAATGGTTTCTCAATAACATTAAATATTAATGATTCAGATCTTAAACATCGACAACATTTTTGTTAATGCTCAAATAAGAAGTCAGTTGCCAAAATAAGTGCTTGCTGGATGATGATTTTTGTAGCACCAATAGTCAAACTTTGACATTATTGGTTTCAATATGCTCTGATTCTTCCAGACCCACATGTAGATTTCAGTTGCTTGAAGCAGTTTATTGCTTATGTGACCCTGATCTGCTTGATTCCAGGAGACCACCAAAGTCCAAACTTTGATGATAATTTTCTTCCATTACGAAGTTGCAGAAGTTGACAAATGTACGTTGTTATGGAGTTGTGTTTTTCCCTTGTGGTCTATTGCGTAGACAAGAGATGTCAAGGATGAGTGGTTAAAGGGTGTAAGATGTTGGAAGTGGGGTGTCTGGTCAGTTGTTTCTCTGAAAACTTTCCTAAATGCTCCAGTCGAGTTCGTGTTGACACCCAGTCACATTCATCATGGGCTGGAAGTGAGTTCCTCAGAATTCCAGTGGTGTTGGCCATGTTTGTTTGGCTTTTGTGGGGAGACATCATTAAGGATGTAATCTGATAGGCTACTGCTGCTTTGCCTGGCCGTGCACTTTCTTTCTTTTGAATGTTTTCTCTCTGCAGTCTGTCCCACAGTCTGAATTACTATACCAAATTATCCCACTCAGCTCATTTGACCATGCGAAGATCAAAAGCTGTGTTTGTTGATGTTGTGGTTCGTTTATTTCATCCGTCCCAGGCGTAAAAGATGCAGTGCAAAAATTATTTTTCATCACGACCTTCCCAAGAACCAATTAAATCCCTCATATGTGATAGTGTTACATTTTATGTTTAAAATAAATAAAGTGAGACCAGCCAAAACACATAAACTAAATAAACTAAAGCCTGCTGGTTAGTTTAACAAACAACCAGATATGACTGCTAACAGTAAATAAATTATAACTTTTCTCCAAGGTGGTGTTTGTTGCCATAGTCAGTCTGACCACACACATTCTCCTTCTTGAAATGATGGGATTTCCCATGGGATTTTTGTATAAGTTAGTTGTGTTATTCCTGTGTATGTGTGGTGTGTTCTTACGTCAATGTTATTTTTTTGTGTCTTTGCTCAGTGAGTTTGTGTCTTGGCTGATGGAAATTGGTGAGACAGGCAATCCAGAGGAAGGGGTTCACCTGGGTCAAGCTCTGCTGGAGAATGGCATCATACACCATGGTAAATTTTCTCCTTTCTTTTCTCCCAGACATAGGAAAGAAAGACGCCATATCGAAAACCAAAGCTACCACAGTCTAATTTCATTTCTTTTGCAAGGTGTAGAGCTTGAAAACGCCTGCCTTTGCCTAACCTAACCTCTAGCCAGGTCCAATGAGTGCTCATAATTGAACAAGACTAGTACTCTCTGATTTGTATGTGCAACTATCCTGTTTGTGTCTTAGCAGGTGTCCCATTTAAACACTCCCTATATGCAATGTTTAGTTAAGGGATTACAAATATTAATCTCTTCGTTGTGTAATGTTTGTGTAATATTGAGTCAGTGGCTCTTTTGTGAGTTTGGGTAACAAGTGTGTTTATTACATGAAGCTTAAGCTGGCTAAGCCTTGGCATTCATAGTAAATGGTGCGTACTATTCTGCATGTATTTTTTCCTCAAAGTGTAAGACCCAAGCTTAGTTGTATTTTAAAGCAGTCAGGGATGCTTTACTGCTTTCTCAGAGAAATGAGATTGGGCTTTATAGCTCTTCTCGACAAAGAGGAGTAACGACAAGCCCCTCTGAGCTCTCTCACAGCACAGCTAGAAGTCTCTGTGTGAAAAATGCTAGAATATCTTTTCATAAAAACCTTTAATGGGACCCACATTGCTACAGTCAAGAATACACAGCCAACTGTTATTACTGTTAGGAGGATCTTTGACAAAGTCCCCTAAAGCAAGAACAGCAGGAAACTGTGAGCAGTAGTGTTATCTGTGACCCCTATGTACAAGCTTCCTCTTGTCTGTAAAGCTTGTTTTTCCCAGCAACCATGTTTGACTTGAATATGTTTTTAAACCTCTTATACTTTACAGTTTGAAGGAAGTTGAGACTTTTTTAGTTGTTTCTTTTTTCAGCAACTGCTTGATGTTCTGAATTGCATTTTTAGTCACAGACAAACACCAGTTCAAATCTGAGCCTGTACTGTACCGCTTTCGCTACGACGATGGCACTTACCATCCCAGATGTGACATGCACGACGTTATATCAAAGGTATAAAATATACCACATTAGAATGTAATTTAATTGAAATTGTGTTTTACAGAAGCATCACTGAAATAACCAAAATCTTCTCTAACTTAGGGTATTCGACTCTTCTGCCGCCTTCACAGCCTCTTCACTCCTGTCATCAGGTAGGCAGCGATTTTCTTTGCCGCTACAATGCAACCCAACCAGGTGGGGCTCCATCCGTTTAGCATCCGGTTCTTGTTCATGAAAAAAGGTCTTCCACAAGGCCAGTGTGGAGGAGAGAAATATCATGATGCGCTTTGAGCTCATTGTTTTTAAACAGAAACTGACTTAATGAAGAGTTGACACAGATTGTGATGGGCTGCAGCAAGACCTGAGGGGTGGTAGGCTTTAATTACCTGTTCTCAAAACACATATTTGGTGAAGAAGACTTGAGTTTCTCAGATGTTATGCATAATTTTGCCACATGTGTGAATCAGAAAAATGGTTAACATTGTGACAAATCTGTGATGGCCACATGAGAGATCATTTTTAGTGTTCACAGTAATAGCTTCTTATTGTTGTAAAATGTTATGCAACCTAAACCATTTGAACTGCATTGAAAATTTGAATAATATATGCATTATTTGGATGGAGTCACAAAGGAACTGCGTTGAATCAAGACATGAACCTAAAGTCCAGCCTGCTAGTTCTTTTCTTGAGCATTACATCTTCATCAACAAAAAAGTTAATTCTTGACCATCATCTAAATCAGGGGTGGGCAACCCATGTTCCTCAAGGGCCACTGCCCTGCTTGTTTTTTCAAATGTCCCTGCCCGAGCCACTGCTGATTACCTGGATCATATGTGTTCAAGTGAATTGGTATCCTTCAGCTTCTTATAGACTGAACACACCTGGTCCAGGTAATTAGCAGCAGGTAAGGCAGGGATCGTTGGAAAACAAGCAGGAGAGGGGCCCTCCAGTGCCATCGACTGCCCATAGTACTCTGAGTAAACAATTCCATGGTCAAGGTCCTCTTACTGTTTTTTTCCCTCCTCTAGCATTTCATAGTTCATTCTTGACCATCTACAGTAATAGATGTCATAAGGATGAAAGTTTGTTTGGTCTGTGGTCAGGCCTTAAATTCAACATGGATGGGGTTTACACATGAGCTTGGATGTCAACTGAGCAATCTTCATGAGAACTCAAAAGTCTTAGATGAATACTGTGTAATATTGGTGAAAGTGTGGGTGACGGTGTGCAATGATAGTAAGTGAACATTGAGCTTTGATTGTTTTGCCATATGATATAAATTATTTTTTGTATAGTTTTCTTTTTCTAAATTTAAACCTGCAGGTGATTTCTGGTCATTTTGTCATTCTCTGTTGTGTATTTACATGTTCAGGCCACACTGATCAATCAATTCATCTAGCAGCCACAGCTAACCTTATTTCTATTATGAAGCATTATATGGGGGCAATTCACTTACAAAACAGTGGTCGCACATATTTGTGTAACTGAGATCTTATTGATCCTGTGCCCTGAAAGGCCTGACAAAGAGTCTAGCTCTAGGAAACAAACACTGTAACATGATATAAAATAGCATTTTTGTCAACTAAAACTTTTGGTTTTAGTACTGAATTATTAGTTTTTTTTTCATTTATTTATATCTGTTGTATCTTTATGATACATCTTACTGAGATAAACCTTAGAATGAGTTATTTTGGCACATATAATGAAACATACCTTTATCTAATAGAGTTTGGAGTGGATTATCTTCCTGGTGTGTTTTGGTTTTGGTGTTGTTCTAAATGTCATCTGTTAATGTGCGTACTGAACAGCACCGAATAGGTTGCCTGTTCATGTTGTATTTCAAATGGCCTAAAGAAAAGCGTTAATTTCATACCAATAAAACTGTTCTATAGCTGGAGGGGGGCACATTGATCCTGAAAGTATTCCAGAATAAAAGCTTATCTGTATTTCGGTTTGATTGAACTACTAGAAAACCTAAAGAGTGATTTTGTGTATGTCAGCATTTACTCTGCTGGTGTTTGTGTTCAGGCCAAACCACTTAAAAATGTAATAACTCTGGTTGATGTGTCTGCAGACAGTTTTTGCAAAGCATTTTCACTGAGAACGCAGCACAGTTATCACTGGGCCTGGGAATGCAAGAGTTTAATTGGAGCAAACAGTCTCTGCCTGATTGTGTGTGATTTCCAGAAACACCAAAAGTGATAATGCAAAGAGGGGAACTGTGTACACTCAGCATCCCCTGGTCCCTAAACAGCTTCTGTGGACCCCTTTATAGATCAGATGTCTTCATAAGAAGCCTGTGAATCCATTTGTTGCAGGGGACCAAACCAACACAATACGATGAAAATCACTTGTAAAGTGCCTTCACACACAATGGAAAAACTGATATTTCACCTCTGAGAAACATGGACAGGTTTTCCTAATTATATTGAGAGCTCTAGAAAATCAAGCAAAGTTTTCTTTTGGATAGCCTGTTAAAAACCATCTTGCTGACCTTTTTCTCTCTTACTCCTCAAGCTTCTGTTTCCTGATGTCTAACATATGGCTGCCCAGTGTTTACCCCCCCCCCTTTCGCGCTCTGACAGCCTCATTGTGTACCAGCCCCAGTAGCCTCAATATCCCTGTCTATAGTCTCACAGGGTGCCTCTTGCCTCTTCTGCTCCAAGAGGTTTATACATGGCACAGTAGGGCAGTGTGTCCCACTGGCAAAAAACAACGCTGCCAACCTCATCTGAGACCAACACATGCTGTCAAATCCAGTTATGCAACACAATGTTCTATTGTGCAAATAACAGTGCAACATTTGGTCTCTCACGCTTCACATTCAGAAGAGCTCTGGGCACCTGAGGTTGGACCTAGCTCACATGTCATTTTGGACTTGCCTGAACTGACTATGTGAAACACAGGCATGCCTATGTGTTGTTGCATATATGTCTGAATAAGTGTTTGCATGTGGTAGAAGCAGTGGAGGGGTGTAAGTCACAGTGGTTCTGGACTTTCCCGGCCTGTAGCTTGGCCTCTGCATTTCCCCAGGGATGCCTCTGTGTTCATGGGAAAGTCATGGCTCCATTTCAGACGGCATTCTCGGGGTCTGGCAAAGTGCGGTTGTGTGGGTAACACTGAGAGCAGCAACGGCAGAATGACACAGGGCATCCTAGGGTCAAGCACTGTTGCCGCTGTTACCAGCCCTGCTTGGAGGAATGCTGTTTTTCTTGTCACCAACTGTCAGAAACTCACTTACATTTATGACGCAGCTGCCAGAGCTTGAAAAGTGGCCACATCTTGCTAATAGTGAAATTTAGTAGTAGTGTTTTTCAATAGATTAAGCATTTATTACTCATAATGTGGCTTTATGACAGTTAATCTCATGAAATGTTTTGCTCTCATGCCCATACAGGGATAAGGACTACCACTTGCGGACCTACAAATCAGTGGTGATGGCCAATAAATTGATAGATTGGCTGATTGCACAGGTAAGCACTAAAACTGCTTCATCCACATTAATACATGAATAATATTATTGTTATCAACTTAAATTTAAAAAATTGGCCTGTTACATGTGTGAAGCATTTTTCTGAAATAATACATAACTTGAAACACGTAAACTTAATTTTAATTACAGTATGTAGTTTTTTTTTTTTTTAACTTTGAATAGTAGTGATATCAATTTCATGCATTTTTACCCAGTCTTAATTCACAAATATTTGAAATCACCCGCACTAGTTTCTGAGCATCTATAAAAATAACTTTCCCTCCCTGAGAAATCCAGAGAAGTTGAGAAAGAAAGAAAGAGTAGGAGCGAATTGGCTGTTGTCAGAACAGAAGGATGATTTCTGAGACAACAAAGGGTTTCTTGCCATCACAACAGAACCAAAAGGAAATAAAGGATGTAAAAGCAGAATTGCTTTGACAGCTTTGAAGCTAGAAGACTAACAGATTGATAGTCCTGTCCAAGATGTCAACAACAAAATGAACATCGTAGTCTGTAGTGACCATCGCAGAGTCATGCATGTAAGTGTGTGTCTGTGAGTGAGTGAGTGAGTGTGTTTGTGTGTGAATGTGTATGGTGTAGTCCACATTAATGTGTTTGTCTGAGGTAAGCGTAACAGCTCTCACTCCTTCAGTAGGACTTCAAGAGCTATGACACTATGCTGTCTAGACATAAATTTGGTTTACTGTGGAGTGAGGAGTGGCTCTCTGCCTCAGGTTTTGGATGGAGGCACAAAGGGGCGGGTATGAATGTGACATTTTGACTGCCATCTAAACACACAGTCTCCTTTGTGCTGTTTCTCTTTCTACTTCATTTCTACTCTCATCGACTTTTGCTTTTTTCCACTTGATGCATTTACTCTTTCCACTCTTTATGTTTAAATCCCTCATTTCTCCTCTGTGTCCACTCCTTCTCCTTTCCTGTGTCATTTGGTTCAGGGGGACTGCCGAACAAGGGAGGAATCATTGATTTTGGGGGTGGAGCTGTGCGACAATGGCTTCATGCATCACGGTAAAGCACTTTTCACTGCTGAGAATTGCAATAGACTAAAAAAAAAGTTCTGATCCTTCTGTTTACAAACATTGGAATCCTCCATATTGAGTAAATAAGAGCTGAATGCTTTGGAGAAACTAAGCAGAGGCTGCCTGGCATTTAACATCCCGTTTTAGAATATAACCACTCTGTTGTCTTCGCCTTTCTACTTAAAATCCTTTTTACATACTGCAGGAATACGCCTTTTTTCCAGTGCAGTGAATGAATTTGAATGTCTGAATGTGTGTATGTGTGTGTTAGGCTACTGCCGTATTCATGCACACTACTATTAACTTCATGCACACTTGTGGGTTATGACTTAATTGACCAAGTGCAGTGTACATGCATGGCTAGCTTTAGCTATGAGAACATTTGGATGTTTGTCAGTTTAAGTGAAAAATGGTTAGTGGTCATGGTTACAGTTTGTTTATGAGAGTTTTTAATTCTGCTTTTCACACATGCCAAGGTCCACATCATACACATTAGACTATGAGTCACTGTGTGTCTCCCTGTACCCCCAGGATGTAACTGCTCTAAACTACACACAATTCAAGCCTCACACTACAAATTACCAGTGCATCCAAGGAACAAAACAGCCATTAAACTTTCTTTCACTACCACAGCCTTCAGGGTAATTTTACCATTCATGCCAGTCAGTTATTCAGCCTGACAATGTAGCTTTAAAAACTTTTGGCAATAGAGCTGGTCTTGAGGGAAATGTAGTGAGGGAGTGTTAGAAGGAAACTGTTTTTCCCCCTAGGGTTATTTTTCCTTTCAAAATCAAGGTCTTTGTGAAGACATTTTGTTGCTGTGGAGACTGGGTTCATTTAAAAGTCATATTTTACCATGTAAGTGGGCTCTCCCTTTCTCCCATGGTGTGTTGTTGGGCATTTGAAGATGCAGTACATGTCATGCATATGTCTAACTACATTTACCATGTGGCACTACAAATGCTACATGCTTGGACATGTTTAAACCTCTTAATTTAATGCAGATTGTTTCCTTTCTTGATTTAACATATTGTACCACTGCATGGCACCCAACGCTGCTGTTTACAGTTACAGAGCACATGTTCTTCCTTTGTCCATAAAATAACAAAGAATTTCTAAAGATAGAGAGTAAAGTTTTCAATTAGCCATCAATAAACAGCCTGGGACATGGAAGTAAAACGTGCATTTTTGGGTTACCAAGCATCTATTCGCTGTTTTGAGGTAATACAGTGCATGTTTTTTAAAGTCTATCCAAAAACTCCAAATGCTTACATGATAAAGCTACTGCTGTGGAGTAGAATCTTAGATTTTTCCACCAAAGCATGTTTTACAGCAGCATAAAAATACACCTAAAATGAAAAACCATCTATGCATTTGAAAATGTTTAGCAAAAATGTGACTTATACATGATCTTACGTTTGAACCTTTAAATCTACATAGTGTTCTTCTAGTTCCTTTTAATTTGTTTGTCTACTTATTCTCATTAATTACTTTTTTTGTCACCTCAGTTTTGGAAAAGAGTGAATTCAAGGATGAGCCTTTACTGTTTCGTTTCTTTGCTGATGAGGAGATGGAGGGCTCCAACACCAAACACAAACCTATGAAGCATGACCTGAAAATAGTTGAGAATGTCATCTCTAAGTCTCTCTTGGTGAGCTCACTTGCAGTACTCTGTGGTAGCTTATTGATTAGCTCTCGGCCTGTGTAATATGCTATGACTTCGCTATATTACCCATGATTCAGAACAATCTAAAGGCACAGTAAACTATGAAGCATACAGCAGTAAGCAGGGAAGGTTATAACACTGCACAAGTCCATCGTATGTATACACCAGCAAACATTCTTTTCAAAGGAGTGAGCAAATACTGCCATAGCTGCTATCTTTCTGTGCCAGTATCTCCTTCTTGTGTGTGCTTGGCTCTGTGAATATGTCTTAGTCTGCTGGTCTGGGTTTTTGCTGATGGAAGGCATCTTGTTTGCCAGATAAGACCAAGTGATGGAGGCTATGGCTTTATTCTGGAAGAGAGGAACAAAGTACCCATCATCAAATCTGTGGAGAAAGGCTCCCCAGCTGAGGTGAGTAGACACTCAGGAGCCTGGACAGGTCCATATATTCACATGGATTAATACACCATATTTATAAGTCCCCTAATATGAAACCATGTTAAGATTCATTCTGATCTGTGTGGAGGTAATGTGCCTTATCTGTAGTTATGATAAATTTAGCCAAAGGGGCAACTGTTTTGTGGTAAAAGGTAAAAGGTATTTTGCTGTGATGCCTCTGTAGTAGAAGCACACAGTCAGCAGAATTATTTTGTTAACATGTGGTTTGACTATCCATCATAAAAATATAAACCTCTAACTGTTCAATCCTAAACTAAACTTTGCCCGTTCCTTTTGTGCAGAAATAAAACACATTAAAGTTTTCATATTTGTAGGTCTCCTTTGGTTCTTAGCTTTGATCTGCTCGATGAAAAAGGGACAGAGGAGTTTAAAAGCAAATGCGATCAATCTAAGCACACGGTACATAATTCCCTCCAACCCTTAAGTAGCATTCAGTGTGTCCTGAAGGTCTAGATTGCTTAGAGAGTGGCATTGTGTGTGTTTGCTTTTAAGTATTCAATCCACAAGAGGATCCAGCTGTATAGTCGTAGATAAAAATGATCCCATATTTTATTCTGGACTGTGAGTGTGTACGCTTTGTGTGTGTATGTGTGTGTGATGTATAGAAATTCTTTACTGCAATATTGGCCTTCTGTTTATACTAAAAATATTTGGGAAAATGTCATTCATTTTTAGTGTGATTCAATGTAACGTTAAACCCAATCTCTTGTCTGTTTTGCCATTGTTTTCTATTACATTCAATGTTAAGATGGCTGGCCTAGAGGTGGGGAAGAAGTTGTTTGCCATAAATGGAGACCTGGTCTTCCTCAGGCCTTTTTCTGAAGTGGAAGTACTCCTCAGGCAGTGTTTCAACAGCAAGGGACCCCTCAGGGTGCTGGTCAGCACCAAGCCAAGAGAGTACGTCAGATCTGTGTATGCAGTGGTTCTGTCAAAATCATCTAATTGTCTGTTTGTACAGATTTGATACATCTGCTTTTTTCTGCTCTTGTTTCCAGAACGGTAAAGATCCCAGACTCGGCTGATGGATTAGGCTTTCAAATTCGAGGCTTTGGTCCATCTGTGGTTCATGCTGTTGGAAGAGGTAAGAGATCACCTCTTCCACCACTTGAGCTGTTTGGCTTCATCAGTAAAAGGCTTCCCATCACCTCTCTGTTAGCTCTGTTAGTGTGGCACAGCTGGGAAGCAGCTGCTACACCAGTCTTTGGGACTGTGCATGACTTGGCTATAAGTGCCCACCTCTCCATATGGCCCAGCTGGTTGGTTAATGGTTCTGCCAAAACGGAGAATTGGCTACTTGTTGGTTACTTTCCAACACACAATCACTTTTCCATGTACCTATTTGCATTTTTTTTTTTTTTTGGTTTTCTGTGTGGTAGAGAGGCATTCCACATTTCTTGGTTCTAAATTCATCAGTGTCCCTCTTTCTTTCCTCTGACCTAACACAGCATGTTTAGTAGCACTGCTATTGCTGCTGGCACAAAATAGGATCCAATCCAGAAAACAATCAATGGCCTTGTCTATCAGTTCTTAGGGGAATTGAATGCTGGTTCTTTTTAGCGGTCAAAGTGGGATACAATGTGTTGGGTGTGTGCCTTCATTTTTGTGTGTTTGCATGTGTCGACTTGATTTCCTGGGACCCTCCTGTGTGTTAAAGTGGAAGATCTGATCCCCTGTTACGCAGATGGTGATGTAGAAGGCGTTTAATTGCCTGGATTGTTGTAACAGCTGTTGTCTTGTGGTGTCTGGGGTCATCAGAAGCAGGTAATACCATTTAGAAATAGGAAGAGATGAGACAGGGTTGTAGAGCAGTTAAACCCAAAGTGCGATTCTCTTTATTTTGTATATGCACTGATGTTGGTGGTTGTTTGTTGTTTTTTTTTTCTTCTGATATTCCAGAGTCAAAGGTTTTGATGATCCACTGACTTTTCCTCTAGTTAAAGTACCTATACTATACTTCAGAAAATGGTTAAAGCAGCTGTGTAATTTCACTCTTACAGTACTTGGTGCAAGGACTACTGATTCTTTATATTTCATTGGAAATTATTCATGGTGTGTTTTTAAGGAGGTATGTAAACAAATGGGGGGAATATTTAGTTTGCATGCACTTCCTTCTGATAGCTGGACACCTTTTTTATGGTCTCAATCACATCCTTTTGTTTTATCTTGACTCAGACTGTGCCTGTGTGTGTAGTACTTCTGATGCTTCTCCTTCTTTTCTGTCATTGTATTACTCCAGGCACAGTAGCAGCCATCGCTGGCCTCCATCCAGGCCAGTGCATCATCAAAGTCAACGGCATCAATGTTAGCAAGGAGAGCCATGCCAGTGTCATTGCTCACGTCACTGCTTGCAGGAAGTACCGGAGACCCACACAGGTACGACAAGAAGTGAAGAAAAGAAACAACTGCAGGGCAAACCCAACTAGACACTGCAGATTTCAGTTGAAAGTGAGGGTTACTGAACAAGCTTACCCAATGTTATCGGTGACGTATACATTTTGAGAGATAACTTAACAGAAGTATGTAAAAAAATAAATAAAAAAAGGCAAAGTCTTTTGAGATAATTTTTTTTTTTAAATCAATATGTCAAGAAATAAGAAGTGTGAGAACATAAACGAGCAATAGGAACAAAAAGCAGAAAAGGGGTGGAAGTGAGGACTGGCAGACTATGAGGATAAGTGTAACAGACCGACCTCCTAGCTCTCATTTACCTACATCTCTTTCTCCATCTTGCCTTGTCTTGGGTCATTACACAGAAATAATAGTAGTTTTGGCTCCTCAGTGCTGACCTCTGGCTCATAGTGGTGAGCCTGCTGTGGGAGACTGGCAGCAAGCAGATAGAGGTGGGAAAGGACCTGGGAGTGGCTGAGGCTTAGTGTGGGTGAAAGTGCTGGAGGGAGTAGAAAGATGGAGGAAAAGGGGGGTAAGCCAACTGGCTTTTTCTAGAGAAAATACTGAACAACACACCAGTGTAGGAGGAGAGAGTGAGCTCAGTGCACCTGCTGAAGGTGGGAAAACTGTGTGAGAATATAAACCCAAGGGAGTGTGTATTGTGTGAGTGCAGTGTGTCAGCATAATAAAGACTTGTTGGACTTCAGGCCTAATGAAGCAATACAGGGTTCCAAAACTAGTGGAGATCTGGTTTACATCAAGTATACCCACAGAGGAGCCGCCCTCTCTTTCTTTGTCTCTGTCTGTGTTTGTGTGCATGTCTTGTACACTGTAAAAACCACAAACCCGTAGGCAGGCACAACTTGTAGCTTTGGCAGAAACCCAGTGTGGGCTTAGGTGTGGAGAGGAAAATACAGACACAGACAGATACACACTGGAGTGGGTTGGTGAGAATGGGTTCGCATTTGCGGTCTCACCCAGCACCGTGTTTCCATATGTTTATTTTTATTATATGCTCTGCTTACTCAAATGTGACCCTGTACACCAAATCTGGGTAGAGTCAGCTAGGTCTTCAGCATCAAACCCAAATGTTGTCTTTTGTACACACACATCAGAGTTCTGTGTGTTAAGGATTTTTTTTTTTCTTATTTCCTGTTTATCTAACAATAGAAATACCACCTGTTGTCCATGACTGAGAGTGGAGAGATGATTTGAGAGAGATGGAGCTTTATGTTTCAGAATTTTTATGATGCTAGCAAATGTTCATGAATCTACAAAAATGATTTTTTTAAACTTTTATTTCTATGCAGCAGGATACTATTAAATGGGTATACAATAACAGTGAGAGCGCCCAGGAAAACAAGCAGAAAACTAACCAGAAACCCATCACTGAGGAGAATGGAGATGGCTTTGAGTGCAAAGTGGAAGGTGACCCCACACACACACACACACACACACACAAACACACGCACGCACACGCGCACACATACACATACACATACACATAGGAACTGCTCATTTGGGAAATGAAATTCTGGTCAAGGCGTCTGTGAATGTGACACAGGCTTATTTGCAGGAACACAAGCCTTTCGCTTGCTCCAGTTAAAACAGCTCCACAGGCTCATCTGGAGAGTGTTAGTCTGAGAATAGCTGACTCCTCTGGCTCATCAAGTGTTAATTCCCCCATGCAATTTATGGATCCCAGTGAGAAAGTAAAACAGGAAAGCCATTCCCTTCATAGCAAACAGCTATGGAGCAGGATTTATTGTCATGTTAAGTCATCACGTTAGCGTACGTCTGGTTAACTTAATGCACTTTGAATTGCTCTTTTTTGGCAGAATGGAAGAAAGTCATGACCAGGGGGTTTACCTCTGAAATTAACTGCAGATTTAGTGGTCTGGAATCTCCTATAGCACCTAATGTGTGATGATGAGAATGCTTACAACTTTGCAACCATGCATTTTGTGGTTAAAATTAGGATTTTTTGTGTTTATCACAGAACATAAAAGATGTATAATTTACAATAATGCTCACTGAAGTTTGTAAGTTAACAGAGATGTGTTTCTCTGTTTCTCCACTCTTTTTTTTTTTGCAATGTCAGAAGTTATGGACAAATTCAACACTATAGCCATTATCGATGGAAAGAAGGACCATGTAAGTCTGACTGTGGACAATGTCCATCTGGAATATGGAGTGGTGTATGAATATGACAGCACAGCCGGTATTAAGTGTCATGTGCTGGAGAAGATGATTGAACCCAAAGGATTCTTCAGCCTCACTGCTAAGGTACAAATTTCAAACTTTTTTTTTTTTTGGTGGTGGGATGAGGTTGGGGGACAGTATAGGCCTGAATGTATAATATCTTCATAATTTTTCACATTAATCTCAATGACAGTAAATGTAACTATATTCTGTACAATACTGTTACTTTCCTGTATTGGATTAATTCTTTTGTCATAAATTTAGAAATTCTCAAAATTTGGGTTATACTTTTGGCTCATTGGTCAGTTGGATGTTTAGTTAGATGTTGGTTAAAGTATCAAAGAATTCAGATTATTTTTTAGAGATATCAGTAATTCAGTTTATGATGTATGGTCCAGGAGTCAAGGTTAATTTTACCATCTGGAAAACACAGGCTCCAGCTTCACTTTGTAGCAAGTACTTGGTAGTGTGGCTCTACTCTAATTTTGTGGTGATGTTCACAAATAAAATGCAAAATAGTTGCCCCTTTGGCTAAATTTGGTTGCCTGCCTTTTATCATAATTTAGTTTCAAATCTATTTTGTTTGATGTTTTGCTTAAAAGCAGCAATTTCTTCCCTGTTTTTAATCATATGTGCCACTTCTATTGTAGCAGAAATGTACAACTTGGTTTGTGCAAAATACAATTAGGTTGGCATGTCTAGTCTGAAAGTGTTTGCACATGATGGGAAACACAGATCACATAAAGTGGGAGGAACAGGGCAGGAGGGCCCCCCTTGTGGGTTAATCTAGTTCTATCAAATCCTCTTCAGCTTCTGCTAATCGATTTTAATCAGGCCTTTAGAAACAAGTAAGCTGCTTAGACTGTGATATCATGTTTATTTAGAATCCTATGTGTCTGTGAAAAAAGAAAATTGAAATAATGGAAAAGAAAAGTTTTTACATGATGAGTGGTGTTGATGAAGTTGCACCTTGTTTGACAAATCACAACGGTGACGACACAAACCATGACGATGTCTCTGCAGTAGACGAACCCTGACAGTGATTATGATGGTTAGTTTGTGTGTCGCTGTTTGGGTGAAACTCAAGTCAAATTCCAAATTGTCATGGCATTTCTCCTTACGCTTTAAATTCCAATTTAGTCCTTGAGTTCTTCTTACAGAGTGATACAGCTCTCCTGCTGTGTAGATTGAGAAGCTAAATGCTAGTTAAAATCATCAGCTTTCTTTTAATCATGTTAGTTCCCAGCTGTGTTAAATACATGCTTTTCACATCTCAGCAGTGATGTTCACAGAATGATCATAATTGATTTAATATACACAGAGGCTTCACTGAGACCCAGATACACACATGCTGGTATGGAAAATAAAAAGTAATTTGCAGCATCTTTCTGCCAGATTTTGTGATGATCCACATCTCTCTGCTTCATGTAAATTAACAGAGATCAAAACTTGGGTTGTTGTCTTAAAATTCTAGATTCTTTTAAAGTGCCATCCGAAATGAAAACCAATAACATGCACGGAAATAAAAGTTGCCACATCCACACAGATTGTAAACAATTTCCCATTTTCAAAAGTGAAAGTGATTTTAGTATTATTAGAACAGTTTGGGTATGCCTGTGATTTTGAATGTTAATATCACATATGTTGTCAGGGTTTTCTTGTGCTTCAGCTTCTTCTTGCAGTTAGATTCCCTCCCCTGCCTTTAGCTCTACTCCACTGGGCATCTTATTAAGGTGGTTTAGAAATCTGTGTCTCTCTAAAGTTAGCATCAGCGTTTGTACAGTTTATTTGTCACGATATTTACCTTGGGTTTTTGAATAACAGTTGGAAATTATTGGTATCCAGGTTCAGCAGCTTATTACATCCCATTAGCTGGGAAATGAATTTTAAGACATCTGTGTATCAGTAAATCATCCCTGCTTTTGTTCTTTTTCTGACCAGATCCTGGAGGCGCTGGCATGTAATGATGACACACTGTTGCAGATGTGTGGGAGGTTGAGTTCCAGCTGTGACCTGATCCCTGAGGAGCTGCAGGTACGCTTCAATGCCATGTGTGGTGAGAGGGTGGAGCACATCAGTCGGCGTATCACTAACTACAGGAAGGTAACTATTCTAAGCTGGTCTAATGACAGACAATCAACATGCTCTCTGCTCTGGATGATATTTCTCTCCACCCTGAACTGCATATGCATATTTTAGCACAATTTGGGTCCATTGACTCTGACTTCAGCAATTTCTCTGTGGACTGACAATAATAGAAACAGGTTGCAGCTGGTGTCCAAATAACACGTTTTGTTGTAGTTCTCCACAGTGGTTCAAGTGAAGAAAATGTCAAGGCATACAGCATATCATACAACATCCATCCACTGCTACACTGGAAACCAGCTAAATCCCAAACACTGCTGTGCAAAAATATAATCAGCTGTCACTGACCTGCAAGTAAAGAAGAAATATTTAGCCAAGAGGTCTTTCAAGGACTTGCACATTTTAAATTGACTATCTGGATATGTTTACAATTTGTAGTGTTACCTGGCACTTGAAAATAAAGTTCCAGATCATTATTGACAGAGCAAAAGTACTTCCATCACTGTTTATTCACATCTGTAAGCCTGTGTCTGTAGGCAAAACATCTCAATGGGTACAAGTGTGCGTGAGAGACAGAAAGGAAAAGATCTGACTCAACATTAGAGTGGGCCTTGGATTAATTAGTTGCTTATAAATAGCCTGGCACAGCCGCAACCAGGACTATTGTTGTGTAAGATCCCTGCACTGGAGCATTCCTTCTCAGACCCCTAGAGAGAAAGGAGGGGGAGCAAAATTGGAAGAAGGGGAGAAGGAGCAAGAAACATAGATAGAGGCAGGACAAAAGGACAAGGACAAAAGAAAGGAACATTAGGACAGAGCAGAAAGTAATAAAATGATAGATTTGAACCTGGGGCCTCAAAGTAATAGTTGACAAACCTCTAGGGAGACAGGAGACAGACAGGAGATGTGCTGGGAGCTGTTATTCCCAGACTGTAGCCAATGTGCGGCATTTTCGCTCACTTTGAGCAGCACACTCATACTTCACCTCTCTGTTTTAAATTGCTTAGTTAACATATTATTATATTCTTCTAGTGTTGTTAGACAGCCCGAGTTGCTAAATACTCACCTCAATCAATGACTTGTGGCATCTGTATCACATTGAAGACAGGATGCAGGAACTGTGTCTGAGGGTTCAAGAAAAGTGCAACCAAATGTTGTAAAATAAAATGTGTTTGTAATATTCTGTATCAGCTCTGTTCATCCAAGCAGTGTTTCAGGGTTCCTGTGTAGTGGTATCAGCTAAGCATCTTATTGTATTCAGTTTATATCAATTGAAATGATCCATGGCTATGGTCTGGAATTCTTCAATATGTGAGCAATGATGTGTTTCTGTCTCTGTTAATGTCTATGTATGTTGATCTTTGATTTGGATTTAAGCCACATAAAAAAACCAGGAATAGCAGGTTTTCTTTCAGTGGCAGCTATCATGTAAAACCAGTAAGTAGTCTGTGCTGACAGTACCCTGGCATGTATTTCATATGGACCTTTCATATTTCTTGCGGCTTTGATTGCTATTGTTTCAAAAAACACCAGCCAGAAATATCATATGATGTTATTCCCTTCCCTCAGTACCATTATATGGCAAAATCTTTATCCATGCTCCATGCAAATTCTAACTTCACTTTACCTGCATGTATACCCAATATATTTTATGCCTAAACCATTGGTTTCTCTCTCTTTGTATCAGTTTTCTAGGGTCTTGAAGAACAGAGCATGGCCCACCTTTAAGCAGGCCAAGGCTAAGGTGTCTCCCCTCCATAGTAGTGACTTCTGCCCCACAAACTGTCATATCAACGTAATGGAGGTTTCCTATCCCAAAACCAGCACTTCTCTGGGTAGTGCCTTTGGTGTGCAGCTGGACAATAGGAAGAACACGCTGGAGAAGGGAGGGCGCAGCAGTGCTGAACAGGGTGAGTTAGAATAGGTGGCATGAAAAAAACCTTCACAGTGGAAATTTTAAATATTCATCCCAGTCTTGCTTTAAATTCTGGACTTTTTTTAGTGGTGGTTTTAACTTGGTATGTCTGTGTTCAGGTAAGCTAAACCCCATGGTTAATGTCCAGTACACCATCACTACTATGGCTGCACCATCTGGTCATAGCCTGGGCAGGACTGAGGGTCATGGCCTTCGTTTCCTGCTTAGAGAAGAAGACCTGCTTACCCTGGATGCTTACCAGAAACTTCTCCACAAACTCACCACTGTTGTCAAGGAAATGGAGATGCACGGCGTCCATATTCATGAGTGAGTGGCTATGTGATACTTAACGTATAAACTTCTCTATCAGTATGATCCAAGCATCAAACATATACACAAACATTTGTAACACGTTTCTCAAAAGCACAAGCTTCTGCAAATCATTCAGAGTAATGTCTGTTTCATTAAATAGTCTCAGTTTGAGATGAATCATTTCTTACTTGTTCCCCAAAACAAAGGGAACAATTGATTTTTGGAATAACTTCAAATAGCTTTTAGTTTATGATAGAAAGAGAAACTCAACCTGCTGATTCTGTTCACCTTCATTTGAAATGTCCTGTGAAAGCAGATTGCCTCACATAGCCTGCCACTTTATCAGCCTGCATGGTCATTGTGCTGCATCTGGCACTTGGCGGGCATACATTTTAGTCATTACTCTAGTGCCTGTGTGTGTGTGTGTGTGTGTGCGTGTGTGTGTGTGTGCGTGTGTGTGTGTGTGTGTGTGTGTGTGTGTGTGTGTGTGGATAGCGAGACACAGAAGGAAAGGGAACAACTGAAACATCAAGTGAGTTTGGTGGTTTTCTCTGTCATATGTCTTCACGATTTGTGCACTGAGTTCTCAGGCTTCATTTATGTTCATGATTTTAAAACTAATATGGCATGTCAGATCAGTGTTTCCTGTCTGACCACACTGTGTTCAGCATGGATGCCTGCTTTATTGTCTGGAGGCACACAAGGTTTTGGAAAGCAAATGAAAAACACTGCTCCAGTCCTGTCTACACCATCTCCAAACAGGAAGTATAATCTCAGTGAAAGCAGAGGGTGTGTCATTAGGCCAGGCAGTCTGGCAAATGCCATTCATTAACAATGGGCCACTGATGAAAATTATTATGGTACCTCTTTCTTTCTTTCTTTTTTTATCCTTATTTTTACATACTCTTACTCTAACGTTTACATGTTGGCCAGTCGTAAAAAGCATTTCACTGCATGTCGTACCCTGTATAAAGATGTATGTGACAAATAAAATTTGAATTTGAATAAATGAGACACCTTGGGAAATAAAATTCACTCTTTCCCAGAGCTCTCCTGTAGCGTTAGCGGATGGTTTGCAGAATAGATGTGTGTCCTTTAAACATTTAAACGATAATTTGATTGATTTAGTCCCTATAAGTCTTCTCTGCTATGGCAGTAGCATTAGGGGAATGACATTAAAACTAGTTAGATGGAGCAGAACTGTCACTTAGCTCTGGTACTAATGAGTTGAGTCCACAGCAGAACTCCTAATGACTGAGTCTGGACAAATTTTGCCATGCTTCTGTCAGTGCCAATTAGTGTAGTCACAGCCACACACGTTCATGTGGTCCAAGACACAACCAGCAAGGAGATAATGACCTTTATGATACACTCTTTGTTCAAACAAGCAGAAGTACACACAGATGCACACTTCAGGAGCTTGTTAAGGATGAACTGTGAGGGTGGGTTTGACTGTTTCACAAAAGTGGAATTAATAAGGGTTGTGGTGCTAGTTGCTTTAGTCTGCATGCATTGCTCTGGTCTGTGTGGGTGTGTTCAGCCCTCGTGAGTTCTTCACTTGATTAGTTTGCACATTAAACTGTTTGTTGATTGGCCTATGGTCACTATTGCTTTTATTGTTCACAGATCCCACCTTTCTCTCTCCAGGCTCCTTTTGTTTCTCTTTGTCCTGCCTCATTTGCTCTTTGTCTTTCTGTCTACACACCCAGCTGCACTCTCAGACCAATACATTCTTCACTGTGTGTGCTTCTGTCTTTTTCTGTACTGGGTGTGCCTAAATTTGAAACTGCTATTTTTGACAGCGTCATAATAAACTGAAGTGGCCCTATTTATAAAGGTTTTTTTGTCCATTATGTCAAACACAGCCTCTTCTTAAGTCAATTCAAAGGTAGGGTAGCTAGTGTTGTGTTTGATTCCCAACGTAACTTTCAGAAATAACTAAAGTCAAGTAAATTGTTCCAGCTATTTTATTGTAAGGAATATTGCCAAACTTTGACAGGTATCACATCTAGATTATTGTATTATTGGTCCATTATTACTGCTTTAGACAGGATACCACAGAATGGTGTACTATTAATACAAAACCCAGCTGCGTGTTTACTAACAAAGACTACATGCTGCTCTCACATCACCACAGGCTTGGCTTCATGTGTTCTTCTTAAAACCTACTTATTTTCAAACATGTTTCCTGTATTGATTTTTTTCCTTCCTTGCTTCCTGCCTGTATTTGAACTGTGTTATGTGTATGTGTATGGACACATATGTGTATGTGTATTTATGCAAATGTTTTTCATAATTCTCTGTGATTGTAAAGCACTTTGACACTGGTGTTCAAAAGTGCTATATAAATAAGGTGTTACCGTACTTACTTACTTTAAAGCACAGATTTACTGACGCAGGCATCTTTATCACCACAAATAAGCATCTATATCCTGAAAATAATATTTTGAATTAAAATAAAGGTAATCATTGAAACATATGTATACAGATTTGTAAAAAACATTAATTGTCATGCATTAAACCCTGCAAACTACTGCAGCAATGAAAACAATTAGGGCAAACTTCATATATGGAGGCCACTGAATGTCTGTGGAATTTAGCTTAAATGGGAAACAGGATTTAACTGTGAGGTCTGTTTGTTAACTGGAGAATGAGCCAAAACTCTCCCAGAATGGATTTTACATGGTGATTGGAGGCTACAGGGTGAATGAAAAAACATCTGCATATAATGAGACACTATGTTCCTCTCTGTAGCTGATAATACCACTAAAAACAGGGCAACCAACCATAGTTCTACACCAAGACTGACAAAGAGACACCCCTGATACAGAGGAATAAAGGAAGAGTATAGTAGGAACAAACATGAGCGTGGGGAGATCAGTATAGAAGTTTAATCCAAGAGAGCAGACAATAACCAAATTCATATTAAATGCTTATAACAAATTATGTCATAGTAAAGTCCATTTTTCTATTTTCTGAAAAGAAGAGAGACTGGCCTAGATAAGTGGCAAAAGGAAACAACCTTGTCTAATGGATTCATTAAATTCCTGAAGAGGAAAGAAACAATGTAATTTGAGGCAGCTTGCCTTTTTAATAACCTGACCAAGCAGGTGGCTAGATTTGTCGATGTATTCATAACACGAGCTGTAAAGCATGTTGCAGGTTTAAAGCCCCCCAATTTTTCCACATTGTTGGCTGAATTGAAATTTCGAGTTGAGTCTTGTTTTATGTACCTTTCTGGAGAGGAAGCTGTCAGCTGTCTGTCAGCTTCTTTCATCACATCAGGAAAGGGTTTGGCCTTTTTCATGTCAGACTGTGTAACTATAAGAAAAGAAAGCTTGTTTCACCGTTAAGAAGCTTTTGAAGTCTTACAAAGCAATGAAAAATGAAATAACTGTGATGTTACTATCAAGATGGAAGTTAATAGATGTATAAATCCTTTCACAAAAGGTTTCATCAGCAAAAAGGAGAGTTAAACTGCTGTTCAGGAGGATCCAATACAGCTTGAACACAACCATTTTTAACAGGGCATGGTCAGGAACTAGGTAAATGAAACAAATTACTTTTCCTTATTCATTGTTAATGTTTAATAGTCTCCTGACTGGTAGCAATTTGAGAGCTATGAGGTCCTACAATTTTCTTACCTCAGTATGAATTAGAGCATTGTGTAGATGTCCTACCATAAAACTGGCTGATGTGGAGCTTTGTAATGCAGATGCAAGGAAGGTGACTGATGTCCAACAGATCACTGTGCCGAAGTGGTTTTAAGAGTTTCCGTTTTGATTAAGATTAAGAGATCTTTGTGATTGCTTCTGATAAGCAGTGGTACACTTTGGTACACATTCATTCTTGTACTTTTTATTTTCTCTTTCTGTTGAATAATCTTCTCTGATATAGTATTTTTAATTGTGTCACCCTCCCTCTGATAGTTTGTGTCCCAACGTGCGCTCACGTCTTTATTAACCAACAGCCAATCACAAAGCATTTTAGAGCTTCTCCATGGTGATGGTATGCTACTCTGCTTTGGAGGGGCTCCTGGAGTGGACCATAATGAGGACATCTCTGTCCTAGTCTGCATGTGAATGGGTACATAGGGGCCAGTCGACAGAGAGAAATGGGGATAATGAATGTTTGAAATCATACAAAGGCATAATAATCTGAGAGGCATTTAGATAGCGTGCTGTAGACAGATAGTTCATTTTAGGGGGAAGCTGGAAGTGGCCTGTAGCCGCCAAGCCTCACTCCCACCCGCCACCTGCCTCCACTTTGAAATGTCCTTAACGCTGATGTTTTGAACAAATAAAATAAAATGAAAAGCAGAATCAAATTCAAATTGAAATATAAACAGACATCATGTGTCAATATTAGTTTGTGTGGAGCGGAAAAAAACAAACAAACCCAAGCCTGGCAATTTTGGAGCAGAGCTTTGAAATCCCACCATGTGTTGCTGCAACTGTGAAAAAATCCTGACCTGCTTTTTCTTGTTGTTCTGTTGTTCTCACCCACTGGATGGATTATAGGCCAGCAGGAATAGTGAGAGAGAGCTGATCTTTGCAGTAAAGTAGCAGCATGTTGACACAGCTGAAATCTGCTACATGTTTGGAACTATTAATATGATGTGGATCCCTAAGCATCTGAAGCCGCTTCTGCAGAAAATGCACACAAACAGGCTCGTTTGTCCCCCTCCGTCAGTTGTTGGAACCTCCATTTGAACCCACGCACATAGAGACACATACTGTACATACTGTATGTGTGGTTCAAAATGTTACATTGCTGGGGCACACATAAGAGCTTCTTGTGCAGCATTAGTGGGATCAAAGAAGTTGTTTTTTATTATGCTGTCTTGAGTGTTAGTTTTGGATAAATGTCACGGTTGCTTTATGTAATTGTCTTTTATTTCTGCCTTTCTTCTTTCTTTCTCCATTAGCCTTCTGTCCTCCATCACCCACCCTACAGTATCAGAGGTCAGGCCCCCAGAGAGCTGTTTTTCTGCGGAGAGTGAGGCAGAAAAGGGAGAGCGGAATGGGAAGAAAGTGTGTTTTAACGTGGCGGGGGACGAACAGGAGGACTCTGGACATGACACAATCAGCAACAGAGACTCATATAGGTAAAACCTAAGTGAAAGGACGTTTACATAAGATGTATTGACTTTCTGTGAAGTCTTAAAGTTCAGCTTTAAGGTTACCAACCTCAGTGAATCGATGTGTAGAAAAATGATGTTAGTCTTTTGACAAATAAGTTGTATACTACAGAAACATTTTTGGCTGAAAATATGTTCATGTACATAAAATGCTTAGCAGCCTCATAATTCTGAGAGAAATAGTTAGTCTCACATGGTCCTGATTCACCTGCACAAATGCACCCATACATGACAGATGGTGCAACATGCACAAACAACAATTCATCCCAATAAAAAATGGGTATAATCAAAGTAAAACCGGTGAAAGAAGAACTAAAAACTATTCTCTTTACTGCCTATTACTTCACAATACATTTTGGGACTTAATTGATCTTGCTCTTACATTTCCTTAGAAATTTGGTTTTGCAAAAAAGAAAAAAAAAAGTGCACATTTACTTTTCACATTATCATTTCCAAGAAACATTAAATTCACATTACAGATTTAACTTTTAAGTTCAGTGGTCTAACCTAAAAACATTTTAGAAAAACATAACAGTAAATGTGGTCAAATAATACATTTTCTTCACAATTTAATGGCATAGTGTAATACTAATAGTAACAGTAAAATAAATATACTTTCATAAAAGAAACGTAACTGTAAAACTGACAAAGGAGCACTTACACAGTTTCAAGTATATTGTTTCTTAAATTGTTCTTTGTTACTTTTCAGTGATTGTAACAGCAACAGAAACTCCATAGCTTCCTTCACCAGTATCTGCAGCAGCCACTGTAGCTCCTATGTTCATAGTGATGAGATGGACTCAGGTACACAAATGCAACACACTGAACACAATTATTCTCCTCCACATAAACCTGTATGAAATGAAAAGTGTTTAATGTATATATATATATAGACACACACACAGTATATTCTCATACTCTGTACACTGTGATTGTGTGATGGTAAAAAAAATGTATCAAATATGTGCCCTAAACTGCACCACTACTCAACAACAGTGTTTTGATATATTTCCAGAAGTGTTAGATTACAATGTACAGTAGATTAATTATTATACAGAACATTTGGAATGAAGGTGAGAGCAAAAAGGCTTAATTCAATATGACATGTCCAGACATCTCAGCTGGTTTTGTCATTAACATCTTCCACACTGGTGTATCCTGTTGAATACAGTCAGATGTGCAGTATCTTAAGATGTCTGTTAGTCATACACTCTCACAGTTACCGGTGATTTTAGGTAGCATCTTTTCTGTCTTTATCCTGGAACCTTGTTACTTATACAACATAATGAACAGACACACAGACTGGCTTTGCTGTGACAAATGTGGCGATGCAGTTTTAAAATTTAATACAGCACATTTTTGGGAATGCTGACAAGTTGTAATCACACCTCTTTAGGAGATGAGATCCCCTCCAGTGTGTGGCTCTCCCATGATAAGCAGAAGAAACTTCATAGCTTCCTGGAGCATCTTTTCAGCCAGGTGGGCCAGCTAAATGTGTTACAGATATGATTGCTGTGAGCTTTAGTCGAGATGGTCATATGGTAAATGGCCTTATAATGTTTTCCTACAAGTGCATTTAAACCTTTTTACACTATTTCCCATTCGCTCATTTGCACACACACAATAATGCTCACTCTCAAACACCCATGCATGGCATTGTCCTGGCCATCAGGCAGTCGCACATATAATCATTTAGAAAGTCACACGTTGATGGAACAGCTACCAGGAGCAACTTGGGGTTCCGTGTCTTGCCCAAGGACACTTGAAACATGTGGGCCAGAGAAGCTGGGGATGGAACCACTGACCCTTCCTGAACCAGAGTGCCCCAGAGAATAACTTTCTCACTATCTTATATCTGTAAAGCCTGTTCTCATCCCTGGACTTAAATTGGTTTCTCTCACAGATAAACAATCTTTTCAGTCTTTATATTTTATTGATCTTCTGAGGGATACAAACAACCCTTTTTCTTTTTAAGGTGGAAGGTAAAATATTGTGTTGTGTTGTGTGATAGGTTGCAAATGGTTCTGTTTAAACTGATTTAAAAAATACACTTCATTATCAATCAACTATAAAGTATTATATTTTATGTACATTGTAATGTGTTTAAATCTCAAAAAGGTCACTTAGATTATAGACTGTGGATAAATATCACTAACATGACAGCTCCCCAGAAGTGAAACCACCATAACTTGATTGCCCCTGGGTGACTGGTTACAGAAGCACAATGTCAGCCTGTGTATTTGCAATATTCTTTCTTCACTTTTACATTGTGGAAACGAATGGTGATGCTTCTTCTATCTTTATATAGAGTAAAGTTTGTGATTTTTGAAATATGTGTATGGGGACCAGAAATAGAAATCTTTGTTTTTCTTTTTTGCAAATGTTCAGGGAGGGAAAAATGTTGCAGCCGTAAGCTAATTGATGATGCTTTGCAGAACTTTAGATCAAAGGTTCAACTCATCTCTCTCTCTCTCTCCCTCTCCCTTTCACACACACATACCACACACACATTTGTTTACATACTGCATAGCAGATTGTATTCATTGGAGTTATAGGTGTATGTGTGTAACATAAGGAGAGAGAAGCAGGTGTCGGTTCTGTCTATGCAGCACCTTTAGTTTTTCTCTTGGCTTTAGCGGGAATCATGTGCACCAACTTGACCCTTGTCTTTTCTTCAGGTGGACTCAATCACCAGCATGCTGAGAGGAGCATTGGTGGCTCGGGCATTTGAACAGACAAAATGTTTTGCACCTGGAAGAGGATTACAAGGTAAAACACTGGGCCTGTGATGTGTTCATGGCTCTGATATACTGATCACTCAGCATGGATGACCACTTCTTATTATAACCTATTTCAAAAAGAAATGTAAAGTTTAGACTTTTTTACTATCAGAAATCTTTATTCTTTAAGTCTTACAAACTTACTTCCTACCATAATAATAGACTGCATATGTTTCCTGTGAGTATTTATACCGAAATCTGTCTTTGATTCTTGCGTCTTGCTGGGCCTGTGAAAAGAAAGATCATTATGAAGAAACTTCCAAGTCCAACCAACACAATGCTGATAGAAAACAGAGCACACGATGAAAATGTCACAGCCGCCTGTGCATAGTGGCTGCAACTTCCTGTTGTGCAACGTGTGCATGCACAGATATGATTGTAGAGACATGGGCGATGTACTGTAATTGGATTCCAACACCTAAAAAAGATTACCAGCCATTTCTCCTTTTTTCATCACTCCCTCCTGTCGATCCAGTTCTTTCCCCCTTCAGCTATTCCAGTGCCCTTCTCTCTGAAGCACTTTGTAGTGTTGAAACAGCACAGCTTAGTTGCATACTCATCTCCACTTTATGGTTATTGTAGTGCTACTTACCAGTCACTGGAAAATGTGACCTGTAACGTCTTTTGTTATCTGCTCATTTTGTGTTCACTGTTTATTTGCCGCCTGACCTCCTTCTGGCATTGGTGTTTAACTACAGTGTCTATTATTACTTTTTATCTCTCACAGGAAAATGTAGGAAATGTTACTGGAAAGGACTACATTTTCCTTATCATGTCTCACTACAAAAACAAAGTAGCTTATGGTGCCACCACCATGTCAAAGAGATGAATCTCAATATAATGTTGTTCAGTTCAATAATATTTGCAGTAACATTGTGGTAAGAAATGAAATTACCCAGGCCACATTATCCTGGTTCCTTTGCTTCACTACAGGCATTCCCATAAATTGCTAGTTTGCAAATGCATGCTTCTGACTTTAGCTAGCAATGTGGAAACTTACTTGAGTTTTAACTTTATTGAGTCTAACTAACTCGGGGAGTCCATGCACTGACTCTTTTGGCACTGACTTAGTTTCTAATATTGTTGCTGTGGTTCATGTTCATGAATTCTGAGGGTCGTGGTTATGAAACCCTACCTTAAACAACTTGTGGATTTGTTTAGATGCTGATCAAAAGTTCGTCACATTTGCTGACTGTACCTTTAACTATGCTCAAAAGCAACAAAAAGCAACACTTGTCACAAGTGGTGTGAGCATGGTTTTCTGACTTTACAAGTATATTACCCCCATAGTCTGGATTATATTATGTAAGGCTGTTGCACTATGTAAAGCTTTTAAAAACTGTTTTTAAAAAGTTTGCTTATTCTCTAAATGCAAAAGAGCAGATTACTCACTTCTTCTGTATATTTTGATAAGTAAATCCTCCAAACATACCAGCCCACTTGGCACACATACTCCCTTCTCAGCTCAGGTTGTCCTCAAGTGAGTGCAGATATGCTTGAACTGAAAATAGGTCTGCTTGTATTTTGTCTGTCTGTGTATGAGTGTGTTTATATGCATAAATGCCCTCAGGAGGGATGTGAAGCTGATCCATCTTAACTCCAGTAATGTGTGTGGTTGATAGCAGAGCAAACAGGATTATCTAACAAGTGGAGCATTCTTGCATCTGATCTCTCACACTCTTTGTTGCCCTCAAACACAGAAACACACTCCAAAACCCTTTGAAACCCTCTATTAAACAGCCACGTTTTTGTTCTTTGTCTCAGAAGTAAACTTTATTACAAGGTACTCTGTCTAGTTTTGAGAGAGGTTACTTGTGTTTTTCCCCTGAAAACATAAAATGACAAACAATTAGATTGTTGACAATGGAAAACTTGTGGTCTTTGGAAATATTGTTTGGTTTTGGTCTGTCTGACGTATAGTTTTCAGTTAAATGGACAGATTGCAGAAACAGACTGATGTTAAGAAGAAATATGTAGCCCAAGTGAAATGCATAGAATAGAAAGCAATGTACAAATATAAATGGAAAGGAAATCAATAACAAAGCAGAGAAAGATGTATAGAAGTATAATAACATGTTGTCTTCACTAATTGTCTTTTGACTGAATTGTCTTTGTTGACAGAGTAAAAAATCTCCCAAATAATTTAAATGTGTTGTACTTTTAAAAAGTACTCTAACTGGTTTAGCTAAGTAGCAAATAATTTATGATGGCTATAAACATATGTGAGTTTAGTAGATTTGAGAGGCAGGCAAACCTCAGGGAGAGAGAAAAGAGCTCATAGATTTTATTTTGGAAATGAATGAAATATGAACGGACTAATGAAATCTGTCTTTGCATAACAAACTGTTGTTAACTAATGCCAGAGAGAACCAAAAAGCAAATTTTCCACATAAATTCATTTCCCTCTATGTGGTACATTCTTTACAGTTGTATAGTACAGTTGTAAGTATAAGCATACCCTTCCCCTAGGTCTGTACTTATTCTGTATGTGTCTGTGTCAGAATTTCAGCAGGAGATGGAGTCCAAGGTGAACTGCACCAAGAAGCTACGCCTCCATGTCAGACAGGATCCCTGGAACCTTCCCAGCAGCGTTCAGGCGCTCACACAAACCATTGCTAAATATGTTGAAGGTCAGTGTCAGCCATCTCAAACATGGTTAACACAAACACAAACACTTACACTTAACAGTGGTTGGGCCCTAAAGCTTGCTCACACAGTCACATTTAATATTTATCAATGAAAAGCGTTCATGGTGTGGGAGATGAAGTACATTCAATTTGACCAATTCTTCAGTGGATCTCATTATATATATTACATTCAGTAATAACCTCTGTTATACTTGTGAAGATATAACATCTTGGGGTACATAAATTGGAGCTGAAAACTAGCAGCTTACAGAATCAAAGAGCTGCATACTGTGGGATGGCCTACCTTTTTGTTATAGGGCCTTATTTATCCCCAGTAGTAATGTGTGGTTTTGTATTTTCTGGCATATAGATTGAATATACAGACACTTGCAGACAATATATATACATTTTACCACAGGCAGACAAATGCAGATAAGAATAGACCCACATGGAAAAGGTGAGCTGGTGGTCATGAATGAGAGTGAATAAGCAGAGTTAATATTAATATGCAGCCTTGCATGTGTACATCACTTTTTTTTCTCTCTCCCCATGATGTTTTTTTGATATAGTTTACCATTCTGCCAAACTACACACAGCTCTATTAGGGCTATAAACACATGTGGATTTATGTTATAATTTTTGCCTATGGCTAGTTTTTATAATGCAGTGTTTTGTTTGTTTTTTTTAATGTGAAGATAAACAGCTCTGGAGCTGGGATTGAACAGAAGAGTTATACCACGTTGGTCTATTTATGACTAATAGAGTTTGAGTTTATAGCGTAGGTCATACTATTTCACTCGAGGAGAATGGCTCTTTGGGAGTTGATATAAAGGGGTTTGGTGTCTTACTTTATTGGTCTTATTTGTCTGGTTTTTTTTTTTTTCTTTTTTTAGAGGTGAAGTCCCGGCTGCTCTTGATCTTACTACAGTACACAGGTTTGACTTACTCTTCTCTCTTCCACAGAAAGTATAGACTACAGTAATGACTGAAATTTTTAGCTGTAGGTAATGCGTGTTTCAGAAAAAATAATTAAAACCATATCTTTAAAGACAAAATATGCTGAACAGATGACACTGAGATTTCTATTGAAATAACAATCACAAAAGAATCAACTACAAAACAGGTAAATAAAAACTCAAAAAAATCGAATAGAAAGTTTTCTTAAGCAAAACTATCCCAATGAAATTAGGTGTTAAATTCCTTTACATGCTTCCAGAAACGACGAAAGACTTTTATTTTGTTGCATTTCCAGTTTCTTGTCTGACTGACTGACTTTTTAGTGGGCCAGCAACCTGACCTTCACCATTTGCCACATTGCTTCTGCTGTCCACACATGTTGACTCTCCAACTCTTTTACCATGCTCCATATCACATCAGGTTTCAGGGCTCTTCAGGCCCCGTTTCATGCCAAGCCTTGCTGCTCCTCCAGGAAAACTCATTTGCTTTCAGCATTTCTTGTATTGCATTGTGTGTGTCAGTTAAACTTTTAATAAATGCTAATCAGCTTATGGCTTGTGTTGTGCGCTTAGGTCCAAACTGTCACAGAGCAAGTCTGGCCAGCTGGGACCCAGGAAGCATGAGCAAAGTATTTCGTGAATTAGCTGCTACAGTCCTGCTAGACCACTCCTCTGGTCAGGAAGTTTTTTATCACTGTTTCCTCCTCATCTGAATCAGATGAGATTTTGAATGTGGCAGTGTGCTCATTCATGCATATAGTAGTTATGCATATAGTAGTTATGCCAGCTTGATTTGGCCTCCCTAAATAGCACTTCCTGGTTTTGCTTTAGGGACTTTAGTACAGACTTGTGTCAGATTTCACCTGTTCCAAGCCAGTTTCCTTTATATCTAAAAATAAACCTGTTAAATCTGTCAGCCCTAGTTTCTCTGTGTGGTTAGTGTCTGTACAGGCTTGTGTCAGTAAAACCTGCCATCATTCACTTCCTCAATTTGTTAATTGGGTAGCCATAACCCCATCAGTCCACTTTTGCAGGAATTTGCCTTGCCATTTGGCAGGGATGACACCCCTCTTCTAAACCAAGCCAAAGTGCCTGAGCCCAAAGCTCAGCTATGCCTGTACCTAAGATCCAGTCTCTGTCTGCCAGAGCCTTAGCCATCCAGCCAGAGTTTTTTAGCATTTGTTGTAGCCTATTGCTTTGCTGTCATAATTAAATATTTTATAAACTCTATTCAGCGTCTGGCTTTTGTTGTGCACTGATGTCCAATATACCAACAGTGATACTCTCATTTACTCAGATTTTTTTTCTGAGAATTTCCACTGTACTGAAAGCTTAAAAATTGACTGAAGTCACACCACTTAATTTCCTTTTACCGTCTTGCCTGTACACTTTACATTTGGAGGCTTAATCCTTACCCAATGGGTTGTCTTTTATTTCCAGCTTTTCTTTTTCCTGTATATGTTTAACCTCTTACATGGCAGCTTTCCTGTCAACCTCATATCCTTCATTTTTCCCCTCTAGACTCAGAGATCCAGCTGCGTCGAGACATGGTGTTTTGTCAGTCTCTAGTTGCAGCGGTATGTGCCTTCTCAGAACATCTACTGGCTGTCCTCAACCAGGTGAACTATGTCTTATTTGGAATTAGAAACTATGATGATGTAAAATTGTGTTGCCATCACTGTTGCTGAAGTCACTGAGTCAGTCAAACAACTGCACAGTGACATGGCAGTGCAGATGGATGAGGTCCCCCCTGAGTTTTTCAAGGCCCTTGAAAAAAAAAAAAAGCACCAACGACAGGGTGGGGCTGTCCTGGCTGACAATGCCATGCAATATCGCATGGAAGTTGGGTACAATGCCCCTGGAGTGGCAAACTGGGGTGGTGATCCCTCTTTTTAAGAAGGAGGATCGGAGAGTGTGTTCCAACTACAGGGGGATCACTCTCTTCAGCCTGCCTGGAAAAGTCTATGCCAGGATACAGGAGAGAAGACTACGGCCAATAGTTGAACCTCGGATTCACGAGGAACGATGTTGTTTTCATCCTGGTCATGGAACACCGGACCAGCTCTGTACCCTCGGGTCCTCGAGGACTCATGGGAGTTTGCCCAATCAGGGGGCTGAGTGTAGAGCTGCTGCTTCTCCATATCGAGAGGAGCCACTTGAGATGGTTCGGGCATCTGTCTCAGATGACCCCCGGGCACCTCCCTGGGGAGGGGTTCCGGGCATGTCCTGCCAGGAGGAGACCTGGGGGAAGACCTAAGACCTAAGATTACATCTCCTGGCTGGTCTAGGAACACTTGACGTCCCCCTAGAAGAGCTAGTGGAGACATCTTATCAAAATAGTAAAACACCACAAAAATTTTTGTTTGACTAATTAGCTTTTTGTGCCCATTTTCAGCTCCAGAACGCAGGAAGAGAGCCTGACCAAGATAGCTCAGACCCCCAGGACCTTCAGGAGGCTCAGGAAACTGGTCGTCGTTGGCTGGAGCAGATTGCTAGTGCTGGGCTTCTCTTCCACTTCCAGTCTCTCCTTTCACCCAATCTGGTGAGCATCCGACAAGTCTTAGTTCTCAATGTCTTTGCTTTAACAAACTCTTTAACTGTCAAGAAACAAGAATTTCTGTCTGTGTAGACATTTGTGGAATGATCAGTCAGTTGACACTTTCATATAACCATCCATTGATTAGCGTTTTACACTAACATAGAAGGATCTGCCATTTATACATCTGAATGTTAAATCATCAGTCAGTTTTTTTTTTTTTTTGCGTTTTGCATCAATTATTTTTTTTCATTTTGATGAGACATTTAGATATATTTTCTCTTGCTTGTCAGTGGGGATCACAACGCATTAAGGGCTTTAATGTATGTTATGGATGATTGTTTATTTAGGCAGGAAGGGTGTGTGGGTTAATTCAGGGCCCCCAAAATCATGGATGTTTTTCTTTCTCCTTGCTTCCGTACTGTTTCTCTTTTGCTACCTCTCTGTGTCTCTCTTGCTATTTCTTTCTCTAAACATTCCCTTTCAAGTGTCTGTGTGGAACAAATGGGGTCTCAGTACCTGCAGATGATTTTAGTGAAATCTCAATATGCTTTTGTCGAGGGCACCACATGAAAGGCAACATGAGACAAGCTGGGGATGCTTTGGGTGTGTGTGTCTTGTGTTTCATGTTTGTGTGAATATATGTATGTCAGGGTAAGTGTGTTTACGTGACGCCTTTTGATATAAACTTGCCCACACACAGCAGGCGTCACTTGGCAGGGCAGTAAGTCCCCTCTGTCACATGTTGGACCATTTTAAATGTGTCTTCCACTGCTTCCACCGGGGGAATTCACAGCGTCACGTTTCAAAGTATCCAGGTCACCATCAATAAGGTGAAAGAAATATGCTCGTGTGTGTGAGGAGTCAAGGAAACATGCACACACACACATACACACATTTAGAGATGTAAACAAATGTAAACACACTAAAGCAAATACAACAATACAGACAAACAAGCAGACCTCTTACTACATTTGTTTAACAGCTATAGTTTCTAGTTTATTGGCAGATTTAAATTTTACTTACAAAACGCTTAATTAGCTACTAAAAACCTGATGCACATCATCAGGGTTAAATGTTGGGACTCTAGATCATCAATAACACACTTCCTGTATGTGTTGAACTTTGACAAGAGTTAATCTATTAATGTGTGTAAATCTCATTAATGCACATCTTATAACATTGTCCTTTTTTTTCCCAGAATAAAAATAAAATATATTTTGCTATACTTCTATAATTTTGATACTCATGTTTTGCTGATAAAATATATGTTATTTTATTAGTAAAGGAGTGTTTTCGTAAGTAGGTTATGAATTAAAAGTAGCATAAACTGGCAGATGTGCCGTAATGAGCAGCTGAACAGACTGATTGCTGATGAATAGCCTCTGCTCCTGTGACATGTTTTCTATTCTACGAATTCATCTTCCTTGTCAAAACTTAACACCAACATTTCCTTCACTACAGCAGCTTATGTATCTCATCTCTGTCAGAGATGAGAACCATGCTGCAGAAGTCGGCTAACCCCACTTATTTTTTACCTTCACACATCCAGTCATTTTCTTTCTCAGACTTGTAGTCAACTGACTCAGCTTTCAAGTGACATCACTTAAACCAATTTATCAGACTCCACACTGCTCCCTCTGGCACCACAAATAACTTTATACAAGAGACCTGTAAACAGATTGATATGTAAAACTAATGGAGTTTACCCATTAATTTGTCATTTGTGGTTAAATAATTTGGAAAGAAATTTGAATACCACTGCACTCTAACTAGTATTTTAACTTCCTCTCTTCAGACTGATGAGCAGGCCATGCTGGAGGACACTCAGGTGGCCCTAATTGACCTGGAGAAGGTCATGTTCTACTTCCAGCAATTTGAAGGAGAGCCACTGGTGGCCAGTATGTATTCTGAGTCTTTTAGGTTACAGTTGACTGTGGTATCATTACAGCCTTATCATTGTTACTTATGAATTTTGTATTATAAGTAAAACTATGCTCTGAGCTATACCTCTTCTCTGGCAGACATGCCCATTACATACCAGGTGGAAGGTACTCGCCAGGCCTTGAAGGTTTGCTTCTACCTTGAGAGTTTCTACTTTTCCCTGTTACCTCACAGGCTGAAAAACAGAGGAGGCATCAAAATCTACCCTGTGCTCTTCACTCAAGGTATATTGAATATATGAGGATACAGTAGATAGGTTTAAGTCAGATTGTAGTGCAGAGATGAAAACTGCTTTATTGATGATCACAAACACTGCTAATATATGTCGATCTATATAGAGATCAAGGTGTTTTTATGTGTTTGGTATCGATTTTTTGAAAAGTATATATTTTTTATTTTTTCCTTTTTTCCTTTCATCCGTCTGTAGCACTTGAGAGTATGGAAGGATATTACTACAGAGATAGTGTTTCAGTTGAGGAATACCAGGCCCAAATCAATGCTGCGTCCCTGGATATGGTCAAACAATACTACAAGAGACTGAGGTATGTTATATGAGACATATATACACAGATATTATTCATATTCTGTGTGATTTGGCTTTTTTTTTTTAGATTTAACAGCAGGACCTCAAGGTGATTGGCTGGGAAAAACACAGCAGGAATGTTTTATGATTGGTTGCGAACACACACACAGCAGAGGCAGCAGTGATTGGATGAGAGTGCCCAGCATGTCACCAGTGCTAATGTAGTGCTTCTGTACAGCTGCTGCACTCAGTTACCTCACACCCCATTGGTTTGCTGCTCCTCAGAGACCCTGTGTGATTTGCCAGGTGTAGATAATTTAATGAGGTGGAAACAGATATGAAGAACCAGGCACTTCTGGGAGTAGAAAAAAGTGCTTGGTTTTATTTAATGTACATAATGTATGAGTGAGTGTCAGACCTAAACAGTATGCTGTCTGAATATCCATGTTGTCTCATATTAGATAATGTCCTGTAAATTCAGAGACTGAAAATCACATTTAAACCAGCTACATATCCAGAAGAGACACTGGGAATTTATGGTATATAGAGAAAACTTTGTGTGTTTGAGTGTGTGATTAAGAAATAAGCATTAGTAAAGTCCTATGGCGCAGAACAGTGTTGGTGCATATCTGATTAGAATACAAATCTGAGATTATGATACATTTATACACACACACCTCTTATAGTTATTTCAGTGCTCTGGTATCATAGAAGCCTTCTGTCTGTTTGTATGATTGTTTGGTGCCAGCTCAGTTCCCTACACTGATCTGCAACTGAACTACTGATCCTGTAATACCAAAGTCAAATAATATAGACTCATAACAATGTAGACTCATGTAGACTCTTGCTTAGCAGAAATAATCAGTCATAGAAAGGTGTTTGAAGACCAGTCAGTGTGTTTCTTAAATTGACTACTGAAGAGGGAGACTGGTCAGCTTCTTGGCTTCAACTAAATATCTGCAGTGCAGTTAATTAATGAGCAGAATTTAGAGCAAAACTCCCTCTTTATATTTAGGAACAATCTGGTTTAGGGGTTTGAGTATTTTATGGACAGTAATGATCTACCACAACAAAACATTAAGTTAATGGAATTGCATAGATTACACTGATTACTGATGTTTGTAGTGTTTAGCCTGATAAATGAAAAGAATTTCAAACATTAATTTTGGTGAGTGTCAAATTTCTTAAATTTCAGGTACCAAATTATGCCGAATCTTTCTGTTCATCAGGCCTTTCCAATCTTCCTTCCAGCTCTCTGTAATGATGCTGTATGCTAGATCCCAAGCCCGAGAACCTTGAACCCTTGTTTATAGACCGCAGTGGAGACATTTTGTATAAAAAAGTTAAATATTTTATATTTAATATTTGCTAATAATATTTGTGAACAGTTTCCAAGACAATATAACCAAATTGTTCATTTTGTCAAGCCAGGGTCTGACTTACAGACAGGAACAGCTCAGTGTACGCAGTAGTGAACTGAATGAACTGCAGGGTTGAGATTCTTCAGCATTTTCATGTTGTCAACCACCAGACAGACTCCATTACACCTCAGCCTAACATACTTGCTTTTGAGTGCTGAGGTATTGTTATTGCTTAGGAAATGAAATTGAAATTTCTAATTATTAAAATTGCATGAGGAGAAATAATATTGGTGGCAATGAGCATTTCCTTTTACAAATGGCATTGCCATTCCTTTTCAGCTGAATTAAAAGAGAAAACAAAATAGTTCATTATGTCCTGAGACCTGCTGGAGCCCTGTTCAGAAAAAAACTTGTTTTCTTGGATACAATTTGTGTGTGTGATACATACAACAACTTTTATATAGTAATCTAAAAACAAAGGAGAGTTTTTAAACTCTAAAAGAGCTGAAGGAACTTGTTTTTTTCTGTTTGGTCTTTGTCATATCTTACTGTTTCTCATCATGCGAAGTAGAATGACATTATTGAGCGTAATCTAGGGGATGAAGTAACTGTCTCTCATTTCCTGTCATATTTTCTCCATGTGTACTCCTATTACCAGCAGTATGATTCTGAAGAAAGGAAGAATGAACACATTCTGACCAGAAAGCATCATTTCCTTTAGGACACAGTAAGAATGGAAAAAGAAATTGAAAGTGGAATATCGATTGCAAGAGCAGGTTGGAAAGATGGAGGGAATTTCAGGGGAGGGAAGAGGATAACGAGTTGAGGAAGTCTGGGTGTAAGAGAGGGTTTTATTGAGGGCAGAGTGAAGAGATGAAAACCCGAACAGTGTCTACCAATGTATTCAAGGGAAGAAATCATTGCTGACTTGTGGCTTCATCTAGTTTTGCTCCTACTGCAGGGAATTGAGTTTTTCTCTTGCATGCCCCCTTTGCTATTGATTTGAGGAGAATGGTACATACAGCTTTGTAAAAGAGAAAGGAGAAAGCCCGGTATATGGTCTGCTTTTGAATATCTTTATTTCATTGGAGAGAATGAAGACTTTCACTGAAAGTAGTGGCTGTTCACCCTAATTGAAATGCAGTTGGCAGTAGTGGGGAAGTGTTTGGCACTGTATCACAAGACCGTTTTGAAATATCCACATCGCATAGTTCACAAGCCTTTGATAAAAATGCTTTATGAGCATATTCAAAACTGCCCGACAAATGGTGAGTAATAATGGTATTGTGGCTGAAAACCAAACTGTAAGGCACAGTCCACCAAATTTTATATATTATTATTATGACACACGTTTGTATTTCATGCTTTGTTAGCTAAACAGCCATTAGCTATCGCCACACAGCACAGCTTCTAAGTTGTTTGTGCTCATGGTTGTTCTTCTACCAGATAAAGGGAAAATCACAGCACTTCAGTGCGGTTTGTCTTGATTAAGCTAAAATGTTACTGCAGGTCGGAGCGTCAGTAGCTCCGTGACTCCTCCTCTACCTCTCATGCCCTGCCCTGTGGTAGGACCAGAGATTCATCCTCTCCCATTTGTTCAGACATAACCTTGTGTTCACCACACAAACACAAATAACACCATTGTGCTCAACATCAAAGGAAGATGTAGATCTATTAGTAAAACCATCGCTGCCATATGTAAATCATGGTATACCGTTGACATACCATATAGATTTTTTTGTCTTAAAACCACCTTTTTAAGGAGCCAAACAATTTTGCATCTGATTATATGCACTATTAGGGTTATGACTTTGTGTCTAACTCAGATAAATGTGAGCACATGAAGTAGCTGTGGGCCAGAATAGAGTGGACGACTCCTCTTTATAAGTGAGTCTCTATTGTTACTTCGTAAAATCCAAATTAAGTGCACATGTTCTCAGTTACAATGTAGTGATGACGTCCTCAGCTGGCTCTGACACTAAAAACACTGATCTGCTTTAAGAGTTGAGGGCTGGACATTTATTTCCTCGTCTCTTTAGGCTCATAATAATAATTTTACAGAGGCCACTGTAGTAGTTTTATTATATCTTTTGTTTTTTCCTTGTCTAATTTCACTTTTAGACCAATAAACACATGCCATTACATATCTCAGGTAGGTTTTTAGACTTCACCTACTGGTATGTGTGCTTCCATACAGTATTAAACTGTAGGTGACATGTCAAGCAACTGTTCATAAATAAGTGTAACGAGGAAGGAGGCACAGGATAAGTAGATACTGTAAACACGCTGTCTAACTGGTATCAATGCTGTAGCAACTCTGTTTGGCATATGCAGGCTCCTGGAAGACCTCATTATCCCCTAGGTTACTTTGCCACACACCGCAGGGGTCTGTAGGGGATTAATAACACTGAGCACACTGAACATTCATCATGTATGTCAAAGATGAATGAGTGAGTGATTTGCATGGCCCAACATGGATCTCTGCAGGGTAATACTTGTTGGATATCATAAATTCAAGACACTTTATTTCTTTATTTCTAGGCAAGTTTAAAACCAAATCCACAGAAGGCCTGCTCTTCTTTGTATTTCAGGAATCGCTCTTTCTTTTGTACTTTGTAATGGAGGATGTCGTGTTAATGACTAACTAATGCTCCTGTGCTGTAAACGGCCTTGTGTGTCCTATTAGAAATGAAGGAGGTAGAAACATGGAGAATTAAGTATTCTCAGTGGCTCAATAGAATAAAACCAGCTACATGCAGTGTAGGTTATCTCTGGCCTGCAGCCAAATCCTCCATTAGAGCTCCATGTCCAAATCTATTGGCTTGGTTAGTGTTGCTGTTGGGGGTTTAGCTGTTGCAGAAAGAAATACAAGCAGGTCCTACCTATGACTTTGCCTATTTCTAATACATTTTTTGTCAAATGAAAAAAAAAAAGAAAAGAAAATGTGAACAGTAGAAATGCTGACAAGCCAGATCACACATTTACTGTAACCTTTGTTTTTGTTACTCATGGCTGACAAATGGTGGGTTGAGGTTTTGATTGGTGTAAAATTCCTCTGAAAAACATCATAATAAAATACAGAAGCTGCTCTTTTTTACTTTTATGTCAGAAAATGCCAGTAGGTAAAGAAAATGCTAACAAGCTTGTGCAAAGCCTGTGAAGTCCCTTGATGTCATGTCATTAAAATAGAGCACCAAAAGTTCAGGGGAGCCACTGTAGATGGGAGAAGAACAGACAGTGGATTTAAACCGTATATAGCTAATACATATCTAATATGTTCTAAGGCTCACAGTGTTGTCTGCACACTAGTTGGATAAAAAAAAAAAATGTTTTTCATGCATAATAAATGTTTGTGAGGTGCTTGGTTTCCAAACTTCGGAGAAAACATCATTAGCTCAGAAGATGTAATGCAGGTTCTCTTTAAACCACATATCACTTGCAGTCTGACACCTGTTATTTTGTCATTAGAGACCTCCAGGATAATCAGTTATGTTTCTCAAACTGTGGCTGTGGTTGATGGTATTTTTAGAAGAATTATCAGTGGGTATTATGACCTTGGATCTGTGAAAGAGGTATGAATGGACAAGAAGAGGTGCTTTTATTTAGTCTAACAGAGATAAACGTGAGCAGATGAAGTAGAGGTGAGCATTTGTACAGAAGTCGACTCCTCTCAGACAGATTCTATTATAGACCTTGAAGATAAAACTCTGAGCAGTTGACCGATAAGCACGAGGGACAAGGGTGAATACATTTACAGTTGTAGTAGACAGATAACAAGGCAGTCTGTTTCTAAAAGCCATAATATTTCAGGGCAAGGTTTTGATCTTTAATAAACTTTCGTTGGTGTTCACCATGTTTCACAGTGTTTTATCATTTAGGCTCATCTCTCTATGTTTGACTTGATGGGAAAATTGTGGTGTTGTGTTTTTGAAATTGTTACATCTAACTTTCATTTACTGGGACACTGGATACTGGCCTTAAACAGCACATCCTTAAACAGCACATGCAGCACTATAGACATACCAATAGAATATACACGCAATCACAAATTGAAAGGCACATGCTCGCTGCAGAATCTTAAGGGAGGAAATAAAATATTTAGAGCTTCAAACAGTCAATTCAATTAAGACAGATGTTACTTCTCACATAGATTTTTCATCAGTTGTGTCCATTATGCCATTTTAAGTGCTGTTGATGAAAGGAATTGAAGTAGTGTGTCTTTAATCTTGTGGTGTTGTGTAAGCCCCGGTCTATTGTGAGCGTGTTTTGAATTATAAGGCCTTCTTTAACCAATTACATGGACTATTATCTCCATCTGAACCTTTAGCAAACTCTGTTCATAGTCATTTAGAGAGCACAGCCTAAGGTTAAAGGGCAATTTTACATAACTGGGGGCAGAGTAGTATATCTCAGACTAGATGTGTGTTGTGTAATTGATTTATACGTGAATGATCTAGTGTATAATTGTATAGGAAACAATAGATTTTCTTACAAAATCAGATTCTAGGCCTGAATAATCTAAAAGGAATAAATGAAGGAAGCATACTATGGAGCGTTTAAGGCCTTGTCATAGATACTGCACATGAGTTTGTAGCTCTATGAGAATGTTACTTACAGTATATGGACTTCAGTATATAGTATTTTCATTTCAACTAATCGGGTTTATTATCACTGTCTTGAATCTTAAATCTGGGAGAGGTTACTCTGCTCTGATTAATTAATTTCATTAATATCATGTCAGGCAGAAATACCACTGTCATAATGAATGCCCCCTTAGCCTGATTTTAATCACTTAATAGCAGAGTGAATGCAGATGAATAAGCCCTGCTTCACCTACTCTCATAAACAATCTCCTTCACTCCAAGACTTTTCTTACTGCATTTCTTGTAACTGAATTTCTCTTGGCCTATTTGCAATTTCAGAAATTTGTACTATACGGGTGAGTGCATATTGTACATTATTATTGGTTCTGGTAAGAATTAATGGAGTATGTGATTTTTATTACAAGGGGTTTAATGTGGTTTAATGTGGTGGTAGTGCCTATTTTTAGCGCACTGCTGGATTACTGAGATTTGATGGAGTCACAGACTGCTGAGTTTGCACTAGTGGGACTCCACCTCACATGGAGTCATTGCCGCATACATCTTCTCTTTCTGCAGAAGGACATCAGTGCAGTGCTGCCTCCACTGGAGGAAGAAGAAAAAAACACCAAACTGACTGTACTCCATGAATGAATGAGGCAATGGCATTTGGAATGATGCCCAGGACAAGAGATGCTTAGTCTTTGTTTTTTGCTGAGCTGTGTCCAAGTTACCCTTATGATTGATAGTCAGATGATGGAGCTCCATAATGAGCAGTTGGCCTACTTTTCCCAGAAAAGCAGCCAATGATCCCAAAGACCTTATGGTGCAGTGCAAGGAGCACAAGTGTGTTTTTCAAGCAATGGAGCTTATACATAAAAAAAACTGTTTTGTGTATGATTGGTAAATTAAGTTTAACACATAATTGTGTCACCTGCTTCAATGCAAATATCCAGTTAGAATCACTCCACATGTGAACTGTTGATTTTCTCACCAGGGCTTTTTACCTGGACCAGTCCAACGTGCCACCCGGCTCTGCACCTAAAGCTGCCCTCATAGATAAGGTAAGAACAGTTTGAGTCTCTGCTGCTTGACATAATAGAGAAACTGTACAACATGATTAAGTCTTATTGCTGCCATGTGAACGTGTAACATGTTGGAATGAATAGTAAATGCAAGTCACAAAACCGTGAAGTTGTACTGTTTGAATGTGAAGTAATCCCTAAAAATATTCCCCAAATCATACATGAAATTATATATAAATACCTTTAAATACTAATATAAAACTGCCATACACATATTCTTTCTCTTCTTTTATCATGAATTTCCCTTACTAGCACAATCTGCATCGATTTGTCAAGAGGACCACAAGTGCCTTATAATCTGCAGAGCTGATCTTTTTATATGCTAACTTAGTCACAAACAGTTGGGCATTGTTATTTTTTCATGTTTTATCCTGCACTAACCCTTCTCTCTCTCTTTTTGCCCAGTTGATGCGTCCCCTGAACCCTCTGGAGGAGCTCTACCGTCTGATGGAAAGTTTTATCAGTTGTCGCCGCACTGCTGCCTGTCAGAACACCGCCTGCGGGGCTTCTGGAGTGGGACTGCTCACTGTGGCCTCAGAGCTCTGCTCACGTTTGGGAGCCACACACATCGTCATGTGTAACAGTGGAGTTCATCGGTGAGGCGCATATACTGTATATGTCTTCCTGTTAAATTATATGTTCCTGCTTATTATTTTTGTCTTTTGACAAGCCTGCAATTTTCCTTTCTCTTTCATCTCTCTTGTGCTGACACTCGTCTCACCTGTATCATTTCTAACACTGTTTCTCTCTTTCTGTGCTCCTTTTATATTCTTACCTCTCAGTTGCATGAGGTCTCGACAGCCCTGAATCTCCTCCACCGTAGGGATTTTCTATTAATACACATTTCTCTGTATTAATTAATAGCAGGATATTCTAGTTAATAGGGCACATTGTTTCTCAGACCATATTAGGGACTTTTAAGTAGGAATAGCACTTTACAGAGGAGGAAGACAGGTCAATTACTTCTCATTAAATTCTATATATAGCTGCCCAATTCACCTGCTGCTCAGGGCACTGTTCATCAATGCGTGAGGACAGAAATATCCTGATCGTTTGTCACCACTGATCCCTAGTTCTAGCTTTCATCTTTCATCACTTACTCTGCTCTTTCCCTCAACCTGCTCACCCATCTCTCCGACATCCTCTTTTTTTTTCACCCCATGACAGTTTCCATATTCTTTTGGCTCAGTCACATGCACAGGCTCACACACGCACTCATGCATTTGCTGGATGTGACTGATGGCTTGATAAAGTGCTGCTGCTGAAATTGCCGGGATGCCTGGGCTCTAATAGAAAGTTCCTGTCTGTCCAGTGACTGGTGCTATTTTATTAACCCACATGCTGTGTGCATGTATATCTGTATGTCTGCACAATTATACACATCAGCTGCAACTCACGCAGACAGGTGGGCGAAATGTACCACGACACAGCAGGTGACTAGCTCGGTCATATTTTGGGTTATTTGGATTTTTTTTTACTTCTTGAACACTGTTTTACCCCAAAAGCTACATAATTATGCAGGTATTGAATTCATAATAGTGACATTACCATTATCATTAACTTTAGCAGTCCGTGTACTGTCATTACTCACAGAATACAGATTGTCTTTCTGTGTATAATTTAAAATATTAAACTTCTTTAAAAATAAAAAAGTGTATTGCTTATGTAAATGTTATGCACAAACAAAATATGGTATGTTTGAAAAATCTATTAAACCAAGCCTGTAGATTAGTAACAAGGACATTTTGTTATTAGTGTGGCAGCTTTCTTAGGCACAATTGATGGGATTACTTAGGTTGATGATGAGGTTTAATAACAGTGAGAGTGTGATATTTTGGGGCATCAGCACTTTTCAATATGCTGCACTCCTCTGGATTTTTTTGTTCATCACCCATCACCAAAACAATTAGAGAAGAAAAAGAAAAGTTCCCTGTCTGACAGCAAAACAAAAATGAAAGCAGTGAGAGAGAACATATCCAAAGCAGAAAGATAAACCCTCATTCAGAGGCACTGACTTGCTCAAAGACTTGATATTTCTTGCTTCTTGTATTATTTTATTTTTTTATTAAAATAAGGCTCACAGGCATATAACTAGTTTCTAACCACTTATTTTTCTTTTCATCCCTCCTTTTGTCCTCCCTTCATTTTTCTGCATCTTGCATCTTATGCCATTCTTCCTCTTTTTTGTTTGTTGTTCTCGTTTCTTTTCATTTATCAGTATGGGTTCAGCTTTGGAGCAGCACTGAGTGCAAATGGGAAATGGGCTGGAACGACATAAAACAGATGGGTATAAATCACCTCATACTATTTCACCAGCCCAAATGAAAAGGGAAATCATGCAGTCTCACACACTGATTTTGTGCAGTTCCTTCATCTTGCTCCAGCTGTAGAGATATTTAAAGATTCTCTGTGGGTGACTTTTTTTCCCCTCTTTTATCAGTGTGGGAAGCTGATGGGTGCTTCAAATGTTCTACGGTGGCTTGCGAAAGGACAGCTTTTGCAATTCTCTACTGGGATATCTTTTGGCACGTACTGGAAATGATTGTTGAGTTCATTACTTTTATCGAATCATGTTACGCCATCATAAAGTTGTGCAATTGGAACTCAAGGGGGACTTTTAAATCTTGAGCTAATTGACTCAAAGTAATGGCTTCTGGCTGCAATATGTCCCGTATGAATGTCTTCATTTTTTTTTTCTCTTCAGTTTTGTTCTCAGTCAGTGCGAAACCTTACCATGAAAGAATGAGATATTAAACAAACAGCTCAGATTTCTAAGCACCCCCGTGGCAATGTTACTGAATGAAAGTAAGTCTGACAGTGTTTGAACTTCAGGCAGTTCAATTTGCAGTGAAAAGGCCCTGGATCGATTTGCTAGTACAGCTTGTTATCACAGAAATGTAACCCCACAGCTTTGACACCTGTCACTGGCTCTTTAAGGATTTATCCATCCACTCTGTGTGTGTGTGTGTGTGTGTGTGTGTGTGTGTGTGTGTGTGTGTGTGTGTGTGTGTGTGTGTGTGTGTGTGTGTGTGTGTGTGTGTGTGTGTGTGTGTGTGTGTGTGTGTGTGAGTGAGAGTGTGTGTGAGAGAGAGAGAGATGGAGAGAGAAAGAAAGAAGTAAAAAGAGAGAAAGAAACAGTGTGTCTATCTGGGTGTTGCTGGGAACAAAGTTTGCTGTATCTAATGAATCACAGGCTCACATCAGCACTCATTTTACACACAACACACTGTCATAGCGGTGACAATATATCGCCTCTGACACCGGAGACACACTGACTTGTCCTTGGACCGTTTTCTTTTGGCTGCAACAAGAAGTATCAATCTCAATGATTAGAAAACGGGGAAGTCTCACTTAAATGAGCATGAAAGTCCACAGAAGGTTTAGTCCTCCCCTGCTTGGTCTAAAGCAAAGCTCAGGGGGTTTGATATTCTCCTCATGCTGTGTGTTTGCTTGCTGTGAGTGACATTTCAGTGGCAAGTGAAATGATTCATTAGTGCGGAGATGAGCAAAGGTGAAGCAGGAGGAATGTGATTGTGCTGACAAAGTGTCAAGAGGAGCAAAATGTAGACTGTAGGGGGGAGATTTGATATAGTCTTGATGAATATCAGGACCAGAGTTTGGCATGGTTTTTTCTGTTTATTGATTGCTTGCATTTTTATTGCCATTAAACCATGTTGAAAAAGTCAATGGCTGAGCTATAGGTGCTGTTTATTTTCACTACAGGTGATTTTCTTGCGTAAAACATACATTGAGTTTTAATAGTACAGGATCAGTGAAATGGAAAAATGCAGTAAATGTCTTCTGTTTATGGCATGACAAAATTTGATTCCCATTTGATTATTTTTTGTCTATCAGCATCCACTTTTCCAGTGCTGATAAAGATACAGACCAGTATACAACGTTCAATTGAGCTCAGCCTTATGTTTTCCTCTCTGATCAACAGCTGCACCCTGAGTGTGACACTGGAGCAGGCCATCTTGCTGGCCCGAAACCATGGCCTACCCCCTCGCTGCATCATGCAGGCCACTGATATTATGAGGAAGCAGGTATGTAACTGTACTGTATGTACCACAAGTACTGTATACTGTTTAGACATAAACAATCTGACTGTATACATAGATTCTTTATTTCAATGAACAATAGCCTCCTGTTACTGCTGCTACAGCCTCTACAGTGACATTTTTTCACTTAGAGCAAATTTGTGTGTATCCAAAATCATTAAATAAACACTATGCTTCATCAAGTCAAACTAGGCTGCCAAAACAGTATTAGCAAAGGATTTACCATTGCCAGCAGAGAAACAGTTATGTCATTTTTGCTTCCTTGGTTAATGTTTGATTTGTCTCAGAAACTATTACTTCAGTGAGAGTGCAATTCTTAAAAGCAGCCAACAGTAACTATATTTTGGGTGATGAAAGGCATGTTTGGTGCTGTTCAGTAGAAAAAAAATCATTACTGCTTTTCTCTATGTTATCATTTCTTTTGCCTCGACCCCTGTTTCCTCATTCCATCTGATTCAAATCTCAGAAGCTATGCTTTCATCGCAACTTTAATGTGAATTTGGCCAAACAGGGGAATGAAAGAAATAATGAGAAACTGAACAGACTGACTGACAGCATGTTTGTTTGTTTGTTGGTATATTTATCTGGGGTCAGGGGAAGAAATTCCCTTTACTTTCTTGGTGTGCACATATCAGCCATCACCAGATCTTGACCCATATCTCCAACTCTTATTTGAAGTTCTGTGAGTAGTGGTTATATTACTATTTGTGGTAAGAGGTTATTCAAGATCCTGCAGGAGGAAACACATTTAATTTCTACACTCAGGACTTGGTTGGCAACTGGGAGGAGGCACCTCTGTGCATTGTGTGACCTTGAGCACTAATATATGTGGCTAGACATAAAAAAAATCTATCTTGTAGTGGATTATTTTGCTCTTTTAGATATGGTATCTTGTTTGCTACAGTACCTAGTAGAACCAAACTTCTTCATCAGGTTTTAGCTGTGTCATGTGACATTTTCTGTTTCATTGCATCATTATTAAATACCACTGAGAGAAGATTGTTCAGTCCAGAGTGTGTGTGTCCTTGCTGTCAGACATTAGCTGATGAATCTAATGAATATGAATATCACACAGAGTTTGGATGATGCTTCTTTTTCATAAATGAATAGTCATACTTACCCACAAAAAGGTTATCAGCACAGCATCTGGTCACAGCAGGGCCCATCTATCACACCTTGACATCATCATTCTGAATGAGATATATGGGTGAGATGCAAAATGCATCCAGTCACAGTTTGATTTGTAAAAGTCTCTAAAGCAATTTCCAATATTGGCATAATAAGGTATAATATAACTTTATAAACTAATTTAAGAGAATAACATGTTATCATACCAAACCTCTTTTTCCTGTTACAGCATATGGAAGGAACAAGTTGTGATTGTCTTTATAAATGCTAGGAAATGTTGGCTGTTTTGTCCTCCATGTCCAGAGAAGCCTTGGATAAATAAGCCAAATCAAACGGAGTAAACTAAATTCAACGTCTTTAATAAAAACGTCTCCTTGGTAACATTTATTTTACTTTCTTACTGATATTCCAACCATCAAGGCTTCAGCACAACATCATTTTTTAGTTTTAGGAGCAGAAACATAACCTATAAAACAATCAGTTGTCAGGTTTTAATAAAATAACAACAAGAAATGTAAAAATTGCATTTCGCATTTTAATTGTTTATTTTTAAGCAGTGAAGGGCTTTACATGTTGCAATTACACATAGTTGCATTTGCTGTTTTTTTTATCATTTACAGTATATTTATTTCATTTTTTCCCACTATGTTTTTTGCTTCCTAGTGGGCACGGCTCTATTGATGGCACTGTAAGTTTGTTGATGGGTCCACTACTTTAATCCAGCTTGAAATATCCCAACAAGAATCAGACAGATTGCTTGTGAATCTTGTGCAGACATTTTTGGTTCTCAGGGCATGAATCCCCTTAGCTGAACTTTATATTTTCTTTTACCATGCAGAGTAGATGGCTGTGATAGCCACTGAATAATTGCTGATGCTATCCTGCTATCTGGCAGTAACTCAGGGCAGACAGTGAAATGGCACATAACAGAGTTGTAATTGAGAGGTCTGCTAATGCATTTCTAGCCAGTCGGTCCATCTCTTCTTGAAGAGGAGAATCTGATGACCTCTTCGTATAATGATTTAATTGTGATTTTTTTTTTTACCTCCTTGTGTGCGTCAGAGCAAGAGAGAGTGGATTTGTGAGTGCAGTGTGCAGGTGTTCATGTCTCTAAATTGAGAAGCTGAGTAGCCTCCTTAGTATCTGATGACTCTGCACACATCCAGTGGAACATTAGCAAAGAGCAGCCACGCTCCTGACTGGGCATATTCAAACATACACACATAGGCACTATTCACCTTCCAAAGATCTTACTACTTACTTTTATTTCCTTAAAAAAAACTTTTCTTTATGTGCTCTTATGTGGGAAGAAATTCATTTCCGTTAGCTTTTGCATACATAGTTAAAAAGAAGATGTACAAGAGCCAGGCAGCTATGGGCAGTGGATTGTGGTTTTACTTCTTGGGTCTCTAATTGCTTCATATGACATCTGATTTACCACCTGTGATATTTGTATGATCTATTTGGCATAGAATCTATGCCTTTTCTCTCTGATGACTGCCAGTCAGGAAGCAGTTTCATATGGGGGACTTTTGTTGTTCAACAAAAAAACATCACAGGAGGTATATTTTAGGTTAAACTGTATCCAGTGTATCTCTGGGATAAGGGAACTTTTAAAAACATTATTTGCTATATCAGTGCTATAGTGTTAATATTGTATAAGCTGAATCACGAGTCCTCATATTTTGTGTGCAGTGCTTTGGGGAAAAGCATTTTCAGTACTCAGAGGGCACAAATTTTCTTTGGCTCACAGTCTAATCATTCTTTAAGCTCTTCTCTTTGTGGTGCTATTCTTAGCTCAGCTGTTGTTGCGTTTTAACTTGATCCATTGTTTATGCTTAATTGTCTTTCAGGGGGCCAGAGTTCAAAATTCTGCCAAGAATCTGGGAGTGAGAGATCGCACACCGTCATCAGTCCCAAGGTAAAAGTACAGTCATATCAATAGGCACCAGCCTATTTGCATGTTAAATTCAAATACTTTACAGAACGGCTGTCCATTATGTAAAACATACGGCACTGAAATGGACTTGCAGAGATTTAAAGTTTGCTTAAGATACATACAGAGCATTCAGAAAGTATTCACTCCCCATTCACTTTTTTCAACTTTGTTTTGTTGCAGCCTGATACTACAATTGTTTAAATTCATTTTTTTCTCATTAATCTACAGTACAGGTACCTCATAATGACAAATAAAACTTTAGAATTGTCTGTGGATTTATTAAAAAGAGAAAGCTGAAATATCACATTTACATAAGTATTCAGACCCTTTACTCAGTACTTAGTTGAAGCACCTTTGGCAGCAATTACAGCCTCAAGTCTTTTTGGATATGATGCAACAAGCTTTGCACACCTGGATTAGAGGATTTTCTGCCCTTCGTCTCCAAGTGGGCCTTCCTGTGTTTTGCACAGAGGAGAGGTTTCTGTCTAACCACTCTGCCATAAAGCCCAGATCGGTGGAGGGCTGCAGTGATGGTTGTCCTTCTGGAGCTTTGTCCCATCTCCACACAGCTCAGTCAGAGTGACCATCAGACCATCAGAACTGGTCCTGGTGGTGCCAAACACATTTTAAACTGTCAATATGGTTTCTCAAGTACAGTATAAATACATGCACCTACAGTGTGTTGCCAGTCTAAACAGCACTTTCAAAGGTACTGTAGCTCTCTGCATGTGCTTTATGTGCAGGATGAGGGCCAAATGGTGCCATTAAAGGGAGCTTCCTGTGCTCAGTAGGGACAAGGGCTGCCTCACCCATTTGGCTGTGACATATAGGCTTTTGCGTGACAGTCAGCCCTTTTGAACCTTTTAGTGAAATTGACAAATACAGTTAAGTAGCAGAATGATTAGTGTTGAGACACTGTGGTCAGAGAACAAAATTGCTGCGCACTCAGTAGGTTTACTCCATAATTGTTGCAGCATTTGTGACTGCAATAAAATATGTAAGTGTGATTTGTGACTCGTGAGGTTTGATAGTCCTACTGTCTCTGAACTCTATACCAAAGGGACAGTTACATTTTAGTGCGAGCTTACCCTGCAGCCATGTGACGATAAGTCCGTCTCAGCTGAAATTGTACTGGGATGAGAGAAAAACATCAATTATGAGTAACAGAACAAAAATACTCTAAATTAATATTTGTTAGTAATGCTTTATGTTTTTACAGAACCGGAACAGAATCACAAAATGCTTGATCATAGGAGGTGCATTGTAGCACATTGTAGCTTTGTTTTCCTGGGTATTGTCTGGTGATTATGGTTCCATATATTATAATGTGATTAAATGCTGTTTTTCAGGTTGTACAAACTGTGCCAGCCTCCACCCCCAGATGGTGATCCATAATGCATTGCATGCAGAAAAATACTGAAGAGGTCCTGAGGAACTCTGAGTGTGAAGCATTTAAAATCTTTCCTCCACCTATGAAGGATTAATCTGCCCTAATTGAAGACAGTTATTGGCTCTATCTTTATGTGTGTGCAGCATAGCTACGTGTAAATAGAATTTGAAAACCATACATAGTAGGTTGAATATTTTATATTTTTCACTGTTGTACTTTACATGTATTTTGATATTTTTAAGTGATGTTATAGATCAGAGAAAAAAAAAATATTTCAGAGTGAGAGATTTAAGCCTGGAGAAAATTACAGTGGAACTGAATAAATCCCATCAGTTTACTGTCTTTATATTATGTGCTGAAAATTGTGTTTATTTTCAGGAGTGCCATTTGTTGTATTGCTTTTCATTAGTTTAATTTGCATATGAAATAAGCAGGACAATATAGATGAAAAGCATTTTGGATTTGATTTGGCAGTGTATTCCTTTGAATTAGTCATTTGCCCACTTCTGTTCAAGTCTGGCTTCTGTGCTTTATCAGTTCTGTCAGTATTTGATAACCATATGAATAAGTGTTTTGTATCATCACTCAAAGTTTTATTTGCTTGTAAATATACATATTTAGCAAAAATTATATACTGAAAGAATCATTCTCTTGTTTCCCACAGGTTTTTCATTTTCTATAACTTGCATGTCTATGAATATTTTAAATGCTCTATCAGTATTAACATATAGTTTTTTTTTGTTTTTTTTTTGGAAGTAGACCTATGAGATATATTCTATTATTTTGTATTGACAGTACTCAGGATCAAAGTGTTACTTATTATGGGATGTTATCATTATAGAGTGAATGAGTAGCTCCTGCTATGCAAACAGACTATGTGTTAATAAACTGCATCAAGCTCCCTCCGCAGTCCTACATGTATTCTGTATGTCTGGCTTTTATCACTGAAAAACATATTTACATTGTATGTTAAACATCTTAAAGCTGATCACATGTAATGTACATTGTAGTTCATGGTCCACATCAACGAATCAGCCCTGGCTTTGTTTGTTATGTAGTTGATCAATATGAAAGTACAGCACTAAGACCAGATTGAGTCCAAACAGTCTAGATAGCAACGTTTTTAGTGGGAAAATCACTCATTTGACCAAACGTTGCTGTGCAGCTGCGTTAAATGCTGTCGGTGCACGTGTTGCTGCGCATTTCATTAGCACTGAACATCTTCTCCGTGTTCGGGCCACATGAACGCGCTGATCGCTGAGCTGGCTTCAGTCCGCCGGGCAGGCTGAATGGGAGTGGCTGTGGCGCTCTGAAGGCAGCAGCCAGTGAGCGGAAGATTTGTAATCTGTCAGAGAGCTGCTGTGCCATTGGCTTCCACAGGGAGCTGCCGCCACAGAGCCAGTGAGGCGACAAGCTGGGGATGGTCCCGGGCTGGGTCTCCACCATGAGCCGGTCTCAGAGCTGCCTTCTGCGCACCTGACGCAACCAGACCGAAGTTAGCGTGTCCCCCACAGCAGCCCACTTCGTGACATTTTGCACATTTTGGTCGCTGAGACGCGTCTTGAAGGACGACTGACACCGGCTCTCCTCATGATTTCATCCTGTTAAAAGCTCTTGCGAGGCACAACAGTTTCTTCATGGCGTCTCCACAACAGTCAAGAATTCAGTCATATCTGGAGAGGAATAAAATCGGACCTTTGTTTGAGGTGAGTGCAGAAACGCATCCAATGCCTCCGAAGTTTTTGGCTGCCAGTCCTGAAGGACCGTCGCTTTGCACCAGACTGCGTTAACCCGCTTTTATTTCTAGTTGGTGCTAAATGATGAGCGCACATCTGCAATGGGAGCTGTGTCACTGGAGTAACTGGGCATATGTTGAGCTGCTGTGCAGCTACTTCAGATGTCAAAACAATCAGCGCCACAGTGGAAATGATCTCTATGCAGTTTAAAGTGAGATAGTGTAGTACAGAAACACATCCACGCTTACTCTTTCAAAAGATGACGCTGTGCAGGGCCACGGCCTGACTCCACACTGCTACAGTTTGCTGAAGTTAGGGGCCACTCAGTTGTAATTTATACTGCACAGCCTGCTTCACTGTGCGCTGTGCAACAGACACAGCATAACTACCTGCTTCTCTGTGTGTCAGTCAGTGTAGGGGATCTGTGTTCATCCTCAGGTTTTCTTTGTGTAGCACCCAGGGGAGAACATGGGTTCACCCTTTGTTTGCTGTTGGATGTATTTCAGAAAGCAGGACCGCACAGATATGAGACATAATAAGAGACAATATAGAAAGACAGAACCTGGTAACATCAGTGGTGTTTGGTAAAAAGGCTGAAACCCCAGTAAGGCCAAGTTAGGTACTATCCTGATTTTGGTCATGTTCAAAACCTCAACTGATTATTTATTATTTATTTACATTATTATCATGGTACAATTCATCTGTGTAAAAATTATTTTTTTTATTTAATATATAACTTGCAGTGCATTAGTCATGCATCAAAATTAGAAAAGCAATTTAGCACGGAGAAAACATAACACTTGTTTCCTATAGTGTTTTCTATGAAGTCAGTGTGAATTTGCTGTGCTGACAAGGTCAGGACAGGATTTGTATACCGATTCCCCTCAGCATTAGGATCATCACTAAAATTCAAGCATTGCTAAACTTACAGCAGTTCTTTAGAAATGTGCTTCACCTGCTACTTATTGAAACAGGGGCGAAATGGTTACGTCCATCACTGAATCTGCTGTTACAGTATGTAAGTGAAAGTAGCTGCAATTTTCACGTTTCCCTTTTCATTCTGTTGCTCAGCAGGACATTTGCTCACAAAGCTACACCTCAATGTTTAATGGAGCACAGTGGGGTGATTTGACAGCTGTCAATGCTGGAGCAAACATCTGGATTCATACCGTAACTGGTAGACTACCTAGTAGTAGCCTAATTAAAATGCATTGATTTGACAGCTTCGGGAAATCAATTATATTACTTTTCATGATAAAGGTCATTAACATAATAGGCGTCTCTTAAATCTACCGTCTCACTGACTACATGACTGGAGCCATGAGGGCACACCAACATTATTGGTATCCTGATTATGATTAATCAAGGTAAGGATCATATTATAATGTCTGAATGGAACATAATTACTGTGAATCACAGGGTCGCAAAAGTGGCAGCCAACAGGCTACATGACAGTGAGGAGGCTGTCTGTCTACAGTCTGTGCTCTTCTCTCAGTATCAGTGACAGACCTTTAAAAATGAATTACTAAATATTTCTTATTTTTGGCACCCCTCTAGCTGGTAAGAGTCTGTGCCTATAATAGGTCCAGTCCCCAGTTGAGGGTAACATTTTTATAGAGTGAATGTAAGGAAAACAACATCTCTAAATTAAGCAAAAATACTTTATGAAGGAGGTAATAATATACAGTATTTTTTAGTCCTGTTTATTGTCCAATATGCTGATCAGTGCGACTCTTGATGTGCTCAGTATACCTGAGTTAGTACATTTGAAGGTCAGTAGCAGGTGTAGTAGGGAAAGGTGTTTGATAGATAAATAAAAAATAAATTGAAAACCCTGTCATCAAAACCTCGAAGTCCATTAGTACTCTTCATCATGTATAACTTATATATTCACAACTCTTCATTTGTCTTTTAGCAGTTTTTCTCAAAACATCCATCTCCAGCTTTTAGAACACTTTCATGACGGGGTCAATTTTAAAACCTTTTGAACATTACTAGGCAGAGCTTTAACTTCTACTGGGCGTCCTTTTAATTACTAATGGTTCTTTCTCTCTTTTATCTGCTCGCTTGTTTTTTGCAGATTTGAAACAATATTTTATCTCTTCTTGGCATTCTGTGCTCACAGGACAACTCACTGCTAATCCCCCTTTACAAGTGCAGGTGAATCCAAGCTAAAGGTTTCTACGTGCATTTTGAGAAAACACAGATTTCCTAATTTTGTATCTAGTATAAAAAGGACTATGTTCGAAAATACTGTAACTACCTACCACCCATCCAGCATATTGTTAAGCATTTCACACTGGACAGGAGTACATATGCAACTAACAGCCACAACATAATGCACACACATTAGTACTGAATCACTAATTCATACGTTTGCCTCACAAATGGGAGTCTGATCACTGTTACACATTACAAACACTACTGATCTAAATCTAAAGTAGGTGTGGCTGCAATCTAGTGAGTAAGAGAAGAAAATCATCTAGATAGATTCATGTCAGCAGCTACACCAACTACAAAATGTTACACGTGATGCATTTATTGTCCTCAGGGGCCGCTCGTGATTAGTACTATAAGCATGCATGCTGGGGAAACAGTAGGATGACATGTACTGTGTTTATGGGAAAGTCATATTTAAAAGCACGTGATGTGTTCTGCAAACAGCTGATGTTTCAATTCTGTGCTTCATTGAGATGTGTGGATGCAGAACCAACATGAACTGCATGTTAAACCATTGTAAGAGCAGTCCCGAGGCATGTTTCAGCACTGTGGACAGAGGCGCATATCTAACATGCATTTAACCAGTGAAGACGACAGGAAATCTTATTGTGAAGCCACAGCAGTCAATGAGGCTCAACTGTGTAATGATAGTCCTCTGTGTGCTCTCCGTGTTTGTTTTTCCTCCCTCTGCCATCCTCTTCCACCTGTCTCCCCCTCTGTTCTCTGCCTCAGTTCTCCCGTCTGCGTTTTCTCTTTATTTTTGGCTCTGGGCACAATTAAATTGTGTCTCCCTTATGTGACAATTGAAGATGAATAAAGCAACATGCTTTGTGTGACTTAAAGGTGCTGCTTGTGCTGCTGATCAAAACACCTTTGTTCAATAAGATTATATAGTAAAGCCTCAACATGCTGTGTATTACATTCTGAAGTGGGTCTTAAAGGTATCTCACAGGCTTCTGACCAATAAGGACATGAACATGGATCATTGCTGAGCTGTTTACAGTATTTAAACAGTGTATTATGAGTCTAAATTGTGCAGCGTTGACTTTCAGGGGAAGCGGAGAGATGATGAAAAAGAGGTGTTGTAAGAGGAGAATATACAGTATGAAAGCCATCCTGGGTCTGCCAATCTCATGAGAAAATAACGTAGCTGCTGCACTAGTGTTGCGCTTGATGAATCTTGGCCATTTCATAGTTGTCTCAAAGAAAATCTATCCATGTGCATTCAGTTGTGAAGAAACGCTTTTTATTGAAAGACTAAGAGAGAGAGGCTGAAATTCTCTGTGTAATTTTCTTTTTGATCTGATACAGAGAATTGGTGCAGCAAAAGTAATCTGCTCTGCTGCACTGCTTAAACCAAAAGGGCCACACTAAAAGTTTGATTGCCATCAAAACATTTTCAGGTACAATATAACAAGTTTAAATAATAGTGTAATAATGGTGAACAGAACTTTTTCTATTGGCCATTGTTACAAAGTGTTTTGGAAACGCAACAACATTTAAAATGCTCTAAAGGGTAGTGTTGTCTACATAATTGTAAATTGCTTTGAGGCAAATTTGTGATTTTGGACAATACAGATACGTTTTAGTTGTTCGAGCAACACTTGTTTATACGTAACCCTAAAAAAAAAGAATGAGTAAATGTACTTTTTTTTTTTAACCACAACCTCTTCTTTCTCTTTCCCTTTATTTTATTTTTACCTTATAGACAACACACAACTACCGTATTAAACTGTCTGTGGAACGAAGCTACAGTACATTTACTCACTCTGATGAGACACAGCTTACGATTTGCCAGAGAATTGATTTTTCACCCCCACTCTTAATGAAATGCTTGATTTGCAGAGATAGCAAGCTGAGTCAACACCAGTGGAGTGGAATACTCTTCAAAAAGCAAAGCAGCCTTCCATAATACCTGAAGTAATTGCCCTCCAGATTATTGCCCATTTTGGTTAATTGATATTCTTTTAAAACACCTTAAAGCTCATGGCCTGCCTCTGCTCCCGAGGGTCCTCAAAGCAGTGTGGTTCTAAGGGATGCAGGATTTGTATGTATTTCAGTGTGTAGTAATTAATGTTCTGTTGCTGCTGCTAATAAAGATGGTAAAGCTTATCTGTGGGGCAGGTTTTACTCTCTGGTACAGCCAACCCCTGTCGCTCATAAGGCACCCGTGGCTGTGTTTTGCACATACATCCCCCCACAGATGGGCACTACCAAATTTTGGCTGGTAGTGTATGTTCCCCACCTGGAGTTCGGTCCTGCTCAGGCTTTAGTGTTTTGGTTTTTCTCCTAGGTTGTTGGGCCCAGTGAGGTGTGAAGCATTTCATTGGTGCAGAGCCCCCTGGCCTATCACTAATGGGTCAAAGCGATAGCCCAGAGGGCTGTGCACCAATGAGACAGAACGCTGCTTATGTATTGTGATCCATGATTCTGTGAATTGGGTGCAGCCCTCTGGGCTGTGGCCCTATTGGTCCCTAAAACTAGCTGAAGAAAAGGCTCATTCTATGTTTTTTGGGAAGATCCCACCTGCACTGCCGCCTGTATATGGGTAGCGCGTATGTGATGAGGTCACTCGGGTCGGACGGGAGGGGGCCCACCATATGTGGGTGTAGACAATTTTTCTCTTCAGTGGCTATTAGGAGGAATGGGATGAGACCCATTAGTGATAGAACCCAATTCCCAGAATCTTGGGTTCCAACATGTAACCAATGGTTTTGGTGCATCATGATGTTTCATAAGTAGGCGTTGCATGAAGAATTGGACATTAAAGCAAATTGGACGACACGTTTGAGATCTTTTGTTAGACGTTGTTTGAAAGTCTTAAGAAAATACTGAAACAAAACAAGAGCAAAACAAATAAAAAAGTTAAAATGGTAAAAGTCCTAATTAGCCATGGTATTTGCATCACATCATGTTTAGAGTTCTTCAATCGTTGCTGTATCAAAAAGGATTTGCAGGATCTTGCTTGCAGCATCTTACATTTGAAGCCATGTAACTAGACCAGTATGTGAAAATGGAGCAGTCTTTGCAGAGTAAAAAGCCTACTCTCCTGTTAGTCCCTGCTGTGAGCTGTCATCATGTCTTAGGTGATGGAACTGTTCAGTTGGAAGAGTGAACTGATGTATAATGTAAGTGGTAATGTAAGACCAAAACATGTCACTGTTTCTGACAAGAACTGTTGTAACAGTCAAATGTTGATTCCTAACAATGTAAAAATGAGTCTTTGTTCACATCTGACTTGTTCTTTAGTGACTTTAATAGCTATATGTATTATTTATTTAAGGTAGTGTCCATCTCAAATGTACATATATGGTCTTACATTACTACTTACATTATACATTATTACATTATCTTATTATCTTATTTCAGGCAATGGCTTGAGGTGGTGTGTTGAAACTGAAATGATTAAAAACATCTGTCACACATCTGGTGTTGCTGTAGGAATGTCCTGATCTGATTAGTGAGATCGGTATTGGGCTGATCAGAGAATTCTTTTAAATGATCGGATTGGATCGGATTGAGCACGTGGTCAAACCGATCTTTAGTGTTTGTTTTACGTCAACCGTGAACCAAAACGTTCAAGTTCGTGATTAAACACGTCTGCCTTGTGCACATATATTTTAGTGGGCTGATGCGTTTAAATGCAGACTTTCCCTGACACAGATAAACAGACCAACTTACAAACTGAGGTTATTGCGTTGGACACCGGCCCATTGCTGTAACAAGGTACGAGCTACACTCCACACTACATGTCAGGCACAGCTCTGAGCTTTACCACACCGGGGAGATGTTTTATCAGATGTCAGTGCTGAGACTCACTGCCCACTGGATTGACTCCACATTAAAGTAGTAATAGTACTGCATACTAATGAGTTCTGCAGGTCTGATATAGCACAGCATGTGAAAAATAAATCAAATGAATAAAATAACATAAGCCTTTACTAATCACCAGGAGAGGAAATTTGGTTATTTACAAAATATGCAAAAATAATACTAAAAAAAAGATTGGATTGCCACTCGAATGATCAAGATCAGATCAGATCCACATTGCAGCGCCACAATACTATAGGAGCTATGCAGGAGGTCAGTCAGGAATGCAGGGCGCACACACACATTTAGATAAATACTATGCTGGAGTACCTAACATTCCCACATACCAATATACTGAGCAAATCTGTCAAGAGAGGAGGTCAAAGGGCTTTGATGTCATTGTAGGGCATGTACCAGCGCATGTGTTAGGGTGTTTAAGGTAGTTTATGACACATGTCCAATTTGCTGCTAGCTTTCCTGCTCTAACAAGATATGGATGGAGACAGTCTGCTGCTAAAATAAGTTAAAATTGCTCACAAATAGAGGCTCAGAAACTCACAGGTGGATGAGAACCAGTTGTTTATTTTCAATGAATAAAAGAATGAATTTAAAGATTTATGTATGGTGTATGACAGGTTCACTTTTTCATGTAGACTGGATAGGTTAGGCTTGTTTATATTTTTATTTAGGGAGTGAATTGTTATGTTTTTATGTTGTGTTGCATGTTTTCTTTTTTGTTATGTCTTGACACGGTTTTCTCTGAGGTTGTGAGACATGTAAATATTATATAAATTGGAAAATCCATCCCTCTGCTTACCACAGGAAATGGACCACAGACAGGTTGTACTCTTGCTTTTTTGTCTTAGTTTCATCCATTTGTTTGCTAGTTGCTGATTATTGCATAGTTAGATCTATTTACTAATCATATTAACTAACTCTGCATAATATTAGTTGCAATCTCCCATGGCAGGTTGTTAATGACAGCATGTTAAAATTTAAATGTGATCTTTTACTTTGTTGTGGAGCTTGGGAGAGATATTATTCCCATTTAGAAACCAATACAATCACAATTCAAATGATAGTCACTTCGGGATTAGTTAAACTCTGCCACAATGTGCATCAGATTCATTGACATTCTTATGACAGACCTGAGTCACCTACAGACCTACAGTCACAGTTAGATTAATTGCTACAAGACAGGCAGCTGATCAGGTAGCCCAAGGCCAGACTGGTCCTAGGGGAGTACAGGAAGTGGCAGAAAGGGAAGGCAAAGGATATCTGGGAGATCAAGCAATGACACAATGACTAAAGTTGTGTGTGGAAGATTTAGAGTGTGCAAGTAAGATGGAAAGTAGATGTGGGAAACTATGGGACACAGAAAATGAAAATGGCTGTGATGCATGTTAATAAAGTTACCATGTTCACTTAAGCCTGAAAATGCTAATGGCTGTGTAAATGATGTTAATGCTGGTGATGTGGGAGAAATGATCATCTGATTTAACAGAACCTTGATAGTTAAAATATAAATGTATGTGTCCAGCTGGTCACTAAATGTAGTTCTGGTCTGTCTAATAAGCAGTATATGAGTAATTTCATTCTGCATGTTTTTGCAAATTTTTTTGCTTATACATCTGCAATCAAAATATTTGAATCCTGCTAAGTTCATAAGCGTTTACACAATAAATATTTTGGATCATCTAGAATTTTTTTTTCTAAATCACATTAATGTGAATTAAACTGCATTAACAACAAAAACATCAATGAACCAGCAAGATCTTCATGTCTCAACATACTCAATTTTTGGCCACATAAAAATGTACTTAAAAATTAAATTAAAGATATGATAGTCTCACCAAGTTCCTGAAATCTGTTTTATAGAATGATGAGACTAAACTGGAACAGTTTGGACCCAGGGGTCATTGGTATGTCTGGGGTAGGAAGGGCAAGATCTTTGACAGAACGAATACCATTTAAATGTTCAAGCATGGAGGTCGGTCCCGTCGGTGGTGGCAGTGTTTTTTTGTGGCAGGAACTGGTAAGCTTGACTAGTACCATGGATTATTTTAAGAATGTGATGCCTGCACTGTGTAAACAGAAGCTTGGACTTTCCACTAAGACAAGAACCAAGCATATGTCCAAATTAACCACAGTGGCTTTCTCAGTGCACACTTCTCAGGGCTAGAATTTAGCATTTTTATGTCTTAATACAGAAAATCGACATGCTATATGGATATACTGTAGACCAGCAATCCCTGATCTAGGACAAAATTCACAACCTAAGTTCTTTGCTTTCTAAACTACTACATTAAAATTGTTGTGGGAAGTGATTACCAATAACAATGACCAACATTAGAGTTAATGTAAACATGGGCATATAAATATTGTTTTAAGATTGACTTGATAACATACAAATAACAATAACAATATTTATTATTATTATTATTATAGCCACACAATGAGAAAACAATAATGCAATAAGAAGACATCAAGTGAGCAGTCTTATTTATTGTGGTTAGGAAAAGAGAAAGATGTGAATCACCTCCATCAAGCATACATGCATATAAAGAAAAGAAATAGATAAGGAAAACACTGAGCCTATAGACAATGTTGGTAATGTGACTGTGGGTGAATGATTGAAACTCTTAATTTAATCTCCTGGAAAGCCCTGGAAATCACACTGGTGGTAGGGAGGTTATAATTGCAAAGATATTTCAAGGCTGGTATCCAAACAAAACTGGGCTCAAGGAAACACCATTGGTCGAGGAACAAAAACCTCCCTTATTGATACGTGACAAAGGTTCAATGAAGAATGTATTGAAAGATTTACTTTAGCACAGCCCTGGAAGACAAAAAGGATAGTGTATATAAAATTTAAAAGACCACCTTTATAAAGGTGAAACTAGATAATATTAAGCTTTGTCTTTCAGCTAGGATGAAGAAAGTGATCAATGAGGGCATATTTCTTGTGTGTATCAGTGAGGGAGATAAAAGCATCTCTTCTGATGAGCATTATCTGGTAGAGCCTGCTTGGTCAGGTGACATTGCCTCGTACACAGTCTCCTCTTCCTCATGATGTGTTCTGCTCTTGTCTGCCTGCTTAGTCAAGGTCTGGATCTCATCCAGCGGCATCTCTCTCTCTCTCCCTCTCTCTCTCTTGCTTTTCATCTTCACCTAAATTGGTTCATCTCATTATTCTCTTTTAATTTAACAGCGGGTCATGAAGGAGTTGCACTTAATTTTTTTTTTTTTTTTTTGCAGGGGCAAATATCTCAGTTTTTATATAGCTGACTACAAATTTAGAATTTGTCTGTTGATTGTGTTTAGTTCACAATATTGTGTAAGTTGTGGTTATACTGTCCTCTCAATCAGTTGCTCTTATTTAAGCCTAGACAGTTAGCTAACAATGAGAAGTCCTCCAATAAACACAAGGCATAACTTTTAATCAGAATTTTCTTCCCTTTTCTGTAAAACTGAGCACAAATAGCACTTTGACTAATACAAGCACACATTTAGTTTAATTACAAATGACTTAAGTTGCTACAGACAATATGCTTAGTCACAGTAGCAGTACTAACAGTGTCCCTGTGTCCCAGTTCAGGGACAGTTGCGCCACAGTGTCAAGGAAGTGTCTCTGCTCTAATAAAATGAAAATTTAATTCATTCTGTGGTTATTTATGCTGCAAGCTACTGTACTAATTTTTGCATTACTCCGCCATTTTTTCATCCAGGCAGTGCATGATGGTCTAATCTGTCCGTTTAGTGACCATCTCTGCTCACTACTTTTTACAGTGCATTGTGGGAAATTTTGAGGGAACTACTTTTCAGTTACTAGTGATTCAGACACCACTACAAAACGGTGTACTCACGATATAAGTCCCTATGTAGTTATTAGGGAGGACATTCGGAGACAACCAATAACATTGCAGCTGTAAAGGTTGCTTGGCGACAGAGGCGGAGCTTCGTGACTCCCTTGTAGAGGTGGGAACAGTTGGTGAAACAGGAAGTCCTCCATAAACTAGACTGTGTCATTTGGGTTCAGCCCAATGTTCGGCCTATGGGGTCTATGTAATCTACGAAGGCTCTGTGGACAACTTTCTTTGAAGGATGCGGCCCCTGAATTGGGACACAGTTGTATTGTTAGTTCTGTGTGGTCACATACAGATTTCCATAGCTCAGACAATCAACTAGGAATCTGCAGCAGCTGAGGTGGAAATTCATTAGCTAAAAGATTGAAAAATCATGGGTAATGTTTCTTATACCACAGTTTTTATGGCTGCATAAGTTTTCTTTTTAAAAATCTCTTGTACTATACCTTTTTTTCAAATCTGAACTTTTTATGAACTGTGTTTTTGATTTACTTCTTTGATTCTGTACTCTTTGATTGCCTTCACAGAAAAGTAATTTTCCCATAACAGAAAGCCTTTTCAGGTTGGTAAGATTTGAGATACTCATAATGATACCTGTGCAGGGTGGATGTTCTCTGCCACTAGAGAATGAACCAAGGATTTGTCTTTACTTGCCACCCTCCTAGTGTTATCTCTTTCTTTTTCCGTATGTCCCCTTTTTATTCCACAGTGAAGCCCTGTCTGTCCTTCAAACTACCACCAGTGCATGACCTGAAGAATTTTTCTTTGTCTTTAAGTTGCCGCAATGCAAGGAGCATTAGTGAGAATATCATGACCGTCATTGTCCCCGGAGGAAATCGTTGAGAGCTTCCAAGGACACAGGTGTCCCTTGGCTGGCTGACAGCTTGTCAATTACCGCCACCAAACCAAACTGCCCGAGGCACAGAGATATCTCCTTCGACAACAGTTTGGCACAGATATAAAGTGCATGCCTCAGGTGCACACACCACTTGTTGGTCTGCTTATAGAGCACCAATGTAGAGACTTAAACTCTCTTTCTTTTTTTTATATCTCTCACATGCACATTTAAACATATTCTATAAGTGCATCTTGCTGATGTCTCTCCTTACCAAATATATATGTCTACTTGTATGTAGAAATTTCAGCCCAAATGTGAGTCCACATCTTACTACGACCCTGTCAAAGAAAATATGATTAGCAGTCTGCATGGGCATATCAAACATGACACATGTTATTTAAAGCTCCTTATTACCATAGAAAGTGAAGGTGTCAGATACGGTTACTTTGCTGTGCAGTATATGTGAGTTATGTAATCGATGCAAATCCACCATGTTGATACAGTGGGATCTATAACCTGTAGTGTGTGTCTTTGCCTTTTTACAGTAGTAAGTTATTGAAAATGGTGAAGGACAAAAGGTACAGAGGTGCATTAACTCGTTTAGAAGCTTGTGTCATACTGGATATGTAATCAATATATGCTGGAAAAACAGTGTTTTTTTTTTTGTGTTTTTTTTACAGTACAGACATGGGCAGAATTCAGAAAGTACTCAAATGCTGCCATTCCCTAATCTGTCCATCAGTGTTTATCCATCATTGCTGTTTTCTTTATGCATCCAACTCATGTCTGTAGTACTCTGTGTGTGCACTGGGAAGCACAATCATGAAAATCACAGTTTGGCAGTCATCCATAAAAAGAACTGCACTGCCTTCCCTTACCCAGTCTCCACCCAAAAACTATTAAGACTTGGAAAGCCTGGGGTAGTTAACAGAGTTCTGCTAGTTTAACTTCCTGTGTAATCTTCCAAATTACAATTTGTAGACCTCCTGTTGGTGGGTTAGTTAAATTACCCACAAGCTCTGCTAAGCACTAATTACAACTTTTATACCTTTGTATCATTAGTGGTTTGTAATTGTTAGACAGAAGCCACAGAAATCCATTGCAGATGTGAGGGGAGATACTACTAAACGGCTAGTGTGCTGAATTCTCTCAGCTGCCTGTTTCTCAGCAATAACATCTTTGTTCTAAAAGGAAGAGTTTGTGGATCACTTTATCTCTTGAAGGCAAAGGATTGTAGTTCTTCTAAACTTTCAGTCTGCAATGAGACATTTCAACATGCTTCCTGTTTGTCCCTTCACATGTAGTTTGCTGTCAGAGCTCCCGTAGACATTGGGGAATGTCCCTCTCACAAATTACTTGATTAGCTTTCTGAGCACACACAGAACAGCCAAGGCCAACCAACTATAATATGCACAAAGGCAGTCTCTCTGTAGTTCTCCCCATCTCCTAAAACACACACATATGCAGATACATGTGCATGTCCACAAGGGCAAACAGAGACCAGCCACCAAAGCACAGAGCCACATGATTTAGCTAAGTTGCACATACAACATGCTGGACAAGTACAATGTGTGCTTGATACACACACACACCTTTGTCTTTCTGTATTTGTGAGGAGATTCAGTGACATAACCTAAAACTAATTCTAATTAAGCCTAAAACCAAGTTTCAACCTTTATTAAATTGTCCTCACAATGACAAATTCAAACTACAATTTTTCACTCAAACACTAAAGGATGCGATGGGTAGCTGCCTCACAGAAAGATGTGATGCACCACGTCATACATGCTCATCTTACTGCCATTACATTACTGCCAATTTACGGGAGTCCTTTAATGACTTTTCATGCTCCGCTGTAATAATCAGGCTGATGTCATGCTCAGCTGCTCTGGCTGGTTTAAAATGTTTACTCTCATATCATTTCATGCCAGATATGTGTTCATTTCACTTCACACATCCGCCTCATGAGACAGTTATTCCTAATAGCTGCAACAAAAAAAGAGTGTGCGTCGATGCCAGAAGTATGATATTATGTGTATCATTATTTTCCACTTCACATTTGTGTTTTACCAGGTGTATTGAAATTGTTTTCATAAAGATGTGCTTATTAGTTGGAAAAGCATTGGGCAGCATAGCAAAGCTGTGACATGATTGACCCATTTGATACATAATTTCCATTGTAAAATCCAATTTGACTGATTTTAAATTAGCATGCAGAGTAAGATGTAAACTTTTGCCTCAGTACTGTGGGACACATCTCAATGCCATTAACAAAAACCCATGTTTTTGTCACTTACCCCCTTTCCATGCATCCTGGTCCTGCCCACTGAAGACACAAGAAGAAGCAAAAAAAACTATGTTAGAGACAGAGAGAATATGCAATGTTGTGTTCAGTTGTAATGCCCAGTCACCAATACATTTCAAATAAAATGCTGCAGTGGATGATTAAAAGTGTAGGATGGTGTTGTGTATTAATGCTCAGGTGTCCTTAGAGATGCCTCTTAATCCCCTCACCTCGCAAAGCGGAAATGAGATCTTTGACTTTTCAAGGTCTTAGATTGCAATGATTTCTGGGTAAAAATAGGATAGAGGAGCTGGGATTGACCAAATATGGACTTTGACTGTACCCTTTGACTCCATGTGGTTTCCCTCTCTTCAAAGAATTTCTCTTTCATTTTTGAGTCCACCCTATAAACATTTATACCAATGTTTTCTTCAATAGCTCATCCTCTCACAGTTAGCTTCTTTATTACATTATCATTTACATCCTCTTTGTATATGCTGTGTCTCTTAATAGCTGCGCTGTCACATTATTAATGCATACAGTACCAGCAATAAATCTTCTTTATAAGACAAGTAATCTCTATGGGAATCTTTTTCCTCATTTTATGGCATAATTATATACAGCGTTAGATACTGCTGATATCTTCAAACATCGAGGAATGGCATATTTTTTGCTTCATAGCATGACTCTATGCACTGATTGACCAAACTCTGCGGTGTTTGTTTAGTTTGATCTACATTTGATAGAGCTTGCTGATAGTTTCCTACTAACTGACACAGATGGGAAATATTCCCACTTTTGGGGATGCACCATTGCTCTTTATCTTGAACTTTTATTTTTTGTTAGTTCGGTAACTTCGGTGATTACACTGAAGAGGATCCTCTCCTTAGTCACCACTCGCAGTTATATTTACATGCTCTCCCCTTGAAAGTAAAGCCAACTGCAAAAAAAGAACTTATAAAGCTTGTAGGGGTTTATTGGCTCTACTTCAGCATGGTGGACGCTTTACTGGCCTTTAGCAGTGCCACTTTCATCTAACCTCTCTCTGCTTTACTCTGCTTTTGTAGGAGTTGATGACCAAATTGATAACTGAGACTCCAGACTATCCAATCCCTTTTCTCATTGATCACCTGCAGACCAAGCAAGACAGCCCTGGCAAGCTGCACAGAGCTCTCTCTGGATCTGCAGCCCTGTGGGCTCAGAGCTCCCCAGGTTAGTACACACATATGCCAACATGTGTATTGTACACCTGCATGCTTTATGAAACATTTGTCTGTGTATGTAGTCCTCCCTACATTGGTCCATTTTATGTTAAGACAGTATGATCAAATACATCAATATGCATCTGCAACACAGACAACACAGATTGCAGACTGAACTTGACCTTCATTTATGCTGTCTAGAATTTGCATAACAGGGTTTGTGACTGTTTCACCAAACAGAAAGCAAAAACACTAGAAGAGAATTCAGCAACTATGAGAAGCCATGGCAAATTCACCCAAAGAAACCGAAGAAATCCAAGAGCGATCTGGCCGTTTCAAGTATCTCCCCTCCTTCACCAGAATCCAAGTCCTGTGAGTTTTTAATCCAAGTCCTGTGAGCTGATAAGTGCCATCAGCGCTTATCAGCAATGCTTTTTTTGTCTTTGATTACACACAGACACACAATCCACTGCAGACTAAGAAACTGCACAGTTTTGATACCTGTTGGATCAGTTGTATCCCAATTACATGCTCCATTGACTTTAATCTCCATTTTTAATTTAATATAATTACATCTAATTAAAATTAGTCACAGCGTATAGTCCAATGTCCTCCTTCCAGCCTCGCAGAGCTCTGGGGATAATTTTTTTATAAAGTGCCACTTTTTCTATTGCTGCTGCACTGCTACATACTGCACACTGAAGATGAATTGTTCATGAAGTTTTAGTAATACAGAATGGATATACATGACAAGATTTTTCTCACTTTGACTTTTTTTAGCCCTGTAATAAATTACCATGGAAATGATGTTGAAATCAAGTATGACAATTTTAACATTGTAATAGACAATGAAGTTGGGTCAAATAGTGAGCAAGCAGAACCAAAGACTGCTTCAATAATTTAGGGCTGTACTCTGTGACTACCAGACTAAGTCTATTTTAGGCTGTGGTTGGAGTATTGCTCATAGTCAAAAAGAAATGGGCTTTGGGATGAGTGCATGAAAAAAGTCAGAATAAACTGAAAGACGTTCAGCAAACCAAGATATGCTTAAGTGAGGAGCTTTAGCAGCATTCCTGCTGCCCCTTCAGAGTGAGAAACTATCAAACCTGCATTTAAAGTCATTTCACATTAAAAATACATGGAAAGGTTTTTTGGTGTGTGCATCTCATGAAAAATTTAACCCAAAAGAACTCCATCTTGTCATTATTGTACAGTGCAGCAAAAACAACCCAACAGCTGTCATAACTAGGCAAAGGTTCAACTAATATGCTGATTAAAATAAATCCCTCACTTTTATATGAAGGCTCTTCCCTTCTGCGTTGTCTAGCAAAGGGTTAATATGCTTTGGCCTCACTTCTACTTGACTGATGCTTTAATGGGCAGCCACAGTGGGAATTGAATCCTTAACCCTTAATCTAGGCTATTAAGATACAGCAGAGCTCTTTGCTGGAGCGGTAGCAGCACAACACATAGAGAAGAGCAGAGAGTGCTGGATGTAATGTAATAATGTTTTTTTTCCCCTCCAGTCTGTATTTGGCAGACATTTTCTCTGTGTTTATGGTTATTAGAGTGCCAAGCAGGTCAGGGTAAACAAGGGCAGGTTATAGCGAGTAGTAGCAGCAGTGTTGTCAAATAATTGTTATGGAATTTATTTAGTTGATTGTGAGGAAGTTGAGGTAGCTGAGGAGACAACCAGTGCATTTGTTAGGCATCTCTTTATAACCTGCTGGGTTTTATTTCTGTTAATTCATGATCAGCTGTTTAAGATCATGGTAATGTTCATCCATCCCCTAAAAGAATATTGCTCTTTTATTTTATGAAAATGTCTGAATCCAACAGTTTATGAATTAACCATTATATAGACACTGAGAGATGCTGCTAGAGGATGTGGGCAGGATGTCAGTACAGTATGTGGGTCATTTCCACCTCTGGTTTGAGTTATTTTGAATGTTAATCAAAGAGACTGACAGACACTGTTCCCTGGCCTCTGGCCAGTGGACCTTCTGCTTCTTGAAGGGACACGTTGTCATTTCTGTGTTTCTGTTTCACTCTGTGCTGCAGTAATTCTGAAAGTCCTATTTGGGAAAATGTGCATCAAACAGTAAAAATGTAATAGTGTGGTTGGTTTTAGTTTTTTTGTTAATGTTTGAGAGTTACATTAATAATGTTAACATTATTTTTGTGTTTACGTTGTGACGGCCAGTGCCACGGTCTATCGAGTACCCATCCTGGGATTGGAGGGAAAGCCGGGACTTTGACGAGCTCAATCATATTTTGCAGGAGAGCAAGAAATTGGGCAAGGCCCTGGAAAGTCTGTCACGCAGTGAGTGGCTTCAGCTCGACAGAGTGCATGCTTACACCAGTCTCAGCAGTATTTAACTAATACATATAAGCAGAACTAAAATGTAGACCATTCTGTAAATGTCATTGTAAACCCTGAGAAGAAAGCTGATTTAACAGCTAATCTTACAAGCTTGCCACTAAGCTAAGAAGCAGTGTAAGCTGGAATTTTGGACTGTATTAGTTGAGTCTATGTGCTTTTCAACCTTTTTCTTTTCTCTGCAGGCATTGCCATCTCTGATGAGCTTGACCAGGTAGATACTAACTTAACTGGAGTCTTTGTCAAACTCATGTATACATTGATGTTAGGTGGAAATAGTTCCCTCAGTCATCATTCTGCAGCATTGCTCATGCTACACAAATATATCTACAGTATGTTTCATAACTTTGACTTGGTTGACAGAGCAGTACAGCTCTTTTTCTGATGATGAACTGGTATCTCATGGGGGTGATATGCCTGAGTGATACATCACTAAGCATGGTCTGTCTCCCTCTCCATTTGTGTGTTCATCGTACTCGCAAAGCTTTGTCTAAACCCTGTGTTCGTCCTTGCCTGGCCCCAGATCTCTTCCAACATAATAGTGCAGTGACTGCCCAGGCTGGAAATGCACAAAGCGATTTGGAAATGCTGGGTCTGGAATAGAAACACAGCATATGTCTTGACAGGGACTTCACTTTTTGCTCAGTGCAGCAATACATGTCCAACATCCTTGGCTCTTAGCCCAGAGATTTTCCTTCATTTCTGGAGGATGGGACAGAGACTGAATACTAAACTCCTCTTCTGGTCATGCAGAGACAATAGAATCTGATACTATCCTGTAGTTAGTCAAAGACAAGCAGACATATCTTTGCCTTTTGTTTTGAGCAGTGTTGTAAATGTGTACTGGCTGACATTGGTAGCAGAATGGGCAGCAATTTGTTTTTTCCTAAGAGAAAATTGTTATGAAGAACAGTCTCAATGATAACTTCATGCTGGAGTGTTTTCTTTAGATATGAACATCTTTTGAAGTGTTTTTTAGTTTTATTTTATTACATTTTTTAGCAGCTCTCTGATTTTTCCTCCTGTGGTCTTTTTTATTTAAATCTTTATCTTTGGTTTTCTGTCTGTCTACAGTCTGTTGTTTTGCCTTGTTTAGCTTACTCTTTCCCTGTTACTCTATTAGAACTTGGGAGGCTATAACTCTGTATTGCGGCCTCGAGTGGTAGGGGAGTGGGTCGGACGTGAGGAAGAGGACACAGATCCACTGGCTGCTGAGATGCTGCATCCCCCTGTCCCTCGGGCCAAAACTGAAGTGTGCTGGAGTGTATACAGCAGTCCTGCTGGGAGGTTCGTGATTGCCATTTTATGTATTTGTAGTCGTGTGTGTGTGAGTTATTTAACAGAAAAAGTTTAAAACTCCAAGAAACTTCACACAGCTATTGTTGGCTCTTTAAAAGAAGTAGGTAGACTTCTAAGTGTGGCTCCTGCTGCCTGAGGAATGCCCATCTGAATGGGTTTGATAATCCCATTTCAAAGGCGCGATCAAACACGCTTGTCATGATACTGCTTCAACCCAATTTTGAATTAAAGCTAACCTCATTTCTATGTGCTCAAGGCCAAAGGAATTTTGTTCTAATTTTAAAAATGGCCTGTCTTTCAAGATATAACTGCATCATGCATTTAATTTCTCTCCTTCTTGAAAATTGTTTATTTCAACTTGTTTTGAAAGTAATTTTTCCGTAAAACGAAAAATGTTTCTATTGCTGTGTTAGTATAATGTAATGTGTGTTGTGTGTGCACTGCTGCTGCTGATGTGACTAATTAGAGGAAGATTGGATATAAAACCATAAATCATGCACAGGCCTGAGCTGACATACACACAGTGTTAATCTCATTAGGTTACTGTATGGGTGGATTATAGGAAGAAATCACTTAGTTAGAAACCTGAGCTAGGAGATAGCGATGTGTGTGGGTTCACTGATGAGTTCTGCTACATGTGTGTATGTGTTGTGTTTGTACGCGGTGTGAAAGAGATGTTTTTGTGGGAGAAACTTGTGCAGCCATGTGTTTGCTGCAGCATCCCAAAATAATCACGGCTCCTTTTCTCATTAACAGGAGGAATACTTGGCTCCTCTAAAAAAAAAAAAAAAAAAAAATCATATATGTCAACTCTTAATTGTATTAATTTGGAACTTGGTCCCATATCAAATTCTGTTTCACTCTCATACTGTCATGTCCTTTGAGCTGTTTTCCAGCTAGGTCAACAGTATGTTGCAAAAAACAAAAAACAGTTGTGTTTTTAGTATTTAGTGTTGATATATAATATCACAGTCAAGCCAATTTATGATCATGTTACTGTAACTATAGCATTTAGTTAAGTTTATAGTTTGTGTCAGAAGAGCCACAGGTGGAAAACTCTTCACCACTGCCCTCACTTCACCTGAGCTATTTGAGTATTCCTGTTTTCTTATGTAGCTATCTGACCTTATTTTTTAAACCAGCCCAGCTCAAACATCTTATTTGTCGAATTTGTTTGTTTCATTTTCAATCCTCTTGCATCTGTCCCTTATTCCAGCCCACCTGTCACAGAGGACCATAAGAGGTGATGGGTGGTGATGGCTCTCAGTATGACTGGCTGCAGAGTCTACAAGAATAAGTGCAAGGCGCACATGGGAAATCAGATGCAGCTGTGGCAGAAGTGTATTGAAGGAAATGGCTTATTTTGACTGTGTTTGCACAGAGGAGTGGGACTTTCTCAAATGGCTGTCAGATTTGTTATTCTCAGTTTACTAGCAACACCGTTAAAGTTTGCTGTCTGCGTTGAATGTGCTCTGTTTGCAAACAGAGGAACTGTTTTAGAGATTATTCCGTGCATGGCTGTACAGCTGTGGAAAGTAGCACAGGAGCAGAATGACACCAACCAGTTTGACTCACTCATATTTTCAGATACAGTTATTTATGAACACCATGCAGAGGCTATGAAGAAATATGTCATCTTATGACCCCTTCCCTTTGGCTGTAAATAGAAGTTATTTATCTGAGATTAACATAAAATTAATCCCATCCTTAATTAGTGGGATATGGCAATTTCCATAACTGTATTAAACAGCAGCCAGTGTTTAAATAAAGCCTATGTATTTACACAATTCTTCAGGTCAAATCATTTTGTAGCATAAAGACACAGATCAAATGTAAACAAAACACACTTTCTGGAAATGATTGGTACATCAGATCTGTTTATTATGAGATTTGAAGCGATATTAGAAAGTAATTCAGATTTTTATAAATGTTTCATTCATTTTATTTTAAATATACAGCAACAGCAGATTAAATTAGCAACTCCCGTATGTCCCTGTTTAGACTTTATTACTGGTTTTCCATGTGACTGAAAAGTACAGGGGAAGCTGTTAACACCTCATTTCCTCTCATCTACTGAGGCCCTTTTTAAACACCATGTCCTCTAAATGTTTCTTCTAATGCTTTGTAGTTAGTGCTACAACTATTGCACTGTGTTGCTCACCTTGGAGCAATTATCCCTCCTGATCTTCTCCCTGCTAACCATTTCAAGCAAAGTCCACTGGGCCGACGTAGCACTCGATATCACTGTGTGCTGTTTTGTCCTAACCATCTGGCTGCTAAGTGCAGGTAGTGGTGAAACACACTTCAGATTTAGTTATGCGTCCTCTTAATGCTGAGATAACACATACAACATTGTGTACCGGCTGTACATCTTGAATCTGATTGGATAAACCCTGACAAATCAGATGAAAGATTATAGTTTTATAAATGTACATTAACATTAGCATCACAATGAGTAACAACTGAAATATGTACTGAAATTGCTTGTTAAATCATGTAAAAAAATATATCCTATAACATTCATTTCTGCTGCTTTAACCCCGCTTAAGCCCTCACTCCTGTTCTGCATGTCTCCCTCAGCCTGAAGATGGAAACAAAGAGCAAAGGGCTTAAGGAGCAGCAGCGGCATCATAAGAAGCTGCTGGCAGCCATGCTGTCCCAGGACTCCTTCGATTCAGTTCACAGCCCAGCCCCCTCTGTCACAGAGGAAGAGATGGAGGACGAGGATGATGCCATGGAGCTTCTGGGTGATGTCACACAGCTTGTGTATACTGTACACCATCTACTGACATACATAGACACACAATATAAACCTGGGTAAACTGTGTTGTGCTGTGCACCGCACTGAACCAACATGAAAAGACTTCCAATGCAGTTCCATTCAATTAAATTCTGTTAATCAACATTAATGAGAAATTGCCATTGATAATAGTACAGCCTAGATAGCTTAGCATAGTGTGTGTGTGTGTGTGCGTGTGTGTGCATGTCATTGTAAGGTATGTGGGATAATGAGCCAAAGTCAACTAATGTCATGCTGTAACATTTCATGTTTAATGAGTCATTCTCTTTTCAGAGATTATTTTGAAAATATTTTATAGGTTTTGTTGATGAAGTTGTTAATAACTTTCCAAGTTGAACTATAAAGACATTACTTCAAACTTTTGGGCAGTTTGGGGATTTAAGCAGAAGAATCAAATGCAGTCTACACAAGATGGGATGACAGATTTCTGTATCTGTTCTTCCTAGGAAAAACACTGTACATGCATGTATTGACGTACCCCGTGCTTAAGCAACTGTTTACTACTGCACTGGATAACTGGTCAAATATGTTCAGATTTTTCCATCCAAACTGGTTTTCAGCCTGTGAGTCTAGACATTCACTGACAAGTGAATAACCAGGGAGTAGCACCTTTCCTTTTTGTGTGTTTGAGCATAAAGCAGCATGTGTTCTCACATTCCTTCTTGTCAGTCATGCCACCATGTGCTGACTTGAGATGGATGAATAGGCGACAAAGGGGGTGTAGAGTATCTGATGTGAACTCTAGTTTGACTTTATGCGGACCGTCTGAGTGCTTGTCACCCTGTCTGTGCAGACACAGAATGTAATGCCCCTACCAAATTGAATTTGTTGTCTGGAATATTTGGTGTGCTAAAGCGTTCTCTCTCTCTCTCTCTCTCTCCCTACACCACTTGTTCTTCTCATGTTGACTCTCCTGTGTGTTTGTCTTCACCTGCACAGATGATTCTCTTGAGTCAAGTAGCTAATGTGTCACACACACTTAAGCACCAACCACAGCTTCCACAGTAGTAGCCAGTACAAACTGTAGAATTAAAGCACCACTCATGCTGCTTATTCATTGCTAATACTGGGAAAGGTCATCTTTTTTACATCACTATGTCTTTCATCTAGGTTAGTTAACACATTTCTGACAGTTTTTTTTTTTTTATCTAGCAAGGGCTCCAATTATATAGTGCTTCAGTGCCTCCAGTCTCTTCAGAGCTGTTGCTTTTTGGTGACACATAATTTACCTATGTTTTTGCTCCCAGCTAAGTGCTGTCATAGCAATGCGACTGTTCTGCTTGTTAGCAGGATCTTTTCATCAGGATCATCCAGAGGGTCACATTTTGCTATTGATGTGTGGCAGAGACACCCACAGGTTATACAGACTGGAGCTGCAACAGATGATTTTTATTCTCTAAGCTGCTAATTTTTAATTATTTGCTTGTTTAGTGTATTAATGGTAAAATGTTACATAATGATATGTTAGCAAAAAAGATGAACATTGTGAAGAATTGCTTTCTCAGTTTTAATTGACTGATGTTGATTTCTCTGAAGTGCCCTTCAAATTTTGATTCAGGATCTACAGCTTTGAAAAGAGGTCAACACTTTGATTTCATAATACTGTTACGAAACAAAATTAGTTGAAAATTTAAAAGTAAATTGATTTCTCTAGGGAGTAGAAACATTACATTCATTCATTGGTTCTACGGTACAATATATTATTATTATTATTATTATTAAAATAAGTGGGGGAAATATTAGGAAAACAATACAGTTACAGGTTTTCCTGTCCTTTGCATTAGTGCAACACAGTCATGACAGCACTTACACTGGTGACAAATATAGCTGTATAGTTGGATGTTGATGGTCTGTGATGGCCCTCCTTGATCAAGGTTCTGAAACCCAGGCATATTCCCCCACTGGCTTTTACACTGTGGTCCAGGGCAGTAATTCAAAAGAAATGATAGAAAGATCATTTCATATCTGCTGCTGAAGCCTGGTCATGTGGCTCTTCCCAGGGACCACCACTACTGTGTTGACTGTCACTCTAAGTGGCCTGCCTCACTACTACTGACTTGATTAAAGTGATGCTAACATGCAGCATGTGGTGGCCTGGTGGGCTTGGAGAAATAAATGACCCTCAAGAGTATTCCTGGGCTTCATTTAGAAAGAGGGTCTTGGCACAGTTTTTGTGGCTAAAACCAACTGCATGCAAAAAATGATTGATGATCTTTGGCAGGAGCAGTGATCTTGTGATAGCATATTGATCCCTGAAGGAGATATTTATCTTTTCCCTCACTGATGTCCACATGAAGGTTAAAACATATGGTCAGCTGCTCAGTGGTGCTCTCCAAGCTGGTAGGGTTTCAATAAACTGCTCAAGAACTCTGTCACAGGGTATGTGCTTGCTGTCAGATGGGATTAACTTCTCAATCGGTGGATTAAAATGGTCTCTAAAATGTACCGACAAAACACGTGATTATATTTTGTGGCTGTTTCGCATCTATACACGTATAGTTATCTCTAGTTACCCTTTCACATACAGCAGTGTGGCCTCTTGAGTACCAGAGATTGTTTGCAGCACCTTGTCTAGTTAAGCATTTGCTTAGGCTGACCTCTAGTGGCCAAAATGATTTATTACAACTGCCATTTCAAAAGTCTTTAGAAAAGCATAGAGACTGGTGAAAAAATTGATCACACACTTACAGTACAAGACCATTAAAATAATGTTTTTGGATTCCTTTCAGCATCCAGTGCTGTGAAAGAGATTAGGTCCAAGTAAAAAACAAATCCTATTCACTTTATGCACTTAAACATATCTTAAGCATCTCTCCCTTCTCATACAGGGATGTATTTGTATTTTAGTCTTGTACCATGAAATGCTGATTAAAGATTCATTGCAAATAAATTTATGTTAACATCAGATACGCATCAGCATCAAATTCACACTGTACAAATGAGAGCAGTTCTATTATCAAGAAATGGTATGAATGTGATTACTCATTTTTTGTGTCCAAAACTCTGGAGAACAGGGAGAGAAGAGTTCAAAGCCACGATGAGCACTAAACAGATTGCAATCAGTATCCAGTGGGAGGCAGAAAAGGAGAACTAGTATGTTCTACTGTATCACAACTACAACTTCTGTGAGAGAATAAGACGCATGGCTTAGAAGATAAAAAGTTAACAACTAATCCCCATTTCCATATTGTGCAGAAGGGTGTCCTAACTCATTCAGTGACTTTTTGCCAGCACCTGGATAAGAAGCTTATGAGGAAATAATAAGATCCTACTTGGAATGGTTTACACTACTACTAGCCAAGCTGAATACAATTATAAAAACCAACGACACAGCTTAAGGTTGATTTTTTTTTTTTGTTCAGATTGTTCCAGAAAGAGAAAATAAAATCAGCTTAAAGTTTATGTCTTATTGATCTTGTAGCTGCTCTCAGGGATGGTGCTGTATTTTCCCAGTTGTTTTCATTAGATGTGTGCTTAATATTTACCACAGTCAAAACCATATTGAAAATGAATATGACTCACATGTTCTTGTAAAATCATGGAAAATGTCAACATCGCTGGGCGGTGACACCGCAGTATTACACTGATCTGAAATGAGAAACAATCTAAGTTCAGTGTGTGGGGAGAAACACTATGATTTTGGCCTTGCAGTGTTATTTTATGGTGAGTTAATGAGAAGAGTTAGCCATTTCTCCACTGTGAAGTTAATGTGCCTGTCATTCTTGGTGGAAGTATTCCATTTCAGAGACAAACCCTCTGAATTTTCAAAACCTACATTGGTGAATTTGTGTATAAAAGTCAAGCTTCTGAGAGGACACAGAAAGACATTACTCTTATTTATGGGACTTCGTGGGAAGGTTGCAGCCAAACCTATTTCACAGAGACACACACATTTTCCCAAAGCAAAGGGTGCCAGCTTCTCTCGGTGTAAAACATCTCCAGTTTTTGACCCCGTGCATGAGTTCAGAGACCCTTTTAGTACTATATATTGACCCACTCTGGCATGATTCCTGAAACAGGAGAGGAGGATATGAGAGTAGATTTACCCACTCTCACTGATTCACAGTGACAGTGAAGACCTGATAGGGTCAGGATTAGAGAATGATAAAGCTCTGTCTGATCTTTGATATATGTAAGGCAGTGTCTGGTGGATGAGTTACAATGTCTTTGTGTGGCTCCTTTGTTTGAGGATGTTGATCAAGCAGTGTCTGAAACAATGGTAGTTTTTTTTCCTATAAAATAGAGAGTAGGCAAGTGAAAGTGAGCCAATCTGTTTATTTTCCACATTTTTTTTACATTCTGTACTCTTCTGAAATTAGAAGTGTTGTTAGTAGGTCAGCTGCATATAAACCCCTTTCCTGATAGAAATAATGTATTTAATACACTGGTGGAAGAAGTATTCTGTAGCAGGACTGTAGGGCTGGCAATGTCAGCAGGTTGGTCCAACACTTTGGTCTGACTCTGCACTGTAACATCTTAACACCCACTGAATGGATTGCCATGAAATCTGGTGCTCCAGTACTCCTTGTCTCCACATGATGAAACCTATACTGATGTTGGTTTTTTCTCTTTGGTATAAGCTTTTCTCTAGTGCCCCAGCAGGTGAAACTTTTCAGTTACACTGCAAAATACTTTGTAATGCTTTAGTTTATCAAATGGTAGAATGGCAATAATGGAGTAAGATAGCAAACATGGCAAACATTGTACTTGCTTAACATCAGCATGAACCATAGACCCACAGTGATGTTAGCATGGCTTGATGTGTTATAGTTGCCGAAGTGAAGCGAACTTTACCCATTTTTCTAAACCATGTGTTGTATTATATTACAGCATTGTATGCTTGTGTGTAAAATGTTAATCAGCACAGTAAAGTACAAATAAATGTAGTGGTCCCTCTATTAATCCTTTCATTATCTAGAATTTATCCCAGGAGCAAAACTCTCATTCTTCATTTTTTCCTGAATAGTAGAGAACTAGAAGTATAAAGTGGCATAAAATGGAAATCCTTGAGTGGAGTGCAAGTATAATAGTTATTATAATTTCCATCACTATGAAGAACATTGTTAATACAAGTCCCCTTCAAGTGATAATGGAAGTTGTCCATCCCAGAATGTGTCCACATTCACTGATTCCTGTGCTGACCTAACCTTGTTGCCTTGCCAATATTTCGACTGCAAGTGCTGGCAAACAAGGCAGACAGTCCCTTATGTCAGCAGCAGCAACACACACACACACACACAGACTATTTCTATAATTGTGAGGACACTCATAGGCATAATGCATTCCCTAGACCCTAACCTTAACCATCACAACTAAATGCTTAAACCTAACCCTTATCCTAAACCTAATACTAACTGTAACCCAAAACCAAGTCTTAACCCTCAAACAGGAGTCTGAAAAAAAGTGAGGACCAGAAAAATGTCAAACTGGTACTCACAAAGATAGAAATACAAGTACACATACACACAACAACAACAACAACAAAGACTCCTGTCACCCCCATTGCCCTGTTAATCTTTAACAAACAGCCTACAATGGTTACCCTGGAAACAATGTAAACCAACATCACACAGCAGCTGCATCATGATGCAGTGAGAGAAGAGTAGGAGACGGATGAACACATACATTTAGGCGACATGCGTAGCCCGAGCTTTAAATCTTTTACTTGAAGTACAGGCTTTAAAGGGCTGGGTTTCATCTACCAACGTTTCTTGGCCTGACAGAAGGTTCCCAGTAAAACTCAAACTGTGCCCAATTTGACGCCTGTAAAGTCTCCATGGTGCAGACGGATATGTTAATCAAGAGGCAAATTGCTGTGGTATAATAGTGGTATTACTGGGAGCAATTACCAACAGCCAAGTAGACTGCTGTGATCATACCATAAATCTAGCAGTAGTCATTACATGAAGCAAGGCCTAATGCCAGTGAGCACACGTACAGTATGCCCAGTTTGCATGAACACCTTTGATGAAATCAGCAGATTATCTTGGATTGAATGGGCACAGTGATGCTGTATTGTGGCTACTGTAGCCAGGCAGGAACAAACGATGGTAGATAAACACACAAGGTTGACATCTGTTGTTATCTAGAGTGACATAAGGGACTTGTGTGAATAGGTTTGTTATAGATTAATCGGCTACATGCCCCCCAAAAGTGGTGTCTGCAGCTTCATCTAAAAAGGTAAGTAAGTAAGTAAAGTTTAAAAAGATTAAGTTACATCACTGGTCTCTGGCTCTTGTCTGCTTCAAGATTAAGATTTAAAAGACAAATGGAAAAGTAAAACATACACTTGATGTCATTCTCTATAAACTGGTGTGTAAAAGGTGTCTGTGTGTGTGTCTGTGTGTGTGTGTGTGTGTGTGTGTGTGTGTAAGTGTGAATGCAAATATAAAGCTGCACCTTTGTCTAATGTCATGGTTTGCCTCTGTTTATAAGAAAAGGCAGGAAAGCAGTCATCTCCTGTGAGCAGAGTAACAGAAAAGAGAACTGCTTGTACAAATTACGTGTCAACTTTTTTTTTTTTAATTTTCTTTTTTTTCCTTCACAACCTCTGTCTAGATTCTTGGATACTGGATATTTTTGTGATTAACATAGTTTTGAACTGTAGATGGCACTCTTGGTCCTAACAGCCAGCTGTTTTGATGTATATTTAGGCTACTACATAGTAAATTTCAAGCTATTGAATAAAGTATCATTAAAAAAAAAAAAGTTAATCGAATTCATATCAAAAAGTAACATATGCTGTACCATTTTATTCAAATATACTGTGGTGTATCAATACATCCAGCCTGCCATGTGACATTACAGTATAATCTTTGCGATATTTGCGGTAAAAAAAAGCGAATTAAAAGTGGGTTTGCACCAAGGTCTGCGATGAGACTTTCCCTCAGCCCTCAGTGCTATGATGTTACTCTGCTCATGTGTGTCCCCATCTGATTCTGATCAGGGATTTTATTGCTGCATTCAGTTGTGGGGACTTGGAGCCTAACAGGCATATTTTTAGGCTAGGGGAGGAGGATGGCGGGGAGAAGGGTGCTATTGAAAGCCGAGACATAATTATGAAATGTAAGTTGGAATATTGTTTTTATTACAAAGCCAAACAAATGCGTCTCTGTCGCGACTCACATCAAAGATGTCTGTGTGATGACTAACCACCGAATGGAGGCTCTGTGCTTGAGGCATAATGAAACACAAATGGTGCCTGAAGCTTGCTGTATGTGTGAGGGCAACGAAAGTGTGAGGTCTGCAAGTGTCACTGTGTTGGGTTGAGTATGTGCTGTATCCCTTTTTATCTATACTATACGTCTGGGTATGTTGTTCAAACATGTGGGTCTGTGTGTGTGCAGCTTTTGACTGTAGGCCACAAGGAACAAGGCATCTACCACTTACAGACAATTAATTAGAGACCAGTATTATGTGGTGAGACGTCGTCACTGCTCATGAAAGAATGGAAAATTCAATTAGACTATGTTACTTAGATGAGACGAAATAACTCACAGCACTTGATGAAATGCTTTGGACTGGAGACCAATTGTGCGTGCGTTTCTCCCCTCTCCATATGTGCGGCAGTGCAATAAATGATCCACACCATACATCTGTCAACCCATCATTCAAGAAGGTGTATATTAAGTTGTTTGTGAAGCCAGCGAGCTAATTATGACTTCAGGTCTGTTTTTAGATCCATGCTGTAGAGCCAGTCAGCTTGTCGCTATCTAAACAACATTAAATTACATGGAGGTATGGAAAGAGGAGTGCACTTTATCTGTGCACCTCTTGGCTGTACTATGAGCGAGTGATTGCGGTACGGAATTCCTCAGTGCTTGGTTCTTTTGTTGGGATTGCATCTCTCAAATATTTTCCACCACCCCCTCACCTCCCAGGTAAACTGGTCTCAGGTGAGGTACATTGTAAATGTATCGTGATGCTATTATTATAAGACAAGCGTGCTGGGCGCTATCATGTACATGGAAAGTATGCACTGATAAAAGACTTGAGGCATGAGGAGAATTCACTAAATCTTAATTTTGGGAATTTGAACAAGTCATTTCAGGCATCATTTAAGGGACTACATTTAAAGCAGTTATGATCTGCTGCACAATGAAATATAAATCCTGCAACAGGAATAAAGTTCATTGTAACTTGATAGCAGCATGTTTTCACTATTATGAAATGTGTCTCCACAAAAATCTAATGATTGGCTAATAATTTTCTGCTCGTTATATTCATGCATCTAATCATCCAAATGCAGAGTGAGCACTTGGTACGTGTCAGAGCACCAATATACTATAAAATCAGTCATTTTTCCAAACCCCAACCCCTGAGACCAGTTCATCACTTCAGCACCCAGTAACACAGGCCTTCCACAGACAGTGTTGTGTCAACACAGAAATGTGTCATGTCTCCCATTGCAGCACAAATTTCACACACACAGCCTCATTGAGGACAACATGGCTGAGATTCACGCTGCTGCTGTGCAGTTTTCTGTAAGGGATGCACTCCATACATGAGCCTTTGTTTACTACATTGACCTTTGAGTGTCTGGTATTGGATTTCTCTTCCTACAGACACTGAGGGGTTTTTCTCCATTATCGTGTCTTCAGCAGAAGGAAACAAATCCTGAAGACAAAAGCAGGAGTTGAAGTGACAAGCAGCTGTGTACACTGAGGTCATGTTCTCTTTTAGGGTCAATGCCAGTTGCTGGTTTTTTTGTTTTTTGTTTTGTTTTTTTTAGCTGCAGCCTTGTATGTGAATGTTACCAAGTGATCTGTATCACCTAAAGAAAATCTGTCACGTTTGTCAGACGAAGAAGAACTAGGGACAATGGTTTGAAATAGAAGTGGTAACTGTTAAAAAGGTTAAGGCCCAAACTTGAGGAGTTCCCACAACCAGCAAACTGCTGAAATTGCTGGTGGCTGTCTTTCTGCCCCACCTCCCCACTCCCTCCAAATGCATCCTGTGATGAATGAGACATTTAATATTGCATTGCTTAAGGGTATCACTGGAATGTATCTGTTCTTCTGAAAACACTAAAATAACATTAATTCCCAGACAGACTGGACACACACTGCATGACATGACTGCTGTTGGTGTTTGAAAAATTGTTTTTTATAACATGATGATATAACAGCATAACCTGATAACATTTCTCAGTTGTTGGCATTAAGGCCTCCAAGTTTCATGGCATATCCATCCATGGTTTATTTTAGACATTTTACTCACAACCACAAAAACTGGCCTCACTGGGCTGCAGGAGGAAATTCCTTGGATCACCAAATGATCCTTCGGTGAACAAAATGTAATGACAATCCATCCATCAGTCAACTGGCTGACCGACAGACAGACATTGCCAGCATCCGCACTGCTTACGTACCCACATACACAATGGAAGTAATGTGTTTCCTAGCAGTGTGAATGCAGATGGTAAATGTACTAAGAATCTTTTAACACAAGAATCTGCATAGAGTAACTGGTTGTGATAGAGTCACAACTAGATTGAAGCGTTGTGTTTATATCCCGTCAGAATGATTTCTTGACACCCAAAGAAGAAAGCTGAGATTTTCTGGCCTTGCGGCACGCTGATAAATGGAGGTAGAGAGTTCTCATGAGCAAGTGTCATCCAATCTAATCCAGGTGATTAGTCATGCATTCTCCTCTTTCAAGGTGTGAGGCCCATTTTTCTCACCCAAACCAGGGCCCAGTGAAAAGTATCAATGTTGGTTTCAAATAACTAAACAGACGTACAGAGAGAGATAGGCACGCACTGTACTGTATGTGCAAGAGCAGAAACAATAGTAGTAAGAGCTGAGAATATACTATGTGTCCTGAAGACAACCCCCCTTATTGGTAAAAGCTCCTCAATGCTGATGAGAAGAATGGGACATGTACTGTCATGGTCAGTGGTCAAAATGTTGTGTGGAAGGTACTGCAAAATATTTTATCTCTTAAAAATACATTCAATAGCACAATGCCCTGGCTAATTCTAAACATTTATTAAATAATATTTAACAAACAAGTCTTTGCTTCGCTATAGACAACACTGACTTCATATTATTCTGCTGCACTGCTGTTCTTTCATAAATCTTATTGGCTTGATTTATACTTTCTTTTCCTTATTGTTCTTGTAGTGTGTCTATTAAAGAAACATCATTTGCACTTGTTCCATGTGGAGAGCATTTAATCTCATAAGGAACAGATGTATTTTGAGGTAGAGCAGATAGATAGTAGAGGGAAGGTAGTGAAAAAGGCCATTTATTTAACTTCTACTTGAGAAAAAAGTGAAAAGTACCTCTGCACCTATGTTCATTTGTAGCTGCTGCTGCTGCAGAGAAACAGTATAAGAGGTTTAGATGAAAAATACTTCGTCTGACGCGTATGGACTTCTTAAGAGTCAGAGAAAGTCTAGACGTATCTGCTCAGAGACTCTATACTCTTCAGGACACAGGGAGAGATTAGATGAAACTCAACTTTCCAGTTCACCATCTCCCTCATTCCTCCTCAGCAGCTTTATTGTTCTTTGTCTCCTTTGCCCAAAGCTTGTTAATGTAGTCTCCTATTTCTGTTACCGCCATGATGTGGCACCATCATTGTCTCTTCCTCATCGCTCACTGCAACAAAGAGTTTTGTATTGACGCGAACATTTTAAACTTCTAAACCCGTATATTTTCATGGCTTCTGTGGCTTTTGTGTGTGTGGAGTGCATGTGAAAACAGCAGCAGGGCTGGGCTGACAGTGTTTATTTACAAAGTTGTGCTTGCTTGCATTTTTGGCTCTAAGCAGAATGTCATCACTGAGCATCATAATGACAAGGCAAGCTCTAAGTATGATAAATGACTGTTTCATTCTCTTGTTTTCTCTCCCTTTTCCTTGGTTTCCTTCTGCTTCCTCTGTCTCTCCTTGTGTCTTCTTGGCTCCCTCCCCCCTCAGAGGACCTGGATGACCTGCGGATGGAGGGCGTGACAGGCTTGGCTCCATCCGGCAGTAAGTTCAGCCAGGGACGCAGCTCCTATCAGCCTGAACCACAGGCCAAAGTTACACTCAACATCTGTTCTAGGTGTGCCAGGTAAATGTTTCTACCTTTTTTCATCTAGTGCATTGGAAAGAGATGGTGTTTTTTATGCAGCACATCTACATATACACTTGCTTTCTTTCTTGCCAGGAGTTAGTTGAGTAGATTTATGCCATTGTCATATCTGTGAGAAATATATAATTATGGCCAACAGCCACTTACAGTAGCTCAGTTTAAAGAATGGAAACAGGTGTAAACACAAAAAGTTGCTATTATACAGGTGGTTATGTGCTGGACTATATTTTGGCAGGAGCCAAAGTTACTATGCAAGATGGAGTCAAGCATTTAACTCCCAGATAAATTTGTGACATGTTGATTTTACATCTTGGATTGAGTTGAGATTAAACAAACAAGACGTAGCTGATAGTGTGTTAGTGATCTTTAGAAGCGCTGATGGGCAGATTCTGTAACCTTTGGACAGAAACAAGGCAGCTTGTGTTTCTACACTTGTGCTAGTTTAATTTAATGGGATGTTGGCTGTAGCATCATGTTTACACTACAGCCATAAGAGCTGCATCCATCTTCCCATCCACTGTAACTCTTAGCAAGAAGGCAAATAATAATATTTCCAAAACTATTGCTTTAAGGCTTTATATGCTTTGAGTCTGGGTCATGACTCCTCCTTGTGCCCAACCCTCAACTCCCACATGAAATCTTTTTACATGAGGTAGCATACCTAAACATGCAGAACACAAAATAATGTCATTTATAAAATGCATTCCGGTGTTGCTTGTTTTCACAAATCAGCTCTAGCATGGATAATCGTTTCCATTATCACCCTTTCTCTCTTTATCACTGTTTTTCTCTTCTGACACATTTCCTGTAGCCTCCGATCTGCAGTATCAGTCTAGTGCTCAGATTTCTCAGTGTTGGGTATGATACTAAAGGCAGGTGTAGGCAGGACTCTTCCTTGATGCCAGTCAAAGATATCTCTTCAATGAGACGCCAGGCACACATCTGCCTGCACAGCCTCCTCTGTTTGGGGTTAGGAATTTGTTTGTTTCCTACTCTTCTTTCATTCACGCTGCTTATCAGTTTTGTTCCATGCACAGACTGTGGGATGTTGTCAGAGGTTCTGCAGGAAGATCAATTGTATCACTAGATTTTTGGTTGGTAGTTTATCGACTCAGTGTTTTTAAGCAAATAGTTTATACCTTTGGCTTATCACAGTCCACTGGTTGGATCTTTGGAAAAGCAAAGCAGCATATTTATCTGGAGTGGTTTTTGGCTCGTCTAAATGTCAGACATCTGTGCTCCTACGCTGTCTTTGTCTTTCCTTTTGGTTCAGGCTGAATTCTTTCTTCGTCCTCTTTAACCTGACCACCAAATGCTTCCCAAGTTTTATTGGTGAAGGGGTCGTGGTCTTTCATAGATATTTTTGGTGAGTGTAAGGGTCATAAACAGATTAGTTACCTGCAAAAGTGTTGCATGGATGATATGCCTTTTGTGCCATTTTGAAAACCAAATCAGTGGTTGTGCAGGAGTTCATGCATGCACACTTTCAGATGTTAATGAACCCACACATAAAACATGTATGTGCATGTCCTTGTACACTTACACAGAGTGCTGTGAAAGAAAACAATGAAGGCAGATGTTAGGAAGCTGTTTTTCAGAGGGCAAACCTTGACAGATACTTGGGCGGACCTTTAACCTTACCTTTCAGAAGATTAGCTCATGGCAGTCAGTGGCCTCGTGCTCTACACCTGCGGACAGTACTGCTGCACTAATGTGACCTGCATTCAGACACTCAAGTTTTATGGTAATTTTTTATCGCTAATTTTGTATGAAATTGTTGCGTGATAAGATCGAATTGATTCTCTCTGGTATTAGCTACAGTATATAACTCTCACAAAAGTAGTAGAGGCTTGCTTGGCTCTGCATGAATCTGTGAACACTGGCCCAAGTTGGACAAGCATTCCTCCCATACCAGCTACCCCTCAGGCAAACATGTCACCATTCAGCTCTTTTTTCTTCGTGCAGTATGAGCATGTATGGATCAGTGCGGTCAGTTAGTGTGCACCACACTTTTGTTGGAAACATGTACACTCTGTTAGTTTGTTCTAGTTGCTTAAGCAATATAATGGGGCTAAGCCACTTGGCTCTATAATGTACCACCCAAAAACAAAGGGTGGCAACCCTTACAACACCCTCAGTATGAAGCTGATAACTCTATTTATCCCTAGCTTGCTTTTATTAATTTCCGGCAGCAGTTCTGACTGTTACTGACACTGATCGCAGCCTAGATACACGCCTTTAACAGCCCATTCTCTTATGTCCAGACACTGTCCGCACCATTAAATAGTCCAGATAACCTGTGTGGCTCCTAAATAGCAGTGACAGCTCAGAAAATATGCTGCTTCCACTGGCTCTCTACTGGTTAGTTGAAGTGTAAATTGTCCTGTGGCCTGTGTGTTGTGGCCATGTCTCTGTCTCTTGAGCTATAGCTGTGGCCACACTATCATTTCATCCACCTCCTTCGAGAACCCGATCAGTTCCTTTAATGGCTGTGTGCTCCTGCCACAAAACCCCCTGTGTGCAAACACATCCCAGATCTTGGGCATAGTCCGGTGAAGTTGGCAGTGTGGTCGAAGGAAATGGATAGATCTCCACAAACCTCTTTTGGGCTTGTACTTCTCATTAAATGAATTGCTTTCATATCAGGAATGCACTGAGGGAATGGTAGTCAGGACCTGTGGCTATGAGCAGCTTTTGTTCAGAGAATGAGAAGGCCTTGTGATAGTCATCTTGGGTGCTGTTTAATGGTCCTATAAAGGCCATTAAAGAAAGCAAGAGACCAGGAAAGGGATGTATAAGGAAATCAAAAAAATAGAATACACTTTAAAAATCTGTATTTTAGTGATAGAAACCAAGAGGCCTTGCAGCCTTGACAGAATGCAGCCACGACATGAAAGCATGTGGATAGCTTCAGCTTATGGTTACACTGAAGATGTGCAGTGAAAGAATTTGGAGCTAGTGTGTAATTAAACATAATATGTTCTATGATTTAAATATGCTTAAGAGTTTGTGAGTATACTTTTCACCATATCTCTCTAAGTGAATTGTTGTGTTTCATGTAAAAAGAAGAAGAAGGGATAAAAAATATAGGTGTTGTGCCCTCAAACTGGCCCACACATTCCTCCTTTCTTGGTCCCATCCAGAAGAAGAGATTATAAACTCACTAAACCTCCTCGTTGTCTCATTACCTCAGCATGTCTCTCTGTTATCTGACATTCGAGTTCCAAACATTCATTTCGGTGTTGTGGCTGAAAAATGCTGATGTGAGAGATTATGTAAATACACTGCCAGTGTGTACAGTAGTGTATATGTTGTATGTGTTGTCTCTAGGTTACAGGGGGACAGTCTATCAGACAGCAGATCTGAAGAGGAGCACAGGTTTCACATATCTGAACAAGCCGTACCTGACATCTCCTGTAAGTTGCATAAGAGTTCAAGCTCAATGTAGTTTTTTTTTTTTTTTTTACCTCTTTCTGCATTATAACATCATGCTCTGCTCTGTGCTTCTTTTTTCTCGTTTGTGTGTATTTCCTGGAGTAGCTCCATTGCCTGGGGTGGACACAGTGACAGGACGGTTGCAGGAATGTGAGTCCCTGTCTCAAGTGTCAGGCTCTGTAAGTGTCCTCCCTCCATCCATCACCAAACAATTAAGATCATTTTACAGCCATCTATTACCACATTTCTCTCTCCTCCTCAGCCTCTAGTAGCAAAGAGTGAGCGAACACCACCTCCAGTCTCTTGTTTAATAAGAGACGCAGGCAAAACCGATCCATCTTTATATCCATTTCAGCCTACAAAACATATGATAGTGCTGAACAAGCGATACTGCAATTAGACTTCTCCCTATATCACTTTGCTTACCTCTCAGGGGCACTTGTGTGCACATTGAAGGGAATAAATGAAAAGAATATCTAGTGACACAATGACAATCAAGGATGGTTTAGAAGTTAAATACAATTGGCCTTAATATTTATGGGTTATAGAAGTATGCACAGACACTTAGGGGAAGAAATCTATAGCGACCTAATGCAGCACATGACAGACTCAGGCACAGGCAGACACACACATGCTGTTAATAAAGTAGTCACTTAATATGCTGGTACCTTTATATAATCACACCCCAAAAAAGCTGATACCTTTTTTTATATATGCCCGATCTAACTGTTAGACAAGGCCTTTTAAAGCATTTTTAAAGGACTAAAGGGGTTTGGAGCCAAGGCATTACTCCGTGTGTGGAACAGATGCAGAGAGACTCCAGACTAACTAGGTGCAGGCTTTTAGAGACTAAAGGATTTGTTGAATCAAAGCCCATAGTCAGAAGTCTGACAGAGCAGACCAAGTGCATCAGAGACGGTGCACCTCATAACACCAAACTGCCTATATTATTTATCACTTTTCATTTCTGACAAATACTTTTGACAAATGATTAAAGATAAAATTATAGTACACCAGACAGCAGACTGTTAATTTGGATGCCAAATAACATCTTTTATCTTTAATATCCTCTTCACCACTGACCTTCACATCCACATGGAGCCTCTGTTTTGTACCTACTTATACTAAACACTCATCTCTCTCCATACACTACATCTCAGAAGGTTACACTCTGTTTGGAGCATTTGAGAACCAGTGACTAATATGTCCCATATGTAAACCAAAAGTACAAATGTCTCATGTCATCTACTGTGGGTAATGTGGTTATTTTGTTTTTAATTGCTTACGTTTGGCCTCCTTTGCAAGGCAAGGGTAATTTGTAATAGCTTGTTAGTTTAACTTGTCATTCAGAGCTCAGATGCGAAAAGAAACAGTCTCAGAAATGTAGACAAATGACAAGGTTTTTTATACATGCAAATATTATGAAATAACCAAAATGAGCAAACAACTGCTCCTAACTTGTCCAGTAAGGTGCTGTATTACAGAATAGTGATACTGAATCACGTATTCTACCCGAAGGCTTCTTGTGCATCCCTGATTGTTTGTAACAAAGAAAGCTGTTTGTGGCACTCATGGCATGGCATAACTCATACTGCTGGAAATGAGTAGCAGATTGTGTTTTCTAACTGGTGGATTTGTGTATGAAAAGTACTGACAGAAATGTCCACATTTTTCTTCACTTATTACAGGAATGAGTTGTGTCCCAATTCAAGGGCTGCTTCCTTCGAAGGACGTGGTCTATAAAGGCCCAGCCTTCATAGATTACATAGGCCGCACAGGCCGAACGTTCGGCCGAGCCATAATTTGACAGTCTTGTCTATGGAGGACTTCCTGTTCCTCCCTGTTCAATAGTGTGAATTGGGACACAGCTATTATTAACGATACATATTTTGCTATTAGCACATTTCATAAATAAATGTAGTATGCCTTGCGTTGTCCTGGTTTGGGCAGTAAACATTTTGTGATGTTGGGAAGTAAACACTATTAATGGTTTTCATTATTAGTCCGACAGCCCCCTTTCCTCTGCCGGGTCCTTTAGGTGATAATTACCCCATAAAGACAAATATGTTCCTAAAGCAATCACCAGAGCTCAATCCCCATGAAATTCTTCTATAGTGGCCTTTGGTATGTGTTAAGCGATGTACTTTAATCAAATTTAACTTGTGTGACTGTTACATTATACAACCTGCCACATCATACAACTCTTCATTCATATGGTACAAAAAGATAACATTAGGTTTTCCTGCAAATGATCCTCAGTTTTTGACTCTATTTTAGCCCCTTTGTATTTCTAATACCCAAATGTTACAACAGTTTATTTTCCCTGTTGTTGTTCTTTTGTGATATAGCCTGTGTTCATAATACTTCAATAAAAGTCTGCCTGTGTTATTGTCTGTGCTGTAAGGGTACTTGTTTACACAGTGACGTGTGGACTAGGCTTCATTATGTTAGTTGGGCACATGAGCCTGTGAGCCCTTCTCACAGTCCATAAAATCAATTCTGAGTCTGCTGTGGCCAAAACAACAGGAACTAATTGAAAGTTCAGCATTTCTGCTCGTATCTACAAAAACAAAATGGATTATTTAGAAAACATGCAGCAGCTTTTGTTTGTTTGGATTAAGTTTAGTATATTGACCCTTTTGATGATTTAAATTTGATGGGAAGGATTGTTCATGGAATTTCCACTTTCGCCTTTCCACTTCACTTTGAAAACAGCTTAGCACAACACTCTTGATCATATGCTCTAAAGAGAAATGATCTCTCCTTACTGTTTTCTGAGTCGGTAGTAAGTAATATCAGACTGTAAATAAACCAGTGTCACAATACAGAGCGTGCAGATCAAATCCGTATGCCCATCTGTCACAATGTTTTCTCCTTCACTCAGTTTATCAACATATGACTGGAAAGAAACAGCGTTTGTTCTACTGTTACTGGTTTTGCTCTTGATTTACCAATGTTGGGTGTTTTTGCGTTTTATATCTTGCAGCATGCTCCTAGAATGAATAATATGATTTTGCAAAGCTGAAGTGGCAGGAGGTTAGAGGTTAGGGCAAGTGTCCAGACAGTGCAGTGTCCTCACAAGGAATGGTAAAACAAGCCCTAGATTGTAGTGATCACTACTGCTATGAAATATTTAACGACAGACTTCAGTTTTCTTTCCTGTCATAGAATGAACTTTGTAACACACAGGATTCATGTTTGTTACTTCAACAGAAGCGACAGGGTTCCCCTTCTCTTTAGTTTTGTAATAATGGGAAAGGGCCACTGTGATGGACTGGTGACCTGTCCAGGGTGTACCCCTGCCTTTCACCCAAAGAGAGCTGGGATAGGCTCCAGCAGATCCCTGTGACTCTAAATAGGAACAAGTGGGTATAGATGATGGATGGATGGGAAAGCGATTATACAAATAATAATACAAATGCCACTGACATTAATACATTTATGTCATTGCAGAATCATTGCCACTATTGTGGAGATGAAGAGACATTCTTTCTTATCTCCATGTATATGCGGATAAAGCATCTATTATGTGCATCCAAATAATGAGACTCATCCAAATAAAAAAGCCCATCTGGGCTCATGACATACCTAACAACAATAGCTGGTTTAAGACATAATGAAGGGAAGTCACTTTTCATCACTTCATTGTGTCTCTTCAGTGTGTAATCAAGTCAGTTTTTGTTTAGTTCTATACACACTCTTATGGTAGACTGTATGTGTTGATGTTTTCCAAAAGACTTTGTAAATATGGATGACTTCACCAAATGTCATGAAACATCAGTCACAATTTGATTGTAATGCTGGTTATTTATTTTATGTTATCTGAGGTGAATTGTTTACGGACTGTATCCTGTTTGTTGCCCTAGCCATGGGCCTGTGCAGAATTACAAGTTTTAAAACGTTTTAAAGTGAGGATATACAGTCCTGATTACAGGATAATCTTTCCTTTAGTGATTAAAGGGGGTCAGGAATGGGGTGACAATGCAAACTCTACACTGTGGACATTGCATCTGTGTGTACATCAACTGGTCCTATGAATTAAACCAGGGCTTTCTTAAGCTCTACAATAAAGTGGACCTTTTAAAAGAACCAAGGTGAAAACTGGAAATGGATTTCCAAAGAAACACTAGCAGTAACATCATAACATATAGTTTCAATAACTTATAAATTAATGAAGGTAATACAAATGCATATAAGGAACTTAAAACTCTGAATCTGTTGGTGGCCTTGTTTGCCAGAGCTGAGAGGACCCAGAGTGAGAGGAGGACAAGATGATGTCATGCTGTTGGATTTGGGGGATACCGCCAAAGAGAAATATATTTGGGGAGGGGATTCAGTTATAATGTTCAACTGGCCATGCTGCTTTATGAGGGCTGTAATTAAAGATTGGCTTGTGGTGTTGTGGTTCTGCTGCCACAGAACGCCTCATATATCTGACAGGCACAAAGATCTGTGCCATGGACCTTGGAAATTATGTTCTGTCATTTATCACATTTATCAAAGGACGGTTGATGTAAGGTTTATCAGTTCGAGGCTTTAAATATGAGATAAAAATCACAGCATTGGAAAATCAAATAAAAATTTGTATTTTCATGTGTCAGATCAAAACACAGGCATGCTATGTCTCTGTATTTACATGAGTGCACAGATTTTCTTATAAGTAGAGTAAGTAAAAAGTGATAATTGTTAAATTTTGATATCCACCATGTAATAGATAGAAAACTTTTAAAAAATCAAAATCTAATTACATTGATCTGACAAATAAAATAAGGCACAGTAGATGAGTGGTTAGCACCGTTGCCTCACAGCAAGAAGGTCCAGGGTTCTCAACACAGCTTTTCTGTGTGGAGTTTGCATGTCCTCCCTGTGCTTGTGTGGGTTTTCTCCAGGTACTCTGGTTTCCTCCCACAGTCCAAAAACATGTATGTCAGGTTTATTGGTGACTCTAAATTGCCCATAGGAGTGCGTGTGAGTGTGTGAGGTTGTTTGTCTCTATGTGGCCCTGTGATGGACTGGTGACCTGTCCAGGGTGTACCCCTGCCTTTGACCCAAAGAGAGCTGGGATAGGCTCCAGCTGATCCCTGTGACCCTGGTTAAGGAATAAGCAGCTACAGATAGGTGGATGGATGGATGACAAATAAAATAATGCAATTTTAATAAACAAAATTTTCAGTATTTATTTTGTATAAAGTATTTAACTGATATGTCTTATTACTTAGACAAAGGTCAGCAGTTTTACTTTTTTCTCTTTGGAAAGACTTTGAATTCTGAAAATCATAAAATGAATAGCCTGTTATATCCCAAGTTTCTCTAAATATAATTGGAACACTGCACTTATATATATATATATATATATATGACCAGATGTCCCTAAGCCTTTCCCTGTGTCTGCACTTTGTCAAGACAACTGTCTCTTATTAAATGCTTAAATGATGTAACTGCTACAATCAAAGGCAGTACAGCTTATCTATAGGATGTACAGTTAAGGCTGACAGATTTTATATCTCACCTGTGTTTGGAACTCATGTGCACTTACGGTTCATTATCATTTTATATGTGTGTATATATAAATATACATATGTGTGTGTGTGTGTGTGTGTGTGTGTATAGATAGGTAGATCAATCATACCTACCTATATCTAACAATCTAAATGGCGTATTTGTTGTAATTTAACTGCTGGTCAAACATTTGTTCATTGCTGACAGACCAGTGTGCATACAATCTCCTATAGATTTACTAATAGTCATACAAAAATAATCTGTTGAACCACTACTGACAGTCTTGCATCCCACATTCACTAAGCACAGTGCAATGCACGCTGTATGCTTTCATCTACACTTGCTGTGGTTTCTTGTGTTTTTCTAAAGCCTGTATAATAATAATTGCCTCTTTTTCCAGCAGATATGGCTCAGATATTTCCAGCAATAGCTAAAATTATATAAAGAGTTAATTGAAGGGTCTTTCTTCTAACGTGACTTTCTCTCTTTCTGTTCTCCTCACTAACTAGCGTCAGGCTGTCTGGGAGGCAGATCTGAAGGCTGTGAGAGGTGGGAGCTCTGTTGGGCAAACAGGCCTGCTACTGGGTGACTCCCTCTTTTCTAAAGAGCTGGAGAACATGGGCAAACAGCTTGCTGGTAGGCAGCTTTGTGTATATGTGTGTGTGTGTGTGAATTTGTTTTTCGATTGTCTGTATGAGTTTGTCTGTATATGTGGCATTTTTAGTGGATCCTTTGATTGTATAGGTAAGTCTGATAAAATGGTATCTTTGAATATAAAACATAGTCTTTACTGTGCAAACATGCTCACCCACACATTCACACATTTGGAGAGACTTATGAAATTAGGGTGTTTGCAGATTGATGGGGAGAGTCCAGCCAAAGAACCTCTGTTTTCAGCCAAAGGATTTTCTTAATTAAAAAAATGATCTTCTTCCTAAAATGTATCAAGACTAAATTGAGAAAAATCATTATTATAACTTCCACATGGCAGGAATGCATCTCATCTCCAGCTTTGGTGAATTAAATCAATAACACAAGCTCTGCTGAGTCATGTAGAAGTAATTGAAGGTTAACTGGAATCTTGTTTGGCATTTTGAAAATCATTATTCCTAATGTAGATCAAGGCTCATAAATACATTACATCTGAATGACCCAACCTGCTTTTGCTTTCGTGATGAGTATATATTCACTTATAAATCAAATAATGCTGAAATGGAGACTTGAGGGATTTTCACCATTTGTCATCATGTGTCATCCACTCGTTTCCTTATAGCTGTCCTCCCACTGTGTTTGACAGTATCACTGTGCCTAAGGACCTCAGACCAATATTCACATTCCACACTTATCTGAAGCTTATTGGTCGCTCTTACTGTCACCCAGCAGCAGTCCCTGCTGCCACAAACTTCTCTACTCATTTGCCATCAGCACTGAAACACTGGCTCTCAAGAGGCAAGAATATTCTTGTTAACAACACACTAACATTTGCCCCTGAGGTCCTCAGATGGCATTGATTTCTAGCTGTTTTACGCTAAAGTGCTGAATATTCAGCCTCAAGCCTCCCACCAGGCATTTTCAGTGAAGTTGTTCAACAAACTAATTCAACTTTCAAACCTTTATTAGCTGCTAATAATTTCCATGTGTGGAAAAAGAACCAGAACTTTTTGGTCAGTGCTCAAAAAGTATTGGGGTTTAATACCGTGTTACAGCATAATAGGGTGTATATGTATTGTACTTAGTTTATCTGTTCAGTGACAGTATCCAATACTTTTATCTTATTCAGGAAAACAATATGTAGTATTGCTGAAAGCCTTCAGATGAAATATAGACAAATAATGTCATTGTTACTTTTGTTTATTTTCATATGCGGGACCCAATAAAGTTTGCATGAGTTTTGCATGGTTGCTGTTACAATGTCCTGTAGCCCTGTACTCTCATACCATGCTCATCTGCCACTTGATCAAAGACTTTAATAAATTAGATCTGTTTCTATTTCTTCTTGTCCCCTTTTCTCTGTTTTATTTTCTCCCTGTCTTTCTTTTTAATGTTCTTATTAGTTTAAGACTAGATCAAAACTTATCAAAGGTTTCATACCATATGGATTTTGATGGTACCTTTTGATCCGTGGGAGCTGTCATTATATATCAGTGTCTCTGAGATGGTTTATATTGTTTCTGTGTTAAACAGAATCAACTGCACAGAATTTCAAAATAAAGCTGCTTGTGATAAGCTGATCATTAATGCCAGGAAGTCAGGGGAAGCAACAGGTTTACAATAAAATCATGAGTGATGCAACCATGTACGGAAGAGAGAACAAGTTTCACAACAAAAACATGTGGTGTTTATTGTCAAATTGGGAAATATCAACACAGTAAAATACCAGCTTCATGGAACAGATTACCAGTGAACACTTCCTGTTTACGATACAATAATAACTCTAGTCATCATGGACATGGTGTGGGTGGTTAGGCACTTAAGCTGGGAAACCTGTGGAACTTCATTTGATACCTTTTTTTTTTGTATGTAGCTTTTGCCCATTATTTCACTTTTATTCAGAAGTACGTTAGATACAACATGTCTTATGGTTACAATCTAGTTGTTCATACAGACTACCAACCAACACAGTGTGCTTGCACCATAATTTTACACAATGCAGTCCTGCCACTGCCATAAGCTAATGTAATTATATGTCCTGGGCACCTGAAGAGTTTATTTTTCTCTTATTTAGAAATGTAACATGCAAAATGTATTATGGTTAAATAACACAGACCCGCAACAAGATTGAGTACACAGGCAAGGCAATATACAGAGACTGCCTTGCAATGTATCTCACAGTAAAGGTTGACCTCTGTTTAATCAGAGCTGAATAAGCACAAGAACAGCAATCTAATTATGCATGTCAGAGCATTAAATGTATTTGATCGCAGAAGCATGGTTTACAAAATAGTCTGGAATAGATTTCAGACCAACTAGTTAATGTCCAAAAGCTGCATTAGAGTGGTGTTGCAGACTTTCTGCTTTGCATAGTAAATGGATATTTTGAGTGAATTGGAGCATGTGTTTTCTATTTTTGTGTGGAAAAATATTGTTTGGATAGGAGGAAAGCACCATTGCTCAAAAACAAGGAAGTCAAGGTTTATGAAATACTTGTCATGTTTCTTTTTGTAATTTATTTAACGTCACACATATACAGTTTTCCAGAAATACTCACTTCTGATGAGTCATTCCTGAAATTATCCCTTTCAAATGATAACTTCCAGACTGTTTTGTTGAATCCTGATTGCCAAGATCAGGAAAAAAAAGCATAAAACACGGAAAAAATGACACAGATGTTGATCACAGAAGTTGGCAGCATCACTTCTTTTACAAACAGAAATGTTTTTGAGACTACTAGTAAGGCAAACAAATGTGTTTTTGTCAGGAACAGGCAAGAAAAATATTACAACTCTGAGCTTACTGTATATCAAGTTGCAACCTTTCCTGACAGAGGAAGCTGGATTTACCACAATTTACAGGGCATATAAATATTGTCATCATTGCCCAGAAGGAGGATTAAACCAAGCAGTCTCTTCCACTTTAATGCCCAATAAAGATTGTGATTCATCAGTCGTGCAGGACATGCACTGACGTCAGCACGGGGGCTTGGTGGTTAGCACTGTTGCTTCACAATAGAAAGGTCCCTGGTTCGAAACTGAGTTTACATGTTCTCCCTGTGCTTGTGTGGGCTTTCTCTGGTTTCCTCCCACAGTCCAAAAACATGTCGGTTAATCGGTGACTCTAAATTGCCAATAGGAGTGATTGTGGTTGTTTGTCTCTATGTGGCCCTGTGATGGACTGGTGACCTGCCGTTCACCCAAAGAGAGCTGGCATAGGCTCCAGCAAATCCCTGTGACCCTAAATAAGAATAAATGGGTACAGATGATGGATGGATGGATTGAAATAGCATGAGTTGACTTTTAAAGTATGACCTTTGGATTCTGACTTGGATTATTTCTCTTTTTTTCCTCCAGAGGTTGAGAAGGACCTGGCCAAGCTAGCAGAAGTAGGGAAGATGACTACACGGAGCTCCAATAATCCACACACTAGCCTGCTCCACACACCTCTGCGCCACAGAACCCTACCGGACACACTTCCTCTCCCCAGTCTGGTCTCCAGGCCCCAGTCTCCAGCTGGCAGCCTCTCAGGCAATCCCTGTACTATGGGCCTTCCTTTGCTTAGCCACAAGCCCACTTCCTTGGTCATGGGTCGGACTCAATCTCCCAGCAATCCTGGAAGCAGGACACAAACTCCCAGAACACCCAGCAGGCCCCTGACCCCAAATAGTTTGCTGACACGGTCTTCTTTTAACCCTGGATCTCATAAAGAGGTGACATTCAGAAGGTCACGAAGCCGCCCTGTGACACCTACAAGTCAGCCCACACATCCCCGTCCACTGCTCACTCCTCCTGGATTAAGCACTACAGACAGCCTGGGTGCCAGCCTACGGGCCTATCTGTCTGAGGTAAGTCCCCAGACTGATAGACATACCTTACTGTATGTGAACATGGTAATGACCCAACTCATAACTCTGACCACACTCTAGATATGGTAATATCAAATGGTGCTGGTATAAGCATCTCATCTTCTCTTGACTTTCCTCTCTCAGACCATCACTGCATCATTTTTCAGTGTTGCTTATTGTACACATCATGTATAGCAAGATGTTAATGTCTTACTCCTGAAATAGCCTCAAACTCTTTAATAACAAGCTGGCAATAGCCCTGGATGCTGTTGCTCCAATTAAGGTTATAAAACTTCTAAAAAGAAGTTTAAGAGTTTGCTGTTGCCAAAATCTTTAGAATTTTTCAGAGAGGGGTCAACCATTAGGTCCATCAACAACACAATCGCATAACTGGGGAATCAGAATCAGAAAAGAAGTAACAAAGCTGAGGCTGTCATCTTGTGCTCTTGATCCAATACCAAGCTCTTTTTTTATAATTATTAATGACCCATGATACAGTCAGGAAAATGTAGATTCCAGTAGGCTGACAATTTGACACTGCTGGACCTGAGTGCTGCTTCTGACAGAGAAAGCACATATGGACTGTCTGGAACTATTTTTAGCTTGTTTGCCTCCTCTCTTTGTAGCCACTGATGAGTAATTCTCTAAACCATATAAAATAACTTGTTGGGTTGATATTAAGTCCAAGACTTTTTTAGTACATATTTGCTACTCTGTTAGCTCATACCAGGGGATTTCGTCCATGCTGATTTAAAAACATTGCACCATGAGTTCCAATAGGGGAGTAAATACACTGGACAAGGTCTAATCCAACATCAAACAGGGCTTAAGGGCCAAACTGCTACTGCACCTGGGCTGCTCTCACCATATGTCTGTGCAAGTAGTTCCAGTGTACAGCCTCTTCAGGAAAAGAGCTCTTCAAATAATGTCAAAGTATGGCATGAAGGTGGCTCTTTTCAACTGCAGGACTGTTTTGAGAGGACAAAGTGGGATATTTTCTAACATCTGGACCTGGAGTACACAGCAATTATCCTTGGCCGTATCAAACACTGCACAGACACCATTGCTGTGAAAAAACCTCCCCGGGTGTATCCAAACTAGAAGAAGGAGAGGTATAGTGCTTACTTAGAGACAGAAACACTTTGCTTAGGTCTGGTGATGGTAAACAAATCAATGCTGCCAGAACCAACCTGAAGAGAGGCATCAGAGAGGGCAAGGCTGCTTGCAAGAGGAAGACAGAGGACTATTTTAACAGCCAAGACACAAGGTACACGGCAGGGGATCCAACACGTCACCAACTACAAGTCCAGCAACACCATGGCTGCTGATGGAGACACTTAAGCTAAACCACTTCTTTGTCCATGTTAAGTTTTATCCATATTTATTTATTGTTTTATTTATTCTCTTAGTAGCTTTTTAAATCTGTTTTGATGCTGCACACAAAGAATCACTTTCATTTTCATTGATCTATTCTGTTCTTCTGTTCTGTGGTGTCACTGTGCAAAACACTGCCACTTTCTTAGCTATGCTGATGACAATGCATTATTTGGCCATGTCCCCTGAGGACTCTGGACCAGTTGACACTCATTTAGATGCATTATAGATCTTATGCCTTTGGGTCCTAAAACCTGTTACAGCTCAACCAGGATAAAACTGAAAATGTATGTATGTGTAAAACATTGTAAATTTGTTATAAACCTTTGGCCACGGACTTGAACATTCCAGTTTTACAGTAATGTTTTAGTATAGTGAGAGTGAATCTGTTTACCGAGTGTCAAATAAGCCCAATGCCCAATTAAAGATGGCTGTTGAGCTTGAAAGCTTTTACACAGAAAGCTTATACAGTAACTGAGCATACTATGTCACACATGTGCATACCCTCGACAAACACATGTTCACGCTTCGTGTGGGGTTCAATGGAGAGTCATGGAGGTCTCTGCAGTAGGATGTCATTTCATTATGGAAAAATGAGCCTGGAATAAAAGGGGAATTTTTAATGAGTTCATTCTTATATTGCTTTCATGATCTACTTTGCAGCAGTGCTGTTAAATATGAGACCTTTTTGAAGGCATTATTAATTGTGGGCAGAAATTTAGCAGTCCCACTGTACACTTTGACAGTTACACTAGTTGACACCTAGTGAAACTGTCCAAAACAGCCCTCCACCAAGTTGGACATTATTGAGGCCATCTGGTGCCAAGTATGGTAGAAGGACTGAAACCTGGTCTTGGAATGAGGGAATCCTAAACCTCTTAAAACAGGAAAGAAAGGATGTCAATGCCTGTTTTCTTGTTTTTCTTTCTTTGTTTAGCCATTTAAACTGGGGCCTCCTTCAAACAAGAGTGGAGTAGTTTGTTTGTTTGGGCATTGGGGTGTTTTATTTATTAAAGTTTTACTTGGAGATGAAAAGAAAACGCATGTGCATTTGAGTGTGTGTTTTTTTAACCTCTGATTAAAAGCTCAATTAGGAATTTCATACATTTCAGCTATTTAACCTATTGCTCCTTTTTGGGGTAATTGCAACTTTAGCTGCATACCATGAGAGCATTTACCAGGAGAAAAGAGGACATGTCTTTGTTTGAATCTATAGTTTATAATGGTTTAATCTAAAGAGACAAACAAATGGGAAAATATACTGACAGACCTGGATTTCTGTTGTTGTCTACACAAAGTAAATATTAACACATTCCTGACTCATTTTTTGTTATTACATTTTAGGATGAATTTTACCAGCAATTACAGGCGATCAGGCAGCCTTGGCACATTCCCAGTGACACAGACAGTGACATCCTGGAGCCTCCTGTACAGGATAAGAGTGAGTGACCTTACCTAATGCTTCATTTCTTCTGCCTTTTGTTCTTTTTTTAAGACTTTATCATGTCCTGCTTCAAGTTCACAGTTGACCTCAGTTGCTGAGAGTTTCTCTAAAATTTACAGTTCAAACCACTGTCCACAAATCTTACAAAACTGACGTGGTAATGTTTTTATCTTTGTACAGTTTATTAATTGTAAGATGTAAAGCTTATTCCATTACTGCAATGGGGTAGCAAAAGATTTAGTAATATGAGCGTATTGCTTTCTGATTTGTAGATCAAAGGCTGACATATATGGAAAAAGCCCATATGTTACAATTGTGTGATATCCCAGAGGAGTTTTGAGGGGAGAAACATTGTCATGTAAAACTTCCTTTCTCTGCGTCATGTAAGGGATATATCTCTATCAGGATCCAGTCAATTCATGTGGTGTTTCTTGCTTAAAAGTCATAAATCCACTGGTCTGGCTGGGATACAGTGTAGCACATTATTCTGGCTAGATGACAGAATTAGACCAAACTTCACTGGATGATCTGGTCTGTAAATCACAGTAATGTATGTGGCAATATGGTTTGATAGTCAGAGACTTGCCAGAATGAACATAAGGGCAGTTCAATTCACTGAGGAACCCTAACTCTCACATTTATGCCCTCTTAATATTGCTAAACCTATAACTAGACTTTGCTGTTCCTTGGAGGTGTTCATACTAATTTATACTATAACTAAATGCAAACTAATCTATGTAGGCAGAGCATGCTGTGTTATGTATGGAGATGTTTAAAGGACCATACAGCCCAATTAGAATTTGCGCTACTACCAGTAGCAGATTATCAGTAGGGCTTGGTAAAATATAATTATGAGTATATTATATTATAATTCTAATTGTATTTGTTCTGGTGGTGTTGATTCTGAAAGAAAGACCAACATGGCTACATTTAGATCCTGGTACTACTTTGCCAAACATCCTCTCTGATGTTATTTTATCAGTAACTTCCAAACTTTTAAATGCCTTAAATTCAGAAATGTTTTTAAATCATCTGTCCCTGTTTTCTCAGTAAAGACAGCATCATAACCAGCTAATCAAACTGAAAATCGAGTGTATGTCTTTCACTTATGCTGCAAAGCAATGAACGAAAGATCAACCAGGCAAATGGTTGTCACATGGAACTTCTGACAATATCCTCCAGAGTGTTGTTACATTGCCAAATGTGTATCTTGCAAAATAAATGGATAAATTTTCCTAATAGCCTCTGGAGACCTGCTCTAAGCCTTGGCAACAGTAAAGGCATGTTGAGAAGAGATATGAGCCACATATTGAATTAGAGGTGGCTCAGACACAGGGGAGAGAGAGAGAGCGAGAGAGAATGAGAAAGAAAAAGAGACCCAGCAGCCACAAGACGTGACATAGCACTTTCTGGCGTGAGAGAAGCCTCATAGGACTGTTTGTTGAAATCTGGTTTGTATGTCTTTGTGTGCATGCATATTTAAGTCTCTTTATTGAATGTGTGAGTAATTGAATTAGTCAGAGAAAGACATTAAAATTGTTTTCAGACAGCATTTTACTCCATAATCAGATGTTTTAGTATTTTCAGTGGTATTTTGACCTGTGAAATAAAACAGTTGAAAGGCATCCGGCCAACTGATTTGAAAAAATACAAAATCTACAGAGTTATAAAACTACTGGAGAAGTCTGGTAGTCAGAGAAGTCTACTTACATTGATGGTTCAGGATCATGATTACAGCATTTTTTATGGCAAGAGGAAAGGTGAAAAAAAGCACTTTTAATAACATTATGTTTCTCTAAAGAGCATTTTAAAACACCATGGTTGATATGATAGTGGTCTGTCCATGATGATGTATGCAAGTGTGCCTGTGAATATGGAACTTACCTCATTAGTGCAACGACACCCTCTTCCCAGTTTCACAGTGGCTGTTTAGCAGCAACTACACTGCTCACTAATTCACAAGTTCAATTAATGTTTTTTGTTATTTTCATATAAATGCTAAAGCATAAAAAGCACTTCACTCATAAGCCAAGTCTCATTGTTCCTAACCACAGGTTCACTTTTAATGGGAGGTACAGTACACAATAGTTTTTATCAAAACAAACTAATAACAGCAACAGCATATTTCCCAGTGTTCATTCAGAGTCATCATACGATGTAACATATTTTCTTTCTTATAGGTGGAGCACGAGATGCCAGTATGAGATCTGTGTTTTCAGGTGAGAATATGAATATTTCAAAGCTTCACAGCCCCACAATCCAGAGAGAGAGAGAGAGAGAGGGAGAGAGAGAGAGAGAGAGAGAGAGAGAGAGATCCCTCATAATTTCCTGTATGTCATAACTCACCAGTTTTCCTACTGTATACAACATTTAGATTTGGAGAGCCTCTATATCTGACAGTGATCTTATGTGTAGACCTGCAATATATTACGCTAAATAACTGCCAATGGCTAGAAGCCTCCACCTTCATTTATGGTCCATTCAATTATCGTCACAGGATAAATGGAGGGCACAGTGACTCTGAAATGTGATTGGTGGAGGCTGGCCATGTGTGGAGACAGGACCGCTGTTGCCCTGTTCCATTAAGTCACTTGGGTTCTGAGTTTACATGCAGCAGACAGCATCAACTCTCAGCGTCAACATTTGGGGGAAGGAGAAAGTCTGTCTGGTTTGAGGTTGTCTGCGGTTCTCCTTCTTGTGGCTTCAGAGGTGCCCACAGTTCCCAGCATCAGGGTGCCAGTCTGGAGGCGGATCTGAGAGGAGGCTGCTGCTGCTGCTTGGCTATCAGAGGCCAAGGCATTGCCACGGCAACCAAACTCAAAACTCAGTGATTACGTCACTGCAATCACTGCTCTCCCAAAAAGTATTGTGAAATATGGTGACAGGAGCCTCCACTGGGCAGCCTCTTACCTCATTTTCCACCTCATTCTTGTTTATGACAAGTTCAAATAGTAAAATCCTGATTGATTGTAACTGTAATTATTGTTATATTCAGTCATTATTCTTATAATAACTGCATGTGGCTGATTTTGGTTTCTAAGATACTGTTGTTTTGTTTTTTTTTCACAGGCCTATAGTGATGAAGACCACACAATGATCCACTCAAACTATTATGCAAACCACTGAACATTTTGAATATGTGTACAGAGACAATTATTTTTATAATTCATATGAATGGAAAAGGTTGTATACTTTTTTTCACAGATGGCTCAAAGCCATTGTACTGTACCTGTATGATAAAATGTGAAATCATTACTTCAGAGTATGGAATATAATGTTTATTTTTGTTTGCTCTATAGCATGATATTAAACTTATATGTCGAGTCTAGAAACGGATGCATTTTTTTTTTGACAGACTCTTTTTCTAGGTCTATTTAGTGCATATTTACATTGTGAGGGCAGCACACCCATGTTAAGAAACTGTTTATTGGTATGCACTGTTAAAAGATATGTTGTTTTCCAAATCTATAGTACAGAAGTTGTGGAGAGATTACAAGGAATGCTGTTGTATTAATTAAAATGATTTGGTGCACATGTCCCTATTCTGTTTGTCTCACGTCTTATGTGCTCACTTTTGTAGATAGACCCTCAGAAATTTTGACCTGCAAAGAGTAAAAAAAGGATTTCAATTCAAAATTTCCACACACACTGAAGTCAGTAGATTTACTTCACTGTCTAGGGCCATTGTCCTGCTGCATCTTCTGTTAAACCTTAGTGATAAACTTAGGAATAATTTTCCTGTTGAAAGCAACATATCTGAACATATTTTAAGGCAAGTTACTACCTAAATACAGATAGGTCAAACGGACACCCCTCATTTTTGTTTCCAGTGTAGAATTTTGCTCTGACCATGACTAGATTGCTCCTGAGTGTTTGCCTGGGCATGTGTTTGTTAGACTGTGGTTGTCTGAGTGTTACACAGGCAACGTCAGCTCTAGAGACACATAGTGTGGACACATCCTCTGCCCTTACACAGTATGATCCCTCCATCAGAGCCATACAGAGTTCAATGGTATACCCAACCATGCCAACTTTTGAGTCTCAATATGTGGTCAACAAACTGCTCAAATCTCCATTCTCAATGGGTGATTCCCGTAAAATGATGTGTGAGAGGACCCCAACCTGTAAAATTTGGTATGTGGATTAATGTCCCACGTATTTCAGCATATTTTGTACTTGTTTCTAAGGGATGTAGATGTAAAAAAGCTGTAGAGTAATTTGAGGACTTGGCATAATGAAGTCACAGTGGTGCCTTAATATAATCTTTATATCAGTATAAACAGAAAAAGGAAATGTATTGCATTGCATATTACAGGTTTCTTAGTTCATATTCAGTTTTGACTTTGTTGGAGGGAAGTTCAGAGTGTGATTGCCATCTGTTCTTGTTCCACAGATCACCAGCATCCTAACTCAGTTTATACTGTCAATATTTTCTCTGAGTTCATATGTCTCCTCCAGATTTTCATTTATGTCAGCAAAATATCAAGTCATGAAGAGGTCTGGAATAAGGCAGCACAGTTTTAGAAATGAACACTTAAATTACTGTCATAAATGTCACACAAAGACAGCACTCTGGTGTCTTTCTTCCTTTTTGTGTACAAGTGAATGTCCCAGTATGTCACAACTTGGCAACGATATTTGTACCTCTTCTTTGTATAGTATTGTATTTCAGGATGTAGCCTTATAATGTTTTAAGACTCCAGCCATTAAATTTTTTGGTTAAAACTGCAGAATAATTGGAAAGGTTTTCTTATTAAGAATCCAAGAGATCATGATTCATCCCCCAATATCTTCTTATAGTATATCTACTGTGGCAGTCCCATTCAAAGCAAAGGGCCACCCAGGAATAGTGGTAGACATCACTGTACTTACTGGGAGATCTGGACCACCATCAATGGTCAGCAGACTGACCCAGGTCTTAATTTACAACTGAACAGACTGGGATTTATCCTGACGTACAGCACAAATAAATCCATGGTGGAAGGAAGGTATGCTTTGAAGGCATATAAACTCAAAATCTTTTGCTGCTTGAAATGTTCCAATATGGTGGGATTGTACCATATGTGGAAAACCAGCAGTGTGTGAGACTGGGTCTAAGTCTATGCAGACAAAAAGTGTGTGTAGGTTTATAAAACTGCAAAGCTTTATGGAAAAATGTGAGCTGTGATACTAAGACATAGTTCCAAAGTGTTTAATCTGGAAAATATAGTACCTAATTACCCTCTATAGCATCATAAATGAAGAAGGATAAGAGGAAAATGATAAGGGGCAGAATACTTCATATTTTCTCCAGATAAACTGGCATCGTATCATTTTCAACCAACATGTTCAGACCATTGTTTACACATACATTCCTCTGATTTAGTATTTGGAGAAACTGATCTGAAAAAATAAATAGTACCCTACTATACTTCAAAATACATTACCATTGCATTATGTATAATCACGGAGAAGCTCTATATTAAACCCTTTTTGTGAGGACTTCTCTGTAGAACCACCCAGGGAGGTTTCTGTGGCTGTTTTTTTTTTTATGGCAGCTGTAATTTAAAACATAATCAACAATCTGGATTTTGTTTTCTGTGGTTATTGAAGTGAACTGCCTGTTCTCTCAGAGCTAATGAAATCAGCCTCCACTATTTAATAACTGTTAACTTCAAGTCTGTCATCAATGTGAAAGTTAAATGTGTTGCCCTGTGCAGTGATTTGGAGCCAATGTATAGGTTCTGCTCCACTAAACAGCGTTTACACTTTTACAGTATTTGTAGCAATAAACAATAGGTTTTGCAGTAAAAGAGAGGGAAAACAGTATATGCATGACTTGTGTCACTGTTTGCAGAAGACATCACAAGTTCACAGCTTGTTGACAGCACAGACTTGTTCATGTTCACAGCAAATATTGGTCTGTTCCGCACCACTGAAACAATGGGTGTAGAATTACCTCAATTTGAAACATGTATTTTGTTAACCCCATATCACTTAGGGAGTTGATGATTAATAAGAAACATCAGTGAAAACACACTGACCCAGGCTTTCCACCAAGAATAATGCTTAAAACTGTGTTGTTTTCTAATGGTTTGTCTAAACCATTTAAAATGAGATGGAGTGACAATGAAAAGCACGAGTTTTGTGAAGTATGTCGACTGTCTGACTGTCTAACACATGGAGAAAGGACATTAGATTGGTTAATAACACTGTGTGTAATAATTGTTCAATTAGCTTAACTGCATGACAGTTCTTTACTTTTCAGCATTTCAAGAAGACATCCTTTTAACCTGTATTGTATCTGTAAAAAGCTTACACAGAAGATTACTATTGCTGTTTGTGTGGCATGCGAGATTTTATCTGAAGTTAAGTCTTAGGATCACATCTTAAATCCATTTGGCACTGACGTTTGAACTGTTTAAACCTCAGGCATTACAATGAAAATAATCTCTGGCCATCCTTATCCTAACATTGTAAACCAGAAGATATCTATCACTGTCGTGCGGTTAGGTGAGGTCGTGACAAGACTTGTTACGTGCTGAAGGACATAATGTCTGTATCAAACAAGCGTTGTTTCTTACCAAGCAATTTTTCAAGTATTTTAGCTGTTTGCTTTGTCAGTTTGTATAGTAACACCACTATTCATTTAACTAATGCTTTACCATGAAGGTGCCAGTCTTTTTCTATTAGGAAATGGCTCATCTGCTTTAGTGTGTGGAGTTTGAAAGAAAAGTACTGCAATTACCAAGTTCTTGTATAAGTCATAGGAACTTGTTATATTTGATGGTGATTCAAAGACTTATGCTAAAAACACAGAGGGATTAAATAGTGCATAGATAAACAGAAATCTTGTTGTGATAGGTGTCTGATTTTTCTGTTTGAGCTCTATAATTGTCAAAGAAGGACCAAGAGCCTTGAGAGTTTGTTTAGGTTCAGTTGTGAGGCCTCAGTGTATGTACGCCATAGTGTGGCCTGGCTTGTCCGTATTTCCTTTTGTTTTCTTACAAACTGATTCATGGCTCTGCTCCCTGACCATGATGCAGTCAGTTTCCAGACACATGGGGATCTTTTTAAAAGCCGGGCTGTGTGTGTTACACATTTGCAAGCCTCCTGATGGGTAAGCCTTAAACCTGGGTCAGATGACTCATTCATAGTCAGAGCTTCCCTCAATGTCCAGGGAATCTTTGAGCTCATATTAGTGTTATTATTATTTTAAATGCAAAAGACTAATCTTGGCCTGTTAGCTTCATGGAAATGGTTACATTTTGTTTGTGTGGATATTTGTATCTATGTCTGGAGTGGACTGAAATAAAATACTGTGGCAGTGACAAAAAGGTCACTGTGTGCTAACCTGATCATATGTATAACTATTGTTAAAATGAGTTGTCTGCAACATCCACTGAAGCTCCCTGGGGAACCTCCACTGCTCCAGTTACACTGGGCTTATGTTACACCACCAGAGCTGATGGTTTCACTAAACTCTGCTCAGTTTTTTTTTTTTTTTTTTCTTTTTGGTGGTGGTGCTGGAGGGTCGGGGGAACTTTCATCCTCATCCAGATGGCACACAGTCAATGTATTTACACATCTCGTCTGTGTGATTTGCCATGACCAATCAAACGTGGTCAGAGAACACCAAACCAACCAACTTTCTCTCAGCAGACACTAATTGGATTCATATTCCAGTGAGAGGGTTGTCATGTTACTGTCGTCTTTTGCTGAAAAAAGAATCCAAATATTTGAGTGGTGTTAGATGAAGAGATTCTTATGGATGAAATAGTGATAAATTTACAGGTCCAGCTTGTCAAATGTACAGTATACAAATTATACAAAGTGATATATATGCATACGTTGTGGATAACTAGGATTGATTGTCTTTGCTAAACCTTAAACTTTTTGGATAAATATGTAGCTCAGTTATATCTGCCCTCAGCAAAACCACCAACCACCACAGTTTAAAAAGTTTCATACACGTGCAACATTCAGTAGCTTATTGCTTGTGCAGAAGCATTAATCTTTGAAACTTTAGACGACTAAAAGATTTTTCACAAAGTGCTGTTGGCCATTTCTTCTGTCTGTTTTTCTTTGTTTCTTACTGTAATGAATTTTTAACCACTTAAGTAATCACAGTTACTGTTCCAGATAACCGGAGCGGTAGAAATAATCTTGAATCATTTGATCTGGCAATGAAGGCCCTTATGTAGTGTCCGTGTTATTTCATCAGGGCTCCGAGGGAGAGTGTGCAGGAAAAGGGTGGAGTGTGATTGAAAGATGATGGTATTACAGGCCAGTGGGGAGGTGAGGAACAGCGTCATTGGCTCTGTTCAGAAGAGATTTGACAGCTCTCAGCTGCTTCTCACCTACTGCTCTGTTTCTCTCTTCTCTCATGCCTATTGCCCCCCTGTGGGCAATTTAGACTCATCGGACCGTGGGAGGAAACCAGATTATCAATAAACTGTCCCCTCATTGTGTCATATCTCTTATTTGACAAGTAGTGTATGAGCAACCTTTTATTACCTTTTTGTTTTTTTGCACATACTTATCATCAGCATTAGCTTCAGTCAGCTGATGTTTGTTTGTTTCCATACAGGTTCATGCAATTAAAAGTGTTTTACAGATAAAATACAGTAAGGCAGGAAAGGGGAATTACATTACGTGTTTTGGTTCCCTTTCTTCCCAATCACCAAGATGACGCCATTTCCCCTCATCAAAGTCAAATGCAGCCAAAAGTCTGTGCTCAATTTCCCAGCAATGTAACGCGAAGTGGAATTATTCATGATACATTAGCTTCAGCCCCATGAAGCCTGATGAACAACCTGGAATATGAACAAATCCCATTTGTTGTTGTGATGAAGTTTGTCATTATTTGCTTAAGATGGTGAGAGTATCAACAGACAGAGAAGCTGAATTCCCTGCACTTTTTAATTCCAGAGCTGAAGTTGGGTCTGTGTGGGTAAAAAGTGATTTTTCTCTGGCTGCTCAAAATGCTTTCCATTTTCTGGGTTTCAGTTTTATGATTCTGAACAAAGACCGAGTGGATGTCTATACCAGCTGTCCCAGACTGTTTTTAACTATATCCACCCTAAAGACAGTTTAAACCTCATTTTTATTTAGAGCCACTTTCATCAAATGGTTGTAAATGTAATGTTTATCCAAACTGAGTACTTCTTAAACCTCAGTAGGTCACTTGATCCACAGGAATGATTGAAAAGTAAATGTTGCATCAGAAGGTCGCACAGCAGGTAGACTACCTCAACCACTAGCTTTGGAACAATATTGCAGCCACATCATTTAGTCTCCTATTAGGTGGATACCACAAAGATCTGAAGCAGTGGGTGAAAGAAATGGTACAGACTAGTAAATCTCTGAACCCACAAGTGTGATCTATACAATATGTAGGGTAGGCGTGCAGTCAGACTTAATTGTACATGATCTCATTGGTTTCAGCCCAAGAGTGAATATCAAAATAAAATGGATTTTTTAAGGAAACACAACTTATGGGTCTTTACAGCAGCTTTTCATAGGTAGAAACATCATCACACAGGAAGTATTTTATATGATTTATGAGCTTCTATAGAGTGTATCTTCTAGTGGGGTGGCATGATGGCATGGTGGTTCGCACTGAATCTTGTTCAAACCTGGGGTTTTTCTGTGAAGACTTTGTATGTTCTTTCCGTTCTTTATGTTCTTTGTATGTCTGCGTGGGTTTTCTCTGGATGCTCTGGCTTTTTCCCACAGTCCCATAGACATGCAAGCTGGGGTTAGGCTTTGTTTGTCTCTATGTGTCAGCCCTGTGAGAGCCTGGTGATCTGTCCAGGATGTACCGCGCCTCTCACCCAATGTCAGCTGGGACTGACTCCAGCCCTCGACCCTGGATGCAGCAGTATAAGCGGTAGATAATGGATGGATATCTACTAGTCTTAAAAAACAGTCCATTCAGTTTAGATCTCTTCTGTTTACATTAACAATCTAACACAGGCAGTTATCAGCTTATTCAGTCCAGGAACTATTTGTTAACTGTAAACTCTTTTTTAATGGAAAATTATTTTAGGATTAGAGCTGATAATATTCGTGTACTAGCATGTGCTGTTCTTTAATCTTTTTCTCTTTCTAATGGATCAGAACTCTGCATCATCTCAGTGGGGCTGCCTGTAAATCCTCCATTTAAATTGCTTTTGATATTTATGTCACACTTTGGCTCATTTGAAATAGGAGGCAGTGAATGAAAAATAATCCGTGATAAGTGAGCAATTGTAGTGTTCCTCAGTGATGTCAATGATAAGTTACTTCATAGTTGGACTTGAGTTTATGAACATAACATGCTGAAGTCGAAGAGTCTTTGAAGTCTAGGCCAAGTAATGAGGGATTTGGGATATGATAGTGATATATTTCCATCAAGCTAAGAAGTGTGTGGGACTTGCCAACAGTTCTGAGGGAGAAAAGAAAGAAGAGCCGCCAGAGAAAAGAGAAGAGGTTTAGAATGACTATTGATAAATGTATTTTGCCAGCAGGTGGGTATTTTTGCCTCAGATTCAGTGGCATAAGAAGGGAGTAATGAAGTGTGAAGAGGTTGAACTGTGCCAGCACTCCACAAGAGGGCACAGAAAGAAAGACACCAACAAAAGTCTCCTTTTAGAGTGTTTCTAGTTAGTAGATCCCTTCATACCAAGCAGCAAAAAAGTTCATTTCTGTTGAGATTAAATACTAAGCAGAACTGGATATTTCACAATCATTTTCAAAAATCAGTCCATCAACAGATTATTATTTCCAACTATTTATCCAGATGACATGCTAAGAATTCCTCGGTACAGATGTGTAAAATCTTTGTTGTGTATCTTTCATGATTGTAAGCTGCATATTTTGGGGTTTTTAACTCTTAGACAAAAAAAAAAAAACATCTGTGGCCTAATGTTGTCAACTTGGACTTGAAGAAATTATGATGAACATTTTTAAAAATCTTCTTGTTCTTTAGATTTTGTACTTTAATTTCAACATTAAAAACATTTTCATACATTTAACTTGTTTTTAAGCTGCTAAAACTAAAATTGTGCATTGAAAAGTCACTTTGATTATTTGTGAAGCTCCAAGAAGCCCTTTTCTGTACTTTGCAACTCCTTTTTTAAGAAATGAAAGAACTTGGAGAACTCTTGTGCTTGTCAATTTTTTTCATTTATAAAAAAGGAGTGCATATTCACAATTTTCCTCCTCTGTCAGGTCAGGGTTAGTGCTTGTGTTTGCTGAGCAGGCTCTGAAGTGATCATAATTGCATCATCTGCCCTTTAGTGGTGCATTTCAGATGCTGACACAGAAGAGTAGTCAGGGTTTGATTTACAGGAACATGTGGTCTGGGCTGCTGTTTGTCCTTGCAGTTGGTGTGCCATTACAGAGCCTTTGACTCTGTAGATGGCCCCATATGGTGCAAAAGATATCTAAAGTTGTGTTTTTTTTCTGGGAGTTAAATTTAGTGTAGAAGTGTAAATAGTGTGTGTGGTTTGAGTTGGCAACAAAAACAATACTAATTGAAACTAAAATTGGAGCCCTTCCCATTAAGGCATATTATCGTCCAATATTTTTTGATATCAACTAGTCAGACTTCAATAAAAAAAAAAAAAACTCTACATGAAAAAATGTTTTATAGTTTTAAATCTCAATTCTGCTTGTGTTGTACTTATTGTCTCCTTTTGTCCATAAACCTAATGGGTACCTAATAGTGGTGAACTGTAAACAGACAGGCAGCTGGTGAGAGCCATGTGTTTTGGATAGAACAGCCACCCGGTCCATAATGCTGTGCAGTCTGGATTGTTCACTCCCTCTTCTGTGGCTGTCAGGGCTGAACAGAGGCGAGGAGACAACCACACAAAAGAAATATTTGTCCAATCTGTCCAAGCAAACTCGCCAATTGAGGATTGAACTTTCCCATCGCATTGCTCTGTGTCCATGTGACATGTAATTGAAAGGAGAATGATGCCTTGAACTAAGTAGGAGGCAGCCTGGGCAAGAAGTGTGAGCCCAATGACAAACTATGCACCTGTTCCAGTAAATTCAGACTGACCCAAATTTAGCATAAGAAAATATATTTAGGTTTCACAGTAATGAAGCAGAGTTTAGACTAAACAGTTTGGCAGCTTTTTCAAAGGTCCTTTTTGTTTTTTAACAAAACATTTCAAGTTAATACTGAAGATAAAAAGACAGGAGTTTTAGGCCAATTTACTTGCGTTAATGTTTCTATACAGATCTTAAATGTTATTGTAAAACACCACATTAAAGAGTTTCTAATCTTTTGAAAATAAGCCAACCCTTTATGTCTGGACAGTGATTACCATATGTAAACATCAAATATATTCTCACTGCAGCATAGTTTAAAGCTTGACATTTAAACGCAGAGATTTTTTTAAATCCCGGGGCCCATTGGTCTCTCCACTGTTTAGAAAACACAGTTTCCTCCTGTCAGTTCCTCCGAGCTTCTCAGATGGCTTAGCTACCAGTATCAAAAGAGCCAGGAAGTCTTGTTCTTTGTGCGAATACTGAAACGTTTATCTCTCTCAGTTCATGAGATGCTGTTGGATCTGCTGTCAAGAAACCTGATTCAGTGTGTGTGTGAGTGTGTGTGTGTGTGTAGACTCAGATTGCTTGCCAGTGTGAAATAAAAAGGGTTGCCTGGGTGGTGAAAGCAAGCTGTTTGCTCATGTCCAGACCTGTAGAATGGATGAGGACACAGATGGGATTTCTCTCTGGAGGACTTTTCTTCTGACCTTGCCTCTCTGTGTTTGAAGAGACATGGAAACCCCAGCTGGAATGGACAGACATCTTACTGAATGAGGGAAGACTTAGATCACCCAACATGATCTGAATAGGATGCAGAGACAGCCAGTGAAGGTTTTTTTTTTTTTTTTGTGGGGTGGAGGTTTGTTGAGATGAGGTCAGTATAATGTGAAAGGCCCACGCTGTCAACAACTCTTTGCTTTTTTGGCTTGAAATTATGTTTTCAGATACTAATGATCTTACTGACCACGTGTTATGAGAGCGTGTGGTGACTCATATGAAATAGAAGTCTACATGATAGTTGTCTGAACCAACTGAGGTGCATTCAGGCCGTGCCCTCTGAGGATCCATAGAGCTGCAGTACCATAAAACTTCAAAGCCTGGACTTAAGAAATCATCTGGATTTGTTTCTCTCCATGTCACACCCGCAGGGGCATTCAGAGAACAGCAGCACATTTTTAAAGTCAAATAACATACATCTCAAAGAAATGCATCAAAGAATCACAGCTCTTGGCTTAACACAAAGGGCAACCTCAGTATTTCTAAAGAAAATACTACGATTCAATAGAAAAATACTGCTGAAACAGATATTTCTTGGCCGATCTTTGCCACTACAGGCAGAGAAATCTGTATTACATGTATTTACATTTGATTTTAAAAGGAAATGGTGTAAGTAAATAGAAGTGCCGTACTAGTGACTCAACATATTTACATTTCTGTACATATGCTCTGATGTTTTTTCTTTCACTTTTTCCTTGGTTTCAGCAGGTTAATCTGTAGTCAGACAGTGTTAACACCAAAACAGGTAAATGTTTTCATAAATGAACTTTCCTTATTCGTTCATATACTTTATGTGTTATACAGTAGTTTTTAGTCATTTGCTTGTTGTCTAGCCTCATGTCTGGGACCAATTTGCCATTGGAGACCCTGCCAGATGCTAAATGACTCAGACAACATTGTTCTCAGGGTCATAGGTACATAAAGTTTCCCTTTCTTGAAAATATGGATTTCTTAGGGGCATTTTTAGGCATACATAAATGACAGAGATGATGGCCTTGAGCAGGTTACACCAAGCCAGTTAACTCAATGTCAGGTACTAGTTCTCTACTAGATATTTTAATCCTCATACACCATTTGCTAAGGCCATCAGTTTTAGTTTACAGCTCTTTTTATGTTGAAAAGGACGGCCCTAGTGTGTTAATAATTTACTTGTTGCATCAAATCCATGAGTTTACATACAGTATCTCAGGATCATTTTTGAGAATGAGGCTGAAACGAGATGGGATGAAGGGGATCCTGCTGTGCAGCTGCAAGATGTGAATCAGGCAGGTGTAGCGTGACCAAGGGTCAAAGTCAAAGAAGTCTGCAAGGCAAAAACAGGTCTGGAACTGTTTCTACAAATAATTTGCAATTATGATGCTAAAATCATGATAAGGCGTGTGAGGGACCGAGCTGGGAGATAGACGGGCCACTGGTTGTTCTTTTTTCTTAACAAAAATAAGGGTTTATTTACCCAAAATGCTAAAAGATAACAGTTTGGAAAATAAGATTAAGTTCTGGGCCCAGAAAAGAGGTCAACTAAACATAATTCAACTCGGGCAAAAACATCAACAAAACCAACAAACTGACTAGACTGACAAAACAAACAAAATGACCCCCAAACTGAACACACAATGGAGCTTAAGTACAGGCTGATCAGACCATTTGAAATCAGAGGGCAATTAAATAACATACATAACTATCTAAATAACACATACAGATAAGTGAAACATCAAGTCTGTCAGCTTACCAAACTTAAAGTAAAGTGAAATCAAATGCATCGTAAATGTAAATTACACTAAACAAAATAAAAGAAAGTCTTTAAATCAAGAGATCCCAGTTCCCCCTTCATCTTTCAGCCAATGGTATAGTCCTTGAATGGGGCCTCAGCATAAGATCAGGCTCCACCCACACCACCAGGAAGAGGAACAGGTATATCAGGTAACTCAAAACAAAGAAATTATTCAATTGTTAGATTAATAACACAAATGACTGAATGTTAACTAAACGTAAGTGTTTTAGTGTCAAAACTACTAATAAATTAAATCCTATAAACAAGCCAACTGTATTTAACCTAGAAATAAAGTGTCTGCAACTGGATATAACTAAATGTGAAAATGCTGTGAGTGTGCAGAACTTGTGGACACAGCCATCACAACATGTGTGGTGCCATCTTTTGCATTTTGATGAACCTAATGTCATTACAGGTTGTTATTTATTTATTTTTATCAGTAATGAGTATAATCTGATTTATTGTATCAATTACTTTTTTGTTTTTTAACATAAAATAAGATTTTATCGGTGCAGTATATGGGTTCAACATATCAAAGTGAAAATATAATTCATCAGGTCATATTATCAATGTGCTTAAAAAAAGATACTAAGCACTGGCATGGTAAACATTTTGTAATGTGGCATATGGAAATAAAAGAAAATAAAAAAAGTGTTCAGAATGAAGACTCCAAAGACTTAAACACTGTCAATTACATCACATTGTCAATTCAAAATGACTGCTGTCAGTTTACTTATGTGAATTCCTAATGTAAGTCTCGCCTTTCAGTGTCAGAGCATATACGTTTTAGCACTTATTGTATAAAGAGAGAGTGGAGGCAGGCAGTAACATATGTGAACACGGGCATACACGGGCTTCTTTCTCATTTACGACAGTGCTACTTAAAAACCACATTTGACAGCAGAGGTGACAGAGGCTAGATGCATGAGGCACAGAGGAACAAAACTTTATTTCAGAAGTGCAGAGCGGGCTCATTAACTACAGGTTAAACCAACACTGGGAATGGGAGCAAGCCAAGATCATTACAGAGAGAGAGTGAGCACTGGGCAGGGTCAGGTTGCGTGTTGTTGACCCCAGATCTGCCCTGAACCTGTCTGTCAGAGGAGAGGTAGAGGGAGGAGGAGGCGGAGGAAGAAAAGACTGATGACTGACAGATCAGCACATACAGGCTTTGCTCAATGGCGTCCATTCAGATGGACACTGTTGCTTACTTTGGCATCGCAGAAGAGCCTAATCAGATGTGATGCTGGTATTAGAGCTATTTCAAGTCACACAGTCATTAAACAAGTTGTATATTTGTTCTTCTCTCTTTGAAAAACCTGCTGCTACCAGTGAGTTTGAAGGTCTAGCCAATGATGTCAAACGTGTAGTAACACAGTAGTAGTACTTCTAGTGAGAAGAAACTAATACTGCAGTATCAACAGTATGTCAGTTATACATTATAGTGCTCTGGGTTCAGCACTGAAATGTCTGTGGACTGGTTAATGCAGGGAGGTGAACCTGGTGCTGGGTTAGGACATAGCGAGCCCCACAGAAGAGTCATTACTGTCACTGGGAGAAAGTTAGGCTGTCGAGAGTAGCAAACCACCGGGTGGAGCCGTACCCCCCACCCCCACACCCACCCCACAAATCCTTCTCCACCAGCTGGCTAACAGATGGAAGGACATGTTGGCCAAGAAAGCAAAGAGAAGAAGGGAATAAGTGTGAGAAGATGGAAAAAAAAAATGCAGTGACAGATATATTGAATGATAAGCAAATTTGAGGATGCTCGAATCAGAGCTTATGGAGCACTTATATGTTTTTCCTCCTAGTTGTGGACAAGTGCAAAATGTACAGTATATGTGTATAGGATTGACATTTGGCTATTGTCACTGATTGTGTTGTGCAATGTTAGCATTTGGTATGTTTGTTTACAAGACTTGCGAAATAGAGGAAGTCAGACTGTGCGGGGGAAGGTGATTAGAATGTCGGAGAATGGGAGAGAGTGTGTGGGCACAAGCTGTTCAACTTGTGGGGTTAAGGCATTTTGTGTGTGTTTGCATTTGAGGTCCAGGAGCACCGCAGTCAGAATGATCTCTGTCCTGCTGTTATTTACTTTCCAGGCCCTTTAGAGAGAAGGCCAGTGGGTGTGGTGGGATCAACAGGGACTTGACTTCCAAATTTGTACAAACACCACCTCCTCAGATCAGCTGAGAGTTTGCTGTGGTGTGTTTTAATGAGCACAAAAATTTTAAGCTGTATGCACAGGTGGTAGCAATGGAAAAAAGAAGCAAGTGTCTAGTTTAACTGCTGTCTTTGCTACTTTTGGCTTTCTGCTAAAACTTTCTATTAATTTCTATTTCTATTAATTTGAATATGGATGGAATATGTGTAATGTGTGTATCTGAACTAGTGTATTTGACATTTCAGTAGAATTTTTTTTTTAAATAAACTTGCTTCCCTGTTTTCTCTCCACCATACAACTATGAATCAGAGCTTTTTTAATCTCCCCTTTTATGGAGGTTGTTTTTATGAAGATGAGGCCAAGTTTAATTATTTTATGAGAAGGGAATTCTGTGCAAATAAGGGATGATTGTGAATAGAAAAAATAAACTATTTTTAAAGCAAGTATTTAGATGTGGAGGCAGTGCCATTCAAACTCAGTTGTCTTTTGTCTTATTATCTTTGTAGAACTTCAGTACAAAAGGTCAAGAGTTTAGCTATTCTCTTCTGTTCATTCTTCAAACAGTAATAATGTGAAGAGTGAGGGTTTATTAGGGTGATGATGCCACAATAAAACCATTTAACATTTAGAGCTTTAATGGTGGCATTTGCCCTGATGACTTGACACTCAGGTGATGCTATTTGTTACTTCCTGGGAGCAATCCTCCGTTATTGTTTTTGTTTTCCTTCCTGCATACTCATAAACAAAGGAAGTTAATTTGTGGTGTAGGCCCCACACCTTTAACAGCATTTTGTGTACACTGCATCTTGAACAAAGTAGACTGAACCGTCAAATATGTGTACTTGTGAAAAAAAGTTACAATACTCTTATTGTCTTATTACACCATAGCACTGACAGCTGTTCTAATTAGGGCACGTTTTTTACACACAGTACATGGTATGAAGTTGTACCCTACTGTAGGGAGAGCTTGGGTTTTTAGAAATGGTCGAGGTGTTTGATGTAAATCTGGACATCCACACACTTTTGCCTTTCGGCCCAGTCGCTTGCATCATCTTTGTTATATGTTTCAGGAAAATCCTGACACTGAAAGGTTTTCATCCCTCAGCTCTACCCTGTACATACACAAATATGTTCTATGTAGTGTACAGGTCAGTTGGTTTGCCAGGATTTGACTGGTACTAGTGCTTTCAGTGCAGAATGCTTCAATGTAGAAACATATTTAAATAAATATGTAACATGTACTGTGACGGACTGGTGACCTGCCAAGGGTGTAGGCTCCAGTAGATCCATGTGACTCTAAAATAGGAAGAAGCGGGTATAGATAATGGATGGATGAATATAACATGTAATAAATGGCCTCATTTAAAAAAAAAAAAAAAAAATACATTACAGATCTGTTGAATCTCAGACCTTTTGTAAGTGTCTTCTTAACTTCCTTAGCACATTAATCCATAGCTTTGCTGAACATTTTTTTAACCACCTTCCTGCCAGGGAGTCTTTTTTCAGACTTTTGATAGATTGCTTCCTTCTACTGAAATGTCTAATATTGGTGACCTCACTGTACAGGCGCTGGGTCTGACTTTGCTTTTCCTAATATGTGAGGAATTGTTTATTTGGCAGTAACTAAATAAGCCTCACTCGTTTCAGCTGTAAGTCACATTTACATAGTGATTGTTTCACGATGATCAAAAACAATTTCCTTTGTTAAAAAAGTCTTGTTTAGTATCCATTCATTACACTCAGCTACACTTTTATAACAATATGAATGACAATTACTGTCACACAAGTAAAGTCTTCACTTCCTCTTACCCGCCTTCTTCTCCACCTCCGACCTTGTTCTCTGTTATACCTTCCTTACAACCCAGGACAATAAAATGCTAATTGTCCAGTCAGTTGTCTCAGGGTTATGTTTTTGTTAGTTGAGATCTGACCTGACGAGGCTGAGACAGTTAGGGGATTGGACTGTGGCTCCCAGCTAACTTACTATGTGAGAAAATGGTCATCCTCAGGGCTCTACTGTTTACTGCCTCTTTGTTTTGTCCCATTTAGAACAAGGCACAGAGCCATTCAGACTCCAGCACCAACAGAGAGTCTGCTGTTATCTGCTTTGAGGGAAAAGCTATACATCACCAGGCCATTTTGAAATACTCATTTGAATCGGACTGTGAATATTGCTCTGTTTAACATTTCAGACTTTTCTGCATCTTTATTGCCGTCTGCTCTAAATAGCATTTTTGGAAAAAGAGACCTCATTTATTAATGTGAGAAACATGCTTGACTTAAAGTTGTGAATACCTTGTTGAACAGCCAGGAATGTTTAAGTGAGTGTGCTATTATTGTCTGTAATGTTTGGGCAAGATGGATGGTATTCTGTTTCAGTGCTGATTAATCCACTGATGTGTGGGACTTATAAACCTGGTGTTGAATGTGTTGTTTGTTTTTTGATAGTTTAGTACATACTCAAATAGGATTTATGTCTGTCAGAGGAGTAGGTTAGAAGTTACCCCCATGGGACTGTGCTAAAATAAACTGTTCTGCCCCTATGGATCCGTGGGGAGTGTCTATAAACCCTAATTCCTCTCACAACTGAAATCTCCTTGTCTCTTGTAGTGAAAATGTGAATGGAAAATTACAGGTCATTCACTGAACATTCAAGGGTTGTTTTTGTTAGGTGTTGAGTTTTTTATAGGTTGTGACTGACCTAGACTGTCTGCTCAGGGTGATGTTGTAGATGGTTGTTGTGTGAAATCATTACAAAGCTTCCTTTCTGTGTTATATTTTAATCATGTTTGTCCATTCACGACTACAGACTGTCCATTAAACTTTTTAATTAACCTAAGCTAGTAAAGTGTGTGGAAAATACCTGTATTCTTTATAACGCATTAAGCTGCCACAAGTTCACACAACTGCTGTTTGTGCTGCGGAACACAGGTGAAACTAGACGAGAGGCAATGTGCCATGATGTAGTCATATTAAATGACCTGGTGTAATTTATGAAATCCTCCAAACCTTCAATCTGTACTGTACGTATGTTTAAAAGAAGACCCAGGTCTAAGTGAATGTGTCTATTGGCCGTGTGACTTGTTATATTTGTTAGGTAATGACCTGCTGATAAGATCAGGAGGTGCCTGCAGGTATTGGAGTCCCTGTCATTTCCTCTTGTACATGTCTTCCCTGTTCAAGAAATAACTGAATAACCTTTATTAGCCCATTGGTTCTAAGTCTAGATGCCTTGTAGCTTCCAAGTGTTTTCTGCTGCTTGTCTCTCTGAAGTTGTGCCACTGAGGCAGGTCTTTTGCTTAAACTGTTTGCTGTCACAACAATGGCTTGTCCATCCATCCATTATCTATACCCGCTTATTCCTAACCAGGTTCACAGGGATCTGCTGGAGCCTATCCCAGCTCTCTTTGGGTGAAAGGCAGGGGTCCACCCTGGACAGGTCACCAGTCCATCACAGGGCCACATAGAGACAAACAACCTCACACACTCACACTCACTCCTATGGGCAATTTAGAGTCACCAATCAACCTGACATACATGTTTTTGGACTGTGGGAGGAAACCAGAGTACCTGGAGAAAACCCACACAAGCACAGGGAGAACATGCAAACTCCACACAGAAAGGCCGGGTTACGAACCCACAACCTTCTTGCTGTGAGGCACTCTAACCACTCAGCCACCAATGGCTTGTAATGTATCTATATGGGGAATAATGTTTGCTTTGTATGGGAATTGCATTTTAGAATACATAAATGATAACACATGCTATATGTATAATTCACAGTACATCTCTGGAAATAACCAGGCCATGCAGTCCAGTGAACTGTAAACCTGAATAATAAACTTGAGGCAAGACATAAATCAGGACAAGTGTATAAACCATTTCTAAGGCTTTGAGTGTTCCCAGGAGCATAGTGCTCCCAATAATTGTGAAATAAAATTAGTTTGGCAACACTAGGACTCTTTCTGGAGTTAGCATTTGATATGGACCAAGTGGTTGCTAAAGATGTTCTCTGCAGAGATGGCAGAAGTCACAAGAACAACTCTCTCAGCAACTCTTTGTGGGAGAGAGCTGCTAGAGAAAAGCCACTTTGAGTAAAAGTGATATGGTAGTCCACTTGGAATTTGCCAAATAGTATGTAAAATACTCTGGGAGCATAAAGAAGTCTAATGAGACATAAACTGAACTCTTTGGACAGAACTCCAAGCACTATTTCTAGTGAACACCAGACAGTCCTGCATGTAACCTGCATGACAGACTGATAATGAATAATTAGGGGATTTTGTCCCCCACAGAGCTGAGACTAATCACCATCTCCCCTGTTTTACTCACACCCATCACCCTAGCATCACCCACATTTCTTAATTTCACAATGATAAGCAAATATGAATTACTATGCATTGAAATTAATAAAAAATAAAAAGGTGCTTTAATACCTTGTGTGTGTGCTCAGAGTATAGTGAGTTTGAAGGAGCTGCCTATGTGACCGTGCATATGCTTAGATTTAAAATGAACAGTACAGGGTTCAAACAAAATGTTGCAGTTTTGCAAAATGTCTTCTCAGAATTTGATGCTATCATCACTCACTAAAATATGCTGAGGGTGAACACTAAGATAAACACCACCATATCATTTCCTCGATAGACAGCCTTTTAAAACACTAAAATAAGTCCAGAACCTGAGTGCTACTATAATTCATCAGCAGACTTTGTTTTTACAGCTTTTATATAAAGGTTTCTGGCCCTCATCTCCTGAGCACAGATTCTCCTCAATAGGTATGTCTTCCTGTGCTTGATGGGGAAAAAGGAGCTGGACTCTGATTCAAATTGTCATTGTGGTTTAGGGACAAATGACTTTCACTTGTGCAATATAGGCAGAAAATAGATGATTCTTATGCTCCTGTGTTTTAAAGCTAGAAGTGAAAAAGAAGTTAACCTTTTTACATATTTCTAATTTTACCAGAAGTCAAAACCCCAACAATTATTAATTATATCTAAAAGGAAATAAGCTGATGCTCATGTTTGAGAAGTTGTAAATAGCAAGTGTTTTGTATTTTCATTATTTTCTGCCAATATTAATTTTTACTTTTTTGCAACCAGATAAAATCTTACATGGCTAAAACCATATATAAACTGAAATTGTTATATTAACAGATTTTTAAATGTTAGATTGTTTTTAAATACCCTTTTAACAAATATAAATTTTAGGTGTTTGTCTATTTCAGTAGTAGCTGATTCCCTGCTATTAAGAATGATCCAGCCTGTACTACATGATCAATATGTTTTCTTTTCTTCTTTCAAGTCAGTGATGGTCCTAAATGGGTCCTGCAGCCTTGGCCTGTCTGGACATTCTTCCTGCTACACTAATCAGGGATCCTTTGTATGCTTGGCTGGCTCTCTCACAGCCAGCATGGGAGCTCCCCTAATTTAAGAGTCATTTCCTAGAGAAAACACACTAACCTCAGCAAGTCCTGATAAAAGATATTTATAGTGTGGGATTCAGGTTTGATTGCTGTGGCTGATGATAATATCATTACTTAGCCATTTTGTCTTAAATCTAAATATTGGATAAACCAAAGATTTGACCAGATGATGGTGCTAGACAAAAAAGTCAAGGTATCACAGGTTATTGTAACTATTCCTAAAAAATTATAAAATTTAACTCATGGCAGTCCATTCAGTAGCTTTGGAGATTTCACTTTTCATAGAAAATCATCACTGGGTCATCAAAGCCTGTTCCAGGGCTTGGTGCTGGCCTACATCTGGTCCTGGTGTAGTGTCTGGTGCTGCCTTGAATTCACTGCCAAGGGTCTGGTCAATAGCTGGAGTTGCCCTGAATGACCTGGTATTAAGTATGGGGCTAGGTGGGGGGGCCCAATGGCTTCTCCATTGTGTCATGATGCAGACCCTGTTGTCACTGGTGGATGGGTAGTGGGGGAGAGTGGTAACCAGACTGTGTGTGTTGGATTATTGTGAAAAAGTTATGAACTGCATTCATTTCAAACCATGAATCATTATAGGGTGATCTGTCTTTTACTAATGTTGGTATATATAGACCATATCCATTATCTTTGGTGATTTCAACATTGGTTGGTTAGTTCATAAAATAAAATTGGTCAAAATAACACAGTCAAGTTTTCTTTGAGGGTCCCATATGACAAATGCATCTTATCTTCACTAATAAACAAGAAAAGCGTCACAAGAACAATTAATTTCCTGACAGCTAGGTTTATAAGATCCTAACATGATGTAAACAAGCTAAAACACATGTACAGGAGAATTATAACAAATTGTTTATCAGCTAACAGCTTATCAAATTCCTTATACAGTAAATAAAATAAACATAAAGAATAAATATATGAGAAATAACTGCAGAAAGAATAGTCTAGCTTGGATTAATGATCAAATATGGTGTCTTATGAAAAAGTGACACTTCTCCAAAGACTGCTTTAAAATGGGCATTAAGACAGGTGACTTATCTAATATTGCCAGTTACAGGCCTATTTCAGTTCTACCTGTTGTACCTAAGATAGTAAAGTATTTGAATAACGTGAAATTTCTTGATGTGCAACATAATTTCTTGACTTACATGCAATACTGATTTCATATTCAACAGAAACCAGTATTTATTTTGTCGTTATTTATATCTTCAGTTGTAGTTGTGTAATGCAACCATTAATTTGCCTAGCTTAGTTTTCTCCAAGCCTAGGGTTCACACAATGCTGTTTCGAATTTGCCTTTGTTTATAATTTATGTGGATCAAGTGACCACTACAATGCAACCACTTAAGGGACTAATCTGGTAAATGGGTCTTGGCAGGCAGTTTTGGAAAGCCTGTTAGAGGATTGTTTATAAAAACAGAAATTCATCCTCTGTTATTCATTACTCCTGGTAATAATAATCTGTACTTTTCAAAATTCAGCCTCACCATCATCACGCCAAACAGAGCTGAGTCACTTTGTTCATATCTGTTTATGGACAGGTGAGGAATCCAGATGTTTCTGCAGCTTATATTAAAAGCTGGGAGAAGGAAAATGATCGTTTCACATTTCTAAGAGAAGTAGTTTTGTTTGCACTACACTTCTGAGGAGCATGCTCTTCACACCCATTTGACAGTCTTGTTTCAAACCTGTATTAACAGGTGTTTTTCATTGAGGCTGTTCTCAACACAGGCTTTGAGTTTAATAAATACTGTGAGCAAATGTTTGGCAAATAGTGGTCAAAATGTAAATGTAAATATATATTTAATTGTCATGAAACAAGTTCAGTTTAGCAAAAGCAGAAATATTGAAAATCAGTCTGCAATAATTATTTCCTATGAGTGATTCTCCTAGTATGTGCTGTCAATAGCTGCATTATACTGTATGTGAAAAGCTTCTGTGGTGGCCACTAGGGACAAAGCACAAAAAAAGTTGAAGCACAAACATTATTGACATGAGCTGAGAATCCAAAAACACATGCATTTGGAAAAATCATACAAGTCAAATCAGAAACATTAAGGAAATTTGCTGCAAATCTAGAAACGGATCCTGAGTTGTTGATTGAGTCTTAGGGACTGCATACACTTTCAGACCTACTATGGTGTAGTTACTGGGTGGTCATACTTCATTATTTGTGGATGGTATGCTTAAAGAGGCAGATGGACCAGAGTTAGTTATTGATTTATAACTTTTGACAAGAGGTTATTTGTGGGGAAAAAAACTGTCATGTGTTTATATTTTGGTGTCGTATATGCTGGTGGTCTATATCTAACCCCTACTAGGAGCAACAACCATCTAATCTTTGGGGTGTATGAGCTTTTCCATTAGGATGTATTTACATTTATATTTTAACTCCTGAACTTGCTGTGCATTAATGATGCTTTGTATCAGAATAAGGCTAATTCATCTTACTGTACAAAAGAATCCCATGTGTGGTAATTTTGTATAGGTGCATGAGTGACCACTGCAATGTTTGGGGTGTTGGTCTTTTGTCATGGTATTAGCATATGGTAATGTGAAATGAATACTGAATACTTATATACCCGTTATACTGTGAGCATGCATAACTGTTAATGTTGGACATGTTTTCACTGCCTTGCCCTCTACTTGTACCAATTCAGTGTCACCTGAATCCTGAAGTGTGTGGAATTAAATTCATGTCAATGTCATTACTGTAGTTTTTTCTAAATACTTGATGTTTTAATTGATACTAACCCCTAAAATCAACCAATTTGTACATTTAAGCATTCTTTGATAATAACGTCTCACTTCACCAGACTCACTTAAGTTTAAATCTTTTTGCACAGTGATGTCATATATAAAACAATGTTTGCCCCTGCGCTCCTAATGGTGGGAACAATACCTTCAGCATCCATCTACAACATCAATGCAATCATTAGGAGTTTGATTAATGATCTGGACGAGACATAACTAGCAGATGGTATGCTGATCTCATGTTTTTGTTGAGCTTGTTTGAGTGCAGCAGCTGTGAGGCCTGTGCTTATAGCAATGTGTGGCGTATTGGCTGTCATTAGTACGGGCACTTTATAGGCAAGATGGAGTCCAGTGACTTCGGACTACATGGAGACAAGTCTATGGCTCTCGCTATGAGGTTGTCTGCCCTATGTGGGCTGCAGATGGATGTGCAGATTCTGGAGAGGAGCCTCACTGCTTAAACATGAGACAGAGAGAGCACTGGTGTGAAGGAAACGTATGATGGTGATTTCTATAAAGCAACTATTTTAATGGTTTCAGTGTGGTTATGACACACTGTGTCCATTTTGTGCAATCCTTCCTTTGCTTTCATATCAGAGGTATTCCTTGCCATGCAGTGACACAGTTTGTATTTTCTGTATATGATCATTAAGTAACTGGTTATTGGATTTGGCATTTGCTGTAGGGAAGGGGACTTTCTAAACGTTTTAAAGTTCTTTGTAAAATTAGACTCATTTCTGTAAACTGGTCTAACAGTCTGTGCTAACAGGATAGGGATCCTGAGGATGACATTAAGAGTCATTATTGTTTTCTCAAGATGTTTCTCTCAGATGAAAACCAGGCTTTGCCCTCTCGTGTGGTATTTTGGAGGGATACAGGGACCTAGGGCAGTCTTTTGAATGGATGAAACATTTAGAAGGGAGTTGCTGCAGCATAACTGAACCACATGACTTCCAAAGAACGATACAAATTAAAGTCAAACTTGGATTGTGGAATAGCTGTCAAAAACTGTAGGGAGTGCAAAAATCCTGATGTGATTCATTAAAGATGAATCTTCCACTGCCTAAATCTCCTACATACATAGATGCAGTTAAACTATGTTTGGTTCTTATTCCCATTTTCCTCCTGTGCTTACCCCTTAATTGTAACATGGATGGATGTGGTACTATATTTATTGTTGTGTTGGAAAATCTCAGTCGCATCAATGAAAAAATCTACACTGATAGGTCAGCATCCTTTTGTTATGAAATATGGATTGGGCCTCTTCAAATAGGACATGGGTTAGTGAGAACTAAATGTTCCTAAATCCTTTGCTGGACTAAAGCCTACCTTTTTTTTTTTTTCGAAGTGCAACTTTGAACTTATTTTTTCTTCATTAGCTCGTGTCTTTAAAGGGGAATTTCTTTGCCCCAAGATAGCTTGGCTTAACTTTGACAGCTGTCCTTTCTTACTAAGGGTGAGAAGAAAAGAGTAACCCTGCCATGTCTATGAGGTAATACCATTAGAGAATTCTTGTGAGAAACTGATGGAAAGGTGGAATATGAGAATCAGGTGATTTTCTGATTTAGATCAAATACAATAATATGAACACCCTTTGGCTTTACACAGTCAAACAGTCTGTGAGCCAGTGAATTCATTTGTCTGTGTCTGGACAGACTGATTACATTACACAGCTCTGTCACAGCCCTGTGGTTTGTGTGGCTGAGTGGTTGTGTGCCAAGGAAGTGGCAGATGTGTATTACAATTTTTAATGGGATTCTATTTTTATAGTTATAGTTCAGTTATAGTGTTTTAGAGTACCAGCATGGGCTCCAGTGGATGTATGTGCGTGCGAATCTTTGTAAATAAGTAAACGTGTTGTCCTGGCCAGGCACTGTTGTTCCTTCTCTCCTGAGCTCAGGTTGCAGCCTGCAGATGGTTCCTTAATCTGCAGGTCCCACTCAGGTCAGCTTCTGCAGAACCAGGTAACATGAGACAAACTCATAATCCTCCAAAATGCATCCGTGGAAACCCAGACAGATGACTTTAATGTCTTCACTTCTGAAAACGAAGCCACACGGAGCTCAATGAAGTATGATGGAGTGGTAGCCCAAGTGTAACCTATTGTCTGCGAGGTGAATATCATTCTTGCTGTATGCTTTTGATGACAACAGATCTAACCACAACCTGGTGGAAAAGAGCTTGAACATGATAGTGGTCAGATTACCTAAGACGTCACTGCATGTAGTGCTAAAACATCCCATCAGTTCCCACTCAGTCTATGCAACCTTATAGCTTGGTCCTGTATAGTGTATAGTAGGCCTATAAGAGTTGTACCACTTTATAGAAATGGACCAAACCACACCACAATGTTACTTGTCAAAGCCATGGTAAGAAATTACAGCACACTCCTGAGGGTTTGATCCTCAGCCAGATAAGAAATTATTTGATGAGATCAGGTTACACCCTCCTAAGCTTGGAAGAGAATAACCACATTAGCTCCTGTGCCTCGAATGTGATAAAATGCCTCTTGGTTGGAGTTATTTCATTTGCTCTTACATATAATGTTTAATAATTTCCATGCTGTGCTATCACTTGCCTAGGCAGGATTTGGTTGTGTTATTTCAGCTAGAAAAAACAACTAGAATTTTTTTCCAGGCCAATCTGAAGGTTGTGAATTAGCATTTGATCCATAATTTCACATTCCAGCCTCAAATGTTTTGACATTTGAGGCAGAAGTTAAGAGCTTTTTAAATTTAGTTGCAACTTTGAGTTTCTTTGACTTATCTCTTCCCCGTATCGTGTCCTTGTGTTAGAACGCATCTTTTTTTAAAACTTTATTTCAGTTTGACCTTAAATTGGTTTGGTCGTGTTGTTTCTATTTCAGGAAGCATGTTCCCCTGTAAGTTAAGTAGAGCATTATTAATGATTCTAGTTACAGGATCATTTGTATTTTTGCCACTTTCTGTTTTTGCCATTCACTGTAGTGTAGGTACCATTACATTAGGAAAACATAAATGCTTTCTGTTTCCGTTTATACACTTTAAATGATCTCTTAAGTGATCTCACCAATATGAAAACAGGCCAGTCTAGTCTAACAAAACTAATTCAACAGCCCAACATTTATAGTATAAGACTTGTACAGTTTATTTGTGAGTACCTGCATTCCATCCTTTGAGTGAAATCTTACGAAAAGGAAAAAGCCCAGTCTTAAAAGCACTGTTAAAAGTATTTAGGGTGATATATAAGTGAGTGCAGACGTTTGTGCATGTCAACATGTGTTTTATTTTTTTTCTCCTGACCCTCAAAGTATTCGAGTGATCCTAATGAAACCAATTTTCATATAAAGACGTCTTTTAGCTTTGGCTCCTCGCACGAAGGCAGTAGCATTTTGGACTCAGCAGCTGTGAGGGGGAGACCTGGCCTTTGAAGTAGCCTCTGGTTATTTTTCTGCTTGACAGATCAGAGTAACTGGGTAGAAATCAAAAGAGAAGTGCCCTGCCGCTCCAGGTAAATGGTAACTCAGAACGGAACCAGGACTTTCTCATAGCTAATATGGATGCTGCTGAGTTAGAGCCATCTGGACAATTTGCCTTGCACCCAAATTCTTGAAAATGTGATGCCTAGTAGAACGAGATACTTGTGGCAGAGGTGTATCAAATGACTGATCAGAAAATACTGCTGCACACCTCAGAAAGACAGGCCTGACTCTGACAAATGATTTGTGGCTGGTGACCAAGGCTATCCAGGCATGTCTGACCAATCACCCCTAATTTCTGCAGGAATTTAAGGTGTGGAAAAAGTTAAAATTCTTGAAATGTAAAGACCCAAACTAAATAGCTAATTTTCCCCATGAGAACAGTAGCTATTGAGGGATGAGAAATGGTCAGTTTAGTTATGTGAGATATGCTTTTCCACCAAAGAATATCTGTTATCTCTTTACCACGGCATTACACACAGTATGTGTTTCATTTTGCAGTGCCCTCTGGAGGTTTCAAAATAAGTTCTGGTGTTAAGAGCAAAATCAGTGAGAGCCATAACACCACAACTGATGGTTAAGTCTGCTTCTTATCAAAGGGATCATGGCTTAGCAGGAACACTGTATTGTAACCAACCAATGCTAACAGTGCATTTGACTCACTGTGGTTATTGTTCTTTTATATATTCTGTACATATATAAGAGAACTAGATTTCCTTAAGGTCTAAATAAAATGGTATATTGTCAGTTGCAACTATAATTGTATCTTTACAGTGTCATTCCTGATCGTTTTATGCATTGTGTAATCTGCCCCCATGTTGTTTACCACAAACTGATGAGATGATGAGGTGAGATAAACTTTATTAATCAGTGAAGAGAAATTCAGATGCTGAACAGAATTATCTTTTAATTAGTTTCACAAACAAGGTCTTCAATAATCAGACAAAGCAAAACATAAATATCAAAGGGAGATAGAATGAATATATTTCAGAAAACATTATTTTGAATTATCTAAATTATTTTTTATTAGGAATTATGATAATGACTAATCACATTTACCCTCCTTGATTACAACACTACACAACAAAGGTAGATTTGCATATAGGTGGTAAGTATCCAGTATCCCAGGAAGATCTGAGTATTTGAGCAAATATACTTGCATTATCTTTGGAATGAAGTGACCTTGGTCAGCTCTGCCTCTCCTGTCTCTTGCTCAATGTGTCACATGTTTTTTACCCTGCCTCCTTGATAATGATATTTGTAATAAATGTAACATTCTTGTGGCACTGGAGGTGAGGGTCAATGAATCAGAAGCACCATGAAAAATAAAATAGCTAATTAGTAGGAGATATAACACTAAACACCCAGGGTTGACCACGAACCAGTTCACATTACATGAAGAAATGGCACATCTTCAGGGTTTCAAGTGAGGGCCTAGTTATGAATTATGTTTATAAAGAGACATCTAGTTATTCTTAGGAAATTCAGCAAATATAACTTTTGAAAGTCAGTAGTCAGAGTTTATTTTGAAAAACCTCTTTACATTTGATCAAAATGGCTTCATAAATACTCATTTTTAATATAACCCTAAAAAAATAAATGGGACTCAAAGTTTCTCCATATATTTGTATGAGGATGGGGGCTGTTGTGTCCCAACTCAGTCCCTACTAATGTTGAGACCAAACCTATGCCCTTCTTTATATACACAAACACACTCACTATGACACACATAAGAAAACAGTGTATTTGTATTTACAGACATTTGCAGCAGTTCAAGAGAACTGGTAAACCCAAGGTACAGTATTAAACTGATAATTTTGCTTATTTATCCTAGACCTAGGTTCTATACCAATAATAATAAAAAAGAATAAAACAGTATGAACAATATGAAAATTGTTAATGTGGTTAAAATTAATGTTAATAGCGATATAAGTCACAATGCTGTTTGGAGGACATTTTAAAGTGTACCATACAAATTGGCATAATGTGATGTTCTTGTATGAGGTTGTTTATCTAGGCCAGTGGTGGAGATGATTTACTGGTGTTTTAATCCAGCCGCTGGTGGCCCTACTGGGCCCATGGAAACTGGGAGGTCTTGGAGAAAAGGAAAGGAGTTAGAAGAGAATACAGACAGAGGTTTGATTTATCTGCACTCAGAGCTTAACCTGCACTTCTCTTTACCCCCAAACTCATCAACCCCAAAGTATACAAGCACACAATATACCATCTAGCCAGGGAGAGTGGGAACGTATCTTTAGAGGATCTGTTTCTCATTAACTATTATGTATGATGTGACACATCAGATATATAAAATCTCAATATTTTTAAGGGAAAAAAAACACCTCAAGTGCTATCACAGTCTAGTGTGTGGAATAATTCATGATGATTAATATATTCTTTATTGTAAGTGATCGTATTAGAACTTTATCTTGTGTTACCTGGACCCTGACAATTGTTTTCCCCTGTTTCTATGGATTACTAGTGACTAAAATTTTTGTTTTGGATCTTGGATCTAGACCCAACCAATCCCAGTGTGTTCTCTTTAAGCTAGTAGTTGTGAAAAACTGGGTCATGCTATTTGGTTGGGCTCTGGTGTCATATTGTTAGTTGTTGAGACTGATTGCAAAGCAGCTTTGCAACGTTTTTAGCCCCTAGACTCTAATCAAAGAAGTGGAAGTTTGGTAATGTTTCCTGACCTGAGTGATGTTCCCCTAGACTGGACCTTGGAACATCTTCAGTAAAATCTCTCTGGAAACGTTTCCAAAAGTGTGCAGATCTCCTTTGTTTGCTCTTGCTTTACATTAAATCAACCGAATCAACTTTATTAAGCCATATTTCTTTACTGTTGCAGTGTAAACTATCAGTCTTGTCAGCAAATGTGTTTGCCCTGGATTGTATACAAACCCATGATAAGCAACAGATAAGTCTATAGCAAGATCTTTATTTCTTAAGAGAAAGACTGCCTTAGGGTTCGGTTCACACAGCACCGTGTATTTTGGTAACACTGATGGCTGATTTCTGATGATAACCTTCACCTATTCAATGGATGGCCAGAACAAAATTTCCAGTAATGACTGGTATGTATTTAAGACTGAGCCCAAAGCTGATGTCTTAAGAAGTGTTCCAGATAGCCTCTTACCAGCTCCACATTAAAAAAGAAACTGCCTGATATTTTTCCATTGATGAGGCCCATTTTAGAGGGTATCAGAAAACACCGTGAGGACTGTTGCTCTGTTGTTCAGCTGCTAACATTAGGAGGATATGAGGTTTTGATACAGTATGTTTTGTATTAAGTCTGAGTATGTTTGTCTCCCTCTGGGATTTAAACATGTTAGCAGATAGCAGTTTTTTCTCCAAGCTAATGTTTTTACTCATGCTATTTGGTTGGGCTCTGGTGAACGGCTGAGTGGGCTGAGAGTCATAAAACAACTAACGACAAAGGTGACTGTCCACACTTTGATAAGGGAAACAAATCCACTGACGCTGATACGCTGTTTTTGTTAAAAGATATTTTAAAATCGACTTGAAAAGTATTCTAGGGCTCAAATGTGAAAGCTGACACAGTAGATGAAATGAGAATCATTAAACAACAAAAAAAGTGACTGTCAGCTTGGGTATTTGGCCATCTTACTAATAAACAATGACAGGAGTTGACTCTACTTTGTGTGTGTATGTGTATGTGTGTGTGTGTTGTGTGTGAATGCATGAGCACATGTTTCTGTGTTTTGTATTGTGGTCAGGGCAAACCCAACTTGGCTCTGCTTGAACAGTGTAGGATAAAGGCTCATACATTTTAATTTATTGCCCCCATGTCAAGCAAGAAGGAGCAAACACAATGCCACAGGGGGAAATGTTATTTGGTAATGAGAATCAGCTTCAGGAGCACTACTTTAAAAAAAAAAAAAAAGTCCTGCAGTGGATCTATGTAAATGAAACTAGATGTGAGACACAGTAGGTGTCCTAACAGACCAAATGGATATCTGATGCAGAACAGAAGATCCATGTTGGGTGTTTTTAGGAAACATTTTTTTCCTGTACATCATACCAGTGGCAAATAAAGAATATTTAAAACCACCTAAGATTTTCAAATCTTCGATCCTCTATCAAGATTAAGTGAAATTAAGTGAAGGTGTTCACCTCTGTTTCATTGTTACTGAAGAGGACTCTTTCAGCCAAAGGGGATTTTAGTCCATGACTAAAGTGTCGTACCCTCTTATCCCAGACCTCTCTAACGCCTCCAACCCAGGTCAAAGGCCATGTATCCTCCCCACTGCTGCGACTACTTACAAAGAGTTCAGCGTCAGTTTATCTGAGTAACAACATGGCACTAAGGTGGAACAGGACATTTCCTTTCCCAAGTCTTGTCACGGAACATTAAGTAATGTAACAAAGCCCTCTGTTGAGGGATTATCACTCTGACTGTGGGGCTTATTTGTTCCATTTAAAGATGAAAATAGTGGCATTTCTGCCCAAGCCTTGACAATTGATTCTAAAAGTCTGACTTGTGTACAGCATATTCGCACCTGACACACAAATCAAACGAACACTTTGTTTGCCTGCTGTGGGTCTGTGAGGAGTTTTGAGTGTATATGCCTCGTCAGTCAACTGCAGTGCAAAGGGCTAGAGTTTTTTTTTTCTTTGTTTCGTTAAATGTTATTTTCTTTAAATTATTTATGAAATCTTAATTGTAGTAAATATTGAAGTGAAAACACACTGATCCAGATTTCTACATTTGCAGTGCCAGCAGCCCAGTTTTCTTTGACTTGGACTTAAAGCTTGGAGTTGTGATTTCTATTTGGCCAGTGATGCGAGAGGACCAACTTGCTGTTTGACATGGAACACCATTGTGTAATGCTGTAGAAGATGCCAAGAGCATGGGGTTCATATGGCAAACTTGATGTGATGTGGAAAGTGCACAGAGCACATTTTATAGGCAATTTCTGTCACACTTTCTGACTTTACATATTTGCGGCTGAGCTTGGTTACTGTTTCTCCAAAACAGGATTCGTACAGCTTCCCTAAACATAATTATTTAACCTGATTTATCTATACGCTTGCAGGATGTGGCTGGGTTATACATCAGCTTGCAAATGGATAAAACACCTATGACTTGAAGAAAATACAAGTTTCATTTTGTTACTGTTTTTGTATTTATTGGTTGCCTTTTATTGCTGATGGGATCCTCAAACTCATCTTTAGCCCCACGTATCAGATTAGAAGACTATAAGTATTTACTGGCTATTGTAAATCTGTCTGTTTATATCCCTTTTTTCTTTACATACCTGAATGGGAAAGAACAAGTGCAGAAAGCACTTCCACAGCTGTGGTGTTTTGCATTCCCAAAGCCTGTTTATCTAAGCTATAGGCTGTAATATTTATGGTGTTTTTAATTCAGTCAGTGTACAGTTTTGATTTCACCATCAGCTCAAGTGGTGTACAATATGTGGCAAGGGGTCTATAAAACCTTCAACATGTTTTATCCCTTTCTTTTTTAGGTGTATGGTTTCAGCATGTCTGACACCAAGCTAAACACATTCATCATCACACAAAAGGACACGCTATTTTTCCAGTTTTTCAGGATTTAAATTGAACTCACAGATTGAGTTCAGCTGCAAGATGGTTGCGATCAGCAGCTGAGTAAGATTTGTAAAATTATAAGATATCTTGTCTTCTGTACTGATACAAATCCTCTTCTCTGTGTCTCAGAAGATTTTCACCAAACTGGTCATGAAATTTTTCAGTCTCTCCATTATGAATGTTCACTGGGTGCTGTGGCCATCTGGACTCAGATAGAAAGAGAAAATGAAGCAGGAGGAATTAACATGGATTCTTATTGGATATGAATGGTTGGAAAAAAAGTTGACATTTTCTTCTCTTCTCCATTTTTTATTACATATTTACTTGCATTCATCAGGTTACAAAAGTCAAACCTTTTACTTCTCTTTAATTATAGTAAAACAAAAATAATTGATTACATCAACTTAAAAATAAAGTTGTTCATACACAGGAGTGCTTTTTTCCTGAAATGTTTTAATTTTCTCCTTTCTGACCTTGTCAGAGTGAATGAGAATGCATGTCCCAATGATGATAATAGAAAGATATTGTTCCTGTATTGGTTTCTTCCCCCTAATGTAGGCTCACTTTGCAGCAATATATACACTGAAAAAATTCCATGTTTACAACATATCAGAGAGAAGGAAATTTATAAAGGTTAAGGATTGGGTTCAGATTGATTACAGTCTGTGGGTCCTTGGCTACGTGCAAGGACCCTGTGCAATTCTTCAGTCTTTCCATCCCCCTAATGCATATTCAAGCACGTGTGTATTCACAATGAAAGGCAGATTGGCTCCAGGTCAAGGGATCTCTGCTAAAGAGAAGTCCTGAACAAGAGAGCTGATCGTCAGCCAAGCAGGACAGTTACACAGTGGAGCACGGGAGGCCCCACCATGTTTGCTGAGATCTAAAGCCCCTCTCTCTCTTTGTTTGCATTTTGTTCCCTACCACAGCTGAGCAGTACACAGAAAAGCCTTTTCTTACCCTTTCTCTGTCCATACTATCTTCACTTTTAACTTTCTCTGACTCGGCTGCTTTCTGACAGTTGATTCAATTCCTGTGTGCTAAAGGAAATTGTGTGCTTAACTGGATTATTGGAGTTTCTTCAAATGAGTGCTCACCCACCCACATAGCCCCAGGTTCTGACTCTTTCTACTCTCTCCTGTATGTTTCCAGACTCCGCAGTCTGCAGAAGGAACATTCAAATGTGAAGATGGGAGTGTATTAGAATTTAGTAACATTAAGTTATAAAAATGATAACACATATACAAGTGTTCATAATGTTAAGAGGTTTTGTTTAAACTCACAGAGAGCAATGGAATTAACAATTTTCTGACTCACACTTGTAGTAAAACAATGTGAAAATTGAACCTGATATGGGGCATGAAAGCAGGTCTAACTGTCAGACATCTCCACTGGATACCACCATCAATGTGCTGTTTGGCCCAGGTTTACAGGGACACTAAAGTGTCCAAACACACACAGGCATCACTGGAATTGCACCTGTTGGCTCCTGTGGTCGTCTTTCCTGAAACCTGCCCCTCTGGCACTTTCCGTGAAATATTAGTTTTTTAATAAACATGGGGATGATCAGAGAGCTAAGGAGGGGGGCAAGAAAAATGGTGAAATAAATCTTAGTAGAAGGAAAGTAGGCAGAGAGATTTGAAAGAGGAAATGGGTAGAGTGGGCGCTGATAGCTTATGAGGATATGAAAGAGACTGGATGAAGAAGCTTAGGGAAAGGAAAAGTTTTGTTCTCATATAAATGTTCACTTTCGCTGTGTGGCCCTTCAGTGGGTCATAAACATAGCAGCGGTTGAGCAGTTGTGTAGTGGTTACTGATTTTCTCCCGTAGAAAGGAAGCAGAGTCTAGGGCATAGATTAAAAGGCCTCTCTACTACCCGCGTGCGAATCACAAATCATAGAGCCACAGTGCTTCCCCTTGCCCAGGAACCCAACAAACACCCTGTTAAAAGCTGCAGCCACATCCCCATGTTTTCATCTTACTGGGCACAGAAAACAGAGTTTGCATTCTATTTAAACTAGTGTGTGTACAAAGCTTTCCATGTGGACACCAGTTCTGCAGCTGATGTCTGTTAACGTTCCAGTTGAGCTTTTATGCTTCATTATTGGGTGTTTTGCTTGATGATTGCACTTGGTTTGCTCTTTAAAGCACAACTGATCATTTACCAGAACTGTTGTGTTCACGTATAATTATGTTACTACAGTACCAGTCACAAGCTATGACACACTCTCATTCACTGATTTCCTTTGTGTCTGTACTGAAGATTCAGTACTATGAATTATTCCATATATGGAATTACATAATTTTAAAAAAGTGTTAAAGCAAAAATATGTTTTAGACTCATCAAACCTCCATGGCAGCTTGTTGGCAATATTTTAGCCGCGTGCAGTAGTCACCTGGCATAGTTTCCAGTTACCTAGTGTGGCTTGTCAAAATGTAATTAATAGGATTTGTTTACATCTTAAAGCATTTGAGTTAATCAGCTGAGGTAATACACCTATTCCACTACTGTAATAATATGTATTATGTCAAGAACTACTGTAGCCTACAGTGCACCATTAGTTTACAACATAAAGATTAGTTAATCCAGAACATTTTAACGACTTTGCAAGTTTAAGAGGAAGAACAAGAGTTTTTTTTCTTCTGCAGAGGTTATGCTTATTAGTTATCAGCATCAGAAATTGCTAACAAACATCAACTGTTCAGAGGAGACTGTGTGAATTAAACCTCCATGGACAAACTGTTGTAAAGAAATAAATGAATAAACACTAATGATAGAACCAATTAGGAAACACAAAAAAATGGACATTAGACAAGTGGAAATTTGTGCTTGAGTCTAATCAGCCCAAATTTGAGATTTTTGGTCCCAACTGCTGTGTCTTTGTGGGACGAAGAGAAGGTGAACAGATGGTATCTGCATGTGTGGGTCCCACCGTGACGCATGGAGGAGGAGGTGTGATGGTGGGGGGTGCTTTCCTGGTGACACTGTTGTTGATTTATTCAGAATTCATGGAACATTTCACCAGCATGACTCCCACAACATTCTGCAGCAACACAGCATCCCATCTGGTTTGTAGTTACTGGGACCAGAATTTGTTTTTCAACAGGATAATGACCCTCTCGATTATGTTAGGACAATTTGACCAAGAAGAAGCGTAATGGAGTGCTGCATTGGAGACCCTAGTTGCCTCAAACACCAGCCAACAAACTAACAAGTGCTCTGGAAACTCCTTCCTGATTGGAATCGCATCCTTGATAACTACCTCATTAAAATGGTTGGAAGGAAAGATTGTGCAAATCTGTTATCGAAGAAAGAGGTGGCTACTTGCAGGAATATCAATTTTAAAATATGTTTTGTTTAAACATTTCTGCTGACTTAATAATCAGTTATTTTTCTTTCATTATTTTGATGTCTTCAGTATTTACCTATGATGGTAAAACAAAGGGTACACCGTTTTCATTCATGAACTTAGATAACATTTAGCTCTAGGAGGATTTTACGATAGTCATTCCCAGAGACTGTACAAAGCCTCATTGGTGTCTTCAAGGTTGAAAATGCAAAACACAGTTTATCTGTAATTACTCCCATGAAGTTTCTCATATCCTTCTCAGGTATAAAACATTACTGCAAATAGAGGGATTTGTTCTGTTTTCTTTGCAAATCTGTGTGACCTAAGTGCTTGTAATCGTTAAAGGAGTCTTCTGACTTCATTTTCTTTGTGATTCATTTATTGTTGGGTCCATCTGAGAAGAATTAATCCAGAAAAAGAGAACTGTATACAACAATTTTATTGAATAAAATAATAGAAAGAAAAACAAACCATATAATGAGTAGGTGTATTCAGACTTTTGACTGGTGCTATGAATGTCAATGTGCTATATATACTCTAACCTAATCTCTTTTATTCTTGCCATATCCTGTTAAAAATGAATATTCTGTCCTTTCTGTGGCCTGGGGCCAGTTTAGGCATCTGAGGGGATGATTGAGCGGCCTATCTGCCTTACGTAAATCCTAATTCTTCCTCTCAACAGGCCACTAGCGGCATGCTTTATAGGATTATTTTCAACCAGGCATTTTGAACATTGTAGCATACATAGGCCTTACTTCCCACATACCCCCCTTTCTCCTTGTTCCCGCCTTTCACCTTCTCGCCTGAGAGGATTAGTAAGGCTTCCGGAAATGGAGTACCACTTGGTGAGGATGAGACTTCCAAAGGCTCCTCAAAGGCAGGAAGGAGCTTGACTCTGGCTTCATGACAACAATTACTGCTTTCTCTCAGTGTCTGCTGGGAGGTCAGCATTTGAGAAGGTAACAAAGTTTGCCTGTTTTATGCAGAGAATGTCCGTGTAAACAAACACTTTTGCAGCAGTATTTTTTTTTTACTCCACTCATGAGACTGAGTGGAGTCTGTGGAACCAGTGTGAGAAGGAAAATGATTATTTGTTGAATGTGTTATTGTTTGGTGGTGTGTTGATTTGTGGCTACAGAGGAACTCTTCTCAAGAGGTCTCTTATGCTTTACCAATCCCCTTTCCCCTTATTTCTAATAAAACTTGTCAGAGGCAATCTTTGCTTATTGGGAACTCCAGCAAAGCGGTATAAAAACTGACTGTGACTCTTATACCAGAATTGAGGTGAATACAAAGACTGTTAAATTTTGCACCTAAAATTTCTTCCAAAGTTTAGGGGATATTACTCCGTGTCAAGGGAACTGTCTGTAGGAGAAGCCCAATTACACAAAGCATCATTTCAGAAATATAACTTATCAGTGGCATTCTGAGCTGATAATGCCATTAATGCAATTTATCTTCCAAGTCCTCCTGGATTTGCCTTTTGCAAAGTTTGGCATGTTTCCTAAACTCAAAAAAAAAAAAAAAAAACCAAGTGGAGTTAAGTTGCATGGCAGTGCTAAAGGTGCCTCAGGCTTTGCCTGGTTACCACATAACTATCATTGTCTTAGCTGCCAGAATGTCTTTCATCTTTTTACTTGTGAGTCAGATAGAGGAATCTGTATCTCCCCACTGTATCTGTCTCATACCTTCAATGCTTACAGCACTGGTTCCCAGCCATTTACCCATTTACTGAAACCCAAGGCTCTCCCAAATCATTTCCATCATCATGTGAGTCACCATATCAGAAGAATGACAGGATTGCTTTCTCGGACTATCTTTTCACAAGATGTTCTTGGAAGGTCCTAATCCTGCTTTATGGTGGCTGCCTGGGTGGTCTTTCACATTTCTGCAGGAATTATTCTATACACTATTGCTAAACTGTATCATTTGCTTGAACATAAAACACTATAAGTTTGAAAGTTTACATGATTAAGAGCTCTGCTGTTACTGTATCAAAATAACACAATGGATCCATGGATTTTGAAAATAGTGCCACACCACGACCAGTGGTATTAATCTGTGCTGACTGTTGTAGTTATTTGGAAAGCTAGGGCAATATTTTAAAAAAATCCTAAAGTTAGATTATTTTATAAAAATATTATCTTCAATTTTAAGTGAAACTTCTACTTAATCTGTAACTGCCATTTTTTACACTTATCACTGAGAGCCATGGTTGACCAACAAATCTGGCATTTAGCATGCCATTAAGAACAGACCACAAAATCCTATCATTTATCTAACACTTGATCTCAAATTACTGTTAATGAGTTCACTGTGTGTTAGTGTATTCACATTGTCTGTAACACTACCTGTTAGGGCTAGGTGTCAGTCTTGATGTTGTAGCAATGACTGGCAAATGACTTATTTTTAATGCATTTACGTATGAAGCACAAGTACACATAACACAGTACCTGAGTACCTACTCAGCAAAGGTGTTAACATGACATTTGCAATAAAGAAATTAGTTAATTTTGTATAAACATTTTGTTTTGTGTGATTCCTTTGGCTCTATTGAGGACATGACAGTGCCAGATACTGTGGTTTGCATGTATGTTATGTCATAATATGTAACATAGGGTCAGTGAAAACTTCATCCCTTGGGGAGAAATAACATTTATCTTATCTTTTTTATCTTCTGAATGGTAGAGCAGGAAGGAGGCATGAGAAGAGCCCCTGCCACATGCATGTGTTTCATGTTCAGCTGTCACTGAACCACAGAAGCCCCCTCCCCATTTCCCAAGTTCTCTTTCTGTTTTTCCTTTAACCTTGTCACCCCTCTGTTCCTACTGTATTCTTTTCTTCACGTTTTCCCCCTGTCACCTGCCTATGATGTTTTTCTGCTGTATATTCATGACCAACTGTTTGTTTATCTCCTTTTCTCTGGATGCCAGTCATCTCCAGCTTTCAGCTGTGCCTGTCTGGCACGAACTTGAGATGACTGACTGACTCATGACTAACTGATTTACACACCCCTTCCCACATCCCCCTTCCAAAGTGGGATCCCAGGAAGCAGCAGGGCCAAGGCAAATGTTCTACCTAGCACCTCTGAGGACCTTGTTTTGTTATTATAAACAGTCACACCTGGGTGCAGCTCCAGATAGAAGTTATTTAAAGTGGCCATACGCTCTTCTCCCCAGGTTAGCGGTGTCTTGCATCCTTTCTCACAAGGACTTCAAGCAGCTGGCAGATTTAGTATCCGTCATGTGTCACGAGTCTACAGCACTGCAGTACAGCAGAAGGTTAACATGGCAGTAGCCATGTGCTTGTCATTTAAAATTCTGTTTAGCACAAGAAAACGTCACCACTAGGCTTTGCCTTGCTGTGCCTAATGGCTGTATCTCTCAGCATCAGTTTGAGTGCTGTGTATGTCATTCAGACATAAAGAATGGGGCTAGTGAACCGAACAGCCCCCCAGCACTGGCCTCTGCCTGCACCTGCAGGCAAACTTGATGGCTGAAAAACTGGAAGGAAAAAGGAGGGTTGGGGTGGGCTGGGGCAGCGTGAGGGTTGGGTGTGAGATGTGAAGAGGTTTAGATTGAGTTTATGAAAATATCTTTGATAAGAGACAAGATGAAGGACCTAATTCTAAGACTAAAAAGAGAAAATTGGTCATGTTGCTAATTTCTGTGTTAGATAATTATCAGTAGGCTTGATGAAATCTCTGTTAAATGGAGATGGGAAGCTCACGAGCAAAATGGGGGTTGCCAGTGAGCCACCACCCCTCCACAGGTCATTCACTCATTGCTGAGAGGCCTCCCTCTACCTCTACTTGATCTTGTGACCATCAAATAAAGTATAAAAGAAAAGCTGAGATTAAAGGTCATCATGAAAAAATGTATTATGTGTGTTGGCATAAGATGACCATTATTTCCCACAAGTCCTTTCTAGATGGGCCCTTCTCAGATTTGACTGTAGACTTTTTCTTCACAGAAAACTTTTTAGTCTGCATAGATTTATAGTGTTTACAGATGTGCTCAGCTATTGAAAAAACAGTCACTAAACCCAAGAGGGGCAGCCATCATTAATCCAGTGAAGAGTTCAGGGATTTGGTTGCCCCTGGCCTGCCTGAAGGTCCTTTGGAAACCTCTCGGCTGTGAGAATAGGGACTGGGGCTGGAGGTGTGGGTTGGGATGTGTGTAACCGTGCAGGAGGGGCTGGGGACAGTCTTTGTGAATTTAGTTAATCTAATTTGAGCTCCTTCCCCCTAAGGCCCTTCTCTCCCTTACCGCTGCCCCTGATTCAAACATCAGTCCAAACTGAGGAAAGTTTATTATGTCCCTGGGGACATAGGTTTTGTTTAGTTTAACTCAGAAGGCGGATATGAGCATCTTTCTGCTGTTGAGATATAGCATGTACATGTGTATGAGACATCACGTAATGCTATCATTTTAGAAAGCAACAGAGTCTTAAAAATGAATCAATATGAAAACGAATCAACCTAAAGTATCAAAAGGTTTACACTACACGGGCACCAAAATACACATTAATTAAGAAGCATTTCAAAAGGCACCATCAATGTAGTCAACGATAACTGTCTGTAAACCTGTTAGGATGTAATTGTATTTATCACAGGACAACTTGAAATAGAGGCCAGTGTTGATTCAGCTTATAGAATGTAAATGAACTGCTTAAAAGCCTTTCTCTGTGGTGTTTCACACCTCTGATTAACTCATTGTGATGCTTTCAGATATCAAATGGGTATTAACTCATTGGGGTGTGTCTTTGAGGTAGCAACTGAGCATCATCAGGGTCTCCTAATCCTTTTTTAGTGTTTCAATGGGTATGAAAACGATTAATGGTTAATGTGACAGCCTGTCTTCACTAATGTCCCGTGTTTTGCATGAATGGGTGGAAATTCGATTGTTTAGAGTAGGAAATGCAGCAGTGACGGTGTTGTTGTTAAAGGTTAAATTATATGTGTTTGCTCTATTAATCAGCTGCCTTCTAGTTGTAAACCCATACCCATCTTATCTTTATGTATTTCCTCGTCTTTCTCCTTCTGTCTTACTCTTTCATTGGCTTTGTAATAGTAGTGTCTTCCCCTCTGCCTTCCTTTTTAACTTAAGGCAATAGGTGGTGAAGGGCAGGAATGCAGCCATGAGACTGTAAGGATTTATCACACTGGGGCGTGAGGGCTGCTGCGTGTGCTTCTGTGCCTGCAGTTGTAACACTTTACTGCCAGCAGCATTCCCACCAAGGACCCAACACTGACTTTTATTGCTTTTCAGTTTTAATTCTTTAGACCCCATAGCCCACTCTGTGGCTGCAATAAGACGGACGGGAGGAAAAGGCCAGGGAAGTAGTTTGCGTGTGAGAATAAAATAACGTTACAAACTAATATAAAGCGTAGAAAAAGTTTGTCCCCATCTTCTTCATTGACTTAAACATGCGCTCTCTCTCTCTCTCTCTCTCTCTCTACTCTTGTGCTGTGGGTTTCTCCTCCCATTCCTCCTCTTTCCACTCCTCTCACTCTCCCTGTCGCTTCCTCCTAATCTGCCGCTCAGGTTACGATGACTGGGGGTTTTCTTGCTTCCATCTCGTAGGGTGCCTGTGTGTTTGTGTGACTGCGCGTGTGTCTCCCTCTGCTCCGAGCTGTGCGTCCTTGTCCCTGCCTCCTGGCAGCAAGGAGCCACCCAGCAGCCGGGCTGTGATTGGACGGGGGAGGAGGTTTCTTGACACAGCGCAATGCGGACTGCTCCAGGACGTGTTTCAACAGATGGTCGAGGTTAGAGAGTGTCATCACATCGGAGAGAGGATTAGAGGAGAGAGGTTGTCTCGCAGGAGCTGTGTGGTCCCCCCTGCTCTTCAACCCCAAACCCCCTGTGTGAGCGGAGGGAGACCTGGTGGAGCAGCGCCAGGAGAAAACTCAGAGAGGAATCCTAGTCTTGCCTCTCTCAGTCGACCAGCACTCTGCTCTCCTGCCTTTCAGGTAGGCTATTTCCTAACTTTCTCTCTTAATGTCAGTTTTCAGCGTTTCCACCACTTTGGCCATGTATGCTCCTGTGAGCTGACTGAGTTAGCACTATATTTTCTGATGCAGTTTACAGGGAGCAGTTTGACTCTTTGGGCCTGTGGTGGTGGGGAACTGTGCTGTGTGCTGGTACAGCAGCTCTGTGTGTGCAGGACTTCATAGTTTCCCCCTGAATGACAGGAATTCCTCCTGTCCCAAATTCCTGCGTCTCCAGGGATTAGAAGGCATGTTTTCTCAAACCTTAAGCACCCATCTGTTCAGTTTTGAAAGCAGGATAGTTGAAAGTCAAAACAGCTACAGTTTATTTCAAAAACTTTGCTGTCACTTAATGAAAGTATACTGCATGACCTGTCAATGGGGGCATCCTAGGACTTACTATTAAAAATCACTGTGTGTAATAGTGTGTTTTGTGTATAGTGAATGTATTTTTTGAAGATAAATTGTTTTCTTCGCTTTATTGGGAGGGAATCGAAGCACAACATCCCTGGTGAGCCGTTTAACATTAACTCACTTTAGCCCACATAAAGTTTTTCCATTAATCTTATTCAGAGTGCACTTGTGGCAGATTGTGTCAGTGTGCGCTATATGGATGAGCTGCTGAAGAACGCTTTCTGGACAGACTGTCAGGGCTGGGCAGAGAGGCTGAAACTCAGGGAGTGCACACATCACTTCAGCTATTTAAGTCAAGTCAAGTGAGAAGGCAAACTTGCCACTGGTGTGGGAATATGATGGATAGTATTTATGCCTAGCTCCAGGCACTGTGTGTGTATGTTTTTGTGTGTCAGTATGTGTGTGTGCGAGGTGTTTGTAAGTGGAGATTGTGCAGCTGTGAAAGGCTGTGTGGACAGCGGGCCGGTCGAGAGGAGAGGTGGTTGTATGGATGAAAGCTGCTGTTGTGTGAATTTGTGTTTACCTTGGTAAACCAGCCATAGCTACACTTCCTGCTTGTTACTTGAAATATTTAGTACAATCACCAATAGACTGTGATGACTGTTGCTTTAAGACTAGTGGAGACATTCGTACAAAATTTGGTTGTATGAGCAAATTGAAAGCTTGGAACGTAAATTGATTACAGGGACACACAGATAGTTTCGGAACATACATACATTAGTGATGTTTTGACTTTTGATTTCTTTCTTTTATTTTTGTTCATTTAATTGAGAGAGTGATTGCATGTAATCCAGCACCTGAATGCTCTACAAATGTAGATGTTGTAGCTCCACATATTTTGCTTCTCTTAATATTTAGATTTTGTTGCAGGTGGGGTTGAATGTTGCAGAGCATGTTTACACTTTTAAAAAGTCCCTCTGATTGAAGAATCAAGTAAGTTACTTCTGTCTCTTTCTTGGTGTAGAGAATTTATCCTTCTGACCCAGTTTTCCCTTGTGGCCAAACTATGCTGTGGTCCCATTCAAAGCCGATTACTTGTATCAGGCACAATTCGTGTGTTACTGGATGGTGAGCCTGGAGAAAGAAAGAGACACTTTCAGTTTTGACACGACTGATCCAAAGTCCACCCTTCACTTAATTTTCACTCGTCAGCTTTTAGATTGAATGTCTGATTACCCTACCCAGAGTAAAGCAGCTTTGGGGAATTTTAAATACAACCCTGACTGCCAGCTCTGAAGAGAAGGGACATACTTTAAACATTTAGGCTTCACTGTGCTACCAACAAGACCATGAGCAGCTGCTGCAAATAATTAGGTTTTAGGGGGTAGATGCTTGCCAAGACAAACGTTGTTCCAGTAGCGGCATTGCCATCATTTTAGTCTACAGCATGCGTGTCTATGTGTGAAAGTAAAAAGTGAAATAATTCACTCTTCTGGTATGTATGGTAAGTAAGGGAAGAGGAAAAGGTAGTATCTGTGGTTTTTATTTGTAAAAATGGACCAATGTGGTGTGTGTGTGTGTGCGTGTGCGTGTGTGCGTGCGTGCGTGCACGCGCGTGTGTCCACTTAAATACCAGCTACAATGAATCAGACTTCCCAAACATCTTGTGCGACTTCTTAATGGAAAATAATGATTTCAGTAAATGAAGAAATTGAAAAGTGCATACGTATTTTATTTTACGATTTTATTTAATCTGAATCAGAGAGTTATCCTGCATTTTACTTTCCCAAACTAGACCCTACAATGACAGAAGTCATATTTATAAATTCTGTCATCATAGTGCTCTGTTTGTTGCAGTAAAATGAAAGCCTTATAGATGACTTTCCATTCTAAGAAAGAACAACTGGATCTGCAACTGGAGAATGATACATTATCCAGATTGTAGTGACCATTTTTGATCAAATTCCACCCAACCAGTAAAACTGTTTTATGATATAACAGACAACTGTGAGTGAAAATTCCCCAGATTAGCTTTGTAAGATTAGGAAAATGCTGGTTCCTTACATTCATTCCTCTGGAAGATATAGAAAAATGTGCTATGTAAGAATAGTTTGTGTGTGTTCCTTTGTGTGTGAGCAGGTTAAGAAAATGTTTCCTAAACCACCATCCCCTCTCACTTGTTTATCTCTTCAGCTTAATGATAGTGTTCCTTGCACTAGCCTGATTGCATAGTAGAACCGGAGTAGATTGCACAGTCCTATCACTGCAAATGACCAGTATTTGAACAGCATTTGCTATGCTTTTATTTATGTGGGCTCTAGACAAGACTGTCTTTAGATGAATCATCCACTTTCTTAGTTCCTTTGTTGTCTTAAGTGATCAAACATTGCTGCAGAGTTTCAATGCACACATCCATATACAGTCTGTGACACATACATACAAGCTTTAAATGAAAAGTTTCCAGGTAATGTACCATGCATATCTGGGCGCATACAAATAAAACAATTTGTTGATCCACTTTGGGGTATTTGGGAGCCAACAATAGCATCTATGAGTGTTGGTCTCATTTGAGCGGTAAAGATCAGGACATGCAAACATCACCTCCAGCTCATTGCTTGTAGCAATGCCTGATCCTCCAACCTTCGATCTATCACTTGCACACGTTAAAGTAGCAGCAAACCAGATGTATATCTGATGTTTTACCTTTTTTATGTCTGCCATTATTCCTCAGTGGCTTTGTCTTGATCCTCTGCCCTGATGACTGGTGGAAAAAAAGTGTTTTGTGAAGAAAGGGTTTGGCAGAGTTCTCAGTATACAACAGCCAGGACTGACCTCTGACCAGGTCTTTATAAATAAAGCATGAGTGTGAGGAAGAGGATTTTAATTCTTTTTTCTGTGTAATGTCCAGAGCAGCTTTTGTTCAGATCTCAACCCACCTAGATGCAGCATGGGCTTAAGGGGGAAAAGAAGAGAGCTGGGTCAAAAAAGACACAGAGATGGTGAAGTGAAAGAAGGATAAAGTAGAAGAAGGTGAGGTAACAGAGAGGGAGGTGTGAACATGGGATAATGAGGGGAATCAAAGTATAGTCGTTTGAAATGGACTGAGAAGATGTTGTGATCTCATTGTGATCAGAGGTTGGATCTTATGCCCACATTTTTGGTTGTCACTCACACATGCATGTGTTTGAAACACATGGGCTCAAACATAATCTTGTAATGGAACATAGAAAAAAACTTGTACACACACACACACACACACACACACACACACACACACTATCCACTGGCTCACCCCCTCTGTCCTCTACCTCCTAGAGCGCTGCACTGTCCCTGCTTTGTCATCTCTCTTGTCCAATAATTCCCTCCCCAGGGAGAAGCAATCTGTTTTAGATTTGAAAGAGAAAGGGCCCTGCCTGTATCACGTACAATTAAGCAACCGTCAGAATGTGTCGGCGTAAGTTTGAAGGAAAGAGTGCTGCCATTGGGGGGTTGTCCCTTTCATCTGCTGCCTTTCCAGAATGGAGATAATGGGGTGGGAGGGTGGGAGGGATGGGAATGGACAGGGTGGGGGCTGAAGAGGTGAATACAGTTCTTCACCCCTCCATCTCACTCTGCATCTTGACTAATAGAAGCCAGCATGCGTTTGTTTCAGCTCTTCTGCTCCCTTTCTTTCCTTCACCCCTGGAGCAGCAAATACATTCAGCCACTGCCAGCACTCCCCTCCCCTGCCTGTGTGGATCTATGTGCTTGCCCTTACTTCAACAGCCCAACTTTTCCATGTGGATCAGATCTTTGAACGGTTGTAGTATTAAAGGTTGAGCAATGTTGTTTATGCTGACAAGGTTAGTTCAGCTGAGTTTGGTTTGTGTCTCTTGAATATACTGAGATGATGTATTGACTGCATTCATTCAGCGTTGGCTTAAGATATGGAAATATTTGCTCTATGCTATGTAAGACAATTAGTTTTCCGGTAGATGCTGAATGTTATGTGCATTAAGATGTGGACTTTTTATCAGGTAGGATAAAGTTAATTAAATTGCAGATGACATTACTGTACGCTTTGGAAAGCCACACTCTGAGCTATGGAAAGGAGAGCTCTATTGTGTACAAATTACAGGTTACATTTCTGTGTCTGAATCTTAGTGTTGCTTTCAGTGAATGACGTGCTGCACACACACACACACACACACACACACACGAGTATGTGATATCTAGAGCACATACACATATGCCAACAGGCATGGACTGATGGGAGTCTTGAACAGGCACAGGTGCAATTGGACGAACATGTTTTATGAGAGGTATCATGTTAGTGTGTCATAGCCATGCAGAAGTTTGTTTATAGCACCGAGGGTCATGCAGTCTGGTTCTCATGGCCTATGTTTGTCTATGGTTCCCAGAGAATATGTCCACACATGCTCCACATTTTAGGGGTGTTTAGTTTCATGTGCCAGCAGCAGCAGCGCTTAGGTGGGGTTTGCTGACTGTGCTGCTGCCACCTCAATGTGAGGTGGTAGCGGTATTGTTAGTATGATTAGAATCCTAAATCTACTTAGGAGTGGGTTGGTTTGTACTCACATAAACTAATCTGGGGAACTGTTTTCATAAGATTAATTATATATCAAACCAGCTGACTAAGATCTAGAAGGAAACCTCCATGGCCAATCTGGTTTTTGCAGCAAGCATATCTTCTATATCATTATCTTCTATCCGCTTCTTTTAACTTGTAACTTGGTTAGCTTTATTGGATCAATGTGGAAAGCTATTGGTAACAGTGACTTTGTTATTGAAGTTAATTGTCTGTATGGTTGGAATTATTGTATAAATGATGTTTTGAGGTTTTCTATTCCAAGAAACACAGTGCCTGATCTGTTTATGTGTTTGGCTTCCTGGTCTTTTTTTGCCCATTAGCAATCAGTGCACCTAGAGAGAGAAACCTGTTTCTTCCAGATTACTTTTGAATACTTAACATATGTCTTCTCAGTGTCAGTAGTCAGTGAAAATTACAGGGCTGTTGAACTTGTTAAACTGTTGAGCTTAAATAAATCTTTTAGAGTTTTGCTCTTTCTCACTCTCTCTTACTTTCTCCCTCTCTTTTTCTCTGTGCCACCATGCTGGTGATTTCATGGAAAAGGAAGTCAGTCTCTTTATTCTTGACAATTACCTCAGTGGAAACCCATTGAAGCAATTTGCCGTAGCTCTCTTTTGTGGTAAAAGGAATAATTTATCTGGGGTATATTTGACACGTAAAAGAGACAAGAAAGCCACCCATGAGTGAGCAATATGTTCTGCTCTTTCTTGCTCTGAGTTTTTTTTGGAGCTGTTTCAGCCAGATAAAGCCTTTCTGATGGGAGTGTGGCAGGAGGGATATATATTCACTGTATTTTATTCATCTGAAATTGTGTATCACTAATGGTTTCCATACATGGCTTAAAATATACAAGCAAGTGCTTACTTTGCTCTCCTATTATTTTTGTCAATGCTTTGATTGTGATTTTATGCTTTTATATCAATGTTTTTTTTTCTCGTATCCACAAATGTCCAACATTACACCACCCTTAAATTAGTTGTTTGTTCTTTATAATTTTATCTAGTATATAATTTAGTCTATTCCAAAATAATTTTAGCTAAATTTTTGAAAAGCAAGTTCCGTGCAAGAACAGTACATCTTTGGAAAAGTATAAATACAGGCGTCTTTTTCCATTTCTGACATGACCTTGTGCTCAAAACCTTATGATTTCCAACAGACCACCTGGTAGCCCGCAAGCCATTCCCACTTTGAAGTATTTTGGATCAGGATTCATTTAATTATGCATTAAGATGCATCCATAATATTGATGACATGGCCTGGTAGCCTTGGCACTACAAAGAGTCTCTTACCAGGTCTGAGTGAAACATGAGACGTTTAACTAATAGCCGTGAATGCACCCACTCCAGGTTCACATTTCACTGAATTGGAGCCATTCTTCTTCATTAAAGTGGCCTGCGTTGTTCCCCAAACAGACTGCATACCAGTGGATGTGAATTATTTCTAGCTGTAACACTGGAAGTTTTATAGCTGTAACATGGACAGAGATTTTGAATGTGCCTGTCAAGCTTGAAAGTGGCATAGCCATAAACATGTTGGAACAGAGAGCCAGTGATCTCTGCTCACTGCATTGCACTTGGTTTTCTCACTGGAATTTTGTCAGACTCTACACCGAATTGGGCACTTTGGTCAAACAAATCAGTACACTATTAAGAGTCTGAAAACGCCTAGCCAAGTGAGTGCACTGGGACATAGCTCTCCTTCAGTAAACCCAGTGTAGCCGACGGGCAGATCTTTGTGGCTACAATGTGCTGCCCTTGGCCTGCTGGGCACAGCCGGCCCCGACACAAGCCCTCTTCAGTGTAAAAGGCCCTTGTCAGTCCTCATGGCAGCTGACCAGCCAAATTCCCTTGGATTACAGAAATATTTGGAAAAACCTCAATATTAATCTAAGGCCATATTTCATTCTCATTTTTCCCCTTAGAAATAGAGAGCAATGGAACGGCACCAAAAAAGGAGTCTGCTCTGAGGCACAAATGAAGAGATCAAACATTGTTGTTCTCCATCTTTAGCGTGTTTGCATCGCATCTCAGATGAGCTTTGGGATCCATTTGAGTGGAGTTTATGACAGCAGGCTTTACTGTTATTACTAATCATGCAAATGCATCCTATAGTCACAGGTTGGCCTACAGAATTCAAACTACATACCATCATACTTTAATTCTCTTTGCCATTGTTTCTCTGTGACCTGGCTGACTAAAAGATCTACTGGACAAATAGAAAGGGAGTGAGAAAGCAAGAATGGACAGGAATATGAGGGGATTTGAGGTACTTTGTAAAGGCCATTGTCCTTAATAGCAAGGGCCTCTGTGAAAGACTGATTTCATTTAGTGAGGCATGGCATCTGGTTTGGGTTTGACATCTTGATTTGGGAACATGAACCCCCTCACTTTCAAAATCTCCATGTTAACTTAAACAAAATCCAGAGTCCATGGGTAGATGCATATTAATGGCCAAACACATTGCTTTACGGGATGCATAAGTTCCTGGCTGTGTTTTGTACAGAAGAATTCATATATGTTTATTATTTTTAGTTATAGCTGATAAATGTACAAACAGCCACTGCTGGTTGAACAGAAACTAAGGCAGATGCATCTTATTTGCTATTGTTGAAATAAATATGCAGGCCCAACACAAGCAGGCTTTTACAAGACTTGTTACCATTCATACCGCTGTACTGTGGCCCCTCCACTCCATTTTTCTTCTCTGAGTTTCCCTTCTTTTAACCCCTGTGTGTGGGTAGCCTCAGGTTGCTGAGGTTAGGTTAAACAAGCCACCATCAAAGCCATATTACCACTCGGGTCAGAGGAAGGTCAGGATGCAGCAGGGTGTGTGGTTTGAGGCCCTAACTGGAGGGCACAACTGCCAACCAGCCAAGTAGTGTTGCATGCTGCGTGTACCTAAGAAAAGGAAGCAAAGTAGGAAAAAAAACTTTCTATCATGAAAGTAAAACTTACTGCGGTGTTGAGGTGTGCTAAAAGCTCCTAGTGTTGATGGCCAATAATCTGAAAATTGCACATCTTTTATGTATCTGGCAGCTGTGTGTCTGAAAGCTCCATAGTGACCTTTTTGTTCCAGTCCTTTGAACCCCTGGGCATTTTATGTTCCTTCCATCCATTCCCAATATTCTTCCCCCAGCTTAGCCACGATGAATACAGTAAAGGCTCATTTAAAGGGTCATTAGTACTAATCCTCCAAAATAATGAAGAACAAGAAGCCGTGTGCTCCTTAGTCCTCTGACTCTGCTCAGGAATAAAGACCTCTTGTCTGTCCCACAGATGTATAGAAATCATCTCTTCTACTTATATTGACATAAATAAATGACATAATTCCTTCCTAAGCCTTCATTTAAAATGAAAACGACTTGAAACAGGTCTATTCTCACCAGGCGATTCTCAAAGGGTACATAAAATTGACAACCTGAATCAAATTTTGGAGCCAAGTGAGAAGCAGTGGCAATAACAGAAGAGAGACTAAGCAGTTAACTATATATTAACTTTTACAGATTACAGATTCAGCAATGTTTTTAGTGTGATAGCACATCAAGTGTAACTAAAATAAAACTGTTTTTGTACACACAAATCTAATTCAGTTAATTTTATGTGGTTAATTCTGATAAACAATAAACAAATTACTAGAATATATTTAGTATTTACCCAAGTAAAAATAAATTACAGTAAAGATCATTTTCCATGGCAGGGATCGCTGTGACCACTCATTAAATGAACTAATTAAGTAATTAAGTATTCTAACTTTTTATGTTAGATATCCTGAGTTTTAATTGCGAGTGAAGTTTGAAGGTCTGAATAGAGCTGAATACAGCTAGCCCACAGCCATCACTTTGTTTCTGCTCTATAAACAGAACTAATCTACACAGCGATCGTGTCACTTAAGCTGGTGATTTCCTCTAGCAGCCCTATGCCCCATATGTCTTATTAACATGAGAAAGTGAGGGGACTGAGGATGATACATGAATAAATAATTGAGGTGTGAACCTCCAATGACTTAGACAGTATCCACTGATCCACTATTGAAGTGGATCAGACAAAATGGAGTTAGGATGAGAGGTAACCCAAAGGTCAGGAGGAGGTCTTTCGCAATTGCAGCTGTCTTTTTGCTTTCGTAACTGTGGCCTGCATCTCATTGGTTGTTATGTGTAGCACACTTAGCCATTCTGTCTCAGTTGCTTCAGACAGTGTAGCTATTGGTACGACTGTAGCTAGCCACATCAGCACCACAGGGTTTGTATCAGACACCACAATGAACCTTCTTGTCTGTTTTCTCACATCTCTAAGTCGCATGAAGAAGCTATTGCTTGGAACCATTGCCATGTAAAATTGAATTTGCACTGGGTGTTAACATTACACTAGCTGGCTGACTGGCTTACAGTTGATTTCAGGTCCTTCCACCGGAATAGAGATTTGAGCTTTGTCTATATTTGGGCTCCAACTATTGTTTCTGGGAAGAGTTCCCATTTATGTAGGAGGACTTGGACCTTCACAGGAAGAGAATGTCTTTTTGTGGGAGAAAGACTTGTGTGTGAGTGTCTTATGACTTTTTGCATGTCATACTATGTTTGTACACTAGTTTGCCTTGTGTGCGTAATTCACTGTGAGGTTCTGTGCACTCTGCCATCTTTCACTGGAGGGGTGTTTGTCCAAACGGCGCCAATGTTTGCACAGGGCTGTCATGATGACTGTGCTGGCTGGCTCGGACACTGCTAGTCTGAAATGCATGACAGGACCAAAGTGCTCGTAAAGCTCGGCATGAAGCTCTGCGTATCACAGATAGCATCATCTGACTAGAGGAAAGGCTGATAAGCCATGTAGAGCGAGGCCAAGACCAGGACTAGTTCTAGGTGAACAGTTTATTTGGGCAGATCTGTCGGAATGATATTGCTTTGTAGGGTGTGCTATGCTAGGCTCGCTACCGTCTTCTACCGAAAAGAGATAAATGAGATAAGAAGTTATGTTTATATATATATATATATATATATATATATATATATACACACAGCGGGTATTATGACCAAATTTAATTTAATAAACTTCCATTTCCTTTTGAGGTTGGGAGTTCAGGATTAAGTTTATTATCACTTTTATGGTGGTTACCTTTTATGTCCAATTATAACAATCTAAATGAGCCGATGCTGCAGTAGTGCTGCAATGATTCTCTGATTGGCGACAGTGGCACTGGGGTTAATGTGGTGGAACCTTGTCTCTGCCTCTCTTGCCCCCTAGTGTGGTCCCATCCTCCCCATTGGCCCTCTGTCACACATGACTCGCCAGGGGGTGACTTATGAGTGACAGGTGGAAGGTGGACTGCGATTGGCTCACACAGGAGAATGACTGTGGATGTTTGAGTGTGGGCAGCCAATAGTGTGATCTCAGCACACTTAGATCAACGTGGCTCTCGAGCAAGGATGGAAAGTTTCTGTGTGTGAGTGTGTGTTATCTGACAGAGAAAGAGAGAGTGAAAAACACAAGAAAAAATACTGGAATATTATGAGAAATGACCAAACAAAATGAGACTCCCTGAGGTGAGATACGTCTTTCTAGTTCTTCACTCCTCTTTTGTTGGTTGTTTTCCTGGGTTGCTGTGATCTAGCTGTTTTTTCAGTTAAGGGCCAGAGGATGTTAAGGCCTTTTTGTTTTCAGGCGTTTGTCAGCAAACAATGTGCTGGAACTGTTTCTGTTGGTTTTCCTTGGTGGACCATCATGGGCTAAAGTGCAGAAGAATCTTTTTTTGGCTTTTCTGTTGCAAAAACAGTTGTGTTTAAGTATGATCTGTGACCAGATGAATTCAATTTATCTTTAGCAAATATACTGAAAAAATCTTAGAGGAAACCTAGATTTTTTTTTTTTTGAAACCGTAGTGCAACACTTTAATCTACTACTTTAAAATTGCCATCTTAATTTATTTCCCCCCAGCCTTTTTTTCTTGTTTTAATATATCAAAATGTTGTCTCAATTCTGTCTCCTCACAGTCAACCACGGCTGCAAGAGTTGCACAGGTGTGAGCGATTGTCAGGCCTGGGTGGAAGTCCTCTCCATTCTCCCTCCCTTCATTACTTCTCCTATCTATTCATCCCGTGGACTGCTGTTTCAGGCACCATGCTGTTGCAGTCGCTGGTCTGGTTGGTCCTGCTGGACTGGGCTTTAGGCAGCTGGGCCTTCACCACCACCAGGGCTCAGGGCCTGAGGGGTCGCGTCCAGAAAGACCGCAGAAATATTCGACCCAACATTGTCCTCATCATGACTGACGACCAGGATGTTGAGTTGGGTAAGGCAGGCACAGTTCCTGGTCTTCCTGGACTTCTACAGGCCCCACTGACTTTTCATTTGAGTTTTATTTTTTATTACTTAAAAAATTGTTACTTTGTTGGACATTTATTTCTGTGATTTCCCCCCCCCCCCCCAGTTTTTCTGTCTACTCTTAATTTCTGTTTTTGTGGGTATTTGCATCAGGAGTTATCTGGCCTCCTTCTGCACATGAAATATTAAAGAGAGGCCATAAGCCTCAGCGGAATGGCCATCTGGCTTATTAAAAGCAGAGTTATAATTATACTTTTTCCACTCAGATAATTCAGAATAGACTGAATTGTATTTTCCCATGTGAAAATTAAGTAAATAAACACATACAGTGGGTACGGAAAGTATTCAGACCCCTTTAAATTTTTCACTCTTTGTGTCATTGCAGCCATTTGCCAAAATCAAAAAAGTTCATTTTATTTCTCATTAATGTACACTCAGCACCCCATCTTGACAGAAAAAAACAGAAATGTAGAAATTTTTGCAAATTTATTAAAAAAGAAAAACTGAAATATCACATGGTCATAAGTATTCAGACCCTTTGCAGTGACACTCATATTTAACTCACATGCTGTCCATTTCTTCTGATCCTCCTTGACATGGTTCTGCTCCTTCATTGGAGTCCAGCTGTGTTTAATTATACTGATTGGACTTGATTAGGAAAGGCACACACCTGTCTATATAAGACCGTACAGCTCACAGTGCATGTCAGAGCAAATGAGAATCATGAGGTCGAAGGAACTGCCCAAGGAGCTCAGAGACAGAACTGTGGCAAGGCACAGATCTGGCCAAGGTTACAAAAGCATTTCTGCAGCACTCAAGGTTCCTAAGAGCACAGTGGCCTCCATAATCCTCAATGGAAAAAGTTTGGGACGACCAGAACTCTTCCTAGACCTGGCCGTCCAGCCAAACTGAGCAATCGTGGGAGAAGAGCCTTGGTGAGAGAGGTAAAGAAGAACCCAAAGATCACTGTGGCTGAGCTCCAGAGATGCAGTAGGGAGATGGGAGAAAGTTCCACAAAGTCAACTATCACTGCAGCCCTCCACCAGTCGGGGCTTTATGGCAGAGTGGCCCGACGGAAGCATCTCCTCAGTGCAAGACACATGAAAGCCTGCATAGAGTTTGCCAAAAAACACATGAAGGACTCCCAGACTATGAGAAATAAAATTCTCTGGTCTGATGAGACCAAGACTGAACTTTTTGGCGTTAATTCTAAGCGGTATGTGTGGAGAAAACCAAGCACTGCTCATCACCTGCCCAATACAATCCCTACAGTGAAACATGGTGGTGGGAGCATCATGTTGTGGGGGTGTTTTTCAGCTGCAGGGACAGGACAACTGGTTGCAATTGAAGGAAAGATGAATGCGGCCAAGTACAGAGATATCCTGGAAGAAAACCTCTTCCAGAGTGCCCAGGACCTCAGACTGGGCCGAAGATTCACCTTTCAACAGGACAATGACCCTAAGCACACAGTTAAAATAACAAAGGAGTGGCTTTGGAACAACTCTGTGACCGTTCTTGACTGGCCCAGCCAGAGCCCTGACTTAAACCCAATTGAGCATCTCTGGAGAGACCTGAAAATGGCTGTCCACCAACGTTCACCATCCAGTCTGACAGAACTGGAGAGGATCTACAAGGAAGAATGGCAGAGGATCCCCAAATCCAGGTGTAGAAAACTTGTTGCATCATTCCCAAGAAGACTCATGGCTGTACTAGCTCAAAAGGGTGCTTCTACTCAATACTGAGCACAGGGTCTGAATACTTATGACCATGTGATATTTCAGTTTTTCTTTTTTAATAAATTTGCAAAAATTTCTACATTTCTGTTTTTTTCTGTCAAGATGGGGTGCTGAGTGTACAGTAATGAGAAATAAAATGAACTTTTTTGATTTTGGCAAATGGCTGCAATGACACAAAGAGTGAAAAATTTAAAGGGGTCTGAATACTTTCCGTACCCACTGTATGTGTGCATACTGTTTGTGCGACATCCACTGTTTAAGTCCTGCCATGGACATTTGTCACAGGTTTACCCTTCTCTTTCTGTTTCCCAGTTTCTGCAACCAACTGCTGAATGAAGGCACCCCACCCCCCCACCCCCCCAAAAAATTAAAAATCCTTAAAAAGAAAAAATGCAGATGATTTAAAAATAAAGGACTTCAGTGTATCTGTAGCACTCAGTATTAATCTTCATACCTTGTCTTTCAGGTTCTCTACAGGTGATGAATAAAACCCGTAAGATCATGGAAGATGGAGGCACTACTTTCACCAATGCCTTTGTCACCACACCCATGTGCTGTCCGTCACGATCTTCCATGTTGACAGGGAAGTATGTCCACAACCACAACACCTACACCAACAATGAGAACTGCTCTTCTCCTTCCTGGCAAGTTCAGCATGAGCCACGTTCATTTGCTGTCTACCTCAACAACACTGGCTACAGGACAGGTGGGTGAACTAAAGGCATGCACACATACTAAGAGTCACTTAAATACAATAATTGCCATTTAAAGTCTGTTGTAGTGGTTTCTATTTTTTTACACTGGAAGTGACACTTTTCAACTTAATGATTGACCTGTATTTATACCATCTTACTTTTGGCCAATACATTTTTAATCACTACCAGCTCTAGTCTCCTCCCAGTCCTTCTTATCTATATTAGTAATGGGACTCCACTGTCTGGCTGTCTGCTGTGAGAAATGCAAATACTGTAACTCTGCCAGGCTGCTGTCATCTCTCATCAGACAATGTTTGTGTGAGTGATGGTCAGGTGTTGGACTGGGCAGCTCAGTGGGGTCCTGTGGACTGCAGCACAGCCTGTGGTTTTTGAGATGATGTTTTAGTCTGCAATTAGCCTTCTTTGGAACAGGCTGGCTCACTGCCCAACCTATCTGAGAATGCTGCACAGGAAAGCCAGGGAAAATGAGACAAGCAAAACAGTTATGCTTCACATACAGAGATGCACACAGATAAAGTGTAACAGACACATAAAATTACATTTTTTTTTTACAGGTACCAGATAAACAAAGTTGATATTAAAAGAAAACCTCTTTTCTCTTCCTTCCTCCTCTGCAGCCTTCTTCGGCAAGTACCTCAATGAGTACAATGGCAGCTATATCCCACCTGGGTGGCGTGAATGGGTTGGATTGATCAAAAATTCTCGCTTCTATAATTACACTGTCTGTCGGAATGGTTACAAGGAGAAACATGGTGCTGACTATGCCAAGGTATGTATTTCCAAAAGCAGACCATTAACTCAATCACTCATTTGTTTTTCCTTTATGACATAAAAGAAAGACTTCGCCTGATAAATTGCAGGTTCCACTCACTTATAAACACAGGGAAGTACCATGATGTTGTGATCCAAGCTGGTAGGAATTCTCATTTGAGAATTAAAGGGAAAGAGCTGACATGGAGTGGCGTCTCTTCTTTCTGCACCATGTCTTTACTGTGACGCCCCTTACCTGAGCATTGAGACCCCGTAAAATCAAAGCAAGTCTCTTTGATAATACCATGCTGCACTTGCTTTTGGCTCGCTTCTTGAATCACTAAAAAGTTTGATAGAATGATTTTGTGCTTTAATAACAATAAATATGAAATTTTCACTTCACCTTTTCCAGACTCTGGAAATCAGATTTTGTGGCTCTGGATGGCCTAGGTAATCGGTTTACCCTAAATATTTTTGTTAGAGCTTTCAGTTTGTTGTCATAGCTCCATGTCAGTATCTCCCCAGGTAGTGTAGACTTTGCCACAGTGGGAATCCATGAAGAGAGTTTACAGTTTGGATACAGGTCAAAATTCCAGATGACCTGTCTAAAAGATGGATGCAAACAAATGTTTGGACTGCTGTTCCTCTGCCAACTTGGACTGAGGTGTAAAGTTACCCACAAGCTGAGGCCAAGGTGTTTACTTGACATGGGCTTGGTCAGCAGATTGTGGTTTAGAACCAAATGGAAACACTATTTGCTATTTACTGCCAGAAATCGTTAACCTGCTACCACTGGGACAACCACAAATTCTCTTTTTAGATTCATACAGGTCGAGAAGGTCACGATACAGTATTCCTCAGAGTGCAGCAGGCACACCAAGTAACTGTGATTAGATAAGGCATTTTCTCAGTGATATCATCTGATTAGGTCCCATCTGATTTCCCATCTGTAGGAGAATGAGTTCACTGAGGTTAAGGCATTTGTGAAAGAATTTTTGAGTGAGATTTAGCTTGAGCTTATGTTGAAAGCTAGATATGATTCATTGATGTCGTCAGTCCTAATAAAATTTCCACTGATCAAAGTAAGCAGACAACTAAATGTACAACAATGTAGACAAATCTATACGTGCTGATCTTGTAAATTCAAAACTGCAACACCCTGGTGCATTGACAGTCAAATGATCAGAATTTCAGTTAAAACAGATGAACTTCACTGGAAAATTAAACAATTTATGAATGTGTTCGTATTATACGACTGCCACTTAGTACTAATCATCTCCAGACATTTCTAGGATAAGTGATTCTCTTCACCTCCTTGACCATTTTATAGCTTGGGCCAGGCATTCCCCATAACAGTGTCACTTCCTTTTAACCTGCCAGAGCTTGTAGCAGCAGTGGCTAATATTTTGGAGAGCTGGCAACACAAAGAAAACAAGTATGGCATTGCTTTGCCATGTGCACGCAATCAGCAGCTTCCATGGGCATGTACAGCTGCCAGGTCATTAAAGCTGGCCTGGCTATAAAAGCCTATTAATAGAGACAGGATGAATCAGCCAAACCCACGTCTAGCATTTCAAGGAAATCACCCTTTACCCTTTCATTCTCAACCTGGCACTCCCTTCTGTATGTTGTATGCCAGACAACAACAGTGGCATGCAAAAACTCCAGGTAGAATGTTTAATCTACTATTGGAAACTTGGCAAATGCCAATGTGATTTTAGTTTAGGGTGTGACCTAACAAACAATTAAAAAAAAAAAAAACAGATTCCACCACGCTTGGAATGAAATTTTAAATAAAATGTCACGCCTGTGGATTGTTTGATGTGACAATTTCTAATTTCCTGGGCCTAAGCCCTTTGGAATACACTACAGTTTTATTGCTTCAGTTTCATGTCCTTGCTCATTCCTGAAAAATTTGACATACAGAGCACTCAGGTTTTTGTGGGCAGTTTAGTTTTATTTTTCTATATAAAAAATGAACAATGGAAAGGTGGAAAATTGAAATGTAGTTTCTTAAAGTAGTTTTCATTTGTCAGATTAATGTATGATTGAAATTACAGGCTCAGTTTTTCAGTTTTCTTTGGAACGCTGGCTAGAAAAATGGAAAATAGAAAATTAGAAAAAAGGGCTTTTGGTATAATCAGCAACTGATAAGTACACAGATATTGATGTATGCTGCATTTCACTACATAGCTCTTGGACATTATTCTAAATGTAGATATACATTACATAGAACTATAGAGCTACATGCTACATTTCTGTGAATTTACTGTACGAGTACACACACACTTTCTTGTAAGTGGATGGCTGTGCACATATATCTGAGTCATCTACATTACTGGTCTCAGTAAGCAACCCTGACAGTCCAGACACTAGATTTGATCCTTTTAAGCAGCCATGACGATGGGTGAGCTGGGCCGACCCGTTGGACAGTCAGATGCAAGTTGAGCTGTGAGCTTGGATCCTGGCTTTTCAACAATACAAGCTTTGAATAGAAGTAAAAAGTTGACACGGACCCTTAAGGACTTTTGTATTTTTCCTATTCAAGTTATTACTCACTCCAGTTCATTTCCACTGTAATGCCTGAGGCTTAAATCTTTTGAGGTTACTGTGTCTGATTTGTTTGTTTCATTATCTCTTAAAGTGAATAAATGAGAAGAAAAAGAAAATAAGACGTGTTATGATAAAGGGGATGAAATAAAATGAAGCTGAATATGAGAAAGCAAATGGATAGCCCAGAGAGGAGTAGAAGCTGTCATAACAACATACCATTTGAGAGCACCAGGCTCCTCTCACCATCAAGTGGTGTCACATTCAATAGTGCAGAGATTCACTGATGAGGCAGCAGCCCATGTACTGTATACACACACACTCACACTGAAGTGCACACACATACACACCCAGGCAGACAGCCAGCTGTTGACTCGACAGATCGGTAATGTAGTGTACTCATTGGCCCCAGTCCATATCCCCACTGGCCCCTCTCCATATATTTGAAAATGACTGGACGAGGAAAAGCAACATGTCATGGGGATTGGACTGTGAACAAGTTTTATCAAAACTTGTATTGTTTTGCATTTTTCCACAATTTTACCTTTTATTTTTTAGCCTTCTCATGATATGATTTTAGCCTTGTAGCACCATTTATAGGTTTAGTCACTGATTTTATTTTACTTTCTTTTTCAGGACTATTTCACAGATCTGATCACCAATGACAGTATCAACTTTTTCCGCATGTCCAAGAGGATGTACCCACACCGTCCTGTGATGATGGTTATTAGTCATGCAGCTCCTCATGGTCCAGAAGACTCAGCACCTCAGTATGCTGAGCTCTTCCCAAATGCTTCACAGCACATGTAAGTTACATTTAAGCTCATGTTTTTACATTCACTCAATTTCACACGAGGACAATGCTGAACCGCCCTTTCGATAATGAAAAAAAAAAAAAAGTTACAGGTCTGACTTTAATCTGTAGCCACATAGACTAATTTTGTAGCTACTAATTAACACCCTATTTGATTTTTATGGGGGTTTTTTTTGTACTCAAGATTACTGGAATACACATGCCACTCTATCCCTTGTGATGACAAGTTGCTGAGAAGCTGCTAGGGCCAATGACATAGCAAGCATGAAATCATACTGATTTATCATCCACGAATAGCTTGTGTGCATACCATAGAGAAGATCAAGGGTAGCGTCTTTATGAGGAACTGTGTTCAAGCCAAGCCCACATTGACCTCCCACGACTCTCGTCACTATGTTGAAGCAGCACTGCAACGGCCTGAGTCGTCCTATGGCAACATGCCCTGCCACCTCACGGTGGGCCCTAAAACAGTCTCCCAGGGAGAGTTAACGGGGGGATAGTGATTAAGGAAAATAGTCACAGGACTGCCATTCTTGCCACTCCTCTTTCTTGCTTTTTCCCTGTGCTCTGTGTGTTTCCAGTTTATATCCTCTCAGTGTCTGTTTCCCTCAACATTCCCCTCTGTCTGTTAGCTCTGCCTCTTTATCACGTCATCTGTATATCTCAGTTACTGTCTGTCTCCATTTATATCTTCCTCTGTGTCCCATCCCTACACACACTACCCACCCCTCCCTCCCTTCCTTTCTGTGTAATTCGCAAAGGACTTCCTGACCCTGTCCATATCAATCAGTAGTTTCTCCCTGCAGGTCCTAGGATAAGAAGAATGCATTGTGTGCTTTGGAACACCCTTTGTAACATTATTAATTTAATTTTAGCATGAGCTTCTTGGTGAAAGGGTTGAAGCTGGACCCCGGGGGTGACAAAGGGTTGCCCCAGTGATTTTGTGTAGGTGCAGTGTGTATGATATATGTGGTATGGTGACAGCAGCACAGGTGATTTGTAAACAGATTTTTTCCACAGGCAAATGTTGTGCAGCAATGAATATGATTATTTATATGTTGTGACATTGTTCTAGTTTGAGTTGGTTCAAAGAGGTTTCAACTGTCTGAAACTTTATTTGGCCGAGACGTTTTAGTTTTCTAGCAGATGTCATACACATCTCATATGTAATGCACAGAGTTGGGAACAGATTGCGTGGCAATAAAGGAGGAGCTGCCTCATAAATCAAATGAGCGTCTTTACTGTTGACAGCAACAATAGCAGAAGGGTGTTTGATGTTAATGTCATTAACATTCCTCAATGAAGGTGTTTTTACCCTGTCTCTTACATGGAGTCATGCTTGTAATGTATTTTAAACACTGTAGATGTGGTGTGGTTTCTCAGTGGCATGTCTCTATCACAAAGAATGAATTATTCTAGCTGTAGCTCAACAGGCTGCTTCAGGTAATGTCAGTAATCCTCATGTGTGATATGCTTTTTATATTTTGCAAGGTCTGGAGAGATTCTGGCTTGAACAACAGGCCCTGCACTGCCTTAATCCAGGGCTAATGCCACAAAACACTGACAGGTATACGTGACAGGTGGCAGGTGTGACCTCTTTTATGGACTGGCTTCATTCCACTGACCTCTGCATTCCTGGTTCCCTTGTACCCAGGGCAACATACCTTGGTGGCCCATTGCCCAGAGACAGGTCCCCTTTGTGGGGCTTATTAGACCGCCTGGCTAAGTGGGTGAAGAGTTCACCCTTCTGACAAAGCCGGCCTGAGTAGATGAGAGCAGAAGGCAACTCACTCAATCAGAGCAAATCAGCTCCCACAGCAGGTCTTCATTAAGCATCTAAGTCTTGACACTTTGTCCAGCAGCTGCTTATTCACTGGTAGACCCTGTTTAGTAGGAGTGAATTACCTGTAGTAGAAGGGAAATAACTTGCTGTTGTTAAATTATGTTTCAAAGCTCCAAACCAGATTTTCATTTGAGGACTTTTTACTTGAATCACAAAAACATTGTAGACATAAAGTTGACTTCATGCTGTAGTCTATGGTGTATCGCTCTCCTTTACAGATTAATAATAACATCTTCTGTCAGCTATAACATCACAAACAAGATTGTTTCTCCCTGCCTTTTGCTGCTTATGCATACTTGCTATTCCCCCATTTCAAATGACCATGACTTATTGAGTTTTTAGTCCAGACTTGTTGCAAATTTGACTTTGGGGCCTATTATTTTCTTAAGCATGTGCCAATCCTCAAATTACTTTGCTGTGCCAAGAGCGCAGTGGAGGAAGGAGACTCTCTTCTCTGTGTGAGAGGAGAAATGGTGGGAGAGAGGTGTGGAAAAACAGTGAAGTTGCTGGCTGCTGAGTATTAAGATATTTCCGTCAACAAACACAGTAACAGTCAAATGCAGTAGACAAATGTGCCACCTGTTACTGAGCAGTAGTTTGAGAAAAGTATCAGACAGGTGCTTTTTGGCATGCAGAGTTGCTAACTGTTATGTGTTCTGAAAACGTGCATGTAGACGGACATCCATAAAGGCCTTTTCTGCTTCTTTGTAACTTAATGATGCACAGATTATGTTGTGTTATGTTATGTTGCATCAATTCTAATTATATATTTACAAGACTATTTCTTCTTCCTTCTTCGTGCCCTCCTAGCACCCCCAGCTACAACTATGCGCCAAACATGGACAAACACTGGATCATGCAGTACACAGGCCCCATGAGACCCATCCACATGGAGTTCACCAATTTTCTCCACCGGAAAAGACTGCAAACACTCATGTCAGTGGATGACTCAGTGCAGAAGGTAAGTTCTTTGTGTAATTATTTATAGACTCTTTAGAATTTTAGTACATGTCGAGACATGTAGGTATTTAAATATTCGTAATCCCCTAAATTAGTTTTTCATTCACATGCCACTTTTCTTACACAGGTTTATGACATGCTTGAGGAAACTGGAGAGCTGGACAACACGTACATTATTTATACAGCAGACCACGGCTACCACATTGGTCAGTTTGGGTTGGTAAAGGGCAAGTCAATGCCTTATGACTTTGACATCCGGGTGCCGTTTTTCCTGAGAGGACCCAATGTGGAGCCAGGGGCAGTGTAAGTCCAAGTAACTAAAATCATTATCAGAATGTCTTAACTTGCAAATTAATGTATTGTGAAAGGTCTAACGTGTTTGTGTCTTGATGTTATTTTTATCATTACTTCAAATGTTATCTTCATTTATTAATGCTGAGTTTTAAGTAAACTTTATGTGACTCTTCAGGAACCCTCATCTGGTGCTGAACATTGACCTAGCTCCCACGATTCTTCACATTGCTGGGCTGGACACTCCTCCAGACATGGATGGAAAGTCCATTCTTAAGCTGCTGGAACAGGAAAGGACTGGTAATCGGTCTGTATGAAACCATCATGTCATGCTGTAATGGATATTATGTAAAGTGCAGAATGTGCATTATATGTGCAAAAGTTCTGGTCACTGACCATTATTGAGTAAATAAAAATTTCCGTAGCCAAAATGATTTTGCTCCAGCTGGGCAGAAAGTGGGTTCAGGGAAGTTTGGCAGATTTTCCTTGCTTGTTGGATTTTGGCTGGGATTCAGTAGAAAGAATTGTGATAATCCACTTGTAGAGCATTTACACCATTCCCTTGAACCCACAAGGTCATGAGCTTGCTATGATCAATTTTCCTAATGTTTGCTAGCTGCATGCTCAACATGCTCTAGCTGTTGTTGGGTATATAGGCCATATGAATTCTATAAACCTTGTGCATTTTATTTTCCCAGATTCAAACCCAACCGGAAACCTAAAGTCTGGAGAGACACATTCCTGGTGGAGCGAGGGTAAACACTGATTCTTTATTCCCTTTGCACACCACAAGCATATACATGTCATTGTAGAGCACTGTGTGTCACACAAACCTGACAAAGGATTTCACTCAACCCAAAATGTGCACGGCTTAATGTACATTCTCTCTTCCAGCAACACAAATGCTTTTCCCAGTTGTTTATCTGACAGACATTTCCCAACCACAGTCAGTCTGGAAGGCAGTGGCTGTGGATGAGGTTGAAAAACACATGACACATGTATAACCAGGTCATTTGATCATTTACATGAACACTAAGCAAGGAGACAAGCAGAGTCTTTGTCTTATGAAGGGTCCTTGTATATACTGAGCACATGATCAGAGCCATGAACTTCACTTGGCCTGCTGTTCTTGCACTGGCAAATAGGTGAAAGATACATTTCAGTAACATGGAAGAGCTGGACACATGCAAAATAAACAAAGGCTAGTCAAGCTCAGGATGCTGTTACCTGAGAAAAGACTGGAAGACTCCGACTCAGTCCACTCACAGTACATGTCCTCAGCTCTCCTAGTGTGGAGTGCAACAGCCGTGCTACAACCAGCACTCGTCTATTTTCCCAAGTTTGTTTTGTTTGTAGTGCACGCAGTAATATGCAGTAATATGCCATACATGCTCTCTCACAAACCCTGTCAGGTCTTTAGCCTCTCCACTGCTGCCAGATATGTGCGGCAGAAAATGATACCTCCAATCTTACAGCTTGCTTTATTTCAGTTGCATAAGCAATGCTAATGCAAAAGGGTACACTGACTGAAACCTGGATTTTAAAAAAAGAAAAGTCTTTGTATTATAGAGGTACCTGATAAAAAGGGTTAAAATTGGGTAATGAAGAAAAGACATGGTGGCAGGAAATGAAGGAGGAAAAGCACAGAAACACCGGCTGAGACCAGACTGTGCTGGCAGCATGTGTAATGATACTGTATATTACAGTATGTCACGTTGTCCCATACAGATGCTGTTTTTCCCCACTATCATTTCCTCGCAATCCTTACTTTGTTCCAAATTGCTGTCTTGGACCTCCCATCACTTTTCCACTAATTTGCTCATTTTCCAGCAACTGCTTCAACATCTGCAGACAGAGTACAAAGGAATAACTAGTTAGCTCTGCTGCCGCACATGCAGATCAGTCTCCTACTGGTGTATGTTTGTTTGACAGAGAAACAAGCTGGTCCATGGACCGCTGTACATGAAATTAAATAAGTGTGACCTTTAGCTTTAGCTTTTTTTTAGCCCATTCCTCCATTAATCAGTACTGTTTATAAAGGCTGTCAGCTTCTGCACTTGCCTCTAAATGCTGAGATTACCCTGTGCAGACCTTTCTCTTAGTTACTCAAGCACAGATGTAGCAGCAACACACCCAGTAGCTTATTTTGAAGTTTTTTGTTTGTTTTTTTTTTGAAAAATGTTGTATGATTTCATATGCTCACATGCTCGCTTACAGCACCTCTGGGCATGTAAAATGACTCTCAATTGGGATTGAGAGTTATTTGAGAATCTAATCATCTATGTAATGCAGCCATCAGGTAGTGACAATGACAACAACTGCTAGGTCTTTAATTACCTTTGGCTAGTGACTAAAGCCAAGCCAATGTGTGAACACTGGCTGTTCTCCCCTGGAACCATGTTAGACGGATTGGACAACATAAAGGTCCTACTTGCGAAGGGAACAGATTGTTCTTTGCTTTGTTGTCAACATCATTCTGTCTGTGGGTCATGAGCAGCCATGCAATGTTGGCAGAAAGTTGGGGGTACAGCAGGGGAGAGGGGGTGGCATGGCAGAGCAGAGACCTAGTCGGTCTTTGTGGTAGTGGCAGAGGGAAAAGGGGGCAGAACAGTTGAACATGACGCCAAGCTGAGGTCAAACAGCTTGGAACCGAGCAGAGGTGTGAAGCTCAGCTCTATGCCCAGACACTGTGGTATAAACAGACACTACATAGCTTATCCATTCACTGGCTATGACCATCATAAAAAAACATACATGGCAGTGACAGAAAGTGAAAAGCACTCTTAAAGTGAATAAAACTTTTAATTCAACTCAGTTTAGTTCAGTGATAGTTCTAGTAGCATAGTAACATTGATTTCTTGAGTGTGTTTGTCGATTGATGGTTTTCTCTTGATATCTTTTACTTTTGCCTTGCAGAAAGATCCTGAGAAAGAAAGATGACTCTGTGAATACTCAGCACACCAACAGCCTGCCCAAGTACAAGAAAGTCAAAGAAACATGCCAGCAGGCTGAATTCCAGACACCCTGTGAACAGCCTGGACAGGTAAAACAAACATACCCATAAGCACACGAGGGAATTTACCTCTGCAAACCTTTGTGAACAGAAACAAGTCACTCTGATATCCACTAAGGAAAACTGATTCAGCTCTTTCCTAACAGTAATGAGTACCAGTATTGAGGTGACCTTCGTGTTGCTTGTTGAACTATTCCACAGAGCCACAAGTGAAATAGTCATCTACAGTACATCAGCTGGTTTGTAATTGAACCCTTCTGCCTTTTTTGTGATGCATTTATTGGTACTTCCCTTTCATCTGTGCCCATTAATTTTCAGGCTAACCAACAGTGAAGTTAAATAGTATGAGATAGAGCAGAACAATACAAATTGTTACAAGTTTCAGGTGGTGTTAAATGGTAGGCAGAGTTTCTGTGGGGCAGGCTAATGCGATCCAGATTTTATGGTCATACAAATGTGTGTATGTAACAGTCAGATATTAGAGACAGAAACTGAGTAATTCCAGTTGAACTACAGTGTGTGTTGTATTTGTGTGACTGCAATTGAGAGTCAGGGCACAGTACTGGTGTGCATCTCTAGCATCAAATGTGTCTTCTTGTAGCCGCAGTCATTTACAGTATATAGTACTGTACATATGTTGCTGTGTAGTTGGTCATGAATGGCCTAGTTTGTAGCCTTGAGCCCAGTGGAGAGCTTCCTACCTTCCTTCTTCAGTGGCTCACAGCATACCACAAATACACACAAAACACCAAATGAAACAGGTGGCTCAATTTTAGCTTATATGCCAATTCACCTCTTTGCCACAGGAGAAATCCTTGGCTTAAACTGAAGTACTGTACTTAAGTAGTTAAAAAGGTCTCCAACAAGGACAACAAACCTCAGTCTTTGTTTGAGGTTTTATTTTTCAAAAGCCTTAAAAGTTAATGCCCTTTGAGAACGACCACATGATTTTGGTCCAGACAGGCCAGATTCCTCTTAGAGCACAGCCTCTTTTGTGTTTTTGTCAAAAAAACAAAAACACAAAAGAGACTGTGTTGCTTTCCTTTTGAATCAATCGTGTGATAGCGGTATGAGTTTGTTGCGGGAACTCCAGATTTACTGTCCAGGCAACAATTTCTATTACTCTGTCATTTTTTGGGGTACATGACAGTGTGAGCAACCTGCGGTACTTTAAATCTCACTCACGTTTCAGCTTTCATGGTCATCCATGTCTGCTCTTAAATAACCACTCCATCCTCCTCTTCAGTTTCCCATCCATGCCTGCAGATTGTTTTCATCCCAGATGACAACACATCTTTCCTAATACTGATATAACAGCACTGGTGGCCCCATCACTATGTGAGCCTCTAAAGAGAAACCTTATCTGCCTTATTAGTCTTTTGTTTGGCCCCTCATTCCCACACTCAGACATGTCTTTTCTATTTCTATTTGTACAGGATCTAACCTGTGGCACTGCTCACATCAATTATCCTCAGCTGTCTTTTCTTAGTAGGAATCTATGTTGAGGATAAATGCAAGTGTGTGGATATGTATTTTCACAATTACACTGGTGACGCACTTGGCGCAGACATACCCAGTGTGAGAGTGATAGGGGTTTCCACTTTGTTTTCTCGAGACCAGACAGACCCATTTCATATCATGTGGTTGTTTTGGTTTATTTTTCCTGCTGCTTTTGGATACCAGTCTTTCCCACAGGCTGAGATTTGCCTGATATGTCTGTCAAAAACATATGTCTCTCAAGGAGTTTCTAGAATAATTGCAAAACAGAGGCTTTGTTGTGAAATCTGAGATTATGTTTTCCAAATGTTAAGATGAGTGCTATGGCACTTATTAGCTATGACAATGTTCATTGATACTGTAATGTCGGAAACATTAAAAGGAGTTATGATAAGGACACTTGGATTAATTTTTGGGGGATCTACGCTCAGATAATTTAACTGGGAATAATTTTTTCTCCCAAATTAATTCTTCTCTGGTTATTTTTGACAGAAATGGCACTGTGTGGAGGAGATTACAGGGAAGTGGAGGATACAGAAGTGTAAAGGTGGTTCAAAAGAAGGCTCCAGGAAAAGGGCCCGCAGTCTAAAGCCACGTAGCAGTTATGACAACAGACACAGGGGCTGTGACTGTGGGGACACTCTCTTTAAACTCTCCAGAACGGATCGCCGGTCCCATCGACAGTTCTCTTCCTCATCAGGCCAGCGTACGTACATGAGAACAAGGAATACATTTGTTGAAATCATGACAAGTGTTTTGTTTCTTTATAAAATTTATGTATATACAGCCAGATGAAGTGATGCTGATTTGGATGCATAGATATGTAAGATTGGAGAGACTGTTTCAGTTGACATCCAACTTTCTCTACTTATAACATTGTGTTGATATCTGCCTCACAGTACTAGTTGGAGAAAAATAGTTTTGTGTAAAGGTCTGTAAAGGCTTAAGGCTTCCTGTAATTGATTATTTATGCTCTAAAGGGAGACAGATGCATGGAAAAAGCTAACATCCTACAAGAAGTCTGGAGAGTGGACTGGAGTTTGTTTTGTGAATATTCCTTCATATATACTGGGATTGTGGTGTGATGCCCTCTAGTGTTGCATGTTAAACATATAATTGATGTGCAAATAAGGATGCACAAGATGTAGTCAAGAGGTAGCCCACAGCACTTGAGGTCAGAAACAATCAGAGTTAGGCATAGGAGTTAAAGTCATCAGAGAAGGAGTTATTGCCAAGATAAGATAAACTTTATTCATCCCCAAAGGGTAATTCAGGTAGTTTTGTGGTTAATTAATAAAACAGTAGTCAGTCATCATCTGACATTGGCTAAGGTGTTGTAAAGCCTGATGGCAGTGGGGATGAAGTATCTCCTGTATCGTTCAGTCCTGCAGCGAAGTGGGATGAGTCGCCCAATGCAGCTGCTTCTCTGCTCCATCAGGATGTTGTGAAGGGGATGATCAATGTATTAGTGTATGAGTTTACTCATTTATTAAAATAAAAGCATAAACAACTTGACTTAGGTTTTTGTTTTTCTTATAGGTTACAGGCCACGTTTTGTCCATACCAGACCAACCAGGTCTTTGTCTGTGGAGTTTGAAGGCCAAATATACGACATTGACCTACAAGCAGATGATCAGTCAGCTGTCCGCCGCCGCGTCATCTCAAAGCGTCACTACAGCTCAGATGACCCAGAATTTAACTTGGGGACAGATGACAGTTCAGAGGAAATGCTGGCAGATGATAGAAATGCTGTAGGATATCCAAACTCTGTGAAAGTTACCCATAAGTAAGAATGAACCACAATATTAATGTCACTTCTCACATGCATTTTTGATACAGTATATAGCTGTAAAAAGAATAATGTGTAATGAATTTTATGTCCCTTTTTCAGATGCTATATCTTGATGAACGACAGTGTTCATTGTGAAAGAGAAGTCTACCAGTCCTCGAGAGCCTGGAAAGACCATAAGAGTTATGTGGACCAAGAGGTGAGCCCAACAAAGCCCAACTCCTTCAGGCTACTCATGTTGTTACAGATCAAGGATCTGTTATAATAGCTAAGTAGTCATTTGTAGCATTTATTTTTTTCTTTTTTGACCCAGATCGAAGCACTTCAAGACAAAATCAAAAATCTCCGGGAAGTAAGAGGGCACCTAAAGAGGACAAGGCCAGATGAGTGTGACTGTGGAAAGAAGAGGTTAGTTATTTGCATTTCATCTAAGAAAAATTTCTCTTTATTTATATACAGAATTAGGAGTTGTTTGTAGTCTTTTATAGGCATCTTAACACACCCTACAGGAGTACACAGAAAAAAGGTTTTTTTTTCCTACAGTCCTTGGTCTTTTTCTCTGTTTATAAAACCAGCTATTATAGCAAAGGAGAGAGAAACAAGGCAGAAAGATCGAAGAGCAGGAATGATCAACTCCATCCATTTAAGTGAGTTTGTTTTCCCCTTTAACTATGGTTTTGCCCCATTTAGTGTCATCCCATTGCTTATTTTCAAAATGACCATGAAACTGACTTTGAACTGACTTTGATTGTGCAAATACTGTGTATTTTCATGCTATTTCATTGTATGTTGCATCTATTGTTTCTGGATATCTGCATGGCCTTTGCATGTAAGGACTAAAAATTCACAATAAAGCTCACCATAATTTAGAAAACCTAGTAAATGTGACCAGCCTTGTACATGTGTGTACTGTATGTGTCCTGTCATGTATTGACAGTGTTTGTGACCCTAAACACACACAGGTTTCTCAAGGAGACATGTCATCTAAAAATGTTCATTGAGTGTTTTATCCTTGAAGTTGAAATGACAAACCATATGTATAGCCAGGGACCTAATTTATGTATGCGTGTGCATGTCTGGAAATGATTGAGTTGCATGGAAAGACAGAGTGACTCAATAGAGGGAAAATCATTCAGTCCCTCAAACATAGTGATCAACTTGCACAAGGAGACATAGGGAACAGATTATGCCAATACAAAACAGCTTTTTTTCTCCAGTGCTTGTTGTGTGTTCAGGCAAGGAAGAAGAGAGGACAGTGGCTAGAATGTCATCCCAGAGAAAATTGGACATAGTAAGAGCTTAAACATGAAAGTAAACGGACTGTCATATCCTGGCATCGGCAATACCTTCTGGAAGTCCTCTCTAGATCCTCCACCACTGTGGTTCCTGGCACCAGAGAGGGTAGGGGCTGATGTCATCTTTGCATCACACGGTTTTGTAATTCTCATGGTTCTGTCCAACAGGGAAGCTGCACAGGAAATCGATGGTAAGACCCAGCTGTACAATGAGATCCGAAGACGGAAGAAGGAAAGGAAAGAGAAGAAGCGGCAGAGGAAGGGAGATGACTGCAGCCTGCCTGGACTTACTTGCTTCACACATAACAATGACCACTGGCAGACTGCTCCCTTCTGGTCATGTATGTATATTCAATCTCAAAGCCATTTAGTAGCCCCAGTCTTAGTTAGCAACACACTGTTTTTTTTTTTTGCTATTTTTATTCTACCTTTGGTACAGCAATAATTTTGAGGTGTAGCATTTTTTGCCAGGAAATTATACTTATCCTGTTTGTGGTACCATCTCTTAAGTACATAAAGTAATTACAAGTAACTGAGATATAATCAGATATTAGTTGTAGTAAAACTGACCAATTCCTTTTTATTGTCTAGTGGGTGGATTCTGTGCATGCACCAGCTCCAACAACAACACCTACTGGTGCCTGAGAACCATCAACGAGACCCACAACACACTCTTCTGTGAGTTTTCCACTGGATTCCTGGAGTACTTTGACCTCAACAATGACCCCTACCAGGTGGGTGGATGTGGCGGCAGATTAAGACTGTTAATCAAGACTCACAAACAACAGAAATGTATTTCTGGGTTTAGTTGATACGCTTGCAAGCAGGCGGCCAATCCATCAACACAGAGAAGGTTGCAGACTGATTCAAGTTTCTATTTATGCATGTATCAAGAAAAGGTATTGTGAGATTCATGTTGCTTGTGTGCTCAGGGTTGATACCTACAGTCAAGAATCTCCAGTGATACAAATATCAGACATAACTCCACCCATGTTCTCACAAAAGTATGTTGTTTAGTCATCCAGATAGATGGACACAGTCATTGGCTTCTGCATTTTAAATCACAGTCCATAAAAGCTCATGTCTTGCTAGTAATTTTGTTTTTTGACAGTGACTAGCAGTTTGAATCTGTCGGTTTTAGGGAGATCTATACATCCAAGTATCATGTCATAACACTAAGGACTTTTGTGCATGTGTGTATTAAATTTGCAGCTGACCAACGCAGTGTATGCAGTGGATCGAGACGTACTAAACACGCTCCATGCCCAGCTCATGGAGATGAGGAGTTGTCAAGGGTACAAGCAGTGTAATCCTCGCCCCAAAGGCTTGGATACAGGTAAAAATGTTCAGCCTACTTATTGTTCCTAACTTTACCTTCCTAAAATACACATGAGCTTGTTCGACATGCAAACTGAAACATTGGGTTTAGTGATAGTGGTAGTGCCATCAATGACTGAAATTGCTTCTACATTCAGATTAATTAGTTAAGTTAAAGCTGAAGCATTAAATGAATATAAAAATGAGGAAATTTGTTTATGCCAAAAACACGTAAAAAACACATTTACACAAATCTGCATGCTGCATATTTTTGGGAATTGAGTAATGTGTGCTGAAATTTCAGGTGGAGGTCAAGGAATCATCACTCAGATTTGTGTATGTGTTTTGTTTTTTGTGTTTGATGTTGTCTCTACTGTGTACACACATGCATATACCTTTCTTTCTCAGCCCAGGACTTTTTCTTTTTTTCCATGCCTTGTCACGGTTTCTAACATCATATGGTTCAAGCATCCTTAAAGAGCAGACAACCCAGGAATGGAGTTGGTTAAAAGCAGTGTCACGGTGACTAAAGCCTATAAGATTCCTTTTTTTTATATCCTTAGGATAAAAACTTCATGTCTGTATTTACCAGATGGAGAAGAACAGGAGCAGCCAAGCTGCACTAAAGAAACTGATTATGTTTCAGTGCTGGCATCCTAGCCTTGTCAAACCCATGCAAGCACAAGTCACAGCCTAAAATCTCTTATTGTGCTGGTTGTCCTCATCTCTCCATCTAGTCCAATCATATGACCTTTCAAACTTTTATTCAGTGTTTTCCTCCAGTCAAATCCAGATCTCATTTATCTTCTTTCCTCTTTCTGATCATTCAGTAATTGCATTTATCCATAGGTAGTATCGGCTGTGCATGAAGAAATCTTCAGTGTGAATGATCTATTTATTTCCCTCCCACATCTCCTTGAATCAAAGCATTAACAATCGATTGCTTTTATTTTTCTGATCAGGAGGTAAAGATGGAGGAAGCTATGAGCCACACAGGTATCCACCAATTTTTGTTTCTCTTCAGTGGCTTGTCCTTTAACACCTGCATGGGCTGAATTGCCTTATTCCTACTAATACATCCATCCATGGAGTACTGGTACATGATCTGACCTGTGGCTGCATGCTGGGAATTTGCTAACAAATCATAACAGATGTTTTTTTTTTGTTTGTTTTTCATTAAAACAGCTTCATTTGTTGTGATCTCAGTGGACACTATCTGCCTTCACTTTTATCTGCTGTGTATTATTACCCTCCAGCTATTCAAAAAGAAAATCCAAAGTTAATGTTATTCTGTGGCACATATTTCACACCTTTGCTTGAGACTGTAACATTTATAGCAGATGCACATGTTAAAATATAGATTAAGATTCATCTTTTTAGCTATTGTTAAAATAGCATGGCTATATAAATATTAAAAAGGCATATAGGGATATTTATAACCTGCTTCTACTTGTGACCGACCCAAGCATCAAGTGCACGTCAATGACTATGCATGATATTGAATCACCTCCCCCCATGCATCACATTACAAATAAAAGCTTAAAGGAGCAGTTTGACATTTTGCAAAATAGGCTTAAATGCTTTCTTGCTGAGAAGTAGATAAGATAAATATCATGTGCCTGTGTTCGTAAAATGAAACTTCAACAAGCAGCTATTTAGCTTTGCCTGGATATGGTTAAAAGTAAGAAATCCTAGCATAGTCAAATGAGAACGGTATAGGTCTTCTCAACTCACTCTCAGAAAGAAATAAATAGGACAAAATGTCAATCTATTCCTTTAATATCATCATCCATCCCATGTTAGCTACACCCACAAATGAACATTCAACATCAGATTATTGCTCCTGTGTAACATGACATTCAGAACACCCCTCATATTTGCTGATTGCCATTAACTAGTGGTAGAATGGACACCTGAGTTGCTGTGACCTCTCTGTCCTCCCACTGATCTCTGCCCTTTTGACATCTGTTTCTGGCACCTGCTTACCAGGCAACAGCAGCATCGAAAGTGGTCAAAGAGGAGACCAAGCCTTTCCTTCCTGTGAGTCCCTGAGCCTGTGTCAAATCATCTCCATTCTCTAGCTGCAGTAGTAACAAGAAAGCTGATCTCACAAGAACAGCTGACCGAAGGCCGCTCAGATACCTCTTTGCCTCAGTTTTAACTTGCAGATATCAAAATGAGCCCATCTGTAACTTGTCTTTTTCTGTCATTTTCTTTTTTCTGACATGATTTGGTTTGTTTTTTTGTTTTTTTGTCGATACACCACATGGCAGTGAGCTCACCTTATTTTTTTCCCCTGAGTATCATCTTGCTTTGGTGATCAACTTTTTGTTTCCTCCACTGTTCTTTTATTCCAGGTTGCCTGACTGTGCATTTCAGTCCTCTGCAGGCCTATTATTAACTATGCCATTATATCTTTCTTATGCAGCTTAGTATGTTACACTATCATGATTGATCATCAAATATTTTTTTTTTTCAGTCTGTCTTTCTAGTGTAATTTCCTAAGGCAGCATGTGTTTGCTGTACTTTAGTGTGAGTGCTGTGTTTATCTAAAGTTGCTTTGAAGTCTGTATGTAAATTTGCTTGTGTTTTGCTTGGGGGCTCAAACCCCCTGGATCTGGCTGCTTTTTAGTGAGAGGTAGAAGCTGAGCATGAGTGCATGACAGTAAACGTGAAAAAAAAAGCTCTCTGTTCTGATCCTTACAGTCTTCTTTTCTTTCTCTTTGGCAGCACACAGCCAGTATGGGACGGACGACAGGGTTAAACTACCCAACTTGACAGATGAGGAGGTGAACTGGCAGGGACTGGAGGATCTGTACAACATAAACGAAAGCCTTTATGAATGTAGGCCTGACTACAGCCCCAGCCCAGACAACTGGGCCAACTTCCAGAAGGATGTAGATAATATGTTTGCACTGCTACGCGTTTTCAACAATTTCAACCGAACCCATAAGCTCGACGACTCCACCCTGCTAGAGCTGGGCTCCGGGGCCAGGGGTGGAGGCCTTGAAGAGGGCAGTGGAGAAGAGCTGACCTCAGCCAGTAACATCTGGCCAACTCTGGCTACAGAGGTTTGCCTCACAACCCCCGTCCCCAGCAAAACACCATCAGCCCCACCCACACTCAAACCCACACTGGGAAGGAAACTAGAATCTGTTGTCAACAATCTTCCTGAGAGACTTATAGAAAGACCTGAGCCGTCAGCATCACCAGTGACTGTATCATCATCAAGTCCAATTAGAGATGGAGTTGTCTTTAAGAGCAATATGTGGGTGCAGCAGTTGGAGGAGTTGGAAGGAGACATGTTTAGTGGCGATGGACTGACAGAGCTGGAGACAGGACACGACAACCTGCTTCGTACTCATAACAGCGTTCAGAGCCAGCTGGAGCCTGGCCTGGGACACAGAGAAGCAGCCAGCCTCCAGGGTCTTGGCCTTATCCTGGACCCTGAAGAAGAGGACATTTTCCAGGCCCAGGGCTACCTCCCTTTCTTCCAACAGACATTAAGGGCCAAGACCAGCACCACTGGGAGCCCCCCAACCACACAGACTAGCACCCCACAAAGTGTCGGTGTGGTGCTACAGGTGCTGCCTCAGCCAGCGCTCCCCCTCTCCTTGGACTTTGAGGGCAGTGGATCCCTGCCTCAACCCTCCAATCCGACCCTCTGAGGCAGACACAAACACTAGCAAGCTAATGAGCTGCTAGTCACCACAAAGACAGTGATTGGAAGATGAGCTTGCCAGGAAATATGGCGAGTGATACCACCTCAATTATTAAGAGTTGTATGAATATTAAAATTATTGTTTATTTTTTTACAAGTGCCTACATTTATTAGTAAACAGTGTTACTTTTTTCAAATATATATATAGAAAAGGCCTAAATGCAGCTAAACCTAAGTGTTGGGATTAAAAATGGCTGTTTCCAAATAGATAACACCATTGAAGTTTTTAATATGTTTTTATGAAAAACAAGTATGAGTGACGAAACCATTTCAAGATTTGAATGGATGGGTTAGCATTTATCAGCTTTAAGTACACTTTTGAAAGAATCTATTAATCATTAACCCTGGACACTCCAACAGTAACCACTTACAAATTAGATATGGAAAAAGTGATCCTGAATGCACTTTTGAAATATTTCCCAAGAAACCCTCCACTGGTGTTGAAATTGGTTCCCATTGTATAATCAGATTTTATAAAACAAAATCATTTCTACTGACTACTTGTAAAACTATGGCAATAGCAATTCTGAAAAGGTTTCAGAATCAGCATATCATCTGTTCTGTATGTAACTACCCTTACTATTTATGATTATTTTAGCATGTTTTAGGTCCTTGTCATGTGGAAATAATATCAGAAGGTTTAGATAATCAAGGGATGGTTTACCAGTCAGCTTAGTATACATTTATAACAGATAGCTTAACATAACTTGAATTATCCATTTGCAGCAAAACCATCTGATACTCCAAGCAGACAAGAAAAAAGGCCTAGGATTGACATTTATTTTTCTCGTCATGGCACTATTTTCTAATTAGTTGCCCACTGCACCTGCTCTGACTTTGTAGAGTTTGTCACTGTCACCATTTACTTTTCGACCTGAGCTAAATTATTCTTACAAATCACCAGGAAGTGCTGACACATTCACAATGGGTTAGAAAATGTTTGTTGTGTAACTTTTTTTGTAATGTCATCAATTAATTTGTCACTGTATGACATAGTGCTTTGATAATTGGGAGTATAGTGTTGCACATGGCGAATTCATTTCAAATGTAACTGTATAGTCTCTTAACTATGGTTATATGACAGTACACTCTGCTACAACTTTGTCTACAACTTTATTATAGTCGGTAAAATCACCAGCAAACATTGAGTAAAAGTAAGTGTTTTAAGATTACTGAGGGCAAAATGGTTTGAATCTTTTAAACTTTCTGGCAGGTTCTGCAAAAAAAAAAACTTGATGCTGACCTTTTTTTTTTTTTTGAGTATAGAAGTGTTAGAACTCTGGTTTCAGGAAAGCCATGAGACTGTTGAGAAATAAATCCTTTCAACCTGTGACAGCTTGAGTTAACTATTGTTTCACCAAAACATTTGAAAAATTCAAATAGATGTCTTTAATGGGAATAACACCGCTGACCTGATTCTGGCCTGCAGGCTAGTTGAATCTAATCGGTCTCTTCAGTCACATCAGTTGTCAGATCACTTTTGTAGTCACATTAGCTTGTCCTGTTAATATCAGTGTAAATGTATTTACCACTCAGCACACTGATGTCGTCAGCGTTAACTACTATTGGTTCACTGCAGTAATGGGCATCAGTGATTTAAGCACAGCTCTGTCTATTCTCCTGGCAGTTGCAGCTTTTACTACCTACCTTTTTACTACTAAGAGGTTTACACTCTAGTTGAATGAAGAAACACGTGCCCTTAAGCATGCCTGTATGACCCTGGAAGATCAATACTGGAAGCTTTCTACTTACAGTGCTTTGAGTGTGTAGTGAATAACAAGCATGTTCTGTCTGCTGCTAGAGTAGCATATAGCTGTGCTCATAGATTTACATACCCCAGGCACGATTTGAAAAATATGGGCCATTTTTGAAAAGATGCATCAATATTACTCACAAATGTTGGGCTGTGAGGAGAGAGAGATTTGGAGAGTGTTGGTACGTTTGCTGATTTTTGGTGATTTTGATGGCGACTACAAGTCCCAGAATGACCCATTATCTTTATAGGTTTTCTAATTGAAACACTAAACAAAAAGAGAGATGTTTCTGTGTTTATCCAAACACCATAATCGGTTACAAAGCTGCAGCAGGAAGGATCTCTGGTCTTGTGTAGACTAACAAAACCATCAGCAGATCAAAACGACCACAGTGTTTTCTGAACTTCTATTGCTGACATGGGATTGAAATGATTGTCAGAGTCGCGCTCTTGAGAGGTTGTTGTGGCCTCAGTTGGCCACCAGATGTCACTGTTCACAGACTGAAGCCTTAAAGCTTTGAATCTTTTTCTACATAATTAGAAGGAAAGAGCTTCACGAGGCTTCACCTGCCCATCACTACCTAACAGATATTGATATTTAGCCTCAGGCTGAGCCTTACAGCTAATGTCAGATCAGAGTGTAGTGGTCGTTTTGGCTTGAACACACTGTAAACACTGTATATACAGTCGTTTCAGCCGCTCTCTCCAGGGGGCGTGTACGTTCAACAAGCTCGCTGCTGATTGGCTCACTGCTCGTCTGCCTCGTTGTCCAAATATGGTACTTCTGGCTCCACAAAAGCAACATGGCGACATCGGCTCTGACCAAAACCAAAACATTCCGTTTTACTCAACAAAAACGGGAAAACAAAAAAACAAAACTGCCCGTTCTTTTGATATTCCGTTCTACTAAAAAACACACAAAAAAAACGCAAATTAGTTGTTTTTCGGTTTTGCAGTAATAGCTACGTTGTGGAGTTTTATCTTCAGTTGGCCACCAGATGTCACTGTTCTTAGTTAGACTGAAGCCTTGAAGCTTTGAATCTTTTTCGACACAATTAGAAAGAAAGCGTCAGTGGAGTATTATAACTTATAATACTACACACGTTTGTTTGATGTAAAATATGGAGTGACAGCCAAGATGGCCGGTCTGCACTTTACCCTGCACTCCCTTCTGATGAGCACAGTGATGAAGGCATCACCAAGAGTGCCTTCTTCATCTGTGTAACAATAAAATTTAGTTTTTGTTAATGCCTGTTTGAGCCCATTAAACAGCATATTCCAGATTCTTTCATTTTTCCCGTGTTAAAGGGCTTTCTGGGGAGATTTTATTTTATTTTTTCATTATCTAATTTGGGGTTTACAGAAAGAGGATGTCTTTTGTTGTAGACTGTAATGCCTGCCCTGTGAGGCAAATTTGTTAGGGTATATCAATAAAGGTTATAAGGCTAATAAAGACTGAATTATTAGACTTGACTCAATTTTTTCCATTTTTAATGACAAATATCAAGTATTCAAGACATTTGCAAACAAAGTGTTCACAAACATCAATTACACTGCTCCTGAGGAACACAAAGCAATAAGAGGTTAAATTTCCAAATACAGCATCTATTCACGAAATTCACTTTCAGTTCAAATATTGATGAAAGGAAATGTGTTACAGTCACACTAAAATTGTTTCGATAGTAATCCAGGCATCTGGACACCACGACACTGAATTCTTAGTAGCAGGTGTACAGTACAATAAAGTCAGACATTCTTGTGTCATGATCTGTGTGGCATTACTGGATGATTCTCCACTTTTCCAGCCCAGACTCTAATGCATGGCTTTGGATTTTCTTATTGGTTTCACAAGATTAAATTACTTTTTTTTTAAAATTATTTTAATTTAATAAAAGCTAATGTACTAAACTTAAACATGTTAAAGTATTTTAGGATCACAACAGAGCAGCCATAACATTTGCAGGGCCTTTCCATTAGCAGGGGATTGGATCAATAATTCTACATTGATATTCCTTTTTATAGAGTGTAATAAATAAACAGCACAGAACGGTAGAGAATCACTACAGACTGAAAGATGAAAATCCTGAGCAACAAATCTTTAACATGTGCAGTCCTCTTGACTGATAAATGTGTTTCAGTAACCCACCTCCCTCCCACTACAACATAGTCTGAAGTCAGGACTTCCCATGTGAACAATACTGTTCAGGCACTGTGAGACATTTTTTTCTTTCTTGGTAGTGTTAAGTCTAATTTGCCATTAGTTACAGTATACATTGTCATGGGTTCGCTTAGAAATATGCTTCTAACTATGTGAGCTCTACAATACACACATTTGCTTTACCAGTATTTACATGACCATCACTTATGAATATTTCAGTAGAGGTAATAAGTCACTATAATACTAAATTCAATTTTACCAAATGATACTTTCACCTGGAATCAAACTAAGAATTTTGGTCAAAAAATATTAAATTTGATCACTGCAGCTTTATCAGATTCTCAGTTTCTTTGCAAACATTTAGTAACTAAAATAAATTAATACTGATTAGAATAAAATACCCAATAAATATTAGTTATCTTATGTCCCCCTCCCACAAAAGATAAAATACTCTCTAAATATTTGGCCAACGCAACGTAAGCTCCAGTTTAAACTGGAGTGCTAATTTCAGTGCAGTGATTAAATTTAATAATTTTTTAGCCAAGAATTTACAGTAGGTCTGACAAAGAGTAGCATTCACTGGCCTTCATACAATAATCTTTGTGTCCACTAGAGGGCCCCAAACACCAAGGAACTGAATAATCACGACAGATGACAAGCTGAAGGGGGTTCATAGTTCTCACATGCTTGCAACACCACTTCTGTAAAAGCTTGGACTACTGCATCACTACTATATACATATGATAGCCATTACAGCAGAGAGGCCATTACAATACAAAGCCAAAATCTTTTTAGCTGTTGATTTTTGTTGTAATCGATAGAATCAAATTCATATTACTTCAAAAAATCTCGTATTTAAAAATTGGTCGAATTTATTAATGAAAGTTGTTTTCCACATTTTAAAACATCTCGTTCGCTGTTCACATCGTTAGGTTGTTTTACCATTTGATCTTATTCCTCTATTAGTACTAATTAATAATTGTCATTCTCTTGGTACTAATACTAATAGTATTTTGTGGAAATATATATTTCTCACCAATAAGACCCATATTAACATTAAAGACTGCAATATTAGTGCTTGTGGGCTTTAAGTAACACAGTTACCTTGACAAGAGAGAAACTTTGACTACTGGTTGTAATGATTCAAGATCGGTAACAACTATTCCCAAACAAAAAGCTGAGGACAGCAAAGCAGAGTGTGACTGGGTTTCTGTAAGTAGCATTTACCCTGATAGCTTTGTATGTTAGACTTGCCAAGACAGCCTGAGATACACAGCTACGAGAAAAGACGAAACAAGACATGCAAAGAGAAGAAGACTAGACAAGACAACATGTGGAATGGCTCAAATATAACAGATGATGTTTGCAGCTCACACTGTATGGCAAAATGGGATTTTGTAAAAAACAACTGACAACATGGTGGCATGTATGAATTGAGGAGTGAAGAAAGGGTACAGATGGAGAATACAGAAGGAGCTGTACAGTACTGAGAAAGGAGCAGCTGTACACTGGATCTTGCATAGTACAGGTTTGTCAGTTGTGCTTTAGACACAGATTGTGACTCATCCATCTGTAAAAAAAAAATTGTAATGCCCTATGTTATAACAGCAGCACCACGTCATGTCTTTACATCGTTCTTGAAAAGAGGGTCTGACCTGTGTGGATGCAGCCGATGATATGCTCAGAATAAAAGAACATCCGTCATTCTCTTGGTATAAAAAACAATGAGCAGCTCTTTTAAGTATGCTGTGCGTTGCCCTGGTGTCTGGTTGGTGTAAAGCCGACACTGCGGTGCAGAAAGATAAACCAAAAAGGCACGAGTCGCATCTCAGATGGAGGCCATGGTGCACTCTCACACAAGGGCAGAGCCTCTGTGGTGATGTGGCATCAGGATAGGTGGGGTTATTGCTTTGAGGGCATTGCCAGGGCAACTGAGACTGCTGTGGCCATGACTGAGCAGCATGGCAGCCGGCTGTTCGGGTCTAGGCGGGATGAACACAGGGCAAGAGCGGGTGCGGGCGTGGCTTTTTTGGCCTCCGGCATGGCAGATGAGCTCGCTGACAGTGCCTAGAGGTGGCAGGTGCTGTCGCCAGCGCTCGGCTCGTTCCTCCTTGTGCTTGATGGAGTACCAAGTGAGAAATATGAAGACAAAACCAACAAACTTGAGGCTGGCAGCCAAGCCAAAGTAGACAAAACGGAATGAGGTGACATCGTACTCCCAGCAGGAGCCATGCACACCACAGTCCTGCTGCCACAGCATGCAGGTGGTGTCGATCACAGCACCAAAGTAGATGGGGGTCGGGATATAGGCTGGAGAGGGAGAGAGAAGTTGTGATTGAAAACTTAAACAAGATCTTCCAAATTGCATACAACTGAACTAAGGACCCCAGGAACAGTGGTGGACTGTAAAGCAAATATGGTCTAGTAGCCCAACGTCTGGATTCATCATCACTTCCTGCCTTATGCCCATTTATCAGTGGATGTCCCAAAATGCACATTCATTGATGATAACAATATCATACATTTGTCAGTGCTAATGCAGCTCATCGCCACTGAAGGCAGACTCTCAATGTCTCTAGCAGGTGTAGTAGGGCTGTATTGACCTGTACATATGAGAGGAAGTATGTGAATAATGCTTATTTAATAACGTTTAATAATAATTTTAAGCATTTAAACAATTTTTCATAACGTTTTGGTATTTAGTCGCAAATGTCAAATTTTATATGGTAATACTTATAATGTGAACAATAGATTGACAATACTGCAGTACTGGCAACATACCATAAGGGGGCACCATTTAGTTTCATGGAGATCAGCAGCTAATCTGGTCTACTTGTTACAAAGGAGGTGTACAAAATAAAAGAAACACCTTTTAAAATAATGAATCTCCTACAACACAACCATTAACTAGGGCAGCAAAAAATAAACGAGGTTACTGGTGAATCAATACTTCTCCAAAATATATAAACCAAAAATAATATTTGTGACCAAATATTTGTGACCAAAGTGGAATCAACAAGCAAAGGATCTAGGAGTTGTATCATATTTCACAAGACTGCAAAACACACAGTCTGTGCATGTAATATAAATGGTCAGGATCTTACCCAGAGTTCGCAGCAAAACAAACTGCATCCCAAGAGCAAAAGGCCTCTCTTGCTCATCAACAGACCTGAGAAAAGAGAAAACCAGCATGAATTGATATTGTTTTATCCCAGTGTACTCTCTGACAGTGACTAACAGAAGTGGTCCCCTACCTGAGTGTGACAATAATGGCGGAGGGCTGAGCGCAGGCGGTGATAAGAGTAACAATGAAGAGAAAGATGAGGAAAGGGATGAGTGTGTTGCAGGTGCGATCACACTTCCCCGATAGAGCATAACCATTTTCATTCAGGTAGGTTTTAACAATGACTAGCTGCAGCTGGTTGACCTGGCCGCCATAGGATGGAGTGATGACCTGTCTGCTCTGCACGCACCCACAGCCGGTGTAGTTCTTGGTCTGTAGTCAAAAAACAACATGACACAAACACAGACACACACACACAGACTGGGTGGCACCAGCAATGTGGTGCAATCAGTGATCTGGACAAAGAATCTAGACACTTCCTTTCCTCATGTTGTTATAACTTCCGATCTAACATTGTTGTGTTCTCTGACACTTCCTCTATATTCAGAGCTATGGGGGAAATGTACACAGAACAGGTCTTTGTGTATCCTTTTTAATTCCTGTACCAATGTTCTCCAAAATGAATTTATTGTATTGTAGTTGACGTATGAATGGCTTTGTTTCAATTATTTATTTGACAAGAAAACAAAAGCTGCTATGAACGGACCATGTATGCATTTGTGTTTTTGTGCACTCACTCCTGTGCTGTCATTTCCCACAGTACTACATCCAGCCAGACAGGGGTTGAAATAGGTAATGCCATCCGAGCCGCAAACTGGAGCATACTCATGAATCCTGCAGCCACAGTTTACATTGCAGCTGCCTGTCAGGTTCCTATGGGTCATCGTCAAGGTTGGACTGTACAGACAGAGACAGCAGAAAACATTTGTTAAAAACGAAAAGGACCAACCATCTATTTACCAGATTACATTTCAAAGCCTGGATTCAGGCTATTTGAATGTTGAAACACATAATACCTGATAACACAGGTATTATGTGTTTCTTTGAAACTATTGTTTTTCTTACCTTTTCACCACTTAATGTTACAATTTATTGGCAAGGATGTTGTTTTTTTAATTCACACTATGGAGATATATTTTCACAGCCATGCCATCTCTAGCCAGAGGGAGGGGAATGGCTATATTTATTAGTACTTTATTAATTTCATTTTTTTTTCCTCACAGTACCTCTTTGATAATTGTGGCCCCAATGGTACAGCAGTACACCATGTAGCTCCAATAAAATGTTGAATAAATTAAAAAACATCCTTCACTGCATGCCATTACAGAAAAAAATACTGTATATAGATAAAGTTAAAATAATTTTCTTTTTAGGACAGTTATGCATTATAATTATTATTATTTCATAGGAAGGCAAACAAAGTAAAACAAAGAGGCTGCCAATCTTCTTTGTAACATTTACTGTAGTGTTGATGCTGTTAATCCCCTGCACATAATTATCAATAATCTTGCTCCTCACTAGCTTGTGTGAAGGACAGAGACACGACAGTGAGGAAATTGCACCTCCGGTGTGGGAACAGTTGCTATTAAACAAACAGAACTTTGGCTTTTCATAAATCAGGAGCAGTGATGCGAATCATGAGTTTTCTTTGGGATGTCTCTCTCTGAGCACTGCAGAACAGCTGGGGACAGGGCCGAGCAACACAACACCCTGGGTTGACACTTACTTACACACACTTACTTACACACACTTACTTACACACACTTACTTACACACACACACACACACACACACACACACACACACACACACACACACACACACACACACACACACACACACACACACACACACACACACACAGACGCCAAGTAAATGTGTTTTAGGTGGCTTTTTCCATATACATTTCAAAGAATGCAATGTTACAATGTAAGATTAAACCAGCCAAACTGAAAAGGCTGTGCTTTTGTGTTGCTCTTCTCGTAAATCAAATCATCATTTTTCATAAGACCATAGAGTAATAAACATCCTTATTTTTATATTAGTTGTCCCAAGAGAAGCACATTTGGGCCTGTGTTAACATAATGGTGTTAAATTCCTGACACTGTGTGTGAGAGAGAGACTGTGTATTAGCATGCAAGTAAAAAGGCATCCATTTTGCTGGAGTCAGGCTCGCTGCACTAATTTCACAAGCCCTTTTCTAGACTAAGCCCTTGCCTATCCTGGACCCTCCAGATATTGGGTCAATGTGTGCAAGCATCACTGCACAAAAAACCCGAAGAGCTAAAAGAGTGAGAGGCTTAATGCTGTTTAGCACTGCAGACAATGAACTGGGGCCATGGAGCAAACAAATTCAATGAAAGGTGTAAAAGTTTATCAAGAACACATTTCTTTTAACCTCTTCTAACAGAGAACACATTCTAATCAACGGACAGCTTTATTTTGACATAACAGGACTATATATTAAACTTGATGCCCCTCTAGACTCAGAGAGGTACTTTGGTGTTTGTCATCTCCTTATTTCTCTTCAGCAGGTGACAACCATGTCTAGACTTGTGCAGTAAGTGACATAACGGATGGGCCTGGCCTAAAAATTCCTCTTGTGGGTGCTACCAGAAACTAGTGACCATTGCTGTTGATTATGAAGAACCTTACTGACTCACACGCTCTTACTGACCCCTGTTTAAACACTAGCTTAACCAAACCATTGCTGTTATTATTCACACATAGACACACAGTTATATTTCACACATACTGTAATTATTTGATTATCTGATCATTTTAGTTATGTGAAAAGTGCATTTCACAAAAGCTTATCAGTTTCACTATTATTGGCCACCCCTACAGCCTACATAACCAACCGAACCTACTTACAGTAATACTTACTGTAGAACTATATGCTTACTGAATGATGCTTTTGAATGTTTCATAGAAACTTTTGTTAACAGGACACAATATGATCAGACAGGATATTATTACAGTAGATGTATAATATTTTACAGCGTGCAGGGTGATGGTCCCTCTGTGCACCCATCTGTATGGGTGTGTTCATAACCATGTGTCCCAACAGATGTCCGCTTGGTATTTCTGTCCACGGGGCTGACACATCGCATGTTTGTTAACTTTGCAGTCTGGCTGCTGCTGATATGGTGCTGAACAGCAGAAATAGAGGTGGTAGAGTGATTCGCTGCAGCCATGAGAGCAGATGCTAGTGTTGCTAATTATTCATTCACACTCCAACACAACACCACAACACATGAGGACGATGGGAGTGGTGACAGCAACCCAGAGTGGTTCTTGCACCCAAAAAGTATGCTGAGAAAACTTTACCTAAAGTGTTTGCAATCTATGTGTCTGCTTAGATAATCATGGCTGTCTATTGGTACATTTATGCTCACCCAGTGGTGTAGGGTATGTTGATGCCTCCCAGATTAATGCTCTCACAGCCCACTATGAAGAGGGTGGAAAAGCAGAGCAGAGACACCCCACTGCAGATCATGGCCAGTTTGGCAGACTCTCTGGCACCAAGCTTCAGTTTCTTAATGATGTAGCCCCCCAACACAATACCTACACCAGCACTGGGTACAATGATCAGACCTGTGAAAAAGATCAGAGAAAATAAGAGTGGGTGAGATGACAGAAGACATTCACAAGTGTTGCAAACAGTACTAAGTCAGAGCAGCCAAAGCTTCCATGAAAACACTGAATTAATTACAACAAATAAATAAACGCAAAAAAGTATCTAGTGTAGCATATTTCAAACAGGAATACTAACATGACGATGGTAAGATGTCTTAGAGGATAGGGTTGTTTGAAAATGAAACAGTTTTAATAAACCTCCCCAGTTAAACCAGGAATGATTTGAGTGAAGAAGAAAAAAAGGCACCAGAATAGACTATACTATATCATTGTGACCAGGACAAGCTGTGAGATACCAGTGAGTCATTTCAGGCTGTGGTAGCACACAGCACATCCTGTCCATCCACTAGAGTTAACTGAACTGACAGCATTAAGAAAAGCACAGCTGACTGTTGGCAGGATGGATTGGGTGGTAGGTGTCATTGCGCAGGAGTTGAGGCCCAGGGAGGCTGGCAGCCCGCAAGCTCATCCACAGGCACTCATGGCCAGTGAACAAACAAGCAGTGGTTAGTCAGCACAAGTGGAGGGTCATCATTGTTTGTCCTTGTGTAGTTTGTGTTTTGTGTGTAATACAGAGAAAGACAGAAAAGGAAAGAGAAAGGTGTGACTTGTAGGCACCGTATAGCTTTAGCATTTTATCATCCTGGAAGAACATGTTTCTGTGCTAAAACCTCGTATTCTGTCTCACTGGGGCAATGTTAAGTAGGCTATCGTCATGGGTCTTATCACATTCCTTACTCTACTGCACTGAAGAGAAAACTGTCTACACACCTGGGGTGGGCCTCCCTCCATTTAAACTAAGTGAACTCATTATTGACCACCCCAGCCCTCGCCCTCAGCCCTCGCCCTCGGCCCTGAGCACTTCCAAGCAGCCCTCTTCCACCTCCCCGAGATGGGCTTCCAGGGATAGGATTCTGGCTGGTTATGGTCCACCTCCTGTTGGCTCTACTCCCAGTATTTTCCAGGTGCCCAAGAAGTTTCTTAATTTTCTCCTTTCAAGGGTTGAGTTAGCAGTACAGCCTCCATTCAGCTACTAGCTTGTTTCCCGTACCTTCTCCAGGTGCGTGGAGACATCTCTGGATCCCCTGAGGAGGTCCTCTCTGGTGGCTCTTCTCCATGAAACATAGGTAGAGGTCATCTGCATGGTGGCCTCATGTTTCCTTTGTTTGTTTTTTTGTTATTTATTATTGTTTATTTTCTTTGTTTATTTGCAGGACACTGCACGTCACTCCTTTTCACACACTGTCCTGGATGCTTCCAAGGCATGACTGATGCAGAAATCTGAGGACGTACACTTGGTTCTCCACTTGTGGAGGCACAAGCATGTGGCCTTTGATCTGAGCCATTGCTGTTAAGTGCACAGCTCTCTGGATATGTGTGTAGTTATGTACACAGCCTGGTGTTTGGATTGAGTCAGGCTGTTATGTTTTGGTTTTCCCCCTGGGTTGCTGGACCGAGTTGGGAGTACTCCGATATCTAGCTATCGCCTTGACTCGTAGTGATAAGCTGCACCTCAGTGAGACAGAACGTTGGTTACATATTATAACCTAAGATTCTGTAAATTGTGCACTGGCCTGTGGGTTGTGGGCCCCACTGGTCCCCTTAAACTAGCTCAGTAAAGGCTGGGTCTCTTTTTTGGAAAGAGGAGTGCCTCTTCTCTTCCTCCTCTGCAAAAACCACCTCATCCCAATCTATTTGTGGGTAATGTAGACATAATCAGAGACTGTGCAATTTTTTGCAATTTGTGTCTATAAAGCACAGTATTGGAATAAATGCTTAACTACTGTCTACCATTGAGCTAAGATACTGAACTCATGTAACAGCAGCACATGATTTAGCATGTACACTCCAAAAGTATTTGAACACTGAGGCCAATTCCTCTATTTTTGCTGTGGACTGAAAACATTTGGGTTTGACATCAAAAGATGAATTTGAGACAAGAGATCAACATTTCAGTTTTTATTTCCATGTATTTACATCTGGATCTATTGATGTTGCTTTATTTTTTGAGGCATAAAGGAATGCAGAGTCAAATATCAACCCTAATCACAACACTAGAGGAACTCAAACACCATTAATGAGAAGACAATTTCACATTACTTTACATATTCAAATAATTGCATCAAAATAATTTGAATGTGCATCTTTTGGTCATTTCTAAAAACAGACTCCAATAATCATCAGGGAAATGTCACAATTGGTCAGTCCATCTGGAAGCACTGTGCTCCCATCAACGGGAGTGCCTCTCCTCTTCCTCCTCTGCAAAAATTATCTCATCCCAGCAGCTTGGCATCATTAGGGTTTCCATAGCAATCACACCACCCGTTTGCCCTTACCCCTTGTATCCTGGCAACAGTCACACAGTACTAGTGTGTATGTGGAGAGTATGTGTGTGTCTAGATATGACCATATGTTAGCCAGCAGAACACTTCAAATATACACACACAACTTTGTGCTTTCAAAGCCATAATCAAGTTTTCAATCGCTCCTTTCTGCAATAATCCTAATGCCAGATTAAGTTCCATACTGGTTTAACTTGACTGAAAGATTAGACTGTTTCCTTGTACACATTAATTATTGTATGTGGGACACAAATTACAGGCAGACAGTAGTGTGTGTATTTGTATATGCACACATGACCACAGCATGCTGAACAGGTCTCCTGCAGTCAGGAGAAGCTTGTTTATTATGTTCAGGGGATCTAATGGAAGCTTGTCACTGAATGAACGTCAACGTGACTCTGACTCATGGTGCTGCCCTCCACTGTGCGCATGTGGAGAGGTGTGAGTATGAACTGCTACATACTCATGGTATATATAGTACAGGACGATATATCATTTAATACTGGTCAGGACACCCTAAATAAACAACAGACAGGCCTATATTACTGTAAAACATCGTAGATCAAATTTTTCTTGAATAATGTACATTGACATCCAGACTTTGATCTTGGGGTAAAAATGTTTAAAACCCAACCAGTAAAGAAATGATCTATTATTTTTTATATGCTGACTGAGTGCAAAATGAGTGCATCACAGGAAAATAAATGCATATTTTTTGTCAACTAATCTTTAAAAATTTTAAATCACACCAAGTCATAAGTCACATTTCTTTTTGTAAGGCTGCAAAGTCATGGCATGATGCATCCAACCTTAAACCTTATGGATTCGTGAGATTTTGTTGTGTTCATTTTAAGTGATCAAACAATCATACAGTTATATGGGTGAAATAAAAAACTTAAGTAACAAAGCGGGACTTACCAGTGCAGATGCTGGCATTCGAGGCTGGCATACCAAACTGCGACTCTATAAATTTGGGAATGAAGGTGATGAAAGCGGTAACAATGGCACACTCTGCTGTGTAGGACAGGCTGACAAACAGGAAGGTCATGTTACTTAGGATCCTCAGTGCTGCTTTTGGTAGGTCTGGGGAGGACAAAGTAGAAGACAACACAGAGCACTTTATTACTGTGGTGGTGTAAATAACACACAATCTGTGTCTTAATTTGGCTCGCACCACACAATCTGCACTTGATGGAATTGTCAGAAGAAAAATCACTACTGGAAAGCTGTAATTAAGAAAAGACAAATAAAACCGTATCTGTAATCCAAATACACCTTAAATAACATTAACCACAGGTAATAATAAAGTCAAAGTCATCTTTCTATAAATGTCAGTTATACATTTGCAATATATCAGCTAAAATCCAACATAATGCAACGTTAAAGAAATGCTAAAAAGTGCTTGCAAAAGGCAGTTTACCAAGTCTGTCACTGCGACACGCATTACTAAAGATTTTCAGTGTTAGCAATTCCCAGTGTTTGCTTGTGACATGGCGGGGAAAAAAAATGCTCAGTCAAAACTGCCACTCCCCTGCAGCACCTTTTTTTCTTGCAGAAAAAGCAGAATTTGTCTCGTAGTCCAACACACACACACCTCAAAGGAAGGGCAGAACTAAAGTATATTGCAGACGCTGAAGTGCTTGAGTATGCAAAATTGGCCATAGTTTGCACAACAACCCAAAACATCCTGCTGGGACAAGTAAAACAGCAAGAGAGCTAACAGCAGTATTAGGAAGCTATAATGGATTCAGGATTACAATGCTTTCTCAACTCATTTAAGAGCGAGAGAAGGAGAACTGTGTACCTCAGGAAAAAATGACAATGAAGCCAAAACTGGGGAACACTTGAGCAGGTTTCAGCAACATTCAGCTTACCCAGGGGGGATCTCCCAGGGAAAAAAACAGGAGATTCCTATCTGGCTCAGCAAAGAATAAAAATGTTCTAGGATCAAAGCAGGTGTGCTTATATACAAGGTTGTACAAGGTTGTTGTAAAAAAACATGATCATTTGGATCATATTTACAAATCAGTACTGCAAAGCCAAACAAAACTTTTCAACTGACAGTAATATTGTGTGACCTTTACCCATGTTCACTATTTAATTACTCAAGTATCTAGAACCTAATGTCCATTAAAACTGCCCATGATCACAGTCAACTACATGCTTCTTCAGATACCCATGTTTGCAGCCTCCTTGATCATAAATAAATGTAATCTATATAGGAGATTTCAACACAGCTTTAACTATTAGATAACTGGTTCCAGATATTAATTGGATTATGGACCAATCCATGATCAGTTCCTTCATGAAATGTAACATGAGTCCAGAGGTGGAGGAATAAAGCTGATTTTTCTTCCTCACCTTTGATATCCTTCCCAAAGCCCATGTAGGAGGAGGCATTCTGGCCTTTATTACTGGATTTTTCCTTCATCACATCATCATCACTGGACGCATCATCTGGGGAGCAGATCTTTTTCTTTTTCTTTTTTTTGTGGCGGGGAGGCAGCTTTTTGGGGAAGGCAAACATCGGAAAGATGACCAGCAGCATGGCTATGGCGCACAAGAGAAAGCCGCTCCACCTGAAAGGACAAATTAGCAGAGGAAAGGGAGTGGGCCCACAGGTAGACACATAAGCAAAGTGGGAGTCATAAAGATGTACACACATATTTACCAGTTGCCAACAAAGCGAGGATCATTCTGGTCAATATTGACAACAGTATTGGGATCAACGTAGAAGCCGATGAGGACACCACCCAGCAGATAACCAGCTGCAGGTCCCAGGGCTCCCATCACATACATAATGGCTAAAAAAAGCCAGACAGAATCAATAAGAAACATTGATAACATCAAATACTCTAAACTTTGTTAAATGCAAATACAAACATTTAAATAAAATGAATGCTCATTATTGTAATTTCCTCATGAATTAACTTTATGACCCACTTTTACATTTGAGTATTCACATCATACCTGTGGAAGCTGTTCATTATCTTTCATGCAGTATCCACCACATTCAGAGTGAATCAGGAATGAATCAGTAACTTCTCACAGCTTTTGAAGCTGTGATAATCAACCTGAAGGCTCCAGGGGTCTCCCCTGCAGCTCTCACACACCACAACACCACCAGTGAGAATGGGTGAAATATTAACCCTTTTAGGGCTCCCAGATCATCAGTGAGGTGAAATAAGCACACTCTATCACTTTGACACAGGAAAAGCTCATTACAGGTAGATAACCCAAGTGGAAAAAAACGCTCTTGTGAACATTCAGCAAAGATGTGAGTTGAAGTCATTTACTGGCTGTAATCAGGGGCAAGGTTTCTATAACTACACATGAAACATTGCTGGCAACCATCAAAATGTGTGCCTGTGTGAACCAGTATGACATAAGGCAAGTATTCACCCTTGAAGTTGATTGTGTGTGTGTCCATATGCATAAACATATTTCTGTGAATGTCAAATCTCTCACCCACAGGTAGACTTGGCAGTTACTTTCATTCTCACTGGCAAGACAGCAACACACCACATGCTTCTCAAATGCCACTTGAATGCAGGCACCAACAGTGTGTATGTCACAGACTAACACCCTAATGTCTAATCTCTCACCCAAGAACACTTCCATTGTGCACCATAGTCCTTCCTATGTTAAGGTTTTAGCAATGCCTCAGAGCACGCACGCACGCACACTGTCATTTTCTACTGGTTGGAAAGTAAATTCTCTATAGAAGTTAAACTGTTAAATGTAACGTGATATTATCACCTAGTGGCAATAAACTAATTATAGTTGGTGTGCACAGCAAGGGGTCCAATTGTGTTATGTCCAGGATGCAGGTGGTTTAGAACAATTGGTATATATGATTTTTATAGATGTCAGGAGTTTACGATTCTAACTTCAATTAAACTAAACAACCATTTAACATGGGTATTTATTTAAGCACCATAAAAAAGAAATCATTCTTATCACCTCACCTTGCAGACTGTTGACCCATCCCGTGCCCCCAAATATAACTCACAATCTAAACACACTCACTGAGCCAAAAACACCAGATGCATCCAGCCAGTCAGTCATCAGGCAAAGGTTAAGCACCAAGTATGGCTCTCTGGTTGCAGTCCAATCTCCATCCTTTCCTTTCTTGGGCACCCAGGCAGGGATAGCAAATTTTTATACCTCTTGGGTAATTATGTAAACACCTGTCTTGTCACACCATCCATCATGTTACAGTGTTCTGCCTGATTGGAGGACAAAAGCAGTCATAAACTGTACCCGACTCATTGCCCTGCCCTGCCACTTGGCACTGAGCTGGTATATTTTAGGATGAGTAGGTTGGGACGAAGGGGTTGGAGGCACATGGCTGGGCATGAAGGGCAGAGCCATCAGATTGAGGAATATGCTAGTTCAACAGCAGCACTCCATCAAACACAAATACACATGCTATAGTGACAGACATCAGTGGAGAACAGGAGTGGATGCCAGGGAAGAACACATGGTGTGCCACAGGCTAACTTTGCTCAGTTACATAACAGACCTTTACCAGCAGGATGTGAAGAACAATACATTAAGGCATTCATATGACTTTCTAAATTTACAGGTCTAATGGATCTTCATTGTAGGTATTGGCTTTTCACTCTTGCATAATATAAAGTAAGCATAAACCATCTAAGTGACCATTCAGTTTGTCTTTCAATATAATGTGGTAATTTTGAGCTGACATTGTTTTATGCATTAGACATGCACAGCAAAATAGAAAATAAGGTCACAGAGTATGCACGTTTAGCATATTACAATCAGAATCCAATATCAATTACAAGATATGAACAAGGTTTGAGAAAGAAATACACAGATAGGAGTACCGAAAAACAAAACTCTTCAGGAGTAAGAACACAGAAAAACAATGAAAGCATACATGAATGCGTATGGACACATGACAAGGAAGGTGCAAGGACCTTAAGGGTATAAGTGTAGGGGCGACAAGGTTAGAGAGTTTTTTATAGTGTGTTACTAACCTCAATTATTGTTTCATCTCCAGTGCTTATGATGGATGGACACAGAGGTGTCTGGTAGAGGAAGGACAGAAAGAGAAAAGCAATGAAGCAGAATAAAGAAGCAAATAAAAACCGATAAATGGCAGTGAGAGAAAGCAGACAGAAAAACACAAAGTAGGAAGAAAGAGAATCATAACAGAGAGGGGAGTAAGGAGTGATGGAACATAAAGAAAAAGAGGGAGAGGAAAGACGCGGGCTGGGGCTGGAGTGGGTAGTGAGTGATCGAGTGATCCTGTTGTTTAACAGTGATAAATCTTGCCCAGCAACATCCCTTTCATATCTAACCTTCAGGGCCCAGCACTGCTCTGTTGCCTCCTCCTCACTCAGTAAAAGCTATGCAATTCCTGACTCTCTGTATTAATGAACTGAACACTGAACTGACTCATTCAGAGCTTGAAGAAATGAATGAGTGTGAAACAGAAAGAAAAATGACTCCTTGCTGTTATTTTTCTTTCTCACAAGAGAGGTGTGAATTAGAAACATGATTACAAGGAGGTGATGCTTTTAAATTGGTTCAATTGTCTTCACTGCTGATGCAGGTGTATGTAATTTTGTTTTGTGTTCATCTAATATTTCTCAATTCCAATGATATGGTGGTTACTTGATTTTTGTTATTTTATTGTTTGTCCAGCAAACACATTTAAAGATTTACAATCAATATACAACAGAAAAAGAAGCAAATCCTTGCCAAAAAAAAAAAAAAAAAGCATTTTTGCTTAACTGATATTATTAATACATGTTGTATTAACAGATGGCATTAATGGTTACCCAACCATTAATTTCAGTTTTATTTTAGCTATATGGTCTATAGCCTAACACAAATAAAAAATGACAACTTCCAGCTGTTTACATAGTTACCCTGGCTGTGAATTGAATTTCAGGCCTAACAATAAACTGGGATATTCAGTGCCATCCCCATCCCCCCTACCCTCTGCTGACTTTCTGTTCTCCTCACCCCTAAGCGCATCAGAGAATGCAGAGCAACTGAACCTGATGAGAAAGCACATTGCATCTAATAAAGAATCTCCCCTGGTAGCCAGCGCAATTAACACGGATTAATGATTTGATTTAATTACATGGGCAAAATAAAGGACACGACTTTCAGTGCCTTGTTAGAACACTGTAGTGTTAAAAGGTTGAGGCTACAAATCACAAGAACCCATTTTAGAAAGTTCTGTGAGCAGATGTGATGAAAGCTGAATGCAAAATTGAAGATTTATTTCTCTTTTGTCCCTGTCCTGCAATAAATGTGGCAGAGGTATAAGCCACACTCCATAAGCTTTCTGGCTGGAAGCTTAGTTTCAATGAGTTATGAAGAACTCCTCTTGGCTATTAGCCTACAAAGCTCCTCCAAACAAGCCGGGGACTGGATGGGAGACAGAGGCATGCAACAACCTTGTAGGTGTATTCATTATGCTGGAGCTGTGTAATTCCTAAATGATGTAATCTCTTTATATTCTCAGAGGTGTGTCATGTTAGTTTATTCAGCATTATGCATTACACATTACCGATTGCCACAACAGCTGCATGATTAAAAATAAATAAAAAATTTAAAAAACAGCCTTCCCACTAACAAAACATGAGTGACAGCATTGTCATGGCAATTTGCTGATACAGCAGTGTCTTTTTACATGTCCTAACCTTACAGGTTTACCCAGAGGGCATGCATGGGAACTCTGTGGCCTGTGGAAAAATTGCATTAAAATGCATAAGCTATCGCGTTTATACACACAATAAAAAAACAACACCATGGTTTTCTCTAAATCTTTCTGAAGTGTGTCAATTAGTCCTTTCATGATGCACCAGTCCAAAAAGTCTCATAATACAAGAAAATACGCTGTTCTTATTCATAACATAGGGAGAGAAACTGTCTTTATTTGAATGACTGTGCATGTGCCTGCATTAAACATGAGGCGAATAATGGAAAAGAGTATCTACCTGTACAAGTGCTTCCAATAGAAAAGAACAGTCACATAAGGAAAAAGGTGGAAATCAAGAAAGGAGATTCGTTGAAACTACACGTATGCAGAAGATTTGGTGGAAATGATTGCACTCAGGCATCTGTTTAGATAGCCAGACATGGATGGAGAAACCCATTTGTGGGTGATAAATTAGGGGAGTTGGTAATGTGGAATGATAAGCTGCATCTCTTCAGTCCCCTACAACCAAAAGCGCATAAGTTCAAATTAAACTCACACTGATGAAAAATTGTCTTTCTGACATAGGTGGGTCCAGATGGAGCAAACACTATGATCTATCACAGAGACAACCTTTCACATTCACATCTATGGGAAACTTAAAAGTCCTAAATTAACCTAAACCTCTGAAAAGACTGAATTAAAATGCAATCTCTGGACTGTGGGAGGAAGTTGGTGAACCTGGAGAAAACATGCAAACATGGGGTGAACATGGAGACTCCACACAGAAAGACCCCAGTGAATATTTTAATGGATTAACTTCAGTAAAGAACCTTCAACCTGCTTTGGGCTCTGTACAGACTAGTAGATACCATGGACCTTTAGTTTGACAAGAACACTTTTAAAAACCAAACGACCAACATCATCAATGCCTTTTTCACACGAAACTCAGACCAGCAGTCAATAAACATGACTAGTCACAGGGGGCACTAAGGACGTGATCAGCATCCTTCTCTCTCGTACATTCTTCTGCACAGCAAACTATGGCCCGGTGACCTTTCCTCTCATCTAGGTACAGGCTGTGTGGTGATTTAGTGCATGATTGACAGGACTGAGATGAGAAACAAAATAAGGGTAGGCAAAGATCCTATTTAACATATGTCTGTTTAAAGATATGAGTATTATTAACTTACCTAACCAAACATAATAAGTTGTAGCACTGACCAACAGAGCTGCCTCTTTATATTCTAGCACTCAAGCCTGTCTTGCCTTTTTTTTTCCATTACAACTTGTGTTTGTGTCAGTGGGTGCAAAGATCCTAACTCCAAAACCAAATGACCATTTTCTGCTGAGGCCACCATTGGCCTAAGGCAGGGGTGTCAAACTCAGGCCCGCGGGCCAAATGTGGCCCGCCACGTCATTTAATGTGGCCCGCGAGAGCATAAAAGGTCTGAGTGTTTAAAGAAATAGTTCAAAAGCGTGCTTTGACCAAAAACTACATTTCCCACAATGCCTGTCGACTGTGATACCCTCGATGTAACCGCTCCCCGCCACTAGACGTGTTTCCACGTCAATGCCGACAAGTTGAATTGAGAGTTAAATAATGACCCCAAAATGTCCAGAAAGAGAAAAGTTGATAGAGATAGAAGACTGTTTCAAGAAAGATGGGAAAGCGAATATTTGTTTGTGCTTCAAGGAGAAAGACCGGTATGTCTTTTGTGTTACGAGGCGGTGTCGGTTGTCAAAGAGTAGCTATAATCTACGCCGGCATTTTGACACCAAACACGGAGCTAAGTACGCCAAAGCTAGCCTTCAAGAAAAGCAACAACTTGTCCAGCGCAGTTACCAATTTTTATTAGAGGCGTGAATTCGGATCTCTCTGTCACTGACGAGCTGTTGAACGTTTGAACAAAGTTAATGTCATAACTTATGTTTGATTTTATTTTTCTTTATTCACTTGGATAGTTTGATCCTTGATTGATGGAGTTATCTGGGTTTCATAACCTGACAAATTAAAAGGATTTATGTTATAACAGAGGAACGAGCAAACATATTTTTTCTGTGCAACTGTTATGCTTGTAACTTGAATAAGTAATAAATTCAGTTATTTAACATTAAGGACAAGTTACATTCATTTTACATTACATTCGGTTACATTTAGTTACATTTATAAGTTACATATGGCCCTTTGAGGACAGCCATTATGCTGATGTGGCCCTCGGTGAAAATGAGTTTGACACCTCTGGCCTAAGGCTTCTGGACCTGCACTGACAGCAAAATACCACAGATCTGCTGCTGTTGCTGCCTACCAGAATTAAGGAGGCTGAATGCTGGGGCAGTGCAGCTGAAAGTACTGAAATCTAAATACAGAAGTCACAGTGTTAACTGGGAGCATAATGAAAGAATGAGAATCCAGCCATTGCAACAGCAGGTTCCCTTCCTTTCATATTTGCTGAAATTAAAAAAATGTAGATTTTTTTTTTTCTAAAGTGATGTTGCAAACAGATTCTAGGAGGAATTCAAATCCAACTGAACACCAATCCTATTTAAACATTAGGAATAGTCATATTTGTGTGATCATGGACACTGCTAGGATTATGAAAACTGAACATGTGACTTTGCAGCTTTGTCAAACAGTATGGGTCATTGTAGGAATGAAGACAGAGCATTTGTCTCCATCAGCTGGCAAACATCTGGAGCTACTTAGCTTATTAGCATCTTCTGAATAAAGCGTACACCATCCGGCCATTCTGAAAAATGCTTTGTGTTTACTCAGTTCATCCCCTAATGCCAAAACACACACACTAATGCAGTACGGCCAAATTTAGCATCTAGCCTGTGTTTATCTATGCATAGAAAATATTCCAGCACTGGAGAGGTTGGTAGGAAATCTTTCAGCTGATGAGTGGCCATGAATGAGACATCTGGGTTTGGGGTATAACCACAGTAGACTTGGGGGCTGAGAGTGTGACTCCATTAGAGCAGTGAGGATGGGGCTTTGGTTTTTACCTCAAGCTTGCAACATGTAGCATTTCAGCATCTCTCGCTTACAGACATGGCACAGCAATTTAGTCTAATGTGCTAAAATAGTGTCAACCAGTGTCTAGACTTTGGCAACTGATATCTACCTTTACTCCTCAGAGGTAAAATAAAACAAGAAAGACTTCTGATTCAAAATTTATAGAGCTTCCTCTAAAAAAAGACAAAATCTTAGGCACAGAACCCTTTCTAGAGTTTTACGTCAGTTAATACTTTCAAGAAACTTTATGTCCAAAATAAGTCAGGATATTAAGACATTTTCTTAACAATTTAATGATTTACTGCTGTTCTTTATGGCTGCATGTGTAGCTTGACATTACTGACATCATAAACATAAGCACTACTTTTTTGGCACCAATGAAAAAACTGATTTACTTATATGTTGAAAAATGAATGCTACTACTGTTTCTATCCAGAGACACAGATGTTTAAATATAGCACCACAGCATGCTTAAAAAAAAAAAAAACAACATATCTGCAGCACAAAACCTTCCTGCAAGACACATCTGCTCACTCCCAACAAGCCCCCAAAGCCCCAAACCTCACCCGCCCCCTACTGCAGGTGCTCACACTCACATACACATATGCACACACATCCATTGTGCAAGCACCCTACCAGCTGCTCTATCCCCATTCACAAACTAGACCATTTGCAAACAGCTAGGTCCCCCAAAACATAAAACACACAGCAACAAGTACAAAAGCCTGAAAAATAGCAATAGAGCAGCCGACTTTGAAAAAAAAAAAAACAAACAAACATTATAAATCTATACCTATATAACATTACTAAAATAATCCTACTTTTAATAAATAATTAGATTTAGTAAATTCTCTCCAATGAGGTGTATCACCTCAGCCTATTACCTTATTATAGGCCAATTAAATTCATAACCAGTTAATGTTACATGTTATGATATAACAGAGCCACAGAACAGCTTTTTGTGCTCGACATGTTTTTATACTTATATAAATACTATTAAAGGGTTATCCCTCCTCCAGCCTAGCCAGGCCATTATCCATCTTTGAGGCTCAGAGGTCAAGGAGAACAATATACCCAGTTCACCACTCTCAGGACATACCACTACAACGGAGGATGATTTTTCATCTCTAAGGCAATAAAACACTTTTACAACCCCATAAAGGTTAAAGCCACATGGAGGGTGGACTGAACAGATAAGATGCTCAAGAGGGAGAGAAGGAATATATTTCAGCATAATGGGAACATACAGGCTGTGCCTTGTTCAGTAATTGTCACCATTTGCTCCAGTGAGAGTTGACACAGGTCAGATATCTCAAACCACAGCACTTTAGTCAGAGCTTCAGCCTTTTTGGAAACAAGGAACAGTAACCATCCCCCAGAAAGCCATCACAAGACACACTCCACCCCTGGCAGCAGGTAAACATCTGGTAATGATTTACAACAACTAATTTCCTCACTGGACAGAAGAAAAGGCAAAAGGACAACTGAAGTAAAATGGTCACTTTCCTTTTGTATTACTGTTAGCTGTAAACACTTTCAAAGAAGAGTTAGATGTGACAGCACAGGAATTAACAAGGTATCCATCTAGAGGAAAAAGAAGAAAAATAGTATGTTTAAATGCAAATAAGATGTGACAGTGAATGAGGCACAGACAGTTGTCCAAACTGAAAATAGGATTTATACCTTCTCTTATCAAAAATGTGTATACTTAACATTTATCTTATTAAGTTAACTTAAGTACAGTGTATTTTCCTAGTATACATTATGCAGTAAATATACTAATATCAATGTATTAGTGGTACTATTTCAAGACTTCTTGGGACTTGACCCACTTTTTAAGTTCATAAAAGTATCTCTGAGCACACAAATAGTTCATATCTAAGTTTCATTTTGTACTGCAGCTCTACTTTATTGGTACTAATTATAAGCTTCTCAATAAAAAAAAATTAAGTAGACCAAATAATTCTTCATACTTGCCAATATAAGCCAAGCATACTTAAGTATAAGTACAAGTACAGGCCAAACATACTTCAACTTTTCTGTATACTTGTCAGTATAAGCCAAGTAATTGGGTATAATTCTGTTTTGGTATACAGTATGTCTGATAAAGTACATACTGTATGGACCAAACAGCCAACAAGAACGAACAAAAAACATGCCATTTTTCCTCCACACAGCTGAAAACAAAAGAATTCCTCAGGCTCCTGTTGTCACATAAAGCTTTCGTGGAATTTCCCCAGGAAACGTCACACAAGCCCACTCTCTTAACAGACTAACATTCTAACAGACTAAATTAACATTGGCTTTAAAGAGTTCAGGTTAGCAGAGAGAGAAAAACAGTATTCGAAGAACAATTTACAGTGACATCAGTGGCACAGCATCAATGTCAGAAGGGTCAGAGGTTCACATGGGGGACATAGTTGTAGTAGTTGGAGCTGGCAGTCCTGCTGTCTGCAGCTAGAAAGGTCACCTGCTCCTGAGTAACCACAGGGCCTCCTCACTACCTCCAAAACATGAGGGGGTGTGCTGAGGGAAAGGGGGCAGTGATATTTAAAATCTCCATGACAAGACAGTCATGAAACATGACCAGCCTTCTTCTAATATATGTGCTCGGCTCTTACTGCGTCAAACATGAACATCACCAACCCCTGAAATCTGATCTGTCAGCCTGGAAATGCAGAGAGATGTGAAGAAGGCCAGGTGAGGACTTGTGTGTACACATACATAACAAACATACCTACATAAACATGAAATCTTGCTGTAAACTAAGTGGTCATTCATAGTTTCTTTCTCTAATATGCAGGGGGCACACATCACATACACACCAAACACACTTCCTGAGAACAACTGTTCTTTCTAAATCTGTCAAAGACAAAACACGTGTTGTGCTTTATTTAAGTCAGAGAGAAGATCAGTGTTCAGGCTGTGGGGGGTAACTCATTCTTTCAGCATTTATTTTTCTAGGACAACACCATAGGGCTGATATGTTACATAGAGGAATCTGTTACAGCAACAAGTTCATCTATGTGGACACTCTTTAAAACACACAATACAGTGCAAAACATCACTTTAGATGTTGACTGACAGGGAGGAGTCTGATTGATCTTCAGTTCATTCTGCAGCATGACCCACAAGGGTCTGCATATAGAGAGGGTGGCACTGTTGCCTGCAATGAGGCTTTAAAACTCAGACAAAAACAAACAAACAAACAAAAAAAAAACGGTGCATTAACAGAGTTACAAATAAAGTCCAAGCTGAGTTTAAGCACCTCTTCTGAAAGGTGCTGTAACAGCAATCTAACTAATCAGATTTGACTTCCACATTTATCTCACATCATTAACAGTGTCTCAGCATCATTAGCTGACAAACATTGTGTGTGTGTGTGTGTGGGGGGGGGTAATAAAGGTCAAAATAATAATCAGGGGTCACAATCACATTCCAAAATAAGTAGAGATCAATAGTTCAACGAGGAGAATCTAAATAAGCTTGTCAGATGGAGAGACTGAAAGACTGTTGGGGTGAGTGAGGGCATTCATGAACAGACAATAAAATAAGGAAAAAGTCAGGCAGTGTTTAATAAGTTAATTTACAGTTTATATTTTACTATGTTACTGCTTTTCAGAACTGCGACCTCCAACTTAATGCAATCAGCGACCTTCATGCAACATGGAATAGTTTCTCAGGGAAGGGCACAAAAACATTCATTATAGTAACACTAAGAATGGTGTGTTGTAAATCTGCCAGAGCAGAAAGAAAGAGAGGACACAGGAAAGACATGAATATGTGCTCAGGGTGGCTGCATTCAGGCCGAAACAGCCAGTTCTTATGTAGATGACCATTACAAAACCAAGAAACCCTGAAAAGAGATCCACAAAGTCAACTGACCTGTACACTGATTTCACCATTTGCTCCCAAAGAGTAAAGAGGTAAAGTTCAGATGCCATGCCCATTACATTGCCATAGTGACATGGAGCCAGAGCTGGGAAATGGGGTGACAGGTCAGAGAAAATGCCCTACTGTGTGTGCATGCATACACTGTACAAAAAAAAATAGTATTTGAACAATACAAACTACGCATACTCTACCACCAACGGAACCAGAATTATCACTCAGCAAAAAGGGCATTTTCCAATGTAGTTTTAATTAATATATCCTTTGAGATCTATTCAGATACATGAAAGCAAGACACAAGAAATTCATTCACCTGTAGCTTATTCATACACCAAGTACCACAACATGCCCCAGAGAGTTAAAAATGTATTCAAAACACCTGAATTATACATCTGAAACCCAGTTACCATGGATATTTTGAGTATCAGAAACACAATTCAAGGACACCTTTCACCACTTATCTACTCAATCCATCATATGATAGTTCTAGTCTGTTTACCAAACATTGCTTTGTTGGAACCAAACCGATTAACTCTCTGAGTCCTCTGTAAATAGCTATCAAGGTCACCAGAGCAAGTGTTGGTTGTGATAGAAATCTGTGAGAGTGGATGTCTCGACTATGAGAACTCAGTGAGCCTTATGAGCCCCGATGTGTTTGTTCTGGGGGACTTTGCCGAGATGAGGGCAGAGCAAGTTGGTGTTTGGGCTTGTTTTCTGCTTGTTTTCCTGGCTGGGTCAATAGCTACGCTGCATTGGCTCCCTGTGATGCAGAGATATGATCAATACTGGGTCTCTCAAGGGCAGCGGAGCAGGAAGCAAGAGGACCCAACAGTGAATATGTTCCATAGGTTGTGTAATACGTTGATGAAAGGCTGGTGTCAGCACTGTGGCTAATGCTGTGCAACCATCTCAGTGTTTTTCTCCAACAGAGCACAATGTTTCCTCCTCACACAAACATACGCAGACCAAGACCATCAGTGACAGGCAGTGCATACATTTGCTGATGATCCACACACACCAAAAAAACTGTCAATTATGAAAATTTAGAGCAACACAACCTTATCATGTAAACTCTTTGTCAAACAAAAAGCAAACATTTTAGTGGTTCTAGCATCTGAGATATATTCATGTCATATTGTAAATTTGATCTTTGCATTATTTGTCACACAAAAGCAGGAATTAGATTAAACTATATAATTACAGGAATAGCTTTTTATATTTTTGGATTAAACAATCAAAAAGTAATTCATATTTTAGATCATTAAAAAAGTTATTACTTGTGAACCTGCTGAGACGTCAGTGGCACAGTGACCTGGGATACTGCACCAGGTTAAAGGGGGCCCCATGTTTCAATAAGCCTACTCCATGAGTTATGCGGAGTATGTGGTGTATATGTTCAGACAATCACTCTGAGAAAAACCATTAAGGTCAGCAAAGCCGTTTGAACACCAGATAAATTACAGCTGAAATTTTGAGGAAATGTCTATATGATTTAAGGGGAAATATAGAAATGTGGGAATCAACCTGCTCACATTTAAACACAGCAGAAGCCCATATTTTCTGGCTAAACATGACAGCATGTTGCTCTACTGATCCCAGCCATCTGGGACACAAGCCTGAGGACACAGCACACACACAGACAATAGTGGACCATTAATCATATGCAACCCAGTTCTGCTTCTCTCCCCTCACAATAACTCTAGTGTGCTTCTGCCCGATGCTTGAGATTGCCTCATCTGTATTTACCTGAGTGTGGTGCAGAGGCTGCATGCTGTGGAAATCAAATCAAAAAGGCAGGGGGCTTGAGGGAGGTGTACTGTTGACCCCTGTAGGTATACACTCTCATCCCCTCTCAAAAACATCAGAGAGACCAAACCATTTAAGAGCTGTCATCTAGATTTATCAAAATGCAATTATCTAATGGAAATGCCACCATGATGCCAACTTGGACAGCTGACACCAATTGTGTTAAGAGACCGTGTAACTACAGGGCTCTGGGTCCTTCACGTCACACAGTAGACTTGCATGGTTTGTACTGTAGACAAAGACTAGTGAAACTATTCATTAAAACAACAGAATTGCTTCGTGTTCTAACACAATTCCTTCACTTTTTAAATCTCAGGCATAAGAAAAAGAAATAACATATGGGACATAACTTATTTATTTTATCTTACTACAGTGTTAGATTCATGTCTGAATAATCTGCCATTAATCTAACCCCCTGTTCAGCTACTGGTACATTCACAGTGGCTTACCCAAGTAGAGAGATGCATTTTCTTTCTTCACATTGTCATCTAGGTAAGTTGGCCCCAGGGTGTAGATTGGTGTCGACCCCATGCCCACAAGTATCTGAGCACAGATGAACAGAGCCACATACAGGTTGTGCTCATTGCCCTCCTGGTCACGAGGGCACGATGCAACATCAAGGACTTCACGCCCGGTGTTGTTGCCACTCAGACAGAGGCCTTCATGCCCCGCTGATGAGTTCATCTCCTGAATCTGGTACGGTGGTGAGATGAAGTGGGGAAGGGAAAACAACGCTGCCCCTACAGTGATGACCACACCACCCACAGCCAGCCAGCGCGGTCTCTGACCTCTACCACCAAAGTAGGATATGAAGACCACCACTACTAAGCTGCCAATGTCGAAGCAGCTGACCAGCAGGCCAGACTCAAAGCTGCGCAGACTGTATCGCTTTTCAATGGTGGTGATGACACTGCTCAAGTAGCCAGAAACCATCAAAGACTGAATGAAGGTTAGATAGCACATGCAGAACAGGAAGCATCTCGAGTCCCTCAGGATGACCCGTACGTACTTTCTGGCTGGGATATGGATAAGGTGGGTGAGAGAGAAACCAAGTTTTTTGCTTCCAGAGCCACTGGCCCTATGGCTTTCCACAGACAGAGAGCTGCTGAGACCCACCATACTGGAGACAGAGGGGGAGATGTCTGTCCTGGACGAAGGGTACTCTGCTTGGCTTGAGTCTGGGGTATCTGGCTGCAACCCTGTGCTCTTGTCCACAGCCACACAAGTGCAGGTGGTGTTGATAAGCTGATGTCCTGCAGCCTTATGATCTGGCTGACATGGTCCGTTCAGAATGGGTAAGCTTTTGGATTTGAAGCAGTTCTCTGGGTCTGTGTACTGGTCCTGGAGCTCATGGATCTCCAAAGACAGGTCACTCCCTGTATCCAGCGAAGTCATCGTGAACCTGAACTTTCAGGTGCGGTCGACTTGTGGGTGTGCTGATAACTCAGTCAGTAACTTGTGCCACATGAGGACACGGGGGAGCTGCTGCAGGGCTGGATGCTGGAGCAAAGACTCTGCCTTACCAACAAGACTGTGTTAGACTGAATCCCTCTAGTTATGTGCATGTTTTATTCCACTCTTCTCTTTACAGCTGTGCCTCTCTCTCACAAGAAGTCTCTATCACACACCAGTGTCAAAATATCCCTGCAAGCCACTAAACCATGATAGTGGTATCTTGACTGAACAGAGAAGAACATTGCTTTCTTTAAATAATCACTTATCTATGGGGTGATGTGTTTAACCACAAATAGCCTTCCAAATCCTAAATGCCTAATTAATAACACAAAGGAGCGGTCTTTACAATGCTCCCTTAACTTAGGATTTCATGCTGATGTTGACTTCATGGCTCTTTGTTTGACAACAACCTCAATTCATAGTTTTCGTTTGTTTTCTTTTTGTTTGTTTGCTTGTTTGTGTCCTCCGTCCCATAACTGTGCAGAATCCTAGAAAAACATGAAGACAAGAAAAGAAAGCATTGATTTTAAGAATGGTTGCTGCCTCCAAAGCGGATAACGTTACATTGTTACAGCTATAATCCCCTTTTCATTGCCAGCATTGTGGTAATATGTCCACACTGGGTTTAACTGGTAACTGTGGACAGTTAAATTGGTAGATACAAGAACATTTGACATCCATAAACAAAAATAACGCAAACAAACAGCAACTGCATCTGTGTCAAACTGATGCAGCGGGTGAGACAAAAAAAAAAAAAAAAAAAAGCATCCGGCTGAAAACGAGAAATATACCTGGAGAACAAAAGACCACGCTGTCTACAAAAATCTGTCATGACTTTGAAAAGAAATTAAATCCGGATTCAACGCGAGACATTATGGACAACAGTCTGAGCCTCGACTAAAACAGTGACAGGTTTTATTTAGCTTAAGCTCTTAAGGCGAAAGGTACAGAAAGCTGTGATACTCACTCAGGTCACGGCGGTGCAGCCCGTTATTCTCTACGGAGCGACCGCTCAGTGAATGAATGTGTTTGATGCGGATGGCTGCTGCTGATGGGCGATGATGCCTTTAATTACCGTCGGAAATGTTATAAATCAGTTTCCGACACGCAGCCAAACACTGAGAAAAACGTTTATTTTTGGTCACCTCAAGACGTTCAGAAGAAAACTTGAAAGATCATATATATATATAAGCGTTAATGCATTATCCTTTGGTCGATAGTCTACATTTACATTGGTTATTCATTAGTCTTAGACTACTGATATCACCAACAGGTGTCAGTATTCCTTTATGTCTATCTATCAAAATAATTTTGTGCTTTGGATTAGCCTATAAAATAGAAAAACTAATGTATGTAAACATCTCTTGGACTTTTTTGTCATTTTTTCAGAAATATACGACAAGTCTTATTCGACCAACGGGGAGAAGACAATTGAACGCAGCAAATAGTGGGGATGAGGTGTTGTCCCACATCAGCCACATTGGGAGTTGTAGTTTTTTTGGTGAGTCTAACGTGCGTTCACATCCTTGTGTAATTATGTGGAAAACACAACAATTTAAAAAAGTAAAGTAAAAACGTATGTGGGTAAAGTATGTGAGATAGTCGCCGTACTGAATACTGCTTGACACTCTGTTACGTTGTTATTTTCATTCAGTTAATTTCGAGTGTACTAAGTCTAGGACGTCATGTCCCAGCATGCATCTCGGCCCATATGGTTGCTTGTTTAGTACCATGCGTCATCCGGGACCCTTGTCTGGCGTCTTCTGACGTAACAGCGTATTTAAAAAAAGAAAGAAAGAACGTGAAACGTCAAGAAGCAGCATCTCTACACTGATTAAAGTCTTTCAGGTGATGCAGAAAACTGAAGGTTGCATTAAAACCCCAAACAGAGAAAGCGTTACTGTACATTTATTACTATTTGTTGTTTGTTTTAATTGATTATCAGTATATATATCGATAAATCTTTCTACTCATGACCTGCACAGTAGCTGACCACTGGGTACATTTCTAAGGTAAAGACAATAATATTATGAAATATAAATAAAACATTCATTTGTCATTTATATGTATGATAACAATTTTTTCCAAGAGTAAATGAAGGCAAAAAATAAGAAGCAGAGACCCCCAATGCCTCAGGTCATTAATTCATTTCCTGACCCACCAAATTACCAAGTGAATAGGTACAGTTGTGATTCAGTTTCAGTGACCTGCTCAAGGACACCACAGTGGGCCAGACTCTCCTAACCTTGCATGGGTTAAGTTATATGTGGTCCATATTTATGACATGTTATTTGTTACATATTTGTGCATTTGTGTGATTTACCAGCTCAGTGTATCTGACAAAAAATCTACACATCTCAGATTCTTTGGAATCAGGTAAAAGAAGAAGAATTAAATTAATAATTAAAAATTAGCTATAAACTATTCACAGCATTCTTTTGCCAACTCATGGTAAGGATTTATAGAAGATTGGGAAATTATAACGTTAGACCAGCAACAGCCCATGACATTTCCTAAAAGATAATGAAAAAGAGAGAGAGTAGAAACTTCACAGCCTTCTCTAAAGGTTAATATTTTCATAAATTCTCATGACCTCTTCTTTGCAGTGGAATACAGTACAGCCTCAGAAGAAATGTGTTTTAATGCCATGCCCTATCAGAGAAACAAAACTAGGTTTGGTACAGACAATAAACAGAAAATCTCTCATGCAAACAAGCTGCACAAGTGTTCCTGCATTTTTGCACACTACAGAGCTTTCTTTCAAAGCAAAATGTTTCCCACAGTCATTACCATATGTATTGAATTTCTCATATACCCAGCATTAAATCAAAGTTTCTAATGCTCATTCAGGGTCAGAAATCAAATTTTTAAAAAATATACCAGTACTGTTGGGCAATATTCAGACCAGAGTTGTGCAGAAAATGAAACTGCCCATTGAGCTGGCTCCAGAGACAGTGTTGAGGCTTTACATTTTGAGGAGACTATGTCACTTGTATTCAAATTCTTAGATATATTTGATCTAGTGACATAGTGGGAATGACACTAAAGTGAATTGTAAATGTTCACTTAAGTAGTTTATGTGTTATTGAGGTAAATGCAGCAGTATAAACCGAGTATTGGTCCCTTAAAGGACAGAAATACAACATCACCCTCTAGTGCACAAACTCTCCTGATGAGGTCAGGAGCTGTTGTGTGGTTGTAGTCTTATATATGACCAATAGATGGCGCTTTCTCCTCAAGATTCTCAACATCCTCTGAAGGGTTGGGCTCCTTCTTGTTGAACACTTCCCGCACATGTTGTTACTGAATTAAAAACACTATTTTGATCATTACAAATTATTAAACATTGGACCTAAAATGTTCATTAAATCATTCTAGTGAGGTACTTAGTAATATAATTTGTTGTAAAAAAAAAACAAAAAAACAAAGCACTCCACTGATTATAGATATTACCATGTGTTTAATCGTCATTTGGATTATTAGTCAGCCCATGAAAAATACTGCATGTTTTTTAAGGATTTTATCCGGTTATCCCAAAGTGTGTTTGTGATTCAAGCTTTTGAACAGAGTCCAGCTAACAATATATTTGTACCAGAGAGGCACAATCTAGTAAAAAATATTTTGAATTGTAGAATATAAATTGAAGGATCCAGTGTTTTTATAGAGATCAAATTATCCTGAGAATTAGAAGTTACAGCGTCTCTGCCTTTATAAATTTTCTTTATCCATCTTAAACATGTCTTTCACAACCTCCCTAATCAAGTGGCAGTGCACTGATGAATTCCTGTACTACCCATTTCAACAAGCTGAATTTTTAAAGGTAAAAATAGCTTTCTAAATACTTTGATAAATATCTTTCTTTTATTTAATAAAAATATAAAAGTTATACCAGATCAAATGACTATATTCAAATTTTTAAGCTGTCATATTCCCCCAAGTTTAGCACAGCTATCCCCATTCATTCTTAATAATGCCTTTATAATGTTTCATAGATATTGTGATGGTGAGACTGCCTCCTGTCTGCTGATGAGCGGTGACATCATTGCAGCTTGGTCCGACACCTCCCGTGGCCTTGGGTCAGTCCCCCCCTGCTCCATCCCACACTCTTCCTGTTAACCATCCCAACTTTATTGATATTACAGGAATCACTAATGAAACACAGTCTGTTTGCCCGCTTACTGTGCCTGCCTATAGAGCTATTATAGGGAATCATGCACAAACTTGCACAGACATGTGTGTTCATAAATATACTGTATGCAACCATCCCCCACAGTTTACATTTACACACAGCAGCCTTTTCCTGTATGTAGCCTTGACTATCATATCCACCTAGTAACATACGGGAAAATGCAATAATGACAGGCACTGGGGTGTGTGCATCTGTAACTGGAAATTCAGGTGCTGAATTCCAGGACATCTGAGAAAAAATATAATAGCTGTTAACTCTATCGCATCTTCAGCCCCTTTGATGCATTACTGTTTTTGCAACACTTTCCTGCTAAGATACAAAAGAAACAATCCGGTAGTCTCCAAGACTATTTCACAGTTTCATCAGCTAATGGCTTTACAACAGCACTCAAAGATATAGGAGAACTCTGTGCTTGAACTGTAACCCTCTGTGGTACTGTTTTACCACAACGTGATTCCAGGAAAGACATCCTTTTAAATCAGCTGTCCTCTTTGTACTGCTTTCGAAGGACAACATTCTTGGGTTGTGAACAGACTCCCTGGTTCTTAGTTAGGAGTACTCCCCAAATTAGTTTACCCATTAAAAAGGGCTTGCAACTGGAAGCTGTGCAACCCAGAGAGCAGCTAATGCATATGAATGAGGCAGGCAGAGCAGGACAGAAGGGTGGTATAGTAATTGTGTTAAAAAGTGTAAGGGCCCCAAAATAAAGACCCCTAATATAACCCTGTGGAGCCCCCCTCATGGTGCAGAGCAATTCCAGCAGTTTGGGCTCCATGCTTATGTAAAAATCCTCATCCCTCCCCTACAGACCCATCACCCTGCCATCGCCTCCCTATCGGTAGGGCAGGTCACCCAATGAGTGGAGTTATACACAGGTCCATCCATGACAAAGGCTGGCTGAATGTCCTTTTCCTAATAAATCATGAGGACATTAACAAATATGTGCCACGCTAAGAAAAGAACAGCAAAGCTCATTTCTCTGCAGGGATGTTTAACAAAGATAACACAAGGCTTTGATTAGCAAGATCAACCTGACAATTCTCCCCTGCTGAGAGAAGCATTTGGCTATTTTTTGTATTACATCTAATTATGGATCACTGCAATGCAATGACTTTTTGAATAAAGAAATCCTTAAATAATTATTTAAAGTCATACTCGAATTGAATATAGCAAACTGAAAAATACAGTAATGTAAAAAGTTATATCTTGTGCAAAATAATTCAAATTCAGCGTTTATTATAAAACCTTTTTAATAGAATACATCTAAATTCTCATATTTATTTAATACATTTAATACAAAAATGAAATGTAATTATGTATGCATAAGACACAGAGATAGAAAAATGTTGGTTACTTGATTTTGATAAAAATTTGACTTAAATTTATACAAGGCATGCAGGAAGATGGGGAACAAAGATGCTACTAAGTTGGAAAAAGCCATTTTGCTGCATACTCAGCATGTGTGTTCTTCCAGAAGTTCAGAAGAAATCCTGAGTTTACTGTAAACAGGGTGCTGTTTCAAACCTTTCTCAATTCCTCTAACACATATGGAAATGGACCATACCTTTAGGGCTTTGTCCTTCTTCATGAGCTTCCACACAGCCCACACAATGTTAAAGGAGGGAATACCAAACATTTCATATTCATGGACCCCAATTACCTCCCTATGAATGGAATAATTACTCTTTAGGGGCTTAAGCTACCAAGAAAAGTATGTGTGCGTTTTGAGACCCTTGGGCTAAGGTGATCACCATCAGCCACCTAACCAGAGGATCTGCTCTATCATCCTGTGCTGTTAACATCTGTCTGTCTGTCTGTCTGTCTGTCTATCTATCTATCTATCTATCTATCTATCTATCTATCTATCTATCTATCTATCTATCTATCTATCTATCTATCTATCTATCTATCTATCTATCTATCTATCTATCTATCTATCTATCTATCTTTTTTAAACGCATTATTCACTGAGGAGCCTCTGAGATGTGCTTTCTGCTGCTGTTTACTTTATAAAAGGTGGGTCCCACTTAATTAAATTTCAAAGGAAATCCTTTTGCTATTGTTGTCATGCCATACCTGACATACATCAGCTCCCCTGGTCTTCAGGAGAAAGAGGTCTTCCGCATGTGCCTTCTTAACCCCTGAAGAGGATCCTTCTGCCCAGTTCATCCCACTAATTACCTTCCAGCCATATTGTAAATGGGCCACTCCTGATAATCAGCCTAAGTTGGGAGGAAGACTGTATGGAGGAGCACACTGAGAGACACAAGGATTGATAGGGGATGAGAGGAACTGTGTTATTTCAGTGCAATGATTAGCTGCATATGTTGGCCTTAGTTTGACAGCTTGCAAAAATCTGATGACATCATCCTTGATGTATATGTGGCTTATAATCAATCCCCAACTAGGCAGCTGATTGTCTTTTTCTTAAGTGTGCTTATCAAGTTAACATTACAGAGTTATATATATATATATATATATATATGTGTGTGTGTGTGTGTGTGTGTGTGTGTTTTTTTTCCGAGGCCCTCACTGTTACGGCAAGAAGCTGCAGATGTCGCTTTTTTTATTCTTCATCCCTCTTCTCTTCCATCCTAATGGCCCCACACATACATGCTCCTCTTACAGTAATCAGGTTAGCTGCTAATAGAGCAATACCTTCTATCCCCCAATCCACATGTCGGTACACACTCACATATGTACACAATGCAGTGGTGTTTGCACTGTAATTACTGCAACACTGTCTTTGTTAGGACCATAATCCCGGAGATCCTTAGTTGGTCACACGTGCCTGCTCCTTCATTATTACCAATAGTCACCCTCCTCCTTGTCCCCTAAACCCCTCCAAAAGGCTGTCTCTCTTTCACCCACCACTGCCCCACACACAAGCGAAGTGTGCTGCACCACAAAGGGACTGAAAGAAGCACAATTAGCCCTGTGACAGTAAGCCCCATCGTGGGCCAGGAAGCATGCTGCACAAAGGGACAAACTTTTATACGACACTTCAATGCAAACACCGGAGTGTGTTGCCTTGTGCCTCAGTGCTTAGAGCCTGGCCACCCTAATCACAGGCTTTTGTGACCAAGAAACAACCAGTCATTCATTTCATTTATTAGTTACCCATTAATTGAAGCAATGAAGGAGATGGTGTTACACAGGGTGGATGAAAAAAGGAAATAATCAGTGGGCTGAGCCTTTAATAGAATACCATGCTAGTCGCTCAGAGATTGCTCTGTCAATGATTATAGAGGGATCAATACAGTGAGGACAATTGCTATCAGAAATGGAATGAGCACCTAGTTCTTTACTGTAGACTGCTTTGAGATAAACCTTGACAGATATAGCACTACCAGTACAACTACTGGAGAGATAGAATTTGTCACAAGCTTCCACCCTCTTGCAATTTTTTTAATGCAATCGTGTTGCACAGAAATTGTGTTCTTCTCTGTGTCATATCGTTCCAGCAGCTTTTACCAATTCCTCTGAATATGAGCTGCAGGACCCACATTAATGATTGGCAGGCTCCAACAAACCCTCTGTGGTTGTTCTCTATCGATCAGGTGATCTGGCTATCAGATAAGCTAACAGATCTATGAAGGACTTGTGCTGTAATTGAGTTGCTCTCTGGGAGTGTGTGTGTCTGCCTGTGTTTCTGTTCAAGCATGTGTTTATTTATATAACCAGGTTATGCTCCTAAAGGATTATCAACACCTTTTAGGCACAAAGTCTTACTTTTTTATGTATGTTTCACACGGTTGACTCAAATGGGAGATGTGTTCCCTGTGCTAATTATGAATTGTAAAGCAAGTTGTGATTGCTGTTGTTGGTTGAGTCCCAGAGGGGGATCAGTATTCAATCTGTCCACCATGTGATTACACACTGTGTGATTAAAAAGACCAGGAGAACGCTTTGGAATAATTAAAGCAAAGAATAAGATATCACCAAGTAAATCCCCTTACATGTAGTTGATACTGTCAGGTTAACGTATTTGTGCTTGACTGGAGTAGATGCATATTAACAGGCATCAACTGTGACTTCGATGATTTAACATATTGCTCAAAATATTAGTAATATGTCAGTAATCGTCACTTTTTGAGACTTCATTTGCTTTTACGGTTAGGATAGAATTAGGTTTAGATTAGGGGTCAGGGTAAGACATTTAGTTATGATGGTTAAGATTAGGGGAAGGTATTTGGGAATGCACTATGTCAATGAGGGTGCTCACAAAGATAGAAGTTCAGTTATGTGTGTGTGTGTGTGTGTGTGTGTGTGTGTGTGTGTGTGTGCGTGTGTGCGTGTGTGTGTGTGCTTGTGTGTACATGTCAGTGTTTGTGCATGCAAGGCATTTCCAAGCTTCTGTGGTCACCTGTGACACTAAAGTTGCCCTCACCACAGGCCGTACTGGTGATGTACACTGACTAACATGACTAACACTGACATGCATACATATACACCACAACCACCTCTCCACTCAGAGCTTTGCATCCAGCAAGAGATGGGTTACTGGACAAAAACAGTCACAATTAATGGACACTCAGTGTAGAAGTTGTCTTCATTAGGTGTGTGTGTGGGTGTGTGTTTTCACAGGAGTTGAAAGGACAGTCTAATGGTCAGGTTTAAGGCTAATAGGACACAGGGGGATAGGAGCACCTGAGTGAGGCCTGCTGCTCTCAAATTACAGACACTGTATAATATATAAGAATATAAACTCCAGCAGCAATAACACATCAAAGAACATAAATTAGCACAGTAATTGTTTAATTGAAGCAGATATGTTTTGCTTGTTGGTAAGGTACAGGTGCAGGAGAATTAGAAAAAGAGAAAAAGTGAGATGCTTTCTCATTAAAGTGTCAGTCCACATATTTTCCTGTTCTCCTTTAGGACTAAAGCCATGCAGATAAGTTGTGTTTTGTCTGAGGGTGTCAACCTCGGAGGCAGACAGGACTGTTGCTTTACAGAGGGGCAGCCTCAGAACTATACTGGAAGCCAGGACCACCCTGAAGGGTGCGTTTGCAGTGGCATGAGTAGGAAACAGGCACTGCTAGGGATGGCTGTCTCAGTGGCGAGCAGAAGCAGAAAGAACAGAATCTCCTGGCACTTGGTCAGAAGATGTCAGCTGTCTTGATCAAGAGCCATAGCAGAATTGTATGGGTATGGGTCTGAGGTGGGTTGTGGATCCCCACAGGAACAGGGACAGAGGTGCCATCAGCCAGGACAGACCCACTGGCTGTGACAAGAACAGGTGTGGCAGCACCAACCCTCTTAGAAGAGGATGAGGAATGGTTATAGCGTTGCAGCCCCTTGGGAAAAGGAACGGAGGGGCATCATTCATCCATCTGGAAACAGGAATGGGATCTGAGTGGTGTCAACCCATCAGGAAACGGGTTCAAGGTCTGAAGTGGTACAGTCAACCCACTCTGGAGCATGAACAGAGGTGGAGTTAGCAAAGTTTAAAGACGCTGACAGTTGATAGAAGAGGCATGGCATTGTCTCACCCTTGGGGACAGGACCAGAGGGTAGTGTCACTGATCCATTGGGGAACATGTACAGGAATGGGTGTGGCATCACTGACCCCATTTAAACAGGAACAGAAAAGGCATCATTAATTCCATGCAGCAACAGGGACTCACGAACAGACTGGACTATAGACTGGACTCTGATGTGGAAGAGTACAGTTGCACAAGTGAAATGCTCGAGCTCCAGCAGGGGACCAGGCCATGACTCTGGCAGAAGCCACTGTTGTAGGTCTAACAACGACATACTGGAGTTGACTGTGGTGCCAGAGCTGGCATTAGGGTTGAGGCTGGGCTGAGGGTCTGGCACTAGCTTGGGAGAGGGCTGATGAAAAGTTACTGCCTGTAGTGGTGGCTTTGAAGGGCCTGGACTGCAGCAGAAGGCATCTACTTCTCAGAATGGCAAGGCGAGTCCCAAAAAAGTGACTGTTGACTCTCTGGCAACCTTGGGTCCATGGTAGGTTGGTGGCAGGCTGACCGAGAGGTCGACCTGGAACCAAGCATGGGCCTAGCACTATCAGCACTAACAGGCTGAGTCACAGGATGGGGCCTCGTAGGCCCTAGGCTGACTGACCATGAAGCAGATTGGGGTCAGAGAGAGTTTCCAACTGGGCCATAGCCGAGTCCCTAGCATCAGGCAACTGTATGCATGCAGCCTGACTTTGCATCACGTGTGCAAGGGTGCAAGGAAAAAAACTGCATCTGACTTGGCTATGATGGTTATTGTCTGACGGACAAAAAACTAGATATCATGAATTCATATATTAAAAAATAAGTCCAGACTATAAAAAATCTTAATCAGTCCTTTAAAACATCCTGCAAAGCAGGATGCCTATCATGAGTGACCCTGACCTTACAGCTCCAGTTTGCATAATTCACACACAGTTACCTCTGGGGCAACAGTGAGGATCCACAGCTCATCCTCTAAATCAGGGCCTGTTGCCCATTAGAGTTTCCCAGGCCTTTCTCCTCTTCTGGTCCAGACAGGGCTGATGGCTTTTGTTTGTAGATGAGCATCGTTACTCACAGCTGCTACAGTAAATCTTGCCAACCTCAGCCATCAACCAAAAAAACCAAATGAGCTCAACCTTTTGGCCTTACACGGCAGCTCTGATGCAGTGGTGAAATATTGAGGATGGTGATGATGCCAATGACTGGTGAGTTCCTCGGCTGTGTGTGTCATTACAGTGAGGAGGGAGTGTGTGTGTTTGTATAGAAGGGCCTGCTCAGGACGGGATGAATTGTCTGTCCTTGGATCACTGTTTGGATCATCTGGCTGATTGTATTTCAGTGGTTGATTAACTAAGACTAGATTAATGCAAGAGCTGTACATGGCAAAACAGAAAGAATGATGACTGTAACCATGTTGCTCCTCAGCCACTGTCTTTATAAATCGGTGCTTTATAAATGGAGCGCTGAAGTTCTCTATCTCTTTCCAAGGCGAACTCTATAGACCCCTGCTCCTCTCCTCTCCTCATCTCCATGCTCCCTCTTCCTTTAATTACTGTGTTCATGCTTGACGGGCACTGATGACTTGATTAAGCCTGCCGTGTGCAGTTCCAGTCTCTACCCTGCTGATGAATGAGTCTAAAGCTTATTAACTTACTCATTCTGATCAATAAAGCATCGGGCCTGAACACAGCAAGGACAGAGGGGAAACTGCTCCATGCTGGCAGCAGGGATGAAATCAACACACTTGATTAGCGTGTGTAACCAGTCCTGCTGCTTTGTGAGAGCAGTGGACTGATTTTAGATTTCAGTTGCAGTGGTTTTAAGAGTGTCTTTTTCTCTAACTTTCATTAGCACTTTTGCAAATTTATTAAATTTCTTTGGACAGAATTGGTCATAAAAAACTTTTTTTTTAAATCAATACTTAAAAATCATCACCAGCAATAAAATAAATAAAAATAAATAAAAAATAAGAGAACCCAAATACATAACTAACAAAAAGTATACCATTTTGGATCTCACATTGACTCAAAATTCAGCACTTTTTATTGCTGGCATTCTTCCTGACTAGATATCATGTAATAAGTTTAGTTAACAATTAAGATTTTTATCTTCCATAAGCAGAAAATAATTGCCTGATGAAAGTCAGATCTCCAGATGTAAAGTCATGGAGAGAAGATTGAGTGGTGTAGGTCATAGAACAGATTACAGCAAAATTTATACTGAAAACAGAAATATTCATTACTTGCATACAAAATGTATCTAATTGTATTTGTTTTATAAAGATTAATGTGATAGCCAACGTTATAAAGAAAAGAAAGAAAAACTATTTTTTAGAAATTTGCTACTAAAACAGTTTACTTTGCCCATTTGTCTTCATACACAAAACTAAACCAGCTACTTGTTTTGATGCTTAAAACCAATAATTTTGATGTTTATATTACTCTTCAAACATTAGCCAGTCACCCACTACTCATTTGTACTCAGGAGACCTTCTCATCCAGGAGGCAGCGGATGAAGAAGGGTCATATCTAAACCTTATTCCCGTGGGGAGGACTTTCAGCTCCACCAGGGTCTTTAGAAATGAGAGGCTCATCATTGAAGCTAATTTGATCTCCAATGGAAGCAGTCAGCCTGCATGTAGCCTGTAAGAGATATTGTTTGAAGGTGACAATTTAATTGATAATCCTTGGAATGAGATTATGACAGAAAGGTGCCACGTGTCTGTCTGCGCCCTGGTGCCATGGGGAAAAAAACATGCTTTCCTCTCTACTCTTCCGATATTGATTATTTTTTGCCGCAGATTCAGTGTTTTTTGGTAAGAGGTGCCAGTATTGATGTACTGTAGTGAGTGGTGCAGACACCAAGCCCACACACACACACACACACACACACACACCCTCACACACACACACACACACACACAGAGCTGAATTTTCATCACTTCAGGGGGCATTACATTGACTTACATTCATCTGGAGGCTTACCCTAACATTAACCCTAAACACTACTTGCCTAATCTTAACCTTTACCCTAACTTTAAAGTATATCATCAACCTAAAGTGGAATATTTTACAATATGTGGACTTGCTTTTTGTCCCCATAAGGACATCAAGTCTCCAAAATCTGACTGTGTAAACAGATTTCTGTCCCCTCTGCATGAATAATACTGTCTCCCTCACACACACATACACAGGAGAGATGAGGATTAGATTTTTTTACATAAAGAAAAGATGCTTCCTGTTGCAGAGAAAATGGAGATCAAATGATGACCCCCTACCCCCCAATCTCCCTCATGTCTGAAGACTATTGTTGGCTATGTCAGGGTCCTTAATGAACAGGACACGGTAATGTAAGTCTTTAACTTTTAGCAGGTCTGGCTAGGCTAACTGGCTGACTTGCTGTGGATAGCGTTTATTGACCTCTGTTTTCCCTTTGCTGGCTACTGTGTTTTCAGCATGTGTGAGAGTGTGAGCATGAAGGTATTCTGGGAAGAGCCCTTTAAGATGATGTGTGCGTCATTAATTTGACTGCAGGTCGGCTCCATTTCAGAGGTCGATTTGCTGTTGGAGCTTACAGAGATGGTTGGCAGCAGAGCTGAGTTGGAGCCTGAGGGAAGGGCCAAATATGAGTCTAATATTATATAATATGAGGTATTTTAGTAAATTCAAATGTTTGTCAGCATTCAGTGAGTACATCCCAGAGTCAGTTTGCTTTAAAAATCAAACAACATAGTTTATTCAAGAAAGTGCAAAGAAATGATTTTTCATAAAAACTTTGTGTTTCTTTGTCTTTTGCAAAGCACAAGCACACACATAATATTTTATCAGTAATCTAACTTGCTGAGGGTCATTTAAGAATTGTCTAGATCATGTATAAATTCAAATTTTATAAAAAATTGGGAATCTGTTGACAGTCAAGCAAGTTTATCATGCCTTGTTTACAACACAAAGCTGGGCCACCTATCACTGTGGAAATGTACACTTTTTAAATTTGATAAGTAAATAGTAATTCATGTTTGGAACGGTGCATTATGATGTTTAGTTCAGCATGTATTTGAGGGTAACTTAAAATAAAATCTTATGCTCTGAAAACAATAACAACTCTTAGCGTCTTCAGCACAGGATAAACATTGAAAATGAATTAGAATTACTCGAGAAAATTGGTGTCGTTGCTTTTATATTGAATTTACTTAATAACATGTTTTTAAAAAATCCATAAAGAAACTTAGGAGGAGTTTTATACCTAGAATCTCAACACTCAGGCAACATTTCCCCACTTGAAATTAAATCCTAAAGTGAAGAAAATTCTTGCAGCACACTGCAGTTTTCTTCTGATGAATGTACATTGTCAGAGCTATAGACTGACTCTTACCGTATGCTGCCTACTATTACCTCAGTCAATAAGAGCGTTGTCAATAATGTATTCTAGGATGTATAGTTTGTATTAAGGGAATGTTTGGGTCTTTTTCAAGTATTGAATATGTAGTTCAAATAAAACAAACAGGCCTGTGTTGCCCAAAAGTATTTATTGAGCTGCATTATTGAAATGGAAAATATGAGGTAACAGATAATACTTTGATATGGACTGACTACAAAGAGCCACCACTAATTAATTGTTCTGATGTTACCAGATGAATCAATGACTATCAGAAAGTTGTCTGTGGCTGAGATGAATCTCAAGTGTTGGATATTGTTAAAAAAGCATAAACAGATCAATGAAGCTCCATTTTATAGGCTTGGATGCGACTTAGATATGCATTCTGCTTGATGGTGGAGTGTGTGTGGGGCCGAAGGTCCGCCTGGTAACCAGAGCTGTAACACAAGCCCATTTAGCATATGGCATTTTTACCACGAAGAGGTAAACACAGTAGGGAGGCCAGGAGAACAGTAAAACACACTGCACAGGCCTGATCTCCCTGTGGACCCACTCAGGGTGGACACACACAGAGGACGCAATGACAAGCTGAGGTCATTCTGCTCAATACAATATATTTTATGGCAGTTTTCTTTTTGTCTTTCCTTTAATTCTGTGTCTTACTTTCAGCTTTTGTGTTGTCTCAGGTTTGTTGAAAAGGTAACTAACTGAGCTGAAGATCTCTCATTCACAATCTCTTCATCTCACTTATTTCACCTTGTGTGGGGAGTGGGGTGTCACAGTGCATTTAAACCTGTCACAACACTAAAGGATGTTGATATCAACTGTCAAACCTTAAACCCTAATGGGGCTTTTTTAAAAGTGACAATCTTAACAGATCAATGCACTCCTTAGGAGTCAGATTACAAAGACTGTCAATGACCACATGTGAAGGAGAAGAGAAACAAGAAGGGGGCCAGTATGAAACTGGAAGCACAGAACAAAGTCAGTCTGAACTGCCCCCAAAGACGCAGAGCATGGACATGTGCATACCAGCACAACCACATACCTGCAACTTGATTTAATGGATAAATGTCTTGGAGTAATTGTATTGCAGCTGTCCTTTGACCGCTCAGGAAAACTACAACAGGACAAGACTTCACCAGCAAACTGCTAAACAGCGTAAAAGAGCAGTGGTGGCAGGGTGTTAAGAAGTTAGATGCCGGGAAGCAGCACTAAGGTGGCGCTAGGCTAGAGAGAAGCCATAAAGGCCTGTTAGGGTACATTAGGTAGAGGAGAGGGTCATAAGGCTTCATGAATGTTTCAGTAGGATGGGGGCATTTGTCTTCCAGCTCTACTGTCAAAAAGCCATCATGACTCAGTGCTGGGGCTGGGTGGGAGCTGCGGCTCCAGGGCCAAGACACTCTATTTTCCTGTGGTAGAGCAGACATACACAATCACATACTTAGACAATGCACCAAGGACAGAAGTACACATACTCTTAGCTGTGGTAGTGCACTCATTGCCCGCCTCATCCTTCATAGTCTTCATTTCCATCATTGTCAACACACTTTCTGTTGAAGGATTGCTTCTTGTCTATTACATGACCTTTCAGCTTTGTCTCTCTAATGTTTGGCACTATTGCAAAGCATCAGGTGCTTAAACAGTCATTTCAGCCCTGAGTTTGCTGCTTAACATCCACACCCCAGGGCCTTTTAGCTTCTTCCCCCCTTTGACCCAGCAGATATTTGGGAGCTGCCTGGGGTCATGGTCAATTGTCCCCAGAACAATAGAGGTGTAGCTGTGATAGTAACACAGACTAACCTAGTGAGCAAACTGATTAAAGGCAAGGGAAGGAAGCAGTAGACCCTGAAAGAGAAGGATATTGACCCTGAGATCAGCATCATGGTTCAGAATTAGTTTCTGTATGAATCCCAAACTTACTGATTTGTTCTTTGTGACCTCAGTTTTGCACAGATTGAGTTGAAAACACAACCAAGTCCTCATCCTTTGCTGCTTCACAGACATAAAATTCCCTCAGCTGTGATGTTGTTTCCCCAAATCAGACACTAAGTTAATAGAGCAGCAGTATTACAGTGATTAGAGAAGACGAGGTGGGGCAGAGGAGGTGATGAGAGAAAGAGGGAACTAACTAGCTGATAAAGCAGTTGTCCTCCCTTGTATCTGCACTGTTAGCTTTGTTAAATGTGACTGACAGCTATTGATGGCTATGGAGCTGATGTGCCCCTGTCAGTCGATCACTTTATGTGTATGTGTTTCTACATGACATGTCGTGTATGCATGTGCAGATTTTTGTGCATTTACTTTATTGCATGCACATGTACAATTTGTCCATGCATGTGAGCATGTGTACATGTGCATAGAGGCTTTGTTATAGTAGGCCATACTGTGTGGCTCACTCTCATGATGGTCCGTGGGGGAATCAGTCATTAGCTGGACTGTTTGTTGGGTGACTGTGCATTCTCCAGGAAGAAGAGGTGAAAGGCACAACGGGGGTGTAGAAAAAGACAAGAGTGCTTATTAGCCGATCAACTTCCTTCACTCTTTGTCATTTTCTGCTATTAACAAAGCTACAAACATTTTTCACGTGTGGAATGAGAATTTCCCCTAATCTCCATAATCAATTTCCATTTTCTCCTCCTTTCTAAAAGTAACAGAGAAAGCAAACCTCTCTATTTGGCAGGATATTGCAGGCGCATGTATGTCTGCCATATATGAGCACTGCCCTCTAAGTGTTCATCTAAATGGGTAGCTTAGTTAGGATTAGTTAGACAACAGCAAACATCTTTAGAGTCAGGGAGGTCACCTCGTTTGTGCATGGATGCGCATGTGGCTAGAGTACAGTGTCCATATGTTGTAAATCCTACCCTCAGGGAAGACACATGGTAAAAATAAACATTCTTGGGCTTCTTAAGACTTCAGTCCTCCTCTCATCTCTGAAAATGCAAATTGTTTTACGCAATGATAATTGCTCCTACAGCTGCTTCTAAAAAATCGTCTAGATTTTCAAAATTTAATAAGAAGCTTTATGCAGCAAATACCAGCAAGTGTCTTTCCTTTGGTCAATACTGTCCATAGCATGTGGTCCTACTGTCCTAAAGTATGAGTTTAACACATTCCAGTGCCTTTCACCATCACTTCCCCACCAAGAAGACCATTCATTTGAGAAGAGATCCTGGCACAACAGGGGCTGCAAACACCATCGGGGCAATACAGTCATGAGCTTTCAGAGAACAACATACAGAGTTTTTTTTTTTTATTGGAAAAACTGAACTGGACTCTAATTTCAAGCACATACAGATACAAAGAAAACACATACACACGCACACAGACCAGAAATGGAGCAGGAAATTTAGGTTGAGTCGGATTTAGAAATGTATATGAGAGAGATAGGAGGACAGAAGGAGGGATAGGGAGTACTGTAACAGTAGCTCTTCTTCTCGCTACCCTACTGCTAGCTTCATTACCCAGAGGAATAACAGTTGGGTACTTACAATAGTTTTATGCGTAAAGGCACACAAATAGCACACCAAGAACTATTGTAAAGCATGATGCATGGGGAGAAGAACCATATAACACTTTCTAACATCCTGAATGACAATGCCAGATGTCAGCCTACAAGCAGATTTACTCCTTTCAGCACAATTGCATATGAATCAGCCTCAAAGAGAAGCCCGTGGCCCATCAGGGGCTACATAGTTCAAACAGGAGTGAGAAAAATAAATGTTTTACTTCTCTTACAAGCATGATAGATAGAAACAAGAATGAATTGTTGAATAGATCCCGGGAGACTATGAGCTCAGGTATACGGAAGATTTTGTCACTAGTTGGTTTAGCTGAGGGTTATGGAGGTATGTGTGCATGCACGTGAGTGTGTGTGTATCAGAGGGTGGTAGGCCAAAATGCGTTGCCCCATGGGACCACAGTGGAACCTCACACCAGCCCCCACAGAAAAGGATAAAGCCATCTGCCTGCCTCCCACCATAGAAGACACACACAAACTGAGGGCTGGGCAGTAACATTGAGAGGCTTTGCGGTGTTTGATCTGTCTTTCATCCAGTCAGCAGCATGCAGGCTGCTGAGCCTCTCTGTGTGTCCTGCTGTACAGTCCACTGTCCCAGTGGAAATCACAAGCTGATAACAACAGCTCCAACCTGAGGCATGAATGGCAGGACACAAGCTGATCAACCTGCACTCTGGACTGAGAAAAGAGGACAGGGCACAGTTAAGTGGGTCCATGCACACTGAAATGATTTAACTCAAATGTTTATTTGAGGCTGGGGTCACAAACGTAACATGTCACTGTGATCACAGTGAGCTTAAAGTGAAACTGAGAATAATGTTAGAAATAAAAAAAATGCAGTTAAAAAACTATTAGCCACTAAAAGTGTTTATTAAATTTAAAATATAATCAAAATAAGTAAGTAACATTTATTTGTATCTGATTAGGCTTGCAATACTCCAATACAAATGCAAATATGTACAAATGTGCAAACTTTCTCAGGAATAGAAAAAAGAATTTGTTTCTATTGTTGTCTCTGATCTATACACAGTCCAATGACTTCTACAAAGTCAGACATTCAGTGTCCTACATAAGGATTCAGAGTTCACCTAAAGTTTGATCATTACTGAGTTTTCATGTGGTTTGAGACAGACTGATGGACAGAGAGCCTGTGTGGTTATAGTTTATGAGTCCACTCAGCTGAGAGTCTGAGGCCTGTCTGGTACAGAGACTAGCTCGCCTCAACATCAGCCAGACTACAGCATGCACACTGACAGCTATTAGGCAATCAATAGAAGATATTACATCAGAGTATTTGACCGCTCAGCTCCTCTACCTTAGGAGACAGAAGAGAAGAGAGGAGAGGAGAGAAGAGGGGAGGGGAGGGGAGGGGAGGGGAGGGGAGGGGAGGGGAGGAGAGGAGAGGAGAGGAGAGGAGAGGAGAGGGGAGGGGAGGGGAGGGGAGGGGAGGGGAGGGGAGGAGAGGAGAGGAGAGGAGAGGAGAGGAGAGGAGAGGAGAGGAGAGGAGAGGAGAGAGAAGAATGTTTATTTATGTTGTTGAATTTTACAAGCATGAAGTTCACTTGTGGCCTAAAATGTTAGAATATCTCAGCAACAGCAATCTCTTCTTAATATCAATATACATTATAAATTAATTAGAACATTGAAATAAGTCGTAGCCACATTTATCAGATGGAATTGAGTGTTATAAAGCATCATCCATTGTTTTGAAAAGACTTATGGGTCTCAGAGGGAATTAACTTCAGCAAATGTTACCTATAAAACTCCACTGCTCCTATCATTAATATCACATTAATATAGATATTAATCTGATGGATAGCCCACATGAGGCCCTGTTAACTTGCCAGGAGGTTAAGTGTGAAATCAATCTGTATAAACGACCGATATAAAAATTCTTCCATGCCCAAGCCTCAAGTCCTAAATCAGCCAATCAGAGAGGTGCTAGTAAAACCAGTCTTTTAGCACAGCTCGCTAACAATCTCAGTATTTCAGCTCTGGCAGCTCATTCTCCTTTTTCTCCTGCTTTTCTCTTTGTCTTTTGTCTTTTTTGTCTCCTCAACCGCTCTGCTCCTGTAAGGCCACAAAAGGGAGTATCCTCTCCTTTCACAGCAGGTCCCTTCATGGAGGCTCGGGGGTTGTATAAATGGGAGGGGCAAGTCCAGTAAATGTTGATCTATACTTGTTTAAGAATCTATATTTTGGCTATTTGAAGGGAAAGAGATGTTAAACATTCAGTGAGATGGTGACCCCTGACCCCAGATGCTGCTCTACATCCATTATAGAAAATATAGTGATACTGACTTTAGTGCTTTTCTCCGTGCAGACGGAAGATGTACAGAAAAGAAAAAGTAAAATCTCTCTAATATAACGGCAAAACAAGACGACATCAGGGCTGCACTGTGTAGGCAAAAAAACCTTTTATATTCTGTGGACAATATCTGTGATTTTTTTAAACTTTATTTCTCTTTTCCATTTGTTTCACTCTGGGTTTGTTGCATTTGCTAAACACAGTTGTAAGTGTTTTATGCTGTCATTGTGAATCATGGTGACCTAGAGGTTAAAGGTAACATAACAAAACATCAAGACATACACTGGACACTGTATCATTTGTCAGCTCTCATAATGTTGATACATAATATCATCAGTCTGTCTATCTATCTATCTATCTATCTATCTATCTATCTATCTATCTATCTATCTATCTGTCTATCTATCTGTCTATCTATCTGTCTATCTATCTATCTATCTATCTATCTATCTATCTATCTATCTGTCTATCTATCTATCTATCTATCTATCTATCTATCTATCTATCTATCTATCTATCTATCTATCTATCTGTCTATCTATCTGTCTATCTGTCTATCTATCTATCTATCTATCTATCTATCTATCTATCTATCTATCTATCTATCTACCTACCTACCTATCTATCTGTCTATCTGATCTCAGGAGAACACATGTGGGGCAGTTGGTGACAGTGTGAGGGCAGATGTCAGTCATGACGAGCTCCTTTGTGTGTGGAGCAATAGACCACCTTACTGTTGCACTCTATTGTCATTCATTTGGTCCAGTGGGGTTTGTTCATTTTAACTGTGAGCATGCAGCCTCTGCTTCATCACGTCTAAAAAACAACACACACATGCACAGTCACTGACTGATGATGAAAAATAACAAGCGCCATCAAAACATTCACACTTTGTAACTGGATCCTTAGACATTGGTACATCATTCTTGGAGGAGACCAAACCAAATAATTGTCTATTTTAGTTATTTTCAGTGTCGTATTTTGTTAATTTAATATCCCATTAAATGTTGCTAGTTTTCATATGTTTTGCAAAAAACTTTTTTAGTTTTTGTCTATCTATCTATATTTTTTATATTCAAAAACATAATAAACAAAAAAATGATATTAATACAAATGCACCCATATAGCCCAAACCCAAGGAACTGTGTGTGCTGTATAAACTGTTTTATAACCAGTTATTTCGTTTGCATCAATGATTTGAACGGAGAACCTGTCAAGCTCGAGCATAAACCAAAAGCAGCAATTTCGTTTCCATGCTCTTATTTATTTTTATTTGTTATTCCTGAAAAAAGGAGCAGTAGCAGGGAACAAATGAGCACATTTCCAGTTGCTCCCGCAGCCTTAAAATACAACAAAACAACAACAACAAAAACACTTTGTAGGCTCCGTCATAAATTACGGGAGGGTAGCATTTATTTTCTGCACAAACAGGCTCAAATATAGCTTTGCTTTTAAAGCGTTGACCGACAGAAAACATAAAAATAATAGACTTAATAATAATTATAATAGTAATAATAAAATATAATAATAATAATTTATTGTCATGTAATCATATTGGGTTCAGAAAAACATTGCAGAGCTAAAGCTTTAAGCCACAAAACAACACATAACATATATAAGACATAAATACATTTAGAAATATTCCAATAATTTAAATTATAGGCAAATGAGCCCATTTAAAGCTTATTACAGAAGAAGAGTTTTTCTTAAGGAGAAGGCTATTTAGAGCTACATAAAGGAAAACTAAATGATCCTACCTTATTTATTTAACTTATGGTGCCTCCAGTGTTCTTGCGTTTAGTTTGGCCTAAAATCTTAGAATTAGAATAGCCTTTGTCTTTACCAGGATTTAGTGAGTAGCCTATAGTTTAGCTCATATAAACTAGTTCCAGGGCCGATATTCCTGATTCAACATTGTTAACCCGGTGTAAGGAAAGTTTTGTCCCGCGTTTTTCTGTATTTTTGGATGGTCCTTCCCTGGAAATACGGGGTCCTCCTGTAATCCACTCCCTGGAGAAGACGGAACTGTGCTGTCCAAGATTTGTCTTTCTGCACACAGAGGAAATAACGCAATAAATAACCCGACTCATAGCGAAAATAATGCAAGAGTTTCCTTGTCAGGCTATAGTTTTGTAAATTAAAGCCTAGACGAAGAAAATATCAACATATCCAGAAACCAACTGCATTTTTAAAGGCCATTTATTTATAATCCCACGGCAGTAACACAGGTACTGCATTTGTCGCGGAGTTTTCCTTAGAATTGGATATTAGCCTGCAGTCTAAAAGGTATTTAAATTATTTTGAGTAGGTTTCTTATCATATACCTATTCTAGCCATAACATAAAAGGTAAAAAAAAAAAAGAAAAACAGGTCTGTCTTTGATGCGTAATTCAGGGGGTAGGCCTGTTAAAACAAAGTCTTACTTTTGTGAGTTTTAATGTGGTATTTAAGTTCCTGCTCCTCTGGAAAAGAAGCTCCGCAAAGGTCGCAGGGGTATGACTTGTCTCTGGCGTGGGTCCGCCGGACGTGGCTGTCGTGAGCCGCATGGGAGGCGAAGGCCTTCCCGCAGTGTTTGCACTTGAAGGGCCGCTCCCCGGAGTGCTGGCGGATGTGTGTGCGCAGAATACTGGAGGCAGTAAAGGCCTGTAAGAGAACAGTTTAAAACAATTAGTGAGAATATTGTTGTTATGTAGTTATACATTCATTTGTTAAATACACAGTATCTGCAGTGTTAATGACAGCGGGATACAGGTTTTTAAAGGGTAAACTGGAGCGTAACATCAGTTTTGGTTCTAATAATGTTAATGATAAATGCCACTTTGTAAGTTTTGTTCTATCGTTCCTTTGCATGGTTTTTATTTATTCATTTTGTTTTATCAACGCCACGATTTAAAGCTTTGCCCTCATAAGGTGACTGCACATCTGGTTAGGAGTATGTATGGGAATTGGGTGAAACAAAACCTTCACCCAGTGCATAAAAAGGGGAGGATATCGAGAACAACGAACAAAAAAACTTCAGCTCATTTGCAGGGCCGTAAATAAAAAGTATAATCTCGGCAAACAAAAAGGTGGGTGTACATCTGGCGATAATTAGCATGTAAGTGTCTCTGCGGAGCGTGCCCACAGAGAGAAACAACAATGAGGGACTCGTGCCAAATGCACCATGAAACGAGGACGCAGTAAAAGGATCCAAAATCCTGCGGGTTTAAAAGATATGCAGAAGAAGAAACGGGCAGAAGGTCTGCAGGTTCTTTAGTATCCTATTTACAGAAGCAGAAGGGGAACTAAAATCATGAAAATCTCAAAACATTTGAGTACAGGACGGTCTCAGGTGTAGACAGGAAGACCTTTTATTTTTGGAAAGTTATCTGTATTTATTTCCTAAATGAAACCTCCTTGTATTTGTGTGGTTTTAGGATTTCTTGTGTGATATATGACTCTGTGTGTAAAAATATTTAACAATGTAATCATTTCACATTTCACTATCTAGTTTAACAATTGACTAATTTACTTATGAACATAAATTCAGATTTTACTGAAGGCATTCCTGTTTAAAAGGAAGGTCACTCACCACATAACTCGCCTTGTTGTAACTGTGCTCTAACACTGATCACTGTATAAACGGAACTAATCCGTAATTTTGGAACAGGAAGTGCATAACATTATTTTGAAAAAAAAAAAAAAAAAAAAAGGCTTCTTACCTTATTGCAGTAGACGCACTTGTATGGTCTCTCTCCAGAGTGCACACGCATGTGTTTGTTGAGACTGGACGACTGAGAGAAGCTCTTTCCACACACTGAGCACTGGAGGTCAGACAAATACACAGACAGAAGACATTAGTTTAATAAAATATTAAATATAATATAATATAATCAGTTGTGTCATTTAAATCTCTGATATTTTGGGAAATAAATGAACCTAAAGGTAAAAAACTTCAGATTTTTGCTGATGCGTTTAAAGACTTATGTAGTTACCAGTATTATGTAGTTAACATTTGGGCCTGTATGGTGAAATATTTTTAGAACCAGTTTTAGTCTTAGGCTGTATAGTTACCACCACTGGAGGTTTTACAGTAATTTGCCTTTTAACGAGGCCTAATAAAAATCTGAAGCGTCTGTCTCGACGCTGCGGGGAGCTGTTCCTTCAGCACCACGCACACGTTCGCCTGCGCTCTTTTATACCATGGTGTTATAAAAATACAGCATGGTTATCCTACAGTCTGAAAAAGACATAACCTACCTTATGGGGCCTGTGCTTCTCATGGACATGTAGGATGTGGATCCTTAATCTGTCTCTTTTCTCAAAAGATCTGTTGCAGAGATGACAGGGGAACTTTCTGTCGCCCTGGTCCACACAGCGTGTGTACTTCAGATGTTTGTCTCTGTAGTATTTGTATGCAAACACTTTCCCACATCTGTCACACTTGAACCCTTCGCCAACATCTGGGTTAATAGAGAAAAGAGTAAGGTTGGATAATAAACCAAGGAAAAAGCTGATTAAAGCCACAGAGGGATAAGACAAACTGAATCGCGGACCTTCAGTAGGAGGAAGCATGTTGTTTTCTTCTCTCGGGTCTTTCAGGGTAAGTGGGATGCCGAGGAACTGCATGTAGCAGTCTCCATACCACACCAGCAGCTCCTGGCCTTGCCTGATCTCTTTGCAGGCCTCGTAGAAGATCTGGCCCTGGACCTGTACAGCGATCAGGTTCTGCTCTTCAGGAAAACGAGCGCACTTCACCAAAGACATCCAGTTTCCTGATCCTCCTCTGCCATCCACAAAATGACTCAGCCGGCCATTTTCAAACACCTGGGGGAGAAAGGAGAGCGTGATGAAAAAACAAATCACACTAAATATGATCAGACAGTGTGGAATGATTTGGATACATTACCTCCCACATCAAGGTGTTGTCGTCATATGTTTTAATCTCGCTGGTGTTGACCAGTTTTCCTTGGAAAGGACCGAAACGTGTCCCTTTAGGGATGTGAGCCTTTTCTGTGAAAACTCCACAGTGTGAGACGTTTCCCCAGGACGCCTGGAGGATGGTTAACCCTGAAACACACAGTTTTAAACGCTGTCAGGCTTCAGCATCGCAATCAAACCCACAGCCAGTGATTAAAGAAGACTCACCCTCTGGCAGTTCAAGTGTTTCTTTGTCCAGTGGGAGAATGTGAGTGTCAGAAACTGGAAACGACAAACTCAAATTAGAGGAATCAAACTAATAAAGAACATTTCCAGCGACTAATGAAGCAAATATTCAGTGATCAAAGTCATAGGTCACATTGCTGGAGACGAAACCTAATAATCTATTTGAAGATGAAAGTGAACATCACACTATGGGTCTCACCTGAGTTCTCGGGCAGGGCCACTCCTGAGATCGCGTGGCCCACGCTGCGCTCCTGGCTGCCGGAGTAACCGTACAGCACCGTGAACAAGTCGTCCTCGCTGAAATTGTAGGACGTGCGTGATTTTTCTGGCGACAGCTCTGCGCCCCGGAGACGAAACAGACTCTCCTTGGGTGGGGAGGACGTGGCGGAGGAAGAGGCAGACGCAGACCTCTCACTGGACGGGCTGCTGAAGTCTGAAGACAGCGGACCGGCGGCGTGCTCGGTCACCACAGCAGCCAGCTCCTCCGGTTTGGAGTACAGAGGGTGACCGGGCAACATCTGGCTCAGATAGGGGATACCGGATACGTTCAACATGTGCTCGTGCAGAACCGATGTGTGTTGGCCGCCCTGGCCGAGGAATGGAGGGGCTCCGTGAAGGCTCAGGGGCAGGGAGGCTTCAGTGTCCGACACAAGACGACCGAGGGACTTGAGAGGATGTAGGAGGTTGTGAGTCCGCGGGAAGAAGTCCATGTAGTGATGGGGGCCGGGGAGAGGGGCAGGGTAGAAGCCCCGGGCGGGACTCCCCTTCAGCATGCCGGCTTGATAGCTCTTGTCTTTCAGCACTACAGGGATGGTGGACAGGGACACCGACATGACAGCGCGGAGGTAAAACAAAGCTTCAGAGAGACACTGGTGTTTTCTTCAGTGGGTGTGGGAGAGGGAGAGGGAGAGGTGGGAGAGGAAGTGGGTCGAGTTATTAAAGTTTAATTCAAGAAAACTAAAATAAGAAACATGACATCAAACGAAGCTGAACACACCTGAATACTAATTATTTTCATTCGAGAAGCCACATCTGATGTTTCCTGTCTATCAAACAGAACGAAGACACTGTCAACCTCCAACATACATTCAGAAATAACAAATCCCAAAAAGAAAAGGTCTTTTAATACTAATATACTGGACCATAGTCTGTAGTTCCAAACCAGGTTTTGACGGATTGTTACAATATTTAAGATACAAAACTTAACCTGTATCCTCAGTAAAAATAAGAATATTGTCCCTTTTAAACATAAAGACCAAGGCACAAATGTAAACAGGCCTATACTGCAGATTCAGACATGAAACTATTGCATAATGACAACAATCCGCTGTGAACAGCCGAGTTTGCGATATTTCCAGCTGAGAGGACACGGACCAGACGCAGCTCAGATGTCCATCAGTGGCTCTAAATGACTGGCTGCAACGTGCAGCGTGTTTTTAGGAAGCGTTTACCAATCAGCCAGTAAATAGACAGACAAACCAGGGTCATGACACTAATTAAAGAACAGCCTGCCAGAGCTGAGGTCAACATTAATGAAGCTTTTTATGGACTTTACAGTCACCGCGAAGTCATTCCATAAAAGAAGAGGAAGTCTTTGAGAAACGTGACGCCTAAATACAAAAAAATATGTTACCAAGAAAAAAAAAAAAAAAAAAAAAATGTGACAAGAATAAAACGAGTGCGGCACTTTGAAGCAGAAAGACATGTTGTAGTTTCTGAATAATGTCATTTTCTAATAACAGCTGTTCTTTGTTATTTTAAAGCATCAGCTTAAACATCATAAAGGAATGAGTCAATAATTTGATCTAATTCTCAATATAAATATGCAACAGAGACCAACTGCAGTGAGTTTTCATTAGGTGGAAAAGCAACTTACCTTTTACAGAGAGCAGGTCACAGTGGAGTCTTCATGCCCACACGCGTCAGGGTTCAAAACCTGCTGGAATTAAACTGCATACAAATCTAGCAGATAATATACTCAGTATACTCAGTATACTCAGTATACTCACTATACTCAGTATACTCAATATACTCAATATACTCTGCAGCAACTCTAAACTCCTGAGTGTGTGTCTGTTTGTGTCTTGTTCTGTGGGCACCTACACTCCAACATACAGTTAGATCTGCTGAACCTTCTTCCTATTGGCCAGTAATCAAGTCAAACTCATGCATCTCAATGCCCCAGAGGAATACATTTTCTCTGCGACAGCCCACCGCTCTGCTACAATGAGCCGGACTGAGAGAGGTCCCCCAAACATTTCCATATGAAGAGCCCCCCCAAACCCCAAAACACACACTTGATAAGATTTTATCTGAGGGGCCCCCTGTGTAGAAAAGATATTTGTTGTTATGACCTGGATGTGGTGATTTTGAATCCATGGTCGCAGCAGGCGTTTACTGGCTATTTGTTTTCTTAACTCCAAGTTTAATAAAACGAGTAAAAGCTAAAGTTCCGTTGGCACATTTCAGCCGATTAGGTGCTTGTCATTTTATTTTATTGTTGCTTGTGTTATTTTGTGTATTTATTTCATAGTAGAGTTTTTGTAGGCTGTTAGTATAAATAATTATGAACGGCCATGGTGAACTGTCTTAATCTACGGGATAATTCTGATATTTTTTAATCTGGTAAACATCGAATTAATTAAAACGCACAGGCCTACACTCCAATTCATATATTTAAGACTTTTATTTTCAAACACAAAGGAGGCTAATCAGTTCTTAATAAAATATTATGCTGTAACGATCTTTAAATAAATATTTACTTCAAAATCGCAGTTTGCGAATAATCTGTTCTTGAAATTTTCAGTTTAACAAATGTTAGGCCTGTGTTTTCTCGTCATTGCACGAAGCTAAATCTTATTGTTTCTGTGCATTTTATTTACAAAACAAAAGGCAAACTGGGATTTGAAGTACTTTTCTGAGCTCAGACCACCTGCTCTCTTCCCCCTCAGCCACACGAAATAAAAGTGACCGCATTAAATACTGCAATAACAGAATTCTTTATTTACATGGCAAGTAGCATCAGCAAAGCCATATTAGTTCACAACTTGCATAACTGTGGTTTTAACATGTCTTGTATATCTAACTTTGCATAAAACGCTCAAACAGACTAGCGGTACAAAGGTGAATGCGGATGTTGCCTACACACCGTGATTTCCTGTGAACAAAAGCAGGAGCAGTAAATATCTGGAGAGAACTCCACAATAAGCTTTCCTCTGTCAGAGAAACCGTCATACATTATCTTACATATTGCTTCCATGTCAAGTAGCGGTGATCCTGCTCATACAAACACCGTGGGAGAAAATAAGTAACAGTCTGGGAAACAACACAGAACAAGGAGCAGTGATGATGAGGGAGAGTTGAGCTGTGAGACAGTCTCCAGTTACTGAGCTGAACGATGACACACCCATTCACTACTGTACACAAATCATTATTCAAATTTATACACACAGCTGTGTAATGTCCAAGAAGGAGAACTAACCAAATCTAAGGCTTTATGCCAGGTTTTTTTTTTTTTTTGTTTTGTTTTTTTACTATTTCCACGCTGGATCTTAGCTCTAAGAAATTTGCAGACAATACAAAAGCACTTTTTTTTTTCCAAAACCATAAGTTAAAGAGAGAGAGAAAAAAAATATTTTAGTTTAGTGGATCCAGATCCTGGATATGTGTAAGGGGCAATATCAGTAGCTGTCATTATAAATGCTAAAAATGCAGTGCTACCAAATGGCTTTAAGTGTTTTCAAAGTTTTGACAGTCTTTGGAAATTTGCAGAGGGCTGTGAATTAATGTGGCCCCAAAAGCCTTCTTTTAGATGGCTGCATTTTACAATCAAAACAGCATTTATCAAAAAGTCTGATTGCCTGTACAGCACACCTGCAGGACATCGACATTGACAAAACATTAATGCAGACTTCTTTTGTCCCAAACTGAGTTGCTACAGCTTCAAATTTCATAGAGAACTTTTTTTTAACATATATAAAAGAAGTATCAATGGGCGACTTCCTACACATATGCTGAAAAATACACAATGTACTGTAACTGCACACCATGTCAAAATGTCAATAAAATTCACATCTTAAGGTCTTAGATCACAATACATTCAGATTCTTCTCCCGTTTCATGCTGCAAAATTTGCATTAGACCCTGTTAAGTGACATCATCAGATATTTCATGTTTTCTATGGGACTCAAAACATGCTAACCAACAGGTCATCTTAGTATGGAAACATAACCTGGATGAATTCAGAAATCCAATTGAAAGCTGAGGATTATTTGGCTTGCTCCAAGTTTGTCCTGGGTTAAAGTCAGTGATATAAAAAGTTATTTTTTTTGTTATTTTTTTTAGGAAAATCTACCTTTGAGGTTAGAGAAGATGACTTGCTTTAGATCTTGTGAAGTTCAACCCAAACCCAATGTAGGGCACAAGAATAGCATGTCATTACTGAACACTTTATAGTTGAGCTAACTGCCTGAGGTCATAAAATATGGCTAAGTGTATGTCAGAGGAGGTCTCATGAACCGTGCAGGCTTAATTCTGACCTCTGCTATAGAAGTGTGGCTGGAGGCAGAGGGTGTGTGTCAACAGAGCGCTCACAAAATACCTCCCTCACCCTACCTCAGCCACTGCTGCATAATCTATTAGGAACGCTGTGTTTGGACGTAGACTTTACGATACAAACTGCAATAGAAAACTGTGTTTAACACTGCATCCAAACACTGAGCAAAACGTGTCCCATGTTTATCTGGGAAAAACTGTACAAAACTTACAAAAAACAAAACAAAACAAAACAAAATCCTCAAAAGATTCTCAAGTAATTGTTATTGCTTGTTTACATCACAGCAGAGCATTTTGCAACTAGCAGCTTGTATGAAGCATTTTTCACTCCAGACAACATAGAAAGCACACTTGTTATTTTGATTTATTGTATGGCTCTGTTGAATTTGTCCTGTTTGTGTGTGTGTGTGTGTGTGTGTGTGTGTGTGTGTGTGTGTGTGTGTGTGTGTCTATGCTAAAGGCAGAGAAGCAAGCGATAATCTGTACAGTGTATACACAGCACAACCCCTTTTCCACTCCTCCTGATCTCTCACCCCACTCCATCTGCATCCTACCAGAACATCAGAAATCAAAAGTTCCTACTCCACTTCCCTAAAACAAACAAACAAACAAACAAACAAAAATGAAAACCTGCTCTGCTTCCAGAGCCAGTTTTGACCAGGTGATGAGACCCAAATAAGAAATAAAATAAATAGGAAATAAAATGTGTTATTCATATGTACAATCTCTGTAATTCATTTTTAAACAATATTTGATTCTTCTGAAACCAAGGTAAAAATCACTTTTCAAGGTGACAGAAGAATCTTCTCACAAAGAACTCAACCATTACTGTAAAAATAAAATAGTGTCTCTTCCACACTTTTAGAAATCGTTTTTCTTGTTGCTACTAAGATAAAGAATCATCTAAGAATCTATACAGAAAAATAAAACTTAATTAAATACACTATATAAAACTCTTGACTAAATTAGTCTGATCATACAAATCATTTCACTCAAAACATTCTTCTGCAGTTTATTTTAACCGCATGTTTAAAAATCTAAACTACTAATAAGAATAAAATAAAGAACAAAACAAATCAAAACTGCCTAAGTGTTTTCACTCCATCTAATATTCTGAACATAACCTGGAGTCTGCTGCCATTTTGGAATAAAGAAACAATGTCACAAATGTGTGAGAAAAGTACGACATGAAAGAAAAAAGAATCAGTGTACATCATTTTTTGAGATGAGATTGTAAATGGCTGCTGTCCACTGAGAAGAATACATTCATCAGAACAAGGGATCCCACCTAATTCTGCCCCTTAAGTCAGTGACCCCGAGTGGGATACCTACAGTAAGTCACACTATGGTGAATACAGATGGACAGGCAGATAGACGGGCTCATCACAAGGCTCTTCTCCAGGAGGGTTATGCATGTTGATCCATGATGGTTCCCCAGTCCACTTTACACTCCTGTGTCTGTTTGGTACTGGGCTTCCTGCTGAAGAGGCCCACCTGGGAGACACTGGAAAATTAAGCTGGGGAGATGGGATCGGTGGACGACATGGCTGGTTCAAGGGGCTGTTGGTTGGTTTATATTTCTGAACAACTTTTAAGGTGCCCACATGCTCCTTGCACCAGCTGACCACTGATGTTCAGGCTAAGAACTCCGTTAGGGTCAACAGTATTTCTGCAGAGAAATGACACTTAAGTCACAACTTGTGTAGCATTTAATAAATACACATTTCAACAGTTCAGGTGATTTGTTAACCTGAACTTGCAGAACTTGAACTTGTCTGGGGTAAATCAGCCACTTGTGCAAATGACTATAAACAATTATAAACCATCTTAGAACACACCATCAGGCCTAAAACAAGTCTGTAAATCACAAAAGGCTGCACTAATGGCCAAACAGTAAATAATTGAAATAATCTAAGTGCCAAATATATTTCTTTAATCCCGGAAGGTGAATAAATCAAGTGACAGATATATTAGTATGTTACAACAGTCTGAAGTGCAGACAATCAAACAGTGCTGTGGTTAAATATTCATGCCCCTTTATTGGGCTTAAAAGCATCATGGACAACAACAGTACATTCCTCATACCAGGCCAACAATACCAGGGAGACAAGGGCAGAAGGATTAACTTGGTTGACATTAAATGAACGATAATCACCAGAACGGGAGTGCTGACAAAGTGAATGTATTTGCCCGTTTACCTGGAATTTTGTGAGAGTGATGTCAATTTTTCATGTGCAAGTCAAAGTCAGCCTTTGTCAGCTTTCCAAATCAAATTTTGTTATTCCTTTGCATGTGTGTAGAGAGTGTGCAGGGTTGACAGATCTGAGCCGTGAGAAGACAAGATTTCCATGGTAAGTGAACTAGCTGATGAGTCCACAGTCCAGACAGGCCAGCTAGGTCAGCCTTTGAACATCATGCAGTACATGTCTATATAGTCTAAATGGTCTGGCTCTAAAGTGCCTGCTGCTAATTACATCACTGTCCTCTAAGTTCAAGTCAAGCACCAGAACTCTGGCTAGAGGAGTTACGTAAACTACTGAGTAAATTATTCACTAGCACGGCTCTTCAATAAGTGTACCCAAACACTTAGGATCTTACGATAAGACAAACACATGCATGAGCAGCCTGGACTGGGGAGAAAGAAAGATGCACCTTTTAGTTTTTCTTGGTCCCTTGATTACTGTATAACAGTGTAAGGGGTCCATTTTGTTAACCTCTAAGGCTTGTGCTCTGAAGTGTTTGACTTACATTCCTACAAAGGGACTACTGTAAAGGGACCCCCTCAGGACATTACAGCGTGCCAAGGTGAAAAATGCGCTTCTCTAAATTTTGGTAAATACTTGTTTCTTCCAGCTTAAAATGTGCCCTAACTTTTACCCCCTTTAGAACATTTATGGACTCGTCTGATAGCATTTACCTGTTCTTGCCCCATGGAGGGCAAGCTGGGTGAGGCCATGGACGTGACACTGATCTGTCCAGTCATGCGGCCTATGCTGCGCATGCTGCTGGTTGCCATGTTGGAGGGCATAGAGACACTGTTGAGACTGATGCTGCTGTTGTTGTACATGTTGCCATTGTTCTGCTGGGTGAACTGTGGTGATGTCTGCTGCTGTGAGAACATACTGGGGAGAAAGGAGAAGATAAACACAAAAAAAAGTACAAGACTGTGCAGAAAGACTTCTTTATGAGCACTAAGGAAAGTCCATTTTGGAATGAATTCTCTTGGAACCTGAACACTGCTTTGTTTGATAGTTACAAAAAAGCATGTAAATGAGCTAAAGTAATTAAAAAAAATTAGCAGAAAAATGTTTACAAACAATTTTAGTTTTTAACCTTATGTTGTGTTTGATTGTGTTTCTCCTTTGGGGATGTAAATGGTAAGCAAAATGTTACTTTGGAGTCTATGCTATTGATTAAGCCATGTTTCCCCCTATTAACGTTTGCATTTTAGGAACTATTTTACCAGTAAATGTCTTTGAAATGAATTAGCATTTCCTTTTACTGTTCTCATCCATGTGCAAATTTCAGGAACATGACTAACGGGTGTGTTTTTTCTTTCTATGATTTCTAAATGGATTTATGGGCATTGCAAATGTTGACAATGAAGTTAGAAACAAAGAAGTTAGTCCACCTGTTCATGTGCTGAGCATTTATTGACAAATAGGTTCTAGTCATCCTTACCTGTTGCCTCCCATGGTGCCCTGTGGCCAGCCATTCATGTCAGGGGAGCCCTGAAAAGCAGTGTTTCCTTGGCCCTGCTGTATCATCGGGGACTGTGTGTGGACCATGTGGGGAGAAAGCAGGGGACTCTGTGGTGTGCTGGGACCTCCAAAGCCTCCATCTGCCTGTTGGCTAATACCTGCAGTGAGCATATTAAAACTGGTCAGCCACAGTAGGCCTGCAGAAACTCATCTACAAATGAATGTGCAGAGTGAAGAAGTGTTGTTAAAGTTTGCACTCCATTAAAATAAAAATAAAAAACATGCCACATAAAGACAAATATCTTGACAGGCGATTGCAGAGAATAAACAAGCATGGCATTTGGTGTGAATGAAGATGGTGCACTGCAGACTACATTCCTGATTATTGACATGCAGTTCAAATTGAATACATGCATGAAAGAAGTAAACAGGCAAGGAAATAAAAGAAGTAAGGAAAGAAGGATATGGCTCAGGAGAGAAGGGAAAGAGAAGTAAAGAATACATCAAAAATACTACTACTACTACCACTACTTAATAATAATAATAATTCTTATTCTAAAACACAATAAACTAAAACAAGGTACTAAATTAGATGTGTTAAAATAAAACAAAATATTAACAAATAATAAAACAAACTCAAATTACTTAAGAGAAAGAAATAAACAGATAAACAGAAACAATAATAGCCATAAAAACCCCAAAACAAGATTTTAAATTAAAATAATATGCTTTAACTGGTAGTAGAAAATCTGAGGGGCCTTGACTGCAAAAACCTGGTCTCCTAAAATCTTGAGACAGGACTTGGAAACAGCCTGAAGAGCCCTGCCTGAGGATCTGAGGCTGTGCTGTGTCTTGTAGGGGAACATTAACTCAGACATTTTGCTTTAATAAAAATTTATTTATATCATTTTTAAGTGTATTTATGTGTTCATATTATTAGACAAATCAGTATTATACTATTTTACACCCACACTACCTGGGGTTACAGGTCTGATCATTACTTTGCTTGGTCACAGTGAGCTTCCTCAGTTTTGCCCTGATGTTTGTGCTGTTGATGCCCTCAGGTGGAGAGAGTGTGTATAGCAGGACATATTTGGCATGTGCATAAAACAATCAGTAGATGGTCACAGTTGCTGACAAATACTCATTTTATGAAAGTAAAGAGTAAAAATATGCAGTATGATCATTTATTGCAGCTCATTAATGCAGTCTTTAGTGCATAACAGCTCAAATAAGATAATGGCCACTACCAAAAAGCAAATTATGCTGTGCAACTAGAGTCGCATCAACATATGATCACAGAGATGTGCACGCACACATACACAGAGGTTGCAAGGTTTGGTGCTTGGTAGGCTTGGATGTGGGAACAGTACCTGAGTTGGGAAACTGAAAGGCACTATGCTGCATTTGAGGGCTGAGTACGGCCCCATACTGTCCGCCCATCATGTTTGTGTTTCCCATCATCATCTGTGAAGAGCAGGAGGAGGTAGAGGAAGGGGAGGAGTTGGCATGCAGGTGGAGCTGTGGGTTTGCTGGGAGAGAAGGCAGGCTAGGGGAGAGAGGGGAGGAGAAGGGGCTGGTAGGAGGAGGTGGCAATGCCACGCCTGTACTGGTACCGTAGCTGGGCGGGTAAGGCAACTGCTGGGGGTTGGTCTGGGGTATCCGGGGGTTACTCATGCCTCCAGTGGCCATGCTGGTAGGCAGATTCAGGCCCGGGGCCCTCATGGCCATACTCCTTTGCTGCTGGACTTGCTGCTGCTGCCGCTGTCTCAGATGATTACTCAGCAGCTCCCGTTGACGTTGTGCCAACATTTGAGCATTGATGGTCCCCTTGAAGTGAGAGGGTAATGACGTGTATGATAGAGGAACAAAAACAGAAAAAATATGATCAAATATAGATCTACATTCTATATTTGTAACAAACACTGAAAATGGAAGACTTAAATTTAGTGCATGCACACTAATCACTACTCACAGTCATAGCACCATGCCTGTGCAGACACATTATGTGATGGCAGTCGTGACCTACCTGGTTTGGAGCACTGGTTCTAAGAGGTAGGTTCACATTTGACACACCACTCATCTGAGTCATCATGGGCTGACGGTTCTGGAAAGACAGAAAAAGAGCTCATTATACTTTTTTACTAAACTTTTTACTGCAGTAGTTCCATCTCATACATAGTGCAATAATAAAAACAAGAAAACTATCAGTATGAGAAGTATCCTAAGCAAGACATGCGATGCAATTACAGATTAAATAATACCATGAATGGGGAGTATATTTTCAGTGGCACAATTTCACTCCAACACAATGAATATTATTCTGATATATGTCACAAAGACAGAGGATGGCCTAAATGTGCCAACTATTTTTTGTGTGCACAGAAGGCCAGCCAAAAATATCAATGTCAAGGATAATTACACTGCTTCATCTCTATGTCCAGTCACAGCTACTAATAAACCAGTGTGGTTACAACAGAGTTTAAGGGTCTCCAGGAGTGTTAGGACACTGAATGCACATGTACCTGTTGTGACTGTAGCCGGTGCTGGAGCTGCAGTCGTAGTGTATTGGGCTGATTGGGGATGACCCCTGTGTGCCTAAGTCCAGGCCGTGCCTGCATTCTATTTATTGGATAACCTGGTCGTGGACCCATCTGACCAGACATGGAGTGAAAGCCTGGTTCTTGCATGAGGGTACCAGGGTAACCCCTTTGTGCTATATGGGATGGTAGGTTACTGAATTGCTGGGTGTACACAGGCAGCTTCTGGCCTAACAAGATTGAGGTGTCCTGTGGAAACTGTTCTGGCTCCAGTGATTGACTCTGAAAAAGGCAGGCGCAGAAGCTAATAAAAAACAATGTAAAGCCACAAAAGACAGGAAAGAAATGTCACTTAAAACCAACAAAAGACATTTCTTTGGCAGTGTAGGTTAGGAAGGACTATTCTCACCTGTTCAACCAGAGCAGGGATCCCGAGGGCTCGATCTATCTCTTCCAAACCTTCAAAATCTTTTAGTACGGTATACAACTGGGACATCAGAGCTCCCTCGTCTACTGCAGGTCCATCAGCAGAGCCAACCTCTGTACTGCACAAATCATCCTGGGGTACTGAGTGCACTGACCTGGACAAAAATGAGACAGAGAAGAAACTTAACGTTCTCAAAGGGAAAACTTTAGCCACTAGATGTCAGGATTGCTGGTAGCGGCCTGTCCAACACTGCCCCCTGCTGATCTTGGCCTGACCTGGACCTCGAGCTAATCAGTTGATTCACTGCACCCGTTCAGCACTGGTCTTAAACACGCCAGGACAACAGGCTCGCTGCCAGATTGTGGTTAATCCTCGCCTGACTCTTTCACAGCACGACAAGAATCGAGCTTTTGGACAATTTGGTTTGGCTTTTTGGAATACGCGGTCACAACCGCTAGAAGACGTTATCGGTCCTTTGTTTTGGTATAAGACTGCTTTGGGTTTTGGGAACACACGAACCCAGCCACTAAAAGACTTGATTTGCCTTTTGTTCTGATGCAGGACTAATGTGTCGGAGAGACTTGTTTTGACGTTTTGTTCGTTTTGGGAATAGTTGACTCTCTTGCTTTAAAGCTGAAAGCCTCACGTCACTATAATGCTCAAGAGGAAGCTTACATAAGTTGTTTTACAAGTAACTGGCATTTCAGACAAGCTACTTTACTTTGTTTGACTCATATGGGGCCAAGTGGCGCTTCCAGGGCTTTCACCCGAATCATCTTCTCTACTGGGAAAAAATAAAACTCTTGTTGTAACTGTTCCTCGTGACTGTCAGAATTATTGAGCTCCAAACCAGAGCGCTAGTAGACTCTAACACTAGAAGCTCCAGCAAACTGACAGATCAGCAATCAGACTAAAATGACGCCACTCAAAAAGGCAGCTTGATAAGAACATTAACGTACCTGTTCTGGCTCACAAACGCCGTCTGGTCGATGGGTAACATGCTGTCAGGCCATGGGGCTGTCTGGTTAGGTGGAGCCTGTTGGTGGGAGAAATTATGTCCACCTACAGCAATATCCATTTCAGGTTGAGCTAAACAGGGACAAAAATAAAACATATTAAGGCAAAATAGACAATCAACTCAGCAATTTAGGCTCTTAAGATGAACAAATACACAAGCTAAAAAATACTCATTTTTCTATAACTTAGTAATAGGTATGGGTAGACACTAAATTAAGTTCAGGGCTGTACTATGGCTAACCACAGGGTGGCAGCCCTTAACAAGCAGCGGTACATGAGTTGCGTGGAGGTTTTTCCATACTTTCTTCTTTCGTTTTAGATGGACTGATGATACTTGGTATTGACTCAAATGAATTCATAGATTGTTGGTACTTACATCCTGTATTAATATGCACTAAAACATTTTGCATTAATTTTTGTATTCATTCTGTGTTGGGCCAATCTAAAATATTATGTGTATTGTCATGCTGTCTCATCTTATTTAAAGCACTGTGTAACATGTGCTTCTCTAGTACACTGTGCTATTACCATTAGTCATTAATGGTGAATGGAGCATCTGCCGGGGCACTGGCTGGCTGTTGGGCCTAACTGGAGCACTGTTTGGCCCTGTCCTCCCCTGCATGACACCTTGCTGCCCAGGGCTGGATGCTGAACCAGCCCAGCCCTCCTGCTGCTGCATGGCTGGCCGTGAAACACCTGCAGCCATCAGTCCTAGAAGAACAAACACACACAGGGAGACAAGACTATGACCAGCATGCTAACTCAGAACAACCAAAAATCTCTGTCAAGCTTAACAGCTTAACATGTTGCTATTACAGGCAACATGCTGCTCAACTCCCCAGCAACAGCCAAGTAGTCACCCTTAGCTATCCACATAGCAAGGCATCTATTCCTATCTCACTAACTTGTCTAAATGAATTAAAGACATTTTGAGTAGAATGTCCATTGTTTTATTTGTTGGTACGACCAGGGCATTGAATGTCTGTTGCTTTATGGCCTGATTTAAATCAAGGCACACTGAACAACAATGGTAGCAGCACAGGAAAATCAGACATTAACACTATGGACCTTAACTACAACAGTGTCTCTGTCACACCTACCTGTGTTGACCATATTGGCCTGGTTAGTCATCATGCTGTGACTTCCTACAGTTTGCTGTTGCTGTGGCGTAATTGTGTATGGACTTGAGGCCCTTATGGGGTACTGTAATGAGGGCTGCTGGGGGAGTACATTCATGTCCAGAGACACACTCCTCACAGGCAGAACCCTGCATGACTGCCCTGGTCGGACTGCTCCTAAGTCTGAAGACAGATATTAATGGTCAATAAAATTTCATGGATTCTGTATTTAGAATATCATGAATTATGATGGGAGTGTTTTCAGCACTGCAAAGATTTAACATTGTGGTCAACTGTGAGAAGAAAACTCTTGTTAGCACTTCTCTGGCTAAGTATGGGACTCACTTGTTGGACCCATGATAGCCTCAATGCCTCTTGGCTGTGCTGCCATGCCAGGATTGGTCTCAGACATCTGCAGGATGTCAGCGATGATGTTCTGTTTGTCCATGGGACTGGGCAACGAAACGGGCCTCGACCCGCAGAAGAGCTGCGGTTGAGCATTCTGCAGGTCATTCAGGATGTCCTCCAGCTCTGACGACTGGAAAAGACAGAGAGAGAAAAGGTGAAATATGTAAGAACAAGAAAGTTAGGAATCAGGCTTTCCATGTAGATGCTTAAACACAAATATATACGTCATAGGCAAACACATTCACTGACAGCATGTAATGAGGGGTCTTTATCTGGCAGATGAGAACAGCAAGCTTGCCTTATAAAACAGCAGTGACCCCAGAATAAAATGAACCACTTTCTATCAAATCTAGGCCACAGCCCTGTTTGACTCAGCTCATCAGTCTAATATCCGACTCCTAAATTAGCTGTTTTTTTAAAAGACAATACTACAACTACTCCGCTTTTTACTCGTCCACATTATTTAAGCACATGATTAAACATTATTATAAATCTTATTTTCTACAGTTTGCTGAAGAGTAAAAAAAAAAGCATGTGGCTATTAAAGCTGGTTTTTGCTAAGTATTATGGGCGAGCAGTATTAGTTTGGTTGATGCCAAAGATTGAATGATTATATTACATCGAGTTTACTGACATTACTGAGTTTACATGTTTTCTAGACAGGTCAAAGGAACTTTAGATTAATAAGCTTCACTGACTGTAAGTGTCCACCAGAGTGCAGCACCTGAGGAAATATGCAGGCAGTGCTGTATGCCTTGGGAAATCTCTGTAAATGCTATTAAAGATAACAAGGCTGCCAGAAATGTCTGACAGAACAGTGTGTACATCTATAGAGTTCAAGGACCACAGCCTTGGGCATGCCTACCAGTACATACAGTTTGTTGTTACACCTTTTTCTCCTCCATCCTGGACAATCCAAAAAGAAAAGCAATTTCACCCCGGGATTGTGTTAACCTTTTGTGAGCTAAAAATAACAAACAATTCAACAAGAACAACTCACAAATCTATTCATCTGAAGGATCTGAAACAGAAATTTTAAAATACCATCGCAACATTAATCTTTATTATAGCGTCTGCTATTTGTACTGAAATTAATGTTATTACATAACTTTAAATAGTTTGCATTAAATGATTTGTTCTCCATGATATACCTGGGCTAAGTAGTGTCATGTAGGGTTGGCAATAGTAATCCATAGAATGTTCACATATTCATGCTCTAATTTTCCAATGGAAGTTAATCTTCAATTAATGAAGCAATTATTTTAGTATCTTCTTATAAAAGAAATACTGACCTGAACTGAAGTGACTGCATATGGGAAACAAAGTGAGTCAAGTAATGGTAATTATTTCAATATTATGATAAGTAATGAAACACTTCCTCTCTTTCAAATGATTATTCACTCACTACCACTGACAAGTACTGTACAAAATGATGCATTGTCTGATACAGTAGGTATACATTTTTTTTTCCAAAAAGTAAATTAAAATAAAATAGTTGTTGGAATTTATATAAACATATACTTAGGAACTTTTGGTTGAATAATTACTCCAATAATTAATATTTTCTTAATCCTGATGCAGTCAGTAGCGTCTCATAATCCTAAACCATGATTGAAAATGTATCTCGTGGTCAAGGAAAAGATGTTAGTATGTGTGACACTGTTAAACTAATGTTTTTTCTCACTCGGCTGACTCGTTATTACAGTTTAAACTACATATCAGTAACAATAAAAAAAAAAAAAAGGGGCAGCAAGCAGAAATGCATACAAATAATCTCACAAATAGTCTTGCCTCCTACATGCCCATGGGAGTAGGAACCATGCCTACAGTTCCTTCAGCTATCAGCCAAACCACTACTCAAGCTCTGACTTCTCATTTAGCATCAATAATTTAGCCCTCAAGCAATCATGAAGAGAAGCAGAGAGAGAGAATAGAAAGCAGTGGGTGAGGTTAGTTGAGAAAAAGTTTAGTTGATTTTTTAACTAGTACACTAGTAGTGGCCAAGCAGCGGTAGACCAATAACTGACTGACATATAATGGCTTTAAGTCAAGGCTTAGGCTACATAACATTACAGGCCTTAATAGTCGCTGCAGTTTTTGTTAGATTTTATCTTTTTTGGGGCTGACACTAAATGATACAGACAATATGCACATGCGTATAAGAGCGAGATGTTTCAAAAACCATATGAATGCTGATCTAACAGCTGTTGCAGATAGTACTCAGTTTATTGCACTGATATACTGGATTTTGAAATCTTCTATATGAGTGCTTTAATCATGATGTGAAACTCAGAATTTCATTTGCACTGTCAACAGGGGCAAAAAATTATTTAATATGCAATTAAATTTTACTCTATGCAACACACTTAAAGAAAATAAAATTCCCAACACAAACACATACATGTTACAACTTTTTACCTCTCCCATTTTCTCTATGGTAGCAGAGGGGATATACAGTATGGCTCATCACTTTTATTCTGTTTAAGAGGCAGCACACTCATCGCGGTAGTCATCAAGGTCATCTCGCAACTCTGCTTCTTTGGTCAGTGTAACAGTAGCTTTAATTATCCAGTCAATGCTTCTGCTTATACCTATGTACCCAAGTACCCAAATGAAGAATCATATACCTCCTTCCAAGTGTTACACTTGTTTAAAGCTGGTGGACAGCTTCACTTAACTTATGCTGCCACCACATAAGCAGTGAAAGAACCCAATGTGTTTATACATGTGAATAAAAACATGCATGTCTGAAGAGTATTCGAAAAGACTGTAAATCTTTGACTTTATATATGCCAGAAATGCTGTCATACAGCATGCTGACCTCTACACTGCCAGACCATGTGTGTGTTTGTCTGTAACGTCCTGTGTAGGCATGGGAATTGGAGGAGTCAACATCTGCTATCTAACCTAGATTAATGCTTAGACCTAGAGGGAAGGCAAGTGGAGCAGTACAGGGCAAAAAAAGTTTGGGTTTTTGCAATAGGCTAAAAAGAAGGTTACAAAATCTGTTTTAGGGTAGCTCTAGTACTTTCGTGATTTTGAAGATGAAAACAATGGAGTAAACAAGCAATTTTTAAAAAAGGAACACATAAGCTTTCTAATAGTTTTGTTAATGTGCATTTAATTAAGAGTATGTTGAAACTGACCTGCTCAGCCCGATCGTATCCAGTGTCTTGTTTTGCTGCCTTGACATGGGGATTTTTGGCCCCATCAACCTTCATTTCTCGAGGCTCCAGGTTAGAGACCTTGTCTTTCAGTGCAGTGTCATCTTTATCCAGTAGATAGCGTAGCAAGGCATTGTCCTTCTTCTTAGGGCTCATGGGATCCTGCTTAGATGCAATTTCTGCCCCAGAAACTGTACTAGCACCACCTGGGGTTTGGTCTTGGGCCAACTCTTTGCCTGTGGCCTCTGCAGTGAGCTTGGCCAGATCTACAGGAGATGTACTGCTCTGAAGTAGTTGATGGAGGATCTTATGTTTTTCTTTAAGGGATGTGGCATGAGTGTTCACTCCTGTGTGGGCACATCGAACTCCTGTCCCAGTCTGGATCTTGCCCTCACCTCCTACATCAGGGGACAGGGCCATCTCCAGAGGCTCTGGATTGGTAGTTAACAGTTGCAATAACTTGGTGTGGCCTTTGTTTTCATGAGGATGGTTGTGAGCATCATGGCCTTCAGGGGGCCCTTCTTGCTCCTCCTTGGGCTCAGCTAGATTGCTCTCTGTCTGGCCCTGAGTTTGCCCCTGGCCCACTGGTGTGTCAGGGCCAAATGAGTCTCCAGTACAACCAGTAGTAAGACAGCCTGCACCAATTTTCGACATCTGATGAGTGTTTACCCCTGACCCTGGTGTAACCCCAGCTGGGGAGCCTGTCTTTTGGTCTGGAGACCCCAGTGTATGTGCATGAGGGGGCCCATGACCGTGTCCTACACTATGGCACTCGCTAAGGGCCTGCAGAGCTGACAGAGAACTGCTAGTGTAGCTGGTATTACTAGTGCTATTACTGCCTACAATTCCACCACACATCCCCACCGAGGAGGGTGACTGAAGGCCACCTGCTACACAAGGGCTGCCTGAACCCCCAGGACTACCTCGGTGCCTGGGCGACAGCACAGAGTTCTGTTGGGGTGGATGGGGCCCACCAGCTGGGCTGGGGCTGGCGCAAGTGGGGCTATTCATCCTCCAGTTTGGGCCCTGCTGTGGTGGTTGTATGCCCCCAGAGTGATTGTGAAGTGGGGGACAGCCAATACGGTAGCCCTGTATATGGCCCCCTATGACTGCTGGCTCTCTGGGGCCTGGAGGGGAAAAAGGCATGCTATTGCTGCTGATGGTAGTGTCTTGGCCCTGAGGTCCCAAACCTGGCAAACTGCCTGGGATTGGAGGAGTCATGGAAGGAGTGGAGGAGTTCATTGGTTTGGGAGCCATTGCTGTTGCCTGATTACCGGGACCCATGTCCTGGCCCATTCCAGACAGTGTCTGCTCTCTACAAGTTAGGGAAACACACACATTATTATTTATGACATTTTTTATTAGAAAGATTTTTCTCTCTCTTTATGACAAAAGTATAAAAAAAAACACACCTCTGTAGAATGTGCAGGGACATGTAGAGCTGGGGTTCATTGGTGGCGGCTGAGCGCACCAGTTTGCTCTTGGTGTGGGCTGATACGATCGTTCCATCAGAGAGAGAGAACCGATAGATGGGGCTAAATGCTTGACCATGGCGGAGCACTGTGAATGCACATGTATATACATCAGTAGATGGAAACACAAATAATTTTATAATAATTATTTACTCATGCTTGTACACCTCATTATTACCTTCCTGCTGGTGTCTCTTAGCAAAAGACATCTCTCCATCGTTCTGTAGGTGAAATCTCTGGATGCAGCGCCTCACCAGATCCTCCCACCCAGGTTTCATGGATGCCCGCAACAGACTGGTATCCAGAGATGTTATCTTACCTAAACACAATAGATCTTATTAGATAAGCTTTGTTTAGTGATCTAAACAGAAATTTCTATACTCATGCACAAACCCACACCAAATGAGTTGATTTAATGTCTCTCCCAAACATAATTATGTAGGGCAGCTTGTCAGAAGATTTTCTCCACTTGTTTCCTTAACTAGAATTTTCTTCTGTTCTAGTAAGGCAATGAAATAAACTGAGGGAAAGGTTTTGGCTGTAAAAAGATAACAAAAAATAAGTAAGCTAAAATTTTTGTAAAATTGGCATTTAGGTAATGAACCTTCTCTATTTCACCACAGCAGCTTATCTTTATCTTTATCCATCAATACACACATGGTACTTGTAGCAGTGTGTGAGCTGTGCCGCACCAGATTACAATTTAAATGGAGGCTGTAATGCCTTAAAAGGACTGACACGCAGTTACAGAGGACACAAAACAGTAAAACACTTATAACAGCAGCTTTTTACTTTATTTACCCCTCACATCAATAAGAAAAGGTAATAGCAAAAAAAAAAAATGTTTTCCAAAGAATCGTAGGAGAAAAATAATGCCATCAGTATTGAATAAGAACATTTTGACAAATACCTAGAATTATGAAAGTCCAACTACAGGTGTGTCTGTGTGTTGTACCTGTGTGTTTGCATGCCACACACAAATGGTGTGACCACATCAAAGATCAGGTAAAAAACAGACAACAGTCTGTGTCTCTGTTCCAGACTGGTACTTTACTCCCAGACCACAGAGGCAGAAAACTGATTCAGCTACCAAGGATATAATAATCATTAAACACCAAACTGTAGGAGACTCGCAGTCTAAAATTGTCACTGAGTGCCTGTAATTTAAATGTGTTTTGATTACACTATATTAGTTTATAGCTCTTAGCTATGAGAGTGGTTCATATACCTTGCAGATCCTGGCGCGTGGTGAAGCTCTCATGCGTGGGAAGCATAGGTCTTTCTTTTATTGGTACCCTGCGAGCCACACAAATCAGGCACGACTGCAAGTCTAAAAAAAAAAAAAAAGGAGAAAGAGAGGAAAGACAGAAGTACACAGAGAGAATATATGGAGGAAAAAAGATGAGTTAGAGGATATAACAAAGAGGACAAGCCAAAGACATAGTGGATGTAGGGGGAAGAGAGAAGGGGGGGGGCATAGAAAAAGCATGCATGTTATTCCTAGGCAGTATAATTAATGCTGTAATTAATGAGCACTGGGATCAGGGCTCTGCTCCTTTTACAAGGAGGAGCAGCAGGAAATGATGAAGTGTGACCTTTGAAGGTGCATGTGTATGTGTATGTGTGAGAGCGCATGCGTGCGTATGTCTCCGGCTGGTCTCACCTAGAGTGCCATCTCACACTGATGACACCTCTCCTGGGCCTACATTAAAGACTGACTCTGTTATGACACTTGCCTCTCTCTCTGCCTCTCTCTCTCTCTCTCTCTCTCACACACACACACACACACACACATGGAGATGCAACTGCCAAGTCCACGGACTGGGGTGACCCCAAAAACATTCAGTAATCAAATTTTCCTGTGCAAGTAATACACACAGTCCCACAGATGTAAACAGAGCCTTTTGGGTGGACCTCAACCATGGATCTGTGATTCTCTTGTAATTCTGTTGCTTTCTCTGTCTCTTTACGTTCTTGCTTTGTCTACGATAAGACAAATTCTTGCAACTATAACCACTGATCCTCCCCTGTCACTAATACACACACATGTATCCAAAGAAACACACTTCTGGCCAGGGTCCTAGTGAGTGTATTTGCCAAAGTATAGCTGGGATGCAGCATGGCAGAAAGAATGCCAGAGAGGGGAAAAGCCAGATTTAGACTATACTTGGAGTGAAATAAATTTTTTGTTATATTTTTAATTAACCACTGAGTTTGTAGTTTGTAGGTGGGGAATTATGATCACTCATCAGAGCCACTAGTTAAGAAGCACAATACTGGCATTCTCTTAAGCACATTACACAATAATGGCTTACCAAGTGCTGAAAATTAGTGGATCAAGGACACTCACTTGTGATGGAAATGTACTCAGTCTACAGGATCTCATGTTCCTGTGTGAAGCCCTAAAGACAACTAGAAAAGCTGAATGACCTGTCAGTAACTGAATCCTGAGACAAGAGCAGAGATGAAATGCACTTCAAATAAATTTCCAAGAAAGGCAAGCAGATGTTTAAACTAGTCGATACCAGAATTCAGCTTTTATCTTTCTCTGCTCTACTACATGTTGAAAGTTTTATGCTGTATTGAAAGATGTCAAAGGCTGATTTGCTGAGTTCCCCCCCAAAACATATACTTGTTTCTCTTGTCTCACTTAAATATTCATAAATCTATGGCACTACGCTTCATCAACCATATGTACCTCTTTTCATATACAATGCTTATTTCAATTTTTAAAAATTATTTCCCATTTTGTTAGCTACATCCAGTTGAAAACAGAAGCTGTCAGTTTGACATTACGTAAGCTAGAGATGCTTTTGACTACTTAAGTTTTCTGCATTACTGGAGGATTCAAAGGCTGTTCGGGTTCATCTGGGCTCTCTAAAACAAGCTTTCATTCCTTAATTATAATGGTTTGTCTTGTGTTTGTTGTGATCTGAGTTTGCCACCTATAATGACTGCTTAGAGTTTTACAAATTCCAGTAATGACTTTGCCCTTTGCATTTCAGGACATATAGTTTTCAAGTTCTGAAACAATCAAACTCCTGTGACTTTCTAACTTTTCTCAGGTCACTTCTATAAATCCAATACTTTCATGATTGCAAGAGTACTTATCACAAATATGAAATCGTCCAAATTCTGACTAGTAATATAAATATCAGGAATGAAAGCATTTAAGAGTTTCAGATCCCAAATTAATCTTGTGCAATGTGGGGTGTCGACTTCAGTGTTAATTGATCTTCAAACTCTCTAAACACAGTGTCTCACTTTTTCCTTCCATACCATCTCCTTCCTCCTTGATAGACTTGGGCTCTGAAACAGCGAAACACTGCATGGTCTCATATTTCTGCTGCTGAGAGTCATGGTCATGTGGTTCCTCCTGGCTCGTGTTGTGGGGATTGACAAGCATTCGGCAGTTGAATGTGCGACTGTTCCTCCTCGGACCCTCGCTGGACCATGGGACACCATTCACTACAGGGGAGAAAGAAGGGGAAAGCGAGTTTTACAGTGTCGTCTCCTGGGAATTTTATTTTTTCTTTTATTAATGTTTTATTGCAGTCAAAATTTAACAACAAAAAGAGGGACAATTACAGCTGCAATGTGGGAGCCAAGTGAGGCTAACACACTGCAAGTGAAAGACATAATGAGAGCAAGGCAAGTAAATGAAGGCAGAAAAAGGGTAAAAGCAGTTGCTGGGAAGAGATTAGGCCTTGGCGATATGGAAATGGGATATCAATATATATCACAAGTACCATGTAAAGACATAAGGTTCATTTTGATTTAAATATTTATTTCTAAAAATTGAACATAGCAAACATCGTAAATTATACAACTGTATCTCAAATAAAAAATAGTTATATATAATAAACTAAAATCTTTATTCTGAACAGCCAAAAGCCTGTTACAGAATACACAAAATTTGGTCAACTCCACATAAATAAAACAAAATCTTAATCCGTACCTCTTGAATCAGCAGCTAAAATATGAAAGCTTACAGATTTTTCAGGAGAACAGAAACAAAACTCTTTGGTCACTTCCAAATAAATGAACTAGGTCTGTTGTGCAGCAAGTGTCACTCTTGTTTTGAGGGACCGCCAACACTGTCTTGGGTCTGGGTTTGTGAAGTCTTGCATTTTACGTACTGTAGAGGATGGCACTGCTTTAGGTGGTAAAAAGGTTAGCCGTATTACCTGTTTTTAGTGGAACATTCATATATTCTTGTCAATATATCTATATATCCAAAATATCGTTTACACTGATGACGCTGATACTCAAGTTGTCAACATTTTCTGTTCTGTCCATCTTCTCTTTAATCAGGGCCCACTCCTGACATACTGACTTACACAGAGGCTGCTCCTCCACGCTCTGTGCTGTGTGCATCAACCTAACTGACATGCTCTAACTCTCTTCCAGCCACATGATTGGTTCAGTGTGGCACTATTTTCATTACCATTGGCTGTTCGTGCTTTCTGTTAAAACAATGATGGACTGAGTTGTTACAGTAAAGTTATATCACAAGTGGGTGGCAACTGTAAACATGTGCTAAACTTGTGCTCCGCTGCTCAGTCTGCCCATATCAAAAATAGTCTTATCATTGAGATCGACCTTAATCTTATCGTGATGCAACATAAACTTCAATATTTGGCACAGGACTAGTAGAGATTATTCATAATGGGCAGTTGAAATCTTGACCCCTGTGCTATCTATCCACAGCTATGCATTACAGCCAGGCCTCCATATGCATGTCGTCTGAAACATCATTGCCAATCTCTTCTCACCACCACTTCTCACAGGCGCAAGCAAATGCGCACATACCCACGTGTGTACACACACACACACACTGTACACACACACACTGTACACACACAGGCCACTACCATCACACATACAACACATTTCACTCCAGCAGATTCTCATCACACTCCATCTGGTTTGTGATCTCATTCAGTGCATTGATAATCTCCCAGTATTTGGGACACAGCCCAGTGATCATTTCCAGGGCACTTCACTCTGTGTTACTCCTACACAGATGGCTGGGCACTCAGACCTCAATCATTATCAGCTCATGAAGGGGTTCACTGACATACAGTACAACTGCCTTTTGAGTGGAGAAGATGGACATGAGGTTGAGAGAAGAGAAAGAAGAATGAATAAAGGAAAGGGTAAATCTGAAAGAGAAACAAAAAGGTAAATGTGTGATGCTAGGATGAAGACTTCTTAAGGGGAGATGGAGATGGGGAAGAGAAAACATAAAAACAGGAATTTAATGAGGTGTGGGGCGGGGAGAGATAGAGATAGACAGCAACCTTTATTTATACAGTATAGCACTTAACAACAACCAAACAGCTGACCAAATAGATCAGAATCTCAATCAGCTTTATTGGCCAAGTTTGTGCACACAAACAAGGAATCTGACTATGGTTCAATAAGCTCTCTGTTTACCAAAAAATAACATAAAAGGTTCAACTTTAGAAAGGAAGAAAAGAAAGCTAAATAAAAAAAAAACACAAATTACAAGTTAGACTACAGTAGTGATATGTGCAAGATTCTTAATGAATATATATACATATTGTAAATTGTATTACATTGTATATATACATATACAACATATACAATCTGTGAACTAGTGGAAATAGGAGTGGAAGTACAACTGTAACGGTGTGACAACTTACATGAGCTAGGTAGAGATGTGCACATAGTGTTACTGCACAGTGATTATTTCTGCTACTCGATGAAATTAAGACTTTACATTAACTACAAATCAATGAAACACACAAACACACACACACACACACACACACATCAAACAAATATAAACAATTATAAATAGACCAATAAATAGATATAATAAAATAACCCCTTTCACAATACTCAAAATGGTATTCATTTATTTTCTTAATTTTACTTTGAAGGGAAGAAGGTCCATGATTAGACGATTATTTATAGGGAGTGAGTTCACCACTGAAAAGGCCCAATCATCCCAGGGCTTACATTTAGTCCTAGGGACCTCCTAGACTGTCTGCCTGTTCAATCTTAAAACTGTTTGAGCGTAAGACAGCAACTCTGTTGAATAACAGTTAGAAGCTTTATAAATGAACCACAGTATTTTAAAATAACTTCTAAAAGCCAGCAGCCGCAATTGCAAAGTTATCAGATAGATAGATACATTTAGTGGTTATATCCGGAACCAGTGGAAGTAACCCCATCATATAATGAGTTACAGTAGTCAAGCCTTGTGCACATGAAGGGTTTTTCCAAATCATCTAACAAAGTTGAGGTTAAATTTTTATCACTTGGTTTCAGGAATAAATATATCTGCAAATCATCTGCATATACAGACTAAAAAGAAGGGGCCCAGAACAGAACAGTGGGGCACCACAGAAGTCAGTGGAGCCCGAGAGGGGAGCTGATCACCAGAAACACTGAAAAACTCTGGCTAGACAAGTAGGACCTAAACCAATCCGATGTCCGAATTTCCTGCACTCACTTTGGCAATAAATGATGACCCTGTGATCTACAGTATTAAATGCAGCTGTAAGATCTAACAAAGTACAACAAAGTAATACTAGTTTCCCATCTCCACAGAGCTATGCAAACCATCAGTAAGAGAAGACAAAGAAACAGGTTCAAATTGCTTGAAGAGAGCTGAACATGCTAATGCCTTAAAACAAATTGGTTTAACAACAGGGAGCCGCAGCCTAACAACAGCAATGCTCTCAATGAAGAATTTCAAGAACTATTCACAACTTAATGGAAATGGGCCACTACCACCAGTAATACTGGGTTGAACAACATATTTTATAGTGTGAAATAAGAGCCTTGGACAATGTGAACCGTTTCAATAACACCACAAACTTAACAAACTTTTTTTTTTACCACATCTTTATAAGCTGCTAAACATTCTCTTAAAACAGCCACACACACACTGCAAGTTTGTCTTTTCTTCATTTTCGCTCAGTCTGTCTACAAAGTCTTCTTAAGTAGTGAGAGAGGGAGGGGGAGAGGAAGAGAGAGAGAGAAAGAGTAAGATTGAAAGAAAAGGCAGGAGATGAGAATAAAGGAAAGGAGCAAAGCTGCTGACTGGGGACAGAGGCTGAAAAAGAAAGTTAATTAGCTCAAAAGAGAGGGAGGAAGGACAGAAGAGCAGAATCAAATGCCTGAGCAGAAAATGAGGAACCTATAGGTATTATCCATAGTTCCAACACTGTATATAAAGCCTAAATAATACTTTGTACTAGTCAGCATTTCCAAATTCTCTCTGAAGATGTTTAACTATAAACAAATTCAGCATTAAAATTAAACTGGCACCACTATTTAACAGCCTCCTACAATATACCTCTGACAACAAGCAACAGAGAAGTGAGGGAGTTATGCGACAGGATGCACACTATGTACAAAAAAAACAAAACTTCAGTGACGATGCCAGGATGTAAATGAGAGCAGAAGTAGGAGTGATCATGCAGCACAGAAGACATCCATGCAGAGGCAGGAAAAGAGACAAGTGTGAAACACAACTGATACAGTGAGTCAGAAACTGACAGAAAATGCTGGTAGGAAAAATTAAGCTTGGGGCTAACCAAGAGATTTAGGTAGAAGGTTCTTGATGAACTCTGCATGATCCCCGACGTGCAGTATGCTGTAGACACTGGTGTTCATTAGTTCCTCCTGGTTGTAGCGCAGGTACTGGGTCACATTCTCTGACACAAACACAATGTTACCCTCCATGTTCACCACAAAGAAGAAGCCATCCAGGGCCTGGTAGGGAGTTTAGAACAGAGAAGTTTGTAATTTCTCACCCTGATAAATGAAAGAAAAGGCAGGTGAATAAAAAAATGTTTGATCACCTCTGCTTGCCAGTTACTGAGTGTTAACACATGTAGGCCTGTAAGTTAATCAAAACTCTGTCTTTCTCAGAAGTGTTTCTCCCTAGCCACTGAATTTTCAAACCATTTAGTGTTCTGGTTTTTAAAAACACATATTCAACAGTATGAGCTAAATCTGGCTCTCAACAACATTTCCTGAGCTGCACACAGAGAAAAACACAGAGATGCAGAGAAAGCTGTGGACTGCTATCCCATAGAGGTTTAGAAGTACTTACACACTGTCAGTCCTCCGATGTGACACTTTTCCATGAGTTTGTCTCATGCCCCAAGGTTGATGCTTATTGGTGTAATGTATTCAGTACTGTGTCAAAAATCCTAAATGCTCCACTGATGCCAGACCCTTCATGAATTAGCTGTATACATCTCAATCATCTAAGATGTTCACATCAGCTCAGCAACAGTTTCTTTCTTATTGATTTATTACTGCAATACATTTCCTTCTAAGGACATGGAAAGGACCTGCAGTACCTAACTCTAAAGCTTGGTTTGCATTACCTGATTAGCACTTTACATTTAGAAAGAACATGGTACATACTTAAGGACAAGTTGTTCTATAGTTGTTTGTATTTGCACCTTATTTTTGTGTACTGAAATGAGCACTACTGATTTTTGAGGATTGTATGTGGCACATTGTTCAGTTAAAAAATATTTTGACTAATAAGTAGTTATACATGTGTTTTAGATTTATTTTACACAGAAAATATCAACTTTTTCCCTTTAGAACCCATACTAACAATTTAAAAACACTTTTTAGGTTTTTCTAGTACATTTTTAAAAAAAATGATAGTCCAAAATGGCACTCAGGATTGTGGTCTGGTGTGTCTCGTTCTTAGAAAAGATTGGACATAATTTACAAAAACATCCTCCTCTATATAAAAACAAGCCTTAAAGTCCAAGGAACTGTTGTGCAGACCCTGGCAATAATATAAAATGGTCATGGAGATATTCTATTCTCTATTTCTAAAGTTAGAGTGCTCCCATTACCACAGTGGCCTCAATAACTGTTAAAAGGAAAAATTGTAGAAAAACCAAGAGTGTTCCTAGATTTGGCCGTCTGGCCAAAGTGAGTAACTGGAAGAGAAGGGCTTTGGTCAGTGAGGTGACCAAAAACTCAACAGTCAAGAAAAAAAGAAATAACTCAAATCCAGATGTACAAAGCTTGTAGAAACCTAAGGGCAACACACACTGGTTCTGTGTGACACATGTCACAAACATCCCCACGCATAATTTTCCATGCAAGCCCACTCACTGGCATCAAACTGATGCGTGTTATTGCAGGGTGATGCACACTCCCATGTCGGGATACACTATTGTCCTATTTTTCCAGCATTGATGAGAGTCTAAACAACATTCGCATTCTGGATTGCCACCATACTGTCATCTCCTGTCAGTTATGTGAGTTAGGACTGTCTTTCTGTAATATCTAATTACAAGGGATGAAGAAAAATCACCATTAAGACTGAAAATTTTCCAGAGTTTTATGACCCATGGTTTAGTTTGCCTCAAACGTAAGAGCACAGTTGGCACAGTTGAAGATATCCTTACCTATGATATTATTGTCAAGGTTAAAATACTCATCCATGTCAGTATTCCTACACTGCACTAAATTATCACTGCTCCTTGTGTGTGTTACTGGTGTCATGTAAAACGTGTCACATAAACGTAATGCCACGAGTGTGTATTGCCCTTTTCCCAAGAGTCATCTACAAAGTACTGCACTAAGTGTCTGAAAATGAGATTCACTGGCAAACATGTTTTTGTTTTTGTTATTATGGGTTTTTGATTGTAGACGGATGGGCAAAAACAGCAACTTTATCTAAAATTAAATCTACAACACAATAAAATGGAGAGGTCTTGGTACTTTCTGAAGACACTCTTTTATACAGTAAGTCAGGTTGTCTGTGATCAACAGTGGCAACTTAAAATATAGGACAGACTATTCAAACAGCACGACTGCTGAAACACAGCACAACAAAAAAAGGGTTATTAGTACTTTGTTTTGGGTATATTCATCACAGTCTGTAGATCCTCAGCATCAATGTGGTTGACAAAAAAAGAAAAAAAAATGTCTGCAGAGATTGAAATCAAATGATGTGAAGGAGGAGGAGCACTTGATTAAAAGAGTACAGCCCTGGTTCAGCCATTACACTCAAGAGTTAGTCAATTAGGCCATTAAATCACCCAGAGCCCATAATAGGGACTTTCAGTGGTCGTAAAGCTATAAAAGTTGGTGTTAAGATAAGAGAGTCCTTCCAAGTTGTGAGCTTTTCACCTCTGCTTAAATAATCATTAATGACACGTTACACACAGACACACACACTAATTTAACCAGTTTAAATTCTTTGTGTTTATAACAGTCACTTATACTTAATGTATACTTTTGAGTTACAGCTTTAAACAGTTTCATGATACGAAGTATATATATCACTGGCAATTGTGTTGTCTGTACTTCCCCTGATGGCCTACAATTACACGGCTGAATAACCCGAATAACCCACTATGGTATGTTTTGAGGTGCAGCAAATTATGGTATGGTTAATACAGAAGTTTTACAATGGCTATCTTAACACATAATGAGCTGAATATAAACTATATATGTAATCTATCACTGCACTAAGCAGAGCTGTTCAACAATGGAGCATGGTTGAAAAACCCCACCATTTATGAAAAAAGGCCATGTACTGGACAAGTAGGGCAAACAGAAATAGCACAAACACCTTCTAGTGCCAGTTCTTGAGTTTTTCCAGACAGTAGTGCTTAACACTGTTAAGCCAATACCTTAATTTACAACATCCTGATTAAATATACGCTGTAGAGATGAATAAAGCCTTCACAAGTGAATGATCACATACAAATACATATAAAATAGTTATGAAAGAAAAATGTGTTAAAGCAAAATGTCCTCAAAGTAGACACTGTTGGTGACAGCTTTGCACACCGTTGGCACTGTTGTCTCTTAAACATATCCATATGATAGTAACATAGTTAACTGCTTTTCAATTAACAAATGTGCATTTTCTAAAGTAGTGGAATTTATTAACTTAAAGATTTTGAGATAATCAGTTTTGTTGTGCTAAGGTACTGTTGGTATTCTCACTGTGAAGCATGAAGGAGGAGGTGTGAAGTTGGGGGGTGCTGTTCTGATGACACTCGGTAATTTATTCAGAATTCATGGCACACTCAACCAACAGGACCACCATAATATTCTGCAGTGACATGCCATCCCATCTGGTTTGTGTTTGGTGGCCAGCATTTGTTTTTCAACAGGACAATGACCAAAAACACACCTCCAGAATTATTTGAACAGTTACTGTTACAAATATTCACACATGAATGTAAACAAAATGGGTGAATATTTATATGGAAGCTCTCTATTTAGATTCATGTGGCCCCAAAGGGGGTGGATGTGGGGGGTTATCAGGCCATGCACTCATAAGTCTTCCAGCCCCCACTCTCCAACCCTTACCTATCATAGTGTGCACATCCAGTGGTTTCACAGGCACCACTACAGAATGAGTAAAATCCCGACCATCACACTGGTTAATTATACTTTAGCCACTATACTTTAGCCTCAGAGTTACAATGACCATCAGTTTTATTACTGCCCATCCACACTAGTTGAAATGGTCTTCAATACCTGGACATATACAGTATAATATCCTAAATTGCTTTCTGTCCTCTCTTCACTATCCTTGTATGAGCTCCACTAGCCTCAGGAGAAAAACTAAAAGCAATCCTTTTGGACTATATTTACAGCCCTCATAGCGCTTCCGTGTGGATGTGAGATTGTAGGCACGTCTATAGGTCATCAGATGGGCACCCTCTCAATAATGGTGTTTTGTTGAGTTGGAGCCATGACACCAAGAAGGTTCAACAGTGTGTTTCAGAATCCCAGAACGACCCTACCCTTTGCAGTGATGCATCAGATGCCACTACATGGCATTCCTCACCTGACCCAAAGCCAACTGAGAGGGATTGGAGAACAGAGTGAAGGAAAAACAGCCCACAACTGCTTTACATATGTGGTAACTGCTTCCAGACCATTGGAAAAATCCTCCCTGGTGACTACCTCATGAAGCTGGTTAGGCAAAAGCCAAGAATGTGCAAATCTGTTAGCAAAGCACCAGGTGGCTGTTGTACAGAATGGGAAATTATTTGGACATACTTGTCTTTGTTTAAACATTCTTCTTGCTGCACAATTTTATATGTCAGTTCATTGTTCCGATGCCCTTGGTATTAATCTAGAATGTGGTAAGTGACAGAAACACACAGACACTGAATGAGACAGTGCATCTAAAGCTTTGACTCTGCTGTCAAATCTGTGCTATGACCTGTTGTCTTTACGGTATTCTGTGTTTTGTTAGTAATTTCGTAGACATATGACATATGATATGACTGTTTAATCTCTGACTGTAATGTACAGTAGGTAATAGAGGTATAAATATTAACCAATATGTATTGGGAAATCAATACAAGAGTCAGAGATATGGCTGCATTGGTTCAAAACCACAGATTCAAACCATAATCTTTAAAAAATGGGCTAAAACCATTACGGACATCACAGACTGACCTTCAGGTTTCATTAACTTTCAAGTTTGTCTTTGTGGGTGCCCCATCTCCTGCCACGTTAAATCACAAAAACTCTACAATGTAAAAACAAGTGCAATGTGAAAAACATGCATTGCCTGGGTCAGAGTATATTGGAAGTATCTGTTGTGCTCACAGGATGAAGAAACACTTGCTGACCTACTCTGTGGTTTGGCAAATGGGCTCTCTAGGTGCTACCCCACCAATGGACAGTCTGCATCTAAATAGGCAGGCACCCGCCAGCTGTGCTGGTAGTTGGATACTCCATGGTGTACCATGTGGCGGCCACCACTGGCCAAACCTGATGCTATCCCAGAGCACTCACTAATGATATCAAAAGCTCAGCTTCAGAATTACTGGTACAACACTACTCTACCTCCACTATTGTATTATTGAAACATCAGCCATCAGAGAAGATGAAGGAACATTTCAGATTTGTAATAGGTTATGGTAAGCGGCCTATTATTTTCAGGCAACTCCCTCCACTGTGCCTTGGTGACTTTCAATTTTAAACAACTCCACATCTGTCTGAAAGGCTACTTAAGGAACAGAGACATACCATTTGTGGACAATATCTCAACCTTTCTGAATTCGACACTGAACTGTTTAGCAGTGTCAATTTGGTTAATGAAGACAACCTTTTTTCAATGACTAGGTCTAGACACTGATGAGCTAAAACTAATATCTGGTGATAGAAAATGCAATGAAATATATGTTTTTATGTGTTTTTTGTTAATGAGATGCAACTGGAATGTTTCTAATCTGGGTTAATAACTGGCCGTAGCATAGAATACAAACTTTTGATTGTCGATCTTAAATATATACACATTTTGTCAAACTATAACCACATTAAACAATAAGATGCTCTGAAATTAAAACTGTTATCATATGCAGAACATAATTTGCTCCCAAAAACTTAAAAGATCACCACACAAATTATTATTTTTTTAATTTCATTTTTTTGTAGGCATTCCCATGTGCTTGCATTAAAGTGGACAGCAGAGTGGCCTTCGAGGAGGGTCATTAGGTGTGTGGGTGCATTTCCTGTCAACAGCAACTCTCATCACAGCATCATGTAATTAGTACGGGCTGGCTAGGACAGGAACTTGGATAGTACAGCTCGAGTGTGAATGGCCAGTCGCTGTGTTTTGGGGCTGCTGACAGATGGGAAAGCACGCAGACTACACTGGGCTATATTAAGCCACCAGTTAGTATGTCGATTCAGTGACGCTGGACCGGGAAAGCTATAAATATTTCATTACAGGACAAATCTAGAGACGAACGAAAAGAAGATAGGGCGGGAGAGAGAGAATTGAACAAGTAAGCAAGAGAAAGGGAGCGAGGAAGTGAATGAGAGGACAAACTCAAAGGCCTGATTCATTTGCCAGTCTGTTGCTTTCTTTCCCATTATACTTAAGCACTTCAGTGGCCCTCTGCAGCACAATGTGGCCATTGCCTGGCTTGGTGATTTAGACCCAATCCATGGCAGATACAAGATGCTGGCAGCTTTTATCCCACACAGCTACACTCACACACAACCACTACTGACCCATTTCTGACTGTTAATTTAAAGATCCTATGTGAGTGAGTGTTAGTATGAGTGTTCAGTGTGTGGTAGTTCATAACAATTTCTTCCCAGATATGACACAGTCAATAAGCAAGAGAAGTCCCTGTACCCACCTCCAGCATCACTGGTCCCAAGGCATCTTTGTCAATCACACTTTGGCCCGTTGATGAGACATCCGCCTTCTGTACCTCCTCCTCATTCGCTGCTGCAGCTTTTTCTGTTGGCCGAAAGTCAGAGGCAAAAGTTCAGAGGGAAAAAAAGAAATTCAAAAAGAAATGGATTCAATGCGGATTTTAACTTTATACATTTGATGCCCAAACTGCTTGTTGTAGTAATAAGGAAGATGTTCTGTTAATATGGAGAAAAAACTGCATTATAAAACACATAACTGAGAAAGAGAAGAGTGAAAAATGTTTCCCCTAAATTTGACTCACATGGCTTAAAGGGCTCTCCTGATTACAAGACCTAAACAGACTAGCCACAACATTAAAACCACTGGCAGGTGAAGAGAATAATATTGAATATCACCTTACAATGGAACATATCAAGGGGTAGGATATAATAGGCAGGCAGTGAACAGTTCTTGAAGAGAAAAATGTTACAAGCATCTCAGTGATTTTGATAAGGGCCCAGATGCCATCCTCCTGGCTCCCTGCTTACAGCAGCATTGATGAATACTGGTGGAGCTAATTGAGTTGGTTGAAATCAGAAGGCTATATTGAGTGGCAAAGTAGTCAATCAGTTTAATCTATGGACAAACAAAATGGCCATATTTACAAACCAATGTGCTCATATTTCACTTACATGAAGTTAAATGAGCATCTAACATTAGTTTAAACATTATCTGTAAAACTCGTTGTAGGCTAATACTCAGTAAGACTGCAGAACTAGACTACATAATAAACAGGCTAATAATCAACAAACCATTTTATATAATTGTCCACCCTTACATTTCAGTTTTTAGGCCTACCTTCACATTTTATTGATGAAAAATCACCATGAAAAATCACCATGAGTTAATGTGGAACGATCACCTGATTGTTCCACATTAACTCAAAGTTACAAGGTCAGACTGACAATATAAATTTTGAACAGTCAGTTCAAACTCTAAACTCACCCATGCTTCACCTAGGCTGTCACCGCCACAGAGGCATCGAAAGTGAACAATCAAGATTGATCCTTAACAATAATATAAGATTAATAAACACATTCAAGTGAATAAACTGAACAATCAAGAACAGGTTGTTCATTTTAGGTGACTGAAGACAATCTCTGACATTAATTAATATAGACAACAAAGTGCCTGACAAAACAGCCCTTAAAACGTTACGCTGGCCTGATGTTTAATGCTGTTGAAGCAGCTGTATGGAGACAGAGCTCAATGCGTCACACAAAACCACAACCACTGGGACAAAGTTCTCTGCCTTGTTTGGTAGTGCATCCTACCACATGGCAGCTTTTCAGTGGAGAACAATGAATTGTTTTCCCTCCCTGGCGTGAGCATGGCCTATATATGCTCTGTCTCTATTGTACAGTGACAGAGCAATCAGTTAAGAGTCTTCATTTTTAACTGTTCCCACAATACCTTTTAGGTTGTGAAGCATTTCAATGTAGCTTGTCTTTAGTGAGGCATGTCCTCCTTATATGAATTTTCTTAATAACATTTAGAAATGCATCTAGTGATGAATAAACTGCCAAATAACTTTTAATTTAAGAGTAATGGTTGCTAAAGAATCCTGTTAGCTCATACCTGTTCATTTCTCTGTCAGTGACGGGGTTAATGTCCATATGGAGAAGCCTTATGTTCAGAGTGTAGGCTGCTCTACTTTTGGTGATGATATTAGTGGGCTATTGGGGGTGGCATGTTTAACTGCTGTACCATGCCAGACTGGCCATATGGTGAGAAAATGTTATAAAGCAAACAAAATCATGTCCCTCCTTTTTTGGATATAGATGTGTGACAGCTGACACAAATACAGGTTTCCCCCTGCTCTGTGTCCTCATACTACACCACTGAGACCAATATTCATCTCTTTCAGCATTAATGATGTGTGTATCAGCAGGACCCCTCTAGGCCCTGTGAGAGCCGGTATACCAGCACAGCTGCCCTGAGTGCAGACCCATCACTCAGTGTCAGCACAGGCCTAGTTGGTTTTCTCTCTGTCTGCATCACTGTGCCACAAGCCCCATTTAGACCCAAATTCCTCTATATTGGTTGTATGCTGGCCCTTCTTTATGGCAACTTTGTCTATTTACACTGTACTAAAAAGTCTGCATAATACCGCCCCATGTTCTTTTTACAGAGATACCAGTATCCTAGTTTTAGAGCTATGATGCTCAATGTGACATTCAGTGGGTTGTGAACAGGAAATACAAAGTATGCCAGTAACATTGCTTTCAAAATAAGCTTTCTAGTCTTGCACATCTACTACATGATTTAGACTCAGTTATGCACCGTGTACAACATGTTAATAATTATATGTTAAAGCTCAAATCCATGGTGGCAGGTCATAGAAATTACACTTAATAAAAACCTCACACCCCCCAGCCACCCATCCACTTTTACAGGGACCAAGGCAGCGTGATGGTACCAATTTTTCTTTCTAATGGCAGAAAAAAGGAGGCTAAACACTGACCCCATGTCGCCTTGGTACCTTTTGTGCAGAATGGCATGGTGGCAAATTGGTGCAATAGTCCCACCCTGAACAGACAGTGTAAATAAAAGGGGTCATTCAGATAGAGAGAGGAAATTATCACTTACTAAGGGCTGCTCCTAACCACTACATAACCTCAACATAACATTAGCAACAACACATTACAACACAGTACTCTTAATATTTTAGTGTGTTCACATTTTTCCCAAATGTATAATGAATCCAAACAACATACTGTAATATAGCAAGTACTGTGATAGCAGCTTAGCAGCTATAGCTGCTCTAGCCAATAATCTCACTGTATGTGCAAGAGTGAGCAGTTAAGAGTGTAAAATAACCTGTAAAACTCTTGGCTACTTCAATATTTTATAGGCTCTATAAAGATACCATTACTCAAAGTGTTGTCTGTTAAGATTCAACAAGTTAGAAAAAAGGAGATTGTAGATACCATGAGAAGAATACACACAAATATACGTTTTTCAAGGAAAGCCATTTTTTCCAAAGGTCAGTCTGAAGCGCTCTGACAACAATCAGTAAGAGTTATAGTCACATTAATATAATATAATACAGGTAATAAGGTCACCATAGACTGATGACTTTACACAGTAATGATGCTGTGAGGGTGACTATAACCTGAGGTCTATAGAAAAAGAGTTATAGTACCAATTCCACAAAACTTTAGAGCATAACGCTAACTGATAAAAAATGAAATGATCAAAGGATAGTAGCAAAACTATGAAAAATGACCTTGACCTTTAAACCACTAAAAAATAGACATAAACCATAATAATCATTTTGAGCTTTCGGTGAACTCCTGGTTCAACAAGTACTGTTGATGCACTGGCTGCCACAATCGCTGCCTCTTTTTTTACTGTGCCTGAGGCAGTGCAGCAGCTTTCTATGTTAACCGGACTGTTTAGTCGACTTCCCTTGTGGTAGCTGTACAAAGGCAGGCAACGCCTTCAGAGGCAGACAAGATGTCACTCTAGCAGAGAATTAAAAAATGACAGAAGTGAAGTGGAAGTGTTGGGGGAGGAAGGAGAGTGTGTAAGAGTAGCAGATTATCAAAGGAGCTATATCATGTATACCTGGAGTGAGTCACTCTTCACAATGAAGTATTTGCCTTGATATTTGTCTAAGGAAAACTGCAAGTTTTTTAGCCATATTTAAACATGTAAGAAGGAAAGAAATGGGATTCTTATGATCTTGGTCTGGTAAATCCATCAGACCTCCACAGACCACAGATAATTGCTAAAGACTAAAAAGGACAGCGTGCAAGTACAAGCAAGCACCGTGATCCTTTTGCCTGATGTTCTGGCTTAGAACCAAAGAAGGAAAACTGACAAGACTATGAAACAGTGCTCTGGTTCCTGCACATTATATGATGTCTATTACATCCACTGTCCTGCCCTACAATTACAACATCAATTACTGTGTGTGGAGCCAATCACAAACCCTAATTATTATGCTATCACATCTGAGCCTTCTGCCAACATAGTACCACCTTAAAGCTAACAAGCCTTAATACCACACCATCCTAAGCATATTCATATTCTTGCAACATCTCATTTTTTACAGCATAATACCATCTACGCATATATCTTACTGCATAACATTTTTTTCATTTTGTACTTTTGCGACTGTTTCTTCAACAGAAACAGATAAAAGTGTCAAAAAACAATACAGACTGTCACATGTACCTTCTTCCTTTATTTGTCGGATTTGTTTCACAGTTTCCTTCAGGACGGCACATTTGTCAGGCTTGACATTGAAGTTGTCAATGTCACTGAAATTGGCAAAGATCAGTTCGGCAAGCTCTTCGATGTATTTGTTCTCATGCTCACGGTTGCGCTTCTCGTTGATCCGCTTGGAACTTCAGAGACAAAGAGAACACAAAGGTGAGAAAATGTAATGAAGAAGATGGTAACAGCTGGAGAGTTAAAGGAATATGGTAACATTTTGTGAAAATGTATGAGTGGCAATTGAAAGTATACCATAATAAGATGAGGAGTAATCAGTCAAAAGCACTCATGGCAGGAAACAAATAAAATACATATACAAAACGACACCAGGGTAGTGTGTGTGGATACATCTCTTTACATCAATGAAGAGCTCTCATTTTTATAGCTGCCAAATGAACATCTACCATAAACCCTGGCATCGAAGAGAGTCAAAGAAGGGATAAAGCCTGTATGGCATCAAATCTCTTTAGGCCTACATCAATAAAGAATACATTTATCTTTATGCTTATTTACCAAGAAATTATGCTCATATACTGTATAGGTGTCAACTGTGTTTCAGGCTTAGCTGCCACAAGAGCATACTAATTTTGTCGGAGGTCGGTGTTAAAGATTATAATGATACAGGTTTTGGCAAAGCATTAGGCAAAGTTGCTGTCACCTTGCATGTGATGATGATAAAGTCCCCCCCCTAAAATATATATTTTTTTGCAAAATCTGTTATTGTTGGAGTGGTGATATATTTACCTGGGTCCTAAAAGTTCAGCAGAACATTCTTTGCGTTTACGTGACTCTGCCCTGACAGGGTCAGATGAGTTTTCACCGACTCCACTCATCCTCAATGCATATCAGCGTCTGGAAAATAAACACACAGATGCACATATGGAGAGAGAGAGAGAGAGAGAGAGAGAGGATGAGAATGCCATTATTTTCCTTAAGTGTGTAAATATTTAACATGTGAAACAAAATGGCTTATTAACTTGATATTCATGTTTTACCATTGCAATCCCTGTATTTTTTTAGCATGTTGTTCACAGTACAGGTTAAAACAAGAAAGTGGCTGGTAAGAAAATTGAGTGGCTGATAGATTTTAGAATCAGCCCCAATCTGCACAGTGGTACATGGAAAAAAAAGTTCATATCCAACTCTGCAACACACACACACACACACACACACACCTACACACACAATCGTATGCCCTGAGCACAGTGTGTGAGAGTGTGTGAATAAGTGAAAACAGAGTGAAGAAAAGGATTCAATCATTTTTCTCTGATGGTGGTGCTCTCCCTAGAGAGCCTGAAATGAGAGCACGGCGCTTTGCCCATAGCACCAGACTGTGCGCTCAACCATGTACCAAGAAAAACCCTTTCATTGCACGAAACCAAGCAAAGCCAGCACACAGTAAGAGCAGACTGGATTTACAAACACAACATATGTCTGTGTTTACCGAGCGCCTCTGAGAATGCTTTACCTGTATCGACATTTAAGATCAACCTAAAAATAAAATGAAAGAATCAAATCTCGACTGCTCTCTTTGAAATCAAGTGGTCAAGTATATTAGCAAACAGGGATTCATATTATGGTTGCTCTGTGCTAAGTGAGAAGTTGGCCGAGGGCTGTTTCTATTACTAACACGTCACAACCTGCTATCATGCTGGTATCATTGCACGTTAAGATTAAATGCCACTGAATCTGCATTAATGCACCGTGTTAATGAATTTAAAACAACTTCAGGAGCATTTCTGACAAGCTTGTCCCTCTACAGTTGAACGTCGGACAGTTACAGAGGCTGGAGAACAGAGACAATCCAAAAGAGAGACCTAGAGACCGTACATGTGGCTGTGGCATGCTGTATCACGATACACCACCATGGAAATGGCTGCAACAAACACTGCTCACTGCTCAGCCATTACATAAGGTAGGACATAGTACACCACATTGTAGACAGAGGTGAACAGCACTGCTTAGATGAAGCGGGCTAAACTAAAAAGGGAACTAGTGACTAAGCAAACTTGAGGCTGGCTCCCTGCTTGTCCAGAGTGACCTAGTTTAAGTTAATGGTAGGGTCTGTGTCCAAATGGATGAAGTCAAAGGGGATAGTGTGAGGGTGAAAAATCAGCACCTTTCCTTTGACAAGTGACTAAAGTTCTATTGCTGGTTTGTGAACTGCTTGGAGAAATAGTGACACACAAAAGTCACTGTGCTGGTGTCCTTGCATTATGTACTTGTGAACATCACTAGGGTGTCGATATGATGTAGCACTGTGCTGTCTACTGAAAATCATAAGTCTCTAAATTGCTATATGTGCTTTTCTTAATTAATTAATAAACAGAAACTGAACATTCAACTCTCACAGCTAAGTGGCACTCTTTGCTCCTATTGGCTGCGTCTGAGCTTTCCAGCCTAGGTTACCATGGGGATTCTAAGCCTCATTGGTTGGTGCCTGCTGCTGGGCCAGATATGATTGGTTGCCTTCGTCTCCTTGACATGGCAGTAATGGTGGGTCGTTGTGTGTTGAGACAAATAATAGAGACTGGAAGTACCAAGCACGTCTCAATGACACCAACACAGACAGCCAGACAGCCTGACCAGCAGGCTGGCAGGCCCTTTTTGTTTCTGTGGTTCCGATCTTCACATGGCTAGACTAGTGATGGATTTCTAATCCCAGAGAATGCCCAGGGTCCCTAGGCAGCTATAAACAGCTAGACACTGGTGTTAACACTTACTATACAGAGCCGTGTTACAGAGGTAATTATCAAACTCGGTTACTATTGGAAAACTTTTCAAAAACACCTCAAACCTTTTTGCCAAGGCACTCGCACTCCACAGCAAGTCTGTAGGCAAGCAAATGATAATGTGTTGCTTCAGTATTTTTCTTTCCACATACATACACTTTATTAAGTTGTTTTTCCTCTATATAAAAATATGGATGTTATAATAGGATATTCCTGGAAGCCAAGTCTTTGCAAGAATTTTAAAAACATGATGCTCCATGTTTTTCGACAGTACCATAGGTACTGAAGGTGCCACAGATGTTGTAGGTACTGAAAATGTGATTCTTCTGGGACTGATCAGGACAACATAATAGCCCTAATCCAGAGACTATTATGACACTAAACTCAAACACAGTCATCGGCGAAGCCGAGGCAGTGATGTTCAGAATTATCATAATGGAGTTGAGGACACACACAAATCATGTTAATGATTGAATGCAGGTACAGCTCTAAGATTAGTCCACGGTGATGCTTACCAATGTACCTTGAGTATGACAAACGCATTTAAATTACTCACTCACGTCACTGAACAAATGAAAAGGAAAAGTACTATAATCCCAACTCCATCATAACCTAGATAAGATGAGTAATTTAGCCTATTAACGTTCTTAAAATGAATTTGGAAAAACAAGCAGCTCTATACGAAAGAACAATACAGTATGCTTAGGCTCAAGGTACTTTACATATAAACCCAGAAAAACCCTCATGAGCAACATGAGACAATGTGTGTGTGTGTGCATGGTATGCAGAGCATTGTGTGAGTAACCTCATTATTTGTTAGTCTGATTGGCATATTCTTGAGGGCCAAATTTACACTTATCAACCTGTCAGTTCATTTAGTTGATTAGTACTGTAAGGTAAGACTTATGGCCCATCACTTACTGCAGGCTACCTTATGTAAGACATAAAATCATTGCAAGCTGAGCTATGTGGTAATGCAGGGCTCTATGCTGACAGCTATTTTTGTGCCCCTTAATAAAGAAATATATAGAGACATTAAAATTTAGACGCACAGTACGGTTTAAGATTTTTTTTACTTGATTTTTTTAATGATGTATATGTTCCATCTATGTTATTAACTCACAAGTTTAAATGAAGGGTTATATTAGTAAACCACCAACCAACAGCCACAACAGGGCCTAATCCAGCTGAGCTGAGCTATTGTAGGGGACACAGGACATGACTGTGTACTGATAGCATAACATGAGGTGATTTCAAACTGGGGGAACCTTTTCATATTTCTTAGACACTTTGGAGGAAGTTCCCCCTTTTGTGTGTTTGACCACAGGAACTGAGAACTATAATCATTAGAACGCTGTTTTGGGGGGATAGTTTTAGCTCCTCCTTGGTACTTCTCACTACATAAGGGACCACAAATGACGTACATTGACATTGATCCATCAAACACTAACTTAAGCCAATGCAGCACCAGCAACTGGCTCAAAAATACTTTTATCTAAAAAGTGAGGACCTTGCAGAGGGAACCACTGGCCTAAGCAATACAAAATTTAGACAATATTTGAATCTGTTTATTAGAACATATAAGATGTTAAGATTGGTATGCATAATATGCTGAGATATATGTCAAACATGAAATGATATTTCATGTATATAAATAATACAGTAATGAAGTAACACATTTGACCAAACAAACAAACAGATTAACACACAAAGTTTGAAAAATCAATTGACTTTGACAGCATTAGGTGCATTTGAAGAAGGTGACCACAGGTGTGTGTCATTACTTATATCTTAGGTGTCACAAGAGCAGACTCTCCAGGACAGAGCTGGAGCCAACCAGTCTGGCGAGGGAGGAATGCAGAGACAACAAGCGCCTGGTGCTGTCACCAACGGTGTTGGAAATGATATACTGTATCAAAACGCAATTAAAGCCTTAAGGTCCATCTCAATTCAAAAAGGTGTTTTTTTCTTATTTTAATACATATTTAAACTTCATTATATTGAGCGGAATATGTGCATAGTTTATCACCAACAGCGGCTTTTAAATTCCTCTGCTGATGGGGACCGATGTCTGTCTGCTTCCATGAAATCTGAGGTAAAAACATACACCAGCAAACAAAATTTATGACGCCATAAACTTAAAAGCCAACCATGGTTTAATATCTGCAGATTTCAGCAATGTGGTGCAAAACCTGAAACCTCTGGCCTCAGAGGAGCCAGAACAAACCTTCCAGTGACCAGGAGTCTTATTTGCTGAAAGGAGATATACTGAGTGTGTTCCATATTTGGATGTGAACCGAACCCTGGAGCTTCTTTTCCCAATTTGTTTACTACTGAATGTTAGTTCACCTGAGACATGGATCACTGTAGTATTTCATTCGGCTCAATGGTAATAGCCTAAGTTAGTGTTGTTATATTATGTTTTGGAACAACTGAGAGAATAAATACTGACTATATTCAGACTATATAAAGCTTGTGACTCTATATAAAGATAGATGACACACAACTTCCTGCCGCTATGCAAAAGTGAAGCCAAAATATTGTGACTATGCAAGCTGCCATCTTGCTTATGGGTTGCATTTTGCAACCAGATTCTACACAGTAGTGACCAGTACTCAAAACACTCTGGAAACCTCTGTGGTGGGAATAAAACCATTTCAAAGGCCTTAAGTATTTCAAGGAACATAGCTGCCTCAATAATCCTGAAATGGTGATATACACTCCCTGAATACTTCATCAGGCACAGCTGTGGAATCTAACGGAAACAAGCCCAACAGCACTGAAACATATTCTAAATAGTGACCAAACTTTGTTAAAACTTTCTGGGAGCTGTCAATTCAGCTATATGTCAGTTATGAGGATGTAAGTGGTTTCGTACTAGCCTATATTATATTGAACTGTATATAAAAAGCAGTGACCATTTAACAGCCATGTTTAACTCGTTCTACAAAATCTTTCTACAAAATTAAGCTTCCTTAACCACACAAACCGAGCTGGTTGCATGCACATCATTAACGGGGGTGCCTTCAAAAACACTGAATCATCCATTCCAGTCATAGCATAATGGAGGAAGAAAACAGATGCAGAAAAAAAATCTGCCAGGAGGAGAGGCCATGTGCCAGTGCGCTATTCCTGTAATCATGTGGGTTAGCAGGGCTTTGATTATAAAGACACACCCAGGGCTTCTGGAGCTCAGAGACTGCTGAGTATGACTGTGCATTAAACTGCATCCAAAGCTATTGTGGAAGAGTTTGAAGTCTCCTGCGCTACAACAGTGAGGGCCCTCCCAGAAAGTGCAAAACCACTGTGGGGCACTAAACAATGGCTTGCTGGTGTGTAAAATGTCCTCACATCGCTTCTTAGCAGAACAACTGAAGAGTGAAGAATTGGAGAAGAAGTAAGAGCACACTAAAAATGGCTGCTTCTGTAGGGCTGCAAGGATTGTAATTTATTCCGTCCAAACTAAAGAGGAAATCATGGCAGGGGAGGGGCCCAGAGGAATTACATCTTCTCAATTTACTTCTGAATATCTGCAAGGGTAAGAAAAAGTACTGAGAGAGCCAAAAGACTCAGAAACATGTTTGAACCATGTCAGATAGTACTAGGAGAGAGTCACATTTAAAAACAATATCAATTTCAAGAGCACAGCTTGGGTGGGGGTCAGCAGTGAATTCTGGCTTCACTGACATCTGCTATTACCTTGAAACAGATGTTGTGATATTAGGTTTGGGTCAAAGCAGAGGGATAGGGAAAAGGATGGAAGAATGTAGTGACAGATCGAAAGAGATTAAGAGTAATATGAAGGTGAAACCTTCTTAGGTGAATCTTAAGTGAATTTAACAAGTCTTGAGCAATGACTGTCACTCCAAACAGAGAAATCGGTGTCACAGAGTGGGTTTAGGAGAAAATGACAAATTAAAGAGTAGAGACAAAAAAGCAAGATGGGGAAACAAAGGAACAAAAATAGGTCACAGGCTTTGTTCAGGTGACCCTGGGTGTCACTGTCACTTCAATATGGCACTGCCTAAGCACAGAACAGCATTTTAATTGTATACGTAATTTTTTGTGCTTTCTTTTCTCGCTCTCTTTCTCTCTCACCCATTTGTTTCGCACAGTCTAGTTTTGGATAGATGAATGACATTTAAAACTCCTTTATCCAGGTTACACTTTACACAAATGACATGACATGACAAAGTCCCATAAACAGACTATGGCTGTTCAGCACACAGGGAGGTATGCACCGTGTCTGCTACCTAGTCCCACTCAAGAGCTTGTAGAATCACCGCAAGGTAATGGCTCTAAAGTGCCGGAGTGCAACCAAGAGCCAGCCCCACCATTTACTGAAAGCTGATCACACTCATAAATCTTTAACACAGGCAGTCACTTTAGGATGTCACAGGATTGGAAAGAGAGGGCTTTGTGTATAACAAGCACAGGCAGCATTATGACTGTCAGGGAGAAACAGAGGAGAAAAGAGCTGGAATCAAGAGGGAGACGTGAAACAAAGGATCAGAAGATGGCGTAAATGGATTAACTGGTATAAATAATCACCCCTCCACAAAAATGTAGTCAACAATTCATGTGTGGCTGAGAGCACTGCCAGAAGGGAGACTTGGATGTCATTGTGAAAATTATATTGACCTTAGGCGTTTCAGCAGCAAGAAGTGCTAAGACTCTTAAATGGTCTCTACTTCCTGACTACTCCAAAAATGGGCTGTATTGTGTAAACTGACATCTGCTGCTTGTGATCACCTTGCACCTAAATGTTAGCAAACATCTGATTGGTTTTATATTAAGTACAACACAAAGGAATGCAACAGCTGGAGGAACACAATGCTATGTCTTTCTACCATGTGACAAACATTTACTGCGCTTATTAGATTAGATACTGGCAACACAGCATCTGAATGTGTTTGTATTTGTTTTAAATGTGTTGTAAACAGTGGTACCCTGACAGAAGTTGTCTGCACGGATGTTGACACAAGGCTTGTACAATATTTCTCCAACCCAAGCTCATTTAGTGAGTTACTACATCCAGGTTTAAGAGTTTTACTATCCTACTGTCTACTATGTGTGTGTGGGTATGGCCCTGTTGTTTATAGTAATCCATTTGGCAATCACTCAGTAGTCTATTTAAACACAGAACTATTTGTAAATCACTGTGCAACTGTGGATTTTAAATTTTATTTAAATGTGTATTTTGACATTCTCCTCTCAGCAGATAATACAAAACACTACAGGACATTAGTAAAAAATTAAGCAAAACAAATGTAGAAATTATCTAAGTAACAGCTTAGCAAGCACAGGAAGCACAAATCCAATTCTTTAGCAGGCACAAGCCAATAAAACTAAAACTGTAGATGAGGATGCAATTTAACAGACACACTAAAGGCAAAGTTAAATGTAGAAAAAAAGATTTTTTGGTTGAAATGTTTCCGTCATCTGTGCAACCGGTCATGGTGTGTTCAACAGGAGTATCTATTTACCACATTGCACAATAAAGCTGAGTAAAAGAAGAGTCAGGTGGAGCTAAGCTTCTCAACTTGGCTTCAGTCCAGAGTATCCCACAGCTCACTGCTGCAAGATGTTAATGCTAGGAAACTTTTAACCATCATACACTTCTCTGCTGAAAACCGGGATATACAGTGTGAACCATTAAAAAGATAGGATCTGCTTTCCCACATATTATAATATTTAATGTGAAAAATAAACTACATAAATATTACTTAAATGACTGTTTCAGCTCTATTTAAGATCATTTCAATGTTATTGACTTGTATAGGTCTTTTTCAACAATACTGTGTAACAATGCTTCCAAAGGGCCACCATAAAAATTACTACTACTGCACTCATCACACCAAAAACCAAGAGGAAACCTTTAAAGAACCAGTCAGTGAGGGATCCAGTTACAAGGATACTTAGGTATACTGAGCTTTCCTGAACACAAATGTTCTGACTGCTCTAGTGAGTGTGTGTTCAGTTAACAGAATATAAAGCCCAAGTACATGCACCAAAAGCTCATACCCTCTTTGAAAAAGCTAATTTCAGTGATATTCCTTGCAGGTCTTTGGTTGTATACTTCTAATTCACAACAAGTCAGATACTGTTCATTAACTTAACATTGAGCCATAAGTGTCTACAGGGGTTTTTCCATCATGGAGACCTCAACGCCGCCTACGTACTGCAACACAGCTGCCCTTTGCAATGACAGCAACAATTAATTATTGGCCATCCAAAAAGAAGCTCTCAATGAAGGGTTTATGTGGAAGAGCTCAACTTTTACTACATGTAGACTGATCCTTTAGCCTGCCCCTCTTGGACCGGGTGATTTTCTCTCAAATACCTGCCAAGTGAGACAGCTGAGGAATGCACTCGCATGATGTCATGTGCTGACATAACTGAAGAGTATGATTTCTCTTATGAACCCTGCACAAGATAAGCCATAAGGAAGCCATACGCATATTCATTCAACCTGAGTGAAATCTGTGATGACTCAGGGTTTCAAAAAGAAGGTCACAAAAAGGTCAGCTTAAACATGACATCTTGACAAAATCAAGTGTCAAAATCAAAATAAAGTAAAAGCATAAAAAAGCTTGATATTCTTGAGGGTTACAGTCAATGTGACCTCGTTCTGTGTAATTTCATAACTCTATTTCTCATCCTCACTATCCTCTTTTCCTTTTCCCTTTGCTGCATGACTCTTAGTTCTCATCCTTTGGAGAGATATCCTCTGAGGTTTAATGCTGTCACACTGCCAGTCTAAGTCCAGCTCTTGATCTGTGGACCAAGTGACAGAATAAGAGCATAGCGTGAAAACACTCTATTGAACTAGTTTAACAGTAATCATTTTTAATGGCACAACTGGATCATGATTTTGATTTTAGAGTCAGATGTTTAGAATATCCACTGAACAGTAGGGATTTCCTCTTAGGAAATTAATCAGCACCTACAGTGAGAAGAAATTAATCTGACACAGTAAAATACAAAATTACTGTTTTCCAAGAAATATTGTAAATTTAGTCTTAGAAATAATTTTACTGACTGCTTGAATCCCAGTATGGTCACACTGGAGTTTAATGCATCATATGATCATGTTTGGAGGCTACATTCCACTTTTCCCTCTCTCTTCCAGCCACATGATTGATTCAGCGTGCACTGTTTTCATTACCATGTTCGGCTGTTCGTGTCACCGTACCTATTTAGGTTTAAAGATCTCTGCTCTAAAGTGTGTTTTCAAATTAAGCTAGTGTCAGGTCTATTGTACCATCAGTGCAGCATCATGGCTCCTTTTCTGCTGTGTAATCAATTGCCTCTCCAAAAGAGTGCCTCTGTTTTGTACTCCAATGCCAGATTAGATAAGAGGCAGTTTTGTGTTGATGGCCCACATCTCCAGGTGCCAAAACCTCAAATCTCTGAAGTATGAAAGGAAGTACTTTAACATGCAAACAAACACAGGCACAAGGAACAGACACATAATTTGGCAGTTCTGTTCGAGGGGTTGGGTGGTGGGTTAAAACATTTCTCACGGAGTACTGAATCATGGTCATTTCATTTTGTTGATTAAAGTTTATGTCAAAGTGAAAACGGATCTCTACAAAATAATCTAAATAAACCTATAATTTAAGAAAAGTTTAATAAAAGCGATTCCATTGCATTTAGTGATTCACGTAAATCATCGTTGCAGCATATTTGTTTTGGAACTCATCTGTTTGCAGAGTTCAAGTGATTGCAATATAAAGATATTTGTAGCTGCAAGGTCAGATTTCTGGTGAATCAGTGTCCTGGCCACAAACTAACTATACCATAAAGACAAAAGTACATTCCAAGCAACACTGTGAAAGTTTGTTGAAAAGCATAAGTTAGGGGAAGGATACAGGAAAAATCTACAAATCACTGAATATCCTTTGGACACAGTTTTACAAAAAAGGCAAAAGGCAAACCATTATTGGGACGACCATTATTGTCGTCTAGTTTGCCAGACGACACGTGACATTTTGAGTCAACTGGAAGAAAATTTTATGGTCAGATAAGACTAAACTTGAGCTTTCAGCACATTGTCACAAATATACCATCCTCACTTTGAAGCAGCATCTTATGGAGATGCTTCACAGCACCAGGGCCCAAAAGGCATGTGAAGGTAGAAAATAAAAGAAAAAACTATGGAATGGAATAACAAAATCCTGGGGGAATAGCTGATGCAGTCTGCAGGACAACAGAGACCTGAGAGAAGATTCTTTTTTTTCCAGCAAGGCAATGACCCCCAAGCTTACAGCCCAAAATACACACAAATAGTTTAAAAACAACGTTATATGCTAGCATGTCAGAGACAGAGCCCAGACCTCAGTCCAAAATGCAACTTGTGGCTGGACATGTAAATGAGAAAGAATAGGGGGTAGGGGTCCAAGAATAACTTAAAAGGAAAAAACTTATTATAGGCAGTTGTACTGCTAATATAGTGGAGAAAAACTATGCCCCTGCATACATACACATTAAAAGGAACATGACCTATTTTATCTAATTACTAGAAGCTGGAATAACAAACTCCATTGATATTAACTGAAATCAAACCATAATTAACAATTGAATGTTTTTAGTTTACCTCCAACAGCTTCTGCAGCTACAGCAAGATTACAAAGCAGTGTCAACGTATGATGAAATATATATAATACATTCAAACACGTTTTTCTGTGTGAGAGCTGTGAGTTTGGATACAAACTCAGCTGCTGTCATAAGCCTGCATTTTGGTTCATTTCATCAGCCGGTAGAGTAGTGACGGCAAAAATATAAAGACTTCTTATGTCTGCAGCAACAGATTGGTTCTCCTGAACAGAGATTTCTAACTCGTCACTCCCCCAAGTGTGTATACAAACATGCTAAATAGTGCTACAGTGCCTAACAGAAGAATAATTTTAAGTCACTCCCTACATGAATTTAATGTATACATAAATCCATAAGTAAATTTCAAGTTTCAGCTAGAGACACCAGACAAAGACCCGACACCTGTCTGTTATCTCAGACCTGACACTGAGATAACAAAGCAAAGAAAAGAGCTGGAGTCACATGTGGTTGAAGGACCTAGAGGACACACACACACACACACACACACACACACACATACACACACACACTGCTTAAATTCTTGGTGTCAAAATTCGATTCATAATTGATTCTCAATTGACAATGATTCAATAAAAAAAAAAGAAATGCACTATAAACTTTTTTACACCGCAGGAAGTTAATGAGCCATAGCCATGAGTTTCCCATACCAGTAACATGATGAAACTTGAAGGGCTTTGCTTTTCCTCTGTATTATTCTCTGTCAGTCACTGTTTATGCAAGCTCCCCTTTCTATCATCTAGCAGAGCATGTTGGGTTAATGACACCCAGCAACAACAACTGTTCAACAAGCAGAACAGATTGCAGAAATGTGACATCTTAGCCGATTTGCCCTTGATCAATTTGCCAAAGTCCCTATTTTATCTCACAAACATTATAAATGTATGTTCCCGCACTGTTTAATACCTGAGATGTGACAGTGGTGATGGTTAACCAATCAACCCCCCTTCAAGTTCCTGACACTTGATTTTAAACCACCTCCTATGCCCACGTCCAGAGCACTTAATGTGAAATTATCACAAATGTTGGTGTGCTGCTGTATTTTCCTAGTTTGTATTAGCAGTTTGCATTTTATCTTAACTGATTAAACTTTTACTTATCAAGAGCTACAGCTAGTGACTTTGAAACTAACTAAAATAATTACTTCATGTTCATTCATCTTTTTTTTTGTTTTTATTTATTACAAAATGTAATAAATGTATCATATTGTTGTCAAATATTGCTTTTGATTTTAAAGTGGTTTTGTTCTCACCATGAAAAATACAACTTTAATGGATACTTCTCAACAAAGTTATCAGTGTTTTAGCTTATTTTAACAGCTGTACAAGCATTTAAAGGTCTGTAGAAACAAGTTGTTTTCTTTATCCCATGAGAGCTGACTGGTGTTAAGTACTGAATTTGCTTATGCCAGAGTTTGGTGCTCTGGCTGATGCTAATTGGTGATAGACGTATTCACAAAATCCTCTGCACTCATCTTTCAGCCCTTTTATTAGACATTAAAATGTACTCAAATTATTTTCTTTTCTGAGAACTGCACTGTATAAAAAGTATGTGGTATGCTCTATTATATGTTGCTGTACAATTAGTATTTTTTTTAATACTAAAATGGAAGGAAGTTTTATGATAATTTTTATGATAAGTTTAATAAAAAATAACCTGGCTGTATGACCAGCAGAAGGTTAATGAAGACCTGAAAATACCATCTCTGATGAGGGTGGAGTGGGGGGAAGATTAAGTGAACTGGTATCTTCCAGTTTCTGATTGACTGAACACATCTGATCCAGGCAATCAGCAGTGGGTAAGCAGGGACAGTTGGAAAACAAGCAGGCCTGTGGCCCTTGAAGAACATGGGTTGGGCACCCCTGCTTTAGAAGGTTATAAAGGGACTGGAATCAATCCTAGTTGATACTAAGCGAGAGGCATTCACATGAAAAGATCAGTAGTCTATGACCGTGCTGACACATAGAAACAGACATGCATACACACTTCGATTCACAATTTTTGACTAATTCAAATCATCAATTGACCTAGCCTCTTTGTCTTTGCACTGTGGGATACTATGTAGAGGGAAACCACACAGGCACAAGGAAAAGATACAAACATACCAGCTATCTTTAAGTTTCAAATCTTTTTACCTTCTTACTGCGAGGCAATATGCACACCATATTCACCTATTCACATTGTTCGCTTCAGTCACCATTTTTTGTTCATTGTGGGAGTTAATGAGCCATGATATGAGGCTCATAAACATGTGCAACATTTTATGTTCTGCGATTAGTAAAAGGAAATCAAATACTTCAGCTGCCATGTTTGTTCTTAATTTAGTCATAATGTTAAATTACTGTACACCTAACAGTACAATATGGAAGGAAAACACAGGTCAGCAGAGGAGATTCCCTACCCTGCTGAAAACAGTAAAGCCAAAGCAAGCAAAACCATATTAGAGATCACTGAAGGAACAGTGCTGAGTCAGCAGAGAGCAAAGCAGGGGGGAGGCAGATTTTTACCTTCACAATGTGTACAGAAATAAAAAGCCTGAAACTAAATCCCCACATTCCTCTGGCTTTATGACAAGAGAGTGTGAAATGCTGCTGCTCTGCACATGTCATTCCATACTACGTTAGACCGTCCCGGTGGTGAATGAGTGCTGTTTACCTCCAATCCAGAACAAGTTTTCAGTATTTCCCGAGTATACATTCAAGGTATCTACACCACTGGACTTTCACAGGGTTCATCAATATTCATGATGATACGTAAGCACCACAACTTACACTTTCTACACTGGATCACTCACATTCAGGGCAGAAATGGAGGCACAATACCATCTCTTATGAAATCCTGTTTAGGCAGCCCTGACACTTGTTAATGTGCTAATACTTGGCTTGGTCTGTGATCACTTGTTTTTGACACACTGCACTGCCACTTCAGAAAGATTTTTTTTTCCTCCAAATTCTTAATTTATATGTGTTTATTTAAATGATAAATCAGCATTGTGATTTACGTCTACTAGAAGGACAAAATATATAACATATGAAACAGCATCAAATTCACATCACTGGTATTTGACATTTATGACGTTACCACACTGGCTTTTATATTGTACCACCGGTTAAGAGACAACCCTGCCAGGGACCACACTGTATTCCCCTGCTGGTTGTGTTGGGCTGTGCTCTGGGTCAAACTCCTGTTTCTGTGTTGAGGCATTTCATTTCTCTAGGTCTTCCAAGACCTTTAAGTGTCAAGGGTTTTCTGTAAATTAGCAAATGCATGACCAGCAGAGAGTCTTCTCTGCCTCCCTTGGTGCCAAGGTTTCCACCCTGGCCACTAGGAAAGGATCCAACCACATGCTAGTACTTTGTCTAACATTCAAGCCACAAACATATTGAAGAGAGGCAGGAGAGAGGAGAATTCACTCATTCACAGAAATGTTGCATTTAAATATTTTATAATAATTATCTTTAGTTATTACACTAGTGATGATTAGAAAAAGCAAAGGAAGCCCAATTCTTCTAAATGAAAATTAGTTACTTACAACTTCAATTGTAAGTCAAACTCGCTGAAGGCACCTTCCTAGTAATGTGCAATAGAAACCACAATATCATTTAGCTTGAGAGATCAATATGCACTTTTCTTTGGATGACCTATATAAATGGAGGAGTGTGAATGAATTACCTATGAAACTGCTGAAGTCTCACACAAGCCTGTGATGTTTTTGTTTTTTTAATATACATTCAAATGATTAACCATGTCCTTCTAGCATCAACTGCACAAGCAGTTACTCTAAGTGGATAATCATCATGTAAAAGACAAGGAAACTTTAATGGTGCCTTGGTTTACTAATGTGGAGCCTAAATATTATTGAACATTATTTTTTATTTTTTGAACATTATTTCTATCATCGCCATTGATGGCCAGACACTGGACATGCAAGCTAAAGGTATAACTAACTTCTCAAATATGGGCTAAGTCAAATGGCTCAATATTATAAAAGTTGTAGGGCTTCAATATTATAATCAATCAACTAATGTCATGGGAATCACTTCTGTCTTTGAACGTCAACCTTTTAATGACAAAACTGTACTTGGATCATTTCTGTATAAGACCCTATACAAGCTGCACAGATAGATGAGGTGGCTAATTTGAGGTCTTCTAAACACAATGACAACATGCCTTCAAGCTGAGAGGGACTAAATACTCTGCATCTCCTCTTCCACGTCAAAGCTCTCTCCTCTTTCATTTACCCATCTATGCCTCGCCTTTACTGTCTCTCACCTGCCATTTCCCCTTCCTCTCTCCCTCTGCGGTTAGATCCTGGCCATTACCCCACAGCTCATGCCCCAAGCCCACCGTGGACCTGTCACACTGCTGTTACCATGACAACACATACACACAAACAGACGGATGACATGCCCGGTGACACAAAGCAAAGCGATGCCAGGGGGAGGTGTGCATCATGTCAAGACTACTCTATGATCATGTCATGCATCATGTCAAGACTACCACATGTGTCTGACAGATAAAACCAGAGTGAATGATCTGCTACATCTAACCTTGAGCAGAAGCCACATGGGTTTGCTGTGTTTTTCTGTCTTATTGCAGAAACTGAGCAATAATTCCCTGCTGATTTGAGCAACAGCAATAATGCCTTGCAACATTCTTATGAAAGTCCAGATTCCTGCCAGCTTCTCATTGCTGGAAGCTGCTGCTCTTAAAAGAGGAAAACGAGCCCCATACATTATGTGAGTAGGTCATGTGAGTTAGGAAATCACCTCCATATTGTGTGTTGCGTATTACATTCACTTACGATAAACAAACTCCTCATTCCAGTTGAATTTGCTGACCACAAGAAGACATACAACCTCAGCCATTGCTTACTATCCCCAATATATGGTTCAAGGTCAAGACAATTATATAATGATATATGGTTTCCCTCTCCACAGGCTCAAGCCATTTTAAGAGTAGTTGTAATATTGGAGCAAAATGTTTGCCTATTTTATTTGTTCCCTGTGAAAAACAATTACGTCCATTATTCATTTGTCAAATTTTCTAGATTACTCTGTCAGTTCCTAAAATGTTCCTCCTATCCTCCCCCATAGCAAGACTTTCTCCTTCCTAGAGTCCAAAGTGTTGTCTCATAATGTTTGCATGAATCAAAGTAAAACCATCATAGAGAATTTCACATTGCAGGGGAGGTACATTGCATGTGAATGACACTGCACTCACTGCAACTCGGAAAATGCTGTCACAGCTGTTATATGTTTCTGAATGTCCTCATCTTAACTCCCACTGTGGAACTGTTACTTCTGGATTTGTCCTATTGTCCAAGGACAAATAGTTTGATCTGCTTTTTTTACACAAAAAGAAATAGGTGATAAGAGTGTGAGTTCTGCTTAACTGCAAATTAAAAACTCAGTAAGTCCAGGAACTCGATGTGGAAGCTCTGGCCTTATGCAGTGTGTGATAAATCAAACATTTTTGCATATGACTATCAGTAGATAAAGACTGATATCCATCATCCATCAAAAGCCTTGAAGTTGCAGCAAACCACAGCTGGACAGCTAAATCTCATATCACCAGTGGTGTGCACCATCAGGTGGGCAGGGTAAAGCAACAGAAAACGCTCAACTGGTTCCACAGGACGTAGTCCCTCAGCATTACTGGAGGGGGATGTTGGCAGTCGCTGAAATGGCACAAGCTGTCTGCCTGTGTAATCCAGACTTGGTGAAGCAGGAGAGCTTACAGTAAAAGTGCACTACACTCTCAACGCAGGCATCACAACACAACACACAAGTCGAAGCTCTGAGCAGCATGTCTTCATGCAGCATTAGTGCCTTATGTTTTCAAAGTGCATCTATTAAAAATTCACCCTCTTATTTGCATCTCCACAGTCAAGCCTACATCAGTATGTAGTAATTATGCTGCCACCTGAAAACATTTAACATCAAGTTTCCTGCTGTTTTGGACTAAAAGCACCTGTATTAATATTATTATTATTATTATTAATTCAATTGTTTGAAGTTATTGGTTTTATTACCATAAACCCAGCTATAATGACATCATAGCTGGGTACCTAATTAGCCTATTCAGTAAAGCACCTTGATAATGTATAACACAGGAGAAAGAGTTGAGGGGGGGGGGGGCACCCTGAACAAATGCAGACATGCCAAATTGTCCAACGGAGCAAACCACGCAAAGGCATCATTAATAGCACAATAACCACGTTACCAGCCCGATTAAACACATGTTTAAAACTGTCCTCGTATTGACAGCAACGTTGAACCTACAACACCAGTCCACAGCTGAACATTTAGCATGCTAACTAGGTCCCAGCTATTCTGACGAACTTAGCCCGGTGTTGTAAGCACGGTCACTTGTTCACTCCGCAGCAGAGGCAGGGACATATTGAAGCGTTGTGCATGCTACATGTCCGCCCTGCATAAAGCCTGCACATGGCCATGGCGCTGCCGAATTAAAAACAGCACACAGACACTGCAGAAAAAGTCATTTGCAAGCTCCCCGTCCGAGCAGCCTCATTGATCTTGCAGCAGAAAGCAGCGGTGTCAGAGGCAGCGAGCTTAGCCAGGCTGCTAACGCTGGCTAAACCCAGAGCCTGTCCCAGACAGGCGCACAGACTGAAGACCTCGCACCGGAGCATGGCTTTCCCGGAGAAAACGTCTGTACCGAGAGCACCGAGCCGTGTGGCTACTCACGGTGTAATGCTGTCAGCTCTGTCCTCCCTGCTAGACCCCGTCTACCCGCAGCAGCTCTGACCTTCGTCGTAATGAAACAACATTTCTGCTGGCTAACCGTGCCGCCATGTTACTCCAGCTCCGCAAACCAACGCTGAGTGTTTATCTGGCTGGTAGCTGCTATCCTCCCCCCATAGCAGACCACATCACGGGTCTGGACTGGCTCCACCAGTCTCCGTTACCGCCAACCCTACGGCGATTTACCTGCGCGGATGGCACTAGTCCTGCAGTCTGGACGGGCTTTGTAGACTCAGCTGACACATGATGCTCACACATCTTTACACTTTACAGTGGGATGATGCTCACTTCAAAACACCACAGTAACACAACAGAAACCCTAAGATGTTAACAAAACATAAAAGCACACTAAACATGTCAGACCAAGTGGGTAAAGACTTATGTCACCTATAGGCTATAAAATATGGGCCCACACATAAAAAAGCTGATAAAAAGAAATACACCCCCTAAAATAGGTCATTGGCCTGTCCATCCATCCATCATCTATACCTGCTTATTCCTAACCACAGGGATCAGCTGGAGCCTATCCCAGCTCTCTTTGGGTGAAAGGCAGGGGTACACCCTGGACAGGTCACCAGTCCATCACAGGGCCACATAGAGACAAACAACCTCACACACTCACACTCACTCCTATGGGCAATTTAGAGTCACCAATCAACCTGACATACATGTTTTTGGACTGTGGGAGGAAACCAGAGTACCTGGAGAAAACCCACACAAGCACAGGGAGAACATGCAAACTCCACACAGAAAGGCCCCTGATGGGTTTCAAAGCAGGAACCTTACTGCTATGAGGCAACAGCGCTAACCACAAAACCACCATGCTGTTTCACAGCACAAAATTTACATTTCAGTCTAGTTAAATTTAAATACTGCTTTTTTGGTTTCATTTTGGTTTGTTTTGTAACACATGGTTATTTTTAACAGATGTAGTGTATTAAACCACAAACGTTGCACAGCTATTTCAGTAGTGTCTGAACATTAGAAATAAAAAATGTGAAAAACATAGATGTCTGATGTTATACTAACTAATGCTATGCGACAGCACCATAAAGAAAGAAATAAATGTTTCACAGTACAAATGACTAATGAGTCCCCTTAGATATAACATCAGTTCGGCATAAAACACACGTAGAAAACACTATTTACCAGTTTGTCCATCTTGGCACAGTTTAGCTGTGGCCGATGAGGTTCCAGTGAATTGTTTGCATTTCATTTTGTACCTGTTAGAGAATGACTGGTTAACATCACAGACATTAGACCCTGAAGCATTTTTTTGATTATTGCTGGATGGGAATACAAGGGATGGTGTGGGCAGTGTTATTAAATGTTAGAAAATTTCTATTTGGCATATAGTATTGACATTTTTTAACATTTTATAATTTGTGTATCAAAAAATGAGCTGAGCATGCAACTGTGATTGCTTGAGGGGGGCAATGAAACAGATTAGTTGGGTTTGTGACTGTCACACCTAAATATTCCTTACTGCACAGATTTGAGGAGTCAGGTGAATTCTCTGGCCCAACTTGTCAATTGCAGAAGGAATGAACAGTAAACAAGACTTTGCTCTGCTTGTGCTTAAAATTGTCAATCTGCTCTCAGATATAAAGCTGCTTGGACAAATTTCCTGTGGTAAAAGTCATTCTCCTTGTACCCAGGCCACTGCTGCATGCTTATAAAACATCTGTTCTTGGATCTTTTGCTCTTGTATTTTTGTGCAATACCCCTGTCAAAATCCACTGGCCAACAGTGGCCTGAGTGAGAGCATTGCAAAACTCGAATATGTAATCAAGAAATTCCACTCTCAATCTAAAAGACAGTGCTATTGAGTAAAGATGGGAACAAACCTCCATGGGCATCTACAGATGGAACAACTCCCAAAACTAGATTGTGCCTTGTAAAAGCAAAACTACATTTTTTTTCAAGGTTTTCTTCTTATCTTTTGCCTTGGGAGGCTGTGCTATACCCATATATCCAGGAGCCAATATTTCTGCAAGCCATGCTCATCTCATGATCACGTTTGTACTGCAATACAAAGTTACTGGAGTTGCATTGCAAGATTTGCTTACTCTTTTTAACACACGGCTGCCTGGAGTGAGTCCTTCTTCCGAGTTTCTTTTTGAAAAGAAGTGTGCAGAAGAGAACTCCACTTTTACTGTCACAACTGCAGTGCATACATTAGTTCTGCTGGTCAGACAGTTTGTTCCAACAAAAACTGCAGAGCATCTGTGGATACTGTGGAGAACAAGAAAAATGGGAACTTTTTTTCGAATCTCCCTTTAGTTTCTCAACTAAAGGATCTTTTGGAGAATCACACTGTGGAAACATCTTCAGTTGATAAGTGGAAACACATCATCAGTGAATCTCTTGAGGACATATCCGATGGCAGTGAAAAACAATCTCAACAGCACCGACTTGACATTAGCATGGAGCTGAGATGAACTGCCTGTTTTTGAGTCATCTGGGTTCCTTTGTTTGGTCAGTGCAAGTTTTTGTTCCTAATAAAAACATTTTCATATTTTTTTAGAATTGGGGAACAGAGAGTGATTTCCCTTACTCATCTTGTTTTGTGCTGAATGAACCTCTGGAGCTCGGAATTCAAAGTGCGCCAAAAAAAGAAAAGAAAGTCATAATTGGACAGTCAGTGTTTTCCACAGAGCCCTGCTCAGAGAGGAAGCACAGGTTTGATGGAGCTGTGGAGTTTAAAATTGGTTGCAGTGCGTAAACAATGCATGTGTGTAGATGAAAGAAGCCGTGTCAGTCCCCTGACCTTGTCGATCCTCTACACAAACCTAAGACAGTACTCTGAAGTGTTCTACACAAACACCCAGCAGTGATGCTCATAAGCTGGATGTGTTCATGAGGTTAAAGCTAAAGCTGGACCGAAAAGCTACATATGCCACCTCTTTGAGAAAAAAATGTGTGCTTGTTACCATGGCAGCTGTTCAGTATATTGTGCCACTTGTCAACACTGTGGAATCTGACTGAACTGAGCCATTCACAGTATTGTCACATCGTCCAACCGTGCTGTGTAAAGAATAGGAATTGGATATATTGTACATTGGACAAAGTTTAATTTTACAAGTCTATATTTCAGGAAAATATTGTACATGTCACTTCTCTACATTTGCAGTTCGTAAAGCTGTGCATGGATACTGTGCTCCAAACTCATATAAAATGATATACACTACCAGTCAAAAGTTTGGACACACTTTACCACTGAACTGAATGAGAAAATGTGTACAGACTTTTGACTGGTACTGTATGTTGCTGTTTCTTATGTATATCAGTATAATGAACTACATTAACATAGCACTATGTGGACAATGCAGCTTTCAGACATCAATAACTGAACACTAGCACACCAGCCTGTAAAACAGGCACTTTTACTGCTACTACTTCTGTGACACATTGATTGATCTGTGTTTACAGTTAATTGTATTTACCAAGTAACATAATGTCATAGAACTTTGACATCTAATAACTACATTACATTAAAATTTGATTTTGTCCAAACTGTAATCCACTATTAATGTAAGTCAAATGTCTTAAAAATATGTAGGTTCTTTGTAAGGTTGTTGATTTTGGATGTCATTGACTGCACCATAGTGATAAAACAAAACAGAAACATAACTTTAAAAATTACCCTTTGTGCAGAATAAAAAATATATATACATGTAAAGTTTTTGGAATAAAAATACATGTTGACACAGCTCTGTATTTGGTATACTGTTTCACGGTCAACTATGACATAAAATTAACTATGGTAAATGCATATCGGTACCAATAAGTCTTGTCCACTACATAATCAGACCAGTTCTTGTATAATCTCTACCCCTTTCATATGCTATTGGATATGATAAGGAATTATATTTATTGCCAACATGAAAATGTTCTTTAATTTCATATCATGATTGTTCTGTATTAGGCCTGTGGCACAACACAATAGAAAATGTGGTCTGTGGTGTATTACCATAAAACTTGCTTTGTCTATTGTACTGAAATATTGTGCTACATGAATACCACAGGAACATTTTCCAGTACCACAGGAAATTTTTATAAGGGCTGTCCTACATGATTTAGTTGCAGTGTGATGAGTTTTCCAAATACAGGCATTTTCTTAACACCAAAACATGTGCCACACTGCTACCAACTGGTGGACAAGTACATTACCCTGGTCCTGGAGCTGCCTCGAGATGACTGCATTGTGATTTGGTGGAAGGTGTATCAAAATGTTAACATCACTAACTTGGAGGAGTACACAACATCAGACACCAGCGATGTCTGCAAGTGCAGATACAGACACACATACTGCGACCAGAAGACATGAAAGACTGCAGAGGTTGTGAAAGCTGGTGAGAAGTCAAGACTCTGCCTTCAGAGAGGGATGAAGTGTCCTTCAGAAGCAAGGGCCAAACTGTTCCAGGCCTGTAGAGGCAAAGTGTACACACGCCCCAAGGAACCACAGTAACTTCCAGGACAGAGATGATGCTTGGCACATCTACAGGAGAACTACAGGACAACTCCACTTGCCTGTGACAGTGATGCCTCCCTTTCAGACGCACTGAACAACCTCTATTTGCAGTTTGACGGTAATTCATTTACCATGAATTATCCAGTAGCCTACTGGAACTCTGGTTTAAAAGAGAGTTTTTCAGGGCCCATGCAAACCCACCAAAGTAATTAAAATATTTTAAAGATCTTGTTTTTATCTGTTGTCCTCAATCTATAACATTCACCTAACATCTTATTTTGCCCTTAACATTTTTGTTTATCAAGTTATCCAGTCAATGCTAATATTAATACAGTCAAATTAATATTCTGAATGCTCTTTTTCAATAAAGTCATTTATTCTATTTGAGGATAAAACCCTCAGAACAAGTTGAAGAAACCATGTACACTGTGGTACACTGTTACTGCGAGAACCATACTGCTGCGTGACCCACCTGCAATTAGCTAACAGGATTATTCTTTAGAGTAACCTAGATAACTAATTTGTACATTACAGCTGACTAAACTCCATAGAAGACATACATTTATTTTATGGCATTTGAGCAAAAGGCATATCAATAGTCAACCAGGCTCATTTGGCACATTCAATAATGACATGAAAAAAAAACCCTGTAACAATGTCTTGCTGTATGGCCCCTGCTGTGTAAACCCAATCACATCCTAAAAATATAGATTATAAGAAGACTGTAAACAGCCTCCTCTCAAAACTAGACATAAGGACATTCAGAAAGTCCATACAATGTCAGAATAATCCCTCAAAAGACAGGCAGGGGTGAGGAGCTGAGCTAACAGATATAAATACAAGAAAAAAATAGGGGAAACATGGAAAACGTAGCATTTCAGGGGAGAAACCTAACTTGGGAGATAACAACACTATTCATTATTCCTGAAGTTTTAAAACTACACACCTTGTACAAAAAAAATCCCTGTCACTAGGCACTTATTATTTAAGATGAATTTTAATTTATTTCTGAATCTGTTTTCATTTGAAATGGCACTATAGAGCAATGACTCTCAAATCAAGGTGTGCTGAACTACTGGTGACAAGCAAAGCTAAATGCATTCTGGGCCTTAAAGTCCAGCTGGGATGGAATAAAATGCACATCATGATGGAGAGCCGGAGGGTCTGATGGTTTGAGACAGCTTGGAGGCACAGGGAGAGGTGGTTATTTGAGAAGGGGGTGATGGGAGTGGTTGAGGGGAAGGTATTTATGACGACTTCTCTTTTTTTGGTCTTGGTGAATCAGCTTGATGGGTGTTCACTCCATTTACCCCATTGGCTAAAAACAAAGACACACCCAAATTAGTCTTATCTAAAGAAAGATAAGCTTGAATATTATGCATTTAATATGCACTGTTTGTATTCTAAAATATACCACATTATGTTCATTATGACATGTTCAAGATTTGGTTTTGTTTCTTTTCCAATTGAATTAACCAGTGTTTTCTTATTTGCTTATTACATTGTTTGATGCCTTGCAAATAAATTCTTCATTAAAAAAAAATCCTCTTACCTTTGTCTTTCTTTGATTTGCTCTTGGAAGGAGCTTGTTTCTTTTTCAAGTTCTGAGTTTGGGTATACTCTCTCCACCGTCGGAGCTGAAAGTTGATAAATTTCCACATCATGAAGGCCTGGGTAAGGCAGATGGCGGCCAGGACTGTTACCCTAATAGGAAAAGGTCAAAGTCATTAACTGAAAGGTCACTAAAAATGCCCTGCTCTGAAGCATTGTTAAAAATGGAGAACATAATCATATTCAAAGCAGTCTCTATTGTGTATTAAGTTCTGCAAAGTACTTTTTATTGTATTTTTGATTATTTCTTGCAACCCCATTATTATTTAATATCTTTAGTGAAACAGACATGAAGCTTTGTGGGTAGACACAGCTTCATAGGTCCAGTGGAAGAACTGTTCCTTGGGTTGAAGAAATATCAAGGTTGCATTTGATTCTTATTTACTGAAGCTGGTGTTGGTGAACAACTTCCTCTGCTACAATGGCTCTCTTCCTGTATGACTGCTGAACCAGAGAGCTGCATGCTAAATCTAGAAAGAAGCTCCTGTTCCTTAGTTCTGCAGCAAGTGGCTAACTTGATGTTGATAGATGATGTTAATAATAGCTTCAAATGTTAATTTAACATACACTGCAACTGTGCAGAGGATATCTCAATGTAACAATGTTCAAGATATAAATTAAATACTGTGTACATTATTTAAAAAGCTGCTTTTCTTATTTCAAATCCGTTAGGAGCTTTTAAAATAATATTTTAGGATGAAGTAGTTTGATTTCTTTTCTTACACACTCTTACCGAACAAAAAGAACATTAAAGTTTCCTGTGGCCAAATCAAAGCCTTGGTTCTCAGCTGTGGAGAGGCCAAAGCCAATTGTGAGGACAGTCAAGGAGAGGGTAAGCAGGCGTGCAATGACAAACAAGATGGCCCAAAGAGTGAACCTGAGAGACAAGAGAATGATGATGATGACATACATGACACTGTCAGTAACTGTTTATTTACATTAGGCATTAAAAAAATCACTTATGTATTTTACAGGCATACAAAGGATTTTCACTATACAAAAATCTGAAATTGTTCATTGTAAAAATGACAACTCACCCCATTTGTCTGTTCTCATTGCTGAAGTATACCAGTCGGGAAATGTGGAACAATAGTTCAACAAAGTAGTGCAACACAAGCAGGACCAGACCTAGACGGTTCAGACTGAAAGTACAAGGAGGCATGATTTTCCATTATTACAACTGGCAAAGAAAAACCTAGAGGGCCTTTAACTTCAGGTTCAGATCTTAAACAGTGTTCCTTTGCTAGTCAGTTTTGCTGAATGGCAGAATAAAAAGAGAAATGTGACATGTTCCCCTGAAACACAAAATTTCAGTCTTTCAGAAATAGCAGATCTTACTTCAGAATGTAGGCGCCTGCAATGTGAGCCAGGTACAGGAAGATGTACACAAGTTGCCGTGGAATATCCTCCTAAATAGTAAAAACAAAAGATGGCAGGTCCAAAATTGTCAAATTTTGTACAACGGTGTGATCGGCACAACCAGTTAAAGCAGAGGTGTTTGATAACATGAAACAATGCAACAAAACCAAGGAAGTCAAACAGGAAACAGCCTGAGGGTTCAAACAGAAGCTAAAGTACGTCATACTATTCCCATATGATTGGGCCACTTACCTTCTTTGTCTTCTGGAAGTATAATTCAGGAAGAGCATGTAACCAGTAGCCCAGCTGACAAATGTAGTAAAATTTCATCTGGAATCTAAAGCAACAGTAAAAATGTGTTTATAGATCAGAGGTGCATAAAATAAATGAAGCCACAGAGAAAAATAAATAGCAAAAATAACAAGCACTGAATGGTCCATGTTACATTTTACATTATATTTGGCATACTTACGGCATCAGTGTGTGGGGATAGCCCTCCCATAGAGTGACTGGATTGGACAGTAAGTGTTCCTAAGAATAAATTATTATAACCATGATAGTCAGTTTTAGTGCTTATAATATTTGTAAGGAAGTGCAATGCCAGTTTCATTACTGTACATACAAAGAACAGGATGCTTATGCCCCAGCAAAACGAGAATAAGTAGAATATGCTGAGCTGGCCTGACTCATTAAACTTGCTGTGCTTGGTTTTGGAGAAGTGCTTCTTCCTGTTGATTTTCTGCAAAGATAAACAACAAAAAAACAATGTAGGACAGTTAATAGAGATTTAAGTCCGTGTATTTGAACGTGTGTGTTCGTCTGACTTACATCCAGCACATATTCCTGAATAATGGCATGCATAATGATGGCCACCAGCATGTAGAAGAAGATTGTGGCCAAGTCCTTAATGCCATGGTGGAAGTGGCTCACAGCTGTGTCCTCTTGGCCTTCTGTAGCATGCACAGAAGTAATGCAGAGACATCATAAGAACCACAGTTTTTTTTTTTTTTTGTTCACGTCATCGTGTTGCACCAAATTCTTGCAGGTTTTTGAGCCTCAAAATAAACTGTCAAACCAAGTCAACACATTACCAAGTTTAATAAACTTCACTCCTGACGTGGTATTTGTATTACTCAACTGTGAATTACTAAAACACAACGAAAGTGCCAGTTATAGATTTTGTCAAACAGAGCTTTTCCTGTCTGGCCGAAGTTTGTATTATTAAATATATGCACACAGCCTGTATTTCAACATCTGTAAACCACAGAATAATGTGACAAGTTATCACACAGATAGACTTGTTCCCAGCAAAGTATTTGTGAAAGATTGAGATTATTCTTTATGCAACCATGCACAAATTGCTGCAGACATTTGTAGTTAGCATGATTAAAGGACAAATGCAATTAATTTGTTTCACTGCAAATAAATTCAGCTGCTGCATGCAATTTGTTTCATTAGATACAGGCTGTAAATCAGTTACAGACCTAGGTAAGAGGTAAGGTCTTTAAGATAAGAACTGAATCACCAGCTTGTGGCCTGCAAACCTCCAGCCTGTACAAAAGAACAAGCTCTGAGTTCATACACTCCATTAACAGTACCCAAATTTGCAAAGAAATAGTTAATCTTGAAATCATAAGGACTTGAATTGAGAGGCCTATATTACACCTCAGCCCAAATTTGCCTGGCATAACCTTGCCACAAGAGAACATATAAATCAGGCAGCCTAAATTTAGCTGCAAAGAGAAACAGAGCTGTCAAATAGGTTTGGGTAATGTGATGCAAGTACCGCTCTAGAAACCAAATGAGAGACTTCCAGCAAGACAACCCTCAGTATATACTGCCGTATGTGTATATGCCAAATTTTGCACTATCAACCTTTACACATTTACACAGTTGCCACATGTTTTATATTCTCACTTTAACCCCTAACTTACCTTGTGTTGATATGGTGACATTGTACTGGACTGTTATGAAAGACACTGCAAACTTTGAGGTTTCCTGCATACAAAGATGTAAAGAAAACTGATTTAAACAAGTATAAGATCAAATCTTAGGTTACAGGTTACAAGTGTTAACTGTATTTATACACATTCAGAGTACTGCATGTAAACACCAAGAACTCTGTGCAAGATCCATATGGAATTACTGTGACTTAGGTCTTCGACACCACTGAATGTTTTTAAACAAGCTATTAAAGCATTTTAAGGCCATTAATACACAATTTCCACTACAAATTATGAGACCATATGGAAATGATGCAGTATATAACAGAAAAAACTAATAAAGCACTAAGCCATCTGTAGGTGGTTTTGCATTATTTAAAATGAAACTATTCTGTAATATTGGGTGTTATAAGGGTAAATGGTCTGATGGAGGAGCTGCAGCGAGACCCACCTCAAGTTAGTCAGTTTCTGAAGTTAATATGAGAAGTTCCTTCACAATAAAAGAGCTACATGTGCAAATAAATAAAGGAATAACATAAGAAATGTATAGGCTTTATATGTGGCGAAATACACATAAGAACCATCCACTTTGTAAGTAAAAGAGAACTCAAACAGCTTTGGCACGTATGAACTGCTGCCATCATGGTACTCCTTCACTTTACTTTACAAAACAAAGAGAGCAGTTCTAAGTATGGTCGACCTGACCCTAGTGGCGCTGCTTTTCAGTGAGGATGAAACATGCTTCAAGTTAAAGATTCATTTCAGTGAAAGTAGACTAGTGTAGAGAACAGTTCTATATATTTCTACACAGCCTGTGTATTCTTGTCTTCCTGGGTTACATTCAAAACGCTCTTTGGCTCTAAGGACAAGTTTCACTCGTGGTGCATGTAGGTTTCTGTGATGACAGCGCTCTCAGTCGCTGTATGATTGCCACGTAACACATCTACGCATAAAGTCTAGAGAGTTGCACAATAACACAACCTGCCAGATCAGTACAGTTCTGTGAATATACTGCACATAATCACTTTTTTCTTGCCATTCTTAAATATCAAATCGCAGCTTTGTGAACGAGTGAATTATTGACTTAAAATTTAAAAAGAAAAAAAAAAAAAAAAAAAAAGGGAAGCAGCCAGCTGGAAATGAGACGCTCCACTCCTCTGATCGCTTTGTTAACTCTAGTGAAAACCTAGTGCCAGTCTATCCGAGTGAGTTGAAGAACTGGAAATATGCGAGGCCATCATTCACAGCAAACTTTGAATCACGAGAGGAAGTGTCACGAAGATCAGCCATGTCCGTTTCCACAAAGAACAGATGGGGAGTCTTCGGCGTCCTGCGGTCCGTCCAACTGAGCCAGCACAGCATCCCCACGATTTCCACTCACAGTTCATTCAACATGTGGACGGGACTTACCTTAAACATCAGCCCGAGAAGAAAAACCATGGCAACGCAGGAAACAATGTCTGCATGGTTTTGGATGACAAACTCATGGCTCAGCACCGGTGGATTTTTGCTCGTTTTTTTCCGGATCGCCATGTCGGCACACTTCGGCTTAACTTTTGCTTTACACGGCGCAGATACTGCAGGTTGCTGTTAGATAATCTTATCTTTCTGCACGACAACGCTCAGTGCTCCCTCGCTTCCTACACGCACAGAGCCAGGCAGCAATTGAATGGCGTGTCACTCTTGTGGTAGTGGGAGGGTCCACAGAGAAAGAGCCGCTGCGCCTGGGCAAGGACGCACTTTACGCACAAAGAGAAACGGCTGGGGCTCTTTGTCGCTGCCTAGAGGTTTGGAGTACGAAGAGTTTAGACAACAACTTACACTATAGCTCAGTGAGCATACATGCTCTGTACATACTCAACGTCATCAGGCCCAAAAGAAAATCCAGTACATACAATCACAACTTCGCAAGATCTGAATAATAATTATTAAATAATACACACACATACATGATATTTTCAAGTAGTTTTGTAGTTTTTGTATTTGCACATGCCAACAGTATTTGTCACCATAAAAGTTTCCACCCTACATGTATTTCAATATATATTTAATAATATTTAAATATGAAATCTATGCCTCGTTCACTATGTTTTCATTTCTTCTCATACTATTTGCTACTTTACAGCTGATACCATACTGCAGTAATATTACCTGCTTTTAAGCCTTTACAAGTTAACTGTATGACAAATTAGTGTTTAGTAGTTCTTGTTTACAGCACCATAAGAATCAACTATCACTGAATTAACTTTGAATGGAAGAAAACTATAATGGTTCTGCAGTCATAAGAAATGGTTTCTTTCCTTGAATTCTATTTATGTATAGATATTTATTCTCAAAGAACACTACATTTTTAATACATGGGTTTCATGTACGTCAATTCAGATTTTAGACCCTGACAGAACAGACTGGCAGGACCGTAAATATCAGCCCGAGCCTGAAATCAACCATCACAGTGCCGTGAAGACTGAACATTACATTATACAAGGTTATCAGCGACTTATAAATTGTAACAAAAACCTTTAAGTAACAGTAATACTCAGCTTTTCCATTAATAAAACCGTGTACATTCATATGAAAGAAAACACCTGCCCAATGTTAGGAAAAAAATCAGGAACCATACAGGAACTGACACTGGACTGAAGCACATTACTTGTTGGCCAAACAATGTCTAGATGATGGATAAAACTAGGTTAGATGAGGTTGTAAACAAGGTCTAGGCTCTATGTTACACCATTTTAATTATATCTCAAAAAGTACATACTGCTGAAAAAGGCTAAAATAAATTACGTTTTAACCAAAAGAAGCCCAGGTTTAACCTTATCTTCATATTTTCTGGCTGGTACTTCAAATTTCTGAGAAATTAATTTCAGGTTGTTTTTTAGAAGGAATCATTTATCTTTTTAAACATATAAATATTCAGTGACATATGTTCAATTTGGAATCTGGTGCAAAAGTTGGAAAACAAACGTGGACTTGTTAGGCTCTGGCAAAACTAACACTTTACTTTCTGTTTAGTAGTGTGGAGTGGGATTCTTTGATTAGATATTTATGCACAATCCAACATGTTTAAGTGTGAACTTTTACTACTTATTACTTGAGAAGGACGGGTCATTAGCCAGAGCATATCACCAGTGCTACACACAGAGACTTGTGATCTGTAGCTGTGCAACAGTGAGTTTGCCCCCAGGCACTGGTCACCTATTTATTTCCCTGAGTCACTCACCTAAAATTTATTTAACCTTAAAGCCACTAACACTGAATTTACCACAAGAGGTTCTCAGAAAAATAAAACTAGAAGGTTTTGGGAGTGCAAAAGAAAAAATTATGTTGTGGAAATGAAACGGTTTGTGCCAACCTTTTTACTGAAGTGATGAATCCTGAAACTTCTACTTACTGATTTTCAGAAACCAACACCCAACTTCAAACAGTGAAACAAAACTTCACTTAATGAACTTCCTTCTTGGTGGACAAGAGCTAAACTAGAAATTCTCTTGTTGAGATCAATGGTAAATACCCCATCAGTGTGGGACAGAAATGTGAACCAAAGAAAAACAAATTCTTATCTTAACTTACATTTTTATTATCAAAACTGAAATAGACAATTACACACTAACCTCAAACATTAACTCAATTCACAGGGATTCAGCCGATAACATAATGGCACAATTTAAAAATATTTAAAACAATGCTTCAACCTGTACATTTGACACTAATCATTTCTTCAGAGCCATTGCTGTCATCACCAGTAGATGGAAAATTAAACTAACACACTCAAGCTGAGTGTCCAACAGCTACTGTCCAGTTGTCTGAGTTGTCTGTCTCTGCAAAGCCCACTGCCCCCAAGAACAAGAACAGAAACCCACTCCCGGCTCGTACCTCGTCGACCGAAATGTACGTATGAAACCGCCTGACACATCCCTACGTTCGCAACGCAAAGGTTTACAGGGGTGGGATAAAATCCCCTGCTGGGAGGCCTCCCAATGAGTCTGGAAACGAAACGCAAAATTGGACCCTACCAGGCCTCGAAGTTCTGCTTGGGAGTGAAAAACTGGCAGAGAGACAACCCAGAGACTGAAACCTCAAATACAACCAGGATTATATTTCTATTAAAATTTGGGTGGTGATGATCAACAACATAACTCTGAAAATTAAAAAAGTAACTCCTTCTGCTAAGTCTGATCATATCAACCCTGCCCTGGCACCTCCACCATTTAACTAAAAAAAACAAAAAAAAACCCCCAACTATGTCGTGTGTAGATGATACAGAGTTCATACAAAAATGTCAGCACAAATACAGAGCTCAACAGGTGAGTTGGAGCTCTATCCTACATGCAGCCACTTCCTGTCTTTATAGAGTTCAGTCCCATGGATCAGTTTTATACACAGGCTACCATCAGTTCTGATGGGAGATCTGGAGATGAAGGTGGAGGCCAGGGCTTCATTAGAACATTGCCCATTCACAGGTTTCCTTAAAGTTGGAAAAAGCAGAAAAAAGCAATTTGTCAACAGTCATGATCAATACAAAGTAAGTGAAGGTTTAAGAGAAGTAAATGTTATACCTGAACACATCAGTGGGTCAACAGATGCAGAGACTGATCGAGGATGGCTTGGTCCACCATGGATGTCTGGTCAGTCACCCGGCCTTAACAGTGCCAGAGGAACATGTCGACCTGCTTCAGCCTCTATCTCTGTATGGTTTGTGGGTGCACTGCAACTTTTCAAACAGGAAGAACAATTAGATGTTTTCTTTTAACTGTTTATCAAATCTTCTAGTCTTGGCTTTGGGTCATGATGGATGGGGGTAATTCTACAGGAACACAAGCTCTTGTTTAGACCTTCTACCAACTGGAGCCCTGTAAACTAAATGTGTTACCACAGTCAGGGATGTTAACATCCGGCATCAACGACAAGACTCAGTTTTCAGCTATGGGCTCATGACAGCAGTGAGCTGTATGAAAACAAATATACTGAGGCCACACAAGACCGTGACACCCTTCTGTCTGTCCAACAATGGCCAGAGATAAAGCCAAGAAATACCTCAAAGTTCATGAGAACCAGAAAGACTCATTCCATCTGTGCTGTAGTCCTGTTCACTACCTTAAACTCCTAACTTTCCTTGAAACTGATCCAGGTACCTTCATGTAGTCTGCTCTGCATCATGCTGACATTGGACACCTTAAGCCTCCTACAACATATCAGCATCAGTTTTCTGTCTGAGCAGGATCATAACAGCACACCATAGTTAGCTGATTCACAAAACCAGAGGGATCCTTGTCTGGTTTTGGAAACTGCACAACCATGGCACAAAGCTCCAAAACAGGAGTCTAGATTACGTGCAGTGTTTTGTACTACTGCAGCACCAACTAAATCTCCAACAGCCTGACATCTGATTTCTTTATCTTCTGCTTCTCTGATCCCTACCTGTGGATAAAACCTGTTTGATACTAACTGGCTTCAGCATTTCTGAACTCACCAACACCAATGTTAACACTGACAATACTTGAACATGGTGTCAACCTGTACATTTGAAACTAATCATTTCTTTAGAGCCATAGCTGTCATCATCACCACTAGATGGAAAATTAAACTGACACACTCAAACCGAGTGTCCAACAGCTACTGCTCAGTTGTCTGAATTGTCTGTCTCTGCAAGGCTTACTGTCCCCCTAACAGAAACCCAGTCCCGACTGGCACCACGTCAACTGACTGACACGTATGTATGAAACCGTCCGATATATCCCAGTCTCAGTGAACGCTTTACAGGGGTGGGATAAGATCCCCTGCTGGGAGGCCTCCCCATAGGACCGGAAACGAAACGCAAAGTTTGATGTCATAAGGCCTTGAGTTTCTACTTGGGAGTGAAACTTGGCAGAGAGACAACCCAGAGACTGAACGGTCAAGTACAACCAACACTGGATTTTTAATCAGAATTTTTGTGGTGATGATTGACAACAAAGCTATTATTAACATTACAACATAGTAACTCCTACTTTGGACAATCCCAATCTGACCATGTTAAGACTTCCCTGCTAATCACTCTCCAATTCATACAATCAGTAAACCAGTAGTGTCAGATAGGGTGATAAGTCTGAAGCTGGAAGTTGAAGGTGTGATGTTGAATGTTGTCAGTGGTAATGCCCCACAGGTAGGATAGAAGAGAAGAAGAAATTCAGGAGGGAGATGGATGTGATTCAGGGTATCCTTAGTGGTGAGAGTGATGATTGGGGCAGACTTCAACAGACATGTTGGCGAGGGAAACAGAGGTCACGAGGAAGTGATGAGTAAGTTTGGTATGCAGGACAGGCATGCAGGAGGACAGATTGTGGTAGACTTTGCAAAAAGGATGGAAATGGCTGTAGTGAACATATTTTTCCAGAAAAGGGAGGAGCATATGGTGACATAAGAGTGGAGGCAGGAGCACACATGTTGATTACATCTTGTGCAGATGTTTCAACCTGAAAGAGATCAGTGACTGCAGTAGTTGTTGGGGAGAGAGTAGCCAGACAGCATAGGATAGTGGTGTGGTGTGACACTGGTGGTGAGGAAGATGAAGAGGAAAAGGACAGAGCAGAGGACCAAGTGGTGGAAGTTGAAAAAGGAAGAGTGTTGTGTGGCTTTCAGGGAGGAGCTGAAACAGGCTCTGGGAGGTCAGGAGGTTCTTCCAGATGACTGGAAAGCTACAGCTAAAGTGATCAGGGAGACAGGTGGGAGGGTACTTGGTGTGTCATCTGGAAAGAGGAGACTTGGTGGTGGAATGAGGAAGTTCAGGAGTGAGTTAAGAGGAAAAGGTTAGCTAAGAAGAAGTGGGACTCAGGACAAAAAAAAAAAAAACAGGAGTACAGGGAGATGCAGCGTAAAGTGAAGGTAGAGGTGGCAAAAGGCCAAACAAAGGGCATATGCGGATTTGTTGTGTGATAGGTTGGACACTAAGGAGGGAGAGGTGGATTTGTACAGGTTGGTGAGGCAGAGAGAGATGGGAAGGATGTGCAGTAGATTAGGGTGATTAAGGACAGGGATGGAAATGTATTGACAGGTGCCACAAGTGTGATGGAAAGATGGAAGGAATACTTTGAAGAGCTGATGAATGAGGAAAATGTTAGAGAGCACAGAGTAGAAGATGTGGCTGTTGTGGAGCAGGAAGTAGCAAAGATCAGTAAGGATGAAGTGAGGAAGGCATTGAAGAGGATGAAGAGTGGAAAGGCAGTTGGTCCTGACGACATACCTGTGGAGGTATGAAAGTGTTTAGGAGAGATGGCAGTAGAGTTTTTGACTGGGCTATTTAACAAGATCTTGGAGAGTGAGAGTATGCCTGAGGAATGGAGGAGAAGTGTACTGGTGCTCATCTTTAAGAACAAGGGAGACGTGCAGAGTTGTGACTGCAGTAGTTGTTGGGGAGAGAGTAGCCAGACAGCATAGGATAGTGGTGTGGTGTGGTGTGACTCTGGTGGTGAGGAAGATGAAGAGGAAAAGGACAGAGCAGAGGACCAAGTGGTGGAAGTTGAAAAAGGAAGAGTTGTGTGGCTTTCAGGGAGGAGCTGAAACAGGCTCTGGGAGGTCAGGAGGTTCTTCCAGATGACTGGAAAGCTACAGCTAAAGTGAACATTACATTCACCTCCACAAACAGGAGTCTAGATTACGTGCAGTGTTTTGTACTACTGCAGCACCAACTAAATCTCCAACAGCCTGACGTCTGATTTCTTCATCTTCTGCTTCTCTGATCCCTACCTGTGGATAAAACCTGTTTGATACTAACTGGCTTCAGCATTTCTGAACTCACCAACACCAATGTTAACACTGACAATACTTGAACATGGTGTCAACCTGTACATTTGAAACTAATCATTTCTTTAGAGCCATAGCTGTCATCATCACCACTAGATGGAAAATTAAACTGACACACTCAAACCGAGTGTCCAACAGCTACTGCTCAGTTGTCTGAATTGTCTGTCTCTGCAAGGCTTACTGTCCCCCTAACAGAAACCCAGTCCCGACTGGCACCACGTCAACTGACTGACACGTATGTATGAAACCGTCCGATATATCCCAGTCTCAGTGAACGCTTTACAGGGGTGGGATAAGATCCCCTGCTGGGAGGCCTCCCCATAGGACCGGAAACGAAACGCAAAGTTTGATGTCATAAGGCCTTGAGTTTCTACTTGGGAGTGAAACTTGGCAGAGAGACAACCCAGAGACTGAACGGTCAAGTACAACCAACACTGGATTTTTAATCAGAATTTTTGTGGTGATGATTGACAACAAAGCTATTATTAACATTACAACATAGTAACTCCTACTTTGGACAATCCCAATCTGACCATGTTAAGACTTCCCTGCTAATCACTCTCCAATTCATACAATCAGTAAACCAGTAGTGTCAGATAGGGTGATAAGTCTGAAGCTGGAAGTTGAAGGTGTGATGTTGAATGTTGTCAGTGGTAATGCCCCACAGGTAGGATAGAAGAGAAGAAGAAATTCAGGAGGGAGATGGATGTGATTCAGGGTATCCTTAGTGGTGAGAGTGATGATTGGGGCAGACTTCAACAGACATGTTGGTGAGGGAAACAGAGGTCACGAGGAAGTGATGAGTAAGTTTGGTATGCAGGACAGGCATGCAGGAGGACAGATTGTGGTAGACTTTGCAAAAAGGATGGAAATGGCTGTAGTGAACATATTTTTCCAGAAAAGGGAGGAGCATATGGTGACATAAGAGTGGAGGCAGGAGCACACATGTTGATTACATCTTGTGCAGATGTTTCAACCTGAAAGAGATCAGTGACTGCAGTAGTTGTTGGGGAGAGAGTAGCCAGACAGCATAGGATAGTGGTGTGGTGTGACACTGGTGGTGAGGAAGATGAAGAGGAAAAGGACAGAGCAGAGGACCAAGTGGTGGAAGTTGAAAAAGGAAGAGTGTTGTGTGGCTTTCAGGGAGGAGCTGAAACAGGCTCTGGGAGGTCAGGAGGTTCTTCCAGATGACTGGAAAGCTACAGCTAAAGTGATCAGGGAGACAGGTGGGAGGGTACTTGGTGTGTCATCTGGAAAGAGGAGACTTGGTGGTGGAATGAGGAAGTTCAGGAGTGAGTTAAGAGGAAAAGGTTAGCTAAGAAGAAGTGGGACTCAGGACAAAAAAAAAAAAACAGGAGTACAGGGAGATGCAGCGTAAAGTGAAGGTAGAGGTGGCAAAAGGCCAAACAAAGGGCATATGCGGATTTGTTGTGTGATAGGTTGGACACTAAGGAGGGAGAGGTGGATTTGTACAGGTTGGTGAGGCAGAGAGAGATGGGAAGGATGTGCAGTAGATTAGGGTGATTAAGGACAGGGATGGAAATGTATTGACAGGTGCCACAAGTGTGATGGAAAGATGGAAGGAATACTTTGAAGAGCTGATGAATGAGGAAAATGTTAGAGAGCACAGAGTAGAAGATGTGGCTGTTGTGGAGCAGGAAGTAGCAAAGATCAGTAAGGATGAAGTGAGGAAGGCATTGAAGAGGATGAAGAGTGGAAAGGCAGTTGGTCCTGACGACATACCTGTGGAGGTATGAAAGTGTTTAGGAGAGATGGCAGTAGAGTTTTTGACTGGGCTATTTAACAAGATCTTGGAGAGTGAGAGTATGCCTGAGGAATGGAGGAGAAGTGTACTGGTGCTCATCTTTAAGAACAAGGGAGACGTGCAGAGTTGTGACTGCAGTAGTTGTTGGGGAGAGAGTAGCCAGACAGCATAGGATAGTGGTGTGGTGTGGTGTGACTCTGGTGGTGAGGAAGATGAAGAGGAAAAGGACAGAGCAGAGGACCAAGTGGTGGAAGTTGAAAAAGGAAGAGTTGTGTGGCTTTCAGGGAGGAGCTGAAACAGGCTCTGGGAGATCAGGAGGTTCTTCCAGATGACTGGAAAGCTACAGCTAAAGTGAACATTACATTCACCTCCACAAACAGGAGTCTAGATTACGTGCAGTGTTTTGTACTACTGCAGCACCAACTAAATCTCCAACAGCCTGACGTCTGATTTCTTCATCTTCTGCTTCTCTGATCCCTACCTGTGGATAAAACCTGTTTGATACTAACTGGCTTCAGCATTTCTGAACTCACCAACACCAATGTTAACACTGACAATACTTGAACATGGTGTCAACCTGTACATTTGAAACTAATCATTTCTTTAGAGCCATAGCTGTCATCATCACCACTAGATGGAAAATTAAACTGACACACTCAAACCGAGTGTCCAACAGCTACTGCTCAGTTGTCTGAATTGTCTGTCTCTGCCAAGCTTACTGTCCCCCTAACAGAAACCCAGTCCCGACTGGCACCACGTCAACTGACTGACACATATGTATGAAACCGTCCGATATATCCCAGTCTCAGTGAACGCTTTACAGGGGTGGGATAAGATCCCCTGCTGGGAGGCCTCCCCATAGGACCGGAAACGAAACGCAAAGTTTGATGTCATAAGGCCTTGAGTTTCTACTTGGGAGTGAAACTTGGCAGAGAGACAACCCAGAGACTGAACGGTCAAGTACAACCAACACTGGATTTTTAATCAGAATTTTTGTGGTGATGATTGACAACAAAGCTATTATTAACATTACAACATAGTAACTCCTACTTTGGACAATCCCAATCTGACCATGTTAAGACTTCCCTGCTAATCACTCTCCAATTCATACAATCAGTAAACCAGTAGTGTCAGATAGGGTGATAAGTCTGAAGCTGGAAGTTGAAGGTGTGATGTTGAATGTTGTCAGTGGTAATGCCCCACAGGTAGGATAGAAGAGAAGAAATTCAGGAGGGAGATGGATGTGATTCAGGGTATCCTTAGTGGTGAGAGTGATGATTGGGGCAGACTTCAACAGACATGTTGGTGAGGGAAACAGAGGTCACGAGGAAGTGATGAGTAAGTTTGGTATGCAGGACAGGCATGCAGGAGGACAGATTGTGGTAGACTTTGCAAAAAGGATGGAAATGGCTGTAGTGAACATATTTTTCCAGAAAAGGGAGGAGCATATGGTGACATAAGAGTGGAGGCAGGAGCACACATGTTGAATACATCTTGTGCAGATGTTTCAACCTGAAAGAGATCAGTGACTGCAGTAGTTGTTGGGGAGAGAGTAGCCAGACAGCATAGGATAGTGGTGTGGTGTGACTCTGGTGGTGAGGAAGATGAAGAGGAAAAGGACAGAGCAGAGGACCAAGTGGTGGAAGTTGAAAAAGGAAGAGTGTTGTGTGGCTTTCAGGGAGGAGCTGAAACAGGCTCTGGGAGGTCAGGAGGTTCTTCCAGATGACTGGAAAGCTACAGCTAAAGTGATCAGGGAGACAGGTGGGAGGGTACTTGGTGTGTCATCTGGAAAGAGGAGACTTGGTGGTGGAATGAGGAAGTTCAGGAGTGAGTTAAGAGGAAAAGGTTAGCTAAGAAGAAGTGGGACTCAGGACAAAAAAAAAAAAACAGGAGTACAGGGAGATGCAGCGTAAAGTGAAGGTAGAGGTGGCAAAAGGCCAAACAAAGGGCATATGAGGATTTGTTGTGTGATAGGTTGGACACTAAGGAGGGAGAGGTGGATTTGTACAGGTTGGTGAGGCAGAGAGAGATGGGAAGGATGTGCAGTAGATTAGGGTGATTAAGGACAGGGATGGAAATGTATTGACACGTGCCACAAGTGTGATGGAAAGATGGAAGGAATACTTTGAAGAGCTGATGAATGAGGAAAATGTTAGAGAGCACAGAGTAGAAGATGTGGCTGTTGTGGAGCAGGAAGTAGCAAAGGAAACTACAGAGGAATAAAGCTGATGAGTCACACGAAGTCATGGGAAAGAGTAGTGGAGGCTAGGCTGAGGTCAGAAGTGAGCATTTGTGAGCAGCAGTATAGTTTCATGCCAAGAAAGAGAACCACAGATGCAATATTTGCTTTGTGAATGCTGATGGAGAAGTACAGAGAAGGCCAGAAGGAGCTGCATTGTGTCTTTGTAGATTTGGAAAAGGCGTATGACTGGGTGCCAAGAGAGGAGCTGTGGTTTTGTATGAGGAAGTCAGGAGTGACAGAAGTATGTTCGAGTGGTTGAGGACATGTATGAGAGCTGTAAGAGTGGTGAGGTGTGCTGTAGGGGTGATAGGAGTTCAAGGTGGAGGTGGGACTACACCAAGGATCGGCTTTGAGTCCATTCTTGTTTGCTGTGGTGATGGACAGGCTGACAGATGAGGTTAGACAGGAATCTCTGTGGACCATGATGTTTGCAGATATTGTCATCTGTAGTGAGAGCAGGGAGGAGGTGGAGGAAAATCTAGAGAGGTGGAGGTTTGCTCTGGAAAGGAGAGGAATGAAGCTTAGCCACAGTAAAAGTGTGTAAAAGAGGGACCCAAGTAGAATGGTGAGGTTACGGGGAGTAGAGGTGAAGAAGGTGGAGGATTTTAAGTACCTAGGGTCAACAGTCGAGCAATGGAGAATGTGGAAAAGAAGTGAAGAGACGTGTGCAAGCACGGTGGAACAGGTGGAGGAAAGTGTCAGGTGTGATGTGTAACAAAAGAGTGTCAGCAAGAATGAAAGGAAAGGTGTACAAGACAGTGGTGAGACCAGCAATGTTGTCTGGTTTAGAGACAGTGGCACTGAGAAAAAGACAGGAAGCAGAGCTGGAGGTAGTAGAGCTGAAGATGTTGAGGTTCTCTTTGGGAGTGACGAGGATGGATAGGATCAGGAATGAGGACATCAGAGGGACAGCTCATGTTAGATGTTTTGGACAAAAAGCCAGGGAAGCCAGATTGAGATGGTTTGGACATGTTCAGAGGAGGAACAGTGAATATATTGGTAAAAGGATGCTGAGGTTAGAGCTGCCAGGAAGGAGGCCTAGAGGAAGACCAAAGAGGAGGTTCTTGGATGTAGTGAAGGAGGACATGAGGATAGTTGGTGTGGGTGAGGAGGATACAGAGGATAGGGTTAAATGGAGGCAGATGATTCACTGTGGTGATCCCTGAAGGGAGCAGCTGAAAGGAGAAGAAGTAAACCATTATCAAAGCCTGATCAATTATGGTTAAACAGTTCAAATTTAACATCAGGCAAAGGCAAGCCAGTCTCAAAACCAATCTTGGACAGACAGAATCATGAAACCGAAGACTTTCGCAATCCCGATTTAGGCTACATATGCTAGTGTGGACCAGTTCAGATGTTAGTAACTAGACTGCTTACTTTCTAGAACACAAGACAGATACAAAGACAACAGAATCTACAATACTTCCCTTAAGTGTGTGTCTGGAGGCCTGACCATGATCCAGTGACAGAAAATGGTGGTCCAAGGGTTAGCAGCTAAACTGCTCTCGCTGTAGGAATTAAACAGAGACAAGTAGATCCATAGTGGTGTTAAAGAGCAAGTGCATGTTGAAGGCAAGGTTCTTAAGTCTCAAGGAAACCAGACTCAAGATGTACTTGCTACTCATCACTGCACATGCATCTAGAAGATCTTTTAAATATTTAGTGTAACATCTTATCTGGAATCTTATTCAGAACATTAACTAACATGGTTAATGTTGGACAGAAATATGCTTCCCTGAGCTATCACAGCCAACAACTAACACTGGATGGCTAAGTTATAGCTCAGGCTGCCACTGACCTTTTGGATCAGTTTTCATGGTCCTGAATCTACAAGTGGCCAACCAGGAATCTTCATCTGGCATTCTCCACCGGTGGCAGTTATTTTTTCAAGAGCAAAGGTTCTGGATCTTTGTCATACCATCCAGTAGCCAATAAGGCCCGTTTGTTTGACCATCTCATGTGATTCACCTGTATAAGGACAACGTATTGAAGGATTACAGACATTTGTAAGAACAAAATTTCTTTCACTTAAAAAGGTCAGTGCCTTACCAATTTCAGGTAGAATCTTGGGGCGCTCCATTTTCCAGCAGTTCCGACAGACAGACATGGAAACAGACATTTATACACAAAAACGGACATGCAAACATTTAGACAAGCTAACGTATATACCAACACACCCATTTGGACAGACACCCATGCAGATAGTGAGGTCAAAGTTCAAGCATGCAGTGAGAGTTACATTGAGACAGACCTGGAGCAAAACCAACCCAACAACCTCCAGCGCAGAAACAGGCCTATTGGAGCCAAAACTGGCAACAGATGTCTAACCGCCACAACTGACAACAGACCTCTAAATACCACTGACCCATCCAACTCCAGTACACAACCACCAACAGGCCTTTCGGAACCAAAACCGGCAGGTCAGACCTCCAAGCTCCACAAGCAACAGGCTTATTGAAGCTACAACAAGCCTCTACCAGAGTCAGCCTCTTAGTACTACAACAAACAGGCCTCTCAGCCCCACTAACTCGTCAAACCCCAATGCACAACCACCAATAAGCCTTTTTGAGCCAAAACAGGTCAGACCAACTTGTACAAGCAACACAGCCACCTTCAAAACAACAAAAATCTACAGGACTTCTAGAGCCAAAACCAGACAGGCCAGACCTCCTGGTACAATAAAAGAATTTTTAAACAACCCTGAGTCCAAATACAACCACCAACAGGCATATCAGAATCCAAAGCAGAAGGCCAGTTCTCCTCGCACCACGAGCACAGCCGACTCTATTTGGGTGGAATGAAAGAATTACACATTTTATAGAAATGGAGAAACACATGAGAATGGACAACACAGTCAAAGTAACAAACACCTAATAATTGGTAGACGTATATATGACAAGGCATTCAAACTTAGCGATCATTGGTTTGGTGATCTGCCCAGGTGATCTGTTCCTTTGGCCGAAGAGAGCTGAGATGGGCTTCAGCAGATCCCCCATGACATATGAGCAATGACAAGGCATTCAAAATGATTGCTAGATTATTGGTTGAGAAACAGATGAGAAATGACAAGGGAGTCAAAAAAATAAACAGCTAATTATTGGTACAGACATATGAGAATTGACAATGCATACAAAATTACAAAAACCTGATTACTGTTAGAGAGACATGAGAAGTGGCAAGGGAGTCAAAATAAACAATTATTGGTACTGACATGAGAATTGACAATTCATACAAAATTACAAACATTATTAGAGAGACAGATGAGAAATGACAAGGGAGTCAAAATAACAAACAGCTACATGTACAATACATTCAAAATTACAAACAACTGACTGTTGCCAGAGACAGGTGAGAAGGGACAAGGGAGTCAAAATAAAACACCTAATTATTGTTACAGACAGAACTGACAATGCATACAAAATTACAAACTGATTATTGTTAGATGAGAAGTGACAAGGGAGTCAAAATAACAAACAGCTATAATTATTGGTACATACATTTACAATACATTCAAAATGACAAACTGATTATTACCAGAGACAGGTGAGAAGTGACAAGGGAGTCAAAATAATAAAAGCCTAATTATGGTATAGACATGAGAATTGACAATGCATTCAAAATGACAAACATTGTTAGAGAGACAGATGAGAAATGACAAGGGTCAAAATAATAAAACACCTAATTATTGGTACAGACATGAGAAATGACAATTCATACAAAATTACAAACATTATTATTAGAGAGACAGATGAGAAATGACAAGGGAGTCAAAATAATAAACACCCAGTTATTGGTACAGACAGAACTGACAATGCATACAAAATTACAAACTGATTATTGTTAGATGAGAAGTGACAAGGGAGTCAAAATAACAAACAGCAAATTATTGGTACAGACATGAGAATTAACAATACATTCAAAATGACAAACTGATTATTACCAGAGACAGGTGAGAAGTGACAAGGGAGTCAAAATAATAAACACCCAGTTATTGGTACAGACAGAACTGACAATGCATACAAAATTACAAACTGATTATTGTTAGATGAGAAGTGACAAGGGAGTCAAAATAACAAACAGCAAATTATTGGTACAGACATGAGAATTAACAATACATTCAAAATGACAAACTGATTATTACCAGAGACAGGTGAGAAGTGACAAGGGAGTCAAAATAATAAACACCCAGTTATTGGTACAGACAGAACTGACAATGCATACAAAATTACAAACTGATTATTGTTAGATGAGAAGTGACAAGGGAGTCAAAATAACAAACAGCAAATTATTGGTACAGACATGAGAATTAACAATACATTCAAAATGACAAACTGATTATTACCAGAGACAGGTGAGAAGTGACAAGGGAGTCAAAATAATAAAAGCCTAATTATTGGTACAGACATGAGAATTGACACTGCATTCAAAATGACAAACATTATTATTAGACATACAGATGAGAAATGACAAGGGAGTCAAAATAAACACCTGATTATTGGCCTGTTCTTCTTGATGTGTTCAGGGGTCTTTCCACTGAAGAGAGTTGAGATAGGCTCCAGCAGATCCCCCGTGATGTAAGATGACAAGACATTTAAAAATAGGAAGAACTTAGAGACAGATGAGAACAAGGGAGTCAAAATAAGACACCTAATTACTGGTACAGACATTAGAATTGATAATACATTCAAAATAAACACCTAATTATTGGTACATACATCAGAATTGATAATATGTTCAAAATAAACACCTAATGATTGGTACAGACAGAATTGATAACACATTCAAAATAACAAACACCTAATTATTGGTACAGACAGAATTGATAATACATTCAAAATAACAAACACCTAATTATTGGTACATACATCAGAATTGATAATATGTTCAAAATAAACACCTAATGATTGGTACAGACAGAATTGATAACACATTCAAAATAACAAACACCTAATTATTGGTACAGACAGAATTGATAATACGTTCAAAATAACAAACACCTAATTATTGGTACAGACATCAGAATTGATAATACATTCAAAATAACAAACACCTAATTATTGGTACAGACATATAGAGGCCTATCAGATCCAAAACAGGCAGGTCAGACGTCCAAGGCTCCACAATCAAAGGCCTGTTAAAGCTACAACAATATCAGACGTCCTAGCACTACAAGAGACAACAGGCCTCTTAGCACCACTGACCTATCAAACTCCCACGTACAACCACCAGAAGGCCTTTTGGAGCCAAAACTAGACAAGTCAAACCTCCTGGTACCATAACAGGCCTCTTAGCACCACCAGCCCAGCCACGTCTAATTAGGTGGAAATGGAAGGGAATAATAGATTAGGTCGAAATGAAGAGAGATGACAATTAAGGCATTCAAAAATTACAAACACATTACTGGTAGTGACATGGAAAATGAGAAGGGAGTAAGAAAATGATAGATGTTTTTGGTTTTTATAATTCTGATGTACCTAACCTGACTAATGTTAGTGTTTGCTTAATGTTGAAAGAGTGAGTCAGTGAGTGAGTGCCATGTGAAAGTACAAAAACCTATCATACTTAGCTGGTGTTTCAGACTGACTGGTGGCCATGATATACTAAAGTTAAAGACCGATGGGGGAGGGGTATTGTCCAATAGCCCTCGGCTGTAGTACAGCAGGCGGCTATTGGACCGTGAACCGTGGCACCACGACCGCAAACCAGGTCAAACAACCCTCTACTGTCTAACAGCAGGCGGCTATTGGACGTGACTTACAGCACAGTGGCCCCAAACAACACAGAACCACTTACCATGTGACGTGTACCATGTCACTCTTACCTTATGTAGATCCACGTTGATGGTCAAAACGGGAGCGGGGCAGAGAGAAAGAAATGTATGGAACCCGATACGGATATGTGTTGTGAATACATCCTAAATATGAGTATATCAGCCCTTTTATTTTTTATTATATTTTTTACTATGAGGGCATTATGCCTTTATTTTACAGCAGCTGGAACAACCTGAAAAACTATTAGTAGACAAAAAACTGTACAGACATAACTCTGTTAGAGAGAGAAGAGAAAGGACGCCAACTACCCCCTTCAACAACAACATGTCTCAGACCCACAATGTCCAGGACAAGACACCTTTCCCTACACAACCAACAACAGGCAAAGAAAGAGGGAGAGAAAGTGGCACAGTGGCAATTTTTATTACTACATCATATCAGGTATATTTTTTATATCAGATTTATTATTGATGGAGAGAGTGTGTGCCCAGACGAGAGCCGGCCAAAACGGCCATGAGCGAGGGGGACGAAGAGCTGGCCGGCTGGGTGTGTTGGCCAAAAGGCGGCCTTTTAATAACGACGGATTGTCATAATGGCCACCCTGATTATCTAGATTTTATTACAATTACTATTTGGTTTTGAATATCTGTATATGTGTTTTTATTACTTACTGCTTCTTTGTGTTTTGTTTTTTGTGTGCTTTTTTTAATTGTTTTGTTTTTTGCGTGCATTTTTATTTTTTAGATGGCATAGTGGCCATGTAGAGGGAGAAAAAGAGAGAGGTCACACTAAGCTCAGCCCTCTGACAGCAACCAAGACAACACCTTCAAAACAACAGGCTGAGAAACATCCAAACATCTGCCACTGGTCTGACAACAAACCACAGATGGCTGCTTTCACCTGACTACAGGCGGCCATTTTATGTGACAGACTGGATGTGGAGTGGCTCATGGGCATGGTGGCAAAACAAAACAAAAAAAAAAAAAAACAAAAAAAAAAAAAAGCAAGGACAGAGTAAAGGATAGAGGACAGGTGCTAGATTGCACAGAGACCATCTTAATTTCTACAAGGCCGCCATGACCGGAAGGGGGTGGGGGGTAAGGAGGGAGAGGGAGCGAGCCCATGGCACATGGGCCATGTTCAACCTAGTGGCAGCTGTAGTACCAAGCACCTAAACACAGGCCTCACTGAGGCACAGCAGCCACGACAGACAAGAGAAAGAGGCCCTAAGCCCAACACAGAATCAACAAAAACAATCACTACAGACTTGGCTTCACTCTGGCATGGAGACCAGGACAGGGGAGAGGCAGTCATGACGGCCAGGTATGAAAAAAATGTGCCTTACTATTTCGCAGATCTTACACCTGACAGTCATCTGGAAAGAGAAGAAAAACATGCAGTCTGTTCATATGGGGTCGAGGGGGTTTGTTCATTTGCTAAGAGTGAGCACAGCCTCATTCAGACACTGAGCTGCTATAATCAACAGGTGCACTGGGAGACATGCACACACCTGTCATATTCTGTTTTTCTATTTATTTTATTTTTATTTATTTATTTTCTTATGCATTATAGAGAGAGAAAGTACATTTAACCAAGAAAAATCAGAGATAAAAATAAGGTTTTATAAGTAGGCTACTAAATAAAGTATTCCAGCAGATTATGTAAGAGTTAGTGGGTCACTCTAGACCCAGGACAACTGACTGTCGGCCCCTGCTAACAGGCTCATGGATAAAACTGGTCTCCCTGAGCCACCACAGGCAATTACACCTGATTTATCTAAAGGGCAAGCTCACCTTTGTGAAGCAGTTTTCAGGGGCCTCATGAATCCACACGTTGCAGACCTGATATCTGGTCTTGAACCGATATGTTTTTAAGGAGGCAGTTTGAGCCTAAAGGCCTTGAAGCTCAATCCGCCATGAGGCCACGCTGCTCTGCGTGTTCGGGCGTCACGCACCTGTAATAGGTGCGGACAGATAAACAATGAGCGGAGGGTTTCACCAGCAAAGTGTCCTTTCCTAAAGCACCGCTTAGTGTCTTACCTTTGACAGACTCTGGGCCCTTAGTCCTGCAGACACAGCCTGAACATTGTTCAGGTGAATAATGACGTTTTGTCTGCAGGTTTCCCGGTTTCTGCCTCAGCACCTGCTGGCTCATTTCTTCTTCTTCGTGTTTAAGGGCAGCTAGGTTCCGACGTCAAGACGCTGTTTGTTCTTTATCTGGCTACAAACCGACTTGTTTGGGCCAACGATGGAGTTTCGGGTTTGGTTGTGCTGCTTCAGGCCGCAACATGTTTCTGCGGCGGACTCGGCAAACACCTGAGCTCCTGCCGCTCAGGATTTAAAAGGGCGTGATTGACGGCCACGCCCGCTGCGCTCGGATCCTGGTTGATGATTGGCTCAGGCTTTTTCATAGGTAGTTTCCTTAGTTATCCTATCAGATTATTAATAAATTCTAAGGCTCAAAGAAAATAAAATTGTTTGTTATTAGATTTATAAAGGAAACACGAATGATAGAGCATCTAGAAGAGATAAGGTTCATTTGGAACCAGTCCATGTCCAGGTTCCAGCTCAGTGGCTGGTGGTAATGCACCCTAGCTGGCTTGCAAACCGCCATTAAACAGCAGCAGAAGAAGAAAACGGAAAATAAAACGCTGAGGGTGACGGATGCATCTGTTTTGCTTGGTTGCCACCTGCCGCCGAAGACGAAGACAAATAAGGTTGATTTGTTTTTTTTGTTTTTTTTCAACATTTCCTGTACATTTTGTCGTCTAATGTCAATTATTATATACGTCAAAGTTCAACTTTTAATGTCCATCACATGTGCAGGTTAGGTTGGTTGGTGTGAATGTGTGTGTGTGTCTCCATTGCGACCATTTTAGTCGCATATGTGACCAAAATAAAGTCAGTGCGACCTTAAAATATATTTGGTAGCACAATAATTGTCATGGTACGACCAATTTCTTTGCTGGCAGAGCTGTAGAGAAAGCTCTTCTGTGTGGCGCTGATGTGCGCCTCTGCGGAAAAAAAATTGCGTCATTGTTTTCATGGCGTCACAACGTGCGTCTTGTGGTAGCGCGAAATCTCCGAAGAAGAGCGCTTAATTGACGAGGACGCTGTAAGATTGTATTTTATTTAGTTATTTATTTTATTTTTAACTTAAGCCTTTGTGCTTTATTAGCGATGTGGTGGCTGTCGAAGCTGATGTGGTTAGTAGTGAATTTCCAGCCCCACAGATGTGAAATTAAAATATTTTCAATAAAGGAAATTTGTTAAATTGTACTGTGCTAAGGTTTTAGGCAATAAAAATACACAAGTGATGCTTTTACCATAAATGACAAATCAGTTAACTCTATACAAAGTGCAGTAAAAGGAATAAAACCTAAATCTACTCCCCTTTTCCCTTAAACCAGCAGCAGTTCTGTTGATTCAGACTGTCCCAATGTGTCTGTCTCTTCATGTGATCCCAGACTAACTCCACATTGCCCAGATCAGGGCTCTGTGGGGGTCAGACCATCTACTGCAGGACTCCTGGTTCTTCTTGCCTCTGAAAATAGTTCTTCATGAACAATGGGCTTGTTGTCCTGCACAGTGGGCTGCACAATGAATCTGGGATCAATAAGACGCCTGATGCTGTTGTTTGATAAGAATCTAAAACATCTAAACTGCCTAAAACTTATGCACAGTACTGTATATATTAGTTATTCTGTTTTTAAAAAAAAATTTGTTTGGTGCTCCTAAACCTTTGATGGTGCTACCGTGTAAAATACAGGGTGTGTACGTTCAGAATAAAAAAGGTTACAGTATAATGTCCTAATCCAGGTTTTCTGCCAGTTTCCTGATTTCCTCCAGCAGCTCGGAGAAAGGCAGCCAACCCTCTGAGCTTTCTTTGTCACAGACCATCAAATGTGAAAACTTTTCATTGTTTGGGCTTTGTTGCATCAGTTTGATGCACATATGCTGCAAATATGCTGTGAGGTACAGATATTTGTCCTTTTCTCATTCAGACGACTCTTACAGTACAACTGATCTTCCACTTTGAGGCATCATCAACAGCCTTGTTGATGCCAAACAGCTGCAAACTGAAGGTGAGTACAAAACCTTTATGTCTCTGTACACACATCCAGAACAATCAGTGCCTAAACACTGAGTGATAGATGTTTACGTTTTTACGTTTTTTGTTTTTTTTTTCCAGAAAATTAATCTCCAAATTGCCTTCTGCTCTTTGCCTTTGTGGTTGTGATCAGTGCAGGACAGTGCTGCAGAAGCTCAAGGTAAAAATATGACAAACTGTGATGTAGTATATGTGTGTGTCTGAATATTTGAAGTAATGTGTGCTCTGTCATGGACTGATCTATATGGCGAATAATTGAAGCTAGGGTCCAACAATGGCAGCCAATGGGCCTTCATAGATAGATAGATGGATGGCTAGATAGGTTTATTCAGCATAGAATGCTTAACTTAACTTTAGTTAGTGCTTATAATAAATAAACACTACAATATGCAATAAAACTGTACAAAGTGCAATACGAGCAAATAATGCATAGAGTGAATTGTCCAAGAAGTGTAACTCAGTGTGAATAATACAAGTTTATAAATACTGAAAAATAAAAATGTTCACAGTTCACTGTACATATGTGCAATTTTGTGTAGTTATGCAACGTATCCAGACAATGGAACAAAATAGCTACGAAGCTGTGAGTTCTAAGTGTCTGTCAGACAGAGGAGTGGAGTTATACAGGTTTACTGTATAAAACTACAGCACCACATTAAATGTCAGTAGACTGTTAAAGATTTAATATATTGGAATAAATTAAAAAGTTGGTTTAGTTAATCCTTGATGTGGAACCGTGCCCTCTATCAAACGCCTTGGAGCATTTGTCAGACTAATGAACATGTGGAAACTTTACACTGGGTGAGCTTTGTCCTGTAGCTACATCACAATGTCAATAAACATGCTCAGGAGTACAGATACAGTACTACTACAGTACTTCCCTTTAAGGCATCAGCTTGTCGACAGTTTTGACACCTCCTTTTACCAGAGCCACTGACATGTACTTTGAGTCGGTGTATATGTTGTTGTTTGTGATAATATAGATATGCATTATCAGTCATTGTATAGGGAGGAACATTGACACAGGGGTCGAGGGTTGCAAGAGGTCTGAAGGAAACAGTTTTTGACTGCTTCGTTATGTTGTGTATATATGATGATAAACCCGTTGGGGTTTGTGTCAAAGGGGACTGGAGCCAATACCAGCTGAGGTGGTCAGGAGGTGGGGTACACCCTGGGCAGATCACCAGTCTATCACAGGGCTAACATATAGAGACATTCAAACTAACACTCATACTCAGAACATGCAAACTCCACAAAGAAAGGCCCCAGGTTTGAATGGGATTTTACCCCAGAACCTTCTTGCTGTGAGGCAACCACTTTGTTACTGTGTCACCCTGTCACCACCTAGAAAGAAAGAGCTAGTCAATATATAAGTGGAGTCAATAAAAATTGTATTATTTTGTTCAATAAAACAAAACAAAAACAATCAATTTAAAATTCTTTGGTGACAAAGTGACAAGTGCGTGTTTCTGAGCAATATCATCGGGGAGATACACATATCTTGAGTGGCAGATAAAGTGGAATGACAAAGACTCCATGCGAAGTAATATGAGAAGGACTTATTGTGTAGTAAACTGCTCAAAATGCTTGAAGAATAGCTGAAAAATGTTCACCATCCCACAGGGAAAACATGCTTTCCAACAGAGAAGGAGAAACTGTGGCTTTAAGCTTTTGAAAAGAGAACGATTAGCTTACTGCTGTTTTTGATTATAATATAAGGTCACATGGTTTACATTTAAAAAAAAAAAAAAAAAAAAAAATTACTCATCTAGCTATGCGTGGGTAATTAGAAATGAGGATGTGGCCAGGTTTTTTATGAGCTTTACACCCACACATCTTATTGTTGTGACAACCTTGTTTTTGGCCAGGTAGGACACCTGCCCTGAAGATGCTGAACTCAGAACCCATATTGTAATACTTGATGTCTCACACATGACCATAGGCAACATAATTATATCCATCCAAGGATTTATCAACCCATAGTCTGTCTTCACTTCCTGCCAATATACACATATGAAGCCAAAATATCATGACCATGAGAACTGTCATTTTGCTTTTCTGACACACTCACGTTTGGATTTGTAGTAGGTTTCTGTAATGTTTGTGCTTTTATTTTTTTATGTCTTCTAAAACAAATTAAATTTAGATGTGCTTTCACTTTTGTATGTGTCTTGGTATTGGCACACCCATGCTGGAAATCAGTACACACCTCCCCAGCAGAAGTAACCCTTAATAAGCAGTTCTTTATACAACAAGGTGCTGCAGTGAGAGCTCAGGGTGCCCGACTACTTTATTGCTTACTAATGTTACTTTAATTAAAAAATGTTTAAAAGAAGGATGACTCTGACAGGGAGTTTAAACTGTGAATTGTTACCCAGCCCTACATACACACACCTACAGTACATGAACACGTGCACAAGGTCTTATTATGTAATCACATTTTTTCTACCTTGACTATATTACTTATGAGAGTGAGGTGGAGCTTGTAAGTTGTTTCAAGGAAAAAGAAAGCAAACTACCATTTGCAGAAATGTTGTTTGTAATTCTTCACCACTGTTCATGGGCAAAATATTGAGGTATGTTCATTTACTGTTATTTTGTGTGTTTGTGTTTGTGTTTTACTGTAGCTCTGATCTCTGTAAAATAAGCTACACTGATACTAGTTTAATTTAAAGCATGTGCCATGATAAAGCTGGGAATTGCATTTGGGTGGTAAATAATTTGAGAAACATTTGAAAATTTATTGTTAATAGAACTATCATTTTCCTTTTTTTAACTAAATATAATATAAATTAGATTTTGTGTACTATCTGAATTTGTTTGCCCTAAAGTTGTGTTTTAATGGCATCTCAGTAAAAGTCTAAACTATGGCAAGGCTAGAAAAGGTGGATTGTTTTTCTTTAATTCAGTAAGTAGGTTTTGCCATTCTGTGAAAACCTGAACAAAAAAATAATGCACATTATGTAATAGTTCTAAATGAGCATTTCCTCATTTTATTATTCCCATTGACAACATCATCGGTTATTTTTATGTTACATCATTATGTATGCCATTAATCAGAAGTCCATCCTGTATGTATTTATGACTGGGCTCAAAGGCCAGGAGAATGTGATGCAGCAGCTGACTGCAATCACATTGTAATTCAGAACCTCAGCTCTCTGAAGTAGTGTTTAGTTTTACACTCTGCTAATTTAGTTGGACATGTGAAGTATTTCTGTAGGTGAAGAACATAATCTTTATTTATAATGCTCATGTTTTTTTTATTACATTGTGTTGCTTTACAGAACATGCCACGAGAAACACTGGGGTCCAAATCGAAAATGTCTACATCAGGTTTTCAACAGAAACCTCAAAGCAAAATGGAACATAAATCACATTTCTAACTTTAGTACACAATGTAACGTTTCAGCTGTTCTGTAAATTATCTGAAATTAGTTCCACTTAGAAATGTAGATTCCCTCGCTGCCTCAAAATGTGACATAGATAACATAAAGTTGTGTAATGAGTTCTGTAAAGTAAAACCTAAGTTACAATAACAGGAATTTCTGTAAATTTAATATATTATGCTAAACCAGCAGTTTAGCCACGCAGTCTTTAAAGACAGATTGACTTAAGAGAGCTTAAAGTCTTCGTTTGATGTTAGCAGCTGCTGCCAATTCACAGCAGAGTCATTACAAAGACGACGTCAGAGGTTGCTTCTCGGTTCTGGCTTTGTTTTAATTGTTAAGTGACTGGAACAAATTCTTGGACCTGTTGTAACAACTTAATTATATTGTCAGTTGGTAACATTTAAATTACGCTTTTGAAATGTAGTTTAACATTTTAGATAAAACAACTGATTTAAATTATTACAGAAATTTTGTAACTTTAGCTGCTACTTAAATACATGTTTTTCAGTGTAGAAACACTAACCTTCATTATGGTTGATTATTTAATTATTAGAAAAACAACCATGATTTAATTTAACACATATTAAAGAAAAGTTTCCATAATTAATAGTTAATCTTATTTAAAAGTCGGTTAGATTTGTTTCTTTAAAGTAACTTAACTTTAAGTTAAGTTTAGTGAAGTTTAGAGGCTAATTAATTTATAATTATAAGTCATCATTTGAGGTCAAAGGACCTTGAGTCCAAAAAACTCAAAGGTGTTTTTAAATTCTTTCATTTTTGAGGTTGAAAACAAAAACTCAGCATTGTACGTTGAATTCACTAGAAGTTAACAAAACATAAGTAATTATATTCATTTAATGAGAAAACATTAGTTGAGTTCACTAAATTTCAGTATATTTTACAGTGACAACAAAATGTTAGACTCAGGCAATCAATACACTAAACTGCGATGGTTATTAACCACCTCTGGACTCGTCTTGTATATGGTGGACTTTTGCACAGACATTGCCCTGGTTCTGAAGTATTTTCAAGAGGAACAATATGTCTGGGGGGGTTTGACTCTCGCATTTGTTCTGGCGCCGTTAGTGGTGACACAGATCTTCAGCTGTGCCTGGTACTGGGATGACACGAAGGATGATTTGAAAAACTCACAGGAAAAAACATCAAAAATGTCCAAAGGAAGAATCGTTGCCCTGCACCTATTTGGCCTGGGCATCTTCACTAGGTAGGCAATGTCCAATGATGATATATTGACTGTCATAAATACTAAAGAAGGAACTGACCATTAGTGCTTATATAAAAATCGCATAAATTGGAGTCTTACATTTTGTGACTTGAAATGTGCAGCATGTGCAATGACGTAGTACTATGAAATGTTCAAACTGGATTAACCACATTTAAGCTTCATTGTTGTATGATAAGGTAAAACCCTGCCAATGCATCGTCTCTGCAGCAGAAAATAAGTAACTGCATCTTGCTTGAGTTTGTTGTTGTTATTGTTGTTGTTAGGTATTATCACCTGCTTAAAACAGGGTTCAAAGTGCTTTGGACAACAACAAATTCTTATACAGTGGACGAGAGGAGAGATGTGCACCACAGTCTGTTTTGTATGGCTACTGATCTGAGCATGCTCAAACTGTTTGAGGCTTTCCTGGATAGTGTTCCCCAGCTCCTTCTACAACTATACATAGTGCTGTGCCTAGATGAGTGCACATTCATGCAATGTAAGTACATGTAGAAAGTGTCAATTTTTCTGCATATCCATGAATTTATAGTGTTCTTATGTATACTGCCTGCTCATTTCTTTCAGATGTATCTATGGTTCTCTCCTTCTTTAACATTGCATGGGCCTTGGTGGACTATCGCCGCTGCTTGCGCAGATCCCTCCCTCATATCAGGGAAATGCCCTCTGGCCTCCCAACTGCAGTGTATTTTCTTTACAAACTTTTTACCATCACCAGTCGCATCCTGAGCTATAGCCTCCTCCTCATCCTGAGCACCTACAGCACAATAACCCTCACCATCCTCTGGCTACTGGGAACAACCTGGGCACATTTGCTTCAAACCAACTTTTGCTCATCCAAATGCCTTGAGCTTCTCTACCGGGCAGTTATTGGAGTCATCCTCACGTTCACTTTTTTCAATGTGAAAGGACAGGACACAAAAGTATCCATGATCATCTATTACAGTTTCCACTTTCTGATCAACATTATGGCTCCATTATTGCTGGTTTTGCTGAAGCCAGAGATGCACACTGCCATGTTTTGGCTGATAATCAGTGGCTTAATCTTTGGAAGTTCAGTGCTGGGACTAATAAGTCTTGCGTTATATTACATCTTTCTGCATCCCAGAGGGAAGTGTCAAGCGGCAGATGAGGTGGATGGCCTTGGAAAAGAAACAAAGAGCACAAAAAGAATAAGACATTTTTTGCAGCCTTGATTTTTCAATCACAATCTCAAATCTAAATCTTGTCTTCACATTGTGTTCTCTGTAATTAGACTGTATATTACTGCCACTGGCTTCTGAGTTGAAGTTTGATTTCTCGCCATTGGTACTAACAGCCAGGAAAAATAATTATGTAATATAATTTGTTACAGCTAATACAATAGTTTTGTCATTCATATATGTATATGAATGGCCTAATCTAGTGCATAGTTGGGGTTGTCTCCTCACAATGCTTACAGCAAAGAGGAATAAACATTAGACTGATAATATATTTTAATAAAATCGTTTTACTAGTTTTCCCACATTTTTGTGTTAGATTTTATATCCAGTAATTTCTACTCCAATAATTTCACCTGGTCTCTCACAGCTAGAAGGTATCTTGTTCATAGAGCAGATTATTTACTCTCTGTAACACACATGATAAACACAGGGTGGCGCTATTGTCTAGGTTGACTTTTCTAGGTGAGGTACCACTGTAACAAAAGTTAGTGATGAACTTTTCCATATTTAGAGACCCCTAATATTTTTATTCTTTTCATACTTACTTCAAAACAGTGAATTCAGTTTGGTGATGATGAAAAATGATGAAATGTTTAATTATTCCCCCACAACAAAAGGTGCAGTATCTAGTACACATGCAGACAGAGACTCAGGCTCTTGCTCAGTAGAACTTTACAAGGACACATGGTCACAAACAGAGGCTTAAGTGTTGTTTCTTCTGTTCAAAGTGGATGTCTTATAACCAACATCATCTCATGGATCTTGAATTAAACTATAAGCAGGCAGATCTTTCACCCTAATCATCCAAAAAAAAAAAAGTGATGGTAGAAAGAAACAATGAACACAGGAGTAATGAGCTAAAGAGAAAAAACAAATCAGTGCTAATTATGTTTTGACTGCAAGCAAAAATGTTGTATGAGTAAAGTAGGAGTGCGTAGGACACTGTGTGCGCGCGTGTGTGTGTGTGTGTTGGTGGGTGTGAGCTCACCTGGGAGGAATGCTGGCAAACCACAGGGTCCAGAAAGCATAATGCTTGTTGGCTCTCAAATAAGCACAGCCTCACAGCCCCTTCTTTTAATTTAGTCAAACTCAGAGCTTTGTGACTTGTTTATTCTAAGAGGCCACTTAAACTTTCATCTGTCAGTTGTGCTCTGTCAGAGACACTCCATAAAATGGCAAATTTAAGTGAGCAACTTGTATTGGAGAGGAAATGAATCACTGCCAGGTAGTTTACCGCACAAAATTCAGTTTTACTGTGGAGCTTTAGTGGAAAGACGTAAAGTCTTTGATTCTGACCGATGAAATGTGTTTTCTTCTATGTTCATCTATGCACATAGATGAACATAGAATATTAATGTGATGAGATGGGCATATCTCGAAAATTTGCTGACTGCGTGTTTTGTCTTTGGATCCCCCCCTTTCTACTGTATTTTTCCTTGACTAAAGTGGACAAATGTGATGTAAACCTGCCAAAGGGACTTTTATTGGGAGAACATGCATGTGTCTTGGGCTGGAGTCTTAAGAAGTCTCTGCGTCTATGTCTTCCTTTGCCTTAATGAACTACACACAGTTCTGGCAGTGACTCGCCACTGATATCATTGCCAGGGACAAGTCACCAGCCAGTGTAATGAAATGTGCTAAGTAAAGTATTACCTTCCCCTCGCTCAGAGAAAACAACCATAGGAAGACATCTGGTGTTGACTACCTCTCTGTAATTTCCTCTTTTGGTATTGAGAGTTTTATACTCCGTAATCTCTCACTCTGATCTCACTGCAGCACACCTCTGCAAAGGCTGGTGGCATGGTGAGAGCATGGTGAGAATCTGAGAAACTAAAACTAAGTCAAAGATGGTATCACACTGAGCAAGATGAATCTCTGGCACACAAGAGGCCACAGATAAAAGCACTATTATATTCTCACAAACATACGAGAGAACAAACGTGCAAACACCAAACCACGTAAACTCACATAACTATCAGCAGCTCACTGTTACGTGATTGAATAGGGTTTGCATTTACATAAGCAACCTTGACCACTGACTTCTCCATAACCATCTGACTGTCTTATCTTTTTGTTTTCTATCACCACATTGTGTTACAGCCGGCCAGGAAGAGGAATTCCCTGTGTACACCATCTCCACAATTTGTACACAGTAAACCCAGAGAGACAGGCTGTTTTTCATTAGGGCTTCAAAGTCTATATAAACTATGATTAATGAAGCTTAGAGATGCTGTATGTCTTTAATTATTATGACTTGACTGCTGCACCAGTGCCTCAAATGCATTGGTAATTTTGACGATCCATCTGCCTTTCTGACATGGCAGCTTCCCCTCAGTCATTGGAGAATTCCCTCAATGTGGACAAGGAATGGAGGGGAGTGATAAAATCCCTCGTTTTGCAGTGGCACAGACATTTCTTTAATCACTGTACATGCACAAATACAAATTAGTTTGGGCAGTGACAGATTGGAGAGCAGGCTGAGGATAATTACATGCAGTGGGCTGGTGTGTGTGATCAGAGTGTGGCATTGCATTACCTAGAGGGTTCTGTAAATAAAGTCCTCATGTAATGAATGGGGATATTGTACTATACTGGGTACAATAGTTCTACCATTGTTACTATTTGGATTTCTGCTCCAGGATAGCTGTTGGTGTAGTATCACAGGAAGTGAGACAGAGAAATCAATGTAGGCTTAAGCAGAAAATACTCTAGATGAGGTCTGTTGTTACCATAAATCTGACACAAGGTACCAGTTACCCAACAGTAACTAGGGATATTCTGTAGAGAATTAGCTTTAAGTGGGGTATATTTTTATTCTCTGGAGTTAATTTTGATCTCAGCCCACATAGTGGAGCTAGTATTGGTTAGATTTTGATGATAGAATGTCAGATTATTATAAGAATTCAGTAAATACCTTTTAGGTAAACATTATTATTTTAGTTTTATTGAGGTGGAATTTGGAATAAGTTGTATGATAACCCTGGACCACCCAGTGCAGCATAGATGTAGCATTAACTCAGGCTCTCAGATGTGAAAAGTTCCTAAACTTTTTTGCATCCTAACAAGTTCAATGTGTGATATATATATATATATAGTGTGATCTGCAGGAATGGAATATAGTATTCATAATTATGTTGTCATCATTATGTAATTACCTTAAAATGCCAACAGTTGCATTTTCTTAGTCTTAGAATAAGTCCCTCTGGGACGAGGGGTGTTGAGAAGGATGCATTTTGCAATTTGACCACCAGATGTTGCTAGATCTTTCACATTTTACACATTGCACCTTTAAAGGTTGACTGAGCACAGTCTAACGTGGTAGCTGCCAGAAATAACTACCGTCCTGTAAGGCAGTCGTTAGAGCAGATTCTTTGGGGAGGTGATGTTTGGTGTTATTTTAGGTTTAACAATTCTTGCTGAGGAAGAAAAGTGTAATAGTTAATGGTCTTCTGCATTCTCTTTTTCCAGCCATGACACAAATTCAACATGGAATTTCTAAACATAATTATATTTTAGCATAGATAAACTTTTTTGGGCATATTAATTTACTCTTTTTCATGACTTAACTAGCATAAAAGCTTCACTAACATGCCATCTTAACATATTATTACCCTTCACCATTTCTGTTGAGAGTCAACTGAAACGGACTCTGGCACCAGTGAAACAAACTATACTCTATTCTACATCTTGTTCAAGCAATGAGATTCAGAAACACTGAGCAAAGAGGAAGCTCATTTGTATAATCCTCATTTGGTGCAGCCGGTTTATGTTTCACAGTCATGGACAATCAGTGAGCACTAACATAATAGTGCTACCCATCCTAGCCCTCACACACGGTCTCAGTCGCGCAGACATACACACAGATAGAAAACAGAAGCCATGTTTGTGTTGGGCACTCTCCCACAGCACACAGGATGATGGATTATGGAGTGTTCCTGTTTATTTATGCTATGCTGGGGGGAGGAATATGGGCAAAGACCTCATGCATTCAGCCTATTTCTTGCAAATACAATCAGCCATAAAATAAAATTGCATATTATGAATGAGCAATAGGTTCACACACATACACACACACAAGGGGTACTGGGCTGCAATCGAACACTCACGCTTGTATTTTTGTGGGGGAAGCTTGTCTTGATTAACCTGGCCAGGGGAACCCGACATGTTTTTCCTTTTACGTCATGGCCTGTTCCCTGAGTGGCTCAGTGGAAGCCATCAATTCTAGTTTGTCTGCAGTTTGTCTGTTTGAATTTTTTGCTAATCTGTACTATTCATTGATGGCTTGTTGGGCTTGTACAGGAAGTGCTGAGTGAAGACTGTGGTGTTATTTTTTTACTCAGACATCATCGATCATGCTTTCTTTTTCTTTTACAAAAAAATACTTCTCAGTGAAATCACCTTTCCGTGTCTTTAAGAATAAAAATTCTAGCGATTTGAAAATTTTCAGGGAATATGTTTTGTTTCCCCATAGATTTCCTAATCAGTTTTTGAACTGAAGAAAGACAAGATTATCAGCATGATCCGGTAAAACAGTGAGGAGGTGTAGAAAACATCTGTGACTGTGTCACTATGGGGAACAAATACTTTTCTCTCATACAGCTACGTTCAGTGCTGCGTACACTGCAGCTTATCACCCCCTTGACAATTTTCTGTTTCTCTCAATATGAGAAGGTCCATAGAGCTTGAGTGGAGGAAAGATGCCATGCTTGATTATGACAAGAGGTCAGGTCTTTGATGCTGGTACGGTAAAATTTGTTATATGTTAAGCCAGTGCTAATGTGATTATGGACATTGATCCATTAAATCTACTGTAAAAATGCAGCCTGCAGTAGTTTTGAACTCGATACTTAAGAGAAATGTGAGAGGTACTGTGAAACATTAAAGACGCTTTGATGTAATATTTAACCCATCTGCAGCAAACGGGGGGAAATGTCCATAAAATGCATTTTGGGTCAAAGTAAGAGGGACAGGCTGGTGTGAGAAATGGGATGTGTGATTTTCTCTCTGGTCTCTTAAAGTGCCATTGTAGTGTGGGCATGAAAAGGGGCAACTGCCTGTCATGATTACTCTGGACGACATTTTATCGGGGCAATAAAATCAGGCCTTGTGTGGGTGGAATATGCAGTGGAAAGTCCCCAAATACTGGGATCAGTCTCTAAGTCTGTCACCTCACTCCTCATGTTATTTTAGGCTAATCATTTTTTACATTTTACAAAATCGCCTGCAAAATACATAAAATGTAGACAGTATCTACAAACAAAATTGACTCTTTCAGATTCCTTGTCTAACTAGATTAAAATCTTGCTTTTTTCCTGTTTAGTCTTTAGTGTAGTTATTTACTCCATAGCTTATAGAAATCAAATATATTCCTAACAATTGCATTGCCATCAATATAATCAATTTAATATATTGAAATTAAAAGCAGGGTTTTAGCTCTAGCTCTCTAGCTCACTGCATGCTGTTTTTACAGACATTACAAGAAAGTTGCATTTTTTTCCCCCTCCTCTCTAAAATCTCTTTACCAGACCATAAAGAAATGCCATGGCTTAATTTAATTGTGGCTTAGCAATAGCTTCTAGGAAGCTATTCCGCTTTTTTTCAAAATGTGTCTTTCTCACTTTGTAATGCTAATTTGTTCAGTTCTCTGGATCTGATAACATGTACTGTACAAGACCACTACAAATGTACTGTATGAGATAGTCCTCAGTTTTATCTGATGTTATGAGCCTGACATGAACACTTAATGTGTAACTGATATAATGTTGCATTAACTCTGTCATTGTCTGAGATTAAACGTTTCATGATTGATTAAAAATGAATTGTTATACAGCACTCACATCATTAACCAATTCTTGTCTTACATCCTCACAGGTGTGTGCTGTCAGAGACATTTTTACTTGAGGAGTCAAACTGTCAACAATTTTTACATATTCACAAGGCCAGAAATTCATAATCTACCTCCACCCTAGATAAAAAGAAATACAGGCCAGGGTCAGATCAATTATGGTGCCTGTCAAAAACCTGGTCAGTGTGGTATCTTGTTGAAATTGTCATAGTGCACGGCCCTTCACTCTAGCCCATAATGCAACAAAGGTGCTGTGCCCGAGTAATCTCCTTAAACAGGCTCCCTGGCAAAGCCACAGGTTCACTCCTGGGCCCCAGAGCCTCTACCAGAGGAAACTACACCCTCCTCAGATTCCAACTCAGATAAAGCATGCTGATGACATCATAGTCTTCCTTGTTTTGTAAAAAACATCCCAGTGGTCTTCCCTTATTAGCATGTGCACTGTAGCAGGCATCAGGAATAATAAGTGTTCTCTCTCTCCAACTGACTATTTGGATTGAAACCACAGCACGCTAGGCAGCAGCCAAGCTAAATAACAGTCGGGGGAAGATGGTCAAAGCATCACAATTAGAGGCAGTTTCTTTTGCATTCTGCCCTTTCCAGAGGTACTGCAATACTATAATTTGCACCAACGATATTTGAGAGTTTATGTTGTTGGAGAGATCTGCGGAAAATTTATGAAAGTTTGAGATAGATGAGTGGTCAGAGGTGATGCTGGGTGAAAGGTGAGCAGTAAACTAGAAATGATATGAATGTTTGTTTTTTTTCATCAGAAAACTACTAGAATTAGACAAAACTCATTTGAGTTTTTTATGAAATTCATGGAACATAAAGAGCAAAGAAGCAAGAATGAATGAAGTGTGTTGCTCTTAAAAAAGCAATAGGGAACTCAGAGAATCCCATGTGTCCCAATATTAACAAATTATTCTGTGATAGGGGCTCTAACTTTGACTTATGTTTATTAGTGATCATTTTATAAACCATGTGAAGCAAAAGCAGAATTTATGACACCCAAGGGTTCTGTCCCAGCCATATAGACCATATATACCATGAGAACACTTTCTGGCAGGCACATGTGGGATTTCACCCTACAGACACAAAACTGCACATGCAGCTTCAGCAGCATCGTAAAGCTCTGTTTGGGATTGTTCACGTGTGCACTGGGACTGTTGTGTAGAGCAAAGATGCAAAAATAAAGGTTCTCTACTAAGAATACTGTCTCCCACACCTTAATTGGACCTTCAGATTTATTATGACAAGGTAAACAATTATTGCACTATGATATCTGCAGTATTTTTATTCCTGCTGCTTCATAAACAAACTGTTAATGTACATTTGTTTTCTGAACATTTGAACCAAATATGCCTATTAAGAAAGTTATGAAACTATTATTATATTATTTTCCATTATATCCCCTTATCAGAAAAATTAATATACAGCAGGAGGACAGTGTTTTAATACTGTAACATTTTAAATTATTTTATGCAACCACAACAGACCTATAAGCATATGAGAGGTAGGCAAAAATAATGGGAATTGTTTAAAAAAATGAAATTCAAGCCTGTCTTTCACAAATAATGATCAATAGGACTCACAAAATGATATAAGACATATAATTACATATAATTTGTAACATAATTCCTTTCACAAAAGAATAAGATTTTCCATGATTATTTATTTATAATTCTTTATTATTTAAACTTCCATTATGTAATTTGGAATCCGTTTTCTTTATATTTATAAGCAGGTTGCGGACAATTCTCAGCATATTCCCGAGCAACAATATGTCATTTCATATAGGCCGGTATCTTCCCAGTAGGTGGCGGTATAGATACATGGATTCTGGTGCATCTATAGTAGTTAAGCTACGGCCTACCGGCTTTTCCAGTCAAAGGCAACCCCTGTCTGAGCAGAGGCCAGCGACTGGAGAGCCACCTGATCCGGTCTCATCATCTCTGTCCTCATCACCACTCTGCACCACGCTTCAGTAGGTCTCAGTTAAACTCTCCTTTGCTTAATTACATTTTTAATAAGTAGGTTTTAGAGCATGCACGGGTTCAAGCTGCGGCTTTGACGGAGAGGTTTTCTTAACTATTATAGGTTTGATATATAGGTGTTAATATTAAATGTAGGTATAAATAATGAAAATTAAAAGTTTAACAAAAATGTACCGCAGAATTAGGCCAATATTACTCTTTCACTAATGTCACAGTTATCACGCTAACTGTGAAAACAGTAGGCTATCACCATGATTTATACTGTACGGCCTCATGTCTGCAGAGCCAACTCCATTATCAACATAGTTACTCCTAATTACTACAACAGAATAACCATTTGATTTTTCTGTTGTAACAGACTATAAAAAAATTGAGAAAAGCCTTAGGCCTGTATTTGTTGCTGCATGCCACTATAGGTGACAAATAATTTCAGAGTAAAACTGAAAAAATGCAAATTCACACAATTACAATTAATTACAATTTAATTTGTACTAAAATAGACCAGTCTTTTTAATTACTTTATCTAACAATCTGATAGTCTGTTATAACATTTCAATGAAATTATAAACCTAAAAATCAAGGAAACATTTAGTAATATAACATTTACTATTATTATTATTATTATTATTGTGGTTGTATAAATTTTACACCCTCAGCCCGTCAAAGTAGTTGAATAATTTATCACAATATAATCTATTGATTGACTCTAGAGAAAAAAGTGATCTGTGTGCAACTCTCTGGTGTGGAGCAGCACGGGCAACAGCAAATGTCTCACTCGGAACAGTAAGAGATCAATAGGCCTAATTTCAGGGGTATGGGGGGTAAATCACATGACGGCAGATTCCAAGAGACAGGCAGCAGGACAGGGAGAACCTCAACACTAAAAGGACTATTGTGTTTCAGGACAGTGAGAGCTTCAGGTTTCATACTTAAAAAGAAGTGCCCACAATTAATGTAACCGGAAAATTACAGTTGGTAGATGGATGTCTACAAGTCAAAGCTGGCCTATACAGATTTTTAAAAAATGTAATTTATTTTTTAAGAACAGTGGAAAATTTAAATACATGCATGCTGATATGTCTTACTGATGTACATTAATAAATGTCACCTTTTCCATTTTTAAAAAAACAGTGTCAAAAAATTATATTTACAGGAAAATTTAAAATTACACAAATGTAAAATGGCTAAAAATGGCTTTCCTCTCTTGAGTCAAGTCAGTCACAGATATTTCCCAGCTTTCAATAATGTTCCTACCTGTCCTGGAAAGTGATAAAGCTCTCTGTTTCACTCACATGCCTTGCCAGGAAGTGACGGCCTAGTGCTCCTACTTAATGTTTTCCACACGGTAGGTTGCGCATGACAGACGCCAGAGAATCAGCCCTCATCACGCTGCACACTCAGACACACACACACACCAGTACTATCTATCAGAGGGATGCTACACTAGGTCCATCACATCTCAGTCTTGCCTGTGTTTGTGTAAGCTTGATTTTCACAACTGGAAAGTAATAGCCATCTGCCCAAGAGTGCTGGAGGTGTATCATATGTGAGCAGGTAACCAACGGCTGTGAAAATCACACACATTTGGTCCTGAATTCCTTTCTCTCTTCCTTTCTTTTACAGATTCACACACACACACACACACAGTTGCCGCAAGAGCCTGAAGGAGAAGGGGAGAGAGAGGATGAAATGCAGTTCAGGCGCCGACCTGTCAGAAACTCTTACACTGGCAGGACATACCAGACGGAGGAACATGGCATTGATGATGGTGATGATTTATTGGTCTAATATCTGACAAACTCACAGTACAAGAGGTTTCTATCTGCTTAATAGGGGCAGACATGAAGTGGAAAGTGTAGACAATATAAAAAAAAAAAACATTCAGGAAAAATGAAATGTGTTTTTTATAGAAATATATCACATTGCTAAAGAATTTTTTTTAGAGACTGTAGTACTACAGACACACAGATGACAGACAGACCATGTAGATCAATAGAGCCAGGCAGCCTGTTCAACATAAATCCAGACTGTGCGTATGATCAGACTGACAGGTGAGTGGAGTCAGTCAAGTCTAGTTTAGCAGCATTCCCAGGCCTCGTCTCCCCAGGTACTGTGGGAAGGCAAACCCCCACTCGGCCTCTCATCACAGGGCGTGTGCGACCCTGTGATGACATATGACCTCTTCAATGGCCCTCCCGAGCCACATCTGTCATTTCCCACATTCATGGTCCCATTTTCATCTCAGGGTAAGCTGGAAATTACAGGAAAGAACAGTGAAAGCATCCTCTTTCCACCCATACAAAGTCAATTTCAACAGTGGATTTTTGATAGGAAAAAGTAAACAAGATTGTAAATATGATTGTGTTTATTTTTGCAACATACAAAAAGTTTATTTATGGGCATTTCAGTCATTTTATTGTTTTAAATTTAATGTTTCAAAGTAACAGTTTTTTAAAATTCAGCATTTAAGGTTTGTGAAATATTTAACTCTTTTTGGCATAAACAGGGAACATTCCCACATCCATTACTAATTGAAAAAAAAAGTCCACATCTCATTTATTCAGAGCACATAGGGAGTGCTCATTTATTCCCTGGGCTGTCTGTAATGGTCTAATTACCCTCTAAAAGCTTCTCCATTGGCGACTGCGTAATGAGGCCCCTGTAGACTACAGGTTGACATAAGACTGCCTTTAGCCTACCCCTATTGCACCTTAACCCCCCTGCTCTTGCTCCCCCTCCACCATCCGGCCTCAAGGACCGACCAGCAGTGGTCCATCTGCACAGGACAGGGTGAGTGCAGGCAGAAACCATTGAACTGGAACATACAGGAGAAGTCCTGACAAGATAAAGATATCAGGACCAGACAAGGGCAAAGGAACATATTGATGAAGAGGGCCTCTTTCAGGGCACGCTGACACCAGATACCTGCTATTTAAAACAGTGGTTTCGCTTGCTCATGGATTTGTCCATGCTGCAGTGCCATAACCTAACATGGAGCGCCACAATTTCTATCTTTCTTTATCTCCTTTTCCTTCTACCTTCTCCTCCCTTTGTATCCTCATCCTCTCTGACGTAACCTTCTTTTATACAGTGTCAAGCAGGCGAACACAGTCACCTCTGTAACTGCTAATGCTGCTGACATAAAGCTCCATCCTTGGCCACTAATGAAACTGGAATATGTTTTATGGAGTTCCAAACTGGATCCCATTAAAACAGTACTCCCCTATCTGCCTCAGACTCTTCCTCATGGCTCGATTCAGAGTTAACCATTAGTGTTGCTCTAGTCTTTCAGTGTGACAGGGGCCCCAGCTCAGGCTTGTCTGGCTGAGGGCCAATGCCCCTCTGAGGATGGATGCTGAGACGCAGTCTGCCCATTGGCCACGCATTATGTGAGTGGAGCCAAGTGACAGTGAGTCTTGAGCAACAGCTGAAACGCGAGTATGAACATATATGGGGGAGGATTCAGTCTGGTTTAAGCTCTGCCTAAATCTCACAAAGTTGAAAACAGTATAATACGTGGGAGCTGCTGTAGCTGCTGTCTATTGAAAACATATAGTTTTTAGTACCAGTTATTTTGTGTCAATTTGAATCTTTGCTTTTGGATCATATGTGGTAATACGCATTCAGAAAACTTTAGGTAATATGAGTCTTTTGTGAAAATGTGTATTTCTCATTTGTATTATACAACAGTAAAGCACAAAAGCAGAACAAATACTCTGCTCGGCAAAGTGTCCATAAACTTCAATTTATCCATTTTTTTAACATGAAACTGATATTATTATTTACCAAGGTAGCATTTACCAATTTAAATATATAATCAATGTGTGTTGCAATTATAAGGAATAAAATGTTGCAATCTGCTGAAAATAACATTTATTGAATGTCCTAACATTCTCCTCGTCCTAACTCTGAGCTCATCCTTATCTAAAATGTTAAAATGATTGGATCTGCTCAGTCTAAATGCATTCAAGGTGGAGAGAAATAATAACCTATCAAGAATTTCTGAGTGAATCCAATTTTTTTTTTGTTTTGTTTTTTCTTCTCGAATGTTTAACTTTTGGAGCCTTCATTTGCTAAGAAAATCCTACATAGCTTCATTAGGAAATTCAAAACAACTAGGATTTCTCAAGTGGATTTGATTTCACCTTAATATTTCTTTATTGCATTTTTGCAATATTCATCTGTCTCATTAACTGACTCCATCCTTCTACAGTACACTGGACCTTGCTCCCTCCCCCCCCCCCTCCCCAGTGACTGGCCCCTCCCACGTCACCAAAACCCATTATAGCCCCTCAGTTCCTTTCCCCATCACCAGCCCTAGTCTTCACTTCTGCCCCCTCCTGCCACATATCCATGTCCCTGCCTTGTCACACCCCTGCACTGATGAATGGTTGGGGTCACTGGTTCAGCTGTGGAGTTCAAGCCTGCGGGCTCCACAGACTCCCCACTTCTGTCCTTTTGCCCCCCCCCCCGCCCACGTCTTTTACTGCTCCTGCTCTCTCCTACTGCTTGGATGAAAACAGTGTCAGAAACCAAAGCTGGCTGCTCAGCTGATAAAACTCATAACTCTCCCCTCAGCACCCACTGTCCCCAACACCCACCGTTAGCACTTTCATTCCTCACTGGGCCCTCAAACAGTCCCAGTTTACTGGGGCCACATAAATCATTGCAATGGTCAGGCTTGGCCTAGAGTCAGGCCTTACTTCATGTTAAACAGATAGAGGCAGGTCAGTATCACTGCATGGTGAGGTATCTCTTTATAATGACTCTGTCCGTGGGTGGCTGTATGTGTGTCTGTGAAATGCAAATACGTTTTCAGTATTTTTTTTTAAAAGAACTACTCGACTTTAATATGGCTTTTGAGTCAAATCAGTACAATTACTCTTGCTACCTTTGGCTGAGAGTTGCATTAGTTCACTCTGTGGTTTGTGTTCGTTGCTGTTTACTTTCTGTTTTCTTCATCTCACATTTGTGGAGTTCGGGCCTTGTAGCGCCTGATCACCCCTGTCCTAGCAATTCCAGAAGAGGAGTATCTGGAGAATCTCAACTCTTCTGGACTTGAATCTATACTGACACACACTCTACTCTTATGCTAATCACAATGTTTAGGAACACTGAACCTACAAGGGGGTCGGGAAAGAGCTGGACATATTTGGGTGGGAGACCCGATGAATTCCAGTAGTTTTGAAACATGGCAATTATCAGCATTAGCCTGCACCTCGACCCTAACCGCCAAAGTGAGCGGAAATAGCAGCAATCAGGCCAGATTTCCCTCAGAGATGCTAGATGGGCTGAACACACACATCCCAGAGACATGGGCCCTCAGTCAGGGAGGGAGAGCAGAACCAGAGCTCCGTGAGCCCCTGACAGATGGGAGCTGAGTGGGGCAAGTCCTGGGGCCGACAGCAATGTTGCCAAAATTGCTCTTGGATTGACTAACAATTAAGATATCAAAAGAGATCACGGCAGCTCACTGACAGCTGCTTCAATTGTTTGCACCTGCTCCTCTGGTGTTCTACACATGTCTGGCATGGATTAGGTCGACTCGTGCTGGCCACATTTCACCTTTCCACAAGTGATTTATTCCACTATCATCCTTCTGTCTCTCTAGCTTGTTGAACACATCCCCTTGTTCCTCTCCCATTAAGAAGATGGTGGGAAGTAGGGTAGGCGGGCATCATTATCATTAGTAACATTGTGTATCTCCCATTTCTTCTTGCACTACTGTTTAACTGCTGCAGTGTGATAGAACCACACATGATCTTAAACACCACCTTGTAAAACCTTTGTTTGCTAAACACTTTTAAGTAAATGTTTGACTGCTAAGCTGTCGTGTGCACATTCAAAAGGAAATCTTTGTGTGGCACACTGCTGCCTACCTCAGAGTTAGGGGTGGACGGGAGAACCGATTGATGTGGAACAGAACCAGTCCAATTTACTAGACCCACTCTGCTGTACTGCAAGTAAATAGAACACGGTACACATGCAGCACAGGCAGTATTAAGGTGTTATGATTGTTTAAGTAAAGAAATATGTTAGTCTCTTGTTGAGCATCATTGCCTTTCATCCTCTAACATCTGTTCATGGAGAAGAACAGCTGAAGGATAAACAGCGAGGTGCACCTGGTAGAAATGCACTGATCAGAGAATATGCACACATACAGTGTATACATGAGGTTGGATGTACAGTACACACAGCTGTGTGTTTGTATTTGTGAGTGTGTGCATATCTGATTATAATGCACACGGTTCAAACACGGCAACTCTCTCCTATTATCCGTCCGTCGGCTTTAGGCTCCATTAAGATTACTCTCCCCTGAATGCACAATAACACTAGTATTTGCCTGTGTGCTGTTATTGTCGAGGACCATAAAGTATGGCCTTTATTTTTTTTAATCCAAGCTTCCTCTTTGTGTGTCTACATTGTGTATGCTTGTGTGTACCAACAATGTTGCTTATGAATTTGTAGACAGTTGATTACAAAAAAAAGAACACGAATATAGGATGTAGAGGTGGCAGCCAAAATACCCAAGTGCACCACACAAACACGCTTCTTGTGTGGGAGACAAGGCCAGTTGTACCTAGTGCCAACCCCACTGGAGCCAGGCCAGTCCCACTGGACTTTCTGGATCATATTCTGGTGTAGGCTGTTGTGCCTGGTTGGTACCACTGTGTAACTTTAGCTCAGTTTCTGACACAGTACAGGTATGTCCCTTGTGACCCAGATTACCAGGGGACTGTGTAAACAGCCCTGCTAATCTGAGGAAGTATCCTGTCGGCATATTTGTGAAACCTACCTCAGCAACAGGTTTAATATTTCTTTTGGAAAACTATTGTATATATATACAATAGTTATATATATATATAATTTTTTATTTATTTTTTTAATTCCCTGTTAGTGTCACTTAGAAAATTACAGACATGTAGACAATTTTCATGCATGTGTTTCTGCATAATATTTGAACTATTAAAATTTGGCATAATTGCATTTGCATATAAAAATAAATAAACTGAAAATGAAAAAAACAACCCAATAATTCTGTCATATATTACTGTTTTGCTTAGTATACACTATAACAAAACATGTGTAAACACATAAACAAATACATTTAATTAAACAGTGTTTGTTACTGTACAATATGTCTGTTTCCTGGGTCCTAAAATGCAGACTATCCTTCTGATGACCTTAACAAAATCTCTGTATCACCTATCTTACCTTTTGTCATGGAGAATTTGGCTTCTTGCGTCTTTAAGTCACTTTAATCTGCTAACAGCTTGGGCATGGGCCACTTGGTCATTTCTTTGGCTCTCTTTCCATTGTCCGATATGTCATCTCCTGGCAGACACTGTTTAGATATTAATGGCTGCATGATGAGATGGCCTCCTTACAAGGCTCCCTTACTGGATAATTGATTGTGTAGTGAATGACATGATGTGGTTCAGGTTTAGGTTCAGGTTTAGCTGCTCTACATAGAAGTCTTCATCAACTTTTTTTCTTTCTGACATGCTTTTTTTTCGAGGTAGCAACTTTATCTCCAATTAACAAATGAATGTTAATGTTGTTACTGATAAGATAATAAGATAAGATATGATTAAAAAAAAAAACACCAGGGTAAATTTCACAGGCATAAAAACACAGAAAAAGACAACAATCTAGAGAACAATCTATAAATGGAGAAATGACTGGAAAATAATGACAAATATAAATAACACAATTAAAGAATTATTCTTACTATGGAGAGCGAACAAGTTTAAAAATCTCAGTGTAGTTCCTTTGATGACTTTTCTGTTGCAGTAACTAATCCCAAGGCCAAATTAGTGAAGTAATGAGCATGTTTTTCTGACGTGAGTGTGTTTATACGAGCACAACTCTAGCATGTAAAGAGAGACGCATGGAGGCACTCCTCATCCTTGGAAAAAAGTAATTAAGGATCTCTTGAATTTTTTTTTCTTCAACTTGCAGCCAAAGAATGTAGCTTTCTGTATGTCAGTCGATCATCGCTGCAACTTGACATCCTGACCCAGACATTTAATTTATTGATCTTCATTTTATTCGGATGTAAGGACCTTTTGCTCTTTTAAATTAATCCAGGTTAATTTGGCCAACCCCCATCCCACCCAGCATGAATGGGCCCTCTGTTGGGCAAAGCTGGCTCTTGGCCACCCAGTTTTATGGGAATCTGCAGTGAATTAGAAAATCTGTCAATACGAGAGGAGCTGCACTGCACAGATATGCTGTGTCACTCCACCTGTAAAAGAACTGCTCTTTGTCCATTATCTCCCAGGCTTACCTGAGGAGAGTTAACCTTGAGGTCAATAACATCTCCATGGTGTTTCATGACTGGCTGGACCTGGGCTGGGGGTCTGAGGAGAGCCATTGTTAACACAGGGGCTACAGACCCACACTTCCTCCCTCTTTGGCTCTCCCCATCAAATACCTCTGGGAAACAGATCTGTAAAGACCCGTGATGGAAGTCATAAAGATGTGATCACTTTCACAGGAAACAGCAGCCACTGTACTAGTTTGTCTTCATCAAGGTTAATATAAACACATGATTTCTTTAAATGAAGTTACAGCGTCAGGGTATATTCCTGTAGGATGTAATTTCTTGGCATGTTTCAGAACTTTTACCTGGCTAACTGTATGAATTAAATCTCATAATTACACAACACTACACTAATATTCGATCCATGAACCATGCTGTACCCCTGAGACCAAGGATGTGGAACATTTGGCTGCATGCTCTCTTCCTCTTCCCCATCTCATGTGAGTCATGCTCTTCTCTCGCGTGGTCTTTGTGGTAATGCAATTTGATGCATCCTTGATTGGACAGAATTTACCTTTTCATATCTGTTCCTCTCCCCCTAATCATCTACATGGCAGAAATAATTATCAGATTGTACTGTCGGAAAGTTTTAAGACAAACACTGGTTTGTCATTCTTTCAGTCTAAGCCCTGCTTGGGTAACAGAAAAAATATGTATGCAGAGATAGAAGTTGGCAGAGACAGAATTAGGATGAGCCAGAAATAAATTGTTTTGTGAATTAATTAAAAAGAAATTTTAAATTCTACTATATTCTCATGCCTATCTTGGTACTATAAACAAGATTGTTGTCTGCAGCAATAATTTGATTATTCTCATTTCTGAGTCTGTGGAGACCTTAAACAAACTGACACATAATGACAAGTCAGTTGAGGGTGTCTGTTTTGAAAATCTCCTCTGTTTAGATGGAGAAATTTGAATAGGATCTGACCTGCATGTAAATGGTGCGTTGGGAGCAGTGAACTCTGAAAGCAGATAGGCAGGTGCAGAGCACAGGGGAGTCCAGGTGTGCTGCTGCTGCTGCTCACATTGACACAGATTCTTTGTGTTGTTGATAGAAACCAGACAAAAAATTATTTAAGGAATTAATTGGTTAAATTAAGTCTTGTTTACCAAAGATATTTTCAGCTTTTTACTGAGTCAGGGTATAAGGAACTGTCAGAGTAAAAGGAACAAAGTATTTGCCTAATTTCAATGAACATTTCCAAGTCAGTCAAGCATTTGTCAACAAAAGCCAACAAAGCAAGACAAACTGCACTGTACTACACAAGCTGACAGCAAATTAAACAGTCCTAGGCTGGATACCACTTTCTGTCCAACATTGATTTACTGTAGCAAAAAAAAAGCACAGACCAATGTCTTTAACTGAGCTGCTCATGGAAAATGTGTCTTTTTCTCATGTTAAACACTATTCATGCCAGAATTCAGCAGCACTGAGGTTATGCTAATCAGGGTATTGCTCTGTCTTTTAGACAAGATGCCTTCTTTGCCTCTTTTCTTTTCTTGGAAAACTGTGCCGTCATTCCAGCCTGTTAAACCCTAGGCCATTTTTTCAGACTGCTGCTTGAAAATGATATATCCAAAATAAATAAAGTTTTTCTCTGGATCTACATGGTCTACATGGATAATATTGGTATCAAGGTAATGGCTAAACTTTGATAATTACTGGCGATGTGAAAATTTAAATATAGATTCTACTGGGTAAGAGCAAATAAAGATGGAACACCAAAAAAATGTGTTACATTTCCGCCTAAAATATATATATGAATTTATTGCAGAAATGCAGAACAATGGCCTCCAGTTGTACTACTGTGTGCTCTGAGTAAGTTCGCAGTATGGCTTCCTTTTTACGTGGCACTCGCTGGGCGTTGTGCAGAAGGACAACTCTAGAGCCCATTGGCCAGTTTGCATAATTGACACCTTTTTTGAAAGATTACAGCCTATGGAATTGAAGGATAGCCCCCGATTTCAAATAGGCAGTAAGTCTCGCCAATCACAGGTGGAAAACAACATCAACAAATGATGCACAAGACCACACCCACTTAGTCCTACCACATAATCATCGCTTCATAATTTGACATTTATTTCTGCAATTCTTTGGCTGGTCTTTCAGTGAGTATTAGTGATCTGTTGAGCTTTTACCTGATTTTCTTTTGATTATGTGGCTGTATAGCATGTGTATATTTCTACAACACAACAGGCTGAGCAGGCTAAAAGCCCCAGGGTGGCAGTGTGGAGGCAAAGGAACACACTGGGCCAAACACATCACCTGTTCCTCAGTCCAAATTAGGGCACAACTTAAGATTCAATTTTAGCAGCCAGTAGGGCTAACCAAGCCTGGCGACAGGGGTGTAACGACTGGTGATGAGTGATGATCACAGGCCTTCACTCACAATCAGCATTCCCCAGTGTCCTCATGTCACTATACCTGCCACTTACTGTGGCTTTCCATCAGCCAGGAACACTATTAATAACTCTGGATATTCAGATTTGGTTTTCTATTAAGGTCTCATTTGAAATTATCTACAGGGGCGATTATATTGGCCTTTTAGATAGGTCGGTCTCAGTTTTATACCCTAGCTTGTAAAGACATTTGTTCTGTCTATATTTTAGATTATCTCCAGTAGTAAAACATGAAAATTATACCATAGTTGAAAGAACAAGCTCAGTCAAGCAGATCCCTTGCTATCTGTATCTGGATAAAATGATAAGTTCTAAGCTTAAATACTAAACTGGGCAGTAATCAAAATCACAAGGGAAGATTAAGTCATAAGCTATTCACAATTGTCAGACGAACAAATCCTTTTCATTGACTTCAGCAGCTGCATCTTGCTTGTTTCTGCATTCAATTTGCCTGTCATCTTGTTTCCACAATAAAACACAATAAACCACAAAACAAATATTTGTATTTGTTTTCTCTCTGGAACTAGAGGGCTTTGAAATTCAAACCTGTGGCCCTGTAGCTCAAAATGATGCTATAAAATCTAAAATGACAAAGCATTTTTCTCTCTCCCTCTCTGAGCCCTTGCCCAGACCTTTCTAACCTGCTAAGAACTGCAGATGTTTTGCTTTCTCATCATTTGGAAAAAGTATACCTGTCTTTTTTCTGCTATTATATCTTTAATCCCTAGTGAAGGCTTGTGATTATTTGTGGCTGTAATTAGGTTGTTTCCATTAAGGAATGTTACTGCTAAACGGATCCATTTCTCTAGACCCTACTTTGTCATAGGAAAATGCTCAACCACCACAGTGATTGGAAAGGGGCCCAGCCTGGAGCTAAAAACAGAAAAAACTCACACCTGAGGGAGACCGAAAGTGGAGTTTTACACTGTAATCTGAACTCATTTTCTGACGCATATCTGAATCCAGGTACAGTAGCTGCTGCAGAGTAGCTGTGATGTCTTTTGACTCTAGTTAGATATCCTGCGATCTTACTGTGGCAGCTTAGAAACGCAATCCCTGTTGGTTATACACTTAAGCAGCTTACAGAAATCAGAGGGGATAGCGTCCAGTTTGGTGGCTTGGACTAGCATCTCAGCTTTTTCAGCAATGATGTAGTTTAATTCATTGCTTTTGCCATAAAATGTAGCTTTGTGTCGATTTGGTCAACAAGTAGATTTGCTTGTGAAACCATGTAACAGAGAGTTTCTTCATAATATGTAAATTATGTTCTTTGCACAGACCTCAGAACAGAGATAAAAATACTTGAGATGTTTCAGCCATATGTTATTTTAATGGACAAGCGCAAAGGAAAAACACATCCATCACCAGGTGATAGAAGACATCATTTAACTTGTATAATAAGTGGGCCGTTATATAAGACACACATTGTCTGCTTAAGGTCTGTGTTGAAAACCCTTTTCCTCCCTTCCAGGATCAGGCCAGCACTCACAGAGCCTTCCAGCCTGCAGCATTTTTGCCACTGATATGACTATGTTGTCCTCTAAATGGGTGACACCGACACTAGGATGTCACCTGAACTTTGTTTCTTAGCGTGCCTCCACCCTTGCCCTTCAGGGTGATTTCCAGTCTCAGTTCCTCTCACCTCTCCCCTTTGTATTGAGACTTTAAATAATGCATCCCAAAACCTCCAGGCTGTTTTTACTCCTCCTAGCTTTGTTGTCTTTCCTCCTTGCTCGTCATGTGAAATGTGTAAAATGACATAGGCCGATTAATTGCAAAAAATATTTACAGGACATTTGAAATATGTGCATGTGGCCCACAGGGCTATTCCACAAAAGACTGAAGGCCGCATTGTTGTTGTTGTGTGCCATTTTGGTGGCAGCCCATAGCGTGACAACAGCTCTTTTCAGATTTAATGCTGAGTGACGTATTGTTGATAATCATGAACAGATTGAAATCCTCCATGTTGCATGTATTAGTAAATACCATAGTTGGTTTACACTATATGGGAACAGTATTATGACTATTGTTTCTACAGTGTTTGACTGTTTGAGCACCCTTATGAAAACTGAAGTATTAGTGTCCATGTTAACAGGAAAAAGCTTTATTTTATAACTATTGCAGTAGCTGTTCAGTTCTATTCAGTTCAGAAACCATGCAGCTGTGTCAGAATAAAATAAAAATCATATGGATGATGGACTATACAGTATTTAATTATGGACCTCAAGTCATCATGAAAAACTATTCTCTTAAATTACCCAGTGAAAAAAATAAATGCGACACAGAAACATGCCAGTTAGCAGTTTACTGGTGTCAGTATGAACTTGGCATTCATTCTCTCCAGCATTCTGCCCTGCCAGTGACGCATGCACATGGATCCTTTTCTTCATTGTTATTAAGTGCTTCATATCCTTTCCCCAGTCTTGACCGTGATGACAATGCTTTCCAAATCCCAATCATTTAGAAATTCTGTAAACAGACCATTGCTTTTATGTGAGCACAAACTACATAGTCAATACCCTCTAATAGGACATATCAATTGCTCTTCAGGATCAAGGGAAATAGAAGAGAAAAAAACACGGTGAAGTCAGATTATCCCTGAGTCTATAACAGGCCAAATAAATAGTACCATGTGAGTGACTTGGCCCAGATGGACACCCAAGTCTAGAGGAGTTAGAGTTATCCAAAAACAATCAGAGTTTAGGATGGAAGTCAGGACACCTGCCTTACCTCAGCATCCCTTCATCATTAAGGGCTTAGTGTCCAAAATGGATTTTGCAGTCACTGCTCTGGGATACATGCAGCATGACATCTAGGAGCTGTTTCTACTCTGCACAGTCCAGTGAAAACCACTTCCAGAGTCAATAGTGCAAAAGTGTTTCAATGAAGGGAACTTTTGAATGCAGGACAAGAAAGGTCCAATATTACATTACCATGTTCAAAAAACAAATGTGCACTGGAAATTTACGTGTCAATTCACTCAGAGCACTAAAAATAGATTTTCTAATTTATTCCGGCAACAAAGATTGTTTCTGATTTATTTGTGCAGATTTTAAGATTAAGATTCAGTTTTCAAGATTTCTGCTGCCATCCTGAATGTTGTGCATGGTCCTCAAAAGGAAACAAGTCCACAACTAACTGGTGCTGACGTACTTTGCATACTAAAAAATGTTTTAGTTGTCACACCCACCATGTGGCTACATATGTAACCGCAATAGTGGAATCTAGGACTAGACTTGGTGCAAACATGGAAAAGCTTCTATACATCAGAGGGCAGACTATCTGGATACTACTTGTGTAGATATTTGATCATACTAAGAATATGGGCATGCCTACTACATAATAGCAGGCGATTTTAGATGCACCTCATCTTCACCATGTTAGCATACTGACATTTACTAATTAGCCCTACGTTGCTGAGGCTGATTGGAATGTTAACATCAGCATCATCATCAACTAGTGCTAAAAGTCAGGCATCACCAAAGTTGGTAGGATTCTTCCACTGGGGCCATGGATATGTGGTACACATTTTATAGCAATACAGCCAATATCTGTTGAGATTATTTACTGTAAGTATGGACACAAATGGTGGACTGACTGGGACTGATAGGCAGAAAAAATGTCTTTCCTGGTTCCTAACCACTTGCAGAGAAAATGGTCCATATAAAACTATTGGCAGGGAGTTCTATCCACAGATACAAATTTCCTGTTTCAGGAAAGAGTTATTTCTGTCTGAGCTGTTTCTGGAACAAAATTTCCCAAATACATTGTCTTACCTCTGTAGTACTACAAGCAAAAATCCATTCACTCCCATTTTACTGGAGTTGAGGCAGAAATCATATAAGCACATCAAAACCTAGGCAAGAAAAAACAAAACTATATACATGGTGACATACCATCAGTATGACAGTGAAAAAATATGCTTTTATAGCCATATCAATATTGCCAAGTATTTGACAGGAACATATAAAAATTTCAACAAATACAGGCAGGACATCCATCAGAATGAGGATCCTCTCCAATGCAGATCCTGGCAATCTTCCCATCGTCTCTACTGTCAGCCTCATTTCTGTGTGTAAACAAGCCTAAGCCATGACCACACTGGCCTCTGGCTCAGACATTGGCAATGGAAATTAGCCGCAATGTGTCAACTGTCTCAAAGCAGTTTAACAACATACTCATCCTGCTTCATGTAGGATTTGCCATGGTGATTTACCTGCTTCTTTGAATTTTTTCCTTGCCTAAAACAGGGACTCTACGGAAACCAGGTGAGTCCAGAGAAGCTGCATCCTACTTCCTAGCCAGGCTGTATGTGTAAATGCAACATGCAGCAACATGTGGAAATGGTTGTGGTGGACTTGATGCTGAGCTGCCCAGTCAGTCCTGCTTGTGAGAGATGAAGCCTGTCTTTTATCAGTCCCCACTAGAAGGGGACAGGCGTCTAATGTGAGTACGCCTGAGTGTGTGTGCCTCCCTGTGTGTGTCTTGCTTGAACAGCCACATTAATCTCCATGAATGAGCACTAGCAGGTGTTAACCTATGTCACTCCTAATTGTCATGGCAACAGAGTCATGGCACCTGGAGGTGTCTGTGAAGCTGTCTCATGTTTTGAGCATCAACCCCCACTCAAATATGCACACACACACACACACATTTATTTTTCTTCCTTATGGCCTCTTTACATTGACATACATATATTTCCTTTAGACTAACTCTCAACCATAACCAGTTCCAGTCACTAATAATTAAATAATAATAAATAATTCATTTTTAATAATTGTTTTCTCATTACAATAGCATTAATTAAGGACCAGAACAAAATAAAGTACAGTAAAGAAGTAAAGATGATTCTTATTTGTCATCTTAATGTAAGAACAGCATCGTTTTCTCCAATGGAAACGTTTGTTTATTACTTGAAGGCTTTTAAACACATGAGGAGACTATCTATCTTTTGGGATCCGCTTCAAAATATCTTCCTTACAATGTAATCATTTCGGCTGAGGTCAAGTACTGATGTTTTCTGGAGAGCTCTCTTAATGCAGCCTTAAGTCCTCTGGCTCTCGGACTACATTTGTTTGGCAGACAGAAGTAAATGACAGCTTGTGGGGGAAATGCTTGGGGAAGACTTCAGGCTGGAATGTGACATGGTGCCCTCCCAGAAGGCCATGCTGCAGAGGCCTCAGTGTTACTGCCACACGCCATGATTGCCGGGGGTCATAGCCATAGATGGGACCCATCATCTCCAGATACACTCCGCATGATTTGGTGTTCTCTTGTATATTTTTCAGCGTGCTGGCCTGGCTTCACCTTCTGCCAACACCCTCAGGGACTATAAAAAGTCAAAGGATGTGTGCATGGCCAAAAGGCCAAGTGTCAGATAAACACATTAAGATCAGCAACAGATAAAGAAAATGTTTAAAAAGTGATACAGTTTGACACAGAGGACAGTGGTCTTGCAAAGGGTCACAGTGCAGCAGAATTGTTTACTTCATGAAGGAGCTGATGGTGAAGCCAAAGGTAGGTAGCTAATGATGGGTGGCAGTTCTCTGAGTCCAAGCCCATTGGGCTTTCTGTTGGCTGGTCCAGCTGTCATCTTTCTAATGATTTCTTTATTTTGCAGGAAGAGCTTGTCGCCAGGGGAAACGTGCCACTTCCGGCATGGGGAAACCTGATGCTGGGCCAGGCTGATGTTAGGACCCGCTACGTCTGCAGCCACATCACTAGGGACCAACACATGCTTTCATCCTGCTTGTGTTTCTTTGCTTTCTTTCTCCCTCTATCCACACAGTCATCAGTATCACCCTTTCTTTTAAAGCCCCAACGTGTCCTTAGGGGGTTTAACTTTACTTCTTAGTAGTAATAGTTTTCTTTTGACTTCTAAATGATTACTTAGAATTCCATTTTGTAACACATAACTGTGTCGCTGATACCTTGATGTGATCTAATTACTTTCTAATTTTTTTTTTGAGTTTGGAAATTATGGAATTAATAATAATAATAGTAATAATTAAAATGTACTCTAACCATTTTATTTTCAACCCCAATTCCAAAAAAGTGAAGGGACACTGTAAAATCTACATAAAAACAGAATGCACTGATTTACAAATCTCAAACTATTATATTTTATTTTATTATTTTTTATTATATATATTATATTTTATTCACAATAGAACACATCAAATGTTTAAACTGAGAAACTACCATTTTAAGAAAAAAAGAAGGTTATTTTGAAATTGATGGAAGCAACACTTCTCAAAAAAGTTGGTTGCTTTTTGAAAGTCTTACAATTTAATTTTCTCCTCTGACTTTGCATGTCAAAGTTGAAAAATGATATGTATATCTTTAAGCAAACTCAGATCTATTATTAACCATGACTGATTTTTTTCCACTCTTTTTTAAGTGGTTATTATACCTTCATGACAGATAAACATACCAATTTCTATCATGATTGGCCACATTAAAATGTTTTTGACCACATTTGAACTCTGCAACTGATTTTGTAATGTATCTGAAATCCATTAGTGAGTTTGGCCCTGGCCAGTTGGATTGGGGTGAGGGGGGTTACAGACTCACAGTGACTGATCTCATCCTGGGGAAGCTTCTCTCAGAGGGCTGTACAGATCCCCAGAGCCCTAGCTTTTTCAAGCTTTCCGTCAGAAACCTTGAGAAGGCCTTGAAGAAAAAAAACAAAAAAAAAAACAACTATAACTCCCCCTTTTTGCAAAGTTGAGCATAATCAGGCCCAGCCTCCCAATCATGAAATCCAAGTTGAGCGCGACTTACAGCCATTCCCTGTTCTTCTCTCCAGGCCTCTGCTGCTGATTGTTCTAGAAACAACAGATGGAAATTGTGAGCATAAACATGTAAATATTGCAGGAGTCATGGTTGAGAGCAGCATTGAGCAGAGATCCTCTCCATCATCACAGGCAAGCTATTACAACATGAAACGGGGCAAAGCCTTTATAAAACAACCACTTTGTGTCAGAACTGATAGCTGTCAGGATCCAACACACAGAAGCATAAACAGGCACACACACACATAAACACATGCAGTCCAACCAAACCAACATAAAAGAAAGACTATAATCGAGTGTATGTGAATGATTCAGGCTGAGTCATTTGTTTATTGATCTAATCTGATGAACAATGCTGCTAAATAGACAATGATGCAGTTTTTGAAATAAAACTATGGCAAGGACTACTTCAAACAAACAGAAATTTAAGTTAAAATTATAATTATTAAAACTCGACTTCAGTTATTTTTGAAGAAAAACTCAAGCATACTTCACAAACTCCATCTAACAGAAAAAACAAAGACAAATCCTAACAGAAAGGCAGCGTGAATGTCTGTTCATGTGTGCGCGCTGCATTTAAAATTGCTCTCGTTTTTATAGATCTTAATTACGGTAGAGCTATCTGCATGGGGGCACCTGAGAGTCAAAACAAGCAGCGCAGTTGAAATATAAACATTTTTAGACACTGATTGGTATCTAAACCACAGGACCGTTACCTGTCAAGACCAAGCAGTGCATGCTACCTTGATGAGATGTGTGTATGAACGTGTGTGTAAATTTGTGTGTATGTACATGATTACGTATGACTGAAACCAAGGCCTGGCTGAGACATTAAGAAAGGTCTGGTTAAAATCAGAGAGTCTGCTCTGCTCTAGACTGACAATGTCTTCATACAATCTAACTTGTGCTTGATTTGATTTCTGACAACACAGGGAAAAATATTCACATTTGCAGAGACAGTGAACCCTGATGAAGCAGACAGATATTTTTCAAGATTACATAATGGTGAAAACGTAGTAGTCTAGATTTCAATATATGTTTTTGCCTTTTTCAATAATTGAAGAGGGTTTGGACTTTGGACTTGAATTTAGAACGTCCTGGATATTTATCATTATTTTTGTAACATTTTTCTATTGCAGATAAAATCTTTAGACTTATAAGAAAATAAATTCACCACTGAAAAATAACTGAACTTCATCTTTTTTCCCTCTCTTCCCACTTCAGAGATATATCTCTAGGCCAACTATAAAGTGAATTATGGTTTGGAAAGCTTAGCACCAAAGTGAAATCAGTGTTGCAAGAATTCAATTCAGGTTTTTATTTTAATTTCAGAGTTGTTGTATCTGGAAGGTGTACTTGGTAGATGTCTGAAGCCAGGTTCTTTCAACTTTCTGCCCTGACTATTTAGTCCTCATTGCATAGCATTGCATTATATTGTGTGTGAGCTCCATCATTAAAGGCCAGTGACCGACAGCTGGGTTCTGCCTGGAAACTCTGCTGGGGGCTCAAAGTTATAGGAAGGCTGCCATTGATATCCACTGTGTAATTTTCTATTGGCAGGTGGGTGATGACTGTGATTAAATCTGGGCTTTAGCCCCTGCCATCACCATTATTGTACCGGGACTTTCCCGACTCCCTGCTCTCCGGATCTTCTGTCACATTTTGTAATGCCAGCTTTTGGCCCTGCCAACAGGCCCTGTGGCGTGGCATGACACAGACTATATTAACATACTGTATACTGTCATTTCTTTTTCATACTCACACACATGCAATCAACCCTTCTCCTTCTTTTTCCTCCTCCTTTCCCACCATCAGTCTTCCACTATTTAAAGTCTCATAGTACAGTTTTAATTGCCATTCTCTCAAGAAATCCATCTGTCCATCACACTTTGCAGTTTAGTCACTGGTGGCAAAGGAGGGTCACACCAGGTTTACGATGTAATTCATGTGGACGAGCTACTTGGGTGTTAGTAATTACTACTAAATGCCTGAGACGTGTAGGTCTAGTGTTGGTGGGCACAGACTGGGACAGCGACTAAAGGTCAGACATGCTCAAAACAGAGACACTTCCTATTGATGTCTGACTCGTGTATTTGTTTAAGAGCAAGGAGGCAGCTGCTCTTACTGGCTTTGGCTGAGACTCCTTTACCTCACACCAATAATTGGGGAGACTTCATGAAGTTGAATCATCTGTAGGCCATCTGTATCATAATTGCCCCATTTGCCATCCAAACAGTGACAAGTTACTCTGAGGTAATCGCTCCTTCTCTGAAAGTGCAAATATGGTTGATTCAGTGATTTCAAATACTTGCAAAGACAAAATATGACACTGATATGTGCTAACAGTCTCTCTTTGTTATTAAGGGCCATCACTACTGAATTTAATAAGTAGGTAATTAAATTTGGTTTATCCATTGACAAACAAATGCAGTATATACATAAAGCATGCACATATGCAACTAATGCAAAATCTAAAAATAGTTTTTCAACTATATAATGTAACTGTGAAGCACGTAGGCACAGGTAGAGTGTGTATGTGTGTGTTATCAGTTTGAGTTATATTAGTTACTTTATATGTCTGTAAGCTTTGGCTTTCTCCCATTTTGTCTCATGATGGAGTTAGTTTACTGAGTCAGAATTAGACTGTGACACGTCAGGTGTGTACGGTGTATCATCAGTGCAGTGACCTCTTGAACAGCACACCTCATGCTGCGGATGTGTCAATATTATGAAGTGCTGTCATCTGATCTAATGAGTCCATGTCTGTGAACAAGCTGTGACCCATGCCTGCCTACACACACACACACACACACACATTACCCAGCCTATTCCTGCATATTGTCTGATTTGTTCTATGATGTGACTTTGTGACAGGAGGGTCTTCTTCATATTTGCAGTTTTAGTGTTTAGTGTTCTTATTATTAACTCAAAATTGAGGCCAGAGGAGAAAATGTATTCGAGTCTATTGTATGCATCTTCTGAGCAACATGTGATGAAACAAGTGTTCTTGATGAAGTTGGGAATGCTGGTCTAAAATCAAAATTATATGTGTGTGTGTGATTGTGTCACAATTGGACACTGCTGTGATGCCTATAAAAAGCAACAAATGCCAAAACACACAAGAGTCATTGGACGTGTGCTCAAAGAGAGCCTGTCTGCCTAATTTCAACACGTCCAATGTTGACAAAGACTTGGAAAAATAGATGTTGAAAATTATCATTAAATCTTGTTTTTATTTCATTTGCTGTAGTACAGTATCTGCCATTGACTTTAAACATCCTTCATTGTTTACCTTTAGTATCTATATCTGTTTACCTTGGGTGTGGGTGATTCCTTTGGGTACTTAAAATGATTTAGGCAATGACCTCATTCAGTATACACATTTGTCAACTGAAGAAAGCATTGAATTGGTTCATACAGCACATTTTGGTAGTGTTCTTTTTTAAAGTGGGTGTAAATGATATATTTTCTCACATAGTTGAATAGTCTGGAAGTTTGGGAGGGTTGTCACATAGGTAGCCAGCACAGCTCATCTGGCCGGGTTAGGAGACATGCATGCTGGCAGTGTGCTCATCACAGAAGGTATTACTGTCAAGTGAAGGGACGTCTGTGTGCCACATACCAAAACTGTGACATACACTTCATCCATAGTCTTCTCTACGACTGACACCAATCCAAACACATCAGACAATCAGATTCATGATTTGTGTAATGCATGAAATAATTCTTTATTATTCTTACAAACACAGAAAAACTCACAGACTGGCCGTGTCTGGGATTGGGTAAATCCCTACGGTTAAAGCCACATTAAAGGTGAGTGTTGTTATTCTGCCTTCAGTCCTGCTAGACTCATCAGTTATCCTCTATGGCCTCCAGGATGTCTGCCATTCCCTCCCTCCCTCCTGTTTGTTTTAAGAAAAATCCTGCTCTCAAAGTGGGAGTATGGAGTGGGTGCGTCTGACACAAAAGTAAAAACACATCTTTCATGTCTAAATAAATCTCACAAAGAAATGCTTCATGAACAGCCACCTGAAGGTAGTCCTAAAAGCCGTGGTGAGCAAAGTGGCCATAACATTTAATCCAATTGGCTTCCTAGCTCCAAAACCGTCTTAGCAGATGGTAGGCTGTAATATGAAAGTTATTCATCCACTCAGTATGGTAGTATGTCTGTTATATCATCATGTCCTGTTATTCTTTATGGCTTCCATAGGCACTAAAGAGGAGTGAAGTTATTTTCTTTTCATTACTTCTCTGTCTTGGGGGACTGAGAGACTTGGTCCAGCTCTTCCCCTTCACTCCAGAAATTCTTTTCAATTAAAGACCTATCATACCAGATGGTAGAGACATTAGGCCAGTGCTATGCTGTTGCGCTGCCCCTGCAACCAATGGACAGCCATTTCATTTACCAGGCAGTAAATCTCAAGGCACCTAATGCCCCCACAGCACAAGCCGCCAGCACCCATCAACTCCCATCTGCCCAGCCAAAGTGTTATGCTGAACTTTTACTTTGCAATCCTCCGCTCTCTCAATCACACTTGTATTGTCTTTGCCATGGATCAATTAAAAGGATGAGTTCTAAAAAAAGGACCATTTGTAAAGTGGATGTCCTCTTAGCATTGAAACAGCAGCAGAGCACATTGGAAGCGTGAATAATTTATCCCGAAACCCTATCACAGTGTTTGTATCAGTTTCCATCATAAAGCTTGGCAAGGAGAGGGGGTGGAGGGGAATACATCATCCTGTGTGACAGGCTCTGCAGGAAGGGTACAGTAGAGGGGCTTCTGGGCAACCACATACACATAAATCCACTCACTGTCATTGGAGGAAGAGGATGAGAGGAAATGGCACAGTCATTGTAAAGGTTACATCGAACCTTAAAAAAGACACAATTAAGGGATAAGCAGATGCTTTTAGTGTGACAACAATTCATTTTTTAGACTATAAAACATTTTGTAAAAATCACAAAACATGCATCAATTTCTACACTTTTCTAGTACAACAGCTGCATTTTAGAGGGTCTCATTCTACGGAGGCATGAGAAAGAACAAGAATTGCCAGGTGATGCCAGTGATTCCAGCTTTGTTAAGGGACATTGTTTTTTTGTGTAAAGGATAAAATCTCCTGCAGGTACTGCAAAAACATACAAGATGAAATAAGAAATGTCTGGAATTAGAATGAATTTCTTCCCGTTTTAGTCCAGTATTTGATCACAAATGAATGATTAGTTTGTGTATCAAACAGTTCATCGACCACATACTGTACTTTTGTCAATTCTAGGGAATTGGGACAGACTTCAGTGTTGTGAGATACAAATAGGGATAAGTAGGGTGTTTTTCATTTCTCTTTCTGTTTCCTTTGCATTTTCACTGACATGATGAAAGGATCATTTTGCATTTGGGAGCAAATCTGCTCTTAAGCAATGTCTGATTCCATAAGGCATACACCAGACGCTGATTGCTTACCAAAGGAAAATGCCCAGCATACTAAATTTCACATATGTTTTTCTGTATTGTTTTAGCTCGCTTAAAATCTGTGTGTTTGATGAGAGGCAGAAATGATTCATGCACAAGAAGGAAGGAAAAAACAGAAAGACAAATATTGTCATATTGTTATATGTGAATTGTTGTTTAATAAAACACATACACACACTTTTTCTTTCCCAACATGCCAAGTACAGGTAAGATGGACTGGTAAGTGGAGAGTTGTTATTTAAGGAAAGAAGAGATCTAATGATGTGTATGTATGTGTACTGATTTGTGCACTGATTTAACATGTATCACAAACATAAATATTTGATATCTGATACCTGATGAATACACACGATGCATATCATCCTACATTGTTTGTTGCTATAAACTAATTCATATAGCTTGAAATTGAAGATATAGTTTGATGAAATATTTCTAATTGTAATGTAGTGTGTTTTGACATGACAGCTCATTTGCTATTCATTTCATGTTTCTTTTGGACGCCTGAGCTGCTGGTGAATAGGTGAAAAGCAGCTAGTCTGAGCTGTCCGGGCCAGCAATCATAGCCACTCCTAGTGTTTGCAGCTGCTGGGGGAAGAGGAGTTGGGGACTGACTGCTTGCTATTGCCAGCGGGTTCACTGTGATCTTCGTCTGAAGCCCAGGCCAAACCTCACTTGTCCCAGTGGAAAGTGCCATTTTCTGCAAGGGTGAGTGAAAGTCTGGTTTCAGACGAGAAGGCTGCTTGTTAGACTGCTCTCTCTTTATACACTCCTTGTGTGATGGGAGCACTGGGATATTAAAGGAAATCCAACAGAGTTGAAAAGAGACTCAGTCAAAACAAAGGCTCCTGTCAGGGCCGGAGCCCACAACCATTTTCACACATTGTTCTACCTGGTAAAGGTGTTTGCAGTCACTTTTCTAATTACATGGATGGGTGGAGAAGGGATGAAGTTAGTCAGATGTATTTTACATCTAAAGGAAAATTAAATATACAATTTCAGTCTTTGGTTGTTTTGGCCTGACACTCTCAAATCTATACATTAAGCATGAAACTAGCATTGGCACCCATGTTTAGTTAATCAGTAATTCACACATGATATTTTGTTTGTTTAATCCATACAAATCTGCAAAACCTGTAGTTTTATGGGGACTAAAATTATTATTGCTGAATGCAGTGACTTCCTGGAGCCCGGTTGTCACCCTGAAGACAAGGCAAAAAGCAGAAACTTCAGAAATCTACATGGGCCTGGACAGTGGTTGCCAAAAAATAGTTTGTACAGAGGCAGGATAGTCATTATTTACTTCTTACGCCATAGATAGTTTGTGGAGAAGTAAACTGAAACGTATTTGTATGTTTATAATCTGAAACACACAAATATGTTTCAGATCAGACCTTTTTGTCGGAATCGTCACAGGATGGACTTTCCTGATGGATGCAGGAATACTGTTGTTAAACAAACATGACAAGCATGACTGGTGTTAAATCTGACTCTTCTTGTCCTCATCTGACCAACATGTTACATTTGAAAATGGTCTGTTTCCTTTTTTTTTCTTTCAGACAGAGGGGTTTGAGGGGAAAGTGTCATTTTACTCAGCATCCAAAAATAGAACATGCAGAGCAAATCCCCAACGGAGGTGAATGCATATCTTGTTAGCAGGGCTGAGTAGGTGCTAACCTGCTGCTGGCAACCTCCACACTAAACAATACTTGTTACAGAGAAACACAGAAATTGGATCACTGTTGTGTGAAAAGTGAACTAATGTTATGTGGAGTAAAACACAAGAAAGTGTAATGCAATCTAGTGTGTATTGTTCTCAATTCCTTGTTCCCTCGACAGAATTACATTTCAGGTAATTGAATAACAACAGGGGTGTCTTTAGGTTGTACAATATAGTTTGATATGTCTGATTCAAAATTAGGTCAAATTTTCAAGTTGAATAATATTAAAATCAAATTTCAAAATACTTTTTCCACTCAAAATTTTAAAAAATCAGAGTAAGAATATTTTGAGTTTTACTCTTTTAATTTCCATCTGTGTTGGAGAGAATTACAGTGAAGCTGCTTTTCATTTATGGATGAAAACTAATACAACAAACCATTAAAATTAGGTGAACTATATGAAGATAGCTTAGTTGTGGTTGTGGAGAAAATTATCTGGACGTACCAGATAACATGGCAAGGCAACCTCTCAGTGTATTGATATAAGCAACAATGCATTGTATTAGTTAAAATTAAACTTTAATACTGAAAATAAAAGTGTGATTTTTTTTTAAGCCAAAATTTAGATACATTTTTAAAGCTTATCTGGACCAGGGATTTGTTGCCTATGTATCAGATACTATCTTGCAGTTTTATTAAAGCTTTGCCAAGGTTACATGTATAACTAATTATTTGATCCTGTCTGTCTGTTACAGGCTTAATCATCCTAAAACCTTACACACCGGCTGGGTCTGGTGGTTAGGTGTGTAACAGTGAGTAAAAATTCCACACGTTAAACAGTGTCAATTACAGAAACCTCAATATTACTAATAACATAGAACAGACACGCCACCGTTTTGAGATTTGACACCACACACACCCTGATATTTACCTGAAAGTATTGAAAAGTGAGTTGCAAACAAAAAAAAATATCCCGAGGCATCAAACAAGCTGTCTGAGAAACCACTAACAAGGCTTATTCCTACTGAAACATTGTCCTCCTACAATAGAAGTCTTTAAGCCATGCCAGCAAGCCATAGCTGTGATAACTAATATAGCCTTGGCTCCTGCTCTGTGCCCTGCAGTCACAAGCCTATTGTTGTCATGCTCTTTTGAAGCCGGGAAATATATCAAAGTGTTGGAGACTGACAGTGTTTGAGCAATTAGATTTTGGCTTTGTGACAGGAAAACCCTAGACAACAGGAAAAACAGAAGAAGAATAAGAAAGAGACGGACACATAGACTGAGTAAGATTTGGGAAAAGGGTGTGCACAGAGGTGGGAACACGGATACTGCATGACAGCTTGACAAGATAGCCTTCATTGAAACCAGCCACTCACAAGCCCTGGCACATGACTCAACTGCTACACATAGACATGCAAACATGCAATATGGACAAACACTCCCACACATAAAGGCATTGTCAGGAATGTGTTGCAAGATGGCCTCTTTGTGTTAAAGATCAGAGCACACAGATCGGGGTGGGTGCCAAAGACCCCCAATCATCTCATTTCCAATAGGAACAAGCCTGTCAAATGGCTATCCTCTATCTGACAGACAGAATGAAAGACGAAGAGAGAGAATGGTAGAGGAAGAGAGAAAAGGATAACGTCTGGTCTAGCATGCTGCTCTCTGGTTCCCAGCCAATGCAGGAAATGAAGAAATAGGATCACATCAAAATATGCAAGCCCTATCATCCCAAGCACACCTTTCTTAGGGCCACAGCCAGTCCAACATGGGATTTAGTGTGTTATTAGGTCCAAGTAAACTTTTACAAGAACATCAGTGAAATCACGTTGACATGTTCATTAGAATGAGCTTGGCCAATGTACTTTATTTTGCTTCAAGCTGCACAGTACAGTAAATAATGACTAGCCCATCAGCTGTAAGTTAAAATGAACTGTAAGCTGTAAGTTAAAAAAAAAAAAACAGCATCTAGCTATGTTAAGAAACCACAGCATCTTTTTCACTAATTTAAACTTTTTTTAGATTTACACCTTCTACTCAGAAGGCTTGAGGCTGACCAGTCAGAAAGTACTGAGAGAAAGTGCATGAGACAGGCTGGGTGGGCAGAGGGATGGTGGCATGAACACATAACATGAGCAAACGCTGTGAGAAGAAGAAGCCTGCATGTGATGGTTTTGGAGCAGGTTTTGGAGCAGGTGGGGCTGTTTCCCTCCTAGTGGGCAGTGATTACTGTTGGCTGAGGTCCACCCAGCCTGCAGCTAGCAAAACATTATCTATGGCTCAGTAAATTCCCTTTTATTTGATTTCATCTTTTTTCAGGTTGAGAGTGTCTATGGTTATATGAAAGAAGCTATAACACATGCTCACTTTGAAACCTAAAAGTTTCAAACATGGCTTCATAAATCTCACTATTTATTGTTTGATGCTGTGGAGGGGAAAGTACATTTGTGTAAACAAATGAATGATGCTGTAGATCATCCATGCTGTAATCAGGGGGAGCAAAGCCCAGGCCCCTGATTAATTTACTGCTGGTTAACAAACACACATGCTGCTCAGTGGCTGAATATTATTAAGTCAGTCTGTGACGCACACATTTCTCATATATATATATATATATATATATGTATATTGAATATTGGAGTTTAACATAACTGTTAATATTTAACCTGTGTGTTTGAAAAGTGTTTATGTAAAAGATGAGTAATATTTTTATTACAGGTCTTTAAAGCTGTGGGTTTTTTATGGGAAACATTCTCAAAGGATATAAAAACACTCACATGTGTATCAGCTGGGTTTTATTCCTCTCGGTTTTATCATTTCCGTTGCTCTCTTCATTGAGACATGAGGAGCTCATAAAAAGGCAGAAAGAGAGAGGATCTGGGTGATGTAATTTGCTCTTAGTGTCAGGGAAGAGCAGTCCGGTGATTTAGCAGGAGTGCGCTGAAGACATGACAGAGACTAATTGCTTTCATTAATCACGTTTTGCAGGGCCCATTTCGAGGTAAACTAATTGAAATCCTCTTACCTGTCAGGGCGCCAACCATTGTGCGCCTGGCAGGAGTCACACAGGGAGGAGGGGTTGCGGGAAGGGGGTGGTGGCGAGAGGTTGGTGGGGTGGGGGGGGGGGGGGGGGCAGGAAATGAAGCTTTACCTACAAATAAACCAAGTCTTTGTCTAGACAAATCTCTTTTCAAGCCATAATGCTCTCTGAAATGTGTTAATGTCATGTAAGTCTTTCAGGGGGCTGCGGAGCTGAGGAGAAGCCAAGCGCAAATGTGGCTTGGGAAGAAAGGCTCTTTTCCAGCATAAAATACCAAATCAAATTATTCCCCTGGCCCAGCTGCCAGTGGCGTCGGAGAGAGAGAGGCTTTAGGCCTTAATACCTCTGTGTGTGACAGGGGCCATTACTGAGGCCCCTTTATGGTGGAACACAACAGAGACATCAGAAGAGCCTGGCCTCTGCAGACAGATGGAGAAAAAGACACAGGAGTCGGTTACTTTTACTATCTGGCATATATGACTTCAGGACTGGAGTGATGAGAGGGAAGCCTCATTGTTTATGAGTTGTAGGAATTCACATGTTTTTAAGGACATTTTGTTATGAAATTATTTCAAAAAGTAAAGTAAAAAAAAAAGGGGCTTGATCCTTTTGTACACACAGCTGCTAAAAGTAGGAAAAGCCTTTTAAGTGTCCAATTGCAGAAAAATATATAGAAATAAATGTACATAATGGTGTATTATTAAACTTCAAAAGCTCACCTGAAAACCACACATATATTTTACCTTGCTGCCAATCAGCAAGGATTTGAATTTTAAGAGGCAGTCACACCTGCATGTAAGCACTTACACACAGACACACACACCTTTTCAGGCTGTGCTATTCAGGAGTAGCAGAGAGGACAAATCCAAAAGTGATTGCCGTGTGAAAGACCCTCCTCCTGCCTTGAGAGACCGTCTCCAGTTACGAGGTCACAGACAATTAGAGAGAGAGGATCAGACTGTTGTCATAGTGCTGCCCAGAGACTCTCTCTCGACACCAACACCGACAACAAGTTTACCTGCATTACATAAAACACAGACATTTGAAATCTTTGAAACATTCCTTAATCATATTCAAAACATTTATGCAATACATATAGCTGTGTGCAAAACTGAAAACATGTGCCTACAGACACATCCACACACACAGACAGACATAACTTACTGCTTCAGACTACCATCAGCCAACACCTTGCACTTGGTCTTTTTCCTCTCCCTGCGTCTCAGACAAACACTGCCTCAGGCTTCAAGATCAGGCGGTTTCTGAAAGGTGAAAATGTAATTTAAGGTTCAGGAATGAATTTATTTGCCAAAAAATATTATCTGTAGATCTATAGGGTGTTCACTGCTTCCTGAACACCTCTTGTCACTGTGCTGCCTTCCCTTGTGGTGTAGTGAGAAGAAGGGCCTGCAGGGACACAGTCTGACTCCAGATCTTATCGCCCTGCCATTCTGTATTACGTTACATCCATTTTTTTAATTTAGCATACTGGGAGTCAAGTCAGCATTTACAAAGAAGCCTTTATGATCTGTGTCAGCTCTGTGCCAGGGACGAGTATTTCTCTTCATTGCATTGTGTATTAATAAACAGACACCAGGGTATCTTCAGCTTTGGTTAATCACGACATTGGTAACCCAGCAAGGCGTGCTGTTTCTAAAGCTAATAATATTCCATTTTTATGAGAGTGTGTCAGTGGAGTGTTGACATAGCTCAGGAGTGATTTTTAAGGCAGCACGTTATATATGGAAGATTGTTTTAACATATATGGATTTGTTTCATGGCACCTGGCCCTTGTTGCTACCACAACACTTTGATTTCTGCAGTTTTAAATGATACAGTAAATATGGCGAGTTTACCGCATGGATGTAATAGTAATTCTTCAAACAGTTTAGCGAATTAATGGTAAATTAGCACATTGGCTAAAAACTTTTTATGATTGCAGCCAACTCATTTTATAATATGAACCCTCTTAACCCTGGGTTAAGGATTATATACTAAAAAGACTATTCTAAGAATCTGTTTCCAATCAACCAACCTGTATTGTTTTCTGAGGTAATGCATTTTTTGAGTATAAACTTCCCAAGACCAACAAATTATTAGCTATAGAGAAAAATTTAAACCACACAGTCTGTCTTCTGTTCCAGACATAAGTAATACATTAATAACTAAAAATACAGCCTTAGAAAAGAGTAAAAATTTGTATTTTCTGAGGCTCTTAGCTGAGCAAGTACAGTAGTTATTTTTAAAGAGAAAAAATGTAATATTGTTGTTATTAAATGTTTGTCTTTTTAACAGCCATGAAAGAATACAGTCTCTCATAAGCACTAGATGTTTCTGGACTAAACATCATGGCTTGACAGAAGAGGTGAGTCCAGTTGAAAGACATTACAGGAAGAACTGAACTTTGCAGAAATTTAAAACTAGACTTTTATATCTGCAAAGCTGAAAAATTCCTTCAGAATAAAGTACTGGTGAATTTTATGGAAATGGATGATGCCAAGTTATTATATAAGTAGGCGCTGCTACTTTTCTTTCAGAGGAGCTATATTTTTTTTCTCCATTCACAAAGTGATTGTTGTTTAACTTTAACATCACATCGTTTCCATTTTTTATATCAGATTTTGTACTGGTGCTAATTTGTCTTGAGTAATAGAAAGGAATCCTAAGCAATATTATTTACTTTTTTTACAAAGACTGATGAACGAGATGTTGAACTTCCAGTTACAGACACTAGTGGAACAGACACTAAACAGCTATTGATAGCCTCCTTGGCTGTAGAAGTAACACACAGTTTTATGTATTATCTAGTTAGCCAGATGTGCTGAAATTTGCTCTTTACCTCAGAGAAGACAAACATGAATGAAAGACGAATAAGATAGAAACTCTTTAAACATGTTGTAGAGCTATCACTCTTCCTACAGCTCCATGTACACTGACTGATATTATATGGAGAAATCCAAAGTGTGACTGAGCTACAGTTAGTAAATGATGGTTAGACAGTCACTGACATGCATTATTCTCCTGTCTCACTCTAACCTAACATTTGCAATGTAACAGCACCAGGCCGAGCAGCTTTTTGTCAGGAATAATATCCTTCCTGTACGTTAAGCGCTGATGTGACCTGGCATAGCCTGTGTGCCTGAACAGTCCTGCTCATGAACTAAATGAAGCAATTAACACAGTGAGCTCTGTCAGTGCGTTTGTTCTCTGGGCTGATGTTTCCAAAGAAGAATCATGAATTATAGATTGAGGTTTGAAACCCCCACCTCATTTTTCAGGCTATGGGATGCAGGTCTTTAGTTTATGCAGGGAAAGCTTTCATACCTGAGTTCAGTGATGACTGCTGTTGCATGAGGTGTACTTGAAAGCATTCCCTTTGATTTGAAAGTGAGATCATACAACTGCACAACCTTTGATATAGGGAGAAGGCCAGCAGGACAAGTCAGCATCCCCTTATCAACTATACCTGCCAGCAGCGCTGTTGTGTGTGTGTGTGTGTGTGTGTGTGTGTGTGTGTGTGTGTTCCAAATGGCACAACATGCCTATTCAGGGTAGAGGTATGAGCAATCAGAGGGCACAGGGTGAGCAGAGGGTGGTGTAGAAGAGAGGGCATAGCAGGGGGTGAATGACATGGGTGTGTGTTGGGGGCCAGCTGGGGGCACAAGGGAAGTGGAATGGGTGAGGTGTGGGGACGGAAGGAAGGGGGGGAAAGCCTTGGTTTCCTGTTCACCAAATTCCCAGCTCCTGTCTGTGGAGCAGGTACACAAAGCCTCCCTTGAAGAGTTTGGAGAGGGGCGGCAGGATGAAACACAGCCACTGATGGTTAACAGATCTGTCCCACTGGACGCCTCCCCCTCCATACCTCCCTTCCCCTCCTGCACTGCTAGCCACTCTCTTGTTTACACTCTCCCTAGCCTTTTTAGCATTTTCTGGCCAGGCTGGGAGACTTGGCTAAGCTCCATGCTGCTGATTGCTGTATTCCCAGACCAGAAATGTCACTTACCACTTTGCTCTCCCTCATCCGCCAGTTAAACCCTTTGTAATCCCCCAGAAGAGCAGAGTCACCCAGGATATAGAATATTTTATCCTGCCCCAGTGGCCTTTTGCCGAGCTCTGCCCCTTCTGTGTCTCCTGCTCAGACAGAGGCAGAGTGAAGAAACTATTTCGGCTAACAAACAAAACAGTAATATTCCTTGGGGGCAGTATGGGCACCAGGGAATGAGTGTGGGATTAATAGAGGATATAAAAAAGAGAAGGAAAAATGTGTCATAAAGTAACTCTCATATGTCTCTTTACCATTTACAGTATGATTGTTCCTTTTGCATAAGCAACAGAGAAGTTTGTTTTTGGTTGTCCAATTTGTGAAATATCTCTGTTTTTATCAATGTAAATCAACGAAGATAAATACGATTTTGTGTCTATTTTGTTCTTGTTGATCAGCAGAAAGGATATCTAATATCTGGTTATGCACCATATTCATGGGCAGCTGAACCAGCTCCTAGAAGTTTTTCATTTTTACCTGTGTCACATTGCAGATGTTCTCCAGGCTGTGTAATCAGGTTTACGAGTATCAACTTGAATGCTGCTTATTTTCACTTCACCACAAGCAGTTTCTTCATTTTGCCTTAAAAGGACAAGCATACAAGCTCCAGGTGATGCACTGTGGCAGCATTTTTTATGCACAGTTACATGTCAGTGGCATACAGATTCTTTCATGCCTATATGGTACCAACCTGGGAGCACGCAATCTGCAACAGTCTATGTCTTTGACCCATGTGACCCAACTGGGGCCATGTAAATTTCCCTAGTTCTGAGATAGTGAGTCATGTTCCTTGTGTTGATCCAGTGTGTTCACATTCTTAGCCTTATGTCTTGCTTTCAGGAAGTCATGAGGCTAACATACAGCCTATTCCTCCAGGTGCTGGGATACTGATGGCAGCAATGGCAGGTATCCCCCTGAGGCTTCTTTCATTGCATCACTTGCTTCACAGATGTATGGCATAAAAATCTGTCTCACAACCTCTGGAGACATAAATGTCAGTACATCAGTCCCTGAAGGAGGCTCAGGTGGACCCAGGCTTGGTGTGTATTTGCACATTATTTCCCACCTAAACCCTCTCCATGTGAGTGGTGACTGAACCCAGAGGAGGTTCAGATGCTTTGGGCAAAATATGACAGAGCAGAAGGCAAAGTGAGAAACATCAAAACATTGCCTGCTGTGGTTCTCCCAGTCAGAACCAATCAGTCCACTGGGGCAAGTTGCCCTGCCACACCCCCGGTCGAGCACCCTGTAATATACTTTTGCCTCTGTTTCATCACACAAGCTGACACTTAATAAGACAGACAGATGCAACCACACAGTGGCTCCATACTGGCGAGGGAGGATATGGTTTCTGGTGATCCATCAGTTTCTCGACAGAGTGCCCAGATTTGCTATTGTATTCCTGTGATCACACTGTGTCCAGGACGTATATGATTCTGAGGCATTGTCAACTTGGATGCTTTATGCCAACAGGTGGAAACTCTCTGCTAATTATTGCAGTGTCAACACACTGTGTCTATTGCTCAAGTTTTTACAAATGTTTCAGGATCAGAGACTCTGAGTCTGTTAATTATTGAGGTCCTAAAGTTGATGTTCTACTGGTCTATGTCATATTCAGATGTGTTCCTAATACCCATATACAGAAATTTCATTTATCCAGAAATTCTGAACCTTATGAAGAAGTCTGTGTTATAGCAGGGTTGATTTATTGGATTGCATGCAGTTGCACAGGTGTACTTGCTCAGTGAGTGCACACTCCTCCCTTATTGACTGCTTTGTCTTTTGCCAGTATGAGTGTGACTATAATGTAATAATAATTTACTGTAGCATTTTAGGATATCAAACAGAAACCAGGCAGAGTTTCATAACTAGAAGGAACATACAACCTAAGAAACAAGATTTCCCTTTGTTTCATTCCTAATTAGAAAAAATATGAGAGGAGAAAGAAAACATTTCCTATGACTTATAGAGGAAAAAAGCAAGCATGCTGTTTTATTGACCGTATGGCATCAAGCTTATTAAACTGACTGAGGTTCCTTCGTCCAGGCTGGAGGGAAATTTGTCTGGGTCAGAGAACTGACTGGGAAGAGTTGGCCCAATTAACACCACCGAGGGTGGTCCTTATATAGATACACATTTCTGAACAAACACACTGACACAGAGGGAGACTCGAAGGGGCCACGGCAGCCAAATAAGTCCTTAGGGACCTGGTAGCTCACAGCTCTGAGTTAGCTAAGAAAGTAATGCATGGGCACATTTACAAACACACTTTCATGGTCAGAGAGTGGGCTTAGCCTGCCATATAAATCTCTGAGTCGCCTTTAAATGGACTGATGTGGTGGGTCCAGTAAATATGAAGACCTGTGTGTGTGTTTGACCAGAGATGCAGGTGGAGGTGCAGTGTTCTGGATTTGGCCCTTGGCAATGCCACTCTCAGTATCAAATAGTAGAACCCTGCAGTGGTGTTGAGCTGTGGTGAGAGATTATAATGAGCATGTTCTTTTGTTGAACAAGTAATGCTTTGCACTGCTATAAGTTGTTTAGGGGCCACAACCTTTGAAGGCTAATTGCATCACAATGTCACAAGAAGGCTGTCCCATTTCAAAGGCTCCTTCAAACTCAGCCAACAACTGTGTGTGTCTAAGGCTTCATTTGTTGTATCCTTCATGGCGCAGCATATCCCAAAATTGCTAGGCGACAGGAACGCTCCACCTTTACTCAACAGTAGGAGCAGAAACAGTGATGCGAACAGGAAATCTTCTGTATGACAGCTGCAAAGGTTGTGTCTTTGTAGACCACATCCTTCAAAGAACGATGCCCCTGAAATAAGACACATATAATGTGCAAGTCTGGAATCCAGAAAATCCTAATACATTGCAAATTGTGTGCTTGAATGTGTGTGTGGTAAACCATCACTGACCTCTACAAGGCACAACCCACACTGCCACCCCATTAACACCCACTACCACATCTTTTTTAGACCACTCAGACTCAGACTCTGTTTTAACATGCATTAAAAGCGTTGTGACAGTCTACACTCACTGGGGAATGCCTCAGCTGTGTGGGACATGTATAGTTGTGGACCCCCAGCCCCTTGGAGTTGACACTACTGGCTGGGATCCCTGGCATTGCAGCTTCCTGATTACCAGCTGTCCCTGCTGCACTGTGCCCATCAAATCCCAGTAACTGAGAAATAAACAAACAGTAAATATAGGGCCCTTAGCACCACTGCCTGCCATAGCACGACAACAGGCTTATCACTCTTGATGTCTGCCAGAACTAACTTACCTTTGAACTCTTTCTTTATCTTAAAATCACTAGAGAAGGAGCCAAAGTCATTGACATTTTGTTGTCTATCCTGCCTTAAGTCAAACAGCTTCACCCAAACCAGGAATAAAGGAATACAGACTGAAAAATAACAAAACAATGAAATGTCCATTCTGGTTCTTGGATTGTGTAGGAACTCCTCAAAACTCGGATACAGATCGAGACTAATTGTCCTCACCCTCTCTGACATTGTCTCGTTGGACATCTGCTCACTACAGAGACAAATTCCCCTAATTTAAGATACACTAGCCACTAAGAAGGGAACACAGACCTATTAATAGTCCTGCTGCTTGTAAAAGAGATGTGGCAGATCAGGTTTTTGTGAGGAGTTTGATATGCAAGTAATACAATAGTTCAACTTTGATTCACCATCAGAGGCCCCTTCTATGGAAATCTGCATGAAATCACTGTCTGGGCAAGGTCATAAATCACCAATGGCATTGTTTATTATTGCTCTAGAGTTTTATGGAGGGCGGGCACTTTTCTGGGACGTCGTGGAGAGGAATGCCCAACTGAAGTCCTGCTAGGTAATGGCCCCTTTATTTCCACAGGCGGTAGAAGGGAGTTCAGTGAAGATCAGGCCTCTTGGGAAATACATGGTTACTGTACAGCCTGATTAAAGCACAGGAACACCTATATCTTAACAAAACAACCACATGACATGTTCGGTAAGTGGTTCTCGTAGAGGATTGTGAGTCAGGTAAATGAGACAACCCAAACAGATACAATCTAGCTCTTATTTTTTTCCCTTCTGTTTTCTAGGAGCAGCCAGAGTGGCTGGCCGACACACCACAACACCCACTTTTTCTTTTACAGAATGTCTGGTCTGGTTGTGGCTTATATTTTCTGCCAGGTCTCTAAGCATCGGGAAAAGTTATCAAAGAGAACAGACCTCTATTCTGTGCTGCACTACTCTCCTAGAAAGCCAGCCAGTCAGTAGCTCAGAAAATACTTTGTCTTTCAGCTGTTCGGAAGTGGAAAAAGCGCATTAGGGGTCATTGTGCCAGTGCATTCCAGTGACAGAACTCTAACTTCCTTTGCCCAGCCTGATAGTCACACAAGCCTCACCCTGGCCATCACTTTCATTTCATCTGAAAACATAATTGATTTGGATATTAAACATCTATAAATAAAATTCCACACATGCTTATTTCAATGTGGTTTTGGAGGCCAAGCACTTTTTTTCCCTGTCAGTGGTACATTTCCCTGTCTACATCTTGGAGTGGTCTGATATGTAAATTATGCAGGAAAGCATTTTTCCAAATACTGGGCTGATCACTGGCTTGGCTTTAGAGGACTACAGAATGTTTCACACATATATTTTTGAAGTCCTCAGAGACCTAGTCACTCATAGCTCATAGTTATTTTCAAAGATATAAAAATGTTCCTGTAATTCAGATATAGCTTTGATGTAAAAGATATTATTTTGCAGGTACTGAGGGGGATTTGAAGGACTTAATTAGCAGATGGATGTGTGAAATTGTTTGGTTTACACTCACATTTGCTATTTTGATTTGCTTCCTGCAAAAATTTGTGGCTGAGACGTGTGACATCAGTGTCTGTCAACAGACACTAGTGGCAGAGAGTGCTATTATTCATTTAATGTGCAATAAAAATAGGTACAAAATGGCATTAAAAAAGCTTAATCAGACTTTAATACTAATATTTTAGTGTGAAATAAGACCACAACATATAACAGTTCACAAATCAGTTTTATTAATTTAAACACAATCAAATAATAATGTCAACAACATCTGTACACATATCTTGCTGACACAACAATCTTTTGCATTTCACAATGAGGCCCATGTATTGTAAAGTATTTCCAGTTTGCATTAATGATTGCAGCATAATAAAAAAGCGTGCTGTATGAATCTATAAAACATTTTCTCTATTACCTACCATTACCTTGGTCTAGCAGCAATATGTAGATACCCCGGAGCATAGGGGAGAAACTGTTTTGAGAAGATGGGAAAAGGGGTTATGTTAGAAGAGAGAGGAATCCCAATTGAAATGTAAAGGCCAACAGTGATCATGTGCAAAGGAGGGAAAATTAGAAACACAACAAGCTGGTTTCTGTTTAAGAAATTCACAGTCGATAGCACATGTCCTGTATGTACACAAACCCCTCATAGTTAGTGGCTTTTCTCTCAATGTTAATTATGGTTTCCCCATCCACAGATGTAGAAGCACTATGAAAAGGGCTTTATGAATTTCAGCTACTTCAAAGTGGGTCATAGAATGTATTTTTAGTCGAAATAAAAACACTACATCATACAAAATTATGCGTGCTGTACAAGAGGTGTTATAGCGCATGTATAAAAGATAAAACCTATTGAAGCCTGCTTTTTTAAATCTCAGATTTATTCAAATTTGTTGTCAAATGGCTCTCAAGAGGCAGGAAATTGCCATATGCCATATCCCACATCCTTATGAGAATTAAGTTTGCTTCCAAATGGAGGGTCACGGCTGCAAACTGGTGAAATGCCATAAGGACACAAGTTGTTAGCTACCTACCATGCTGAATATCTAAAAAACAAATACCTCTTTCCCTTTGAAATATGAGTCTAAAAGGGACTTGCAGTCGAGGAGACCTGTTATGATGTATAAAGATGCGACTGAAGTTTCCTGTAAGGACGAGAAACATCATAGAATCAAATGAAAGGTCATTGACACTTGACATTCATGCATTTGGTCTTGACAAAACGATTTATCACAAAATCCCATTATCTACATATTTATTTACTGAACAAAACTTGAACACATCAACGCTTTCAGGTGTCGCACAAGCTTATGTGCGATGGGATGCCTTTTTTTTTACTTCAATAAAAGCATTGCCACCTTGTACTGTACCTAAATGAATACAGGAAGGAATAGTACAGTGATTATAAACTTAAACACACAAAAAGAATTTCCTCTGTACACGATTGTCTCAGCATTGTAAATAAAGTTTTTTTGTAATTTCCTTAAATTATTAGAAAAACCCTTGTTTGTTTCTTCCATAAATGCCTTCCTCCTGCTGTGGTGGAAATCAATAGTACTTTGTAAAAGGCACGAGTCTATTGTCATCGAGGTACCATCTAAGTGGCACGGTGCCACCCACAAAGTCTCCATTCATAAATAAGAAGAACAGGATTCCCAGGTTGATGGTTAACAGAGGAGCAGTCGCAGTCTCTCTGTCCCATGACGGAAGGGAGATTAAAAGACAAAGGGAACAGAAATAAAGGGGAGGAAGAAGAGTGGGGCAGAACTAGAGGGATGGAGAAATGTCACCACCAGTAGTCAGGGGCCTGTAGATCACTGTATTGAGTTCTGTGGCGAGATGATATGAGGCAGGCAAGGCCATCAGTAGCTCTCCTCACAGGTGTGAACCCTGACAGCGTCCCGGCACAGACAGGGGCCGTAAAACACTTTGACAGCTTAAGAAAGCAGCCAATTCACAGTAACCAGGGCAAGCTGCTGCAGCGCTGTAAATTCACCTCTCTTCTTCACTTCCAGAAAAAAAAGTTTAAGGTTAAGACGAAGTGTGACTGTATGTTAGCACATTAACTGGGTGCTCAGACTCTTTTTTTCCATTCTTCTTTTCTTCCTGCGTAGTGGAAGACATACCAGGCATCACAGGGGGACTTTTTTTCTGAGCAGTAGGGTCTGCGGCAAGGATGGGATGGGGCTGGAGGGCAAAAGTGAAAGGTTGCAGGATGTGCTGAGGTGGAGCAGGGTGTATGAGGGTGGTGTAGTGCTACAAGTACTCCAGGTCTAGAGCGTGGTGGAGGGCCATGAGGTCTGAATGGCTGGAGATCCTCCAGAAGGGCATGTTGTGCTGAGGGAGGGATAAAAGCATCATATTATGTAAAGTTTTATTTAGCACTGCAAAATGTCTAAATTCTACATATTTTGGGGCTGAAACAGTTAATTGATTACTGAAGTTACAAAAATAAAGCAATCTCCAAAGTTTTAATTAATCTTTTCAGTTATTTATCAGAGAAAAAAAACAAAATTCTTAGGCTCCTGTTTCACAAATGTTTGGAATTGTTGCTTTTCTCTGTTTTATGTAATTATACATGCAATATTTTTCCATTGTTTGATTGTTGATTGAACAAACAAAACAAACAAAGGGATGTTATCAAAGAGAACTTTAATGATGCCTGACATTGTAATGGATAAATTAACTGATAATCACTGCTTGCAGCCCTGTTCCATCCACCAGGATCCATCCACCTCATATCATTAACACATCCATCCATCCACACACATTGTATAATGGTATGTGTGCATATGAAGATAAACAGCACATGTGAATCTCTAACTAGCTTCTCTGTGGCGTCAACATAAGACTACATCAGTAGATTAAGCCAGTAGTTGTTTTTGAAACTTAACAGAAATGAGCTCCCCACAGTGTCTTTTGAATGAACCTCCTGCTGGCACAATCTCAGACCTGTCTCTGCCCTGTGTTTTCCTGGCTTTAATTACTTATTTGGACTCCCTTATAAACTGTCACTCCCTCATCTGGCACCTAAATATGTATCAACATCTTCTCTTGCACTCTGTTGCTAGTCACATGACACTGCTCACCTGTTTCCACTTCATTGTTAGTTCTTCTGTCAGTTTTCCATTAACCCTTTGCTAGATTGTCTTGTGTGCTCTCCATACCCTAAACTTTGCAGTTGTTTTACATTCCAAGTGTTCCTAGTTTCCTTGTGTTTTCTCATATTTAGGTTTACTTACCTGCTTTAGCCTCTGCTCAGACCCTGGATGTTGCTTTTTGCCTGTTTTCTCTGATCATTTCTGATATCTGGATTATATCATCGCTTTGGACTCTGCTTGGTTTTCTGGGTTTTTGCCTCTTATCTTTTCCCATTTGGATGTCATTCCAGCTTGGAATGACTTTAGGTTTCTGGACTGTATTTAATTTTGATTTTCCCCAGCTTAGTTTTGTCTGCCTGGACTCTAATAAGCTTTGTTTTTGTGAATAAACTGTCAAACTTTCCCTGTGTACCTGTAAGAGTCTAATACTCTTCAGTTTGCTGTTGTCTTGTTGGAAATAGTATGGTACAATTTGGCCAACATGAACCCAGCAGATAGAGGCTGCAATTGTTAGTAAGACTCCTCACTTTGCAAACCATGATTAAAACAAGCTCAAAGACCCAGAGTGAAAGACCATGGTTAATGGCTACTGGCAGGCCAGCCAGCCATCCACTTGCCTCCATTCCCAAGTTGGCTCCTTGTGTGGCATCAAGCCTGCTAACAGCCATCCTTGCTCCCTCTTGGCTACAGCCTTCCAGGCTACTTCTCTTGCTGTTAGTAATAGACCAGTTATCCACCAGCCTGTCCTTCAGGTGGCTCAGTTGCTGCCTTTCCTTAAATCAACTAGTCTATTGCCATTATCCCAGTCAGTCCATCAGCATATATCACAGTCTGCTCTCCAGCTTGCCCTTCCTATGACTAGCATCAGGCCTCCTTGCCTTTAGCAAGCCTCACCTCCAGCTAGACCCTTGTCTGCTAAACACATGCCAACTTCACTATCAGTCACAGAACTGCTAGCTGCTAACTGCTCAGTATCTGAGCCAGTCAGCCACCAACCTATGACTAAAACTTGAAGTTGGCTGTCACTCAGCAGTCCCCTGTTGTAGGCACCAATCTTGCCTTTGCTGGGAGGAAAGAAACTTTGCTCCCAAAAATTGGTCTGTGCAAGCATTCCTGAGCTACAGCCCAGCAGTGCCCCCAAGCCCCAGTCATCCTGCATCCATGAGCTTAGTGCCTTAATGGGACTAAATCCATTAATAAATCCTTAAATAGGCCAACCATGCAGACATTCCCTTTCCCTGAGATGATCGTCCTTGGTGCATCATCTGTTCCTCCTTGGCCGTCACCACCTTGTTGGCTCCTGAGATTGCTCCTTGGATGGCCCATCAACACCTTGTTAGTGTGTGGGTCAGACATTGCCACTGACATCCTGCCAGTTTCTGAGTTTGCCTTCCATGTTGACAACTCCCCTGCTCTAGAGTTTGTTTCTCAATCAGCTTGCCTGGTCAATACCTCTCCAGCATTAGAATTAGTTCCAGGGTTGACCCCTGCCACTGATGCCAATGATTCTCCATCTGGAGAGTTATTCTCTTGACACCAACACTGCCAAGCTCCACAGTCAGTCTGTGTTTCCCAGCTTGCTCCAAGGTCTGTTTCCTCAGTCGGTGCCCATCCTGCTTCAGTCAGCCACCTTGGCTGAAGTCCAGCCTGATTACAATCTTGTTGGCAGTCTACTAGCCATGCTTTGCTTACATCTGTCTATCCCCCACTTTGCTTTGAGCCCCTGCATCCTGTACGCCCTCTGGAGGGGGTCTGTGTTTGTTGCTGGCCTCCATTTTGAGCACCACAGTGGTTCCAGCATAGAGATCAACCTGTACATGACTGTGCCATTGGCCTCCACACAGTGCCACATCTGATCTGTGCCTCCTGACTTATGCCATTGGTCTCCAGCTCATCCTCCTAAAAATGATTATGCCTTTGCTGTCTGTGTCTTGTTTGCTCTCCAGACCATTGTATTCCTTAAGCTTGCCATCCACCTGAAATACTCTCCTGAGTGGCCTCTTCTTCCTGTCTCATCTTGTGGGCATGGTCTTGAGCATGCCTCTTTCTCGTCTCTCCAGCTTCTTGGCTGTCCACTCAGGTTTCCTGATCATCCAGTCAGATCATGCCTGCAGTCAGTCTTTTTGAGAATGGCTGCTTGTTTGTTCTCCAGCCTTTGGACTCCATACACCCACCCTGTCCTGCCTCCACAACCCCACCACCTGCCTGGCTCAGTCTGATCTTTCTGCTGCGTATTGTAGAGGGATGTCTGGGATTCACCCTTTCAGGCAGGGAACTGTGACACAAGTATTCTTGGCCTTGCTTACTTTTTCAGACTCTTACATAATTGGTCATTCCCTCATTTAACTTTTATATGTCCCTGTACTCCTTTCTTTGTCATCTGTTCCCACTCACACAACTTTTCTCACCTCTGTCCACTTCATTGTTAGTTCCTCAGTCGCAGTGTGTTTTCTGCCAGTCCTTTATCAGATCATCTGATGTGCTCCCCAACGATAAAGTGTTCCAACCATCTTCTGTTCTAAGTGTTCCCAGTTTACCTTTTGTTTCCTGTGTTTTGATTTACTTACCTGTTTCAGTCTCCACTAAGATTTGGTCTCTGTCTCTTTTCTGTTTAGCTGGCTCTCTCCCATGTTTGTTTTGAACTCTTGGTTCCAGGCTGTTTGTTGTTTATCTTTAACCCTCTGGATGGCTTGCTCAGCTGGGATTGACTGAGTTTCTGAAATGCATTTGGACTCTCTCTCTGAATTTCTCCTGCTTGGTTTTGTCTAAGTAAGCCTTGTTCCTGTGAGTTACAATTAACTGTTAAACTTTATATGTCTGCCTGCCTGAGTCTCTGCATTTAGGTCCAATTCTCCTCAGTTTGCCATTTCACGAAACATTACACCTGCCTCATGGTGTGTCTTTAGGGCAGTGCAAATGAGTTACTCCTCCCAAGCAGTGGATGTATGAGAAACCTGAGTTGCAGTGAATGAAAAGAGCTTGTCAGGTAGAGTCCTCAGCTGTGTGGAGCCCATTACCCTTCTTTTATCAAGGGTATGGCCTCTCCCAGGCATATGTTCCGCTAAGGAGAGCCTGCATTGACCCTTAAAAAGCTCTTTGCTTTTTGTTTTGTAAATTCTCTTTGCTTTTAAGTTTAAAAGCCGGAGATGTTATCTCTGCCTTTTCTCCCAGGCGATGGTAATAACTGATGGCAGAATTGTTTCAGGATTGTGTTTTTTTTAGGTGAAGAATTGAGGGCTGAGACAACTTTTAGACATTTGCTTTTGTAGTTCCACACAGTGTCACATCTGATCTGTGCCTCCTGACGGTTAAAATTGTTGTGTTATTTCACATCCTCTGTGATGTTGACACAGAAACCTTTTACCTCATCGCATGTTGTGGGACAAACCGCTCAGATGTGGAAAAAATGCCTTTTCCTTCCATCAATGTCACACTTCAACAACTCAGGACTGAGTAAAAATATTTGCATCTTTTTCCACAATCATCCTTCAAGACCATATTCCCAGGCTGTGTTTCCATTTCATAATATAGAGCTATTTCTTTACACACTTATCCAGGGTAAAGGTTGCCACTTCTTCCTAATCACTGCCTAATCACTCTTCAGCTGTCCTTGTTTCTAGTCATTGTTTAGTGAGAAACAGGTGTAAAAGAAGCTGGAGGCTTTTCAAAGGGGAACTCCATGTCTTCACCCTGACACTGTGGCTTGCCGTAACTGTCAGTGAAATATGCTCCTGGGCCGCTGATTAATTCGCTAATGAATATGTTTGCAGTCTGTGGCTTGCATGTGGCATTTGGTTTACATCCAAACTTGGCAAAAATGCCAAATACACAAATTGTTAAGCAAGAGTCAACAGGTAACATAAAAAGGTCAAGCTAGATGTCAAATTCATCTGAACAGATACTGTCACGTTTCTTGAAAAAGTATGAGATATCTTGGCTATGAGCCTTTCCAGGCTAACAGGCTTGTAATTGCAGTAGAAATTCTAATTTCATCAACAATAATTTAAGTCTCTTTTATGCATGCTCTCTTTACCATGTGCCTTCAACGTGCCTGAAAGGGCTATTCTAGCATTACACATACAGCATTCATGCTGTTCAGGGCACCAAGCAGGAATATATAATTATGCCATCTCTCCTCTCCCTTGCTCTGTAAACCTGAGAGGGCAGAGGAAGAGTGCTGATTACACAGTACAGACTTTCTTGCTTGTTCTTGTATCCTGTATAAGAGGATAAACGAATAAATGTAAAATAAGACTGCTGAGGAGGAGAGTTGGGAGTGATGATTACTGTCTTAGGAAAGGTATGGCAGGTATGTTTTGTGCTCTATAAGCATTTATAATGAACTCTTGACCTTGAGAAATGTAACTCCAAACATCTATTTCTAATAAATGTTTTTTATGAGATAATATAGTGTGTATAGAGTATGCTGTATCCATCATATCTTCAAGAAATCTTACCTTCTTTGAGCCTTGCTCCTCTTCCACACCATCTCCAACAACAATGTAAACAACTTTCCTCCCAAACCTTTGAATTACTCTCTCAAAGCAGCTCTCCTTCCCTGTAGAGGAGTTGACAGCAAGATGTTAGTGGAGCATTGCACAAATGCAAACAAATACACAGACATACACACACTTGCAAAGACTGACACTGAACAACATCAAGTTGGTTCAGAGACGCAGGGTGACAACAGCCTCTTTAAAAACACCACGTGAACAAAACCTGGCAGAGTGTAAAAACGTTGAGCTAAGAAAAGAGATGTGATAAGATCAGCCTACAGATAAAGAAAATCTGCAAAGCATTAACTCACTCCTCCTCAAACCTGGGACAAATGGACTTAAATAAGCTAAATCACTCTTGCATGCTAGGAGGACCAGTGCGCTTAACGCTCCAAGGAACCCTGATCTACACTCTGCTCCAAATCTCTGTTGATGGGCCTGAAAATGGCACGGGAGTGAAGCTTGATGTTTATTTTGTATTTGAAACAGTGAAAAAGGGGAAGGAGGAAAAGGAGGGAGATGGGAGAAGAAGGGGGGTCCTGTTGCTCTGGAATGACATAAATGTGCAGAAGTGGTTTCATATGCAGAGACTGAGCAGGAGAGGCCCTGTGGGGCCCAGCTCCAGGAAAGTAATCCCAGGCTGATTAGGCTGATTCCTTCATAAAAGAACATTAACCCTCCCACCCAGTCCACGCCTCAACCCTGTCACTTAGGTAGCATGTCTGTCTTAACTGTTTACACTTACATTGCTGAAATAATACACGTGCATATCCCAAAGTGTTAGATTAAACATTACAAAAAAAACGAAGAGGATTCTACTCACGTATTTGAAAATATTTACCTATTTTGGTCGCACTATAAATATTCTCGATTGGGAATACTATTCCCAAGCCATAGAGCAAGACCTTAGCCAAGGCAGGGATGAGCTGCGTGGTGGTCACCAGGATATTCACACAGTTTGACCTGCAGTAGTGAGGAGGGGTGAAAAGGAACAAGAGCCAGGACAAAGCAAAACACAGTGTGCTGTAAATAAAGTTAACATTTGTTTAAAACATGTCCTGTTATGAAGAATTATGTGTCAGCTCCTTTTCCAAGTTAAGATCTCTTAAGACACTTATCTTTCAAAATCAGTACATAAAGCCTGTCAGAAAGACGAATTTATAGCATTGTTGTTTTCTATAACAACTTGGTAGTATAAAGTTAGCCTATTTACACACATGATGTTTTTATATGAATACCATAAGACTTGGTACAGTTTTCCTCACTGGACTCCTACCTTGAGTGAATTAATGTTAGTGCTTTCAGTGCCAGTGTTAACCAGGAGTCCGTCAGGGCTTCAATTTCTGCGCGCAATTGCAACCAGGCTTCCCTTTTGGCTGGGCCCAGCAGACCTAAAATGCAGGGTAACATTATTTGGGTTGGATCAGCTCTCTGAATACCACTGAAATTTTCAAAATTTACCCTGACCAAGTGGTGTGGCATGTGTTCTTTTAGAACACACACATGAACACATGCACACTCTCACACATACGCCCACAGAATAAAGGCATGTACATCTGCAGACTAATTTCTACTTGAAAAATCTATATACACCAATGCTGAGGGATTACCTCCGACATTATTTTTGTAGGTAGTGTAGATTTCTTTTACTCGTCTGTAGCGGAAGGCCAGTTTTCTCATCCAGTCCACGCCTCCCCGCACGCCTGTGGCCAGACATAGGTTGGCACTGGTCGCTGCCGCGTGGAAACCATCAGCGCTGAAGTTATATGTACTGAAATTAAGTCAAAGAAAGAATTTGCAAGCACAAGCTGCTTCACCACTGATGGTATCTTAACATCTAACACATTTTATCTTAACTCAGGAATAAAATTATAAAAGAAAGTGTCTAAATGTTGTACCTTAGATCCTGACCATTGTCATCAGAGGACACATCATCAATATGTACCTGGTCACATTCCTGAAATAAACAAAACATCAGTTTTGAAAGATGTGACATTAACGCACTGGATTAGTTAAAGCATGTCTACATAGGAATTTGGGCTTTGCCTGGAAAACTCTGTATTGAGGCCCTTAGACTTTACTTTCTCTTTATTTCCTTTTGAATAAGATCTCCAAATTTTTCTTCCCCCATACCCTCACCAGTGCTGAACAAACAAGCACAATCTAATGCCACTAGCCAGTACAGCTAGTTATATTTTAACTAGCTGAATGTGTATATAAAGAGTCTTGGCATGTGCGTGTACGAGCATCACTAAACATATGTGTATGAGCTTCTTCCCCTTTGGGGATGCCTGGCTCCTCTTGGAAAGGTACAGGGATTCTGCAGCTCTACACTGATTCTGCCAGTACACAGTAACACAATCCAGACTTTCTGGTAAATGTAACCTACTAGAAAAATTGAACCTGATGCTAACCGCCAATGAAATTATGACCTCTGATTGCTGCTGCGCCACACACCAACACAGCCCCAGGGCCAGCCAACCAGCCAGCCGGCAAAGGAGCGCAGGAGAAAGCACACTTAAAATCTGTTATTAGTTTTCCATTTATAGGAGTGCTCTAGTGCCTCCCCTGTCCTCCCTCCTCTCCACCCCCCAGCAAGCTCAAAACAGAAGAGAGTCCTGCCTTGGCATTCAGATCAACACATTTCACATGGCACAGAGCAGAGACTGGAAAGCTTCTCTTTGCTATAGTTTGGGATTGCTAAGAGGTTTAACCAAGAGGAGGTTGAGCAATAGCCTTGTTAAGAGCAAAAGGCTTTGACACGAACGTGATATCAACCTTTGTTTCAGTCAGTGCTAATCTAGAATATATAACAGAAGGCATTTCATATCTCTAGGAAACAGTTTAGAAAATGTCTTTACGAAACTACAGGTTTTGAATTACCTGTTAAAATAATGTGATAAATAACAATTTCTCATTGAAATTGAAACTTGAGGCACTTTGGTCTCAAGTATGAAAAATCCATGATGGTTTTTTAAGTTTTTTAATTAAGTTTCATTAGTCTGGTAAGACACCTAAAAACAGAAAGGACTTCCTTGTTTTAAGTCAATCTAACTGAGGCCAAATGCTGACGTTATTGCATTCCTCTCTAATACTAGAGCAGGGTAAGGGCAAGGGCTTTGGACTGTAAACCTTTTTTATTTTACTGGTTCCCCTCTGAACAAATTTTTCATCTCCCTGGATTTGTGGGAAGAGGGAGGGGAAAGCGACGTGAAGAGAAACTCAAACCAGCTGTTCTTTAACAAAATTAAAATCTTGACCCCCAACCCCTGCTCTAATGCAGCCATTCTCTCACCAAGCCTCTCCAGCAAGCCCCAAGATCCAAAGAGGAAAAGACTTTGACCTCGTAACCCCGCTCCCCTCCTCTCCAGGACTCTGGCACCCTGATAAGGGGGTGGAAGGGTAAAGAAGTGGATATAGAGGAGAGCAGAGGGTAAAGGCTGGGGGAAACAGTCCAAAGTGACCTCACATGAAGCTCTGAGCTCCACGTTCCAGAGGACTGCCAATCGGAGATGAGAGTGCAGGCGGGGGCTCTTAGGTCTGTTTGCCTAATCTGTTTCCAGACGCTCACCAGCAGATCTTTAATAGATGAAGAAAGCAGCAATTTGTCCCAGGTTGAGGATTCACTGCCAAAATCTTCTGGATAATTTATGTGCATAATTTACCTCCAAGACCTCCAATTTTGGTGCAAATATGTAGGATATTCACCTACTGTTGAGTCAGGTACAATCAGCTGATTGCTAAAGCTCTTGCCACCTCTTTCACATTGGCACAGGACCATTCAGTTCCATCCATTTGTGTATCACTGACAAATGGCAACCCATCTCCTGATCCTAACAATAGTTCCTATGTAAAGTATTTTTTTTCATAGCCAGCAAAGATCAAAACAGATTTATGAGAACAATAGGAGTCAGCATGTTAATTATGGGTCGGCTTTGGGCGACAAAGCCAAAGCTCCAACATGAGCTGAAACATAAATATCTCTCTTTGCCTGATTACAAATTATTTTGCATAGTCTGGTCCAGATCCTCAAAGCTAATAAACACATTAAACCTTGACAAACATAGTGTTAAAAATTCAAAAGGCCAATAAAGAAGGAGAGGGTTGGGATTTCGAGGTTGAATACCCTTATCTCCTTTGTTTCATTGTTTCTATTTTAATTGCATATATATAGCAATGCTTAATAAATAACTACGCAGGGCTCAAGACCTCCAGATAGGAGTTCTTCTGTGTGTGCACTGTGAATAAAAAGGGTTGTTCAAAAAATGTGCAGACTCCAACAATTACTGTTCCCAGCTGGGGCTACATAAACCTCTGTACTGAGTCCCTGTGAAGGCTAATAGACGCTATGAACAATGTCACACAGTAACTCTTACACACACTCATTAGAAGCCACTCCTGATGGCGTTGTAAACGACACAGAGTTGTGGATGGTGTAAGTTTAAGTTCGCTAAGTACAGTTGTAGTCGAAATGAATATTGTGGAAAGAAATACTACAGGAAAATAAATTTTACGTTTTACGTGACAGACAGAAAAAATACTTTAAATTACATGCAAATAATTTTGGATGATTGGATTATAAAATGTCAAGTAAATAAAAATTATTGAAAAAATGCATACTGAATACAGAGAATGCAAACAATATAATGTGTGTCTCGTAAAAAGGATAAATACAATTTTTCAGATTAATAAGTGCAACTGTGTTACTTTATAGGCATGGAGGGCTAAAAATAATTCATAACCACTCAAAGTATCTGTCAATGACTCAAACTCAAGGTTTAAAAGACATTAAAAATAAACTGTATTTAGTTTGTGTTCCACCAACAATAGAATGGCAGGCCTTCAAGACGTTGGCACAATGAGAACTGGCTGAGAATTTCTTTGAACCCTTTGAACATCTCTTTTCCAATGAACAACACTGTTCTGCCCTCACCAAGCAAATAGCAGTCACTCTAAAACCTACAATCACCACTAACTCACAACAGATGTTCCTACTGTACTCAGGAGTGAAGACCTTTCATCACACTTACCCCCTATGTAAAACACAACATCGTTCTGTTAACATTTCTTTTTAAATTTAAATTAATTCAGCTCCCAGTCTTTATCGGTACAGAAATGATAAATACACCAAACAACAAATGAAGGCATGAAGCTTCTGCATCAGGATGAGTCTTTATATTCCACTCTCTTCCTTTCTCTGTCTCTCTGTCTTTCCACTAGTCTGCTCACAGCATTTCACCAGCAAGGATGTTATCAGAGCCCTCTTTGTTTCCTTGGCATCTGTCATTAAGCAATCAGTGATGCCCGAGTTTTCCTGTAGCCTTGGAAAGACCTCAGAGTGGTGACTGCAACAGAGAGAGACAGGAGACACAGGTAGGATGGCTCAAAGAAAGAACCATGCTATCTAAACTAATGTTTAGACCTGTGTTTTCCCAGAGAAGCCTACATCAATGCCATACAGGCAGTTCCCACTTTTTGGATACAGGTTGCTCTTATCTTCTCTCTCAGGTGAGCTGGTGGGGTGAGGGTGGGTGGTCAACACCTTGTTGTAAGCAATAAGGGCCATCATCATAACCCTACGAGCTAATGCCATGTGAAAATGACTTGTCTATGGTTCACAGGTTCTCCATTCCACTAGCAGAGGCTGTCATCCTTCCTGCAACCCCCAGCAACCTTCCTCTCTGTTCCCACCACAGGCACCCCTGTCTAGGTGGAAAGGAAGGGGCTGCAGAAGGGAGGGGGGCTGTGATTACCTGGGGTCAAACACAGGATGTGGGTAACAAAGGAAGAGTTCTTCGAACCCACTTCATTCCCATCCACAATCTGTGCTTGAACAGTCACGGAATTCAAACAGTGGCACCGAACAAAGCACATGTATAGAGAAATTCATGCTGGTTTTACAAAAATTCACACGATTCAGAGGGGGCACAAGTACTGTATGCTTAGTACAGACAAAGACTGAATTTTAACGGTCTGTAAAGTGCGTTGAAATAACTGGAAAATTTGGAATAGAAGGAAATATTCCACAGGTAGGCAGTGAAATGTACAAATTAGTTATGTGTGATGGATGAGCTGCTTCTCATTATTTCCTATTTTTTGGCAATGCAAGTCCAAACCACACCTCAAGGAAAGCAACATTAAATGCGATATCAAATCTCTGTCATTTCAGCATTTTCCCTCTACAAAAAAAAAAAAAAAAAAAAAAAAAATCCATCCAGTCCAAGCGGACTGTTGTTTGTACAGTTTGTGCAAGTTTCTGTTCTCTTCCTCTGTGGAGTGAAGACTGACAGAGTGGCTTTGAAACCTCCACTTTCTCTCTGTAGTCCTTCCAAAATAAATCAGTGGCCCAGCCTCGAGACTTGATAGAGTTCTATTGAGGAGCTCAACATAACTGCAAATGATGAAATATCACATCACATCTTCTTTATACAGAAAATATTTTCTGTATTTTGATGGTAGTTTGAATTCTAAGTAAAAATATTTGTGTCACAGAACGACAGTGTTGATTGGTAAACAATCAACCAAACAAACTGAATTTCATGATTAAATACAAACAGCACAGTTAAGATCTACCCCTCCTTATTGGGGGAGGAGGGAGAAGGGGGGATGGGGGGCTATCAAGAAAAACATTGTAAAGCTACCAATCACATAGAATAGCAAGTACAGGGTCTGACTCTCTACTGTGGGACATAAAACCAACAGAATGGCTACACATTAAGAGGCTCTGGAGGACCATTTGAGACACTTGGAAAGGGTAAGGGTGTGTTTCACAGCATCTCTCATTAACAGGCAGCCCCTGGGTGAGAGTGACAGAGAAGGTTCAACCCTGCGTCTGCAGGCTGGGAGCTATAAAAGGCTGTCAGCTCACAGTGTCACAGACTTGCTCCACATGTATGTGTGTATGAGAGTTTGTGGGCAATTCCATAAGTGTTTGCAGTATGTGTGTTAAATCTTTGCAGCACAACATGCTTAGAATATATGGACACGAGTGTGCCAGAGTGTTGCACACAGCATGGAGGCATCGGTGGACTAATTTAAAAAGTTCCCACCTTCAGAGACCTCTCCCCCCATCTCCCTGTGAGTGGTTTGCCCCCTTGCCCTTTATCCGCCAGACAGGGAGGGTTGTTTTCTCATCCAGGGAGGAGGGAGACGGCAGCCCCTGTGCCCCACTGAGAAAGAAACATAGGGGGCTTGGCTAGCAAGAAAGAGGCCCCTGGTTCCCACATATTGCTTGGCGTTAGTGTTTGGCCTGCAGCAGCACACCTACAGTAAACTCACACCCTGAGTCACAGCAGAGCTGTCAGTCTTCCCAGTGAGCTAAGCCTCAGAGGGTTTCATTACACACATCACTTTAGACCATCAATTAACTCTACATTCAACCGCACACAACAGCACTGATTTTAAAATGGCAACCAAGTGAAGCAAATTTGCTACATTTCAGAATAAGACATATGAAGAAAATACTCTCCCTGTTAAAACAATCAAAAACATTCTTGTTCTCTTTGAGACAGTCTATTTTGAAAAAAATAATTAGTAATAGTAATAAAATAATAATTGCTAACATTGTAATGAAAGTAATGGTATTTACAAATGATTATAATGTTGCTGTTAATTAACCAATTACACAAAGATTGACTTTGGTATTAAGTTTACATTAGATTTGAAAATACAATACTGATGTTCATCTCTGTAGCTAATAAAATACAACTATATCTATAACAAAAATTAATATCAGAAAGATCACATCAATAGAGATCATATTGCTTGAATTACTTTCTTAATACTTCTTTTAGTGAGAGCATTTTTGATTATAAAAACAGATTGTACTGTTGCAATACTACAGTCATCCTTTAAAGGACATTGGGCACAAATGATTTGTGCAGGATGATTGATAGAGTGATTTGTGGGTGTTTTGGAGGCAAAGTCTTTTGGGGAGGTGCAGTATTTCTGGGACCCACTTTCAATACTATGTAACAGTGAGTGAAAAAAAGAGAGCACTGATCCAGAAAAAGGTTAGAGGAGACAGAAAGAGAGGGAGAGAAAGAGAAAGAGAGAGAGAGACCCAACGGTGAAACTGATCCCTGTTGACCCCTTCGGCATGCCCTCTTTCTTTTTATGACTTTCCTCTGAATCGTCACTCACCAGCCCTATCAGCGCATCCAGCCTTCATTCACACATGCGCGCGCGCACAGACGCACACAAACACAGACACACACACTCACACACACACACTGCAGTGGACATAATAAACAAGATTAGAGTGTTTCCTGTGGCTTTGGCAGGCTAAGTAAAATATAATATTATATGTATAATATATAATATAATTTACAGTGCTGTAATCATGTTTAAAATGTATTAATGTGTCTTAAAAACTGATATTTTAATATATGCAACATGGTAATGATATGCACTAACATGAAAGGGAACAGAGTCCATATTTAATGTTCTTGTGTACAGGCTGGCGGGATGACAGTGTTAAGTCCTTGATGGGCCACTCACACACACCGTTAGGCCACTAACTCTGCACCTGTGTTTCTGCACAGCCTCTGGGGTCTCCCTTTATGGCTTAGACTAAATTAGATGGACCATATGCATTTCTACACATGCTTAAATACAAAACTGCTGCTGGCTGTGGTATTTATAGTTGGACTCTATTTAGCTGTATCTGAGATGGAGGGCTATAAATCAGCAGAGAAGAAAACACAAAATTGGTTAGGCATTGCTGAGAACTGGCACTTAACACTCAGACTGGCCAAGCTCATTTTAAGAGGAGAGATCGATATGTCTTCAAGAAAATGTCACTCCTCCTCTAGTATTGTTTATGACAATCATTACAGAATCTGCAATAAGGGCATTCTAAAAATCACACTTACTGCACAACAATAACAGTTATTTTAGTCATATTACTCTAGTTGTAGAAAAAAACTGAAGCTTTAAGGTGTCAAAGCAAAATTGAATAATTTGGATACTGATCTAGAGCAGAAGAAATGTATGTGTTGCATTTTTAAATAACGTTATAAGCAGCCAGAGCTGCCAGTTCATCTGTGAACAGTTCCATCACACTTAAAAAGAAATCAAAACACAGGACAGATGTTGAGCAAAACCACATTTAAGCATTGACACAAACTGGCATCTTTTCAAATGATTGGGGCACATCTATTAAATGAAGTGCAGTGAGAATAGATTCTCCATGGCCAGGCCATAAGGAAATATTTAACCAGCCAATTCCAGCCAATTAACTTTGATCATGATGACTGCATTTCAAATCTCAGTCACTCTTCTGTCTGGGTGAGTATGAACATTCTCTTTCTATGTCTTTCTCTCCTGTTTGGGTTTGGAGTTGCTTCATGTAACACAGCCAAACATGGTGGTGAGTAATGAGACTTGGCAGACTGGCCACAGATCTCTTCACACTTAAGTATTAAACAAAACATTTCCTCCACTGTGAGGTCAGCATAAAGCAGGACACTGAGGAAAACCAGTGGGTCAGTGGGATCAGATTTGCCAGGAAAAAGACACTGAAGATAAGGATGGGACAAAAATCAAGGAAATAAAAACTCAATACCTTTGTAGAAAAAGAAGTGGATAGAACAAGTGGCGAAGGAAAAAACAGAGATAAACTGCTTTTCTAATTGCTAACATATGGTGAGCACCCATAGTTAGCTGAGTTTAACATCTGGACAGAAGGTAGTGGATGTGTTTCATGTCTGTTCAGGTTTGCATATGTAAAAACAAGCTTTTCTGTACATTATGTCTTCAATGTTGAAATCCCTGATCCTGCGGTCTTTGCTTTGTGTCTCTCCAAAGTGAAGCAGACACTCAGAAACACACACTTCCCTATCCATGATTCCTCCATTCCTGAGCCTCAGTGGTTGATTTTACACTAGCTGTACATGAATCAGGGGGGTAAAGAGGCGTGGGAGGGCAGACAGCAGGGGATTTCATGCTGTGATGTAAGGGTCTGTAGTCTGGGTGCCAAGCACACAGCATGGCACATAGACAGAGCAGCTACAGAAGCACTAGGGCCTGACAAATTCCACCAACCACTATGGAAATGAGAAGGAGGTGGTGATGAGGGCAAGACTGCTGACCCAACAACAAACTGACAGCACGTGTAAAATTCAAAGAATTCCCTTGCGGTCCCAGGTATTATTTCACCACTTTGAGAGCGATAACTAAGAAACAGGCTCCATGAAAAATTTGCTGCATTTACTGAAATCTTAATTATTCATATGCATCCGTTAGACTGTATTCACAAAATCATTGAGACGAACTGAAGGCATTTGTTCAGAATAGGTACACAGCAAACTGAGCGAATTTTAAAGAAGAATGAAAAATACACAAAGATAGGCACCTCTAAGTCGTTAAAGAACAAGTGTGTGTCAGCCAAGTTGAAGATCATTTCTTCCATCCGCAGACCTAATGATACAGATGTCGGTGGGTCCTGCAAAATAGACAAAAATGATTAAATCAAACAAAGATATTCCTTTGGAGTATTACAGAAATATATTTTTTCCACTTTGAATGAGTTAAAGTAACACAGTAAATAATAATGTTTCATGTAAGTTAGTCAAGTAATACAGAAAGCTATTCCCAGAGAAGACATTAGACAGGCTTTTAAGTTTCTGCCTCTGTTTACGACCATCTGAAAAGGACCAGAATAGTCATCAGAAATGCCACAGACATGAGTGAATGCCGTAAAAGTGTGTCTCCTCTCTGGAAGGGTGGTCAATTTAGAAGATTTAGGGTCACAGTCTCATCGTAAATAGCCCATTTTTCCCATATTTGTGCACATGCATCATCTGATTTCTCCCTGGGTGATACAGCAGAGTTCTCCCTGAAGTTTCTTCGATCACTGACATTATATTATTAATAATATATTAACTTATTAAAAATGACTTATATCTAAGACAAGTACTGGTAGTTCTCTGCATTAGGAATAATGTCCAAGATTCTTTTAAATCATGATTTCCTGTCAGTGATCTGCTGTACCGATGATGTTGTTGCACAGTCCGAAAGATACTATGTGGGGTAAACTTTACTGCATGACTGCATGTAAAGCCAAAATATTGCAAATACTGGCAGTGACACCTTGCTTTTGTGCCTCATTTCCAACCAGATTTTTTGCAGTTTCGATCAGAGGTGGAACCACAGTATCAGGCTGTCAAAGCTGCCAATCATCTAAATGACACCTTTTTACTGAAACTCATCAAATCATCCCAAATCATCAGAAAAATTGCCATGTACATAAATCACTATCTGCCTAAAATGGTGGGAATGAGCTCCTGGGAAACTTTAATGTGATTTGTACTTGTAATTTTTGTTTTCGCTCACATGCTAAAATGGAGGTGTTTATGGAGTTTATGGAATTTATGACTATAAACAGATTTTATGACCTATATTGCAACCAGTCACTAGGGGGCAATCAACTTGTCTATGGATCCATCATGTTATTCATCTTTATATACAGTCTCTGCTGTTGATGGTTGATGGTCATTTTTACCTAAAAATCTGTTTTATTATTTATCAATATACTTCAAACATGTACTTTTAGTTTTAGAAAATTCACTTTCCCATACCATTATGAAGGTTTGATTCAGGCATAAAACAACATACAAAACATCCATCCATCCATCCATCCATCCATCCATCCATCCATCCATCCATCCATCCATCCATCCATCCATCCATCCATCCATCCATCCATCATCTATACCCGCTTATTCCTTAACCAGGGTCACAGGGATCTGCTGGAGCCTATCCCAGCTCTCTTTGGGTGAAAGGCAGGGGTCCACCCTGGACAGGTCACCAGTCCATCACAGGGCCACATAGAGACACACAAAGACAAACAACCACACACACTCACACTCACTCACTCCTATGGGCAATTTTAGAGTCAACATACAAAACATACTATCATTAATTATCTTACTTGTGAGAAGTACTTCCATTTTTGTTTTTGCAAAAATAGGACTCATTGTAGATTTAGTTTCTAATCAGCAAACTGTCTTCAGCAAGCAACAGATAAAGAGAGACAATGGCAGGCTGTGCAGAAGGATTTTCTACAGGCAGGACTACAGGCAGGGATTATGGAGGTAAACCAACTGAAGACACACCTGAGCTTTCTACTGATTAGCTGTCACAACCAACAATGCTTATGGGTTCACTAAAATGACAGAGGACAAACCACACAAGTAGAGCTCAATTCCCACATCTAGAGGTTTTCTCCTTCTTCTTCGAAGTCCCACATTAAATCAATCTTTCAGTCAAAATTAATTAAAAATAATTTGCTTCCCACATCAACAGACTTACAGCTCCAAAAACTAGTGCAGTTTTAGTATAGTGATTTAGCCTTGTGGTCTAGTTTGGTGGGAAAAGTCAGTCTTCTCTGGTGCAAGTGAATCCCTTCCAATTAAATCTAAACAATCAGTCAGTGAGGGGGTTAAGAACACAAGCAGGCCAGAAGGCCAAAGTGCTGCTGCTGTCATTGCTTCAGCAACACCTGTCCCAAGATGTCAGTGCCATCCACAGGGAGCCCTTTCCTTCCCTCTGAGCCCCTTACCAATAACACACACATCCCCACCCACTTTAAGCTCTCATTCTGGCCAGCCCAATAGCAGCACAGCTGGCCTCAGCCATCAGCTTTATGGGGGTAAGCTGCCTTGATGCCAATTAAAAGAGCTGATAAGAACAGCAGTGTGTGTATGTGTGTATGAAAAAAACAGTCAGAGAGAGAGGTGGGAGGTCACAGTGAGTGAGGGAAAGTGTGGATGTGTGCTCACTCAGATATACATCTATTTATAGTTAGCTCAGAGCAGCTAGGAAGGAAGACTTTTTTGTTCATGCCACTAAGGCTTGGATGACATGAATGAGAAGGGGATGGTTCATGTGGTGAATGGTTGGAGGTAGGGGAAGTTTGTCACTCTCTTAATGAAGTAGTTTTTAGATCTGTGTTTCTGATAAGCTCTAGATCTCATGATCTGTGGTTGCTGTGATAGTGTCAGCAGGTAAGAGCAGAGAAGAAAAATAGAAGAAGAAGAATAAAATTGGTAAAAAAAGGACAGAAATGGACAGAGGTGGAGAAAAACAGTGAAGAAAGATAAAAGTGAGTGAGCGGCTCCTAGCAGCTCTCATATCTTATATGAACTGTGATGGAACGGGCCCTTATGGAATCATCAAGTGTTTCCTGTTTCTGAGGAGCCCACGGGAGAGCCGGTGTATTCATGTGTGTGTGTGTTCATATTTGTGTATGTGGTTGGAGACTCCCTCATCACCAAGCTCCCTAAGCCTTAGCTCTCTTTCTTTACCCAGCATGCAGGGCTGAGAATAAAGTAAATAAACAGTGGAGGGTCATGGGGCAGCTGAAAGCGGGTAAAAGAGGGCTGCTGTCCCCATCAAACACCCCCTCACACCAGAACAAAGGCACAGAGCATGGGCTGCAGAAACTAAGCCCTCTGACATATGAGGAGCAATATGTCATTTTTACTTCAAAACACCTCCACAACCAAAACAACCGGTGATTAGAAGTGCTCCATGCAGACAAAGATAATTTATCACATACAAATCCTGAATATTCTACAATAACTATGTTTTTTGTACTATATCTAAATCAATGACAATGATGCATCTTAAAAATGATATAGAGCACATGAAGCACAAAAAAGCCATGGGATTAGGATTGCCCCTTATTTCCCAAATTGTTTGTTTTAAATGTTTAAATTTAGAGAAGCAATTCACATGAAACAACAAACAGCAAAGGATGGAAAAGTAAACTTTTCTTCTTATGAGCATACACAGTGACAAGGAATAGAAAATTACCTCCCAGTATAATAATATATATTTGTGAAGATTTATATATACAATATATTATTTGAACCTTAATTAGGGCAGGTTCAAGTGAATCTCTGGGCTCTAGTTTGAGTTTTGACTAAATTACATTTGGTGTACTCTCCTGCCAGGGTCTCCAGGGAGATCCCTGCTCGAAAAGGATGGATTGAGAGGCACTTAATTAAACTAACAATGTGGCATTTCTGAAGGAGAAAAGAACACTTAAGACAGCCAGAGTGCAACTGTTGTGAGCCCCTACACCCGAGCCCCCAACCAGCCATGCATAGCTCCAACAGCTGCGAAGAGCAGTCAAATACTTGCCAAGCCTCATTGAACCTATTTAAAAAGAAACAATTATCTGTACATTGAGTTCTGCTCCATCTTCTTACTATGGATTTAAGGCACGGGCACAGTGAAATCTGTCATCCACTCAATGACCACAACCCCATCCCTCAGCCCTGATCACTGTTTGTTTTTTAATATTTATGCCTTTTGCTGATAAAGTGCACTGCTACTGCCACAGTCTGATGTCACTCACCCGTCCATATCTGTTGGCATAAGAACCCGTAAGCAAGGAATGGAAAACGATGATTGTTTCATCCAGGTCCCAGATGAAAACTCGCTGGAGAGATCAGGGTGGAGGGGGAAGAAAGAAATAAAGACAAACAGAGAGAAGAGGCAAAATCAATGGTGCACTCTGTACGTTTGCAAGGTGATCCTCCTGGTCAATAGGCCAGGAGCATGTATTTGCGTGCCACAGGGACCAGGATCCATTTGCTTGGATTGGTCACCTCAACACTCCTTGCATCACCCCACCACAGACTTCCCAACCCTCGACATTTACATTAGAGTAATCAATAGTGACAAAGTAATTAACTAGATATGTTAACATGCCATGATGTCAGTGCGGTAATGGGTGCTATTAACCTACATTAACCAGTTTTTATTCATATAATATTAATGAAGACTCTTCTGAATTACCAAGAGTTTATTTTGACATATGGTTAATCTGGAAATGTTGTATGGCTCGTTATCCTTTGATGACTATTATACGTTATTCACATCATTTAATTAATAAATGCCTTATTGTTTATTTACAAGGTATACATGAGGACTTTATATATGATATGTATTAGGTCATGTCACATATTCCACTATGCATCAATAATGTATAGTTAAGAAATCAAATCTTTAAGAATTAATGCCCATCAAGTGTTAAAGCTGGTGTGGCAGCCATATAGTAAGTGAATTAGTGTCCATGTGCCTCAGACAGGGCGAGGCTGTCTGTCGCCAAGGTAGCAGGCTCACCCTACCTCAAGGTCGGAGTCAGGCGGCGGTGATGGGTTGGTGTTCCTCCTTCCCCGGCCACGTGACTTTCCATCTGAGGCCCGGCGCAATCGATCTGAATCTGAATCTTTAATGGGGGTTGATGGACTGTGGATGGTACTGTACTCTGCTGAAATGAAGGAAAGAAGGAAGGAGAGTATAAAAAGAGAGTATCAAAGATGAGCTACTATTTATCAAACATATTTGAGTTACTATTTGTCTTGATGTAGGACAAACAGCTTCCTGGGAAACTATTTTTTCAGGCCTGCAGGTAAGAAACGTCATAAATCAGCTGCAGAACACATACTAAAAGCTACTGTGCTCCATACCAATTTAATAAGCAACAGAAAAAGCAAGTATGTGATCCAATCTAAATTGGATGAGTATGTATGAAATTATGTTTAGTTAAAACATGATGTCTTTTATGTCTATTGATGACAATTTCAAATGCAATCATACATTTCTGAGTGACTTATAAAGATAAAATCAGTGTTCGATTGCCAGAAGATGCATTAATGTCACTTGACGTTACGGGAAATTCTTCATCTGTTTCCATTCTGAATGTTTTTCTTGCTAGCCACACTGCAGTAAACTAAATATGACTGAAATAAGTTCTTAGTTAAGCATTTGAGTTAGAGTTCATATTCTCTTATCAAGAGCAACTACAAGTCACATGAAAAAGAGGAAGCTCAGTTGGCCCCCTGGTTTCAAAAGAAGCATGGCTCTTACGAGGATCAGACTCTATAGATATTCAGGTTACAAAAGAAACTGGGCCACCTGTGGTTTGATTCCTACCTGCAGAGTTGTCTGTGAGGGCCTGGCTGGTGATGCCAGTGGGTGGCTCCTGGAGGGTGTAGGTAGTGGTGGTGGAGGGCGTGCTGGGGCTGCTGTTGTTACTTGTCATATAGGGTGAAGTGTAGGGTGAGCTGTTGTAATACTGAGCATACTGGCCCTGGCCAAAGGCCGGATAACTAGAGTAGTCCTGTAGAGAAAGACAGACAGAGTAGGAAAATGGGAAAAAGTTAGGTTATATCTGGCTAAAAATAAGGCATGAAATGAAAAAAACATAGAAGAAGAAAAGATTGGAAACCTAGCGGTGTGCAAGGGAAGATTTTGATCAACAGAGAAAAAAGGTAGCGCAGTTGAGGAGGAGAAGTAGAAAGCCTGGCAGAGTAATGTGAGATATGCCCTGCACCAGTCTTGCTACTTTACAGTGCAGATTCCAAAACATAAATGCAAACACATGTCTGTTCTGTCCTACATCTGGACAACGATCTGTCTTGTTTTTTTCTTCTCCCTTTACTCTATGGCATAATACATACAGTATGTGGTGGAGGAGGTACAGTAGATAATCCTGCGTACAAAGCTTTTGACATCCTGAGTGATTTATGTTTGAATGTGTCACGGATGAAATGTAACATATTGAGTATGCACGTTTCATAAAGATTTCCAGGTTGGGAAGAAGTCTGCAATTTAAACTTATAGCTGCATACTGATATCAGATCGCAAAAACAAAATGAAAGGAAGAAGAACCCAGCTACCTGTTGTGTGCTGTTGAAGCCGGTCGAATTTGTCAGGGAGTTGTTTCCTGCATACAACCCTGATGTTGTTGTAAAAGTACCACCTTTAAGGAAAAATAATAAAACACTGAGTTAAGTATTCACCAAATTATATCAAAAGACATGAAATTTGTTCTATTGTATCTGTGGCACTGCAAAGAAGTGCAGTGACAGAAATGAAATGGCACTTTGTTAGAGGGAAGAAAAAAAGATTAGTGTTTTGTGAAACAGCTATTTGAGGCGGTGAACATCAGAAGGTCAGAGAAAGGCTTCTCTTGTTGCATCTTTATCAGTGATTGGATCAGGCCTGATGAATGATGGGGGATGGTGGCAGAGAAGGGTAAGGACAGACCCTGGTTTCACAGCTGTCCATACAGTTTGAGGAGGTTTGGTTGTTGTGGTAGAAATGGTGAATGCATGGGCAGTTTAGTGGCTCATGAGAGAGAGAATATTAGAGTAGTACGGTTGAAGTTGTCCTTAGTCCAATGGGGGGGTAGGTACTGACATCCAGTCTGAATTAATATGTAAATTCCTCTTTTCAACTGCTCAAAGAATGGTCCTCCTGGGTACTTAAATAATTTAAAGGGGTTGATAGTATCTAATGACTTAATTATACATGGCATGAGTTATAGAGGAGAGGAATAGCAACAGCCTCTGGGGGCACAACTTCTCTCGTCAGCAGCCAAAGGGGCTCACAGACTGTCATAGAGTTAAATGCAGCCATGGGCCATGACTATCGAAGCTAAAATGATATAATTATTTGTATTTATGGAGCTACATATTGTATAAGTCTCTCAATGGCCAGGGCCCAAAAACATATCAGGGATTTTTTTGCTGAATGCAAGCCTGGTAGGTGTCTTAGATCTTCAGGCAGTCAGTTGGTGGTGCCCAGAGGTCAAACGAAAAATGGTAAACTGGCTTTTAGCCATTATATTGCCTACTGCTGGAACCAGATCCCATTAGAACTTATATTTTCGCCACCTGTCGACATTAAACGCTGATCTTTTTTCCATGCCATTAATTAATGAGTCACTTTTACCAATTCTTTACATTGTTTTTAGTGCATAAAACTGTATATGACATTACAAAGGTTGTCTGTGCATTTATATTTTTTTGTTTTACCTTTTATATATTATATTGTTTGTATTTAATTTGCATTTCATGTTTTTATACTCATCTTCTCTTTTTTCATTATGTAAAACACTTTGAATTAACTTGCATATGAAAATGTGCTATACAAATAAAGTTGCCTTGCCTTTGTTCATTCTAGCGATCACAATTGGTATCTGGCAACAAAGTAGTTTCACTAGAACCTTTTAATTAGGCAAAATATCCTGGATCAGGATTGGTTTTTTGAGTGAAAATTCTCAAGCCTATAGTCACAACCATTTTTATAATGGTTAATCACAAAGTAGTCAAAGTTAAAGGTTATGGTTATTCAGATAAGAGTGGAGAGAGAGCTGTGACTGCTTGATTTGATACATAGGCATACTCTCAATGCAAAGTGTAAATATGACATCCACCAAAGTTCAAATCACTATAGCAAGGACTAGCTTCGTAGTGCTTAACGCTTAGTACATGCAGATTATTCTGCATGATAATAAAATGTATAATCATATGTAGAAAATTTCAATAATAAATATCAATAACAATGGGAAATGTTATGGGGAGTTTCTGACTTTCTCAAAGTGCAATATAAAGTCTTATGTTTTAAAGGTTTCCTCACTAATACTGCATTTTTAAAAAATCTGTCATTGCAGTTCTTATAACCTCTACAAATAAAACCCCTGTGCTTTATTCCCGTTTCCATCCATACAAAGACAAATTCCTATTCCATATATCCACAAGGAACAGGAAACATTACAAATGTTACCATTGCACAACCTCCTGTAGCCAAAAAATATCCTGTTGCTTCAGTAAAACAAATTCAGAGAAAAATGTACTGTTCCTAAATGGGGTGTAATTACACCTTTGTTCTCAGAGACAAACAGAGTGAGCTCCTTTCATTCTCTGGTCATTGGCCCCATCAGGAGGGCCCTCCCACACCGTGACAAACGTGAAGCAGCTTTCAGAACAGGGGGAAGGATCATAGAGGTGGGGGCCACAAAGTATACCATATGGAAGAAAACATGGAAAAGACGAGATGTAGTTTCTTGTTTAGCCTTGTCAGTTCGTTAAATAACCAGCACAAAAAGAAACAAATACCTCCGAAGTGGCCAAGATTACCAGGACCCACCAATGATCTGTGCAGATTCTCATTCTGATCATCCAGCAATTAAACATGCAATATTTTTAACACGATTTTCATTCTGGCCTCTACTAATTATTTTCCAGAGAGCTCTTTTTGTTTTATTTGATATTTCAAGGCCTGCAGGGCTAATTTTAAAACTTTTGTGTTCTCTGCAGATAGTTCAACATCAAGTTAAAGTCCAGTAGAACAATAAGACAGAGAGAAGGAGGAGTAGTGCTGCAAAGGACAACAAATTAGTCTAATGCACAGTTCAAACAGTCATAAAAGCTCTCACTGGCAGGGTTTGAGGGCAGCTCAGTGGAGAACAAGGAGCCACATAAAAGCCAGAGGGACCCCTGCTAGACCAGTGAGAATGAGCCCATGCTGTTGGGATTGGTGGTGCTGGTTATAGGAGGGGGAGAAAGAGGGGGCTCTTGTGGTTCCCCGGGGGGCATGTTTTCTCTCCCTCCCTCTGTCCTGCTCCAGTTAGTTCACTCACTCAAGACCAGACATCATCCCTCCCTCCTCTCCTCCTTCCCTTCTGCCTTCTGGCTCCACAATTGGAAGTCCATTTGCTTTGCTTGATCAGTCCCCTTGCCATGGGCTATGTCTATCATCAGTGCACAATATTTGTAGCAGAAGTTTGTATGCCCCACTTGGGAATAGGCTATCAAGTCCAGATGGGACTTTCCTTTTATAAAGGCAGCTGAGGCTTCAGCTTCTCTAGCTTGCGCTGCCACTGGGACAGAATGTCGGAATCCAATTATTCACCTAATTAGCATCTGTTCAGTTCCACAATCAAACAATACGTCTGTCTCTTTGCACACCTCTGACATTTTTGACTTTTTCCAAAAATCCATGAGACATAAACCACCACAAGGCACTGCAAAATTGTGATGCACAAAAATTCTTTGTCCCTTTTATGATGACCTTAGCACCTATAGATAGCTTTAGGGCACTGGATATGAAAACAAGGAGCAAAAACATGAACTTGAGCATCCTCCAATGGCTGACAACTGGTCATAGGCTGGTGGCAGGGACACTGACAGAGAGGGAGAGTGTCAAATATTAAAAAAAAGGGTTTTGTTTGGGACATCCAGGCTTGAGACATCTCACCCAGGCAGATCAATAGGCCAGAAAGAGTAATGATGATGGTGTGGCAGAGGGCCAGAGCCAAAGTTAGAGAACCCAGGGCTGGAATAGTGGTCAATCTGTCATGTAACATGGCTGTCAATTACTAACGCACTTAATGCTATGTGGGGCATCTGATAGCCAGAGCTAGCAGGAGAGAGAGACTGACGGAGAGAAAGTGAAAAGACAGAGAGAGCAGAGTGAAAGACAGAGTAACAGCATAATACTTAGAAGATGAATGGGCACATAATACTGTCATCATGAGTTAAACCACTAAGGCCCGGATAGCAGCTTATGCATTCTGCCGCACATGCTCCATCTCTTGCTCCTTTTTTCTCTCTCCCGGCCACTCCTTTTTCAAGCGCTCAGCTGCACGCTGAAAAAGTCTGGCTGTGGCCGACTGTATTTGGTTAAGAGGCGTGGAAAAGAGGCTTCCCCACGCCACATCTGCTGCTGAGCTGGCGTTATTTATTGTGAGATGCTGTGGAGGCTTTTCAACAACATGTGGAGATGTTTCTAATGTCACACATTAAATATTACAGGAGAAAACCCAGAAGACTACTCTAGTTCTAGTGTTTGCCTGGTGCAGGTGCTGCCAGCGAACATACTCTTTTGAACCAACACAAAGAGAGACTAACAGAAACACTACATGGCAGGAGGGCTGATCTGGATTTAAACAGGCTGAATGATTGGAAAGAAAAAGCAAAAGAGATGGTGCAACAACAAATCTTTATCAGTTTCAAGGCTGTAAATCTCTATGATCACAGCTATTAAACAGATACAAATATGATCACAGGGAAAAACAAAGGCTGTGGAGTGAAGAGCTACATGGCTGGTGCTTCCTTGCCATTTTTCCATTCACGTTGATTGTTTTATGAGGAGAGGAGAGGGAGGTAGCTTCCATTGCTGCACATAATGACAGCTGGGATACAAACGTTGTAGGGTGTGGACGAGGGCCAAGTTACGAATCAGTCTGACTCTGCATACTATTAAATCAAGGACATACCTCTGTTTTCTTTAAGTGCACAATAAACCTTATTTTTAAGCAGAGGGACACCCAGAATGACTGAGAATGCACAAAAAAAAAAAAAAAAAAAAAGATGAAGGATTCAGAAAAATGTCCTTACCCTGCATTTGATAGCTGTAAGGGGCCTGTCCTGTCTGTGGTGTCGTGAAGCCCGAGCTGTAGCTTAGGAAGCCCGTCTGTCCTGGAGACTGGGACTGGCTCAACCCCCCCTCTGTCTTTATGCCTGCCCACAATGGACCTAAATCAGTTAGTGACACCAGATCGGTTTGATGCAGAGACAACAGTCAGCACACAGATTTAAAATAGAAAGTTTATTTTTTAAATGACTGAAGATATTTACTATTTGTAGTATTCATTGGCTGTTGTTGTTTGTACGATCAAATCATCTTTGAGACTCAGAGACTATTCTAATATTAATATTGTTGTTGTTATTATCGTTGTAGGTAATAAAACATTTTCCTGGTGGTTGTGAGTTACACTGGCCGTTGCTTATACGGACTCAACACTATGCAGTTTCTGTGAAACGGTAGGTTTCAAGACTTCACTCAAATAAACTGTTTAAATTCCTGCAGTTATTGGAGAGTCTTTAGGGGTCAAAACACACTGAAGTCTTTGGACATGTAATCTATACCTTTTCTTGCAATGCAAGAGGAAACCAGTTTTTGTTTTCAGATTTATATAACAAATCTTTCAGATCTATCCGAACAGCTGGACAAGCAAATTCAGTTTTATTGCAACAGAGCAGTTTGTGCAGGCACTAAACAACAACTCGGCATCTCTCTTGCTCTTGCTCTACTGAAGGAATTGTGGGAACATGGTTTGTCATGAGCAAGCTCTTGGTCCTGACCATCAGGAAAGAGGAAAGAAGTACTTAGCAGGACACTTTTTGTGTACATAAAATGTAGAGAACACTGACAGTATTCACAGCAAGACAAGAGGAGGTTATGATTTGTGTTACAGAAATCTTACCATAAGCTGGGATGCCATACGGCTGGCCAGGCTGGGGGTAGCTAGCATAAGCTGCGGCTTGCTGCATTCCTGTGGTGTACTGCGTCTGCCCATATGCAGCCATATTTTGGGATGAAGGGGTAGGAAGAATGTGCGGATATGTTCTGCTATTTGAGAAAAGAAACAAAAGACAAAACTAAGAAGACAGGAAGAAAGAGGACCATGTTTTACCCCTGAAACCATAACACAAACTTTGCTAACTGACAAATTCCTTGTGATTGTGCTACTTCATTTTAAACACTGAGCCGGGCTATAAGACAGATAACATCATACAGCTCATATACATAGTTGAAGAACAATAAATGACATTTTTGCAAGATAATAATTACAACAGATTTCTAAATGCGCAAGCAGCGGTCATCGAGGCGACCAAAGTCAGTGGAGAAGCCCCGATCTAGCAGAAGGATCTAATTAAAGATCCAAATGAAGTTGGACGCTGCTTATTTTTTAAAGAAAAATAAAAGAAGCCTTACTTGGACGGGTAAATCTGTGGAGAGAACTGGTGAGTTTGTCTTGGGCTGAAGCCACTGGTTCCAAGAGCTGAGGAGAGTTAAAAAGAAAAGAGGGAAGCACATATTTAAACATTAAGAAATAAGGTAAATATTATCTTTTGCCAACAGAACTTCTGGATTCCAAGGAAACAGTAATTACATCGCATTACTCTATTTATTTCGGTAACCTTATTTGAGGTTGAAAACTGGAGAGCAATAATGAAGTGAAATAATCAGGTAAGAATATCGGGTTTTTCTGCTGACCCGCATATCTCTGAGATACTTCTGGGCTGCTATGACAACTGCTGGTGCAAATACACAGAGCATGAAGGTCCGAATCAGTCTCAGTCTGTGGCTCCAGTTGCCTTGAGCCATTCAAGACACAGCCACATTGAAAGTGACAGCACTGATTTGAGCTAATGAGTGCCACTGCATAACCATTTCTTCATTAAGAGTATGACTGTGGTTCCACAGATGCTGACTTGTGAAGAATTCAGCCACAAATCAATTGAAGTAAACTCGTGAAAAATGTAAATGTACATACTTCTTGTATTTTAAATGTATTATTATTACTGATTATAATTTAATTACATCAAAATGTATACATTTATTTCTAACACAGCAATAATTCAAAACATGGTGTATGTTAGAACATGTTGCAAGACATTACATTTTATCAAATTCATTGTTAGTTAGAAAACAAAACATAAAAGACAGGCAACAATAACAGTTCTCGCATTTAACTACAGCAAGAGACATCTGTCTGATTGGTTGTGACGTATAAAATAAGGGATTTAGTTATGGCGGACTGCTAACTGTAACTGTATGCTGTAACCCTCACACACGTTATTAATATTGAACACTTTTCCCACATCAGCAGCACCTGCCATTGGACAAAACCTGCTCTTCTGAATGGAGCTCTGGGTTTCCCCATGGAGGATATGAGGTATAAGATTACTAAATTTCATTAATATTGTCAGAGAATCATACCAGTGATTTGTGTGCTTCTCGTGTAAAAGTATCAAGCGCTTGGTTAAGCAGCTAAGGAAATACAGGAAAATTAGCAGCAAGATAATACCATGTTTAGTTGGATATAGTGTTAATACATTTTTACACAACATAAAGTACTACTGTAAGTTGACATAGATACCACACTGAGTTTGGGGAAGAAAGCTAAAAATGATCACGTTGGTGATTACTTCTTTTACTATTCCTTTAAAGCTCATTACACTCAGATCTTTTTTATTTATCTTTGCTTTTTATTTATTTTATTCCTTTATTTAGCAATAACCCTGTCTGTGTATTTATGTGCTTATGCAGGTGTTGTTCCTGTGCTGAGAAGATGCCATAAAAACTGTGGCTCAGACAAGGCAATAGGGTAACAGCCGTGGAGCACAGGGGCCACAGGAACACTGCATTGCTCAAGTGGACACACAAACGCATGCAAAACAATTCTCCCCACTCACCTGATCCTGAGAAGCTGTCTAGAGAGTTGTCTGCTACCGTAGTGGCGATTTCACTGCTGCTCATTGGCTCGGTTTTAACTGCAAAGAGAGAAACAATATTATTACCAAATGCACCTAATCGATCTCTCTCTCTCTACACACACACACATATATATATATATATATATATATATATATATATATAATTTCTAAACCAATGTTAATTAAACTTTAACTGACAATTCTACTTTAAAAAATTATACTAGTCTTATGTTATTATTTAAATTAAAAATTAAAATGAAAAAAACACATTTTGCCACAGCACATTAACAGGGATCACAGAGTAACTTAAAGTCCTATGAGCACTTAAATGTAGCAGACATTAAAAAAAATCATTACTGGATTGGATGTGTGTGTGTGTGACTAAAAATAGCTATGTGTGGTTGTACAATTGAAATGCCAAAGAAATGTACGGTGTATAAAATCTTTTTAAAAATTTAGTGAACAATATGTGACCTTGACTCCATTACACTGATCCAGCTCTCTATAAGTAGATTTGACAGCTATAGGACAGATCAGGACTCTTTTAAATCATCCGTGTTACTTCTGATGGACTGGAGAATTAGTTTTTCTTTTTAGCAAAACAAACTGACAATGTGGGCAAGGGAATCATGCTCAGTATAATCACTCATAGTTGAAGAAGCCATTTACTGTCATGTTTTACATGTTTCTGCTATGCTCATTCAGTGCAGAAACATTTGTTGATGAAGGGCAATTCTTTTAACAACACAATAATGAAAATAAATACTGGCAAGTTGCATGCATTACCTAGCACACTGAGATCACAGAGCACACAATAACCACTGTATTCAGGAAACAGCATGGAACGTCCAAATGAAAACAAAATGCACGGTATGTAAGTTCACAGTCTGAACATTGATGAACATTCATTGGAGCCCAACAGTGGACTCAATTCCAGTTGGTGTCAAACCATGCTTGAAACAGAATATCACAACAATGGCAGCAAATACCAATGAATGAAAGGTACAATAGTTGAGGCAACTTTATAATTTTGCAGCTGATAAGTAATTTTTAATAGTACACTTTAAAGGCGGTGTATGGTACAAAAGGTAAACTATAGAGAATGCTTTTATCCTTGCTTTCAGTTAAGCTGGAGAAAACACCAAGTATTGTCCTTTCATTGTGCCACCAACAGTTGACAAACCTGCAGCGGACTGTGAGTTAGAACCTAACAACCAGTCTGCAGTGGTTAGCATTGTGATGTTATCACCTATGGGAAAGAAAGAATGGCAAAGGGACACATGACAGATTGAACCATGTCTGTAGGTCCTGCGGTATGAATACACAAAAAATAAACCCTAAAATCAAAGCACAGACTAACCTGAAGATTATGTGACAGCAGGGGATATTTTTAATAACTTCTTGTTTTGAGACATAAGCACGACTGCTTCACTAAACAAAGGCTCAGATTTAATACACAGGTGAGTCACCTGAGTAAATAACTACGTACAGTAAAAACTTTATGCAAAACTCTGTCATTTTCATGCTGTGGCTTTGAATAATTACATGCCTACTTAAATAAACAGCTAATAGTTGATGGAAAACAAGCATGAAATGCACTGAATTGTTCAGGCTAGAAATGGTATAGTAGATCAGACAACTGATTTGTATGGCCAAAACAATCTCCATTCTCTTTATTGTTTGACTGGCTGTCTAATACTATAATATGCCAACAAATCATTGGTAATATATCCAATCAACTAAACACTTCAATAAAACAACACTTGCATTAACTTTATTGCTAGAATGTCTTTATTGTAAATACAACAAACTAATGCATAAATCGTAAATTAAAGTACTTTCAGTTTAAAAAGTCAATTACACATCGTATGTCACACTAACGCACGTACACACATACACTAACACACGTATGTCACTGTCTCTCTGCCTTTTTTTTTTAATTTAGGACAATGCAAGATTTAAAACAATTGAAGAGCACAGCATGTACACATACCTTCAGTGCCATTGGGTGTCATAGAATTGTTATTGATGTGTGAGTTGTCGAGGTTGGGACCATTAGGAGATTCACTGCTTCCACTTACTCGGCTGTGAGGACTTGCTAGATCCTGCATTTCCATAGACCTGACAAAACACACACACAGGCATGTGCACACACACACACACAGGCATGTGCACACACACACACACACACACACACACACACAAAATCAAATTACACATATAACTCTGGTTTCAGGGAAGCAGCTCTGATACACAATGCTGTGTGCACAATGTGCATTACACAGTAGTGTGGATTCAATAAGTCAAATGGTGATAATACTACAAAGTTAAAATAATCTAAAAAGATACAGATGAGTCGCTGAGCAGGGCATATGTAGTCTTTTGCAATTTTACTAATGCCTATTTTGCATTCCATTTCTATCTGACACCAAATAATATGAAAATACAAAATAAATAAATAAATAAAATCATAAACCAAGCAAAATGGGAAAACACTTGGATATTACTAAAGACAAACAGTGTGGGATCCAAACTATGAAATGAATAGTAAACATTTTGACAATTTCTCTTATTACAACAATCTCACTACAAGTCAACTGTTTACTGTCAATTTGCTCTGTGGTATCTTGAAGCAAAAATTGCCTTAAGTGTATACTGTTGTGTGTGGTATCAGAGACTGTTAACAGATGTTTGTTGGTTACAGGCAATGGTTAATGTGCCTGTTAAAAGTGCAGCACTCTGCTAGATTATAAGAACCAATCCCTAAGTGATGGGCAAATGAGGAGCTCATGAGGCATGTGTTTGCTCTGGCAGGGTCCGTAATTGTTTCTGTGTTTATAAAGAAGACCACACAACTGAAAACATTATTCTATCTTCTATCATTTGCGCGCACTAAGGATTTGATTGAGTTTAGACAATGAAGTAGAAAGAAGGCACAACTGCCTTGAAAAGTATCGCCACAAACTCTAGAGCCCATTTGTCTTTGCCACAGTTCCTATTGCAACAGTGAGTTAATGAAATTAGAACAAAATGCTTTGTACATTATTCTGCCATTTCCATTTATGTCCCAAGGTCCTGATATCTCTGCTATCGCTAAACATTGCCATTTTACACAAGGCCACAAAGATAAATGCTCAAGTAACTGTTTGCTATCAGATAGCATGAAGAAACCAGAGTTATGAGATATAAAGATTAAATTACGATATGCTTTTACTGTATATAAAATGAAATTGTAATATTATGATATTATGATACTTTGCATTGTTTGGCAAATGTAAACATTTCTTGCAGTTCAAGTAATTATTAATAAAAAATGTATGTTTTAAGCGTTATATTACCAACACAAAGGCTACGATACAAGTAATAACAAAACAGTAATAAGAATAACAATAATAAAACCATACAAACAATATAAAAGGCCATTTCAGTCTTTGTTAAACATACTCCAATAATAAAGTTGCATTATACTTTTACCATATATTAATTTACTCATCCCTGAAAAGAAAAAAACTGTTCCTGCAAGTATACAATGCAAAGATGCAAAAAGAAAGCACTTAATGTTCAAAATTACCCATCCTTATTTCTTCTGTACAATCACTCTAACTACTTTCTTCTCCTTTGCCCAAATATTTTTCTCCTTAGCTGTTGGCTTAGAAGCCTTCACCATCACCAATCAGACAACACAGTAGACTGAGGGAAGTTGACAGCTGTTTAGCCAAGAATCTAAGGCAATCCCTGATACTATGCAGAGAGCTACTTGTCTCTGATGCTGCTGGCACTGTCTCAGCTGTGCTCTTACCTGCACCTAGATGGCTTTGAGTCCTCTCAAACCACACTCCCTTTCTTTAGTCTTCCTCCACCTACACCAGCAGAAACAATGTCAGTCCTTGTTATTGCAGCTCAATGTCACAGTCCAGAGCCATCCATGACACAAAAAGGCTTGTCTGTGAAAACATTATTGTTATTCTGGAGCAGAATGGGAAGACAGGGCTAGCAGGGGAACAGAGGCACACATTGTCTCTCTCCAAGCCGCAGCCCTGCTTCACTGTTGTTTCCTCCTCCAGGTTCTCCCTCCTCCCTGAGCAAGGGGAGAACAGCCAAATGACGGAAAGGTGATTCATCATTGGTCTACGACAGCTGCAAACTGGATTAGCCCTCCCCCAATCAACATGCAAAGCGGCTTAGCCAAGGTAAGCAGGAAGGGGTGGAGGGAATGGTGGTGGTAGTGGGGGGTAGGGGGGTGAAGGTAGGCAGAGGGGTGAGGGGTTGTAGATAGCTGGGGTTGAGGGGCAGCTGAGGGTGGGAGAGCCTGCCCCCTTTCCTGCTTGAGGTAGGCTGCTGCTGGAAGAAGATGGGACTTGTTGAGCTAAGGCAAGTCAAGCGTGACACCCCTAGCATCTTCAGCAGATCTTTCATCTGCAATTGACACTATCTGAAATTTATCAGCATTCCCCCTCCCAGCATACTGACAGGTCCTAATGACCGTCAGAGCTGCTTCCCGCGGGCCTGCCCCAGCCTGGGGCCATGGCACAGCACAGAAATACACTCAGTCCTGACTTTAGTCTATTCACAATAGACAGAAAGGCAGATTTAGAACAATATGCACACTTCAACAGACATTATATAAATCTTTTGTTTTTTTATGGCAACAAAAAAACTTAGGCTAATGTCTTTTTCTTTAGCACACAGAGACACATAACTCATGTCTATATGTCTGCATGTGCACACACTCATGCACAGGGCACTTCAGAGGCCTCCAGATCAGTGGTGCAAATGCACACATAAATACACACTCACACACACAGGGCACTTTAGAGGCCCCCTGATCAGTGGTGCATCTCACACAATGACGGAGACTGGAAACAAGAACATGGAGACCATATGGAGCCACATATGTTTCCTATGATGCTACGAATGCCCCTATTACTCTCCTTTAGCTGACAGTAACATTTTGCTGTTCACTCCCGCTCTGCTCATCTCTCTCCAAACATCAAGCAGGGCCATATACTTGCATGGCTATAACACTATATTAGACCTGACTTCAGCCCACCATGGGTTTCCAGAGTCTAACAAAGGTCAAAGGTATTTGAGTGGTCAGAAAAAAGAAAAAGGAAAAAATCATATTAAGCATTCTTTCAAAAACCCTGACGTTATTTTTAATAGTTGTTTACATGAGCCAGCGTAATCTGAGCTGTATAATCCTATGTTTTTTTCTTTTATTCAACAGGTTTTACTCTTCACACCAAAGCAAGACCTTCAAGAATTCTATTCCAGCATTACAATTTTTTTCCTACTCACCCACTGTTTTTGCCATTTTACCAAAGATAATTGTGATTTTTCATTCTCACTTCAGAAGCTATGGACAACAGGAGTGTGTCCTACTGGCATTTTGCAATATTGAATTATGCAGAGAGGATGTAAAAAATATCAAAACTTTCTGGTTCAGAAAGTTCCCAGAGGTAAAAATCCATCCAGATGAAAACACATACACACACACACACACACACACACACACACACACACACACACACACACACACACACACACACACACACACACACACACATTTTGCCACAGCACATTAACAATGATCACAGAGTTAGGGGAAGTTGTGGAGAGAGGGTGTTGTGGTAGGTTGATGTGCTATGGTCTATGTGTAGTGGCTGGGTTTTTTGTGCAGGCCAATGAAGCCATTACCATGTTAGTGTCTCAGTCATTGCCAGCAGATGAAGCCAGCCAGGTGAAGTGGAGGATGGGGGGGGGGGGGGGATGGACAAGGAGGAGGCAGGGATTTAAAAGCAAAAACTAGCCTTTCTTCTGTGACGCTAAATATTTATTGTTTAAAAAGGGGCTGCATGCGCTATCTTTGATGTGCTACTTAGTTCAACCTGAACTGTCAGGTCTTTGAAGCTAACAAGAACAAAGCCTGGCTGGATGAAGCGCTGGAAGTGTCATCAAGAGAAGAAAAAAGAAATGCCACAACACACTTCAATCACGGTTGTTTGCTGGTCCTTTTGATTCGCTTTACTTCTTCAAGACCTACATTTTCAAAGGTAAACACAGCCACAGCCAAGCTTTTAGCATAGATCATCTCAGCATGCAGGCTGTCTGAGCTTCCTCTTGTTTCTTACACATACCTGTGATACCATACAGGTGAGGAATACCTGTATCTACCTTGAATATATTAACTGCTAAATTAAAATATTTGCTTAAAAGTATTTTCACATATTAATGATTAGTGTTGAGTAAAATTTTAAAGCAGCAAATGACAGAAAAATAAAAATGAGTGAATACAGTTTATTTCCGTTTTTCACTGCCTGAACCAACTCTTATAGCTATATAAGAGCAAAGCCCATAGCCCCATGAATTTTACTGACTGCAATCCATGTGTTGTGAGTTACAACTTCTGAAAAACAATTCTCTAATCAAAATCTAACTTTAAAACAACTAATCCCTACTTAAGATGGTCAGCTGAATCCACATGGTGGCCCAGGAAAAATAAATCCACTCACAAAGAATGTAGTTGCAGACAACAATTGGACACAGATGTGAGTGGAATTAGCCACAGTTTACAAAATGCTACACTTCAGTTGTGTCTCTATACGAGACCAGAAAAATGACGTTTGCCAAAAAAATGCAACATTACATAGCCTGATGCCTTCATTCTCAAAAGTCAAGTATTTTAGATACAACACGCGCTAAACAATAAAAATAATAGACATAATTTTACATGCTGGTGTAATTCTGAACATGAAAGTATGAAAGCACATTATTGAAAACTCATTTCTGAAAAAAGAAGACTTAAAATATTATTAATACAAATTACTACTACTAATATTTAGAAATACAGGAAACACTGCTTTTATTTTTCACACTCTTACTTTGTATTTATTTGCACTGATCTAGTATAATGTGATATTCAACACCTTTTCAGCGAAGCATACAAATGAAACTTGTAACAGCAATTAACGCAAGTACACTGTGCTTCACACACAATTTAAAATGTTCTACTTGTTTGTAATTAAAAGCACAATTATTAACAGATGTGCTTTTCCTTGATGTGCGATTTGTGTCTCTCATTTGGCTCAATCTGACACAGTGGTCCAGCAATTCACCCAATGGTTACATTAAATCTGTTAATACTGTGCTCTTCAACCTTCAAAATTATTTCCAGAAGGCCAGTTTACCTCTGAGGGGCTATCAAACAAGATTTAAGGTGCACATTTTATCACAGCCTGCCTACCATTCTCCCACAGAACGGCTGAGGCTTTACAATGCAAAGAAAAAAAGAGAGTGCAGTGACAAGTCTTAATTATTTCTTCAATGGCTGTGGCTTGTTATTCTACCCGATTTGAGGCAGTGGTCTAATATGGTAACAAAACTATTATCTACACATTTAAGGAAGTTATTAATTGCTTCGTTTCTACTAAAATTGTCAAAGGTAATAAAATAGTTGCATTTTTAAGATTAAAAAATATTATATCCTTTGCAGAGGCACACTACACTACATTTCAATAGAATGTAATTTAGGTTTTAGATGTAAGAATCTGTGACTTCCTTATATCACACGGTTTAAAAATATTTCTGTTTACAAACAATTAGTAACTGAAGACTTGTAATGGCAATCAACAGAAATGCTCTTTAACCACATATCCCACTTCCAAATAGTAGCATGTCAACAAAATTACACCCCACACTATTTAGTAAACAACTTCTGCCCACATCATCCTGTATGGGCTACTTAATAGAAGATCCTCTATTTCCTTCTTTCTCTCATGCTCTACCTCCCCTTCTCCGTCTTCCAAAATAATAACAGAGTGAGGCAGGATCAATTAGCCCTCTGTGTCTTTCACCAATTTCCATCTTCTCTCTGAGAGAAGCGGACAAGGACTCGGCCGGCTAGACACATCCATACGGAAGACATCAGGCCTTGGGCAAACAATGCCACCGTCACCGCTGACCAATCCTGCTTGTACACACTGCTACTACACATGCATGCAGCTCTGCAGACAAGGAGAGAGACCCTGATCTCTCTCTGCACAAAGCAAATACACAGTGTAAACAGCCCCACATCAGCCCAGTCATTATCTGTTAATTGGATAAATAAGGTTATTGTGTGAGTGAATATTTGCAGCAGGCGGTCACACACACTGTTATGTTTGTCTACACAGAGCAGAGGCCACTCAGCAGTCTGTCTCACTAGCCTATCCTAACCTCTCTACTTCATCTCTTTCATCTACTAACACACCTTTATAAACACCGAAAAGGGCAGGTGTTTGAAAATTACAGGAATTAGAGGATGAAAAAAAGCACAATTTCAGAGAGATGAGTTGCCCTTTACACACACCCATGCACACTCATATACAAATATGTGTGTACAAATACAAATACACAACACACAACAATTCCCTGACTTCTGATGTAAGCCTGTTATCATACACACCACATTAAACCAAAACATCCTTCAATCGGAGAGGTTAGCGATTAAAGTGAGTCAGTCATTTTCACTACATGTGAAATTTTAGTGACAAGGAGATGCAGCTGGGAGTCAAAGCCTGTTGTCTTGGTCAGAGAGCCTGTCAGGTCTTCTCACAGCATTCCTGGCCTCAGCAGATGGCATTAGCTGCTTTAATTGTGTTGTTTTTTTTTTTGTTCTGCCAGTCAAAAACAGACTCCTGCAGAGACCAGTATGTTTTCCTTGCCTGATCAAAAGTGTAAACTGGGCCAAGCGCATGAGGATCCCATTTTTTAAAGGGAAATTTGAATATTTGCACAGATGATACTACTGTCCATGCTTACGGAGATGGTGTTTTGTGGCTTGCAATTTAAACGTATTTTTAGTGAGGATTTTAAAGCCATTATTTTTAAAATACAAATTATTGCCAGTAGCAAATTATTTTTAAATCATTTGATTTTTTTAAATGTAATTTACAATACAATACATTTTAAAACCTATGTACACATAACATATAAAAACATATTTAGTTTTTATAATTATATAATGTATGGTTTTGAATTATTTAAAATTAAACAACATGATTTCACATTTTTAGATTGATTTCTTTATCGGGGAAAGGATTTGCATTTACTTGCAATTAAATTACAGCTAAACATTCAATCAAAGCATTTTTTAGATATTTATCCATCATCTTCAATAAATTGCAAATGACAAGTGAAGATTAAAACCTTTTTCCTTTTATTAATATTCATAATTTTAATCAGCTTTGCAGTTTTATAATTCTTACATTTAAAAAATGGAGTACTATAAGTGTTGTTTCAAACCCTAAAAATTATTGTCATTATTAGTCCCTAAATAAATGTGTTAATCCAGATGCTTTGTTGATATAAACACTCTAATTGGGAATTACAGTTTAAATGCTGATTCAAATCCATGAAATAAAAGTGATAGGTCCACACACACACAAACACACACACATGCTCAAAAACGAGACAAACTAAGACAAGTAATATAAAACATAACAAATGCAATGCAGGAATTGAAGTTATACTCACTACAGTTCTGGTTGAATTCCTCTGTGTTTATCCCTTCTTATATCTTCTTTTTTTAAAAAAAAAGGATCTTCTACAGACAGATTGCTGAGCCCAGCTGAACGGACAGAAAACTTTCTGAAACAGTTCTTCAAGTGTTGGTAGAATCTGCAGCACAATAAACGTAAACTATAAAATTACTTTTTTCTTTTTCATTTTAGGTGTTGGAACCCATGGAGGCCCGCTCTGTATCTCAGGAGACCCAGTCCTAGTGAGAAAGAGAGTCGTCCGATTACAGCTTCAGGCAGTGACTAGTGAGTGTCTGAGGAAGAGGGAAAAAAAGAGAGAGAGTGGCGGAGAGGGAGGGAGGGAGGAAGAGAGAAAGGCAGTGAATGAGGGAGGGAGAGTGAGGTTGCTGCCATTTGAAAAAGCAGAAGAGCGCTTGGTGCTCTCTCACAGGAAGACTTTGGGTCTGGAGGAGGCACGGGGGAGTTGAGCCTCACACCAGCTCCCCATATGTCATTCACTCACAGCTTTAAGCAACAGGGCCCTCTCCATATTGTTTAGTGGAGAGTAAGACAATGAAAGAGCAGACCTCTCCACTAGATCTGTCCACTAGAACGCCAGGCTCTGCTCAAACACCCTGAGGGCCCACACATTTCTTCCTCCCCTTTCTCTCTTGTTTTTGTTATGCTCAAAATTCACTTTCTTTTTTTTTTTTTTTTTTTTTGCTCTCTCTTGTGAGTCGTAGCTTGCTGCTGGATTTATATCTGTCATATAGGGACATACTGGGACTATAGGTTTATGTCGCTAGCTTATGTGATAGGTAGCCATAGGTTTAACGGTGGCCGAGTGGTCCAGCTCTGTCCGTCTCCACAACAGTCTAGTGGAAGTCCTCCATCAACACATAGACACCACGTCTGTGTGCAAGGTAATGACTGCCTTCTGTCTGCTCTGTGTTATTATTTTAACTGTGCAAAGCTGCCACACAAGGCCATGCTGCTACTGATGAGCTCAAACTGGTGATTTATTCAAGCTGGTGATGAGGCTTGTACAACTTCTGCGTTAGTTTTTGCCTTTTCCCCCCCAAGAATATATGTTCTGTGTAATGAATGGTTAAGAGATCAACGGATCATTTAAAATTAGTTTAATTTTAACATAATAAACCTGTTGGTGAAATGCCAACTGTAATACTGACAAATGATTACCAAGGAAGAGGAAATCATACATTTATTATGGTAAAGAGGTGGTGAGAGAAACAGAACACTCAGGGCTAAAAGAATAGTATGCTGTGTTAGTCTTTGGCCTATGTGTGCACTGTTTGTATGTCTCTGTTACATACTAGTGTGGAGAAGACTTAAAGAAATTGTCATGTGCGTCTGTAAGGCCTATGTTTTACTATATGCCATGACATTTTGTTTCAATCAGCAACAGCCCATGATGACTATGATAAATTAGTCAATTTCTGCTTGATAGGCTGTAGACTTCAGAACCCATACCGAAAGCAGGTCACCACCATCCAACCTCTGTACAGCAGTAGTCAGTAAAGAGCTGACAGAAGTCCTCACAATTTAAATACACTGATGTGGACTTGCCCAAAATGTAAGTACAACGCCCTTTTCCAAACCAAATGCCCGCAGTTAAATCCATGGGCTTACGTTTCAATATCAGAGCATGAAATATATTGCACATAGAACAGATTCTTGATAACTCAATTGACTAATAGATGCTTGGGGACTCTCAGGTAACTTTTTCTAATAGTGGAGGGGTACACATGCCAATTGAGTTACTGCATTTACTCTGTCGCTCTCTATTTCAATAAGCAGCTGTATAAAATTAGCTCAAGATGTAATTTTGCAAGTGAGTTATTTTCAAATTGCACAGTATCATTACCCAGAGTTGTTTATGTCTCAACGACTAAACTCAGATTTTCCTTGTTCTCTCCTGCATGCAGAGCTGTTTGGTATGTTTTGAATCAAGGCTCCACTCAACCTAGAGGTTTTACTGAGGATGATTATTTTATTATTTTCATGTTCCATCGTATTAAATGCAAGGATATAAAAAAAATCTTCTGTAAAGGGCAGGTTAAACTTTGAATTTAAATTGTGAAGAGGATAAAACCTCTGGTATGTATCAGATCGGTTTATTAAATATTAATGTAAGAGGCACTAAGATATATTTTGTAAATGAAGTCCAGTCTTTAGATGTATAAATTAAAACATAATCTTTTCTGCAACTATAAAAATGTAAAACCTTCTACATCTGCCAAATGGAAGCTTAACAAAAGATACACTGATACTGTCCCAACCGAGATCAGCATCAAAATGCCACTTGCCAAAAACTATATCAAGTAAGCAATTTGAGAAGTGAGCTAAGATTAAATGTGAAGCTGTTCTTTATTAAGGATTATCTTGATGGGACTCAATGGTCTTCATGTGGGGTTACAGGGATAGCTGCCTGCAATTTAGAGTGAAGAGAGATCTGCACTGTCCACCACTGCCAACAGGTTATCCACTCAGCTTCTCACACACATGAGAATAGACTCACTTCCAAATGGCTGATTCCATTTTCTGGATAAGGTCTGAGGCGTTAATGTACATATAACTGGGATCCTAGTACTTGGAAAGTTTTAGATCCAATCTTGTAGTGATTTTTTTCCCTGTTGTCTCACATAGGACAGCATCATGGTAAAGTGGGTTTACTTATCTTGACAAAGTATATATAAACAGTGTGAAAGGGGCAGAAATGGTGTGACAAGGGATCAAATGGTATAGATGAAACAAAATGCTAACACCCTGATGACACAGTTGCAATATTTTCAAATTTGTTTGGGTAGAGCTACTACAGTGTTTATACAATGTCACACATTGGGGGGGGATCAAGTTCCTTTTTTGACATAAGTCTCAGCAGAGCATTACACTCAAAACTTTCCGCCAAGAAGGGAAATCTGAACTTGGGATAACTTTGGATAAAATAACAGTTTTTATATATTTATACAGGCATTACCAGGTGAAGTGTTCACCTATTAACTAAGAAGAAAATAAAAAAAGCTCTTAACAACACAAACCTCCCACCCTTCAGCCTTGCTCCTACACAAGAGGGACGTAAAGTTTGCCACATGGCAATTTGTCAGAGCTCTGAAAGTGCTTGGTACTGGATATTCAGTTATTCAGTGTGCATGCGTTACAGAGTGACATAGGCTTGGTAGATAATTTTCTCATTGCATGTGTTTTCATGTGAACTCTCTAAATACTAACTTGAAACCAACCTGAGTAGATGTAATGACAGCTAAATCAATCAAAACAAAAACAAAAAGGAAACAACATAATTTTTAGGCACAAAAATATGTTACCTTAAGTTTGGGATGTTTTATCTGCAGAGAGTATTCAAGTTTGTACAATATAACATTAACCCATCTATCTACCAGGCTTTCATTACACTCAAAAGAAAATCTTTGATGATAAAAAGCCACCACAAAAAAGACTGTGACGGTGCAGACAGATAATTTTGAAGTCCATCAAAGTAAATTAGTAGCAAGTCAAGTGCTTTCAAGTGGTGAATGAAAGTTCTGAATGAAGCTGGAATTCTTTATAAACAAACATCAGGTTCGCCTGCCTCACTGAGCAGCAGTGATAAAAGTAAACACAGCATACCTCACCATGAAAATACAGAGAGAGAAACAAAGGAAATGGTTACCCTCAGTGGATGTCACAAACTTAAACGAACAGTGACCTTACTCTTGCAGTCCAAACAAAACAAGGAGAACATGTTTTGAATTAGCCAGGTTTTTTTTTTTTTTTTTTAAATGATTTGAAATAAAGCAAGTACACTTTAGTTCAGACATTCTCTTACAAAATGTTTTCTAAAAAAAATCTAAAAATAATTCATTTGTATTTATTTAGTTAAAAAAAAAAAATCACAACACACGCTAGATAGAAAGTAAAAACACTGTGGACACATTCATCCATCAATATAACATGAGAGACAAGTTGTTCTTTATGACCAGTGTGGTGCACCTGAGGAAAGTCTATGAGGACTCTAAAAATCTTCCAGCAGAAAAAATACCAAATAAGCACACATTAGAGACCTATTACTCAGAATGAGACATCACTATGGCTGGAGGTATTACCAAGGGATGCTTAGAATATATATCCTGTTAATAGATAAAGCAAACAAGGAGTAAATTATAGCCTTAATAAGTTAAACGATATGGCCAGTTACTTTCTATTTTCTCTTTATTTTCCACAAATCCCATACAGAGCCTTAAACCAACAATGATTAATTCATTACTTCACATTAATGTCTATGAATACAGAACTTGGTTTACATAATTAACCTGTGCTGTGTGCCTCCATTGTTGTCAGAAACTATTAAAAACACACCAGTGAGCCACACTGCTGCCTGGATGACATGTCTCTGTCGTGTCAGCTGCAGCTGCACGTCCTCTGCCCTGTTTACGGTAATCTGCTTGCTCCTTGCATTGTCAGTGTGAAGGAGTTAACAACACGAGAAGATTGGGTGTAGTACAGGACAGAGATGCACATTTGACTCTATCATCATTATTGTACTATATGCAAACTTTTCAGTTTATATCAGATATATGTCCATATGGACTTAATGCACATATTCATTTGGCTTGGGTTTGTGACATAAAAATGGTCACAAATGATCTCAGACTGTCTGTTATCAAATAGTGCTGCTGAAGATTTCAACACTTTAAATTTACTTCGTTTGGAAAGCAGGAAAAATGTCAGAAACAGTTTCTCTCTGCACAGTCTTCCTGTATTGAGCCAGCCTTCAGAAGTGTGTAATCTAGTTGAATGCTGGATGGTCCTCAGCCTCCACCAATTTTATCAAAACAATAAAGCTTTCATATGTCTCAGCTGCCTTGTGTTACAGACACATATAACTGCTCTCATGGACATTTCTCCTAAATGCAAGTTTTATGTGTCACATTTTTGTCTTTCTTTGTCTTTTAAGCAGGAATTTTTAACTTTGCAAATGCTAACATAGTATAACACTACTAGAGAGAACACTTTTCCCTTTTTGGTTATCCCACAATTTCAAAATTAGCAAGATTTATCAAGAAGATATAGCAACCTGATTTACAAAACAGCTGCAATTCATTCATGCAATTATAAATTACATCATGCATTCCTTGCCCTGATTTCACATTTGCAAATTTGAAGTTTACTTTGATAATAAATGCAGCATCTGTGGCATCAGACCCACACTCTAATTTGTCACGCTGAGCAGATTTTAGTGATGGTAAATAAAATAGGTAGTAGAAGGGCAGCAAGTGAATGGTGCAACATTATAATTTCTTTTAGCTGTTATTAATCTGGTATTGAGTTTAAAGATGGCCAGCAACACCACTAAATCTAAATCAGCTGCACCCTAAAATACCAATATGTTAGGTAATAAATTTTCAGTGCCCCTGTAATGGCAGCATTTGTCAGGACTGCCCCAACTGTCTGGCACTGGCTTCAGACTTGTGCATCCTGAGCAGCCAGAAATGTGGCACTCCCCATCTCCTACACAGCTGCTTGCCCAGTTGAGCCCAGGTCAGCAGAGCTTTGGGGCCTGCGCCACTGATCAGCAGGCTTGCAGTAGGTCTGGCCCATGAGAAGGGGAGCGGGGGTGGTCATCACTGGAAACTTAAGTTCACCACACCACTAAGTCCCACTGGGTTAGATCACAAAATGCAGAGGTTATAGACATAACTGCTGCCTTGCAAACCCACCCCCTCAGGCTGACTCCCAGTTCCTCAACCCACCCCACCTCCCAACCCCCTGAGTCACTCACCAAACCCCCACTAGTCCAGTCACTGTGACATTTGTGAAGTCAGGAGTCCACATAACAAAAACACATTAGGCAAATGTCTGGGGTCAAACGTCTGTTTGAATTGGCCAGATGAAAGCCACTTAGACTGGGTTTGTGCCATTCTGCTTAGAGACTAAATACAGTATCAAAAGAGGCAGTCCTCTGCAAGCCAATGGTTTGTCTCACTGAGAGAGCACACTTCCACATTTAAGATGTGGCACACTGTTTACCAAAGGACAATACAAGGGCACAAAAAAGAATATTTGTCCTTGGGGTATTAACAATCAGCTTTCTATCCTACATAAATAAAACAGAAATATTATAGACCTGACAATAGCTTATATTTAACCTACAGCCACACCTGTTCTCTAAGAAGTAAGTGCAAAGTATTTGCAGTGATAAATGGGCATTGCCCCTGTCACTCATTTGATACAACAGCAGAAAACATGCTGAGCTGCACAAACTTTCACAGACTTGAGGACAGGGTGGACTGGTACCATCTTGCCAGACTATTAGGCACCTCCACTTGTCCCGTCTCAGAGGGAACTGAAGCATGACGAGATGTTCCAATATAACCAAAATAACAGTTTAAGAGTATGCAAGAGTAGTACTGATGTATATGGTATAGCTTACCCTAAAGTACTTCATGCTGACCAGCGTGCATGTGTCTGGTACTTGTCGGTGCAGTCACCAAGAGTAAGGGAGACAGCCTTTCACTTATTGTTTTCACAAGAGCACTACTATTGGACTGTCAGTGTCAAGTGAACAGGAAGAGCTGTCCGGGTTACTTAACATATGAAAAAAACAAAAACTGCTTCATCCCAGTAAAGAGATGACTAGAAATGGTATGGAAACCAAGAAGAAATAACAAATATGTACAGTAATTCATCGAAACCAAATATCAACTTTTTAGTTCCAAACCAATCCAGTTGTAATGCTGGTCCACTTGAAATCTCAAAATGTCTAATGCAGCTCATTTGGACAAACCTAACATTGTGAAATACATCAATAGAACCAAGCAGACCCAATGCTATGCCAACTTTCCGTGTTTGCTTCCTCTTGATGTGTTCAGAACAGCAGTGGACCAGTTAAAAGGTGACTTCCTCCATGAGGAAATGGAATTTGCAATGCGTTCCTCACAGCACACTCTCCCTTTGTACTAGTGTGAAAATATGTTCTATCTCATCTACCTAACACTGCCTACAAGTGAACTGAGAAAAGATCCTGTCATAACACTGTATTCATAGAGCATTTCTCTGCTTCAGTGTATATGACCTCATGCTTGGTGCTCAACAAACAACAAAAAATCAATTAAAGGCAAAATTTAAGAGAGCAACATATTCTACATCTTATCTAAATAAGGACACTTAATGACGCTTCATTTTGTTGTATGCCTGTTCTTTCAAATGTATCCACTGCTAAAGGCTTTTCCTATCAACTTTTCTTCTACTGTAGGAGTGTACTTGTAAAGATAGCATGACTGCTTTCCAACAGTGATCATGAAACTGTGCAGTAAAAGTTGCATTTCAAGAGGGAAGTAAAAAACTATTACAGAGGGGTAACCACAACAGTGCTGTTAATAGTGAGCATGAAGCTGGAAATGTATTGACAAGTCAGATTTACGTGCATTAAAAAGCTTTAAAGACAGGAATCATTGATTGTTAGTTAAGTTAATGTATCAAGTCCATAAACTAAATGGATTCCTATTGATATATCACCTCTTTTAAAAGTCCATCCCATTCCATCTATTCTGCAGCCTCTTTAAATTTTCTTTGTGGACTCCCTAGTGTATCTTCTTTGAGGTATCAACAATTAAAAAATGTTTTCAGTATGAGTGTGTGTGTGTTTTTTTTTTTTTTTGGCAATGTACACCATACAGATCTTGCACTGAACCGAAAATGTTTTAGGAACAATATGAACCCACTGCAGCAACATGTAGTATATATACTGTATATAACTGTAGACAGCACAGTTCAGGGGAATTATATTACAATGAACTGTCTGTGCAGTGTAGACAGTGAACAGAACTAAAAGTTTGAAAAAGATTTTGAAATTGGAGTTAAATATGCTGCGGCTGCCAATTGCCTTTAGGGAGATCTCTTTTTGAACTCTGTACTTGACACCTTTGATTATTAATATATCATTTCAATCCTGTGAATCAGAGTAAATTATCACTTTAATCTGGAGGGTTCCCTGATTAACCTTTTGATAAAGACACACACAATGAAGGAAGATGGTGAACTGCCAGGGACCTCTGATGACGAACATATGATTCATCAATACCAGCAGCTCTGCACGTCTTTTCTAAAAACACACATCAAACCACCGTCGACTCCAAAATAAACATGTTTTGTTACAAGAATCTCCTTCTGCATTGAGGGGGAAAAACAGACAGTGGGAAAACAGGGGAGAGGAGTGTGAAGCTTTCTTCCTCTCGACTTTGTGACTCAGTTTCTGAAGCCCCAGGTGTTTTTGTTCTCAAAACACCCAGTTAACTCTCTAGTTGACTTTCAGCCTGTGAAAAGCACCAGAGAATTTCCTTCTTCCTAAATTAATGTATAAAGTTGTTAGTAATGCTGTCTGTGTCTACCAGTAGCTAGATCGCCCTATAAATAGCTCAGGGCCCTACCATGGAAACAAACTACTGCCTATCCTCGGATCAGTTACAGGAGTAGCAACTTTTTATAGGTCACAAAAGCTTCCAGTTGCCTAGGAAACAATGCGGCAGAACAGTGAAGCAAAACAGGTAAGACTGGTCGGGGGAACTGAAGGGCCCATTTTATTGAATGGGACTTATAGGAGTGCTGCTAGGGGTAATTGAGGGGTTTTCTTATTCATTGGCTGTGTACTGTTCTGTTAATGCTGCACCTGGGCCAAGGCACCTTGAACAGGTCACAATGCCTGTTTGTTTGTTTTTTTTTTAAGCCAGACATGTATCTGGTTGGAATTTGTGAAAACTGGTGCTTAAAGAAAACTCGGTATCTCAGTATTGATTTTTTTTTTTATTGGGTAGTATTGTTTAAGCTCTAGCCCAGCTAAAGCATAAAGTAATATCTCTGCTCTTGCTACAACTGTGTCCAGAGACCTAGACTCAAAATGTGTTGCCCTTCATGTAAGAGCTCTTCGTTAAACTCTTTGTGTACCTGTTACTAAAGTACTGTAGGCCAGCCTACATTCACAGCTGACTCTCAGAGAAGCCTGGCCCATCCATTGCATGATGACTATGCAATTTACAAAATTACAAGCTAGCTGAAACTCTGCCCTAAAGAAGCCCTAGACTCTACCTGAATTATTAATCAACTATTGATGAAAGCCTGATAAATGCACTTAGCTCACCATCCCAATGACATTCTTGTCTTCTGCCCTGAGCCACTGCTGCTCCCTACATGTTTCTCTCTGTTTATACAAAAATTACAAAATGTGAAAAATGCTCTTTTAAATCATAAAAGTTGTTTGTTTTCATCAAAATATCAACTTATATTTCTCAAATGTAAACCTATTTCTTGTACCTTCTGAAGCACAGTTCCATGCCAGCTGATAATAGTTTCAAAAAACATTAGTGGAAAGAAGTGACAAGTCCTTTTTAACGGTGTGAATACATTTTCCACAAAAAATGAATAGGTAAATTATGCACTAAATGCATATTACCACATAGGCACTGTGGGTAAATGTATTTATCAACGTAGTGCACATTATCAATGACAGTGAAATATTTCAACAGCCCTACTGACTGACCTCTGGTCCTGGTTGTCCATATCTTTACCACCATCTCCTAGCAGATGCACATCACTTAATAAATTGCACCTTTAACAAAAGGAAAAGGTGATGAATTGAAAAATGTTTAGCCCCTTCATGAATCATTAATGCAGAGTCTCCCTCAAATCGGCTGTTGATAAATAATTAAAATTAATCTCATTATGGGAGTTTTCATTATAGGATAATTTAATTAAATGAAAGCTCAAGGACCTCTGAGGGCCTGGAGCCACTTGGGCCCCATGCCCTGTTCCTCTAATGGGTCGAGGACAGAAGAGTGCACTTGTAATGCACAGGAGCCCATACATTATTTAATGGATCCCACTAAGTAAGGACAGATCAATGATAACTTGTCATCTCGTCATTGTGTTGAAAGCAACCCAGAGCCCACTGCAGGACTCCCCCAAAAACTATCTATAGAAAAATAGTATGATAGAGAAATATCTGCCCGCACATCCAGAAAACCCACACACACACAAAAGCCAAGCAATACCACCAACTTTCCTTTAAGTTTCACCTATGATATTCTTTGTTTGGACATATTGAAATGCAATACCAGACAGAATATGCTTTTGCATTTGACTGATGGGAAAGCAGCAGCAGGCCAGAGGTCAGAGGCTGAAGGGAGACTCGATGCCTGTTACCTACATTACAATACAGGTCGAATGTGCTTCAGTGCAAATGCTGATGGGTACAAGGTGTTCATCTGATACCAAACAATAAATGATATCAGAGTCAAATGAGAGCCATTAAAGACTGTCACGGTGAATGTGAGGAAGGGCTAAAGAGGAAGAAGGGATCTGAGTCTGTCTCCTGGAGCACTTAAACTCTGTAATTATCACACCGCACACATCTATAGCTCACACTGAAATAACTTAAGCTACCTTGCTGCCACACAGATTGAGTTCTTGGCTTTTCACACAGCACTGAAATAATTACTTTAGGTTTTTATATATTACAATAATATGTAAAATATAATGATATAAGAAAAAATGTTACAAACACTCAAAAGCTATTTATTTTTATTTTCCCAAAGCTATTTATTTATTTCATATTGGAATTAAAGATATTCTGTTCAGTTTGTTGTTGCAACACCATGGTCTGTCCACGTTCTGAACTATTACATAGCTTTGTGTATAATACAAAATGAGACTCATTTTGATTTCAACAGTTACCTTAAGATGAAATAAACTTTTTTTCTATTTCTACAGTAGATTAAAAAAACATTTCCTGAGTATAAAATTCAAATTTCAAAAGGCTATAATAGTTTGAAACCAAGATCTTACAATTACATTGTAATTCAAAATCAATGCACTACACTATGTGTTACTACTCAGACTTCAGTGTTATTGCCAGATGTCTACAAATTAAATGAATGCAATTATTATGCTTAAACCATAGTGGGAAGTGTTCAGTAATGAAAAACATATGTTACAGACTTACTTTAAAATGTACAAAATCTCACATTATGTATATGCATGTCAGTCCTGTGTCTCAAAGAGGAAATCTTTAACATAAACATTAGCATTTTGTGAAAACAACTGAGTAATTAGTTTAGGGTGTAATAAGCTGAGGCAGGCACACAATGAAAGAAAGCATTCTGGCTTTAAAATGAATAAAAATTGATTGTGTCCCAATAAAAAACGAATTGGCGGAGTGTTAACTGGATTCCACATAAACGTCTGTAGCAGTCCCTGGCCACTTTATTGTGTGCTAATGCAATAGAGAACACTTAGCAATAAATGCTCCTCTCTGATGAGCTCACAGAGGCTTTCCAAGATGGCCTGATGAAATTGTAAAAATTAGATTTGAGCTAGCTGCTAATGACTCCTAAAACAAAGGAAAATCTCTAAATAGAATTAGTCTGCCCTCTTCTTCTCTAAATACATCATATGTAAATTACTGTCATTTGGAGAAATATGCTTGCCTGGAAGGTAAAGCCTTGATTAGAGATCTCGGTAGGTTTGGGACTCCAACAAGAACTCCTCCAGGACATTTAAAAAGTTTGAGTACTGAGAGAAGGTAAAGGTATTGTTCACTCATGGCAGTAAATCAGAGATATGACTAAGATCCATTTTTGATTATTTTAGTTAAACCAGATAGATTTTGTTCCAAAGCTCAGGGCATTGATATCTGTGATGACAAAGAAATACTACATGTGCAAAATTTCATTGGTTTCTTCCATATTTGTATTTAATTAGAAATTCAAATATGTTCTCAATAGCTTTCAGCCAAGTCAATAATTTATCTAAAAATAGCACGTTCATTTCCAAAATGTTCAGTGAATCAGTTCAAAAATTCAGTGCCACATACAGCAATATAGTGTGTCAGTGAAAGTTATTCATTACAAACAGAATAGCTATGAATGAAAACTGTGATATGTTACACTGGTCATTCTAAGCATTAAATGCATAAAATAATTTTTATTTTAAGCTTTTAACATCCGAAACTGGTAAGACAACTTAAACTGTGAATAATATCAGAGGTTTGATTAGTGCTGTCCAGCTGCATCCAATTCACTTTTCCCAACCAATAACTTAGAAAAAAAAGTGTTGTATACACAAAATGCACTGGTATATATATATATATATATATATATATATATATATATATATATATGCTGATGCTGATCAATTAGATTAATTAGATTTGGAGCCTTGACATTGGATAGTTAAAAGAAGTTAAGATAAAACAATAATATAACAGAGAAACTGGTTCTTCACTGTTTTATCCACTTCTTGTAAGTTCTTGTGAAAGAGTGCCAAACAAAAAATTAAGAGGAAGCGAATGGACAAATGAGAGTGAAGATAAATTAGCAAAAGGGCAAAGGTTCTGTATATATAACAGAAGATGTGCTCTGTCTTTAAATGGTACAGTTTGGGCCACCATATTGACATCATTGACAAATTCCTTTATAGCAACCTGAGAAACAATAAGATTGGGCATCACACTGTCTTCAACAAAAATCAAAAATGTTGGGATTGAGTAGGAGTTTTATTATTCCTCTATTAGGCACAAATAGCATAAATCTTACACAAGCAGTTTAGTATTGCAATCATAATGATTAAGGTCTGTTAGTGGGGACACTGTAAAGGAGTGACTACTAAATAAAAAGGTTGTATTAATTTGACTGGTCATCAATGTTCAAATAAAATAGCCTGGTCAAATATCAAATTGATAGGTCCCTGGTTTTGATGCTGTTAAATTGGCCGAGTTGATAATGAGTTGTTTTAATAGCTGGTGAAGTGTCACTATAACACTGATCAAGCTGGCCAATTCAACGAGCCGAGTGGCAATTTTACAATAAAGTAGAATAATCTGGCATTATACAATAAAATTTAGTAGACTAAAGCAAATACCCTACATGCTATAGTCTACCTCTGTCAATAAAATAGATTCAAGAATAAAAATTTATCAACTAGAGGTTTTGAAGTGTTTACACAATTCCTGGCACACATTAGCTCTTCTGGAAAAGCCTCCACTTATCCACTCAATGACCATTCACACTGCCCTTCATTGTTTGCATAGGGCAGGAAAAACACACATATATGACAACTTTGCAGGAATTATGCACCAATTAAACCGGATAAGTTGTGTTTGCCGGAGCCGTTCCACTGTTTCCTAATACAAACAGAGGACTTGCCAGTTGCCTAGCTTCAGGACACAGCCCTTGTGTGTTTCTACCAGGTAGGTAATTCACTTATCTCAGCATTGTTCTCACTTCATCCCTTTTGAATCACATGGCTTAGCCATTAGACCTGCCCAGCTTTAGATAAAACCTCCACTAAATATAAGCACAGACCTCACATGGTTTCTCCAAATAAAACCATGCAGAATGATTATTGTTACCAGGGAGTTACATACGACCCTAAATGTCAATAACAATGATTTAAACCGATTAGAAAGAAATGCTTTGTCCACACAATGCATCATTCCATAACTGCGTGGTAAGCACTGCAAGGTTGCCAAGAATGTTTTATATGAATCTCAATGTGAATAAAAGCAGAACATCTGTAGATTCACTATGCGCCCACTATGTTTGTTGGACATATGTCCATTTGGCTGCAATTGAAGTGAGTGTTTTCAGAGGGTCTGACAAGAGGATATAGCAACAGCCAGACAGCAGCTGTGGGGTATTTCCACTGTCCAAAACCACCTACCTATTAATGGGCTTAAACTCATAATAACTCAAATCTGTCAGTTAAACAGTTACCAAACAGTATTTAATTCTTAGTAACTTTTAGATGTAATAATGCATTATAAATACAGATGCAGTCACATACTGTGCATATTTCCTGTTTCCTTGCTTCACTAAACAATATAATGTAACGTTAACGACTGGGCTATAGACAAAGGGCATTAGACGAAAACATAGCAGGAGAAGTGTTTTCATTTTAAATATATTCCCGAGGTAAAATCCTCTTTTGACACTCGTACAGAAAATAGTTTTTATGTCAAAAACAAGGTTGTGTTCGTTTATGACGTGTACTGTGCATGTCACATCAGATGTGTCTAAATAGTTATGTTCTGATGTTCTTGAAGGAGTCAAACAGTGGATTACAGTAATTGAAAGTCCATACTGTGACAGAAATAACTGTTCTCACCAAGAGCCTAGACCCACTGGTGCCATTTGCTGTCTGTTGGTGAGAACTAAATATATTTTCTACATTCTGAATGGCATTCCACTCGAACGCATATGTGCCAGTAGTTAACAGTGCATGAGAATAAATAGCTTTCTCAGCCAAGCCTTGAGAAAAGCCAATGACGGGGGCACATGTATGTGATTTGTTTGGTTGTGGACATATTTTCTAAGTATATAAGTTGCTATAATGGAGTGTTTGTGCTAGTATTTAATTTTTTTCTTTCCATTTTTATAGGTTTACATTAACAAGCTAGATAAATTCATGCTTATACATATTGACAGACCAATAACCCCCCTGGCAGTGCAACAGGGCCTAATTTCTAAAGATCTTAACAGTGAGCCAGAATTATGTCACTCTGGCCACCTGTTCCTCTGAAAAACATCCCTGGCTTTAAGTAGTTCCGGCACGCATCCAAAATGTGAACTTCTGAACCAGAGTGCTTACTTTCTCATTTGTGTAGAAGCAGGAGGCGGCTGCATGTAGCAACAGCCACTCTAATTTCGTGGTGGTAGAGGAAGGGTTTACATAAGGGATATGCTGTTCTGTGCCTGTCACTCAACCTGTCTCTGATTGGCAAATGGAAGATTTAGGCTGATGTTGTTTCATGTCACCTAAAGGCAAATAAGAAATTAAACATCAGTAGCAGAAATGCTAAATATTGCTCTGGTAGTGCAGCAAGAAGCACACAGTTGCATATGTGGAAATAATCTTTGGGACATTTCCTTATTTTATGAATTTTCTTTCCTGTTGTATTTAACAAATCAGTACAAATTAAAATACAGGAATGACATGTGATAATGAGTACTACAGTACATGATATTTCAAAAATAAAAATGCAATCACTTCAGCATTGATTTATATATTAATAATCGCTCACATGTGAGTTGTGACAAATAATAGCTCAACAAAACTAATCCTTTCTTTGACGATGGAAAAAACCTAAATGCTGCTGCTTATGCCATCTGTCTTCAAGACCAAGCTGCATTGCAGGTGTGGCACAAATATACAGTATGCTGTATTTCTTCTGAATTGCATCTCTAAAATAGCTGTGCAAGCACTGATGGACCACACACAGCTGTTACTGAAGTGGTGCAACTTACATCATTGGCGTTTATGCCAATTAGCTTTTCTCCCTATTTGTAGAGTGCTTGTCATGGATGAAAATAGATAGAAATGGCTGCCAGTGTGCTTGCACTGAGTGGTCATAAAAGCATAAACATAACAACAGATGTTTAAAAAACATTAAGAATAGTAGGGTATCAAGTTATTCAATTTCTGTTTAAAGATTTACTTTTTTTTTTTCAATTTGAAACAGTTTTAATTATGCAGCTCCTTGTCTTACCACAAACACAACCAAGAGGCTGGGCCTCACATATCAGGAGCTCCATAGAAAGAAAGTGCAATGGCTTCACAAGACATGTCGCTGTTAAATGAAACAGGCTTGCTGAGGAAACCAGCCCAGTAGTAGTGGTCTGTCATGGGGAGCAGGGCAACCACCATACTGTGGTGGCCTTGATGAAATCAGCTCACACTAAGACCAATGTGCTGACAGTCAGGATTAAGTCGGTCAGTGTTATTCCAGGGGTCCTGCCATTCTAACACTCAATGGCTGACCTGTCTGATAAGCCACATACACAGAATGCCAGTCTCCACACTGTAAACTACAGCAAAACCTAAAGTAATGTTTCAATCTGTGGGCAACAAGATGGACAGGCAGACAGAAGAGGGCACTGTTTTTCTTCAATTACATATAGTACAGTACAATTAAATAGGCCTTAGAAAGCCCACAAGCTGCGTATAAGACAAAAACAAGAGGGCAGTCTAGCATGAGAACAATTACTACAGTGCCAATCTTCCATGTACCAAGAAAACTGACAAAATAAATTTGCAGGATATTAGACAAATTTATGCCCTCTACAATGTGAAATACTATACATTGGCTGCGTACAAGGATGTTAACACTCCTACTGTAAGAATTTAATATCAAGGCAGCCACTATTTGCCCTGCTACAGTAAGAGAAGTAGCCACATAACCCACTCCATTTGCTCCAAATGCTAAGGTGTCTATCATGTGTGAAACAAGCTATATTTCTTCAGCCATGGCTTTTTGACTCTGATGACATAATGCTGAGGGAACTTTCCCCACTTTTTATACATCTATTTAAGAACAGCAGCCTTTCACACCTAGTTCAGCAGGAAGAGGTAGTAAAAATGAAATGGGCAAGACCTACAGTATTTCATAATTAATAGGTAGCACTGAGAGGAGAATGGGCCACAATGACGTAAAAAGATCAACAACATATAAAACTAATCATTCATTCTGCAGAAAAATACAGATGAAAACTCGGAGCCATATGTTATTCCTTTCACAAAACAAAACTACAACAAATTTGAAATATGCGTCAAGCTTTTTTGAATCTTTGATTGCTTTGCTTTATTTGGAAGTGCTACAGAGCTGCTGCTCTGCTTGCCTATATGATCTAATTTGTTACTGAGGTGGTCCCCAGCTCGTACCAGGTCACCACCTGCAAGCAGTACTGTAAATTACTCGGTGGGTCTAATTGCTCATGTCCGCTGTATTACTATAAACCACTAGTGCTGTGCTAACTCTATTGTCAGGTACTTAATCAAGGCCACCAGATTTATTTCCCTGCACTAACTCTGGGGACAACCACAAGCAGAGCACTGAGTAATTGGATCTATTTTGCATCTAAAATTAACTACCTATTCTTAGTGAGAGCTGGGGTTTGGAAATGATAACAATAATGATATCAACTAATACCATATGAGGCCTTGCCTTTCATACTGGGAGTTGCATAACGTATAATAGACGCAGATGTTGCTCGCACTGACCTTACCTGGGGGGGTATGGTGCCATTATGCCAATCAAACACTGTAACACTTGATCAGTCACAGGCCTAAAGCAGACTGGAGAAACTCAATTATTCAGTCCCTTACCTCACACATGCACAGCAGAAGCAATAGGCGTTAAGGTTAGCTCAATCCCTCCTGCATGGATCTAACACAGGAAATGAAAAAAAGTAAAATTAATAACCGAAGTTAAACTTAAGACAGGGTTGTTATAACACACATTTTGAGAAAGTACTCTTCACATTCTTCTGAGAAAAAAAAAACATACTGTTTTCAGGGCTATTTTCAGTATTTTTCACATTTGACAAGCTACCTCAGATGTAAGAATAAAGACACGTTGTAAAAGAATTCAGTTAAACAACATTTGTAGTATGAAACAACAGGGTAATATGTAAGGACAAGTGGGGTCCTTTTTCTGTTAAGTATTTTAAGACATCACATTTGAAAAAGTTGCAAAACAAGATACAGTAGTTTATTTCTTAACTGGTAGTTAACTGTATTTTCAGAAATTGACAATACTGAAAATATGATCATTTTATACACAATATTTCAAATATGCTTCACATTTCAATTTCTTTCATTAACTAAGTGCATATAGCACTTTCCTTTTGTCAATGCGGTAGGTGAAGCAGTATGGAGTAAGAGAAGAGTGAGCACTGAGCATGAGGGGATGTGGTCTGTGTAGGGATGTCAGTAACATAATGGCCAGCTGAGTCATAGGTTATAAAAAGCTGTCATTAGGGATTTCTGTCCTTAGCAACTCATCACACAGATCCTGTGAATTATTTATTATGCTGGAAACTCAAGTGCCCCGTTACTCAAGACTGCCTGGTGTCCTGCACTTTCATTTGACTGGGCTTGTTTAATAAAATGCACAGAATTTAGTTGTTGTGATTAAAAGTCTTAAGAGGATCCAATATATAAAGGGAAATTCATTTTTATTCATTTAACTATTGTGCTGATATTTTACATAGTAGGTGTAACAAATTATGTACATTGTGTGTAGCTAATGAGGACATTAATACAATGAAAGTGTACATGCAGTGTTTATATTACTATAATGGGCCCTATATTTGCTTTGCATGCAGTCCAAATGACCATTTAATTAGCATCTAATTAGCACATTTATAAAAGAAATTTATAAAAGTAATTTTATTAAATGTCTTGTTTGGAAAGGCTTAATAATGACTTCATGTCAGTCTCTGGGTTTACTAATAGTTCAGATTTTATGAGCAGATAAGGATTGTATGTCGTCATCACAAGCATATTCCACAAATCAGCAAAAAACAACCAAACAAACACAAAAAACTACAACTCCCCTAAATCATTTTCCCCTTTGTTTTTTCATACTGAAGTCGATGCAAATGAACTCAGGCATTTTTCCTCACTTTGTTTTGTTCTCAGAATATGAAAATGGTTAAAAATCCCATGGGTCAGTGAAAATGATCCCTCCACTCCAGTCGCCTGCTCTAAGTCAGCCAAAACATTCCAGACTTCAAAAGACGGCTTTGCCTACCAGGGCCATTTCAGTGTCCTAACCTTCATGGCCCAGGAGGATTTGGTTATTTGGATAAATTAATTTCTGGAGTCTGCCTGAGTTGCAAAAACAACCTCCTGCCTGACAGCAAATTAGTCTAACTAAAAAACCTAAAAAATGCATAAGGTTAAAGAAAACATTGCTCTTTTTAAACACAAAATTAATTTTCTGTTTACTGCTACGCAGCTGTGTTGAAGATTATATATATATTTTTTGGAAAGTTCAGTAAGTGGATAAAATATATTTTGGAATAGATCTGGAAACCTATCTGCTGGCAGGTGAAGAGTTTCAGCAGGCAACACAGCACACAAACCGTAAAACGTACAGACATTGTAACATACACAGCCGAAAGGTTGTATGCCATAAAACAGGCTGATGTAAAAGTTTAACAACTGTCTCTAGGATTAAAAAAATGATATAAAATTGAAATCACTTGAAGACTTAAACATTTATACATGATAAAAAAAATATATAAACCGCAAAATACAGACAAATAAGAAAACGGGGGAGAAAATGGTTTAGGAAGGAAAGTTATACAAACAGATGAAGACAATCCAGAATTAATGGTCTGCAACATTTTCAGGCACTCAGAGAGCTGTCCAAGGACACCATAGGGGAGACTGCATGGCCCCAGTAATTGGAGGAGCATGTAACTTCAAAAGTAAGTAGAACAGACCGGAGAACTTTCCTCTGAAGTCAAGTCTTTAAGAAAACGTGAAGCACATGTATAGTACAGTAGGGAATCTAGAAAGCGTGTGAATGAAAATTTTCTATTCATTGCAACAGACATGATGCACTGAATTAATCTTGCCAAGCTACCACACTTAAAAGTGAATGAATTCTGAACTCCAATCTTTAGGTCACAGCTGTTAGATCTCAGGTCAATGACTAGAAAATACAATAACCACCAAAAAGAAAGTGGGTCAAAACCAAACAAGATATTCCACAGAGTAAATAAAAATGTCCATAAAACATATAATTTAGAGGATGTGAGATCACTGTAAGAAAAAGAAAAAGGTTTAAGACGCAATGGCCTTAAATCACAATAAATGTGTCATTTAAACTTTGGCTTTTGACTGTACTCCCTGTCTTTCATTAAATGGATATTTCTCCAAGGCAATCCAAGGATGGGACTGTGAAACTGTGGCCTTGTCAAATGATGATTCAATCACAATATGAGAGGAGTATTACAGTAGTAGTCATAACAGTAATGTTTTAAGTCATTTTTAGTACAACTGCCAAACATTCCCTAGTTTCAGTGAGGATTTGCAGCTTTTCTTTCTTTGACATCTGTGTCCTGATGCACAGGATTTTCAGTTAACCTATCAGCTGCAATAAAAGACACCCAGAGCTACCTCTCCAAATGTCTGCTGCCTCCAATATAAACTGACCTGAAGCAGTATTCAACACTTTATTTTGAAATCACCACTGGAGAGCTGAAGCATGATATATTTTCTGCCCAAATAGAAGGATTCAGTAGAAGGACCTTCCATCCAGAAGAACTGTAAAGTCCATATGATTATCTTTACTCCGGTATTGCTCTGCTTAGATGTCTATAATCAGCATAGTATATATGTGTAAAAAGAAAAAGCCTAAAAGAATAATATAACAAATATGACAAATATCTCTTGGCTCTGCTTGTCAGGTACAAGATACCTTAGCAGTAGCTTTAGTAACACAAAGTACACAGACACTTTTACTGTAAGTAGCTATGCAGTACACAGTTGGTGAGCCACATTTTTAAAAGTGTTGAGTTTCACTGGTGAAACTCAACACTTTTACCCTTTTAAAGTTAATGTGCAAAATTAGAGTGAAAGCAAGAAATAAAATGTCATCGCTAAAACTGTTAACAAAACAGTGAAGCATTTTCTGTGTCTCCAACTGTACCTGCTAAAAGGACAGTAGGCCCAGCATGTTGCTGTCACTGGGAAAGTGGTTAGTTCATGAGTTCAAAGGACTGAATCAATGGGAGGGGGATTCAGCTTTCATAATCACTGACCATCTACACTTTTCATAGCTGACTGTATAACATATGAAGCTGGGACTTTAGATTAAACGTTGTCATGGCAATTCAATTTGTAAATACACAATTTACATTTCAGTGATCGAGTACAGGGGTTAATATTTTAAACCTGTCTGATCTATGCGTTCATTGCCATGGCGCCATGTTGTGTACTGTAGTATGCAATGTATTACGCCATCCAAAAGTGACACAAAAACACAATTTCTCAGAAATAAAGTTAAAACTGTCCTTCACTTAAACCCATTGTGTAGTTAAATTATCAAAGAGACTTGTGTTTTTCTGTTGAGGGACATTTCAGAACATGGAATTTATAGTGGAGACATGAGTCCTCCCACTGACTATCTTATTTCAGCATAAACTCTGCATCATGCCTTGGCTCTCCAATGGGAACATCACAGTACAAACCATCTAATATTGCCACAAGTGAGGTAACATTAATTGAAAACCACGTACATCGGTATGCAAACACCAAAGAAAGAAAAGCAAATAAGCGTGAAACTAGGGAATGTTCAACATTTTGGCTTCTAACTGACTTGAAACATTACTGCCATGTTCATACAATAGTTTCATGATCCTCTTTGAATGGCTTTCATCAGTAAAAATATCAGAAATATCTAGAAATACCTTGCATGTACCTCTGAGGCACCAAAGAGTTTGAGAAAGCATCATCTGGAAGTGGAAACAGGTGATTTTTTGATTATTTTCTGAGATTTTATATAGCAACGACATCAATAGATTAGCTGCCACTGAAAATAAACAATTTTATAATATCAGTAGTCATTTCAACTAATCCTGTTCCTCAGTCATGCATGATGCATGAGTGTACACTGAAAGCTAAAATATAATAAACAATATAAATTACAATTATAAATTAATTATTAACTGTGAGCAATAATACTTTAGGGAGATTAAAAAACACGTAGATCAGATGAGACCGACATTACACAAATATGTGTGGACCCTGTTGTGCGTTACTAACATTGTATTTTTGGCACCACGTGGTTTGTGCAAATATCAAGCCATGAACTTCCAGCATGACCTCTAGTCAAAAGTGAGCCAATAGTCAGTGGTAACCTCATCATGACATATTACTAGGTGCAACTTCTTGAATTCACATTTAGACACTGAAAGACTACAGATTTTTTAACAGGTTTGTTCTGTGCGACGAAGAAAAATATCCAATCAGAGACACCATAGGGCTAATACAGTGAGATGCTTGTTCAGTACTCCTGGACCAGTAGAGTTCCTGCTCCTGCAACCTAGGCTGCAATCATGATGGCATAACTTTGACATAAGTAACACTTCTGCCCGGATGATGTGCTTCAACCATACATCACGAAAATGAGTCCAGGTCAGTAGAAAACGAAGACAAACTGTATCATATTGGAATGGAAAAAGGAGAGCGCAACACAATCTTTCCAAGAACCTTTGGTCTGAGGGAAGAATACCATGTGCTTGATTCAATCCAACATACACTAACTGAGGAGAAAATATATAAAAGAAACTGTTATCCATCACTGTCAAATGTGGTGTGCAGTAAAAAAGTAAATAATTAGCCAGAAAAATGACTGCAGTCAGGGGCAGAATGAATGAGCCAAAAGCCTTGGTACTACTGCTGTTACCTTTAGGCAAATTATATTTTGATAAATGTTCTGCATGCAACTTATACTACCTGCATTGATCTATTACTGGGAGTCAAAGCATGATATTCTCACAATATTGTAAATGTTACTGCAGAAGGAAGATACAAGTAGCATATACTAAAGTCCCGCACAATGCAAATGCCTTGATAAGTCTAAAGACACTGAATTAAGCTGTATACAATTAAAATCTTTCAGAACTACATTAGGCCACAAATAAAATGTGTATAAAAAGATAAATGAGTCCGTCCAGCTGCCTGTTGCACAGCCACATATCACAGAGCTGTGATGAACTGAGCTGTAAGCTGTGCTCCTCTGCTGTCCCCGCCCAGACTGAAAACGGCTCAGCACGTCTGAAATTCTCCTCGCAAGCGAAACAACACGTGTTGACTGTGAAGAAACAACTCACTCACAGAGACCTCAGACCTGAAACACAACCACGGACGTCCCATAGCCGCTTACCTTTTTACTGAGTAGCACCACATGCAACAAGTCTCCCTGTCCATACACATCAGTCTGACTTCTTCTGACCCGTCAGTCGCTTCTCTCGCCGGTGGCTGGGCCAGTGTGGCGGTGGAAGACCCGAAACGTGAGTCGGAAAAAGTCGTAGTAACGTTAATTATTATCTGCCATAAAAGCTACAAAGTGTCGGGAAGCGGAGTCAGGAGGTTACAGTGAATTGACGTGATAAATCTGCTTGTGCGCGCTGTCCTCTGGTCTCAAACGTAGTGGTGCCTCAAACGTGTTTAGCATTATAGTCTTAGAATATCTTTAGTGCAACTAATACCAGTAAGTTTACACACAGCAGTGATTTGTTCTACAATAGATTTTTATAGTTCCCATAAATACCACTAATAAGTCTTTGATCATGTTAATGATATACATTTTTATTTATATATATTACATATATATATATATATATGTAATATATATATATATAAACAGCCTGTGCTGTGCAAAATCAGATCATGATTATCATACAGTACATCTCTCCATCTCTCTCTGGGTATGAACTATAGCGCCACCTATTGCTCCCTGTATATCCACAGATGATGCTAAATGGTATATGTGAGGGTTAAACTAAACAGATGCACAAAATTAGTTTTATTTCTCAAGTTGTAATTTATAAACATGTGAACTAAGGTGCAGAATCACATATTGATTTCTATCAAGCTACCACAAAAATGTTTAACTGTTGCTTTAAATATCATATAAATTGACGCCCAACTTCACTTCCATCCAGAGTACATGGAGAAAGTCTAACGGAGTCTGAACACCACAACCACTTTATAATGTTATTTATTCTATAAGTGTACCTGGAAAAATGTAGATGTCTTTGTTATGCAATTAGAGAACACTTTGGAGCACACAGGGATACAGTTTCTTTGTGAAAATAGATATAGATGACAGCTGAATGAAAGCAACATTCATGCTAATGTGAATAGACTTCATATAGTAAAGCAATTGTCATTCTACTCCTTTGATAATATCAACTCATTGGACTAGATGATTGGATGGACAGCCCTCAACAGCCTTCAGCAATACATCACAAGACAATTCTGATGATTTGTTGCATCAATTGACTGTTCACATAATCTCATTTGGGTTTGAAAATGCACTCATACGGATGGTTCCAGTCCAAGCCTTCATTTCAACACAGCAGCCCACACACCTTCAGATAAAGGGATGCGAGTGGATGGAGAGTGGCACATATCCTTGAGAGCATTTTTTAATTTCTTGGTGCTCCATCTGTTGAAATGATAAAGTGCAGCCATAATGGAGTGCAACAAGATTAAATTAATCAGGTTTGTCCATTATACTGCCACAGGCTCTTCACAGATGATTGCAATTTTCTCTGTCAGGCCCATTATTGTAAGATCTATTTAGTGGGTTGATGCAATTAAAATGGACTTAATGTAAATTTAACAATACAAATAACACTTCTGTCTGTGTATGTTTAAGAGGGGTGAGGCTGGAGGGTCCTGAAGTGCAACGGTAAACACCCACTGTAACCATTTTTAACTTCAAACAAACCAGGGTGCGATTTGATTAGTGTGGACTCTGTGATCAATAACTATGTTTCATGTTTTCATGTTCTCTGTGATGTCAAAGGATCCGGTTGCACGGACCACCCTTGTCTGGACATTGGCAGTAAGGAACACAACAACTTCCACAAGCGTATCATGATGCCCATAGATCATTTGAACCTGGAGAGTGGGGAGTTTAATGGAGTCACTCTGATGAAAGCATATAAAGTCCACGCCTATACCCTTGTGTATGAATCTCATGGTTCAGTACAGTAGGTGAGGCAGACTTGAGAAAATTTTATTAATTTTTCCCGGCGCTGATCTAATATCTTCCTGATTGGTTGCTTCCTCCTGCTGGATCAGGTCACTGCCACAGGACAAAGCCTACAGGATATGTGCTTAACAGGAGGAGATCTTGGCTTAGCACCGCAAAGCTCCCACTGCCACTTAAACACAGGAATGGCAGAACTGTCACGCTAAAAATGTCAGATGCTTTTTATTCTCAGCACCTCTATAATTTTTGATTTATGCCATGCAGTAAAATACAACAATGCACCACTGCTTTCTCTAGTCTAGTCTTCTGCATTTGAGGACCAGATTTGGGGGTACCTCTGCTGTGAGACAAATTTTTCATAGAACTAACTTGAACCACATCTGTTTTAAGTGATTTCACTCAATTTGAGTCGGCTGAGCTTTAGGTTATTGTGGCTAAATGAAGTATTACCATAACCAATCAGACAATGCACTTTATTACATTATATGCTGCATTTCATCTTGAGCCAGGTGTTTTGTATTAGTCTCCTATCACATTACAAGCAAAGTGAGGTAACCCACACCTGGACAAAAGTACATATTTTCTTTACATAAAAGGGAGGATGTAATGTTTTTATTCAAATATTACATTTTTCCTTCTTAGTCCTCATGTTTATCACACATTAAGATTTATAATAACCTGTGTGCTACCCATGGAAGTAACCTGAGTAGGTATGCACCAGAGTACGCTTGTTGGAGGCACCTTTCACACAAGGTGCATTCCAATGGTCCAGCAGGCCAACAACAAGTCAATCAATCATATGCTGTGCGCCAGTAATTTAGTAGGTGTCATACTATCTCTTTTGTTAGCCACAAGATAGTATTGCAAGGCAGAGAGGGAAGCAAGACTTTAAAATAATTTTCAAGCAGCTGAGGACACAGAAAAAGCCACCCCCACCCCTCTGCCCCCACCTAAAAAAAAGCAGGTTATGCAACATTTCATGTGGTTTACATTAATCAATGAACTCCAATCATGAACAGGTTAAGACACTAACATATGTTTATGTGTTAAAAATAAAAACTGGAATTTGTTTCAACTATATACTTGTGGGCCCGCTGGCGAATGATGTGAACAGTGGTCTATGTTCGGCTCCAAAGGGTTAAACAAACTTGTTCTCACAAGCTGTGAGATATATACTATAATCATATTTGAGTGTAAATATTCAAATATGATTATAGTATATATAAAAGCACATTAGCAATGTAGATCCAGTTATGAGAGCTTGATAAACTACACATTGCTACACAATAAATTCTTTTGTGTTCTTTGGTAATTAATTACCATCTGTGGGGATTCATGTGTTTAACTTGCAAGACATCCAAATATACAAATACAATACCAACCAAAATACTTTGATTCATTGCTCCAACAGTATATGGCCTTGAGGTGTAGGCTGCCAAATCAAATATCCCTGCAGGTATGTAAAACCATGAAAAATTCAATCTGTCCTCTATCAGCGGTTATTTTGGAGAGGAAGTTTGGCCAGTGTTTGAAAGTGGAGCACAAAATAATGAGCTGCCCATTCCAAAAAATGTTTAATACAAACATACAAGTACCAGCATCAAATGCTGAAATCTTCCACTTCTTATAGCATGCAGCCCCAGTCCAGTGGGATAACATAAAGTATGGGAAATTTGTAGTCGGGAGAAGGCCTCCAAAACTGCTCTGTACAATAACTCGGTATGTGTGGATTCTTTTAATATGCCATGAAGAAAGCTGACATTGACTGCAAGACTTCTTTCCTTTTCACTCGCTCACTGGTGTTAATGTACTCTAGAAAATCTATGCTTCTATGTTACCTTTCCAAATTCTCATCACGACTAAAATGTTTTATCACTGCTAAAAGAAAAATCGCTTGGAAGAAATAATATGTATCAAAGTTAAAAATGTCATAAGGAATACCTGAAAGGCAATAAATTATAGGCTTTTCCTGGATATAAAATGATCACATAAATGTGCCATCTGCAACCGCCTTCTTTAATCTTACTCCGTTCCTATACTACCAATTTTCTGCCAGACTGGCCTTACATTTTATATAACAATACAATATTGGGTATATGTTTGAGCTAAGAGTGCCTACATCCTGTGCTGTTTTGTGTGCACATTGTCACAAGTACATTTGTGACATTTTTGGCCAAAAGGTTGTATTTCATGATGATGTTATAATTTTCTTTTTAGGAGAAAGAGACTTATTGGATTTGTAAAGCATCCACCCTGCTGTTTTATGATGAACATAAAAATGACTTCTGCCATAAAAACAGGCCACAGCCCATATGGTGTAACTGTCTTAATCATAACACATACACCTTCACCAGTACTTTTGAATGCACTGAAAATATCTATATCCTAAAGCAGGAAACACACACTGAATAAAAACATGCTTTGCCTCATAGCAATAGGTCAGCAATAGGTGTGGTTGTGTCCACAGACGGATAGTGATCATATGGATTAAACTGCATTTAGCCACACTTGTCTCATGGGATTTTCCTTGGCTTCATGCAAGCAGACACTGAGCCAAAGCCCAGCTCAGTATTTTGACAGCAGAGCCAGAAAAAACAAAAGTGTTTTGCTTTTCCGTTAAAAAAATGAGAGAGAAAGAAATGAAGATGTAGTGGAGAGAAACAGTAGTCCCTCAGCCACTGCCTTACTCAATCCATATGCGAGACTTAGAGGCAGGAAATACCCACAATTCAGTGTAATCAGTGTAGAGGCTGCCTACCCCAATGGAATGGACCTGGTGGAACTGATTGGGCACCATTAGGGCAAGCAAGAGCTAAATATGCAGCTCACTCAAAATGTTTTCATACAATCAGAATAATGGAAGAGAACAAATCATATCTTCCATGAAAATGTAAATAGACATGCATTTTTGAAAGTATTTGCTGTATGATTTTATGTTTGCCTCTAATGTAACAGCTTCAGTCTGCTGCCAAATATATGAGCCATGTCAGTGCACACTTGCCTTAGTTTCCATTAATGCAAACACAAGTTAAACATTTCTGAGCACTGCATTAGAAAATTATGCAAAATCTCCCAGACTGTCAGTGCTGTGTATTGTCAGTTCACTTTGACTCACAAAGGGACATTTGTAAATTGTGCAGTTTGCACTGCAGATTCACAAACTGACTCTTTCTGTGGTACCAACATTTGACCACAAGTAAGACTTCAACAGAGCAAATAACAACGTGTTTCCCTACGAAGGCAACAGTTGTTTGACAGACTGGTGGGTTTGTTTCATGATGAGGGAGAACTGCTGGCATGTTAAACCATAATAACACGTCCCCCAAACTAGCGTGCTAGCTGTGTCAGAATCACAGAGGGGTTTCCCAGATACACAAACAGAGGCTGGCTGGCTTGTTGTCTGTATAGCTTGACATTTATGGAATTTGAGGGGTCTGTATGTTTACTGACTGTTGGTTTTGGTTTGTCTCTTTTAGAAATAATTGAGGAGGCTGTAGGAAACAAGGGGAGCGACAGCTGATGTGGTTTGGTCAAAGAGAATGAACATCTGCCTTTGATTTAATTTGGGCCCAATAAAGACCTATGGTAGTGGTGCAATATCCGTCTTTGTCTCCATCTGTTGTTAGATCTGTCTGTCTCACAATATTTCTGAATTTTCTTCTTATGCACAATTCAAAAATAATTGTCATTATCACACAGTTCAGTACTTTGTGATTGCTTTCTTGTTTTGCGTAATGTAAATACAGACAACAGCCCAGCACAGACAATCGCAAATGCAATCAAACACTGGCCTATACATTTTGAGTGGGAGAAAGGGTTGGAGTAGTTAAATCCTTGATTTGTACTTCTTGAAACTCTCACAAGCCCCCGGTGGCCCTCCACCCACACTCTCCACCTCCCACACAATTCCCAAGTCAACAAAGCTCTCAATATGAGGCGCGTCTGGTCTACTGTGACAGCATATGGTTATCCACTTAAGGTGTCCAGAGACACCCGTTCTTCATACATTTCCAATAAAAAATAGGGTAAGATTCTTAGCCCTTGAAAGTGGGTGCTACATTGGAAAAGCATGGATCTTATGTACCTCAGTAAAATGTAAAAGATATATCATTATACAGCATATCATTTTGTTGATAATCTGTCAAGGGTATATTTCCTCAACACTTTGCTGTACTGATAAAGTAAACTAAAACTCTATTACCACCTCTACTACTGTCTCTTTTTTATAATCTTTAAGATTAATATTTAAGCTAATTTTACTACACCACACTGTGTCCTCTCCACCAGATTGCATTTGCATTTTGTCTAGTTAGATGATAGATGTTGCTTTTCCTAAAGTTTGTGTATTGTAGTTGCACGGTCATAGCGTGGCAGGCATGATGGAGACGTCTGCTCAGACTGATAGCATCTCTGAAAGACAGCTCCCTTGGGTTGAAAGGGGGGGTGTTATTCTATTAGAGCACGTCCTCTGCTTCACTCCTCCTCTTTCTACAGGAGAGCACCCATCATTGCCGGGTCTCTCCTGCAAAGGAAAGAGGCTAATGGCCTCTGGTGCACACGATGCAGTCCTCTCTTTTTCTATATCAGTCTCCTGTCTGACTGGCTGTCTCTGTCTCTATTACATTCTCACTCCACTCTTCCTATGTCTTTCCACTGCTTCTCGCTGCTGATTCTCAGGATCAATAATTCTCAGTGGGTGCCTTTACATTTCCCTCTCAACATGTTGAGCCATAAATCATCCTCCTGCTTCTCTGGCAGGAAGGATGCCTCAGCTAGAAAACATCTCAAGAAAGCGCAGGTCAGGCAGAAAGGTGAAGACAGCTTAAGGGGCTGTCCCCATAACATGCCCTCTTCTATTGCCTCTACAAAAGAGGGGTTTTTCTCTAGTCCCGAGTAAAAAGATTGGTGGGGGAATAAATTAGGAAGCCACATTAAGCTGTCACCCAAGACTTTGAACAACACAGACAGACTTTTCACATGTTATTGTGCTTTTCAAAACTCACACTGAGCAACTGGTCCAGATTGAGTCCATATCCATAAATATAAAGCACTGAGTCAAACAATAAAGATTTTTTTAGGACTATTTTCCAGAGGTTTTTCTTGTTAGGGTGTGTTATTCATTTTTAGATGACATTACATCAACAGCCCGAGAAAATGTTTTACTTGATCTCATATTTTTCATTGCCCAGTTCTATATTGTTCAAATATCTTTGCTCACAGGGACAGACAGAACCACAGGAAAAAAACAAAAACACCCTCTTTTAAAATCTCCTCTGGTTATTCCAAAGAGTCACAATCAAGAAATGACATCCTGTTTTAATCTTTTCCCTGCTCTTGTGTAAATCACACTGTCTCCCAGTCTTCCTCCTTTGCCTATTTGACCAGTATATAAAGTATTCCTATTGCACATATGTTTGATAGTGAGACAAGTCCTCTGTGAGTCAGAGGAAGGAATATTGAATATTGCATCTGGGCTTCTCACAAACTGTTGTCTCCTTCAACCTGAGCTGCTGCTTATATCCCCATGGCTTCTAAAGGCACCACAAAGACACTGACCTAGGCCCCAGTAATGGCCCCTTGGTGGCCATCCTTTCAATTGTCAGCATAGTTGAGTGTTGAGGTACATGACATTTTTATGCAGTAACTTATGCAACTTAAACACATCAGCAAGGGTGCACTTACAGGATGTTACTAAAGCGGAAGTGAGCAGAGAACCATAAAAAGTTGGAAGGATTAAAACAATCATATAGATCACAGTCAACTGGAGCTTGCATGTGGTTGCACTATAGCTAGGTCCAATGGTGATTACAAACTGTGTTCCAGGATTTTCAGGACATCAAAGACGGTATTGAGAAGGTGACTTTTCAGCAGGGAAGGCTGATATATGGTATGAGGAGAAGGCAGTAGGACTCAGTACGAGTCTCATTGATGGGATGATGCATAAACCTGTTGGATACATTCTAACTGCTCCATGTTTGTTATTGTGTCACCTTTTCACATGCATGAAATATTGCTGCTTGGTCTTTACAGGAGAAACTCAGAAGCTAAAGTGAAAAGAAGGTCAGTCATTGGCAACAGGCTTGGTTTATAGTGTAAGCATGAAGGATAGAAAACATTAGACATGGATCATATTCATGTTTCAGGCGTCAACTGTTTTCCACAGTGAGACATGCATGACTTCTTGGGTCCCAGATCAACTTTTGTGCTGATGAGCATTTGCAGAGTGAAGCCAAAAACACAAAAAAACATTCAGAGTATATATATTTTGTGATTTTCTGTCAAAGGTATTTTTAGAAGAAAGCCAGTGTTTTTCCTACTAGATGAAAACTGTGCTGATTTACACCAAGAAACAGTTAAATTCACTACTTCTTTCAGCACTAAACTTTGTCCTTTACCACAGTACAGACACACCATTATATCTCTGCATTACAATAAAGAATACACAGCTAAGTGGAGACTCGTACCAGACAATGGCTTTTCTATTGCAAGTGTGGGTAATCGTCTTGTGGAGAGCCGCACTGTGTTTTGGCAAATTGCACCAGATTCATCTGGCTATTGGCATCCCCTTTCCTGATCTCTCCTCAGGTTTCCTCTGCCCCATCACAGTTCAGGGGCCTTATCGTGCTGCCTGCTCTGAATAGGCAGGAATGATGCTAAGATTTCAGATGCTGGCCAACCTCTCTGAGGGAACAGGTGTCCCCTCTGTCTGCCTGTGGTCGATGTCCCGTAGTGGAAGCATGGGAAAGGGCAGCCACCACAGAGGTTCTACCCCAGCGGACAGGTAACAGTGCGCCTTTCAACTCAGCCTGAATTCAGCTAAATTGGCATCCTTTCGATGTAGAGAATAAAGAGCGGAAATTCTCCCATTGATTCCCAATTGGCTTTAGCAATATGGTGTTCTCACAATGGGAAACGAGGGAAACTATTTTGATGTGTAAATGAGATAAGAAAAAGGAGCTTTAGGTTGAACTGTGTTATTTTGCTGTGTGCTTTAATAGACCAGATGGATTCAGTGCATTCTAATAAATCACATCGCATTTTTCTGTTTTTAGGATTTCATGAGAAAAAATCTGTAAGAATATACAGTATAAGAATATAAATAGGAAACAGTGAGTGTCAACTCCTGAGTAGTTTTTTTTTTTTTTTTTTTGAAGCAGAAATCTGAAATGAGACTAGAAGGATTTGGGGCTTTGTGGTAAGCAGGTAATTTTGAGATCAAAAGAGCAGTCGCCCTGGAGCATCTAGCTCTCCAGTGTGACCTGTGATCAATGGTGCAGGTGTGGGGGAGACCAACAGGGCAGGTAAATATCTTTGAGGCTAACACCTTTAACTTTAACCTTTACCGATAGTATTATTATAAATGAAACTTCATACTAGTCCAAAAATCTTCACTGTAGGGAATTTAGATCTGGAAAACACATACAAAAGGTAAACACACACACAGAAGCACACACCTTATTCAGTAATGAATAGTTTTAGGGCTAAGACAGTTATTAATGTTAACTCTCACTGACAATACACTCACCTTGTGATCCCTGCCATCCATTAATGTAGCCTCCCATAAACAGATAGATTATCAATGTCAACTATAGCCTCAAGGAAGCTCAGGGGGTGAAGGAACAAAGACATTTGCAAATGTCGTTTGTGACCTCTACACTCAAACTCTGCGCAGTGATAATATATCGATGGGAATATCATTAGAAACAGTTTCAAACTCCTCCCGGATTCATTTGCGCTGACCCAGAATGCAGTATTTTCTTAACACAAGCAGCAGGCAGCTTTGATGTTATCTCCCTATCCAAACATTGGAGGGCCGGCTGCCCCTGCTCCGGCTGTGCCCGCGGAGAACGGCGTCAATTAATCACAGTGAAGCCTGCGAGAGCCAGCTCATAAATCGCCTGTGCGCTCCTTAAACAGGAGAGCCCCAGGGCGCAGCGCCGTCATTTATCAACACTCTCTCGTCCGGATGAGGACTAAATAAAACTCGTGAGTATGTAACGGGCAGGAGAGGAAGGGTGTGCTGGGATGTTGAGCATATACAATGGTGAAATGGTAAATAAAGAAATGCCTAAACTCTGACCTCCACCACACATCCATTTATTTTGTTTATTTTTTGAATGTTTACTTTGAATATTTTTACACTTCACAGTTTTTTGTTTTTTTTTATGCTTGACAAAGAAATTAGACTGTGCCACCTTCAACAGCTTTCTGGAGCCTATTTGAATGTAGGCTCATAAAACATCTTCTGTGTGTAATATTTTAGCCAATAGTAACTCTATTAAAGGTTTACTTAAATATTCATAAGCTTGAATCAATTAGGAATCTATAGATGATTTGATCAATAATGAAGTTTGCAGTTTAATTATTTGATCAGTGACCTGATGGTGTGTGGCTTTTAGTGTAACTGAAACAATGTTAGAAAGTTTTAGAGATGTAACCTTAAGCTGGAGGAAACTGTTCCTGTCAAAACTTGTGATTACATCACATTTTTCTGATACTTAATAAAACTAAAATAATTAACAAACTGAAAATTACTGGTGACCTGTCCAGGGTGTACCCCTGCCTTCCACCCAAGAGAGAGTTGGGATAGGCTCCAGCAGATCCCTGTGACCCTGGTTCAGGAAAAAGCGGGTATAGAAAATGGATGGATGGAAACTGAAAATTATTTCACTTTAAAAGTTGCAGTGGCTTTTTTTTTTTTTTTTACATCAGAAGTGTCTTTAATCCAAGTTGTTCTGTGGAGAAACAAGTCGGTGCCAGAGCTGCATAATGTTTCCCTTAGGTGGAGATGAAGAAAAATGCATTATTTTGATACAGTTTGGTAATGAGAACCATCTCTCCTGTTAACTGATAGTGTATGGATGAATGTGATCATAGAAAAAAGTGGTTAGCTCAGAGCATTTCAATAGATCTAGTGTACTGATGTTTATTAGATAAGGAATAATGAACAGGGTTTTAGTCCAAGAAATTTTAAACAACCTTAAATAACGTTAAACAAAACGACAAACAGAAATTAACGTCTTAGATCAGACTCATCATCATGGACTCTAAGCTTCGGTTTGAGATTAGTGCGGATTTTTATCCCAATATTGTGAATTACCCAAAATATTGACAATGCCACACAAAAATTATGGGAAAATACAGCACAAGACAATATCAATGATCATTAAGTTTTTAAAAAATACATCCTTATGAAGTCATTCTAACAGAACACCACAACAGAAACTAATATAATATACAGAATCACAATCCACCATGAATATTAGAGATTTCTCTTTGGGACTAGTCGGGGGTGTAAACATTTCTCCTTGTCTCGTGCAACAGTGGAGTCCTGTGAGAGTCTTGGAGAAGCAGCAGCAGAAAGTACTATCTCCATCATCAGTGCTCACCAGACCTGTCCTCACACTGGCAACCTCACAAAGCCTGGCCGGAGACAGATGACAGTGCCACAAAGACAACACAGGTGGCTGGCGGGAGACCACCTGGAGCAGAAAAGCCCGGTCACACTAAGACCTCTGGGAGTCACCACAGAGAGGTGAGTTTCCAAACAGGGGGAAGATGAAAATTACGAAGGGAGTGAGGGGGAGACAGAGACAGAGTAGGACAAGGAAACAGACACACAAGTGATAGAAAATAAAGTACTGAATAAATTAAAAGGAACAGAAAGAATTTTAAAACAAAATTGAGGAATTTTTTTGTAACTTCTTGGATTTTCTTGGGTCACTTTAAAGAAATACTGAAATAAATGCACTTATTTGCATTTGCTGACAGTTAAGTAAGAACAATAACACTCTCACGTTTGTGTCGTCAATATGAAGCTACAGCCAGAAGCTAGGTATCTTAGTTTAGCACACAGTCTGCAAACAGGAAAACAAAATCTGCATACAAGCACCTTTAAAGCTCATTTCTTAGCTATTTATTTATATATTACTATATGTTGCTTGTTTTATCTGTACAAAACAGAAAAATTTGTGGTCCTGGACAATTTTTTGGCTAGAAGCAATGTTTTGCGCATCTGTCATAGGCATTTGTCCAGGCACAGGCATAGCCAAGTCACAGGTTGTGTTAACAACCTGTCCTTTTGCCCTTTGACCTGATACGTGCCACTTTTCCATGATTCCATGTTTGTTTTTTTTTTCAGTTTTTCTAATCAATCTTCATTTTACCTCATCACATTAGATTTCAACTGATACCATGCAGCACCCATGTCCAACAACTGCTGCTGTTAATCCACTATTACAACAATAACACTGAATCATAATAAAATAACTCAATTTAAACTATTACAGAGCACAGTTAGTTACTGAATATTGAAGTCTATGAAATCATGTTTGGATGTTATAAATGTTAGACTGCCTGTCGCCCCTTTCTCGTGGAGCACTTTTACAGTACCATGGAAATACCTGGCTTCTTCATTGTAATTATAAATTACTCGTGAAGCTGCTTTATCTGTGTGCATCTTAACTGAACTGACATTATTTTAGTTACACTTACATTACAGTACTTGCAATAATCATGTATTGACCTTAAATATTATTCAAACATTGCCAAATGACAATTAGTGTATTAAATTTTTTGTCTACAAAATAGTAGCTATGGGCCACTATCAGTTACAGTTTGGTTTCATTTAACTTTCTAATACAATAACTTTGTCACCAAAGTGTTCTACCCAGTTTAACAGATCATTAACAGTTTATCTATCATATATATCATACACAACATTTTGCTAATTGGCACTATCTAAATTGGCAAATTAGCCAAATGTAGCATGATGCCAAAGGAAGTGGGGCTGGAAGGCTGGAGATACACAGCACGTTTGCCAGTGTTAAATCAACACTAAAATGTGAACAGTAGAAACATCTAAACACTTTTTAGTGTTAATTAACACTCTCAGTTTATTTAACACTGTGGAATTTGTTGTGTATGTATATAGCAGCTCTCTTCTATCTTTGACAGGCCATCTTGCAGTAAGAACGATGAAGAGCGTGAATAAGAGCGCACTATTTTCTTTATTGTTCCCTGTTCATGTATATGCAAACAACTGTTGTGTCTATGTGATTGGATCATTGTTGAGAATTAAAGCATCTGCATGTGTTTATGTGCATTCATGGTCAGCAGTTCACCGTCACCAATATGTCCATATACCAACACCACCTACATCATTTGACATTTGCTCTCATCATAATTAAAACAGTTGCTAGAGATTTTCCAGGGGTGGGCAGTATCTAAAATATGCAACTTTTTTGCCTTTGGAAAATGATTGTCTCATCTGACACATACAGTAATTATGGGATGCTGACACCTGATCATTCAGGGGATGTTCAAGCCAAACTCTTGAACTATTGCCTCAAGTTTAAAAGGACATTTTAGAAATTATTTTTTTTATAGCCATAAATGAAATTGACTTCCAAGGCATTATTTATAGAGGTAGATAAGCTCATCAAAGCTAAGCATTTATCTGTCTCCAACATCAATGAAGTATACATTTCAAATGTCAACGTGAGGCAGTTTACATTAAGTTTGACCTCTCACTCCAGTTTCCTTTAACACAACCATTTAATAACGATATGGTCTGTCATGCTCCATATTACAATTACATGCCCTCCTTTTAAGAGGTTTTGTCCTGACCAAGATTAATCTCTATTCAAGACTCACGTTCATACCCAAAGAGATGCTTTAGTGCCATGACCTCAATCCATTCCCCTCATAGACCTCAGGGAACTTTTTTCCAGACAGCCCAATCCCCTGGATCAAATTCTTCAGCGTGATGAAAAATTTCTGGAGCCAGTGAGCCTTTAAAGCTATGATCGATTTCTAGTGAGGTAGAACGGACTCCATAGTCTTTAAGATGTCATGCTCTTCCGTGCTGAACATGAACAGTAGTGAGTATTTACAGAGATCATTGAAGATGAAAGATGAAGAAAAACAAATAAGTCACACAGAGCATTAGAGTGGGACGTATCAGGAATACAGGACAGACCCATATTTGTAATGGTGGCCAGGTTCAATTCAAAGACAAATATTTTACATGGCTGTAATCGCAGATTATGACCTTACCTGCTGACAGAAGAGCAATGCTGTAACTTCATCGAGGCAGATTGATAAACCTCTGTTCTCTTGCTGTTTTCTGTTGTTATCAGAAGGTTTTATCTTCTTCCCGTGTCAGCATCACCCACAAGCATCTTTACAGGCTCTTTAATTTATTGCCACACTGTAATATCTGCGTTCAGGCCTGCTTGCTGGGAGCCCTCCCCCTCTAGTGCAAGGCCAGTCTGTTTGCAAGACTACTCAACAACTGTCATGAAAACCAAAAATACACTTTAAATTGTTGTTCCAGATTTAAGAAACCTGGACAAAAATATTTGCACAATTTTATAGAGAACCAAGGAAAGAGCTGAAACATATGAGCTGAGAGCCTGATTGTTGCAACCCTACCCACCAGCTGAGTGGCTCTTGGGTGCCACCCAGCATCAACAGTGCCAGGGTGGAAAGGGGTGAGGGAAGGAGGCAGAGGAAAGCCAGGAGTGAAAAGGTCATTTTGGCTGATCCTACCAGAGTGTTTGACCTTCTTGTACTGCTCAGAGAAAGAGAAGTCCTGACCGAGGCAGAGTTCAGCTCGCAGTATAATACGAACACAACACTTGGTGGTTTTTGTAAGAGAAAAAGACCTTTTTTCAAAAATTTCTCCTATTACTCATACAATATTGGTTTGTTTGTGTTTTAGAGTTTATTGGTTTATGTAATCACAGTGTGTGTGGTCACATCACAATATGACAGCTTGGAATAGAATTGCATGTATCAGTTGTGTGTCACAAGATAAATCTTAGGGGTCATCAGATGATTATCAAGTTTGATTTAAAACACTGAGAAGTTTTACCTTTTCAAGGCTCTAATGTTTTCAAATTAAACAATCTGAGTAGGTTAACAAAACACTCTTCTACTTACAGCTCACCGCTCACTGCAATACAGTATGTAAATTTGTCTCATCAACTGAAGCTGTGTCGTGTTGTGTTCCCCAAGGTTGTGTCTTGGGTCTGATTCTGTTTGCTTTGTATGTCCTCCCTCTCGGGTGGATAATAAGTCTTTTTATAGATATCTCTTACCATTTCTATGCAAATTATATTCAATTATACATCGTGTTTAAGCCCCAAAATGTTGAAAAACTGGCCGTACTACATAGTCGCCTCAAATCCATAAAAGATTGTATGGCAGATCATTTTCTGCAGTTAAATGTTAGCAAAACAGAAGTTCTTATTTCTGCCCTAACTGGCTTTGTCCCGAAGGTGAAAGAAAGTTGTGCTTCTCTTTTGTCATCTGTTAAACCTACGCTTCTGTGAGTCTGGACCAACTTTTGAGTTATTTGGTTCATTCCTGCTTCTATCACTAGGAATCTGAGGTCTGCTGTGCAAGTCTTTCTAGCTGTTCTTTGCTGCAGGCTCCAGGCAATAGAAGACTGGGATTTTGGGGCCATAGTTCCTGGACTTTGGAAATCTATCCCAATGGACTTAAGATTGGTGGACACCGTTAGAAAGCAACTCAAGACCCACTTTTTTTAAATGAGCTTTGTTTAGTTTTTAGTATCAACATCTTACTAAAATATTGCACATATTAACTTTAACATATTAGAATTATACATTTCTTTAGACCATCCATCCATTTTCCCACATACTGAATTGGAGTAGTGGGCGTTTACAGCTGAGGCAGGGCAGGGTAATTAATCTAGTCTGGGCCATGTGGAAAAGACATAGCTTTAAATGCCCTCACTGGAGATAACATGAGCACCATGCAGATAGATCACATGGGAGCCCCTCGTTTACTGTGCATGCCAGCTGCACTGAGAGACTACAGTGGGCTTTGTCACCTTGTAAACGAAAGAGGAGAGACAGAAAAGTGAGGGAAAGTCAATGAGTGGTACGACAGTGTGTCTATTTGTGTGTCTACACCCAAGACAGAGAGGAGAGAGAGAATAGGGTCTGAAATTGCACAGTGCTTAATAAAAATGCGGAGGAGGCTAGTATGAGATGCATAAAGTAGCTAGAACAAGCATCAGGTGTCTCTGGGATTTCAAAGGAAATTTCATGCTGCAAAACTGTATTTTATTGTCCTCAGCTAAGAGAAATTGTGAAATACAAGCCCATGATTATTGACATTATAAATTATTTAACTCTTTTTTTTCTTTTCGCAATATAGATACAATCAACCACAACAATTTCTACATTTCAGTGTGGAGGAAAAGGTAATTAGAAATTCACCATATATTATAAAAACAGATTTATATTACCAAGGAGTCTAATCAAGATCTAATCAAGTGGAGATAAAGTGAGTAAACATATCATTAAACATTTGCTGCTTATGAATACAACATAATTATTAAATCATTATGGTGATTACACGCCCACCAGGGTTTTGTGGTGTGTCTTCATTATCAGACAGATTAATCAATGCCACAGGCTCAGTCAGCAGACTGTTGGAATATATTCACAATGCAAGAAAGATGATCTTGGCATTTGTGTTGTATTGTATACGAAAAAGTAAAACAGCTAATTAAATATTTACTAAGCAAATACTAACTTTAAATGTTTTAATCTTATTATGTGCTATTTTTAAAGGTTTTACAAGAGTAATGGTAAACGTATTATATTCAGTTTTCATTCATATATAATTTATGTAGTTTGCTACAAAACGTCAAAATGAACTCACTGGATGCAGGTGAAGTAGTTAGTCGTGTTTCAATAATACATATATATTTGTAAAATATGAGCATTTAATCAGTGTGATAAAGAAAAAACTGCAGATTACTAAATCTGTCAATGGAGTGCACTCACACAACTTTAATGCTCCCAGGCTGCAATACGCTTGCTCGTGTGTGACTTGCTCAGCAATGCCTGATAACTTTCTGAGGAAGGATGCCGAAGGGAGAAAGGCTGCCTGTACATCTGCACAGTGATAGAGAAGAGAAAGTGAGTGTCTTATTGATGCAGATAGGAAGGAGGAGACAGTGAAAGAAACAGCGCGTGTGTCTTTTCAAGTGTGCGTGAGTATGTCTTTCTATGATGACAGAGTAAATGACCTCCCCTGTCATGCATGGCCTTGAGAAATGTCTATGGATATAGGGCTTCATCAGCCTGGGGGTGGGGGGCTCTGGGTCTATCCTTGGAGCTGCCTGTTTGTCTCTTTCCACACCACCGACTAGCCAAACAGCAGGGTACTCTGCCTCTCCCACGGGTCAGGTCCCTCTAAACCCCCAGCAAGCTTTGATCTGACGGACAGGAGAAGGGGGTCTGAGAGGGTTTTGGGAGTAACAGACAGAAAGGCAGGGGGATGGTCCAGGTCAGGTGGGATCAAAGGCCACTGTCCATCTTGACTGTCCTTGACTGTTGGCTGCAGAGGAACTGCTACCACACATGCTTACAGAAACACACACTCATAAAGACACACATAGATATATTAGGACAGTGAAAGTTTAAAGCTGCTACTATTACAGTGGGAGCCAGTCAAAGTCCAGTATTTCATACTTTTCACCATGGTGTGTTTCAAGCCCCGTCACAGAGTGGTTGCAGTAGTAATTCAATATTCTTTACCAGCCTAATCCACCGTGCTGTTCTCTTTTCTCTCACGAGGTGTCGCAAAGTTGCTCCTCAGCACCATATATGTGCAGGGAGGAGACATAAAGCAATTTATTTTAGAATGTATAATGTCTCTGTGATTTTAAAGCTGTTGTGTTATTACAATTACAAAGAGTATTTGTAAAAGCTCTCACTTCTACTGAAGAAGTCACAGGGAAGCGTCATTTAATGATGCACCTACCTGCCTGGCACCAAATGACAGAATTAGCAACTAGCTGGTGAGCACAGTGTTGCATTTAGCGGCTCAAGCATCAGATATTTCCTTGATGAGTTGGACACAAACAGAGCTAAACTGGCTGTGAATATTAAATTTATTTTAGCCCAAAATTGATCAAAAATAACTGTCACTATTGGTATACATTTGTTGGAAATAGGAGTACATTATAAGCTAAATGCTTACAAGTACAATATTTAAACGTAAATGGTGACAATATTGGGTTAAAAGCTGGTTTCGGCATAACATCTCCTGGCATTATAACACAGGATGTCACATACTTACTGTATGAGAAAATGTACTTGACAAAGCGTCACTAACCGGATTGACTATACACACTAAAACTGCTTGGTTGGGTTTGGGAAAAGCTTATGACTTAGGTTAGGTTGCATACCTCTTGCCAGTGGGAAAGTCAAATATTTATGACTCCAACCTCCTTCTAATGCTGATTTTCTGATAGTGACATAATGAATAAGATATACTATGTCACCATGGGTATGTCTACACTGACGTCAATGCAGGTACAGTTTTGCGCCTGTATGAGATGCCAAAGGTACTTGACAACACATCAGTAGTTGACGCCCTAGGAATAGGAATGGCCTGGGCATCGAGTCTTAATGTGATTGTACTGCACTTCCTTCTACCCAGAACTACATTAATACTAAAATTGTTTGTTTTGTTTTTTTTTTTTCAGAAATGAACCGGAACTGAACTGAATCTGAACTGATCATTTTTAGCCGATTGTGTCTCCAGTATTTTACGTTTCAGTAGAAATAAACAGGAAATAAACAGGAAGAGAGGAACAATTTTACATTTTTATGATAGTCTGATTGCTCACTTGTGCTAATGTCTGCATGCCTGTGTGCACACTGCGTATGCATGTAGATCCCCCCAAGTGCCCCTCATATCTACACGTTCTCCCCATGGGCAGCCCTTCTGACCACCTCACAGCCATCAGCCCTCCACTCACTTCTACCCAGGACAGCCCCTTTTTGAAGGCTGAGTAATTAACGTGCCATCTGATACACCATCCGGCCATAGAGGCTCTCCAGGGGAACACAAACGCACGCACACACACACACACACACACACACACACACATCTGCATGCACACTTGCACGCTTACACACAGGTGATCCATCAAACAGTGTTAAGTGTGTTGCTGTCAGCTGTGTCTTGGTGTATGATGGTGACCCTGAGGTTAACCCAAAGAGACCATTATATGCCCTAATGACAATCCCCACTTCAGCAATTTGGAATTGGATGCACCATAAAACTAATCCTAAAGATATGATGTCTGACTAGAGGTCCCTAACAATTACCTTAAAGGGATAGTTTGGTTTGGGGAATTGTTTTGTAATTTTCTACAGATGAGATAAATTTGTGATACTTTGAATTGTATTTTGTGTAGTTAGAAGTTAAATATGTTCAGCCTTGCCTATTAAATATGTACTGTCATGTGTGTTTAAGGCCAGTTTGAGTGTATAACAAACAGAAGAATAGATTTTATGATATAATTTAGTTTCTCTGTGAACAATTAAATTTTAGCGCTAAATAAATTAAACATTGTTGTAATTTCATTTAAACAGTTAAAAAAAAACGGAATGTTTAAGTTAAAAGTATAAATTCTCTTTTTTCAATTTAAATTCAAATGAAATAGTTAAAAATGCATTTTTCTTGCACCTGTGCAGGAGTGCTTTTCAGAGGCAATAAACAAGAAGACAGCTTAATTTATTTCTCCCTTCACTGAGATTTTTAGGACATCACGTTCTACAAGAGAACCATGAAATCACTTTGATTTCTGATGTGGTCATACAAAGTTCAAGCCTCTTAGAGAAAAGGTTGGATTTAGGATTTAGTTGCTTGGATATGGACATCAGAGACCTTTGACAGCGTAATTCCTCCACAAGGTTAAAGGTGATGCAGGAGACTTTCAAAATAAGATGAATGACTGATTGAAATAATAGATATTTTCTAAATCTGTGAATATTTAAACATATATACACACACATACTCAGCTGCCATTAGTTGTTGTCCACATTTGCTGATGATGTTGACCAGGAAGGCCTGTGTCTGAAAAACCACTTTTGATGTGACCAACTTTGCCACAGGCAATGTGTCAGAAAAGAAAGAAAAAAGAGAAGAGAAGAAAAGAGAGTAAAAAAAAAAATGTAATCCATAGTTGCAGGTGTGTTACATTTTTGTTGCCCCAGCAAGAGTTCACAACAGAGTTGATGACAAAGGGCTGGGCCCCATGCAGCCTATTGTGGCCTGGAGAACAATATGGAGGCTGTGAATGGCTAATCCCTTTGGACCGCTGACAGGTTGGGCCTTTAAGCAACCAGGGGACTCATTTCTCCACTGGGCTGGGCTGCCGCCTGACAGGGATGGGAAAACCCAGGCTACTTACAGTGCCTGAGCCTTTGCCCAGAGCAGAGACTGGGAGCCTTTGTGAAAGGAAAATATTATCTCCATTGTCAAATAGTGGCCATTTTTGTAATGTCAGAAGATGAACTCAGGAAGAATGTGCCACTGAGGGGGTATGAAACAGCTCAGCATGTGTCTATTCTATTCAGCAGATTTAAGAGGTTTTTAGAGCCTGAAACCTTGTCTCCAAACAAATTCTTCTGGCCTCATTGAGGTTTAATAACAACCAGTGTCCACATTCATCTGTTTGTGCTAATTTTATTAATATTAACTTTCAATCCACTACTCGAACCTAAAGAACTATATACATTGTTTGTCCCTACCCTTGAATACCCACCCATAGGAGTGTGTCAATGGCAGGTGCACCTACTGTACCTTTTGTGGTCATGACAACAATAATAAATTCAAGGTTAAGATCGTGAAATGGTCAGAGTTAGGTTACATCGGTTAAAGGTTAAGGAAAAGATTGTGGTTTGTATTAAGTACTTCCTTAAGGTAAAAGGACCTTTGTTGTCATGGTTTCACTAATAAACACACTATTATTTCTGGCCAGAGGTCATAAATAACATCTCAGTTTGAGATGGGAAGCAGACAGCAGTGACATGTATGAAAAACCCAGTGTTTTGTCCAGACTTTATTTCTTAATATGTCACCTCACTTCCTTCTTAATTCCCTTTGCTATTTGTCATAATAACTATGGTTGCTAGTGTTCACCTAACAATAAAGCAATTATAGCTCATAATAAGCCTTTTACACACGCATCCCATAAGCTGGAGAGGATAGTCTACAATTTAATTACAAAATGTATTAATATTTCAACCAGTAATACTGATGTACTCTATTTATCTTTTATGAGTTAATAGCTTTAAATATAGCTTACCCGGTTATTAATATTTCCTCTTTAAAATCAAGAGTTTTAGCTTTATAAGGCTTTGAACGTTTCTTAAATAATAATAATGTCATGGAATATTTGTGCTTGCATGCCTGCAAGAACACACCATGATGCAGAACAAAATGCAGTCATTGTGTACGTAAAACAAGCCCAATGAAAGAACCTGGCGGTGTAAATGTCCATGAGAGAGACAGAAAGGCGAAGACAAGATAATAGCTCGGGGGGCACCACCCAGTCCTAGTAAACATGACTGGTATGGCTCCACATGCCCCGAGAGCAAGCGCAAGTATGTGTTTCTTTTTGATTCACACTGCCAACAACACTGGAACCAGGACACCGTCAAAGCAGCTCGGTTACTGTCCCAGCAAAGAGCAGCGTAGAGTTGATATTCACCTCCTGTCACCCAGTTTGGTAGATAGTAAAGGACATAGAAAACACAAAACTGTTTGTGTGGATGTTGTTTTTATTTATGCATCTTACATTTTGCCTTCTTCTATTCACTGTCTCTGTGGCTCAACTTTCTTTTTCAGAGTTCATATCATCCTGCCACAAAGACCCTCAATTCTCTTCTGAAAGGTGAGAAAGGTCCAACTATAACCCACACTGTATCTAACAGAAAAGTGTGTCGGCTCCACAGAGTAATAGGAAGTCTCGTTCACAAAACAGATTTCTGTCACTGCCTCTGTCTCTCTCTCATTCATTCCTACTTATACATCAGAGGACATCAAATGCAAATCTTCACTATCATGAATAACATTACATAATATTTTGGTTTTGAAGTTTTGTTTTTTAAATTGCCATGATTGTGGCCTGGAAACATTCTGTATTTTACCTACATGTGTTGTAAAATTAACCAATGAAAACACCTAAAAATAATAAATTGATCCTGCTAAAAAGTACCTACAAAGGTATGTGAGTATCATTCAGTGACCTTCAGTAACATAAACATTTTCTTCTACAACTTTCTACAGTCCAAGTCCAGCTTTGGATCTACTATGAGTATCCAAAGACTAAAGTTCATGGGCACATTCCTGGAGATGTTGGAGATGTTCAGGAGAGGAAATAATCTCCCAGTGGGGACGTTTATACATTAGGAAAGTGTGATTGAAATAGTTTGGGATTCACATATCCCTTTGCTCATTAGTGGAATCAATTGACTGCATACTGAATAACAAACATGCTGAAAGTAGGTTTAGGAAGCTCAGAGTGTCCAGGCAGGATTCATGCAGCAGATTCATATAAGGCTTAAAGTCAGTGCTTTTGGGGCAGCTACAAAGGCAGCCGAACCCCAGATGTTGGTTTTGGATCTATAGTTCCTTCCTGTTCACGGAAATGTTTCTACAAATGAAAATGTTTCGGTCGTAAGGGTAAAAAGGTAGACAAAGGCTGAACTTTAATGACAGACAATGCAATTTATATCAAAACAATGTGTTTAACTGGAGTTAATTTATTATCTGAAATGGTTAAAAAAAAAGATGGAAAAAAGAATTATACTTAGAAAGTTGTTTCTGCACACAAATGTACTGTTTACTGAAATAAATATTTAGTTTATTTAAAAATATATATAGATATTTTTGAGCAAGAAAATCTTGGTGCATATAGGAAAAAATTATGGAAAATGAATTTAATCCTGAGACGACCTAATCCCAGTTTACATAAAGGTAAGAAAAGTAGTCTTTGACTTTTGTGACCATGTTGATCATTGTGAAGATATGCTGACCTCTGCTGGAAAAAAGGGTTTATGTTTTTCTAAAAATTTAAATACTGCAAAGTATATTCAGAGACCATAAATTCTTATCCTTTGTCGTTATATTTTAGTTCATATTTTAATCAAAACCATTGCATTCCTTTAAAACTGATTAAGGGAAACTGTGTTATTACAGTATTAACATAACAGCTTTTTTCTGATCAACTGCCCAACTAAGCCAGTAAAATCTAAAAAGAAACTAGAAACTAAATTCAACAATTACTCATTTTATTATTTCCCTCCTCTGACTTTTCTACTGTATCATGTCAAAATGCTTCTGAGACCTCTACCATAAATCAATTAGTCAAAACCTTATCACCTTACACACAACAGTTCAAAGTGTCTGACAGATAACTGGCAGGGTCAAGCCAGAGTGAAAATATCCCATAATGCAGTGTTATATGAAACCAGAAGAACAAATATCTATTTTCATGTTTGAGAAATTCTTTAGCATTTAGTATTACACCAATACTATCCTCTCTGATATGTCAATAACGCTGGTTTTCATAGAATAAGTACTAATTACAAGGATAGTAGGTTGTAGTGGCTGTAATTAACAGCAACAGATGAAGTATTTTTTATTTTTTTTAAGGGTCCTAATTGATTTTTGTTCTGCAAAGTGAGTTTAACATCAGGAGAAAATTTGCTAACTGCATTGAAAAGACATAAATTGTTTTATTCTGTTTTTTTCATTGGATATCACGATTTTGCTTTTCTTTATTCACATTCATCACCACTAGATGCCACTCACTACACACCACACTACAGGGCCTGAAATGAAGCTTACAGCGAAACAGCCCAAAGACGACAGTATCATCTTCCCCATAGTGTCATTGTTACAAGAGCCCACATTGCCGTAAACTGGCACAAACAACTTCATTTGTTTTATGTGTAAAATCAAACGCTTCACCGCCAGAGAACTGCTCTCAGCTCAGTGTGACTAAGCCAGTCCCAAACATCACGACGCCACGTTTTGATTAATGACATCTCATTTTCAGTGCAGTTAAGATGCTCAGTGGATATTTACAAGTTGCGTTCCCCTGGTGTCACACTTGAAGGAAATGGTGTATGCGCAGACACAGACTGTGTGTGAGAAGGCAGCTCATTAGCTGTTGAGTTCCAATGGAGTGGCTGGTTTGTCCCAGGAGAGCAGTTCAGAGTTCTGGGAAAGTCAACAATGCACCAACAGCTGCAGCCCTACATCAACCTGATGAAAACTCTTCCTCTCCTCTCTTTGTCTCTTTCTTCATCTAAAGCACTTTGTTTATCTGTACCATCAGACTTCCTGGGCCTGGATCTTCATCCATCTGTACTCACGTAATTTTGTGGTTTAAAGAAGGAATTCCTTGATCCAGAGGTCACTGCTGGTCCTTCTCTCTGTGTCACCAAATTCTTATTATGTGTTTGTGCAGATTTGTGTGTGTATATACCCGATGAGGAGAATGGGTTGTCTTTAAACGAACCTTGGATTCTCCCTGAACTTTTAACCAATTTTTATGAAGTTTTTTTTATCTGCCTTGAATAAAAATGGGGAAAGTGCTATCCAGAAGATCAAGACCTACAACTCTTGCTGGCATGTAAGAGATTCAAAGACATAGCACAAAGCACAACTCTAATCTGTGTGTCTGTCTCTCAGTATATATATGTGTGTGTATGGTTTATACTTCACATATATATATATATATATATATATATATATATATATATAGTTTATGGTTGTTTTCAAGCTTATATTGAGTACTACTTATTTGTCTATTGAAGATGTTATAGAAAAGATCCAATAGAAGAAGTCTGACAATAGGTGATGTACTGTATCAAATGATTTCAACTACTCATCTGTAAACAGCTGCCAGTCGCTTCCAAAATGGACACTTCAAGAGTGGAGCACAAATTTGATTTTATTGTCATTTCACAGCATATTGTTTGAATGCTGCAGATTTCAAAACATCATGTTTCATGGAGCTGCTTACTGCACATTTCAAATCACAGGACAAACTTGGATTTGGGACTTAGCCTGATTTGTGACTTGATGTAAATACACAATGGCATGCTGGCAAAATCAATGGAATATTAAAGTCTAACATCTGAAATGCAAGAAATTAAATGCACAAATATATCACAAAGACAATAAATAGATCTGCTATAATTCTGACACACAACATGAGCTGCATGATCCTGTGGAATAATAAAGTCGAAGAAGCTAAACAGAAAAACACTTTACTGCTCTCTAATATCTGGCATTCGTCCTTCAGTTTACCATTTGCTGCTACTGTCTACTGACCTCAAAAAACCACAAGTCAATAACATTTTGTGTTGAACTGCAACTTTTATCCAGGAATTTAAAATTATATATAAAAGAAGACAGGAAAATTACACTCAGTGTAAACATGCCATAATACTGATTTTAGAAAACATGCATAAAACACAATATTGTTTCAAGCTCAGTCACTGTTAAGGATGGCTGATGTTCCAGATGCAGACAGATGTGCACTGAAGAGGAGTCTTTCTGTGTCTAAAATGTCTTCAGCTTCTGGCAGCAGAACTAGGTCTGCTTGATGAAGAGAGCTTGGAGAGATCCTAGGCTGTAGCTCCACAAAGTCTTACAGTGGATGACATGTCTTGATCCTCAGATCGCCCTGTCAGCAAAAATGGCCAAGTCTGTTAAAGCAGAAGAGTTTTATCAGTAAAGGTACCAACATCAGCATCATCTTTACAAACAGCCTGAATCAAAATTTTGAAAAGATTACATTATGGAACATTTTATTTTGAAATCCATATGCTTGCTATGTTGAAACAACCCCAAACAATCTAACGAACCAAAGTTGACGCGTCATACCAGATTGACTGGGTGTGCAAAGCTGTTCTCAAAGCGGTCATCCTGCAGAAGCTGTCTAAGGTGAGATATGTAGCTCGATGCGAGTCGAAGCGTGTCCAGTTTTGAGAGTTTGGTGTCGGCTGGTACCCAGGGCAGGCTGGTCTTTAGTCTGGAGAAAGCTTTGCTCAGCACTCTCATCCGCGCTCTCTCCCTGGCGTTGGCCGCGTTTCTCTGCAACTGTCTCGCTTCTTTCGGGTGTACTTTGGACTGTCTGCGCTCCTGCTTAGCCCTGCTGTCCACACCTTCGTCCTCCAGCAGCTCCTCCAGATGCCGGCTGGGGTAACAGCAGCTAATCTTCCGCGCCGTCCTTTCCAAAAGCTCTGCAGTTCTTCTGTGACATGTCTCATAGTCCTCAGCATCGCTTCCTGCAGAGCCAGTGGACATGGCTGCTTCACCTGTGCCTTGCAGGCACTTGGGCACAGTAGGGACTCAAAAGCTTGATGAGAGTTACTAAACAATAAAACCCTTGGAGGTAACAGGCTATCAGACTTTTTAAACTGTCCACATCAGGTCAACATGCAGCTTATCTTAAACCCTGACAAGAAATAACTACTGTATGAGGTCAAGTCCCACAGCAGCTCCCTCTAAACATGAAACATTCTTCCAAGCTTAGCTACTCCACTAATTTAAGTCTGATAGACTTCTTTACATCTGGACAGTTTTTCTCCTCCCCTTTTTTGTCCAATCCACCATGACCTTAGTAAAACCACAACTCAATCTCCCAGTGTAAACTGTTAGAGACAGTAAGATAGCTCATCTGTGAATTGATAATGGCATTAAGCCCTGGAAATGAACAGCTTGTTGTTGGGGATCCTACAGGGAGGTGTAATCAACTTGCACAATGACTCTTGCTTATAATAAACAGGGGGTAATCCCTCCATGTGTTACAGGAGGACATAACTTTTTTTAGTTCAAGTCAATTAAGCTCAGTTCACTGTATTTTGTACAAAATCACAAAGACTCATCTCAAGGCACTACACTGTGTAGTAAGGTGAAGACCTTACAGATTCACATATATCGAACATTTCCTAGGTTTGTCAGTCTCACAGATGTGGGCATTGTAATAGAAGTGTTTTGAGGACCTTATCAAACGTGTCTAATCCTTTTCTGGTTTCACAGAGGGATTGGGTTTCTGCAGATGGAGCAGCCTTTCACACAGAGCCTGTGTGCACCAACCCCAGCTGTTATTGGTTCCCATGACATCTGGAGCGTTGGCATGACAAGGGTGTGGCAGAGGCAGGGAGGCACCATCTTCATTCCCATAGTATCACAAATGATTTTTTACTGGGCATGTTTGAATTTGTTGCTTCTTTTCTAAGACACAATTTATTCTGGGCTGAGGGAACAGAAGAGGAAACTAAGATTACACTGGGTGCTTAGAACAATCTCCAAAACTACAAACTCTGAATGTTTTCTAAGGTACCATCCTGCAGTCGTACTGAACTCTACCTCTCTGACAGAGTGTCTGCTATAGTCTGTAATATTTATAAACAGCCAAACATAGTAAGCATATTGTACACTAAAAATGCAAGTTGTGAAATCTTGATTTTATAATGACAATATAAAGACTCTGCAAAAGATTTCAGAAATGCAGCTGAGATACATGATTGATTTTAGTAGCTGGCCATGCATTACTGGGCAATGAATTACTGGGCTAAATCCTATAGCCTACTCCAACAGTTCCCAGGATGGTGTGTAATTTATACCGGCACAATGACTTCAATCTCATTTTATCAAGCTGCTAATGTGTTCAACCTTCATTCATGTTTATCACAAATTGATGATCCAATTAAAAGTTTTAGCAACAAAATGCATTTCATTAACATTTTGAACTGCTCTGCAGTTTTTTCCTCTTATACCAAGAGCACTCCTTAATCCAAGGGCACATTCCCATGCTTCCCAGAGTCCTGAACTTCCATGCAGTTTTCTCAGTACCTGACATCAGCTGGACCTTGGATAAATCTCTGCTCTCAGCTTATCCTTACAGCTTCAGGCACACTGCCATTACATCCCCTGCTTCTCCATCCATCAATGAGGTGAACGCCTGACTGACACTTTTGAAGGTGCAAGCTCAGGGACTCTGCTGTTGTATTTCTTCCTCATTTGATAAACTGTCCTCTTTTTTTTTACATAACATAAAAACATATTGGCTTTGTGACATATATTTCAACCTCCTGCTTTTATTCCCTGTCAACAGGAAACAGGCTGACATAAAACACCTTACTCATTAGTCTTTCTGAAGGTGCAACTCCTTGAGTAAAAGTGGAAAATATTGTCCAAAATATGCCTGTAATTGATAGTCGCATGGTTATTGCATTTGCCATGGGAATAATTAAATTCAGGACTACCAGTAATAAATATGATTTGAAAAGGGAGAGATAGCTTTTGTCTATCAGCAAAGACTTTCAGAGGTCGCAACCTCTATCGGGGCTGTGTGCTAGAGAAGCAAAGAGACAGGTGCAGGCACATGATGTCAGAGGCCGTTCTCTCTTTCTCTCCTAAACCCTTCTAATTTCCATGCTCGCCACTGCAGCAGGTTGCAGCACATGAATCTGGTGCGTGACACCAGCGAAGACGACAGAGCACAAATCAGTGACAATAATCTATCAGCTATTGTGAAGTTTGTTTTTTTTTTTATAACTATGTCATGTGTCGAGGCATTGCCAGTGTGCCGGGTTTATAGAACACCACACATCTGTAGTTGATTCGAATGTTATCACGCAGTTCAGTGGTTTGTTATCGTTATTGTGACCATTCCTGTGGTTCGGTAGGGCCATACTCCACCTGCTAGTAAGCTCAGTGGGTAGTTGTCGGTCAGCAGACCTTTGTTGTCAGGTTACAATGATTAATACAGAATAATAGGATATTGAATGATGATTATGCTGCTACTCAAATTAAGAATACAGACCCTAGGTGAATACTGCAATACATGAAATAAAAAAAAATAAAATGTCATCTCACATAACGGCTGAGTTTGCAGTATACATTAATTTTACAACTGCATATTCCTGAAAAGTACATATGTATGTGCAGTCTTTGTATACATTGAGGAAAATATTTCTATTACTTTTTTAAATATACTGCAAATAACACCCTACATGAAATCATCTTTTCTACATTTTCTCATCTCTTATTGCAACTATTAATTGTTTAACATAATGAAATATGCCTAAGGAATATATTGGTTTTATGTATAAAAATAGAAAATCACACATTTAGTTTTAAGACGTTTAATGATAAGATAGAAAAAAAATTATATAGTTAGTGAACTATAATATTTGAAAAATGAAAGAGGACGCACGTCACATAAAAACCCAATACAAGAGAAAAAAAAGTTTGTGTGTAGTAAAATTATGGCTACATTGCATACACATCACAAAATGACCTGGTCAACTGGTCAAAGTTACAGTACCATGCTAGACAAGCAAATATTTTGCAATAATACCACCAATACAATGGGTTTAAATTTCCTACTCTGCAGTATTCAGTATTCAAGCTTTAATTATTCACATTCTTTATAACCACATATTAGAGAAGACAAATTAATAGCATTTAATTAAATTAAGTTCTTCAATATATTGAAGCTCTGGATACACTTAAGCTTTACTGATTAGATAAACAAAGGCTATTATAATAATATGCTATTATTACATATACTTTCATATAAATGTATGTGCTGACAATGCCATCCATCCATCCATTCATTATCTACTGCTGATCTTTCACAGTCTGATGGTGGTGAGGGTTTAGAGACAATCCAAGGTGACATTGAGTGAGAGGCGGGCTACACCCAGGGCTGACACATACAGGCAGACACTCATACTCACATTCACACCTACAGGAAAGTTGGAGTCACCAGTTAACCCCAACCTGAGTGTGTTTGGACTGTGGGAGGAAGCCAGAGTAACCAGAGAAAACCCACACAGACATGGGGAGAACATGCAAACTCTACACAGAAAGGCCCCAGATTCAAATAGAATGAATCTTCTTGCTGTGAGATGATGTTAACCACCATCATGCTGGCCTTAGCTTTGTAAAATGATGTATTTCTTGCCACGTTTAGATGTTTTATTTATCCCTTCTCTTTACTTTCTTTTGGAATCAATGGCCCTTATCAGTGGAACCCACCGAGACGCACCAGGTCCTCGGGGCTTAGTCTGACTTAAGCTTGGCCACTTGGTGCTCTTGATGTCCACAGGGCCATCATACTCATCAGCCTCATAGTTGATCTCCATCTTCTGTATAATGAGCTTCAGGAGGTTGTGCTGCTTCTCCAGCGTGCTTGACATCTGTTTCATCCTGGAGAACAAGGCATTAGTTCATTTAGCTCTGTGATGTAACTTAAGCAGATTAATGACTATTAGTGGGTGATACTTCTGACTGGTTCCATGTGCTTAGTATAGAAAAGGATACTGATAGTCACAGCCTTCTTTGACATGATCACAGTCCTTCAGTCTTTCTTTCTATCCACTAGGGGCTGCTCATGCATCAGAAACATCAAATCCTTTAAAGGCCTTTCAAAGTTTTTGTTGCCACACACTAATTGGTGTGCACAAACCACTTAGGAGGTATACACCTTTTGGAAATTGATTATATTTGTTCTATGGATTGTTTATAATCTCAAAGGTAACTTTGCTTACTGTTCTGATTCCACTTATTAGAAAACAGACTCTAATATATCATCACCATGTGCAGTGCAAGTAACTACTGGTAAGTATATTTATATTGTATTACTATAATGTATTACTATATTGTACTGTATTTAAGTATAAGTTTGTGGAGGCTGCATTTTTTTTTAGTATTTCCATTTTCTTTATAATTTGACTTCACTTTTTTAAATGAAAATATTGTATTTTTATTATTACAATGTGGTGTTTATACTTTTACTTAAAGGATCCTAGTACTTCTTCCATTTCTGACCATGTGTACCTGTGTGTGCTTTACCTGCTCTTCTGCTTCATGAGCTCATTCTCTATCTTAGTGCAGCTCTGTGATTTGACCTGCAGACGACTCCAGACATCATTTGTATCCTCTTCCCCTGAGATTAATTGCTTCAGATAGTGCTGCAAGCAAAGCGGACAAGATTAATAAATATCAACGTGATTTAAGTTACGAAGTTAGCAGGCACTGAGCATACCCTGGAGCACTTGCGATTAGGGTAAATGGTGATGGAGGGTTTGTCGACTCGTTTCATAAACCAATATGGGAGCTTATCTTCCAGAGCAGTGTGAAGATCAATCTGAGGTCAGAAATTCACATTGTTAGAAGTTAGACACTGGGAAGAAGTCCTGTATTGATAAACACTGTTCATCATCACTCATATTCTTAATGTAAATATATTTGCCAAATTTCTTACAAATCAAACATATAAGAAGCTCCAGGAACAGACTATTTGTACACATACCTGCATGGCAATTCTTTTTAGTGCAGCATTTCTTTGTACTTCTGCAATATCTCCAACTGCTAAACCAATCTACATTATCACCAAAGACAAATAAAAGCAAATAACTTAACTGTGTGTCAGATGTACATCAATTTAATAACCTTTTGTGTGACAAGTGGTGCTGTCCATGACTGGATGGAAGTAGAGCAAAAGTGCTGGACTAGATTTGCCTAGTAATTTACAATGATAAATGTATACCTAAGTGGACTAAAGTGTTGCTGGAAGAACACTATTCAGTGTGGGCTGTCAGGACTTGCTCACCATAAGGTTCACCAACAGTATTGGCATGAGCAGAACAAAGTTCACAAAAATGAGGTAAGTCAGGAGGCCAAAAGGAAGCTCGTGGTTCAGATAAGCATCAAGGAAATTATTCTGGTAGTTCAGTTCCCCGACCATCATCACAAAGGTCTGCATCACTGAGAGTGGCACACTGTCAAACTCTTTCTAAGGGCAGAAAAGAAGTTCTTAGTTAGCTCTTATTACTGAATACTATTTTACTATCATCTTTGACAAGACCATTTGCTCTACACAGAAAAGCATTTGGATTGTTTTGTGTGGTTATGTGGTCTTTTTAATTCAATCTAAATATTAGACAACAGATAATATATAATAAGACTAAAATAAGACTAAAGGTAAGGCCAAAAACATACATAATTAAGAAATGAGTAATTGGTGAGCTGTAAGAAGCACTGCAGTTCCTGTCTTTACACCATTTGGGTTTTTTCTCCTACCTGGTTTAGCATCAGAGCATGAAACGCCAGTCCAAATGCCAACATAAGGTACATAAACAACAATACAATGCGGACCAGTGTTTTCATGATCTCCCCAAACATCACAACATAGATGCCGACACCTTCAAACCTGAAGAGAGAGCAGATTATACCAGTTACTGGCTTTTCCACCAAGAAAAAGACATTATGGGGTATATGGAAAATGGTGAACAAAGTCAAAGTGAACAATACCTCTGGAGATAAAGGAGAAATCCAACCCAGGAGTTAAAAACTGCCACTGCCCCAGCTTGCCAATGTAAAGAACCATCCATATTGAACATGACAGGGATGATGAACAGAAGAGAGAAGATGGCTGAGAACCAGTCACACTGGTTGGAAAAATCTTTGAAGTAATTCCAGCGCTTTCAAAAGACAAGAAAAGAAAATACAAAATGATTAGATTCATTTAGATATTTGACTAACACATGTTCCTTACTTTTTCCTTGCCACTTTAACAATCATGCATGACAACATTTTAACTGATGTGGGAGTGTTATAGTTTTAATCAAGTGGACTAACGTAAAGTGTGAAGGTGACATTCTGACGGTCGTCTTTCTGTGACCCTGAAAACATAATAAATGGGCTCATGCACATGATTGCTGGTGTGTCCACACAGGCCTGGTACTGAAGAGATTTACAGTTAGAGCCCATGCTGTATGTACAGTAAGGGCACTTTACCTGTTGTGATATCTGCACCACTTCCTTGGCTATGCAATAGACGTTCATGACCAAGACCATCACCATAGAGAAGGACAAGAACAGACTTTGCTGTGAAGTAACATAATTGGAGAATTACTTCATGTAGGGATATGTTTTACTGTGCTGAGCCCTTTATAAGAGTGCTATATCCTGACCACATTTATCTGAAACACGTATTTTACATAAGCTAACTCACAACATTTTTAAAAATAGTCACCACTGTTATTAGTACCTCTATGAAAGATATAGGCACCATGGTGATTTGGTGCTCGCCTGTGTTGGTGATGTTCATGGTGGGCCTGAGAGTCACTATAAGGTGAGTCAGTGGCAGGAGGCCTAACAGGTACAAAAACATGTTGAGCACATGAGCTGTGCTCCCATATGCAACCCTGTGGGTTAAAACAAAAAAGGAAACACAGAGTTGTTATGATGTTAGAAAACTTAGATTTAAGGTAAACATTGAAATACAGTATACAGAAAGTCTTCAAACCCCCTTCAGTTTTTTCAATTTTGTTATGTTGCAGCCTGATACTGCAATTGTTGAAAATCATGTTTTTCTCATTTATCTACACACAGAAATGTCTGTAAATGTATTAAAAAGAAAAAACTGAAGTGTCACATTTACATAAGTATTCAGACCCTTTACTCAGTACTTAGTTAAAGCACCTTTGGCAGCAATTACAGCCTTGAGTATTTTTGGGTATGACACAACAAGCTTTCCACACCTGGATTGGAGGATTTTCTGCCATTTTTCTTTGCAAATCATCTCAAGCTCAGTCAGGTTGGATGGGAACCGTCGATGGACCTGTGAGGCTTTCTATAGAGAGGTGTGTGCCTTTCCAAGTCATGTCCAATCAGTACAATCAAATTGTAGAATTATCTCAGAAAAGATTAAGATAAATGGGAAGCACCTCATCTAATTTTCATGTTGCCAAAGGTCCAAATATATATATCGGCATTTGCAATCTGACCATTAATCACAAGATTTTGGAATAAAAAATATCATACCACTTCATTGCCAGGTACTTTTTGCAGACAGGGTGGTTAAGGAGTTCAATGCGGTTGTACTGTACCATCGCCTGCAGAATAACAGGGGATAAAAATCTGTTTTTAATGGCACATTGTCTACGAAGAGTAAACAACAACATGATAGTGAAAAACTATAATATTCTAAAGTACGTGCACATTATTATTGCAGTGTTTCTTCTATCATTTGTTTGTTTTGTTTGTTAAAAAATATTACTATTGCTATTGCAAAAATAAGTGGTATATATATCTATCTGTATATAGATATAGATAGATATATATATCTATATATGACGAGGACTGACATATATATATATATATGTCACTATATGTCACAAATGACAATGGGAAATGAATAGGCATTATGAAGCTGACTACACTTCCTATGCAATTTTCCCCAGTCACATTTTCTGCAATGCATGATAAGAAATACTGACCACTAACACAGCCAAAAACAATGGGAGAAATACTGGCACTCCAAACACATTTAGCAGCTTGTCCATAAATATGTATATCCAACAGATGGTGGTGTTGACATGAGGAGAGTAGTAGCCTGATTTCACTGCTTACTCCCACCTTTTTCCACACTAAAGACTGCAAACCTGTTGCTCCTATACCTCTGCAGAGGCAAAAACAGAGGGTCATTTGTAGAACAGAGGGAATCTGTTCTTTTGTAAGTTTTCAAGAAATTAATTAGAAAATCTGAAGCAATATTTTGCTGAAGTGTGATCTTCAATTTGGTTCTCAGCTGTTAGTAGGTGTAACACTGGGACAGGGCTTGAGAAAGCCAAGCATTTGCACCTCACTAACCAGCATTGAGAAAGTAATATCTCATATGACCATGGTTCAAACCTTGATTATGTAATTGTCGCTGGCACTGCAGAAAGGTGGATGGGAAAAAGTGTCTAATGGAAAAGTACATGTAGGCTTATCCTCACTCTGATGCAAAATTTGAGCTCTTAGGTACATGAAGGTGAGTGGTTACGTCTGCAGAGCCTCAGTATGATACGTGAGCACAATAAAGCTTTCCTACTTATCAGTCATGGAGAAGTAGATTATTTGCATTCTACTGCACTGAATTTATATTCCCAAAATAGTTACTTACATTGAGGGCAGCTAGTGGCTTATACTTCAAGGTCTTGTCATTTAACTTCTTCACTGTAAGGGGAGCTTCGAGCCATTCGAAATCATATTCAATCTACATCACATAAGAATGATTGTTAATATACAATGTCAGAGATAATTTTGAGTGTTGACATTTTCAGTGTGAAAGGTGCAGCAGAATTACATGGTAGTCAGGACTATTGTGGTCATCATCAGACTCCTTCATGCAGCAGTCCAATAGGTGCTATCGAATAAAGCAGACAAACAGTACGACAGAGAAAGATACACAGTCTTGTACTGAGTGTGTACAACAGTAAACTACAGAAAGAGACAGGCTGTGATGACTAATGTGCACGCAGATGTCTGATATCAGTGTCTTTTTCTTTGCCAGTGACAAACCTTGCAGGTCTCAGGCAGAAACTCAATCATATCTAGTATGGGACATCGCTGGCTTGAGTTAGGTCTGAAGAGTCCTAAAGCTTCAGCACATCTGGTAGAAAAAATATATAAAGTAATATTAAAACTAATACAATATGTGTCGAAATGAAACATTTGTTTTTTTAATTTTACAAAGATAATTTGTGGGAGCAATCCACAGTGCTAGTTCCAGAATGGAAATAATGGCATGGTCACAAAAACCTATGTTCTGGATTCAAAATTAAAGCAAAAAACAGAAACAGATGCACCAATATAAAAATTGTTTTAGACTGAGCTGTTTATTGTGACAGAATAATTAATAACATACCTGTCACTGTCAATTACAGCATTCACCACATCTTTTTTCCCATTTTGCAAAGATTCATGAAGAAATGATGTGTCATTCTTGTTTAAAACCAGCTCTGCTCCCCGAGCCAGCATGAGCCGGACTGCAGCCACATGTCCCTCTCTTGCTGCGAAGTGCAGTGCAGTGTTCTAGTACATTAATAAGTAAATAGAGACAGTCCTCTGTGTTCATTAAAAAACAGGAATATCTGTATAATGTCACTTGTTAATAATTCCCTGGTGTTTGAAAAATACATCAAAATGTTCTAATGTAAATATTCATGAACTGATAGGTTGGGATAAAGTTGAACTTTTTCAAATAATGGAAAGTCATACCCCATCCTCATCAGTTTTATCCATTAACTTGGGATTGGCTGACAGGAGAATGTCCATAGTTTGTGTGTAACCTTCAGATGCAGCATGGTGCAGACAAGTCAAGCCCTTGTAATCACTATAAACAAGACATACCAACAAACAGGTGTTAATATACAGCAAATTGCAAGCTCTGCAGATTTACAAGTATAGTTAAACAGTTCAACATAATGTTGTTTTTCATTACGTGTCTTTAATGTAATGTAATGCACTTGTTTGGGTTGACCTGTGAAAGAGTGCTCCTTTGCGCAGCAGCAATTGCACCACCTTGGTATGCCCCCCTCTTGAAGCCAAATGAAGTGGTGTGAGGCCTCGCTCATCACCTTCATTTAGTAAACGAGAATCTTTTATGGTCTCCAGCAATCGGTGACATGTATTGATGCGGCCATACCTTAAAGGACAAAGGGATTAGGAGAAGCATTAGGTAGTGGAAGAACATATTTAGTTAATTGTCTGTTGATCCCTTCAGTAGAACTGCTTCTTGTGCAAGGCCTGAGAACAACAAAGCCAGAGGTCAGAGTTACAGCACGGCTCCTCTTGGTGAATTACTTTCTTGTGCAAAGACACCTCTAGATTGCCGTTAAAGGGTTTGAACCTCTAGTTAAAGTATACATAAAAGGGGTGGGGGACATTTAATGATGCTACAAACTGCAAGGAGATATGAGCATTAAGTGACACACTATTCTCGCTCTACTATTCCTTTATCTCTGAACCTTTTAAGAAGATCAGCAGCAGCACTTTACGTCAGTTCAGTGAGACAGGTGGGGAAAGGGAATGAGGTGTCTGCAAGAGTTTAAGTGTGATATCATAGCATAACCTTTATTAGCCCTCTAGCACTAATGAAATGGACCCACATAATAGAAAAATCAATAGCAATAATGTTGAATGTCCACTCATTTCACACTATTAATAACATTTTTTAACATGTGCCTCGTTAACTGAATTCTATTCTTGTGTCAACTCCTCTGGGCCAATATAAAACAGGTATGTCACAGCAATTTATCTTCAAAGGCTTTCTGAGTACAGGCATTACTCACATAATTAAAATAACTGAGCACTGAGTTAACTGTTCTATTACATTATTTATGGTAATCTGTTGTTGCATTATGTCAGGGTTCGGGAAACTATGGCATAAAGTTCGGACCAAGGAAGCGCCCACACTGGTACCTAATGTTCAACACAAGACTTTATTAACAGGACTAGGAAAAACAAGAACAAAACTCAAGGCAAAAGGGGATAGGTCTAGGCAGGGTAGCAAGGACAAAACATGAACATAGGACAAGGACACGAGGGAACAAGGCCAGAGGAGTCTGGGTCACACACACTTGGGAGACGCACCAGATCACACAGACACTTGAACATGAGAGACGGGGAGTCAGGGCATGAAGGTCTGGGTCACACACACACAATTAGGGAGACGCACCAGATCTCACACACAAACGCTTGAACATGAAAGACGGGGTCGGGGCATGAAGGTCTGGGTCACACACACACAATTAGGGAGACGCACCAGACCACACAGGAAACATGAACGTGGACAGGGGATCAAGCATGAAGGGATCTGGGTCACACACACACACACCTTGGGAGACGCACCAGACCACACAAGAAACATGAACACTAAGGGAATTACAACATGAGGTAGTCTGGGTCACACACACAACTGGGGAGACGCATCAGACTACACAGGGAGCAGGAACATGGACACAAGGGTAACAGGGCATGAAGGGTCTGGGTCACACACATTTAAGGAGACGCACCAGACACACGGGAAGCGAGAGCATGAATACGGGGAATCAAGGCATGGAAACAACAAGGGCATAAAACATGAAACGAGACTAAGACACATGAACAGAGGACATGGGAAAAGGACCAGAAAACTAACAAAGACCAAAAGAGACAAAATACTTAACTCTGGGAGAACAAAAGGTAGTCCGCTCAAAACACTGTCTTGGCAGCACTCAAAAGAATACATAACAGACAACCCGGCAACTAAAACAAGAAACAACCAAGGTATATAAAGACCGGGCACAAAACAAGAAACAGGTGAAAATAATCAACTAATTAGGTCAACATAAAGAAACTGAAATAATCAAAAACCAGTTCCTGTCAGGATCCTTCAAAATAAAATAACAGGAAGTCCAGAGAAATGGATCCTGACACATTACAGACATAAAAGTCTTGGTTTCAGGAAGTAAAAATCTTCTGAATAACTTTTTTTGGATTAATGATGTTTACTTATGGTATCATTGATTAATGCACATATTTATATTGTAACAGGCTGAAGAATTCTGCTATTCATTGTCTACACTGGTAATAGTGGAAGTGGAGACGTTTTGGTACATGTCACGGCACCCTCCCCCCTGTGGTGATGGTGAGACTGCTGTACTTTCCAGCCTAGACAGAGGCACCCCCATCCCTGCAACTGTAGCAACAATGCCTTGAACCCCCTCCACCAGTTCTTTCAGCTGCGCCAGTCATCTCTCACACACACAGGGCCCTCACACTGCTGGTCGAGGCACTGTATCTCCCAACATCATTTGTGTGGTCACTGACTGGCATTGTTTCCAAGTTCCCTTGAGGCTGACTTCCTGAATCCTGCTGTCTAAGTGTAGTTCTAAGTGAACTCTGAATCCTGAGATGTGTTTTGTATGATTGTTATAATGTGTTGTGTATTAATAGGGAAATGTCATATGAATTAAACTATATATCAAAACTTTTAACAGGTATATTATGGGATCCATCACAAAGTTAATTCATTTTAAAATACTATAAGAGAAAAAATAAAGAATGGAGTATATTAACTGATCCAACACTGGTTAGTGTCAACTTTGACATTGCTGGCACTTCCTTGATCAAATTTGCAAACTTTGAGTAACTTTGAGTGAAGATGAGGTAAAATCAGTGCTGTTTAGCTCAATGGTATGGAAAGTTATTCCCTCAAGGACTAATTAAACTCACTGAGCAGCAAAGTGCAGGGCAGACTTCTTGTCCCTCGACTTGCATGCGAGGCCAACCTGCCCCGAGAGGCCCAGCATGTTCTTCACTGAGTCATGGATACCCAGTCTGCAACCGTAGTGGAGTGGGGTGCACCCTTCATGGTCTTCACAGTTCAGCAGTGCTTTCACGTTGTTATGCTAAAGTTAAACACATTATAAGCACATTGTACTGATAAATTATACATTCTGCAGTAACAATGCACAAATGCAAAATACTTCAGTGTACTGCGCGAGAGAGGCACAAAATTATATAAATGATAATATAGTATGGTAACAATTGCACACCACTACAGAGACATCCTACATAACTCAGCCTTCCATTCCAAAGCACCTGGTCTGTGGTGAAAGCACATAGCTATAGGTTACAGCATTTTAGATGATCATTTAACTTAGTGAGAGTGATTTAATCAGCTTACCTTGAATGCATGTAGTATTGATCATGGACAGTTACTGTACATTATTAGATTCCAAACTATTAATGACATTTTTGTAGTGTGCAATGAGCTACGGCTGATTGAAGGTACCTGCAATACTTCTTCTGAGAGATTCTTCAGTCCCTTGGGCTGCAGAATGGCCAGGTGGAGGAAGTTACAACCACTTCTGTCCTTCACATTTACATTTGCCCCTGAAGGTTTGCAATAGATACTGTGTTATGATGTACACTTATAAATTATACACTTTGAGCATTTCTTGTGAGTTTTGAAGTGCTCACCTTTTGACAGTAGCAGAGCCACAGTTCTCCATGCTCCACAAGTCGTTGCCAGCAACAAGGGAGAGTTTCCTTTACAGTCAGTGCTGTTCAGATCTGCACCCTGAGGAGAGAATACACTAAAATCTAACGCCTTCATTTGAACACATATTGCTATAACTACTGCAAACAAATGAGACTGTATTTGTAATATTAATATTTGTAATAATCTTATTAACATAAGATTATGTTCAGTGCTTCACTGAAATTAAATGGATTTGGAAATTATTTTATGTTGGTGTTCCATATGATAGTGCCAAAACTGACCAAAAATAGCTTCTCACCAAACTAGGCATCGCAGCTCTGTCGAGCATTGGATTTTTCCATATGCAAAAGTATCGTGCATTGGTTTAGAGGATAATTTTAGCTGCCATTCAAATTAACAAGGGAAATAGGAAAGATGGCAAATATGTTGTTATCATATTACTACTCAAAATAATCCTATTTAAATAATTGATGTCATGTTTTTTTAATCTGATTCAAAGGTCTAAGGACAGATGGCGCATGCTGTACACAAAACTTTCTGCCCTTTTCTGGTCTGTGGTGAAAGGTGATGTCAGGACTGTAGACTGTAGACCATTTCATAGCTTCAAATCAAACATGCTCAGTATGTACATTTCCTGTTGCAGTCTTTGCTAACAGAATGATTGTACAAGGAATAAACACGGACACAAGCTTTTTCTTAGCAACACAGTTCTGTTTAACTGGTGTACAGTGTGCATCAGATGGTGACAGATGGTCTGCAAGGACCGGGTAACCTTCACTGAGCTAAGAGTTGTGTTTAAAACACTCATATTGTTGCATGGTGGAAATGAGAACAGCTATTATAAATTGCAAGAATGACCAAATCACTAAGGAGCAGTAAAAGAAGTCCTCATCACAAATGCAAAAGTTGCTTATTTGCCCTTTTAACAAATTTCACGCTTGTTTGGCCCTTTTTCCAAATTTGATGCAGTTTCTTGCACTTTAGGCAAGAGATTAATAACACTGTCCCTGATAGTTGATAATGTCCTGTGCATATCAGGGGTAGGTTGTGTTTATGTCGATTTGTGTGTGCTTTATTTACCAAAGAAATGAGGTACTCTGCCAGCTCTGTGTGGTCAAATATTGTAGCCCTGGAAAAGTAAACACAGTTGTTGAACGCCAGCCACACAACACTCGGTTTTACGAGTCAAGGTCTTACTAAAACTGCTAGATATCAAATAAGGGCAATTTTAAAACATCATTTATGTACATCAAATATGATGCTGCGGTTAAACACCTGCTAGAAAATAAGTGTTGAACAGTTACCCGCATGCACCTCTAAAGCTTCCAAATAACACAGTATATCTGTTCAAAAGAGGACTAAGGAGACAGTTTGTGGATCTGCAGGGACCACATTTCAGAGTTACGTGAGATGATGACTAAATTGTCAGTATTAAGATGAAGGCAATGGGAAGCCCACCTGTGTAGAGGGGTCTGATGTGCCCCATCAGTTAGGTTGATTATGTCTTCCACTTGGTCAAAGGAGGACAGCATCAATTTAACTACCTCAGTAGCACCCTGGGTGCAGGCCAAATGAAGCGGTGTGGACCTGTCATTCTGTAGAGCAACATGGGTACATTCTGAATAATAAATAATATAATATACAATCTCTTAAGCCATGACAATGACTTTTTCATACAGGCTCAACAATGAAACACTAAGTTAGACAGAGCAGAACATATCATAAACAAAAATTAACATGCACACAGGTACTCCCTTAAACATATACATATTGCTTACTTCCCCAGTGTAACATTAGGGCAGTATCTCACAGACTTGCTGGGTGAACACTAGGGGCTGTAACACAATCCTAATGAGATAACAAGGACTGGCAGAAGGAGGCCAATGATTGCTCTACTCAGCTACACGGTTTAAGTGGGAGTAATTTGTATCAATTTAGTCAACCAAAGCTATTACTGTACTCACTATTCCTGCTGTAGCTATACCCACTAGCACTGGGCTAGACATAATGATCACTCCCAAATGGGTGTGATGAGACAGACATGCTCCAACAGCACAGTGATTGAGATCTTTTGATAGAGAAGTACTTCACAGGTGTAGGCAAATAAGATTTAGATTTTAAAACTATGCAAATCTGACAAAGCATGAGCTGGACAAGACACAAGATAAAATGCAGGAATTATTATTTGTAGCGCTCCAGGTGTTAATATGTTCATGACCAAGTGAGGTAGTATGAAAAACAGCCAGCGCTTTGACAACCAAATAAATGTTTGCACTTGAAGCCACTGTGAAGTTTTGTAGAGATTTGCATGCAGTCGTTTGTTTTATGCTGTCAGTACCTGTTGCTGGTCAACTTTTGCCCCAGTAGCAATGCAAAGGCGAATGGTTTCAAAATTCCCTCCACGAACAGCCAGGTGGAGGGGACTGCACTTGGTCTTGTCTAAGAAGTTGATGTGGGAGACAACTGAATGACCAAGCTCCTCCCCTGTCAGCAGAGAGTTCAATTAATTGCGTCTTAATTGTAAATAATATACTGGATTCATGTAAGTCTTATAATACAGTTGGTTTCATTTGCTGGGCCTCCATCTCATAACTCCCTTCATTGACCTTAATATTTAAGTTCTTTGTGTGTAAATGTGTGCGTGTGTGTGTGTGTGTGTGTGTGTGTGTGTGTGTGTGTGTGTGTGTGCGTGCGCGCGCGTGTGTGTGTGTGTGTGTGTTTCTATATTGGAGTAAAATAGTCAGCAATAAGTCCATTCATGGTGGGCTGTGTGTAACAGAACAAGAATGTGAATACTCATCAGTTCCCTTTCTGAGCAATCACAGAAAGACGATAAATATTTTGTGCTCAGACTAAACTTTTCTCCAGCACCACACTAAGCAGACCTCCCACTTTGGTTAAACACACTGTCAATCTGTGGCATCTTGGTTGTGTACAAAGTAGCATGAACATTTTTCTGCAAAATGTCTCTGCAGGCTGAAGTCACGCCTGTTGTTATGTATCAGCTTTATATACCGTTTGACCTTGTAAAACATTTTTCATTATTGTCAGCATTTCAGTTTGTGATGACAAATTATTCCTTTCCACATACCGGCCTTCAGGATAACTTCCATGGCTTTCTTTGCACCTGCAAAGGCAGCTGCATGAATGGGAAAATGGCCGAGCTTGTTCTGTTGGCAGAGCCGCGCTCCATGCTTTATCTTTGACAAATAGGAGAACGAATGAAAAGAAAGACAAAGGCAGACAATAGCAATAGGTTGTAGTGGGCTGGGTCTCAGCTTAATATATAGCTACATAACCCAACCTGTATATATGAACATCTTCTACAGGCTGCTGCAGGCACACACTATGAGTTAAGGAATATGTATGTCAGAAAGCCTTGTACCTACCAATATGCTAAGTGCCTCGCAGTTATTGATGGAGCAGGCCAGTATCATCGGGTTGTTCCCAAGGTCTCCCTCCAGATTACAGTCTGTAGAACTGTAGGACAACAGGACCTGTTGGAAGCAGATGGAAAACATATAACAATGTGATCCCTCCTGTCCTTTATGCATGCATCCTGCAACAGTATCTGTTGGAGTCTCACACCCTGGAGTCTCAGATTTTGTCAGATATGTAAACAGATGTCAGTTGTGCAAAGTGACAAGTTTACTGGGCATAAACATGATAATATAAAGCTTTAATCATACAAACTCTCTTGTACATAGAAAATCAAATAGGTCTAAAACTACACAGGGTGACCCATGCTTGATTTGAAAACATAATTCAGAAGTAAAAAAGTGAAATCCAACAATATTATAATGTAAAGTTATTCTGCAAGGTACTATATGAAGATATACAATATGACGTAAACAAAAAATTGGAGAAAACACAAAATAAAAAGCTCTCTTGTGCTTTCTCCAGTCTTAAAACTACCCTTTCTTCAGAAACAATAAACATCTCCCCCCACCACCTTTTTTGACCCAACCTCTCACCAAAAAGGTTTTGCATAGTCCTTTAAAAGAAAAACATCTCAAGTCAATATTCCATTGCAGCATTGAAAAGTAATTCCATATCCTCAGAATCATAGCATTAAGCAGCATAAGTGCACTATTTGTGCATAAATAAATCTGCAATGACCTTGTTATCACCACATGATAACATATACTCCATTTAAGATATTATTTCGACTGGGCAATTTCAGCTTCCTCGCCTCAATCAGGTTGTTGTGTCCAAAGTTGACAGCCAAGTGCAGAGGGGACAAGAGGGCCATGTTCAGGATGTTGGGGTCAGCTCCCAGGTCCAAAAGAGCCCTACAGCTCTCTGCCTTGTTGCTCTCCACTGCCCAGTGTAGGGGCACGTTGCCCTGCTCATCACAGCTGTTCAGCACTGAGAGAGGATACAAAAACATACACACACACCAATGCAAACACCTTTTACATGTACTGCACCAGATACATTTAAAGAAAAGTCAGTCACACTATTCCAGTGTCGTTAAGAATTATGGTGAATCCCACATATTTTGCCTGTACTGCAATGCAGCTTATGATCGATGACAGAGACACACTTACCCTGTGAGTCTATCACAGTAGTGATAAATTGGATGAGGGTGACATGCCCCCCTGCAGCAGCATGATGAAGGGGACTGGCTCCACATTCATCTTTCTCTTTCAGGACCTCTGGGCTCTTCCTCACCAGGTTCTCCAGGAGAGCCAGGTCACCCTTCTCAGCCAACTAAATGGTGACACAGAATGCAGTGTGGAGTGAAGCAGAGATGTCTATCAATGTAGAGTTTGATTTTCACCACAGATTACATGAGGGCAGGAATAACTATTGGGGAAGCTGATAGACATTAACAATTAGCGTCATGTGGTTTTTGATGGAATGGTACATTTTCAGGCAACAGGCCACTGTAATCTAAACTGTAATATGAATTAAATACTGTAACTCACATAACATTGATATAATAATGTTGTCAGGTCTCAATCAGACTCAGATCTTCACAATAATTTTTATGATCTTTGTTTTGTTCAACTTGTCCATGCAAAATACATTTTTTATATTTGTATTTTGGATATTTGTATGAATTTGTGTATTCTTATAAGGTTTAAAGTAAGCCTTACCTCAAATACATTTATGCGTGGCACAGCTGAATCATCATCCTCTATTACATATGAATAACAGCTGCTCTGTCGGGCCGCCGCACTGCTGAAATTCATTATTTAACAGACACGGCAATGGCACGTGTCTAGACATAACCACATACACATATATATAAGCACATATCTATTTACGTCAAGAGAGAATAAGTCCACAGGTTTAATAAAGTCATAAACCATGTACATACAGTAAACCCTGTTTTACAAGCTAGAAGAACAGAAAACATCTCAGAGCCTCTTCCCATTATAAGGGGATATGACTTTACACTAAAGGGCATTCAGATTTATAAAGTTCTACAGGTTGAATCCCTTTTGTTGAGGGAAGCAATTGCTCTCTACATTTTGTGGGCAGGTTTTTTAAGTCTGCCCCATGAGTGATCATGGGTTAGCAAGATTGAGAAAGACCTTATAATTTTATGAAACCCCCACTTAGATCAAACTGTAAAATGTATTATGTAAACTCCTGAGTGGGATCCCCATGACCAGGTGTACGCTGTGAAAAGTTGTTTCTCAGGATTAAAACCAAAACAAGATGTTAGCCTGTGTGGCTCAAAGCCACTTTGAGAAAATTGTGTGTATTTTGTTCCTGTTACTCTTTCGATTTAATATATAACATAAATATGTATAATACATAATTTGAGCAAACATTAAGGCAACATTGAATGGGTCACTTCACCTGGATAGAGGTCTTATAAGCACTTGCTCCTGTACTTCTTTGTGTGAGCAAACTGATTTTCTCCAGATGAGAGATTAATAATTAACTTTAGTTATTTGAGCTGTGGTTACTATGGCTGCTCTGCAGTTTAGTCAGTCTGACCAGTAAATAAAAAATCATCTTAAAGTGAACATGTAGCTCCTAATAAAAGGGTAAGTGCTTCAGGTGACTGCATAAGGATTTACCGTGTTTACATTTGTAATATGTTAGCTACACATAATGATTATTGTTACAGGTGAAGCATTTCTGTTGAGGAGAAGCAATATCATGTAGTTGCACTATTTTTTGTAATATTACCAAACATCTCCACCTGAGAAAAGGTTTCCATTAGGATCCATCAATATTTTAGTACTTCTTATACTTGGATCATACACGCACTTAAGTCCTGACCACAGTATAAAATAATACATGATGGCTTACAATGAATGTCTCTGCTGCACTGGTCATAACTTACTTCATATCCTCTGTAGTTCACAAAGAACTTCACATTATAGTACAAATTTGACAGTGGAGCCTCTGTTTTCTAACTTGATTGTAATAATGACCCACTGTCTGTCTTTCTACAAAACATTTCCCAGCATCATTGGTGTCATTGGTTTTTGTAATTCAGCCTGCCACTCATCTGTTTGCAAAAGCCAAATGTACAGGAAGTGCACTAATGGGCAAGAGTAAACACATTTCCCAAACAACTGAAAAACAACTAGTAGATATAAATGCATTTTACAGTGACATCCTTGCATACACGGACTTTGCTTTCCCAGTTTAGCCCTACATTAAAGAATACACAGTAGGATACTTTAAAAAAATAATAAAATAATGACCAGTCAAATTTTTTTTGGCAGCAAAATAAATAAAAAACAAATTTAATGTGGTCTATTGAACTACTCAGTTATGATCATAATAAACATGGAACATAAAACCAAACTGATTGCAAGTTAAATAAATGATGACTGATTAAAGTGGAACATATTTTAATGGGTGCATTTTATGCTGTACTGTGTATATTACACTATGCACAATGAACTACATTAAATAAAATCAAAATACAGCACGTATTTTGATCAAGCAGATATTTTAAGTTAAACACCTCATAAAAACATATTTTCCAGTAAGAAACATTGTCAGCATCCTAAATATTAAAATTGTCATTTATCCTCATAGTCATCAATTAAGACAAAGTTGAAGACAGTGTACTTACTGTATATGTGTGATGCCACTGTTGAGATGAACAAGGTGGATGCTCTCTTCATCACTACAACAGGGTTTTAAATAGTGTGGGGAGTGAGCTATTTCCCAGTCTATCTCCTAATGCGGGCAAGACGCTGCCCCTTGTGACCAAATGACTCTCATGATGTTTTCACAGAGAAGACAAGCCCATGTTGTAATGTGAGAGGAAATCTGACCGGCAACAACACATTATGCAGCAAACATGATGCAACTGCCTCTCTAACAATACGTTTTAGTTAATGTGCCTGGATGTTTGATACTGTAAGGGCTTGAAGCAAGGAGATTTGCTTCTATGGGAAAGAAATGGACAAACCGTCTTACTAACAATAAACTAAACAGAAGAAGAAAAGGTGTATCAGAAACATCCTTTCATATTAGAGTGTGAGACTTGAATTCAAACTGAACATGACAGCAGTAAATACAGCACCAGACATTTCTTCTTTTCTTCCTTCATTTATAAAGACCATGAGCTCAACTCAGACTTTGGGTACTTCAATAAGTTTATTCTAATATCTACTGACAAAATACATAATTATAACATTATCCTGCTAAATAAACTCCAACTAGAAGAACAGCAAAATTATCCATAAAGTCTTGTTTAGAATTTTAGGTTGTTTTTTTAAACTTTTACACAGTAATGTGAACGTGAAGTAGATGAAGTACAAAACACAGCATTTCAGAAAACACAAAGGAGTTTCACAAAATACAAAACAGGAAGCACAACAATTTAAAAATACCTTTAACAAAGCAGTATATTTTAATTCAACTCAATACAATTAAGTTCTGTTTTATTTCTATAGCACCAAATCACAATAAAATCACCTCAAGGCACTTTACATAGAAACCCAACCCAAAACTCCCTTTAAGAGAAGAAACCTCTTCCCAGAGGACAAACTATAGGAGAGCAAAGGCACAAAGTTAGCGGCTTTTTATAAAGCATAATGAAAAAATGCTTTAAATATTCACAAAACTTGAAATTTTAGATTATGTGAAAGGTAGCAATGGCGTCATTGGGCATAATCATATTTTGAGCTTTGCCCCGAGCATATTCGGTCCTGCCAAAGGTTGGCACTAACGCTAGGTTAGCTCTATTTTGGAGCGAAGCGGAACTAATTACTGCGTCTGAAAGAGGGGCAGTACTTTAGTGGCGCACATGAAGGACGGAGCGGGAGGAAGGTGTAGACATGACAGTGACGAAGTATGAGTCATTTCAGTGGGAACGTCCAGTCTGGTCTCCTTGGATATTTCAAGAAAATGAAGGTAAATGAGAAAACTAGGACATTAAACTGTGTAGGAAACAAAGTTCATGGCCAACATTTTGTGCAAAATATACGTTGTCCCCTAAGTTACAGACTGATGTCGGTGTCACCAGTGAAAACCATTTAAGCTACCTCCCTTTGCAGATTATTGTGGCCACAGAAGGATGGACAGACAATTGTTTCTCATACAAATAAATATTAAAGCTTAAAGCACATTGGACATAGAGCAGCTGTATTTATTGACATATGTCTGTTTGACGTTTATTGCTAACTCGCACAACAAATAGCCTCTACTCCAGCTGCTGCTTAAAGTCACATTTAAAATAAATACAATGCATTTTTGACTAGTCCGAATTCACATTTCAGATATCTACAATTCAGTTGTGACTAGTAATTTCTTAGTTTTGGATATCCAAAAAGATATTTAAGATATCTCTTAAATGTGTCAAATTACAGATATCTTTAATTGTAATTATGACTAGGCAAATGTCCATTGAAGATATCTCTAGATATCAACTTTTGACTAGTCAAAATGTAATTGTGGATGGATGTTATAATCACAAATGCACCAAAAAAGCAACAGGGAGTGACATATAGAAGTTTAATAATGTGTTGAACTTGATTTGTTTCAGTAACTGTTTAGTTAATCGTCTTAAAGCAACATGAACTGACAGTCAATGCTAAGTTAAGCTAGTATCAGGTAAAGAAAAAAAATGCTTTGCAATTTTGTAAAAATAAAATTTTAATAAGATACTATAAAATATTGGAAATAACTAAAACAGTTGCTACGAAACATGCAATTGCATATTTGTTTTTTGTGATCTACATCTGTAAGTCATGGTCAAATCATTTTATATTTCCTGACCAAAGACCATTTGTATATTCTATATCCATTCTATTTTTATTCTATTAAGTGTGTTAGTTCTTTGGCCTTTTCATGTACCTTATGGAAAAATAAACAGCTGATCATAGTTTTGACTGTAGGCACACACACATTTGACAAATTAAAGGAAAACATGAATGCAGTGAGGGGATCTGGTGGCCGTTATGTGGGTCTGGGCACTTTGCTGATATGTTTTGGGTCTACTTGTTCATTTAGAGGGAAGAGTCACTGAAAATGAAAATAAGCTTGTTCTGAGTGACCACCTTTATCATATGATGAACTGTTTTTATCCTGGTGGGATCGGTCTCTTCCAGGATGACAGTTCCCCATGCAAAGGGCATGAGGGGTCATTGAATGGTTTGATGAGCATGAAAATGATGTGAATCATATGCCATGACCTTCACAGTGACCAGGCCTCAACCAAATGCACAAGGAGATTGGATTTGTATGCGACACATGAAAAATGGCTGTTGAATGGTTGTTGAAGAGTAGTCACACTTTCTAGGCAGCCCTGCTATTTTCAAGCCACTGTCATGCTGTTACATATCTTGATATGTTACCAAGAATGACATATTATTTCCTTCACGGAAATGACCCCTTTCAATTTCAATGGCGTTGTGAATCTCTTATAACCAAAATTAGCCCTGTAGCAGCATCCAAGGCCAAGCATTACTTGATTTACTTCTGTATAGTATTGCTGACCTGAATTTATTTGGGTTCTGTCCATGTTTTTCCTACATTTTCAGTAATTTTAAATATCATTGTGCTTTTTCTTTTGTCATTATATTTTGTGAAATGCTGTGTTTTTTGAAATTTTGCTGTTTTGTGAAATGGATCTTTTGCACCTCAGAAACAAAACTTGACCATCCAACATATGTATGCCATTCATCAATTACTCCATAGTAGAAAGCTATTTTCTGTTGTGTTTGGGATAAGGCCTGTTTGACAGCATTTTCTCAAGAAGCAAGTGACTTTTGACAAAGAGAATGAAAATGACCCAAGATCTCATTGTTGATGGTGAGGATTAAGGAATATTGCTCAGGGATTCTTTATCTGGCAGGATTATCAGATAAGTATATCATTAACTAAGGATTATACTAGCATTTCTACCAGCATTATCACCAAGGGAATAAGCACTGGGTTGGTATAAATGTCACTTGAGATTGTGTACAGGTTTATAACTATATAACATTAGTTTTAAATCTAATTTTTAAAAAGTAAATTTATAATACAGCAGATTTGTTTTTAGATAAATATCTTAAGTATTGATTAGGTGGATTCCCATAAAATGTAGAATAGGTATTTATGTGAACTACAATGATGAAAAAAAAGGTAAAAACTACCTGATAAATGTGAACAGCATGTTGTCACTATGAGCATGTTGGTGTAGGCAACACCTCAAATCATCGCTGTGTTTAAGTAACATAGCTTCGTATCTTCAAAGAGCTGCCAGCACAGTTACAGCAACATTATATCCTAGAAATTCCCTTTTCATCCACCTAAGCTGAAACAGCAAATATTTTTAGGCAGATGCAACTGTATGGAATTTTAGAAACAACATTTCAAAGAACACAGCAACAAAAGTAAAAGCACAACATACAAAGGATGACGACAGACTTATTCATAACTGGCCAGAACTCAAATCAAGATGAGAACTACACAAGTATTACCTAACGTGTTTGTGTTATTAATTTACATATTTGGTGAGTCATAAATAGGCTACATTCATACTTAACATATCAGTTCAGGGAAACTATTAATTTTTCCCCAGAATATCCAGTCTTGCACTATAACATCCAGTTGTAGTGACTTGAACATTTTTCTGCTTTGTTATGGATATGTTCATACACTTTCTTAATATACTTAATAAAAAAGAAGACTTTACACAATGAAGTGCCTGTTTGTTTGTTGTGTAAACCTAATTGTAAAGGTTTCAAAGTGGTACTACATTGGAGAATATTTATTGAATATATTTTCTGGCTTAAATCCGCCTTCCCCCTGGTCGGCCATACAGTGTGATACATTGTTTGAAAGGGCTTTTCATTGGCTACAATATATGTCAATCATCAATGACAAACAATGGGACTCGCTGTTTTTACTGTCATTAGAAGTTGAATGTGAAACATGACTCCCCTCCCCCTCTAGCGTCGAGCGCTGCTTGCCCAGCGTTGTCAAGGCTACATTTACAGTAAGGAGGGGCTGCGTTAAAGCCCACTGTTGCGTCATCTGGCATAACGTATCATATACTGTTGAAAAGGTCTCATCATTGGCTACAAGATGCGTCAGTCACCATTGACGAACAATGTGACTGGCTGATTCTACTGTCAATCGAAGTTAGCTTTATGCCATTTGAATAGTGAGACTTTAAGGTTTTATTAGACATAAAATTTATTACACTGTATCCAAATTTTCCAACGATCTTTGGTGACATATCTGGACATACAACTGTCGGATCGGATCCGCTACAGGGGCACCTAATGTAACAAACAAGATTGATTGACGGCTCATGTACTTCATAGAAGCTTGCTATGTCAATCTTTATCGAATAAACGACGAAATCAACCGTAAAGCGAACCAGATTAAAACTTTTCATGAAGACGACAATGGTTTTATGGATTTACTCAGGGATAATACGCCTTTTGGACTAAAAACATGGATGCACTATGTTCCCTGGATTCTAATGGAAAAAAAGGACATGCAACACTTGATGTTTCATTATATGTATGAAATAGCATGACAGGAAAGGTAAGAACTAGCGTTTTTCCAATATTTGTACTCTTGTTAAATATTAAGAAATTGTAGTCGCTGTGACAATCCTAAATTGCTTTATACTAATTGAATCATGAGACTTTCTGCTTTCATATGATATATAGTTTGTCGGACTTTATTCAAATTTGTCCAACGATCTTTGTTAATACATCTGGAAATACAATTTTCGTCCCAGGCCTGGGACTGGGGTAACTAGGTGGTAACCCAGTCAGCACTAAAAATTCATTTCATATACAGAGACAGGATTAATTTATTGTAGCTGTATTATTATAATTATTTAACCTATAAATCTGCACACAATTTTCCAATTTTGTAAAATTGTTTTTGCTGCCAAATAACAAAGTACAAAACTATCCATCACAGTAAATGTCACCAGCTATGCTTTACGCCATCCTGAATCCAGATGGACTCTGGACGTACCACATCTAATAAGTGAAAACTAATATTTGTCCGGTTATTATTCTCCCAGGTTATCTTTGAGATGTGTTGCCGTTCAAGCAATATTTGCAGAAAAGCCACACAATCAGCAGAACCAGTGTCACAACATCATTATCTCTCTGAGCTGAGCTTGATGAGTTACCTGGACCAGGTTGTAATAATAAATAAACACGAGTAATACCAGCAAAACAATATAGCTGTGTTTGTCTTGGAAATTTGCGGTGTAGGGTAATTTAAAGTACAAAGGTAGAGATACAGGAGAGGGTGACTTGGACCAAGTGATGAGCATGTGTGTGTTTTGACTAAATTTGTTTCAGGGATTGAGTTTTAGTTTTTGTGTATGTGTTGTGACTGTGCAATAACATGATTTGAATATTGTGGTGATCACAGGGAGGGGAAATGTTTATTTAGCAGTTCTGAGACACCTATGTCAAGATGGCTCCACTGCACCTGTCATGATGCAACAACTGTTGATGAATCGCTGCACTGCTGTGCTCTGGTGCTGGAAGGGCTACCGGGAACTAAATTATTATGCAGTGTGCAGAATCACCTGTGATTACATACATATTTTCCCACACACTCACTCACTGCATTTGATCCCACTGTTATTAAAACATCTAGAAACTCCATCCATCCATTATCTATACCTCCTTATTCCTATTTAGGGTCATGGGGATCTGCTGGTGACAGGTCACCAGTCCATAACAGGGCCACATAGAGACAAACAACCTCACACACTCACACCTATGGGCAATTTAGAGTCACCAATCAACCTGACATACATGTTTTTGGACTGTGGGAGGAAACCAGAGTACCTGGAGAAAACCTACACAAGCACAGGGAGAACCTGGAAATTCCACGCAGAAAAGTCCCTGCTGGGTTTCGAACCAGGAACCTTCTTGTTGTGAGGCAACAGTGCTAACCACTCACCAAACTTCCCACTTTCCTACATGTAGACATTTACTCTATTTACATATTAAGCACTTTGTTGGCAAAAGAACAACCTCATGATAGAAGGAGAAATATTTGTAAAGCATGTCACTCTTAAGAGCTATTTACAGTGCCTTACTTGTACCAGAAAAAAGTCTTAATGTTCACAATGCACTACATGATGTCAGCGCATGTGTGTGGGTGTGCAGTTGTAGTAATATGTGGCACTGCGTCAATGTTCATCACTTATAAATGAGGTACCTCTTAAGAGTGGTGGGTGTCCTTGGGGACCGTGCAGCAGGCCTGGCTACCAGACTGCTTTTTGACACTTTATTTGTCCCCTGCTGAAAAGGCACTCAGCAGTTTGACTTTTTACATGTACGATTACTATGTTACCATCAAACAAAAAATACCTTCCCCATCCATTAAACCAACAACACTTTTATAATGGTTAGGCTTATTCAGCTAAATTTCCAGCGTGACACTGACAAGTCTGTCTAACCTGTCACAAAGTACAGCATTGTACAAACCACTTTTCAAAGTACTGGGGTAGCGCTCCAGTTCACAAACCATGTGAACCTTTCAACTTCCAGTCAGAATCAGAGCTTCAAATAGTCCCTGACAAATGTTAGTTTTGTTGTTTGGTTAGCCAACCTTTTACGCAGTATTAGCCAATCTTTTCAAAGCCAGCCTTTTCCATAATAATAACTTATTATAACATATTAATTTTCCATAGATAGCCGCAGTTCCTAACAGTAATCCCTGCTACACAAATTTTATTGGCTAACAACCAGCTGATTGGTCAAACTATATACAGTTAAATGGAACTCTGTTGGTGCTTCCCTGTGGTCCATATATACACAGATGGGATATGGCTGTATGTCTGTGGGAGGAAGGAAGAACAGTATATTCTGTCCAAATGTCATACCAGCTTGTTAATGAAAATAGTAGGAAAAGCAAAACATGGTCACAATAGAAAAGGGGAAATGGAGAAGGTAAGTTAGGACAAAAATGTCTGTCACACAGGCCACTAGTGTGGAATGTTTCAATAAATGACTGATCACAGTATAAACAACATTTTAAAATAATTTCTGACTGTCAATGCTAACAGATAAATGAAGGTCCCTATCTCTAGGAAACATACAAGTGTTGTAATATGTGTTTGTACCACTATGTCTCTCTCTCTCCTCTCTTTCTGTCCCCCTCTCTGTCCTTTGTTTTCTATCCTTCTAGGCTCCAGCTGGTCTGAGCTAAGCTGAGGTGAGCTCAAATGCATTGTCTTGAGACTGCCGTGAACATTATGACTGCAGGAACCCCCGGAGGTTTTAATCCTCAACCCTGGTGCCTATGATTATCTACACAGGCTGCTACTGCTTGTCAGGTCAGAGACAGTATAATTTCTATCCCATCCCAGCTACACCATCTGCTCACTTTGTAAGGCCATGCCCTTACACACTTGTCAGCAAAGAATTTGTCACTAGTCCAAATTTTGATTAAAGGTTATTTTAAATTGTGGTAATTTATATACTTTTACTTTTTTGTAGAGATAGAAGTCAAAGTTTGAGATGCATTCATATAACATTATTTATTTTTGATCCCTGTCCTGTTTCTTTATGATTTCTCAAAGCTAATTATGTGATTTTTTTTTATTACAATAATTCTGTTACTCACCAAATAACGCCAGACTAGCAGCCTCATTTATTAAAGCATACATGCAACAAGTTCTAAATGTTTGCATAGAAACTCTTAGTACAACAGGAAAATTACGAAGTTGTGCATACACTAGTTTATGCAGTAAACAATGATAAATGTTAACTCTTCAATATCCATCTTCTTACAGTCTTATTTGAATATAGACGTGACTCCAAAATTCCCAGTATAGACAACCAAAGTCCTCTGAATGTCATATTAGGGTATAGTTAACAGTCCTAGTTAAGGATTGTTAATATTTTGATCAGCATGTACATAAATCGACATGTTGTTTCATAACGGTGACCCTCAGAATTCATGAATGCACATTTCCACAGCAGTGATTGTAGCGACTAAGGGAAAGAGCTGACACCAAAGGAGTCATATCAGAATCCAGCACATTAGCTCACTGTTGGTAAGACAGACAAAGATTAATGTCAGTATTTCACATTGCAACTCATATATCAAGGTCGTCAGCGGGGTGCCATATTTGTAAATTTTAATACTGAACTTTGTAAAATGAGTTAAAAAGTCTTCACTTTGATTCAGTGTAAAAAAAGAAAAAAATTTAACCATCTGCAGGGTTTTAGTGGACTCCATTGTTCTCTCATAGCAACCTCAGCTACGATAACTAAAGTCAGACCACATGTAGCTCGCATCTGCAAAATAGCAATTTACCTGAATGTTCATAAAAAATATGATGTCATTTGGTGAAGCCACATTAAGACAATATTATTAGATTTATTAACATATGTCTGAATTCCATTCATACTATCCATATTCATACTATATAGAATGGGTTGAGTAACAGGGTGAGAAGCCTCACGCCATTTCTCCGCACCCCCATGATAACAGGCTGAAGAGGTTATAATATTAATATTGAAACTTTGGCCTGAATTATAAATGTGTACTGGTCAGTCGCAACTGTAGTTGTTAAAACAGGTCCTCAGGTCCTCACATGTGCACTGTACCGCAAATCCTGGTAAGTTAGCACCACCATTAGCATATATTTAGCCTGGATAATGCTTTTGTTTCATGTTTGTGGAACATATGATGTACTGTGGAAGCTGATGCGTCTTAAACCGGTCAAGGTATGACACTATGCTGTGATGTTGAGTTGGAAAAAAAATATTGCAATGAGCTAATTAGAGGCAGACCTAAGCTAATTGCAGCTATTAGCTAATGCGTCACCAGGTGTATCACTGTATGAGACACGCTAAATCTGTATTTGGCCATTTTGCCATCAGTGTTTAAAGTTCAATGCTCCTCTTCTTGGAAACGACCAATGCAGGTGAAGGATCAGTAAGCCGATCATGAGTCATGGTTGCCTCGAATTAGTGGGCCCAGACAAAGCTTGTTAACCAGGAGTCACCAAGAGGTTTATGCCTTTATGACCTTAGCCACAATTATACCTGACCACTAGGGCAATGTGTCACATGGTACTAACGCGGTTCACTTATATTATATTGCATAATCAGTTATCATTTTCATAATTTGCTTTTGCACACAGCTGGGGATTACAGGTTTCTAAAATCAAGTAATTATTATTTTTAATATTAGACCAAATGAGAGTTAAATCAAGATCATGAGCTAGTATGAATGCAAGATGAAAAAAGATTTGGTTGGAAGGCTGTGCAGACAGAAAAAATTGACAGGAGCTTGAGATGAAAGGCAAGCATTCACGGCTCTTGAGCTGGTGGACTGACAGGCATTGTGGGTTCTTGAACCATCTCCTACTCCAGCCATTATTTTGAAGGTCAGTGGACAAGTCAAGACAGCCAGCTCAATGAACCTTCAGCACTGCAGTAATAAGTGGTTGGCTTCTCTGTCACACCTCACTGAGTTGCACTTGTTTTCACACTTGGCACTTTACAGTATGTCAGTGGTTCAAAGACGGTTTTAACTGAGTGCACATGGACTCAAATCTTTTATTTATTCAAATCTTTCAGGACTTTATTTATTAAATCATAGTCAATTAGAGTTCTGCTTAAAACTATTTTATTTCTTTCAGGTAGTAATATGCTGTAGGTGTGGAAAAGAGAAAGGCACAACTAAGTGTAGACCTGTATCAATTCAAGAGTCACATCAGCTGTGAAAATGAGCTGCAACATTCAGTTAATGAGCATGCCACCACCTTGTGGAGAAACCAGACATTTCTGACTGGAACACATACTTAAGGACTTAGAAACTGCTAGAACTGTCATAATTCACAAATATACTGTGCTTAAACAGGCAAGCTGTTAAGTTTTTTTTTAATTGGAGAGGAAATACTTATCTGAACAATGCACAAATATACTTGTGAAGGGCAGTATCACCCAGAAAACTGCACCACCTCTTATTATGTTTTTCTTGTGGCCCCAGTCTTTCTTGCTTAATTTTCCACAATTGCTGCATCAGACAACTTGAAATGTGGTCCAGTTTAATTGTTTAAGAGGTAGCACCCTATCAAACTGAGACACCTCCCTTTTCTCCCCCCAAAATCCAGTCAGGACTGAAGAATTTGAAAGTGAAGGCAAATCACAAGCAGATCTACAAGCACAGACATTTACTTGTGTGCTTAAGTCTACTGAAAATGAGAAATGAGAGGATGAAGAGGTGGAAGGAGAGACAGCGAGGTGATGACAGCTCAATACACTGGTAGATTTATGACTTCTTGTTTAGAGCACAGTGTTGAAAGAGACTCATAAATGTTTTTTGATGGTCTGCAAATAAATAACTTCCAGGATGTCTGCTCAGCACATAAGTAATCCTGAAAAGTTTAATGATTCACTATCCTTCCGATTTACATTGGGGATATTCATGTAAGCTCATGTGTGTATATATATATATATATATATATATATATATATATATATATATATATATATATATATATATATATATATACACAATACAATGAGCGGGGCCCAGAAAGGAACAGGTAAGGACACCAGGGGAGCAAAACACCAACTACTGGTGGATAAAGCGGTCGCTCGAGACTGTAAGACCAGGCAGACCAACCTGTGCACCGCCTGGATTGACTACAAGAAAGCCTACGACTCAATGCCTCACACATGGATCCTGGAATGCCTGGAGCTGTACAACATCAATAGGACCCTAAGAACCTTCATAAGGAACTCAATGGGACTGTGGAAAACAACCCTAGTAGCCAACCTCAAGCCAATAGCACAAGTCTCCATCAAGTGCGGCATCTACCAAGGAGATGCTCTGTCCCCGCTGCTGTTCTGCATAGGCCTGAACCCCCTCAGCCAGATCATCACTAAGACTGGCTTCGGATACCGACTGCGAAATGGGGCAACCATCAGCCACCTCCTGTACATGGATGACATCAAGCTGTATGCCAGGACTGAACGAGACATCGACTCACTGATCCATACCACCAGGATATACAGCAACGACATTGGAATGTCATTCGGACTGGACAAGTGTGGTCGAATGATAACAAAGAGAGGGAAAGTTGTCAGGACTGAAGGAGTTGAACTCCCAGAAGGCAGCATAGCGGATGTTGAGGGCAGCTACAAGTACCTTGGAATCCCACAGGCAAATGGGAACCAGGAAGAAGCCGCAAGGAAAGCAGCCACAGCCAAATACCTACAGAGGGTAAGGCAAGTCCTAAGAAGTCAGCTAAATGGGAAGAACAAGGTCCAAGCCATCAACACCTACGCCCTGCCGGTCATCAGATACCCTGCTGGCATAATAAGCTGGCCAAAAGAGGACATAGAAGCCACTGATATCAAGACAAGGAAGCTCCTCAAAATGCATGGAGGACTTCACCCCAAATCCAGCATCCTGAGACTGTACGCTAAGAGGAAGGAAGGAGGCCGGGGACTGGTGAGTGTCAGAGCCACCATCCAAGATGAAGCGGCCAAGATCCATGAGTACATCAGGAAGATGGCCCCAAGCGATGGAATACTTAGTGAATATCTCAGGCAACAGAAGCCCGATGCAGAGGACGAAGAGCAAGAACCATCATGGCAGGACAAACCCCTGCACGGCACGTACCACCGACAGATACAAGAAGTGGCTGATATCGAAAAGTCCTACCGGTGGCTGGAAAAAGCTGGACTGAAAGACAGCACAGAGGCACTGATCGTAGCGGCACAAGAACAGGCCCTGAGCACAAGATTGATAGAGGCCGGGATCTACCACACCAGGCAGGACCCCAGGTGCAGGCTGTGCAAAGATGCCCCTGAGACAATCCAGCACATAACAGCAGGTTGTAAGATGCTAGCAGGCAGAGCGTACATGGAACGCCATAACCAAGTGGCCGGCATAGTGTACAGGAACATCTGTGCCGAGTATGGGCTGGAGGTCCCAAGGTCAAAATGGGACACACCTCCAAAGGTGAGGGAGAATGACCGAGCTAAGATCCTGTGGGACTTCCAGATACAGACCGACAAACAGGTGATGGCTAACCAACCGGACATAGTAGTGGTGGACAAACAACAGAAGAAAGCCGTAGTGGTAGATGTAGCAATCCCAAGTGACAGCAACATCAGAAAGAAGGAACATGAGAAGCTGGAGAAATACCAAGGGCTTAAAGAAGAGCTAGAAAAGATGTGGAAGGTGAAGGCAACAGTGGTCCCCGTGGTAATCGGCACCCTCGGGGCTGTGACCCCCAAACTGGGAGAGTGGCTCCAACAGATCCCAGGAACAACATCAGAGATCTCAGTCCAGAAGAGCGCAGTGCTAGGAACAGCTAAGATACTGCGAAGAACCCTCAAACTCCCAGGCCTCTGGTAGAGGACCCGAGATTGAGGAAGACACACCACCCATAGGGGTGAGACGGGAATTTTTTTAATATATATATATATATATATATATATATATTATATATAATATAAAGTACATGTAGCCAAGGCTGAGGTTTAAACTATCTTTTTATCTTACCCCATGAGTCACAAACAAATCTGTGAGATTTCACTGAAGTTGTATATTAAGTAGAGTAGAAAATGTTGTGCCAGCAGGATTGTGAGAAACCAGAACTGGAAAAGCTTTTTGTTACTGCATCTAAAATTATATTGGCAGTCTCCTCTGCACAGTAATTTCAGTGTATTTGCTGAGAGCTGTGTTCACCCTTGAACCTCCTCCTCTCCCACAGCAAACAGCTTCCCACATACGTAGGTCAAGAGACTCACTGTAAAGGTGCCCTTTGTGTAACTCAGTACTCATAATGACACATTGGTCTTAGAGAAAGTAAACTATATGTTTATGCACCATTGCATCTCTTCTGTATAAGTGTGAATGGTATCTGTGTGTAAAATTGTACACTTGTGTCCTGCAAGTGCATGTGTGCATGTGATGCATTTCTGTGTAGGAAGACACACCGATGCATGTGTTGTGCCTCTAATTGAACAGTGTGTGGGTCTGCATTTGCGTGCTTATATGTGTGTTTGTGTGTGAGCTCATATGTGTTGGCGGAGGTTTCCCTGGAGAAGCCGAGCAACAGAACTGGCTTTGCAGAAAAAAATAAAGACAATAATTTATTCATTGCCATTGCACAAATTTCTCTCTATCTGCAATTCCATCTTCAGCTGTTTTAATGCATCTCTTCCTGCACTCTGTGCATTATTGATTTCTCCAGACATTCTGTCTTTAGATTAGGACATTGAGATTGATATTATAATTTATGATCTAATCAGAGTGCTTTCAGTAGCATCTCCCTCATAGTTTGGAATCAGTTTTATGCCTCTTTCAAGTCTAAAGGTCCACACTTACCAACTTCACTGCATTGTGTATTTTGAAACCCTGAAGCTTATCCTCAATGTAAAAGCGTCTCTTATCGGACAGGGTCCAGCTGGCAATGTCAAACAGATGGCTTAATACCCTCTAGGGTTTCCATTCAGAATAAATTAGTTCAATAAAATACCAAGAGGCCACTTAGAGAGCAGACAATTAAACACCTTGCATAGAATGCAGCCCAGTTGTATTTCAAATGACGGAAAGCTTATACTGACGAATGCAGTCATTAAAAAGACAGCACTCAATACCATTTCAACAATGGACAGTAAACACAGAACCAAACTTGAAGCAGAATGAACTGAAGTTGAGATTTAGAAACCATTGTTTCTAATGTATATCAGGCTGTTTTATAAAGAGTACATGGTTGACATGTGTTTGTCATGAAGGCTTTTGACAACATAGTAAGTGTGCTGTATAAACATCTTAATTCACTACAGCAATCAGACCATCTATGATGGGTTTTAAATTTCTTTGTTCAAATCAAGCAGTTTCCATTTTTAATTCAGATATTTTTGTGATCAGACATATTTATCACTAATGTTGATGACTTTTATAATTAGTGAGGAAAAAAACATTTTCTGGATAAATTTTCAAACAACATATTTGGCTAGGCACTTTAAATGGTCAAATACGGTGGCTGTGCTCATTACAGTGAGACTTGGTGGCATCGCTAGTTCTTACTACTTTGCACCACCAGTAACCAGGGATAACAATGAAACATTTTTAAATGTTTCATGTTTCATTCAACATATTTAAATTGCATTAACTTAATCACCATTGCTTCTGTCACTATAACCAAATGGATAGGGTTCAGCTGTGCACTAGCCTTTCACTCAGGTGTAAGTTACAGGGGGATAATATTACTATTGCTGCCAAGGGCCTGTCTGCTGTTTCTTTTGAGGGCTTCATTCCTTTTTTGTCTTTGTGCCAGAAGGATTTTCTGCCACAGGAAGCCAGAACTGTCACTACCCTCCAAAAACCAAAAAAGGTATTCTTGGAACGATGACCCAACTCCCTCGTGAAAATAAACTTGCCCCTGATCCCGTCACAGGAAGGCGGATGTATGCCCAATGATCTAAGGACTGCCATCTGTCCTCAGGGTTTCTCTGTCATGGTGACAGCAATAACTCATTTTGATCCTTCTCATCATGACCCCACCTTTGGACAAGGGCTTGGTCCTGTGCTGGGCAGAGGGCGTACTCAGCTGGTCGGGGTTGCCAGGCACACCACATGATGGATGAGGGCAAGAAACTCTTAGTCCTGACAGGATCCATTAACTGTGCCTTGGGGAATTGGAAGTGCAGGACTCTTGTCAGAAAATTTAAGCACAGTAAAAATCAATTGGAGTACTGACACCCAAAAAGTGTCTTAAGGCTAAGATGATATTAGCCTACACAAAAAACTGCACAGTGAGTCCTCAGTAGTTTAATCTTAATTATAAGCTGTTTTTGAGTAATGGGGCCAAGTTCTTTCTTCTTGACCAACTAATATATTTTAATTGCCATCATTTCACAGGAACAATAACTATTAACTAGCCTTTTTCACCTACTATCCTCAAAGGGCAATACAAGGTTCTGGTGATAACTAACAAATATGGGGATATAGTACAGTACAGTATTACTTTTATGATGTTAGAAGTCTATGATTCATTCCATCCAATTCCTCCAATCAGCATTTTCTCTTTCCCCCAACTAATATAGTCAAGGAAAAAAAGTAGGAAAGAAGACCCTTAAGTGGCTTGCCTCAGATTTACAGAGACAGGAAAAATCTTATTGACTTCTACTGATGGCTAAGTGTATTGAACTGAAAGGCCATAAAAAATGGAGAGCCAGAGAAACAAAAAGGGAGCAAAGAAAGGATCACAGAGTGAAAAAGGGTAACTTATCTATCTCACAAAAGAAAGCAAACAGATTCTCTAGACTGTGACATTTGAAACAAAAGGCAACTTGTACAGAGTGAACTAAATGGGTAGAACAGGATAGTGGCAACACAGTATCAGTTAGTGCATCTGGAGTAATCCATTACACAGTTTTAATTTGTTTGTCTTAAAGTGAGATTTTGATTTGGATAAGATCTTGAAAAGGCCTTAAGATTAGGTAATAAAGGCACCTTGAAGCCCTTATGACTTAATATTGTGCTTTAGTAGCATACATTCAATTAAAAATTTCTATTAAATTTGCACACTGTAGTGCAGAGCACATCTGGTGCTTAGTAATCCAGACTTGTTCCCCATTCCCATGTTTCATCATCCTATACCATGCTACCGGTCTAGGTCAATCACCATGGGACCCATTCAGCTAATCACCTGTCAAGGACAGAAATCAAGATCAGCACCAATGACCGCATTAATAGACTGGTTTAAATTGGAAGGCCCTTCCAGAGTGCATGTACCAAAGCCCATGAAGAGCCTTGACATCTGCATTTAGCATTATCTTTAAAGTCCAGTATATGTAACCTTCAAGGACACAGGCCAGATGAAATGATATCATATCACTACTCAGCTGATAGTGGTGGAATATATCAAATGTGTGCATTGGATTGCTATAACTCTAGGGACTTGATGATTAATACAAATATGGAAGACACACACACATGCATGCCAATATATACTCACAACCACACACATATATGCACAGCTGGCTGAGGTCAGGGTAGATTGGCTGTCGATACTTAAAGCTCAAAAATGACTTGCTGCTAGCCTGTCTCCCCAGACTCAACAGTGTAGACAAGGAATAAAGGTAAGGTCACTTCACATGCTTGACCTCAGTACACTGTACTGTGACACTGTTTGTCAGTGTATGTCAGCACATGCATAGAGTTAACTCTGTTTGTCAACATTTGTCACCTACTGGTCTGAAATTCTGTCTTACTTTAATCAAGTAAATTAGCCATGGAGTAAGCATGAAGAGGATACATGATAATTGTATGAACTGTATCCAGTCCCTTCAGATTTAATGTTAGTGCATTTGCTGCTTTAGTTGGTGGACAGATAATGTCTCTGGTCGTTATTATAAATCCAAAAATAGACACACAGTATATTAAATGTTGTTCTGTCAGCTAAAGCCATTTGAGACGGTGTAATCCCTCAAAAGGAGACTTAATTGGACTTGCAACACATTAGCGGTTAAGTACCGTATCAATATTTAAGAGTGATATAACATCTCAGTCCAATATTTGCCTAGCATGTTAACAAACTGTTTTCCTATTATTGTCTGCTTGTGTTTGAAAATGCCTTCTTTGGCTAACATTGTGATATGAGGCTCATCATAATGATTTTGATTTTTCTTAATTTTACATGATTCTGCTGGTTTTTAAGATGAGAATAATTTGTTTAAAAAAAAAGACTTATGAGCATATTTTACAACTTAAATAGCCCTTCATTTTCTCCCTCTTCATTATCCTGTGTCCGTTTCAGAGAGGGGAAAGAGAGAATTTCCTCAACAACATCCCTCTGAGGACTTGTGTGAGGAGTTTTGGCTTTCTTTTCTGTCCAAATGATTAATCGTTCACTTTTTTTCACAGAGGGACTCATAACAACATAACACTACCTGTGGACCCAATTACATAAGTGACAAGAGTATCCATGCATCTCTGTGACTTATAGTACAATAAACACAACAACCTTTGTGCTACAGCAGCATAAATGATGTACAAAAATGATCCGCATAGGTTAACTGGCTGGCTGGGGTGTATTTTGGTAATGTTAATGTTTCCTGTTAAGTATGCAGAACAGAGAGAAGCATATATACGCTGTGATTTCAGTCATATTGTCTTTAATACCACAGGCAGTTGCTGGGTAGTCAGTTGCAGAATAAACATATTAAACGTACCACAGACCCAGCTAATCAGCCACGAGCAACTTCATTGCCATTCATAACATGGTCTGTCTCTCCTGTCTTTCACTCCAATGTACAACACACAATGATCACTGGTAGGGGCACTGCACCTGCCCCGATTACATAACTGCTTACTATCATAGATGACTCTTGACAGTAGTAGCAGATGAAACTGCCAGCTTGGTTTTTCACAGCAATTAAACCGAATGCATTATATTATTATTGTTATAATGCAAAAAAAAAACACTTTGGGTTACAGGTACGACACAGCTTCTTGTCTACCCTGCAAGGCAGCATTATTCACACTAATGAATGCTGAAGAGTATGGTGCAAACCGAATTTTGAGGTTACATGTAAGCTGTGCTGCATGCTTCTCTATACAAAACAACATGATTGTGGAAGCAATTCGCCAGCTGTTGCAGCAAGGATCCCAGTTAAAATATAAAAACAAAGCAACACTCACTCATTCAATCCCTGGCAGTGGATGTACTGCACAAACATAACTAGCAGAAAGGAGTAGTAATCAATCAAGTTTGTTTGTCCCCTGGTAGCAGTATAATAAGACATATACTATATACCAATACTGTAGCCAGAGCATCAAGTACATACTCACACCAAAGACAGGGTATGTTTTTTTTAATTAACTTTTACTGCTGTACTTTGATTGATGGCAGTAGGGAGTGACAATGAACACAAGGGGACAGAAAGGGAGATGACATTTTTCAAAATTCCTTGGTTGGATTTGAACCAGGATTTAGTAGTAGTACAGACTTAGTACAGACTTAGACCACTAAGCCCCTGGGAGTCCCCGCATACTACAGTTGTATTTTGCAAAACAAAATACCAAAGCATGTTCATGTTCATTGTGTTGTGTGTATTTTTGACACGTTAGACATTGTTGGCAGCAGTAGGGTTGAACAGGTGTGTTTTGAGGGATGAATGAAGAGACGACATAGATTAATGACAGTGGTTTACGGGAGACTGTTATATTGAAGGCCACTGCTGCCCACTGTGGGTGGGTAGTTGTGTGGACCTTGACATGGTGAACAGCTAAAAATAGCCAAACAGAATAAACAGGCTTCTGCTATGGCGTGTTTTCTCCCCGTTATTGACAGGAACATACTGTACATACGCACACAGGCACACACACATGCATTCACACATTCATGCATATATTTCTATAGCAAACTGCACCATCATGCACTTACAAAGTCTTCAGGCTCCCAGTCGATAGTTTCACTTCAAGGCAGTAATGAACCTACATTAACTTTCATAGAATAATAAATGATACCTTTGAAATTTATGCTATATCCAAACCCTCAAAATATCATGCTGTGGGAGCAGGCAGCAGAAAAATACACTGGGTAAGAAAGCATGAATATATATTTCAAACTTGCCTACCCATGTGTTTTTTTTTCTTTACAAGTATTCAAATTTATTGCAGCTTTCTATTAATAGAAATGTGTTCCACATTGATTGAATGCTTAGTATTGTAATTTAAATAAATTGACTTTTGCTCTGTCCCTCTTAAAGACATTCAAAGTAAATTACATACTTCCACATTTCTTTTTCTCTGTGGTTCTTACGCACACACACACACACACAGTTCAGTTTTGCATGCAAAGCAACATATCTTGGTAGTTTCAAATTCTCTCACCTTTGTACTTTTATCATGTACTACAACACTTTTCAACTCAATCCAGAAGCAGAAGTGTGTTATGTAGACATTATGATGTGAAGCAGGAGCTGTGGGGTGTAAGTGTTGTTTGGATGATGAAGTGGACACATTTTATGACAAATTGGAAAGGGAAGATGCAGCAAGCAGTCATGGCACAGGGATGATGCAGCCAGTGCAGTCAGTAAAATGCAGTTTTTGTGGGAATGATGAAAATTTACTTACAAGAGAAAACCTGGATGCAGCTATTATACCTAACAGTGACAAGCACCTCACTTTTCTCCATTCTTTATAACTTACTTCCTTTTTTCATCCATAGACTATACCTTCTAAAACTTTTGCACAGCAGTCAGTGTCCATTACCACATCACATTATCACTATCAGGCTGTGTAATATATTCTGATAAATACAAATGCCAATGGTTAATTGACCAGACAGCTGATTCAATCATTGTCACAAAGAGCAGACACACCAGCTCACTAGTCTATGTGTCTCCATGGCCCAAACTGTTTCTTCTGCATGATGCTACAATTTGGGTTGCTATGGCAACAGCCCACACAAGCACACATGCCCACATAGTATACAGGAATTGTAAAAAAAACCCTGCACAAAATTATCTCTATAAACAAGTACACAACATCATTTTGTAACCTGCAGTGCATCAATATATTTCTATATGTAAAATTAATAATTACAGATATGAAGCTGGTAGAAGCAGGCCTAGAATTATTCCACCCACATAGAGGGACGCCACCTGCCTTCAATTCCCTGCAAAACACACACATGCAGATGGTGTTAGTATAGAGCTGGAAGCACAATTTTTTTAATTACTCTGCATATTTGTCTAATATACACAGACCTGATTATTTTTTCCCCACACCATTGTTAGTGTACTCTTTGAATAGTTGATTGGATCTCATTATGATAATGATTAATGAAAAGTGACATGGTCAATTGCTCTTAATAATTTCTCTGTGCGCTAAGTAATTAGCAACTGTGGCATCAGCAGTTCTGTTGTCATCAAGAGAATACATCAGTCCATTAGTGGTCAGAGAGATACTTCTGAGTACTGCCAAATTAATAACATCATGACGTCAATGATTTCAGAAAGAATCCCATATGTATACCATACCTTTAGTAAGAGTGATGTGTTATAGTGAAGATAACAGTTAATAGTTAGATAGAAGATAGAAGTTTCACAGAACTCCTACAATCTTCTTGTCATGTTAAATTCCAATATGCATTGCTGAAAAAATTGTGTCAACTATTATTTGGTTTTATTTAATTGCAACAAAGAAACTGTTCTAGTGCATATGTGAGGAAGATATACACATATCCCTAATTTTATCTGCAGAAGCACAACTGTGTTCACAGTCCATGTGTTTGTTTCAGGTCAAGTAGAAACCACAGGCCTTTGTGCTGAAGTCACATTCAAATAAAAAGTCACACCCATATGTAATTGCCATATATGTGCTCTGGGGCTATACAGAATCATTATATTTGTATAGCTGTAGATGTACATGTGACATCTGGACAGTGCCAAAGTCTTTGACCTTCAAACAACACAAAGGCTCTGTTTAGTCAATGCAGTAGTATTGATCACTTGTCACTGGAAGGAAGGAACATGGCAGGGAAATCAATTACACATATGCAGTGTATAATCAAATTCTGGAAAAGTGCTTGGCCAGAGGGAAATGTTCACCTGACACATTAGCACTGTGGGGAAATATCACAGCTGTACAGAACACTATTCATATGACGTGAGAGTGAGGGATAAAGGGATGATAATACATTGGATTGTTGTTGACTTACTGCTGACTTCTCTCTCAAGTGGCCAAGAAAAGGAGTAAGGTCATCTTCTTGTTTGTCTTCTGTGTGTGATCAAATTGAGCTCAAGATCTAAAATGGTTGGTCAGTTGTTACCTTTCTCGTTTGGGCAGTTTTAGGTGCAATGCATGGCAGCACTGCAATTGTGTGTGTGAGTGAGGTGGAATGAATGAAGCAATGTGTTGTGCTTGTGTTTTAAAAAGAGGCTCAGTGAAGTAGGCTGTTATGTTCATATTTCATTTTTAGAGGATATCTTTGCAGTAATTCATGACAAGGTCCAACACGGTCATTTCACTGAAAGTTGCCCTTGGTGAAATGTGCACCTAATATATTTTTTCAGTCACTGACAGGGAATTTCCCTTGATATGATTGTAAAATAAGAGCTGACACATTTGGCTATAGTTGTTCTTGATATATTATAAACTCAGGTAGGATATAATATAAATAGCCTAATAGCTCATATATCAAGTCTCTTTGCGTTTATTCTTCATCATGTTGTAAAACTCCAAGTCAGAGAAATCTCGATAGGCTTAATGGAGGAGCACGCTGCATTTTGTTTTGCATATAATCTATTTTCCAGTTACGTTTAGGCTTTCACCTCTAGGATGTGGTGCAGCCCGTGTGCGCCCCTCTGCTCCTCCTTATGTAGTACTATACCGGGACACTCCGCAGTTCTCTTATGCCGTTCCTTCCCGTTGCCTTTTACGCGCACGACATCTGCAGCTACAGTGATTCGGTGAGCCTGTCTTATCCGCACGCTTCAAGCTTTTGGATGAAGGCAGGAGTCTTTTCTCAATGTCCCATTAGCGAAACAACGCTGGTTCTCTTTCGATTAACATTTTAGAGGAAGGTTTTGAAGCTTTTTTTCCTTTTCTTTTCGACTCGTTTTCAACAAAATGTGGGACACGCGTTCTCTGCGCGGCGTCCGCGGAGTCTCTTCAGTTGCGGCCGCTTGACTAAAGGGAGGTCCCGGCTCGCTTTTCATCCTCTTCTCCCTTAGGAACAAGAAGAGTTTCATGCAAAAGGTGGTCTATCTTGGCAAGGTGAGACTGACTATTTTTCTTCATCTTAACATTACTTTAACAGAGTCGAGATCAGAAATTGTGTATTGCAGATTGTATAGACTGATTTACATTGGACGTGCTGGATCATGAAGGCATCAAAACATCACTGAACACAAAATACGTTGTAGCGTAACAGGTATGAGGCAGTGTGTACGTGTGTTTTTTTTTTTTTTTTAATTTAATGGACTGCGGACCGAACTGATATATAGAGTGTGAATGTGATCCCGCTTTATGCCACATCCCATACACATCTATTTAAATTAATCCATTTATATAGTAACATTGGCATATTTGTAGTCAAATGTAAATTTAACTTATATTCAGGAACAACCACTTATCTCCCTTTTACAAGAATAATGTAGAATTATTGGTAATTTAAAACCAGCTAACAAATAGTTTAAAAAAATCTGATAACTTACTATTTAATTTTTTAGCACTTGTGAACACAAATGTGAAAGTCGTTTCAGACTGCAAAATATAAATTATATACAGTGACTTTTATGTGCATGGATTGTATTGGATGAAAATATTTGTCAGAATATAAGCTATGATTATAAGGAACAACCTGAAACAGATATTTGATAATGATAAGGTAAATAAAACTCCATAAATTGCTGTTACACATGAATCCTCTACCCAAATAGCAATAGCACACGAAGATTTCTTTAATTTATTTGCTGACCTACCACCCATTTTGACTGATGAGATGCATAGAAAGTAGTGCTTCAGAAGGAGTTTATTGCCTGACAACAGCTATAACAGAGCTTGAGTGGAGTGCAAAAGAAAAGCAGCCATATTGGCTGTAAAAACAATTTCACTGAATCTGCCTAACACCTTAGAAATTAGATAAGAGATTATTAACACTGTGCAGCTAATACTAATTTTGACTGGCAATATGAAATCACAGGTGAATGCTTCCTCTTTTGAAGACCTGATTTATTTTTCATTTTTGGAAAAGTAAGATGCGTAATGATGTAATATGTCTCCATTTTGATATGGAAATTGATCTGATTGAATTCACTGATGAATAATGTATCATCAGTCATTCGGTCATTTCACAAACTGTCTCCTTTGTTTTCTCAGTCATGGAGGGACTTGCCTAAAGAGGATCCAACATAATTCAAAATTTTTTAGACTTTTTCTATTTTCCTTTTTGTGTCATCATAACATCTTCCCAGATAAGTCTACTTTTCCATCACCATGGCTGAGAAGCTTGGACCAGCAGGGCTCAAGCCCACCAACATCCGAACCACTCCCTCCCTGGCCCCAGAGCCCATCGACATCATCCGCACCAAAAGCCGTTCCCGCAGAGTTCGCCTTAATGTTGGGGGTCTGAACCATGAAGTCCTGTGGCGGACCCTGGACCGATTACCCAGAACCCGGCTTGGCAAGCTTAGAGACTGCAATACCCATGAGTCCCTAATGGAAGTCTGTGATGACTACACCCTGAATGAAAATGAATACTTCTTTGACCGGCACCCAGGGGCCTTCACTTCCATTCTGAACTTTTACCGCACAGGCAAGTTACACATGATGGAGGAGATGTGTGCTCTTTCGTTTGGCCAGGAGTTAGATTACTGGGGAATTGATGAGATTTACCTGGAGTCATGCTGCCAGGCACGTTACCACCAGAAAAAAGAGCAAATGAATGAAGAGCTGCGGAGGGAAGCAGAGACAATGAGGGAGAGGGAGGGAGAAGGAGAGTTTGATAACACCTGCTGTCCAGACAAAAGAAAGAAGCTGTGGGATCTCCTGGAGAAGCCCAGCTCCTCAGTGGCTGCCAAGGTAGGGAACTGAAACTAGAAGTGTGATTGCACCGCCCCCATTTCACATTTCTTGTTCACACTGAAAGCCGAACATTCTGTCTGGATTATAACACATTACAGGCACACTTACTCCCTCCTGTAAAACAGTAATAATGAGTTCATCAATTCAAATGTGAAACAGCTGTGTACTATACTCTTATTCCGTGTTTTCTTGTTCCCACTGTCCATTTTCCATCCTTGTAAGTAGCAGCACTTCAAAATAAAGAAAGCTGCAGTCTTTGTGTAACAATTTGCATGGATGTAATAGATGAAACAAAGCTAAATAAATAAATAAGAACGGGAAATAGATATATAATCAAATATCATAGTTGGAGTGCGCGATTTATCAGTGATAAATTTGTTGTGGAATCACTGCAGGAGTTAGATGTAGTCTCATTTTAGCTTAGACAAAGTAATTGGTAGGTGTGTTACTATGTCACTGTCACATTTCAGTATGAAACAGCAAATAAATGGATAGAACCCAAATACAGACACACAGGACGAACTGGCAGATGCAGAAAGGAGTTTTTTATAAGACAGGAAAAAGTGCAAGGCTTAAAAGGCTTCAGAGCGCAAGCATCATCGGGCAGATGCCCCGGTGGGTGGATAGCAGGGAATCCGGAGATCATGAGCAGGTCACGTGAAAGCTGAGGACATGAGAAGCAGGAGGGCTCAGCCAGGACCAAAGAGGAAGAAGAGACTGCTCATGGGGTGACCACCAGGGTGAATCCACAAACAGAAACTCCCTCATGGGCAGCAGCTGTAACTGCATGAAAGCTGCTTTGGAGGGTGGGAGTATGATCAGCCTTTCCTTTGGGATCAGGATCCCTTTTCCAGTTAACAGTGTCTTGGCTGGAAAGTGAAGTGAAGACTGACAGTTTTGTTGCAACCTAACTAAAGTGCCGGCAGACGGCCAGTGGTGAAGGTGGAATCCCTCTGGATCATGAGCCAGAAGCCCATGTGCATGGGAGCAGTGGACTGGCGGTTGACCCTGGAAGCCCTTGGAAGGGCAACAGGACACAAGGGATCAGAGCATGATGCAAGACCTCCTGTGGTCAGGGAACCAGAGTAGTGCCTGAACTCCCAGAAGCTGAAACTGGCACATGGCAACTAGGAAGCAGGACAGGCAGATGGATGCTAGGACTTGAAATCATCAATCATGGCTGATGACAGGGATAAATAGCCGGAAGACTGACTCTAAAACTAGTTGCACAATGGTGTTGGAGCCTAACTCAGAAGCAGGCATAATGTTGGCTAATAAACCCATCATGGGGTGGCCAGAGATACAGTCCCAGGAAAAGGCTCAGGGGCTGAAGGGACATTGACTGAAGTAGTCAACTAGGAACAGGCTCCAAAGCTGGGGAGACACTGGCATTGATGGCTGACCCAGGAAGAGGTTCTGGAACAGACTAAGGAGAGAGATGGTATCAGTGTCAACAGTGGACCCAAACACAGATGGAAATGTTCAAGGCACTTGGCAGATGAGGATCTGTTCTTGTTTAGGAAGTTGTGGTCATGCACTGGTTTGCCGGTAGTGATATCTGCTGGGGCAGTGCTTCTTTTTAGGGGCTCCTACCTCTAGATATTTCCTGGAAAGAGTGATGCAGGTTCCCATAACAAACAATTTAATGGAGATCATTGAAGGTAAAGTCGGAGAGGGGAAGGCTGGTTGTCATGGAGAACTGCCCAGATCTAAGAGATTTGCAGGGCAGTTGCTAGCTAGAAGTGAGGCTTGCAGGTGGCTAGCAGGTTTGATGCAGATTGAGAACTATTGCACTCTGTGACATCTGTCAAGAAAGCAAAGGCAGAGTGATGATTAGTGGGCCAGTGAATAGTCAACTGAGAAAAACATTGGAGGAAACTAGCAGGCCAGCTGCAGGAAAAACTGGATGGGAACAGCAAGGCCTGCAAGGTCATGTGGAGTATAGTAATGTTGCCTGGCTACTGAGGAACTCCTCGAAAGTCCATTAGCCATGGCTGAGGGAACAAAAGTTTTGCTATCATGGCCCATGCAGCAATTTCTTTTCTGGGTCTGTATTTGTTTTAGTGACTGCTTCTGAATGTTTCAAGGTGTGCGCTATAACTACACCATTTCGTGTCTGATCTGATGGGTCAGAATGGGCAGATTGCTCTGTCTTGTTTCATTTAAAGCAAATGAAGAAATAAGACCTAAACACAAACTCATGGAACAGACAGACTGGCAGATGCAGTAAGCAGTTTATTAGAATATGGGAGGAAGTACGAGGCTTTACTAAGAGTGTCAGACAGAAAATCCGGATATGGAGTTAGAGTCCAAATAGGGAAACGTAGATAATCCTGACTTGTAGGCAAAATCTAAGGAAAGAGATGAAATCCAGAATCCAAGACGAGCAGAGTTGAAAACAGGAAAGTGAGTCCAACCACAATAAAATTGAACATTTGGGCCACAGTGAGCACATTAGATGATCTAGTAAAGAGCTAGGAGAAAATGGCTGGTATAAATACTAAGCCAATTAAGGAAATGGAAACAGATGAGCTGGTGAGCAAAGTCAGGTGACCAAGAAGAGAAGGCAAGGAAAAACAGACAAGTGACATGTAGAGGCTGGATGAGGAAAGCAAAGTCCAGAAAATACACTTGGGACACTATCATTGGCTTGTGATGCAGCACATCTCTATGAGAAAGTATGTTTTCTTGCAGCTCTGTTATTCACCAATGGATGCACTTCTTTCTGGATCTGCCAGTCATCAAAATAACAGATCTATGAATACATTTATTTCTAGATTTGTTTGCATTATTTATTTTGAGCACAGTTATTCAATTTGATTGGAAACTGAAACTGAAATTGTCAATAGCACTTCGCCTTTAACACGTACAGTGTTAGAAAACTGCTGCATAACATTCAGTTTTCATTCGTACTGGATGAATCAGATGACTGTGTAGTAATGTTAAAGCTGTGCCTGTCTAAATGATGATCTCTTTCAACTCCTCCTCCACCACCTCCTTCCATTGCCATTCTGACTCCTCAGTTAGGTAGGTCAACCTTGATAGAATCCAATCACCGGTAATTTACGTTGGGTCTCCAGTATCCTAATCTCATCATCAGGCAGTGCACGGCAAGGCTGGTCAGGGATTATATTCCATGTCAGACAATCATACACACAGGGTCTTGTGTGTGTGTGTGTGTGTGTGTGTGTGTGTGTGTGTGTGTGTGTGCGTGTGTGAGTGTGACCAAAGTAACATCATCCCCGTTGTGTGGAAAATGCAGTTCCTGGTGCACTAGATAGGTTCAGTGGTGATGTTTCCCTTTGGCTATAACATTGTGGGGAACAGAGGTTCGTGCTAGATTCAATTTCAGACCCCTGGAGCTTTGTGCTAAAATTGTTCAGCTTCAGAAATGGCAAAAACATGGTAATGATACTGTATAAATAACACTCAGATCCTTCTATAGGGACACTATTCTCACTGCTGCTCCTTCCAATTTTATTCCTGCATGAATTGTTTTCCCTGGTGATTTGTGATTGACAAGGATTTCGCTTCATCTTAATAATTGCAGCCTCCATAGGGAAAGTGTGTATCACATGAAGTAGTTATATGGAGGCTGTCAATATCTAATCTAAGGCAAACTCAGGTGACAGCAGTGGGGGAGTTTGATACACTTTTTGATATTTAAATTGATTTACCTTCTCAACATGGTCCCTCATTTTCAAGACACTTCTCTGTATTGCTGACCTGTTCACTATTGTGTTGGGGAAGCCTCCAAAACCTTAAAGGGGAATCCCACACTATTTCAAATTGCAGAAACATTCTTTTAGCACTCTACAACGAAAACTTGGACATGACTCCAGCAGCTCAGCCTTGTTATTGCACAGGCAAAAGTACCTTTGGAAATAGATTGTCAGGACAATACTGTTAGATGGCAGCTCCCAGAGGTCAGGGAAGCCTTTTGATGGGCAATGCATTGTGCAGTGAGAACACTGAAAGCTTCTGAAAGCCCTTGACCAAGGAATTGCCATTACAAGGCTGGTAGCCATTTGCTTTTGTACAAAGTAATGTGAGACCTTTGTCAAATGCAGTCACCAAGACTTCTGGCAAACACATGTTCTTTTTTCACTTTTTTCTTTTTCTCTGACAGTATTAATCCGATATTAGAGCCAAATATGCTACTGTATTGCACCTGTGGTCTGCTCTGCACCAGCAATAACAGTGACACCTGCTTTGGGAGTATGGGCAAGCCCTTGAAATATGAAAAAGATGGAGACCAAACTACAGCTGACATTAGACCAGGACACCAGTTGTAGAAGGCAGCAGTGGGGTGTTTAGAGAGAACAACAAGTGGAGGAAGAGAGTGACGGAGGAAAGCCTGACAGAGAGTGATAGAAGAGATGCTGTCATGTAAATTATGCCACAACATGCTGAGCTGGATCTTTGGAAACCTTTCCAGTGAATAATGAATGAAATGGTCATAATAGAGATGACACTGACTAATACAGTTGCTTCTCTGTGTTACTGTGTAACCTTCTGTTAATCACAGAGTCATGTGAGGAGGAGGAGGAGGAGCAAGGAGTTATTTATGTCCAGTTAAATCTGGTGCTTGACTTGTCACAGGACCACGTGCAGAGGGAAAATTAAGATGTCACAACAAGATCTCACAAGCCCTTGTCTTGTAGACACTATGTGCAACTACAGTAGCTTGCACCTGTTTATAGCCACAGGTAAAAGAGTGTCATGTTACTCAAATATATATTACAAAATCAGCAGCAATGGTTAGAACATCTTATCCTTAATAAAGAGTCAGAGGGATTTATGCTGCCCTTATCCTATCCTTATCATTTATAATTTCACCGTTCTTTTGTTTACAGTGAGTCACTGATGTAGTTTTACAGTAAATCTACTTAACAGAAGCTCAAACAACAAAGCCATATCCAAACTGTGGGGTTGCTGGACTTTGTTAGTACAGTGACTGGCTTATATTTGATAGCATTTCCTATGATGGAAATATAGCTTGAAACTTCTATGTTCTCCCACTGTGTGTTTTATGAGTATGATGGTAAATGTGTAACTGGATGCCTCAGATGTACAGTGGGTACGGAAAGTATTCAGACCCCTTTAAATTTTTCACTCTTTGTGTCATTGCAGCCATTTGCCAAAATCAAAAAAGTTCATTTTATTTCTCATTAATGTACACTCAGCACCCCATCTTGACAGAAAAAAACAGAAATGTAGAAATGTTTGCAAATTTATTAAAAAAGAAAAACTGAAATATCACATGGTCATAAGTATTCAGACCCTGTGCTCAGTATTGAGTAGAAGCATCCTTTTGAGCTAGTACAGCCATGAAGTCTTCTTGGGAATGATGCAACAAGTTTTTCACACCTGGATTTGGGGATCCTCTGCCATTCTTCCTTGCAGATCCTCTCCAGTTCTGTCAGGTTGGATGGTGAACGTTGGTGGACAGCCATTTTCAGGTCTCTCCAGAGATGCTCAATAGGGTTTAGGTCAGGACTCTGGCTGGACCAGTCAAGAACGGTCACAGAGTTGTTCCGAAGCCACTCCTTTGTTATTTTAGCTGTGTGCTTAGGGTCATTGTCCTGTTGAAAGGTGAACCTTCGGCCCAGTCTGAGGTCCTGAGCACTCTGGAAGAGGTTTTCTTCCAGGATATCTCTGTACTTGGCCACATTCATCTTTCCTTCAATTGCAACCAGTCGTCCTGTCCCTGCAGCTGAAAAACACCCCCACAACATGATGCTCCCACCACCATGTTTCACTGTAGGGATTGTATTGGGCAGGTGATGAGCAGTGCCTGGTTTTCTCCACACATACCGCTTAGAATTAACGCCAAAAAGTTCAATCTTGGTCTCATCAGACCAGAGAATCTTATTTCTCATAGTCTGGGAGTCCTTCATGTGTTTTTTGGAAAACTCTATGCAGGCTTTCATGTGTCTTGCACTGAGGAGAGGCTTCCGTCGGGCCACTCTGCCAAAAATCCCCGACTGGTGGAGGGCTGCAGTGATAGTTGACTTTGTGGAACTTTCTCCCATCTCCCTACTGCATCTCTGGAGCTCAGCCACAGTTATCTTTGGGTTCTTCTTTACCTCTCTCACCAAGGCTCTTCTCCCACGATTGCTCAGTTTGGCTGGAAGGCCAGGTCTAGGAAGTGTTCTGGTCGTTCCAAACTTTTTCCATTTGAGGATTATGGAGGCCACTGTGCTCTTAGGAACCTTGAGTGCTGCAGAAATTCTTTTGTATCCTTGGCCAGATCTGTGCCTTGCCACAATTCTGTCTCTGAGCTCCTTGGGCAGTTCCTTCGACCTCATGATTCTCACTTGCTCTGACATGCACTGTGAGCTGTAAGGTCTTATATAGACAGGTGTGTGCCTTTCCTAATCAAGTCCAATCAGTTTAATTAAACACAGCTGGACTCCAATGAAGGAGCAGAACCATCTCAAGGAGGATCAGAAGAAATGGACAGCATGTGAGTTAAATATGAGTGTCACTGCAAAGGGTCTGAATACTTATGACCATGTGATATTTCAGTTTTTCTTTTTTAATAAATTTGCAAAAATTTCTACATTTCTGTTTTTTTCTGTCAAGATGGGGTGCTGAGTGTACATTAATGAGAAATAAAATGAACTTTTTTGATTTTCTCAAATGGCTGCAATGACACAAAGAGTGAAAAATTTAAAGGGGTCTGAATACTTTCCGTACCCACTGTACAGATGATAACCTAAAAGCATGCAATAAGTATTAGGACGTCACCGAACATTACTAAACAACAGGGATTTAGTGACATCTTCAACTTTAACACATAAATGAGGTTCTGATCCTGGTATCTTAAATTATTGCTATTAAATGTCACATTAATGCCTACAGTGCTCTGCTCTAATATCTTTTTTATATATATTTTTTATTTTATTTTTATTCATATGAAAGGGTATGAAGCTTATTTCATTTGCATTCCTAAAAATGTCTACTTTAGAAGAGTACTAAACTGAAATTTTTTTAAAAAACTGAATATTAAAAGAGAAACTAGACCACTCACTCAGACATTCACATATTTAGGTTTTCTTCAGTTTAGAGTCTATTTACTCTGGTTAGCCCTGGAAAATAATGGCCAAAGATTCACAGTATTTTTAAAAGATCAATTTTTTTTAACTTGCCAGACACTAACCTGGGTGTTCTACTCTATATCCCTGCCTCTGTACATTACTCATGTCCAACTCTGTGCTTATCATACACAATTATTCTCTCCTCAATCTAATAAACCCATCTAGCTACTGGGAATGCTAAGCTGTGGGCTTGCTTGGGCACAGACTTGTGATGTTTGGTCCTCCCACGCTTGGAAGCAGTGAAAGTCAGTCTACCACAGACACTGCCGTTGATGATGATGGCACAATATGAGGAACCTGTAGAATTATAGACTACTTAACACATACCTTAAATGTCAGCTTTTGTGAATGTCATAGTCACACACAGTTGATTTTGCATTGTTCAATTTATAGAATCGTGGATATGTGAGACAGCAAAAGTGATATAGCTTTAAGTGTGACAAGAAGAAATTCAATTAGCTCATGCACTGTAACTCTATAGCACTTGAAGCTTCCCGATGTTTTAGCTCATTGCAGACAGCCTCTTACTCTCTATCCACTCATTTCCTTCCAAGCTTTTACAGCAATGAGGAAAGTATTTGGCTTTGTGCGTATATTGATGTGGTTTCTGATAGTGTGAGAGTCAACAATGAAGGGAGGTGGGAATAAGGAAAATGAAGCAGAAGCCTTTAGTCAGCATTAATTCAAATGTTACGTACAGTATGTGCCCTGGGTCAAATTCAAGCAGACGGACCACTGTTTTGGGTTTCATTATCGTCCTTTCATCTCTGTATGATTTGTGGTCAGTCTTTGGAAGGATAAATCAATGAGCATTGGCAGTTTATGGAAGACATGTTTACAGCTTGTTGGGTAAAAGGATTTTAGTTACTTTAGGCTTATTTCATAAAAAGCCCGGTCAGTGGATGCTTGACTCCAGTGTTATGAAACCTAATTTTGTTTTGTTTTGTTTCTGTCTTCAATTATAATTTATAAGTTTATTTCATTGTTTTTCAAGTCAGATATTTCTCTCAGTCTGAAGCTTCTATGCAAGAGGCGAACTGACTCCAAACCTTGAAGGAGTCAAGGAGGAGAAGATATTATTGTACTACCTTATCTTATTTGGCCTTTAGGAAGTTGTCCTGATGTATTACAGGGATGGAGATTGTCGTTTAGGTTCAGCACACCTTCTCCACTCTTACAGTCTTCTAGTTACATAAGCCTTCCACCAGGTCTCTAATCAGCGCAGCCTAGCATTTAGGCACCAGCACCTAAATCCTCTTTACCCTGCAATCGTAATCAGATAAGAGAGAACCTCCTAGATTATAGGTGGCATGAGTTCTTGTAGTGCTTGCATGGGTAGAGGCAGCTACATTTATCACCTGGGTGTTCCAGGACATACTTTAACCCAGAGTCACTGGCCACCTCTGTCTTTCTTTCCTGTGTATAAGTCACCTAAAACATAAGGAGACACTTGGTTCGATAATATGGTTCAGATGACAAATGGTCATTATAAGATACTCATTAGTTGGTCCTTCTCCAGCTAATCATGAGTTCTCTCATATGGACAACAGCACACATGTTGAAAGGAGTGGATAGAAGATTTTTTATTCTCCACAGTTTTGTTAGTGCTGTTTGAGTTCATAGTTATGTTACTAAGCAGCAAATATCAACTTTCATAACAATCACATTGCACATTTACTAGGAAAATATTGGCAAAGGTTCATATGTTGGTATTGCATGAATGTGAAATGTTAGAATGAAATTATGCTCATAGCTTAAGGTTTAGCTTGGAATCTGTTTATATTCAATAAGTGTACACTGTCGGTGCAGTGGATTTCTGCTGACAGTATTGATCAAACACTGCATTTACAAACATAGACATGTATGTGGCAAATAATATATAATAAATCAGAAAGCTATTTTTGATTTTAAATATCAAAATGTGCTTGTATTAGATTATCTCAGACTCATAAGAGGCTGACTCGATCTCATTTAGTTTTTAGAGCAGAGGAATCCCTGGGTCATATTTAAAATGAACAGGAGGTTAGGACACTACAGTCCTGTATTGATCTAGCTAAAGTGGTCTGTCTAAGAGTTTCTCCTGCACGGATGAAAGGGAACATTTAAGGTGAGGCACGGGAAGTTGTTGCGAGACAAAGCAAGACAAAATTTCATACTGCTGACCTTTAAATTGGACAAACAGTCACATTAGATAGATAGATGGATGGATGGATAGATAGATAGATGGATAGATAGATAGATGGATAGATGGATAGATAGATAGATAGATAGATAGATAGATGGATGGATAGATAGATAGATAGATGGATGGATGGATAGATGGATAGATAGATAGATAGATAGATAGATAGATAGATAGATAGATAGATAGATAGATAGATAGATAGATAGATAGATAGAGAAAACATTGAAAATATCCCAGTAAAGTTTTTACACATTGCTTAGATGGAAAACCGTTTTATTAGTTACACCTGTCATGTCTGTTCAGCCTGCAAAAAGTCCAAACTGAAAAAAACAAACAACAAAAAAAAATATTGTTGAATGTCTTCTCAAAGTGAGACATTCTGTAAATTCTAATCAAGTTTGTGATGGACTCTGGACAAGTGGTAGCGCTGGGTGGGATTGCTTCCGTAAGTGACATTCATGGGGCTAATGGGGCCCCAAGTGAGTCATCATTCCAACAAAAGATCTCTATTATATGCTTGAGTGATCTCCCTTCACACAACACACACTATCTACTCATAACCAGTCTTCCATATCCCTGAACATACATAAAATAATATACACATTTTGCCCTTGGTAGGTACAGCAGGCGTGCCCATACACACACATATACACACATCTCTTTATTTGAAAAGAGCAGCAAATACTGCTGAGACAGCTTTCTGTGGATGCAACATTAACGTCAGTGCCATGCTGCTGTCTCCCTCATTCTCTTTTGTCACCTCTTTTTCAATATTCTTCACTTCCTGTCCTATTCCACCCCACAAATTGTTCATAGCTTCCCTTTACTTTTTGTCTCCTTTCCACCTTTCTCTCTATATTTCCTTAGGAGGTGAATTGTGATCTTGCTCACCATTCCATCTTGGAAGCAGTGACATGAGAGTGCATTGGTATTTATTGTGGTGTTTTTATATTTGGCTGTATATCAATCACATTTTTGATTTAGCACCAGTGGTTAGAGGACTAATCCCTATGGTATCTTTACTTCTAATATGCTACTGCTGCACAAAGGTGCTCTGTACATTTTCAGTCAATCTGTTCTCATACCCAGGGTGTCATATAATAACATTTTTTCAAAGCTTCTAGCCTCTCATGGGTACACAACTGGTCCACTTTTGTGTCTGCATCAGATGCACATTTAACTCTAATGTCAACTTACCCATGACAGTATTAGATGTTCAACCAGCCATGCCATCTAAAGACCCCACTGTAAATCTGTCTGTGGAAATACTGGTTGTTTTATCTCATGTTGCAGTGCCAAGAAATAATGCAAAATTTTGCCCAAGTCAGGTATTCAGTAGGATGACTCAGAAACATTTCCCACCTGGAAATCTAATATTCAAAGTTTTATTTTAAAAGTATTTCAAATTAATTAATCTTAATTAACAAACATGGGAATCTGGTAATTTAATTATACAGTGGATTTCTGTGCTTAAATTGTGTGTTTTATATTAGTTTTGGATACCAGAACAGATACAATAATACATAACATTAACAGCATTAGGTTGAGCAGTCTCCAGTCTCCACATTTTAAGTAGGATAAATTTTTACATTAATATGATGAATAGTGTTTTCCTCTCCTCATTACCTGCTTTTTAAAAAAACATAATGACGACTGAAATTAATAAAGATACTATCTGGCTGCATTCCTTATAAAGAAATATTCTCTGTGTGGTCATTTATAGCTTTTAAAAAAGGTATTATTAGTATTTTTCAAATTGTGTCAGCCAGGGGTATTTAAAATGATGAGCATAGCTGTGTAACAGCCAAACACAACTGTGGCATTATTTCCACAACAGATATTAAATATTATTCAGAAAGTTCTTCCCCAACACTGTTGCAGGAGTTTCCATAAATGTGTTGCCCTTGTACGTTGCTTTAATTTCAACCTTCAGTCCAGTTAATCCCAAACCAGATTGATGGGGCTTAAGTCTGGAAACTGCGCTGTTGTGCCAGCCCTCTTCCTGTCAGTGTCCTCCAGTTTCCAAGTGCCTTTTGATGGTGTAGAAAACTGGACTCACTGTAGGGTGCTTTACTTTCAACCTTCAGACCAGTTCATCACAAACCAGATTGATGGGGTTTAAGTCTGGAGACTGTGCTGTTGCGGCTTTGGGTCTGCCAACCCTCTTCCTGTCAATGCCCTCCTGTTTCCAAGTGCATTTTGATGGTGTAGGAAACTGGACTCACTGACATATTGGTTTTCTTTGCACTTTCTCGAAAAAAAGACCTACACTTTTAGGGGTTATGATGGTCTGTGTGCCTTCCTTTGGTAGTTGTCTTTTTCTCGCCGTTATGAGAGCAATGTACTACTTGCTGCAGAACAGTACTGTCCAAACATTGTTTAGGAGGTTGTAGTAATGCAGTCTGTTCCAACACTGTTTTTTTACAGACAGAGGGTTATCAACAACCTAACTTTAATAACCTAAACTTTTTTTTCCACCTCTGTCAATTTATTAAAATTTACCTACAATTTAAGGTTATTCACTGGAGTTAAACTGTTTAAATTTCAATGAAAAACTGGAAAATTGGGGTGGTAGTGTAAGTCAATGAACAGGCAAGAATTAACAAACACTGTTGGTACTGTATGTGATTAATGTCTATAATTACACCAGTGCACTACATGTATTTCTGCAGTGGATAAATAAATAATAAATTATCTAATTGATATAAAAAATGTGCTTTGCCTCTGTGGGTCAGCTATGAGGCCTCCCTGTTTAGAACATAAACATAAATGCGTTTTAGCTATTTTTGTTCTTTAATCTATCTACACTGGATTTGACATAAATAACTCTCGAGATTATAATAATATAGTGATAACAGGAACAGCAGCCATTTTTGAAGCAGTTGTCAAATCTCCTGATAAAATAAAAGTTACCAGTTAGAAACCTTAGCTACAGTTTAATGTTAAAGTAAAGTAAGCAAGAGTAACTGTTAAAATAATTAAGTATTTTTCTAGTGTAATTTTTTCCCCTAATTTAAAGGATATTTAAAGATTTAATTTCTCAGGTAGGAAAAGGGACATGTAACCTCTACACTAAATAAAAGGTACTTTCTGTCATATCAAATGCAGGATATTTATACAGTAATATTAGCCAGTGTTTATTAAAAATCAATAAACATAATTTAATACATTCACAGCATTTCCCAGTCCTCCTATTGAATATCTTATTTGGGCAGAAAATCTGCATCATTCCTTGGCTCCAGTTTCAATGTGTCCAGTATTGCCACAGATAGGTTTACACTGAAGTCAATAGACAGCCGGTGCCGCTGCCCAGGGCGTTTAATACTGCCACGGGTAGGGTAACATTGCAGTCAATTGATAACCCTGTGTGGCAGATGCAGACACAAAAGGGTACCATGTGCATACCAATGACATGCCAGCAGCTTAAATAAAATGTCAAAAATTTGGCATCTTCTGAATGACAGTGACTGTGTTGCTATAAAAAAAAAACCCAGTGGCTTTGCATACAGTAAACACACAAACTATATGTACAACTTAAAAAATGATTGTTGGAGAAAAAAACTAATACATATTGAGATTTCACACAAACACGATGGGATATCCTAGTTCTGGCAGTGCTCTCTAAAGAAACACCCTCTAAGAAAAGAAAAGAACATGTAATCAACTCCATTTTAGTTGTTTCCTCGGAAATGCTGTGTTTGTGTAGTTTCCATGGCGACCGTGGTGTGCCATAGTGACTTATCGACACCCTGGGAACAATGCATGTCTATACAGGCTGTTTAAGAGGCAGAGGAGCTGGTACCTCAGCCCCACGTTCAAACCCAAACACAAATGTAAGGGAAACATATGGGCTCTACGTTATCGGCACTGTCTCACTGACTCCAGCTTGTCTTCAGTGTGCACGGATTTTCTCTGGAGTGATTTTCTTTTATGCTCAGCATAATTGCAATAATCTGGCAAGTTGGGTTTGAGTTTATGTGAAAGTAAGAAGGGTGTCTCTGTCTTTCTTATTGCTCAGATCTGCAGTCCAACCAGAGGGTTTCCAGAGTATCAGGAGTATAACATGGACTTTGGTATGATAGGAGAGCTTAATTACAGACCTCTGCTCTATGGATCCTCTGAGGACATGTAAGAGAGAATAGAGCAGATCAGTAAGGGGTTGAAAATTCTTAAAGACACTTGTTAGCAACTGTCTTGTGGATGTGTGATGAAACAGCAGCCATTCTGATTGGGCAAATGCACTTCTTTACATTTCCTTCTCATCACCACCACCTCCTCCTCACTCCTCCCCCTAGTATTTAGCATTTCATGGATTTTTCTTATTTTATCTCTTCAGTTGGACCACCTTCTTTTTCATGTGCCCTCTTCATCTTCTTTCTCACTTTGGTGTTGTGTCATTATGCTGTTGGCGTCACTGTGGGTTGTGCTCCCAGCTGTTTGCTGTCACCCTACACCCGAGGAAGTGACAGAAGAAATTATTATACATTCTGCTCTTTGTTGTGTGTGTGCAGACCTCCCACATTGTCTGCTAAGCCGCACTAATTCCTCATTGCAGACCACAGAAACTTTATCTTGCCTCAAATGCTTTAATGCTCATTAAATTTTGGTTCTCTGACAGCTAAAAAAACAATCCAAAAAGTTCATCTTAAATAATTTATTATTTTTTTTAGTCCAAACATAATATTTAATCTTTTTTTCTTATTTATTCACCTATTTTTGCATGAATTCTGCCAGTGTTGTTTGCCAGTGAAATAACTTGAGGGCAAAGTCGGCCTCTTGTTTTGTCACTACTTTGTGTCAAACTGAAATGTTGGCCAGAAGATGAATTATAATAAACACAAATGTGCCCCTGATTTTTTTTAGCTAACCCTGCCAATGTGTCAAACTTAATTGATGTTAGTATTGACAAAATAAGATGGATCTCAACACAAATCTTATATTCATTAAAATAAGTGAAAATGTTGAATAATAGTATCATACTGTTTTAACAAATACTAAGAGAAGAAACCATTTTACAAAAAGATTGATTTAATCACTGATTTTAGAGCAGATTCTCAGGATAGCTGATTTGGGTGCTGTCGGGCCATTTGATAGTGTCATTATAAAGTTGGAAGAAGTATTTCCTGTACCTACCGGTATCAACAGATATAGGTATTTAGGAGACTTGTAGTGATTGTAGTAATTATTATACAAGCAAATCAGGTGATGTGGTATATAGAGTGAGGAAGTTGGGTTAGAAAACACTGCACGTTCCCACAGGACAGTGATGTTTGATTCCAGTGTGAAATGTGTTTTTATCAGTGAGCATTGTAACCCAGACAACTGCTAAACCTGACTACATAGTTTTAGTGGTTAAATCTAACCACATAGTTTTTGTGCACAAATCAGGCATGTTTAATGTTTATCAATGTAACCATGACAACAAAAGATTATGGCGTGATAATGAGCTACTGTACTATACCTCATAGTAGCTAGAATAGGGATCTCCTGAGTCATAACTATGGTTCAATGACAAGTGATAACAAGCTGCTGAATCATGTGATAACATCCAAAGTGTGTCTACCCAGCGTTTACTAAAAGCTTTCTGTAACCCACACAGCTTTAATCCCCACAACAATGACAAATCATGAACAGCTTTAGGTATTTGATTCATCACACTCTTCCTGTGTCATCAGTTTCCATCCAGTTATTCATGACATCAAGCTAAATCAGTCAAACACGTCATTAGATGCGCCCTCAACCAGAACTGTCCATCTGTGTGTGTAGTCAGGCAAACCATGCAGCTGTTTAGTTTCATGGGGTAATTGTAATCAGATTACTGCCATTTAAGCAAGGGACAGAGTGACCTAAGGGCACACAGGGACACACACTCAGACCATGTGAACCGTGTCACTGTCAGAGGGCCAAGTACTGGGCCAAAGTATAAGTGTCTGATACACCTGAATAGTCACACTGACTTATGGTGTTGTCAGATGGGATAAGATTTATTTTGATAACATTTACTTTAAGGGAAATTCAGGTAGTCTTGTAATTAAGTCAGTAGAGAGAGGAGTCAGTAGTCAAGTGTCATCTGCCATTGTCTAAGGTGTTGTAGAGCCTGATGGCAGTGGGGCTATATCATTTAGTACTGCGGTAGTGCAATGAGGTGAGTCGTCCACTGCAGCTACTTCTCTGTCCATCAGGATGTTGTGAAGGGGATGGTCAGTGTATTCCAGGATGGAATTGGTAGGATGTCTCCTTGGTGTTGGCTACAGTGTGTGGAAAGGCTCACGTATCTGATTTCACAGAATAGCACTGTGCAGTCTAATCTATGTGAGTGTAAATTCTGGCCTACACTTAGACTTACCAACAGTGGCCACTGTTTAAGGAACTAGCCCAACTAAAGATTTTAAAGTATACTTGTTCTGCAGTAAATCCCCCTTAAGTAGTGTGACAGTATCTAAATGCCACCCGAGCACTCCTAGTTTTGCCTCCTGTTCTAACACAATGAATAAGGTGCCTGAAAGCAAATAACAATACTAATGTTGATGGATGTATTGTATGGACTGTTGATACAACGTAAAGTAGCACTGGCCTTTGTCACATTTCCAGTGTTGCTAGACTTGCTTTTTTGAGTGGTTGCTTTCCTTCACAATACAGAAAATTAACAATCATGCAAATACAATTTGAAAATCTAGATTTTCTCTTTGGTTAGTTTCAGCTGGTTAGTCTCAAGGAACTATGGATGAAGATTAGAAGGTCTCATTATTTAAACATATAGCTTAATTTTGAATGAGTAAGCCTAATGTGGATTATGATGCAAAGCATTAAATCGTACAACTGATCTGCTTTTAGATACGTAGATCATATTTTCTATCATTACTTCAATATGGTTTTATTCCTTTAATTACAAAATTCACACTGTGAAAGTTTAGAAAGTGACACATCCGCAGGGTAAACTTTTGTCTCTGTGTGCTTCTGTATGTTATCTTATGAGACATTCATTTCATTTTAAGTATCCTCAAGGGTACAGACACCAATACTGAGGAATATTCAAACAAGATATGTTGGATTCATTTCCATTCTACAGGTAACAATTTCATTCAACTAAATAACCTGAAGAAGTGCACAGAAAGGTATTTATCAAAAGAATAACATCTGATATCTGTGAGTTTTCCAGATTTCCAGGTATATAGTGTGCAGCTGATGGATCTACACAGAGTTTAAGGAATGTGTCTGGAGAAACAGCACACACTTTGGCAGTGGAAAGCTGTGACAGAGGAATGCTGTTTATGTTTAATAGTTTAAAAGATTAATAAATATTAATTTAAAAATGTTTATCATTTCAGCATGTTTAAAAGGTGAGCCGATTTAATCACAGCAGTGTAATTTGTCTTACTGAACACAAAAATTCCACAAATTACTCTTTCCTAATTGAAAGCCAAAGTCTGTCCTCTTGCAGGGATTAACGCTAGTGTAGTGATGCATAAATCCAAGTCCCTGTCTGTCTGACCGACATGCATACAACCTGATGTGCTGCTACACTAATCTCCTCTGATGACACTAGGACATAAATTAACAGCTTTGTTACATAGTGTCAGCTGCAATGTCCCATCTGCCTGTCATCGCCACAATCACGTGCTCATGATTATTGTGAATCAATTAGCATTGCTGGCGTATAACAGATTAAAGATAAACAAGGCCAAAAAGCTGGTTCATTAAAATGGTTTTCTGTTTGGCTTGTCTAATAGAAGACCAAGCAGGGGCTTAATGGGGGAGGGTGGCATTACTGAGGGACACTGGATTGCCAGGGTTCACAGTCTAATCTGGAGCTTCTCTGTCTCCAAGATAAATAACAATGAGGCGAGGGGTGCAGGAACAGGTAGAAATACTAGGTATGGCGCATAAAGAAGTTGTTTAGCTTAAATTAATATAATACAATGAGCCAGATGATTATATGTAATGTGAATATTTTCACTATAATGAAAAACCAGCGTAGTGTCCTCCATCTCTTTGTAATGTCTTTCAGCTCATGCTGTGGCCTGCAGTGCTATTGTTTTGGTTCATTCCCACTGCTCTCTTTATCATTTGAGGATGTTGATACATGCATAGCCATTTATAATTGAATAGTTAAGTGTGATTATGTGCGTGTGTTTACAAGCATATGTGGCCACATATGCTTTCAGGCAGGATACCCTGCATGCCTGCACAAACACTGAATAAGAGTCTCCCTATTAGTCCTCATGGGGTCTTGTACTGACAATGCAGTATACACAGCTTGCAGACCACATTAGGATGTGCCATATGCATGTGTGCAAAGCACCTGTGTATGCATCCATTTACACACCATTATACTGAATGGACAGCACCATGCAATTCAAGTGACATGGAGGAGTCATAACATTAAATGTCAAACAAATTCCCCTTCAGGTCTTTTGTCCTTTAAATTAGACACAAGTTCCAGAGGAGCTAATGTTTTGCTGAGATTTTTTTTCAGTCAATCTGAATTTCATGATAATGACATCTTCAGTCTTATCAGCAGATATCAGCTCTGTGCTCTGACAAAGGTCTCATTCATATGCACTAGTTAACTGTCATTCTAAGGAGGCATTAGTAGGAGATGTACTTTGGTATGAAACATTGATAGTTTCCTTGAATTGTTACAAACTGCTTACAGACAGAAACAGGGAGTTTTTAGATTGACTAAAAAATGAAACAACAGAAATACCACAGAGAGAGAGAGAGAGTAGCCACAGTGTGTCAGAGTAACACACTGAATTTGAAGTGATAAAAACCTATTATGAAGAATTGCAGTAGGCAGCTTCACAGGAATGACACTTTGGTTATGGTTGTTACTCCTTGACCATAACAGGGTGGTGGCTCCTATTCACAAAATTTTATTGATAGCTTAGAAGCGCATTCCTTTCCTCCTCCTTGTAACTGCACACAGCCTCAGTGTTTGTTGCTGGGCCACATATAAGAAACTCACTACAGTGGTGGAATCAATAGCTCTTAAATAATTTCCTAATTCTTTTAATATGATGTTTCCTTCGATCCAAGACTTTCATCAATATTTCTGTCAAATTAAATAATGTTGTTTGGTGATGTTAGGTGGAGACTCCCTCTCTTTCCTTGGCCTCTGCAAATTGAGGTAAATTTTTAATGACCACATGTGTTCAGCCTGCACCTTGAAGTGTACCATTACATGAGAAGCACATGTGCTGCTCTTTAGAAGAAAACCTTCACTCTCATGGCCTTGTGGCTTCTCTTATTTTAAGCTCCATAGCTGAGGTTGTAACTCATAACTCTGTATATTTACATATGAGATATATATTTGCATTGAGCTGAGTAGGCAGGTTGTCAGACACTCAGTTTGTCTTCAGGTAGTATGTGACAGTGGCCCACCAAACAAAATTATTTTCTCTATGCAAAATGTAAAAAAAATAGCAAACTGTGAAAGTGAATTCAATTTAAAAATATTTTATTATTAATTTGTCACATCAATGTGTAATGAATATTTTGGATTTTTGAAATGAATATTTTGGACTTTTTAAATTTTCAATGGAATATTAGGTAGAAAAATAGAAAAGAACAAATTTGACAATGGAGTACTTTTTTTTTTTTGTGCTGATTATGCTGATCCATCTTCATTCCTGCTTTCAAAGATCTCATTCAGTCTCCGGACTGTCATGGCCACTCTATGATCAGGTATTTAAGAGAGACAGGTTACTGACATGAGGAGGTGCACTACAGCCAGTTGTTGAGAGGAAATCATATTCATACCCTTTCACTCACTATAGCTCTGTGTTTTTCAGGCAGCTCACTTAAATTGTACAAAGTCACTCTCTGGATTTAAATAAGTAAATACACACAGAGAAGAATATGTTTCTGCTGGCTACAGCTCTCTGGACCATAACTGATGCAGTGAGTAATTTCTCATTTTTTAAATAACAGTGTCAGAAGACATATCCCATAGGTCATGGAAAAGATGCTATTTTGTTTCAGAAAGGTCAAATTACTGCCCTGTGTCAAGACAATAAACAAAAGTCCAGTACATTATTAAAATCTGGGCGAATAGTCGTAAACCTTCAGCTTCTTGGAAGCAATGTCTTTGGATAAAATCTTGAATCTTTTCCAAGTGCACAATGTGACAAGAACTCACAGGAAACAGCTGTGGGACCTCAAAAAAAAAAAAGACATTTCTTACGCTAATCAAAAAAAGGCTTCTGTTTGCTAGAGACGATAGCGATTTTGAGCAATAGTAAAAGATCATGTGTCTGATGAGGGCAGCTTTACCCTGTTCCAGAGTGAGGGGCACTTCAGAGTAAGAGGTGAAGTGGATGAAGCAATGCATTCATAAGGTCTCGTGCTTATTGTACTAGGTGATGAACTAAATATCCTGGACAACCAGGTTGTCTCATCAGTGGATTTTTTTCTTCCCAGGTGACATGGCAGCATTGTGCATAAACACGTTTAAAAACTCATCTTTCATTGAATGCACATTTCCTTCTGAGAACAGTAAACTGAATGGATCAGTTTGCAACTAAATAGCATGGATGTGATTGGCATTAACATACAGGACAATGAACGTGAACAGCAAATGCTTTGTTCAGTATGGACAACAACTTTAACACCATTGCACTAAAACAAAGTTCCCTCTCGATGTTTAACTACTCGGCCTGTGATGGATGGATGGGAGGAGATTCTACTGACAAAATGTGTTTTAGTGCTCAGGACAGCTTGTTCAAAAATAAATTAATAAATGCTTAATTACGGGAAGACATGAATGTGAACTAGTAATTTCCTGGACCGTTCAGTTCAGTTCAGTTCAACATTCTGTATTGTGAAGTATGAATGTGAAATACTTCATTTTAATGTATGAGCTAGCTCTTATCAAGTGCGAACTTGCACAGCACTGTGGCAGAAGCATATTCCAGGACAACAATGCCAAGATTCATCGGGCTCGAATGGTGAAAGTGTGGTTCTGGGAGCACGACGAATTGTTTTCATAAATGAAATTGTCCACGACAGACTGCTGACCTTAACTGGAAGTCATTGGGATATGCTAAAGAAGACTTTATGAAGTGGTCCGGCTCACCCCATCACCAATACAAGATCTCAGCCAAAGTTTAATGCAGCTCTGGACACACATAAATCTCGTGATATTGCATAAGGTTGTCAAAATAGTGCCACGGTGGTTCAAACGGTGTGCCGTAATCAAAGCCAAAGACGATGCAGTGAAATAGTATGCAACTTTTTTTTTTGGCCAGGAAGTGTATGATCCACTTTGTGTCATCCATTTATCTATTACCCACAACACTTATCCTGTAGAGGGTCGTTGGGGGCTGGAGTCAATCCCGGCTGACAATGGGCAAGAGGCGGGGTACACCTTGGACAGATCCCCAGTCTATGAAAGAGCTGACGCACAGACAGACAAGCACATTCACACCTATGGGAATCTCAATCAGCTCAATCAGAGGGTCTGGGAGCCCTCTTTTTTTGCACACTAATCCTTTACCTCTGAGTGATCGCTGGATGACAAGACCATAGGCCCATGCAGTAAGAATGCAAGTCATTACACCACCTAATCTGACAACACTCCCTAAGACAACTTAGGGATATTAGCAAGTGAGCTAAGCGTGTGCTGGTACTAATCTGGCATAAACACAGAGTGGGCTATTTAAAGTTCAGTTTCCACCGTGACAAGTCAAATTTAGCACAGCTACAGAAGTGTATGGGTATCACTTTATCATCCTGATATGCCATGCAAGAGGCAGAGATGGAGAAGAAGGAGTCAGAGATTGGAAGACTATGTGAAACTCCGGCTATAGTACAGCACAAGGAAAATACTGCATATCTCTGGAGATACAAGAATGACTGTGAAGGACTTTCATAGTGATGGATGGGAACTGGTGTTTATGTTTCTGGGTAAAGCAGAGTTTTTCAGAAATGAGAGAATACGAAGCTTGTCTGAGGTTAAAGTCAAAGCAGCTTCAAAGGAGACAACGGGAGTGCTTGCCTCAGATAGTGGGGTGTTTAAACACAACACACTCCCACACAACTGCTTCCAAGAAACTGCACAATGCAGTTAAAGTGATGTTTACTTTATTTCAAAATACACTCACAGGCTATGGGGCGTAAGTGTGTTAGTTTGTATATGTGTGTGAATGTGTTGTAGACATTTCTCTAAGCCATTTCACTACTCACAGTGCTACTGATTACCATTTAATCAAGACTACTGCAGTTTTCATTTGACTTTAATATAACTATGTTTATATACTCATGGGGAGTAACTGAGGGAGGACCATATTAGTACATGGGATATGGGGAAAAATGATAAATCATAGGGTAGAAAACAACATGAGGCTGTAAGATATAAAGGAGGAAAGACATGGAGGGAAAAATCAGAGTTCATCAGGAAGTGAAAAAAAATGAGAGGAAGAAATGGGGGAGGGGTTGATAGAGGGCATGGGGACTAATGTGTCCTTCATGGGATGAGGATGGGACAGAAATGGCTCAGCATGGAGCTAAATTGACTCTATTACAGGAGAGTGAATAGGAAGGCTACAGTGACATCACCCACCTGTGCTAGACAGGCAGTTACAACTCTTTGAGGGAAGGAAGGGAGCTGCCTATCTGCAGATTTACTGCTGCTTTACATTTTACACACAATAGTGGAGGAAAACATGTAAGATGTGTTCCTCCATGCTTGTGAGCAGGGGTTAAATTGGACTAGAATGCACCAGAGCTGAGCTCTGTTCAGCTTACTTACTTGACATCCAAAAGGCACCCTGCTGGAGCTCAGCTCCATCTCCTTCAGCACCACAACTTATGGCAGGAAACACTAGCTTTCAGACACTGTCTCAAACAAAGCAATCAAATGTTAAATGCAGCTCATTTTCTCTGACTTGAAATCACTGTGGCTATCAAGCAGCAAAAGGACTGAACACCGTTCACAATTTAAATATGTGGTCACTGCAGCTGCATATGATCTAACTGTAGCATTATTAACCTAAATGCTTTTCTGCACAGCAAACAGGTCAGCATCACACTATCTATATTGAACTAAAGAGGCTTTGTTCAAAATGAGCATCACTATTGCTGTCATTTTTATTTTCAGCAAAAAATAGTTTCCTCTGGAGAAGCGCTTTTTTTTCTGCCTTGGTGACCAGGGAGTTTTCATTGTTGCTGCTTAAATGACATAATATCTGCGCCTTTACTGCAAACATGGAATCTAATCACAGAAGAAAATAAAAGACAATAGAATCGTAAGCCTGATAATGACAGTTTATTATACTCACCCTGTAACTTACTGTAGATACTGAGAATGCCTCAGTGCAAAAATATGTCTATTTTTTGCTTGGAGAGGAAGTACAGTTTTGTGAACCATAAATTCAAAGCAGAATTAGTAAAATTACAGAATTAGTAATGTATTTTGTATAGACCTGTGTTTCATTATGTATCTTTTGGTTTGGGGGCTTCAGAGTGTTTTGAGAAGGAGAACATTTTCCTTCAAAATTAATTTTCCATAATTCAGTTCCTTAATCCTTATCATGTTTTATGGAATGCTTGCTGGTGAAACTAGAACATATTTTAGGGTAGAGCCAAATGACATTTTGTTTAGAGAACTGCTTTATTTGCTTGCCTCTGCATAGTTGCTCAGAAAACAATCTTCAATCTTCAACTCAGCTAATTGATTTTGATCTAAATCTGGGTATTTTGTGATGTACAGTAGTGCACTAAAACAGCAGTTTGTACATCCACTGAGTCTGAATAAATGTGCCATAAAAAACTGAAAAATATCCTCTAATAGCTGTGGCTAATTTATTGAAACATATTAATAACAATATTGACATATTATTATAACATTAAAACATGCAGCATAGCAGTGTAGTTAATCATGGTTCAAAAGTAAATCCTTATGTCAGTGACTAAGTCAGCCCTGTCAAAATACAATATTCCATTAGCAATGTGTAAGAGAAGATTTGTAGAACTGTAACTGTTTTGTCAGTAGGACAATGGAGCACTTACATTTGCAGTAATTGTTGGAAACAGTTTTATTTCCTATAATACATAAATCCAAGACAGAACAATTAAGTAATGCTGTAGAAAGGAAAACAGAACATTAGCACAGCCTTGTTTGTTATTGCAGAAGTACAGTAGTGTTTCAACAAGTATATGCACTGTGGGAACAAAATATCCAACAAATATTTATGGCAGCAAAACAAAATCAGAGTACACAAAATTACAGTGCTACATCAAAGAACTGAGTCACAGACCATCATGCTGCTCCTGTCTATTTGGCCACAGATTTTCATCCATCTCATCCACCTCACACCTGATATTCTCCCTGGCAATGAAGCGTGGGAAGACTCGTCTGGTGTGCCATTTCCATTTCCTGCATGCGTCTGCTGTGATGTTGTCATATGCAGTTTTCATGGCATCGAGCAATGTCCTTTGCTTTAATGGTCTAAGATCATATGGTTTCAAACTCCATACAGGAAGAAAAGCCCCAGTTGGTGGTTGATCCCACATAAAAATCTTTGGTTAATGTCAGACATAAATTCAAGTTTCACCTGACAACCAGTTCATCAGTTTTGCAGAATTTGACTTATATAGAGCCTTTTCTGAATATACCCTTTCAACTTTTCGCATTTTATTGCATTGTGAATTTATTTAGAAGAAAATACATTTTAAAACATTAATTAACACTGCAACAAAATATAAAAGTGAATAGCTTCTGAAACAACTGCATCAATGCATGTGTAATGCATAACAATTCAGGACTTGACAACTGCATGAACATGCAATGATGTGAAGAGTGAAATAATTCTTAAATGTTTAGGATGGTAAGACTAACCTAAACTAACCTCTTTTAATTAAAAGGGCATACGCAATTGTTCACAAACTGTTTAACAACTGCAATTAATCATTCACTGAAGTCTATTAAACCATTACTATTTATAGGAAAACATTGAAAAATGCTGTTATGTTGTGCAAAAGAAATCGTAGGGAGCGTGAACATTATTTTAAAAGCTACAACTGCCATTAGAAAATTGAGCCAAAAACATGGAGAAACACTATAATATTGCAAAACTGACTTTGAATGATGTGTTCTTACAAGAAAGGTTGCTTTGTGTACGATTCTTGGGTCACACTGTTGCCTTTTCACACCTATTCTCTCTTGACCAAGCCACCATATATAATTAGTGAGTATTTCTGAATGTTGTCTGTGTCTCCAAAAAAACAAATCTGTTTCTTTAGAGTAAACTAAAAGCACTGTGGCAAAATACAAAATGCAATTAAAATTCTGAGCTAAATCCTACCTGCCAGTCTGGATCAACAGCAACACACTGGGATCCATAGCGGCTCTGCTCCAGTATCAGATTGCTCATGCACTGGCTTAAGAGAAGGTCATGCTACCACAAGAATGGGGATCACATGCCACTGTGTCATGTTGCTTTGTGTATTTGTTCTCTAATACACTATTTGTTTATGGTCATTACCTGGACCTCATTACTGATACAGTGACAGACTGTTTTGTTATAATTAATCTCTTGTGTCCTCACCTCATAACTGTATCGATATATTTTATGTGATAATGTTCACTGTACAGGGAATCAATTTTTTTTTTTTTGTTTTTAATTTTGCCATTCATTTTTGCTACTTTATGCTCCACAGAGCGTTGACTCATACCAATGGGAGCTTCCTCTGTGTCCAGAACCTTCAGCATTATTTATAGAGGCAGAAAAGACAAAAAGGAAAATGTAACCAAGACAACAGTGGACACATCCTCACTTCACACTAGAACAGGCTGAATGGAAAAGAAAGCATACAATTATGTCGCTTTGCTTACCGTGATACGGCTGCCTGAATATAGACAAAAGATGCACAGGCTGGTCAATACATCCAAACACGGGCGACTATAGAACACAGTACACAGCATCTAAACACCTTTCAGACAATAACATCTTGTTAGACAATGATACTGGCATTAGTCTTGTGTTTAAAGTTTTTGCCAAACTTAACAGTGGCAACAGTTAATGTAGTGTTGCCACTGGTTTAACCTGCAACTTCTTTTGTCCAGAAAAATGAATCCTGAATTATCTGCAGCCTTTGCATTAGAAGAAGCAACAGTCAGGTAATGAACGATGAACAAGAGCAGAAAAATATCGTGTGCACCAGTGAGAGACTGATTAGAGGAGGTTAGAGGAGTAATTATGCAGCTGCATGGTGTAGTTAATAAAATGGAGCACTTGGCAGATCAGCTGTGTTAGACACATAGAGCACAAGATGGAGGCGCCTTGCCACAGCCCTTGCCAGGACCACGGGAATTGTGCAGCTGTGTTCTTTTGGCCAATGGCCCAGGCCTTGGTTTGTGTCCACAGCCTCTCCTCTAGTTTCCCAATCAATCCCTGCCACTTGTCTTAAACCAGAGCACCAACTGTCTTTTCTTACTCGGATTGATTTTCATTTGTTTTGTTTTTTAAAGTTCCTTTGCTGCACAAAGCAAGGGGAAAACAAAAGAGGGAGACCCTGTCATGGTTAACACAGCAAAACTATGTTGTCTACTCGCCTCACCTCTCTGACCATTTGTATTATTGATTGCTTTAATTGCACAGCTACTGATTTTATTCAGCTAGTCTTGATCCACAAGTTACAGTCATAGCTCATAGGTCTCCTTTGCACAAAAGGCCTGGCCATTCTTGACAGCAGAAGGCAATCATCCTCTGTATATCATATTTCAAATTTCATCTACAGTGAAATAGTCTCTTCAATCTCTTGTTCCTGCATGACATAATACATCTAAGTAGATCCTAATTCTCATGTGTGTGTCATCTTTTGTATTAAAAAAAGCAACACCAGTGGACAATGATATGGGTTTGTGTTTGTATGGTGAATAGTAGTTATTGCATTATAACAATACAGATACATTGTGTTCTTTACAATGCACTTAACACCTGTAGTACCCCTGTACTGATTTGATCTGGTGCCCCTTTACTTTCATTAGAAGGGTAATTATCAAACAGAGCCCAAAGACACAGAACTACAGCACATTTAATAAAGTACAATAGCTGTGTTATCACACTCTATTAATTAGACACATCCTGACTCAGCACTTGTTATGGCTATGATGTTCATTAAGTCTTGTGCAAGATCATAAACTTCTCATGCCTGCATTGCTGAGCCTTCCTGTTTTCATGTGAAAAAATATCCCTGCGTCTTTTCATTTGCTAATAACAGAGTGACCCTGCTGCAAAAGTGATTCCTGTGGCCCCTATCATCACAGAGCGGCACTCCATCACCACAATTAAAACTATGTTTCAAATCGCCAGGTCTCCTGCTGCAGAGGAGGTGAAATGAAAGGCACTGAATGTTTAAAAGTGCTCTTGGGAAAGCGGACATTGGGGCAGAAATGTAGGAAGGGAGCTTGTGCAGGTATTATGTGTACTTCCATTTATGCTATTAAAGAAGTTTCCAACTTTGTAGTTTTAGACAAAGAGGGTAAAGGGTTATATTTCTTGAGTGAAAAAATGGCTAATGAAAGGATAATAGAAAAAAGAACAAAGAATAACTCTCAGACTTTAGAAAGTGAGGGAGGGAATAAAGGAGAAAGAGTGGCAGTGAAAGGCAAAGGAAAGTACAGAAGTCTTTTGATGTGGAGTTGGTTCAGCTCTGGCAAGGCCAGCTTTGTTGCTCAGGTGCACTTTGCCCAGATCCTGAATCAGGCTGACTCAGACGGCCTTTGGAGTTCTCTGAGCATTATTTCTTTATTAAAGCACTACCTCTTAGAAACCATGACTTTGAGGCTGATTTCCAGTTTGACCTGTCTCTATGTGTCAGTCCTGTGATAGAATAGTGATCTGTCCAGGGTGTACCCCACCTCTTGTCCACTGTCAACTGGGATTGGCTCTACAAACTGTGAATTGAACTGAAGGTTATAGAGAATGGATGGATAGATGGTTAATATTATTTCAGAATATTATTCCATCATTGTATTTATATTCTGCATTACTTCTCTATATAGTTCAGTGTCAGTGCCATTCTCATGCAGGATTTAAATGACCTACTGCATTAGGGACTTAGCTGAAATGATGCATTGTTGAAATTTAGTAGTGCCTTCATTTTATTGAGATCAGCCTCTTATTTACAATTCAGCCTATACACCTGTTAAGTTGCTGCTAATTAAACATTTCCTACTGCTGCCAGTTCATAAAACAGTGGAAAATGCAATGTATTTGCCAGTGTCTTATTGTCTTAAAAACAAAACGTAGCATTTTCTTAAATATACAAATTTTTTTTACACGTGGAAGTAAAAAATAAAGAATTGAAAAGAATAGAAATAATAATATCAAGAAAAGATGAAGTGATGCATGTGACAGGCTGCACACTTTCAACTTACCAGCAAGGGAATCCTTTTACTTTGTCCAGTTGCTGTGGGGTTAACCGTGGTTAGACCTTTTTGGTCTAAATTTATCCAGCTGAAGGTTAGGTGTATTCTGAGGTGGAAACAGACAAGGCTGTCCCTGGGGGCACTCTGTCCCAGGCTTTCTTTTTATGCCTCGATAGCAGGAATGACTTTTATGCGTTCTACCTGTCCTAGGAGTGTGGCAGACTCCCCCTCATCCTACTGGAATCCCGCCCACACAACAGCAAGCCGACAATGCCGTCGGCAAAGCTGCATCTATAACAGAATGTGCACGGAAAAGAGGCAGGGAGGAAGAGGGGATGATGTACAGAGAAATGAATAGCATGGACCATAACCTGCAACTCTTATAAGCAAGACAAAAGAAAGAAGGAATGAAGAGAAAACAAAAGAGCTAAGTGGTTAAAGAGATATGAGGAGAAAGAAAGAAAAGGCAGCAAGGAAGAAATGAGTTGATAGAATACAGTAGAGACAGCTGAGTCATTTGGATTCAGTCTGAATAACAAGATATTGTTATTCATGTGGAGCATGCTGCTCCAAACTGCCGCGGGCCATGTGCAAAAGCTGAATGACTGTTAAAAAAAAAAAAAGCGAATGACAAGCTAATGGACTTCTGTGGGCGTGTAAGGAAGCACTCTGAGGGAAGCTATGTGGATGTGGACACTGTTTACTTTGGTGACATTTGTCACATCATTGAAGTTGATTTTCTTGTTACAAAATTAGAGACAGAAAGAGTAAAAGGAGCTTTGTTTTCCTTCTGTAGTCTACCTAAGTATTAACCTGTTTTCACTGATGTTGGCTGTTTGAAAGGCAGCATTTTTTAGATTATTCTCTTGTGTTTACTGCACAAAGAACAATAACTCTCTATTACATCAAACGATCATAGCTGGGGAACATGCTCACACAGTAACACATACAGACTTGACACAGAAATCTGCACTGATATACCCCACACCCTCAGTATGCTCCACAGAGAATCATAGCATTTAAGCAGATCATATAAGACTCCCTGTGCACCAATACACAGGATCCCTATTGCCTTTGATCATTGTCTTGTATTTGTCTTGCATGCACACATGTGTATGCCCCGTCACCTCATCTTAAGCCATTATATCCCATTTAATCTGAAGTCCTCCAGGAACAGAAGAAGCCATGAATTATCCATGAATTAATAATATACTATAACTCCACCATATATACAGCTTCTGCTTCTCTTCATGCTATCAGCCCATGTAATATATCACTCCATACATATTGAGTGCACCATTCTCATGTTTTAACCAAATGAGATGGTATTGTATCCTCCTTTGCAAGTCCCTCAATGCTGCATGTTAAATCTCAAGTTTGTATAAGTGAATTTGTCTTTTGAACTCCGCTTACTCACTATATTAGAGTACAAAACCACACCGCTCAGGCCTGCACATCCTTGTGTTTCCCTTCAAACCATGTGTGTGTGAATGTAGAACAGAGAAGTTTAACAGAGAATCTTACCCGAATTACTGACTGCATTTGTTTGACATGTCACTAGCTAAGTGTACCAAATATAACCAGACACTGGGTTTTGATGTGAAGCCAAACAGCTGCATATAAAATGTGAGGAGGAGAGATGGAAGATTTGTTATTCTTTGTGAAGTGTGAATCATAGCTTTCCCTTTATCTCCTCTGAGTTCCTAGCTGTACCACATACAGGTAGAAGAGGGTCGTGCTAAACATCAGACTGTGAGGATACAATCATTCACATAATACACAATATTCTGTAGCCTATTGTATATTCAAAGTTAATGTGAGTAAGTTACTTGGAGATTGCTGGTCACTTATTATATAATCCTCAATGATATTGAATTACTTACATTAGTAGGCTAATTATGCAACAGCAAGAGTGTATAGCCTACTGTACTTTCCAGATTGTTAGTCATACTGGACTGTTAGATGCACATAGCCAAAAGCGGGTTGTTGAAAGGAAATAAACACATATAAGTTGCTTTGGAATATAAGACGCAGTTCCAGCAGCTCCCTGTTCAACACTTTGCAAATTTTCCTCCAGTGTAGGCCATTGAGGTTTCATACTATTTTTTCATAGGATTTAGAGAAGATTCATCTTTGTACGAGTCTGTAACAAATTTTTCCAAACTTTCTTTCTGCCACTCAGTTGCTGTTTTCATCTGCACATTTTATAATCTGCAGTAAATTAAGCAGTATAGCTCTTTCTATTTGGTGCCATTTGGTTTGTGTGCTTATTTACAATTAGAGTTTAGTTTTAGTTTTATGAAATGAAATTTTTCTGTGGTATTATTTTCAGTTGTGTCAAAACAGAAAGTACAAGCCACACCACATCATGGATGACTGGCAGAAGCACTGAGAAAAAGCAATCAGACATTGAATGTTACTTACTAATATGTTAATGACCTTTGTTGCTGATAGGCTCTGTAAATGTGTAGTCATATGGCTTTAAGTGAGATGTGGCTTGAACTGATTTGAGCATAAATCAGATATTATGGTAGATTACATTGGTTTGTTTTTTTAAGTATAAAAAAAACATTTATGTTTTGACTCTTGCCCCCAAAGGCAGAATTTCAAAGCAGTCTTTACTTTGGTGTGGATATTTTGTTTGTTTCATGCTGAAGGGCGTAACATTATTAATGCTGAGATTTTCTGTGTATCTCCTGAGACCTCTCACAACACAGAGAGTTGTAATGAAATGGAGTTGAAGCTGCCACTGAAGCTGTAATAGTTTCATGTCACAGGCCTCGCTGGAAAAGCCAGGTGCGTGTGACAAGTGATTTAATCTTTACAATTAACAATTTCCTTGTGTTTGGGGAGCAAATGCAGTCACTGGTGAAGGATGGAAATTGCAGGAAGGAATTGACAATGACTTCATAAAAATTCTGTCACATGTGATGCAGTTGTCTAATCCATTACAAGCTCATCTAGCAAAGGGTCATGCAGATTCTTAGTAGGATCCTATAGGTGATACAGAGGAAGGGTGGGGAAATCATTAGATATGAGGGATGTTCGGTCTTATATTTTGCTCCTCACAGGAACCATTATTCTGTTTCATTTGTCACATGAGGCGTGCAGGACAGCTCTGTGATTAATGGGGGCTTTATGTGGGTATGCACATCTCCTTCTTTTCTCCCTTATTTCCAAGCTGTCATTTCATCTGTCTTGTCTGCCCCATTTTCATGCCTCCTCATTTCATTTCTCTCTGCTTGTTCTGTTTGACAGAAACAGCAGATCATTTGGTGAATGATGTGTCTTTCCCAGGTTTTGGATGACATGAAATGAGCATAATGCTAAAGAAGAATTTTGATTGATAGGTATCAGTAGTGAATGTGGGCAGATGACTGTCAGTCACCTTGAAGAGGATAGATAGATAGATAGATAGATAGATAGATAGATAGATAGATAGATAGATAGATAGATAGATAGATAGATAGATAGATAGATCAAAACCCTTCAACCTTTGACTTTGCTGTTGTGTAGCAGACCCTTGTATGGAGAAATAACTTTGAATGCCTTTTATGTTTCGGAGTATGGATGACAGTAATTAGCCACCCTGTTGTGATTGGGGTGACATTAGCTTCAGTCTAATTTAATGTGAGCTGATTATATGCCACAGTGACACACCTGAAGGGTTTCATTGCCAGATAAAAGGGTGTCAGCAGAATTTGTGGGATCTGCCCATAGCATGCTTCTAATGAAAGCCTTGATGGACTTTTTATGACAGCTGCCCTTCAGCAGTTTCTAAGGTCTACCACTATTAGCAATGAATGAAAGGTGGGGGGATTTAATAAGTTTCAATGTAGAGCCTCATATAACAAACACAATTTCCCCCAAACCTTCATACCATTAAATTGCTGGCTGTTAAAGGAGGTAACATCCTCTGTGTGGTTGTTTCTAAATGCTGGCAGTTAAATATGTGTGATGTGTGTTTGGCAATCTTAGTTCCAGTCAAGAGGCCCTGCTGTGATCTCCTATTACTACTGAATCTTGTAATTTTCTGCACATGAAAACTGTCATTAACCTGAGGAGCTGAAAGGTTCTCTGTTGATGATTGCTGTGTGGTACCTGTTGTACTGCATCATAGGGTTTTACAGAATCACATGCAGAGGTAAAGAGAAAGATAGACAAAAAAAAAAGAATAAATAGAGGGTTCAGGTGTGTTTATTTAAAGTCATGAGCCAAAGCAGAAAAAGAGAATTCACATACTTAAACTGCTAACACTGAAGAAGGCATAGCTGAATCATGATGTGTGACCGTTTGATCTAAATAATAATAATAATAATAAAGAATCTTCTTCTTTATTTGGACATGTGAACTCTCTGTATCTTGTGCTCGGGTGTATAATATTTAAATAAACATGTGCCATTATACAAAATTGTTACATTATAGACAGATCTATCATACATACAAAGACACAGACTGCAAACATAATGTGCAAGTGCATAGTGAGGCTCATCCCTGTCCCAGCAGCGTGTCTCAGGAAATATTGACTTTATTACTGCACCACGGATGGCTCCACCCACTGATAACTGTCAGCTGCATCAGCCACTGGTGTCTAGCACATCTAACTTCATTATCAAGGCGATTAGCACAATAGGACGATGCTTATCAGCATGGACGGTCACTGAAAAATAATGTGCGTGTTAAGATCCACAGGAAAAATTATTTTTGCAGCTGTGAAGGACTTAATGACTCTCCTCTTTTTCAGATGCAAGGTTATTTTTATGTGTGTGTGTGGACTTGTCACAGATCTGTAGGTGTGGCATTATGTGAAAGGAGCTTCTAACTGAAGGAAGAGTTTGTCTGTGTCCTATGAGGAAATCCAATTCAGGAAGTTAGAGAAACAAGCCATCATCACAGCACTGCATCCATGTCCGCAGCAGTTTGCTGATGCAGTCTAGTAGCCAGAACCAGTGGCAGTTGTGATTTATCCACATTTTGCCATGCGAAAATGATTCATAGCTCTACTTTATCCAAACCCATGCAGCGTGCATGGAGTCTGGCACACTCCCTGTAACTGCCTGCATTCATAAATCATGTTCTGAATATGCATCGATTTACTTTTATGGTAGAAGTTCACGTTGTTTATACATCATACATTTATTGTAGCATCCTCTACTGGGAAGCTTCACCACATGTTGGCAGTGATGTTGATTTTTTTTTTTTTTTTTTCCCCCTTTTTTTTGTACCGGTATATATTTATTTTTTCTGAAACATATAAAGGCATGGCAAACAGGCAATTCAGTGAGTGGTTTACACATTCAAAAAAACATGAACAATATTCAATACAATCATGATTCAAATTAATAAATAAAGCATTGTTAAAATGCAATAAAGTGCAGTAATAATTTGTCATGAATGCATTAAAGGAAAGGAGCAGCAGAGAAACTGATTTGTCTTCTCAGAGTTTTCAGTTTTGATTTGACACTGTTTTGACCTTGGGTAAAGTTCATCATATTTGATAAAGAAGTTGGTTTCATCTGTGAGCAGCACAGTAGCTAAAAGCAGCTTCACCCTGTTGCTTCCTAAAGATCTAATCCCACCTTTTTTGCAGTCTGTCAAGATGGTCCACAGTATCAAAGGCCATGCAGAGGTTAAGTAGCAGCGAAACTAACATATTATCTGAGTTTGTATTGAAACAAAAGTCATTTAACACCTCAGTCAGTGTGGTGTCAGTGTTGTGGTATTCTATGAAGCCAGAATGAACTCAGTCCAAAATTTGTTCAGCTGAATCCAAAGAGCTGTCTGTTTTCCAATAAAAGGGAAGTTAGAGATTTGCTCTGTAATTATTTAATATTAAAGAATCCAGCCTGTATTTCTGTTGCAGTTTTCAGTGATTTCGGGAAATGCCTGACAGGAGAGAGCCATTGACAATTTTTAGCAAATCAGTTTCTAAGCAACTGAAAGCATTTTTGAAAAAGTTTGCAGGGTGTCCAGAGATCGTTACTATTCAGAGATCTTTAATTATTCCTGTTGTGGCAGCGGCAGTAGTCTGGTTGCATTGTTTGAAATAGAGAAAATTATTAAAGTTAAAATGATTTTAAATGTCAAGACAGTTGGTCTTTTGGTTTTGTATGAGAAGATAATGCCATGTTAGAATGTGCAACATATGAGAATGTGCATTAGCATCAGGTTATATGCAGTGGTTGGCCACAATGCATTTGCGGACATTAATTATACACTCTGGTATCCCCATGAGGAAGCTGCTAATTGTTAGATATTAGAGCCTCCCTAAAGTATGTTCTGGGAAATTGAACTACTAAAAAGCTCTTAGAGATCATTGCTATAGCAGAGGAAAGCTTTCTGACCACACATGCCCTCTTCTCTCACCCATATGTACTGTAGTGTGTTTGTCAGTCAAAAAGCTAATTACACTGGAAGAGCTACATTGAGATGAGGGACGTTACATTTGAAGAAATTCATTTACATTTCTGCAAATATGACGTCACAGAATAAATGTATGACTTGTTAGTTTCATTATTGAACGATCAATGAACAAATACATTAGAAAGGCAATAAACAGTAACTGCCAGAAGTTGCTATGGTACAAAGATGGTCAAAATTTCATATTCATTGTATTGCTATAGGAAAAAAAATTAAAAACTTATTTACCAATTTATTCTGTTCCATTATTAGCTGAAGATGTATTTCCCATCATTACTGTGAAAATAAATAAATAAAACCAAACAAATAGAGGTATTTTCCAGTTTTGCTAAATGCTATCCGTATTGCACCTTGTTATTTCTGTGCTGCTATTTAATGCACCGCCAAACTCTTCATCTGTGAATTAAGTGACACTTTCAGCAGCACTGTTTTAGTGATGCTTTGAAGAGTTTATAGAGAAAAAAAGTCATGATGTACTTTTTGCGCGAGCCCAAGACACAGACTCAACAGTTGAGGGTGAAGGCACTGAAGCATGCAGTCTCCAAGTTCATCATGTCATTTGTGTGTTCTGTCAAAGTGCCCTCCTGAAAAAGACTGAAAAAGATGGTGGCTTTTGGCCGCCAGCCTACCTCTCACCTTCCTCTCTCTTTACTGACAGAGTCCACATAAAGCAACACCCAACATATGCATAACACATGACAAAGTAACCTGAACACATAAAGTATTGCCACACTTGCTTTTTTTTGGGATAAAAGCATTCAAATATATACATATTACATATATAGTATAATGCACTCATGTCTATGCAGGAAAAGGAAAAACAAAATTAGTATGTAGACTCACTGAGAAACTCACCATCACCGTTTCTGAGATATGACATATCACTTGGCACTGCATTGCCTTTTCCACCTTCACTTCAGACAATGGTGCAGGATATCCATTATTTATAAGATCATTACCCATGTATAGAGAGATGCTCGCTTTGATTTCTCTCTGTACATGTGTATGTGTGAAGAGAGTTGGGTCAGTGCAATGCGACGCAGTCAGAGTTACTGTACAACCTCTATGAATTAGTGTTGCGTGTGTATTAAGCCTTTGACTAAGGTTAATTTAGTTCAATGGAACTGAGACATGTAGTGTGTACTATAAATGTGTATTCGTGGGCGGTGGCAGTGATTGTTCTTTCACTGTAAAAAAAAAAGTTCTCAAAGAAATCAGGGGCTATCGAGAAAGTGCCTGTGTCTGACAGGTGACAGGGTGCAGTATAAAAATGCAGGGCTACATTACATAAATGATAAATTTGCACAAGGAGCACAAAACACAGCGGTACTTGTGATGGAAAAATTGGCATTTCAAAAAGTAAAACTTTGCAAAGCTGAATCATTTTCATAAGGGCCACTCTGACCTAAATTGTGTTTTTGATTGTTTCTGAAGTCATTTATGATTGACAAGTAACCTTTGAAGTGTGTAATTTGGTGCTCTCACATATTTTAACACACAATAAAGGGTCCTCTGTGGTTTACCAGCAGGCATTTTGTCCATTAAAAGTTCTGTCTACTTCCTTCTGTGGCACAACATTTCAAATGAGACTGCCTCCAATTTTAGAAGCCAAACACCATCAAGGGGACTGAGTTCAGGTGTCCCTTGAACCTCACCAGAGACAGCTATGCTTTGTCAGTACATGGCAATGCGCTTCTTGGCACCAAGTTTGATATCCTACCACTTCTTCTAGATTTGCAGAATGCTTCAGCTCAGTGAGCTGGAAGTGCCGGTCCTTCAGTGACATTCTGGCACGTAATAAACCTTCTCTTATGACAAGTAAAGCATGATCTATGAACTATGAACTATAACAAGCGAAGAAGTATGACCTCTGCAATAACCTCCACTGTTTCACACTCAGCAATCCTCACTAATTGATGTTGTGTTACAAACAGCTGAATGAGAGAGTCGATATGGATAGTTTAATAAATCAAAACATAAATAGGTGTAAAAATTGAGGTTTGTTTGAGGCCGATTGTAAAAACAGATAGAAAGATAGTATATTGCTATAACAGAAGCAGAGAAACAATCTTCTTGTGTCCCAGAGGCAGATGTCATTTGTGCAATATGTGATTTATGCTGGAGCGAAAGGAGAAGGAGTGAGAGAAGAATCATAATGACCTCTTATATGTACAACAATGCTTGAGTTTCCTCTTAAACTTGGGACTTTTTCTAATTGTCATACTGACTTTTTCTTCACATGCTTTGGAGCTCAAAATTCAAACTGTTGTTAAATCCTGGCGTCACTGTCATGCCTCAGCAGGCAGCACCACACACATTATGTCTGAAGATAAAGATGTGGCCTGTATGCTTTATTCTCACAGCCCTCTAAGCCTAAAATCCAATTCAATTAAAGAACAATTGCAGCTCTAATTGCATTCTAAATGCTATTGCATCACTGGCTTGTTGGCGGAGTCACTACGACATTTTGGTGTGTTTTCCGGAAAGCTGCCCACAACAAGAAGGGATTGTACCGGACGTTTTGAGTGGATAGAGGAAGACCCACTCGGATTGAATTACTCTGCCATTACTGACCACTTAACAGTGGAGACTTTGGCTTTGCCCCCACACAGTAGCATCTAGATTATGAAAGTCTAGATGGTAGGCACTCTATTTCATCCACTTCCCGGAGACAGACGTAGACAGAAATTAAGAAATACACTTCAAGCCGCCAAAGTCTACTGTTGGGACTTGAAACTCTCTAATGCAGCATAAAAGTCAGAACTGCAGGAAACATTGCACAGGAAATTGTTGAGGTTTGATCTGTATTCAGACTTAATTGCCCTTGAAGAAGGTTTTTAGGAAGCATTACAGCTTTGGCTTGTGGTTGATTAATGGTTGCCAAATCAGTGAAGTATGTCAAGAGCCTGTGCAGAGAAATGAATAACATGGTAGTTTTGGTTTTCATGGTAACCACCCTGCCCACAACGGCAACAGACTCTTCTCTGCTCTGCAAACTTATGACTTGTGCTACTGAATGACCAAACAATCTACCCTTTCTCATCAGCAAAAATTATCTACACATTAGTGTTTTTGGTATAATTTGGCAGATTACATGTTGCGATGTCCTGCTCATTCCCCAGATTAGCGCCTTTCTGCTTACATGACATTGCAGCATAGGTCAAATCTTTGAGAAGAACTGAGGTCACCGGACAAATAACGAAGTCATTCAGGGCTGTCCACTGATAAGACTTGTTACCATGGAAACAAAATGTAATGACCCCTGAGTTGTGAAGAGCTAAATCCTAAATGTCAATGTTTAATGACTGTGATTGAGATAAGATTAAATCTTTCTGTGCTATATTGTTAAAGAGACAAGGCTCTATATTTGACACAACCCAGTAATCAATGAAATGCTATTGTGGAGGGCAGAAAGGGTTAAACTTGACAAATGGTCAATTTGGATTTGAAATGTACTTCTTTTTTAAAAAGGAAAGACTTTTAGGAGATTGTTTGAGAAATGAGCTATATTTCAACTAATGAGAACATATTTTTTAATGAAAAGTATTGGTTAAAATGCTGTTGATTATGAGGCATCTTTGTGGCTAGAAATACAAAAAATAAGAAATATGGAACATATCCAACCTGGATATCTAAAACAAACACCTTTTAAAGAAAACATGTCCACTTTTTAATATGACCTCATTTTAGAGACACACTATCCGGTTTTTGACCACAGCTAGCTTTGCAGAGCTTTTTTCATTTATGCTGCTGTCATTGTCAAAGCAAGTTTTACATAGTCATTTCTGAATTTGCTTTCAGCCTCCTCATCCCATCAGGATGTTATCATGTGGGATCAGGGACCATACCATAGGTTCAGTGAGTGGTCATGCCACAGACTTTTGTTGCACCTACTGAACCTACTAATAGTTGTAGGGCCCTACTGAGCAGTACTAATAACTCGTAATAACTAGCTGTTAAATGGCATGGCAATATCTGATCTGTCTGGCTACTTACTTGTCCTCTAAAGTGATTCATTCATTAATTAGCTGCAGCAGAGCACTCTCGAGGCAGAGCTTGTTAGTTATGCAAGACTGTATTCTGACTAGGTCAGCACTGCAGACCTTTTGGCTTGCTGCTCAGATGATTGTTTGCTCCCTGTTTGGTATAGTACAGTGTTACATTCAGGTTAGCATGGAGACACACCTGTTGTACTGGTTACATAAGTGCTAGTTTTGGAAAATGAATATTTGATTGAGGTCCTTAATGCAGAGTGCACGTTAAAATGAGGAGGCGGTCAGTAGGCGGAGAGAAGCGAGCTGCATCTCTGTCCAGGGCCCGGCAATATGCCAACATAGAGGAGAGCTTTTACTGTACCCACTCTTTTACTCTTCTCGCTATTCTGTAACGTTCTTTTCCACTTCTCGCTTCCTCTCCTCTCCTCTACTCTCCTCTCCTTCATTTCTTGGCCTCCATCTTTCCTTGCACTTTAGCTGTCAGTTGTCCTTGCCTTTAGAGATGCCTTTATTGCTGATTTGTGTCTTTGTTACCTGCTCTCAAATTCCAGTGTAGTCAACACAAGTCAGAGACAATTCCACTGTTTTCCAAAACACAGAAAAAACTAGAGTTACTTCCCTGGACAGGGTGTGAAATCTCTGTGGTGGGATGTGTGTATGGGTATGACTGTATATGGCTGCACATGTTTAACTACATGTCAATCATAGCTCAGTAAGGCAGGAGGTCTGTCACATGTGGGATTATGATTATGTATGACCTGTAGGTCATAGCCTTGCCTGGTAACAGCAAAGGGAAGTCAACGTAAAGCTTTATCCTGTAATTATCTTAAGATGTTATGCAATGGACAGTGAGGGTCAGGGCCACATTCAGCTGTAGAATAGTGTCACCTGCTCCGGACAAATTGCTATGCACTCTCAGAAACCCTACTACAGCTTCAGTGATTAAAGCTGAGCTGCATTTTCTTAGACATATTACTGGAAAAAATGATCTAATTCAAAGGCTGATTAAGAAAATCTGATTGATTTCTCCAATATTTTTGTATCATTTCAAATACAATATGTTTGAGTTTTTGACTGTTGATCACAGTGAAGGTTTCACTTTCAGACGTATGTATTTTAATATATATTTATTTCATTAAATTCCTTTTGGAGTCAATCTTAAATTACTAGTATGTATGCATTTATATTCTAATATGCATCAGTCTAATTTAAAGTGTGCCCATGCATTTGTACTTGTATTATTCTATTTTCTTTCTTCCATGATTACATGTAGTGATTGGTGTAAAATTGAATATATTAAGAGAAATGACATGTGCATGTTGACTGTAAGGTGTGCTGTAATGTGACTGCAGGTGGTGGAATGAATCAAGTTGAAGACAAAAGTCATAGTTCTTGTAGTTTTCAGAACTATAATGGCTTCCCTTAACTAAAAAAAAGGTTTTTCATTTTACATGATAATAAGGTCAGACTATTTCACCCCCATGATTTTCTTCTCACCTTACAGTGTGTCATGCATCTCTTTCACTTTTTTTTCCTAGTCAGTCTCTCCATCTGTGCATTTGGGTGTTTTTAGAGGTTACAGCCTCTGAGGAAGGGCTACATCTTTCCTCCCTCTGTTGCCTTTTCTTCCTTCCCCATCGGGGAGGTCAAGGAGAGAGGTGGTTTGGCACACCAGTCTAATGCCTTCCTAATTGTCGCTCCCAGGTGGGTGACTGGGTGAGCGAACGATAGGGAAGTAGTGAGGAGGGTGGCTGTGGGGGAATAGAGGGATTTGACGGTCAGTACTCACACAAAGGGACAAGCTAATAACCGTGGCAGACACACAAGGTTATCCAGGTAGCTTTGTACCCACCTAGTCTGCTCACCCTGGTGAATGGGGGACAAATGGGATCCAAAGGCCTTATAAATATTCACATGGACCTCCAATGATCATCCCACTGAGTATACAGCAGCAAGCCATATGGGGAGACAGCACAACAATGGATAAACATGAACGTTAAAGAAAGATGTAGGGAGAGAACGGAGGGAAGGGAACAACGCAGGGAAGAACAAATTGTAAAAGACATCAGAGCTTACATGGATTTATAGCCTCCAGAACACATTGATTCATTATATGTGTCCATTGTTTTATGTCTTGAATAATCTTAGACTATAATCTTACAGTATTTACTGCAATGGAGGTTTCTCTCACATTTTGATCATCTCTTCATTGCCATAAAGCCAGGCTCACACAGCATCTCACATAATCATAGTTTCCAAATTGATTAAAAAGTACACCGCAAATATTTCCCTGGACCTATATACTATATTTAATATTCTGTTGACACTTGTCCACTTGTGCTGTGGAATTTAGCCATTGCAATGGTCATGTACTGCATTTAACAGCTGGAGGCCACAGTCATCCCACGACAACTTTGTGCAAGTCTGGGGGTGTGCTTGTTTATGCTTAGATATCCCTTATATTCAAGATTTGAATTTAAACAGTTTAAGAAGGGCAAGAAATCAAAGTTTTGTAAGTATTCCTTTGTACTTTGTACCCTAAACTGCTCCCAATAAGACTCTCTCTTGCATAAGAATATTTACATAAAGCTAAATAGTCAAATTACTTTCTGATATTATAGTTAGGCGTGATTGGTTATCTGTATCATTATTAATTTTGTTCTGAAGGGGTCATTATGTAAATTGAAAGGACTTCATTTCATTAAAATTAACTGTCAGCATGAGCAGCAACTCATTAATTGGAAATGCAAAGGTTTCTTGTGAATTATTCCTCTGTAGCCCTTGTTCCAAAATCAAGTTATTCTTAGGTTTCGTAGCTCCAGGCAACTGTTGGCATGCATAGATATCCATAGACATGCTTGGTGCTGCAAGATTTTTTTTTTTTTCAGCAAGTAAAGAAGGCAAAAAAGACGGTGATTGGTGAAATGAACTCAGGGGACCATTGATTTTCAAAGAGTGAAAGATATAGCAGTTTGTTTTCACTGTAGGGTGTGAAACCGTGAAATGTCAACTGTTTAACTGTAGTGCCTGGATTGGTGCTGGGTCGATGGAGAGTGTCCCTGGTGGGATACAAAAGCCTGAAATAAAGTTGGAAATAAAAAAATAAGACATGGTGAAAGACTTATGGGAGGCGTTGCAAACTGCAATTGCTGTGCACCTGAGCATGTACCATCACTTGTGTTCTGTGTATGTGTGTGCGTGCACATGTGCTTATATCAAGCAGCGGCTTAGTTGCTCCTCCTGGCCTGAGGTGGGCAGATGTTTGTGAAAAGCTTCCCAGAAAAGAAAGCTTTCTTATGTAAACATTTCAACAATACCTTAAGCTTCTTATTGACTTATACCATATGTCATAGCATCTTTGACCAGCAAGGTTTTAATTTGCTTTTACTCATCACCTCAGTAACTTTCACATTGCAGTGAAAATGTCACTACAAAAACTGCACTTTGAAACTTGTAATGGGGAGGATGAAATAAGCTCCTTGATACCATAGAGGTTTGTGTCAATAACAGGTGGCGTTCAGCTTTTCTGATCCTCAACTGAGCCCTGAAAATAAATTTCACAGAGCATTTCATAACCTGGATTCCATTCCTTTTTGTCATAAATTTTGGATAAATGCTATGAGGTTATTGTTTTGTTGTGGACAGCTCAATGGACCACTAGTGCAAAACCAGTACTCTACAGTTCACTTCACTATTGTAAACCTCCTAAATTGACTGCTTGTACTCCTCCAAGTACAAATCAATGTTTGACTTCTGACAACATGACTCTTATGTAAAATCTGACTTTGCTTTAACTGCAGGCTTAAATATAAAAAAGACGTTTTTTTTTTCTTTTCTCCTCCTTCGGCTTAGTTTCAAAGACACGTCACCCACTTTAAACTACAATACTATTATTACGTTTAGAGACATCATTCAGAGAAGCGTTTCCAGTGTAAGCCTCAGTAAGCCAGCCTAAAGACTTTTGGATTAGGTTCTGGGTGTTTTTTGGTTGGTTGCTCTCCCTTATAACTAAAATGGATTTGATGGATAGGCGCTATATCAGCTAAACCCGTAAATGTTCGATGGAGAGTGATCACAAATGGAAAGGGGAGGAGAGGAAAGTTTGTGTTAGCCTTGGTGGCAAAGGTTAGGATAACAGATTGAATTTCCTCAGCTATACATGGATTTATCCCAAGCTGGCATTAAGCTGGCATTCTTACCTCATTAATGCTTTTCTCTGTGTGTGTGTTTGTGTGTGCGAGATAGTGTTTACTGACATCAATGCATAGGCACCATGCTGGGGGGACTTGTCTCTGCCAACTTTATACTCACTGATTAGCCCCTAATTAGTTTAATTGTTTATCTTTTAATTTTCTGTAGTTTGATTGTGATCTGCATTAGGAGGTTATGAGCAGGAGGAGTACACGTGATTCCTTATTTATTTTCTTTATTTGCTTTGGTGTTTATGCACAACTGAAATGTGTTGTAATCAGTGCATCAGGGAAAATTGTTTGTTTTTGCTTAGTCTCTGTATACACTGAGAGAACCTGTGTTTCTCCCTAAAGAGGGACACATAGTCATCTAATCACCCACAGGCTGTTAGATCAAAGTCTCATGTGATGGTACATGGAAGTTGAGGAAGCGCAAAGAGACAGTAGAGAGATGAATCCCTAATTTAATTACGTATGAGAGGCTGTAATATAACCACATGAAAGCTTGTCTTATGGCTGAGGAATGTCCTGGGTGTCACAGCACATTGTTTTGTTTGTGTCCGGTGCTCTCTGGTTTGAGAGTTTATGGACTTTTTAGACAGAGATTAAGAGATGATTCACTGCAACCTCAAAAAGACAGTTATTAAAGGGAGATTCAGACTTGAATGCTGCTCTAAAACTTGGTCACTTTTAAAGTGCAGTAAAATCAAACTATTACAACCTCTAATGGGTTCACTCAAAAGTTAATATGCAGTTTTATTCAGGTCAAGTTCAAGACTTGACTAAATTGATCTGTACCAACAGTTAGTCATCTCGACAGTGCTGACCTTTGAGGGGACAGAAAACTATAGAGTCCATATTAGGAAAAGCTGTTGTAGCTGATTAGCTGTGTGTCACTTTTATCTAACCATTTTTTTGATAACGTATAAACTGCTCCACAGAAGAGACATGGCTTTTAGACCCTTACAAGACAGAAGTCAATGATACACACACTTATTTTAAATAAACTGTGATAAGCTGTGTGATCTCATTGTTCCATTAAACAGAGCTAACAAGCTTGTTAACTGACAGAGAAAACTGCCCAATACAGAAGGACTAAAAAGAAGCTCACAGAGCTTTAATGACTTACTAGTGCAAGAGATAATGATGCCTTTGCTGCTTATTTCTGCCCAACTTCAATGTTGTTTCAAACTGTAATTGTGTTTTTCTCAGAATTCATTTTTGAGGGTAGCCTGCCAACTACAGACGTTTACCAAGCCTTGCATCTATGCCAGGAAGCTTCTTGAATCATATATCCCATAAAATCACAGAGATAAATTTCACTGAGATACTGTACTTTCTGCTGTGACCAGCCTTTTAATGAGAAATACTTTTAGAGCAGAAACAGACTCTATATATCTTTTATTCCATATTTGTCACTTTATTCCAATCTCTAAGTTTATTCAACCCTTCACTGGCTCCAGGTATTTCCTCTTCCCTCTTGTCAAAGATATTCATGCTCACTCTTCATCTCAACATCTCACCTAAACACACCCAACCAGCACAATCCTTCTTCCATTTACATATTATGCTGTTTCACCCTAATCACTACCCTGCAGTCCTGTTCTTGACTGTCTGACCTACAGCGACCTCCTAACATGTCATACACTCTATGGCCTGAGGGTTGATTTTACCTCAGAGTTACTCTGCTACCATCTGTCTTCCTGCAGTCTACCTAACTTTCTGTAACTGTCACTGACTGGGCTTCAACAGGCAATGACTCTTGGTGAGTCTGGTTTTCAATAAACACCGACAGACCGTGCACAATATACGCTTCTTTGCAGGATCATATCAGGGAGCTACAACCTGCAATGTGTTCCTACAAACAGACAAACCACAACAGCCTTTTTTCTTTGATTTAACACCAACAACCTGCAGAAAATGCCAGGTCTGCTTATTTTCACACAACTTCAAATTTATGTTTTGGACTGGAACTGTGTTTTTCTCAGAACTAATGTTAATCTTCTTTTCATGTTTGAAGCTGTTTTTGACAAGCTTATCATCATAAAACAAGGCAGTTTTATGCAGCATTTTATGCAAATATGCAAAGCTGGCATGAGGAACATGGCTGTGCCTTCTCATCCTATTTATATTGGTGGTTGGGTTTGTAATATTTATAACCTATCACCTTAGATTTGCAACAACCCAGTGCCAAATGGAGAGAGACAGTCTTATGTAAACTTTAGAGACCTCTCAGTTTTAAACAGTAAGATCACTTTGAACCGTGTGGTGCCTTATGAGTTAAATACTGATCAGGGTATACATAAGTAATAAACATACTATCTGGGGAGTAACTAGCAGTGTGAGTATACATCTATATTTATGACTGTTATATTTGTAGAATAATATTATGATCATCATGTGTCTGTCTGTGTATGATCATGTGCCTGTCTGTCTGAACACTTGCTCTATTGACAAAAGCCTGGAAGAATAATGTATCTAGGTAATGCTCTCTGATTTTTAAAAGCCATTAAGTTATATCTCTGAATCAACAATGAATCAAATTACTTCCTTTAAAAATCAACAAACCAAATCAACACCAGTTCCTGTAAAGCTCAGGGCAGCTACTCCCTGGCCAGAAGCTCACATAAAGTGTTAGCTAAGCTAATGGACTGTGTAAGGGTTATATCTGGGAGTTTGTGTATGCTTTATAGTTAACTAAAAGTTGCTTGGTACAGCTTTAAAAATCATAGTGAACAGACTGACACCATTAAAAAAAGTTTCATAAATTAAAATATCTCAGAAAACACCACTTTGGTTTTGATTTCATTCCCGTCCGTCTGTATTTTGAGCTGGTTTTTATTGTTATACTCCACTGAAAGACCTCAAATGAGTCAGTGTTACCAATTTCAATGGAATCATATCATGATAAGTTTGGCAAGAAATAACAAAATCAAAGTGACAAAGGCTTTTAGTGCCTACTAGGAGTTAAAACAAAAACAGTGGATCCTGAATGTCTCACAGTGCTGCCCAGTGATGTTGGTTACGTACTGTAACCCAAGATTCTATGAACTGGGTGCAGCCCTCTGGGCTATTGCTAATGGGACATATCTCTTATTTGCGCCTGCACACTGAAGAGAAATTCGTCTACACCCCATCACGACAGCCCAGGGGGTTGTGCCCCAATGACACAGAATATCTTTTGGTGGGCATTCCCTGAATGATCTTTAAAACTATACACCTGCTGTCATAAATTTTAAGTCTCAAGCCAAATTCCAGATTTGTTCAGTAACCATGGTTATTCAATAGTTATTCATTATTTTTCCAGAGTTTCTAACTGGAATTTGGAAAAACTAGTGGACTTTGAGCCCATCCTGAGCTTAATGGGCATGGGGTGCATCATATGCATTACCAGAGTGCATGTGTGATGTTGGTGGCTCATCTTCCCCATTTTCTGTCCATCTCTCCAAAACCTGCTAGAAATCAAGGCCAAAATCACTGGCACAGGTTTAATGTAAATATATTGTGATTGGTAAGGTTTGTAGTTTGCTTCATATTATATTTTAAATTTTATTTTACATATTATGGTATTTCATATCAACGTTACACTGTAAGGCAAAAGATGTGATGTGATCTTTTTGTGGAATAAAGAAAGATTTGGTATATGTGGGAGATCAAGTTCAATGGGCCAAATAAAATTGAGGACTGCTGCACCACGAACTATGAGAAAACACCCAAGGAAGCCAGCAAATAGATTTCCCCTCTTGGCCAAGAGACACTTCAAACAAGAGTTGAGATATTTTACTTTTAGTCCATTCTATTAAAAATGAAAGAGGTAAGAAGTGAGAAAGCACCCAACCTTATAGCCTAATAGTAGAGTAGATTACCTCATTGTCACAAAAAACCTTCCAGCAGGATGATATAGGAAAAGGCAATAGAAAGCTGGTCATATAAAGAAATATGACTGTCATAACCCATATTCTGGATTCTTGGTCATCCTTACAGGCAGTAATGCTCAACTATAGCCACCAGTTCATAAGGAACGACAGATTATGCCACTTTACTACAGGCACCTAATCCATCCTCTCACACTGCAGGCTGGAGGATACCGTAACTATCGTCTCATTAAGGAGTAGAAAAAAAGGAAAATCATAATATAGAAGACAGGCTTATACGTTCACAAAGTGCTACACACACTCACATACTCATGCATACACCTACACATTCATAAGCACTCTGCATAAACGACATGCCCTACTATTCGGTGTGTTATTTTAAGTTGTTATACTGTAGTTGTCAGTGTGTGTCACATTGCAAGACTTGGGGTCATGGAAATTTTGGTCTTGTAATTGAATGCCTTTGAATAAATATATTAGCTATGCATGACAGGTGCAATTTTGACGTGATTAGAAATGAGTTTGCAGAGGAACAAGTCTAACTGTAGCATTTCTCTATTTTAAAACACATCAGAAGAGAATGTATTATTGAAATGTTCCAGGGAAACACTTTGAGTTTTTCCTCCCCATCATATCATCTCTACTAGACCAAAATGTGGAAAATTCAATATGCCCACTTTGTCATTGTTCCTGGAATAGCTGTGGCAGAATCGATCATGGTGTTCTTCAGTTTTTGGCAAGGAGTTCCAGTATCTCACCCTGGAGGACAGGGCACTCAAAAAGTATTCCCCAAAAATACACCATCATTTGGCCTTTACCCTCTCAACTGTTCTGGCTAAAAGAAACCTTAACTAATTATATCAGTCCATTTGGGGATTTTGGTATAAATAATAGATGAGAGTCTTATTACCTGGATAATTTCAGCAGTATGTACAACGTAATGTAATGGGTTTATTTTTCAAGTGAGAGCTTCAGTTTTAACCAAGACCACTGTGCGTCCTATGTTTTGTAAAGGAGTGGCCCTTTTTACAAATGCATTTTATGAGCCTGCTTTACAGTTACTATACAACCATTAAATAATTTAATTTGTTTGGAAAATCAAGATAGATGAAAATTGAAAAAATGGGTATATTTCCAGCCACTTTTTTATTAGATTAAAGTTTAATTAATCAACCCCTCCAGGGAAATTTGGAGATGGAAAACTTACAGGCTTTCAGCAAAACTGAAGAAAAAAAAATCCTAACAAATAGTAAACTAAGTGTGAAAGACTTTCATATAAGGAGCTGCAATATATTTGAACCAAGTTATAAATGTAGGTCTATAGCAGCTGTACCAATTTCATTTACAACAGATTCTAAAGTCCCTAATGTACTCTAATGGCACAGTACTCTGTGCAGCTGTACTGTAATTCTTATGATACTGTCACTGCTCAGTAAAACCATATTACGTTATTAAGTTTCCTTAATAACAGTTTGTTTGTTTGTGCAGAAATTCAGCACTTATCCCATGGCTTCATAAATTCACTTCATAAACGTACAGAAACAAGAAATATCAAGAAATCAAAGGAAATAACTGAAAGTGATGACATTCTTTGTGAGCTGTGTGTTCAGTCAGACAGCGAGCTGACCAAAAACATACAGGCACATTTTCTCAGGAACAATGCAGATCTAAACCTCTGTCTGAGCATAGGTCAAGGAGCAAGCTATACTCCTCACACGTCTTTTAATCAAAATGGGCTGTCAATCACTGCAGATGCACAAAAAAAAAAAAACATATTATATATTATACATATTATATTTATTGTTTACTTCTATTTTTTTTAGATATTTATATGTATTTTTTCTAGATATTTACTGTAACACATTTAGCAAAAAATTGCATGACATTTTATAAATATATGGAAACATCTTCCACATTGACTCTGCACCTCATTACTGTGGGAGAGAAACAAGCTTAATATTCAAGAGTGATAAATTCAAAATGTATACATAATTATGCATAAGCCATATGGTCATCTGGAAGTACAAGAGAAGAGAGTGCAAAGCAAAAAAGTACAGCCATCCTGCAGAAGCAGGCCAATAAGGTTACTTTATGCTGTTTGCTGTACAAGGATGTTCTATATACAAGCTGTTCAGCCCAATCTGTGCAAGATGTCAGGGGCACAGCACTACACTGGGTTGATTGTGTGTGCGTATGTGTGTGTCATTGCTTCAAACCGATTAGTTTTTCAACATGGTTTGCATATGTTTTTGCAGTGTTTTGTATTTGTGCATATGACCTTCAAGATAATTTGTAGTTGTGTAATGTGTAAAATGTGAAAGATTTAGCTCCCTATGTAGATTTAAAAGGTTAATTTTAAGATTAAGAAAATGCAACTATTGGTATTTTCTGATGATTACACACTTCTGCTAACAGATCACTCTAAATATTACACACCGAACCTTTAAAATGTGGGGTTACAATAAGAAAATGCTATAATTTGATATTGAATATGTATTATACTGTCATAAATATGGTGTTTAGATCATTGTCGGAAAAATACAAATTTGCGCTAAAATACTACACAGTATAAAAATGCCCCAAAAATACACACATTGTTTCATAGTATTGTCTCAATAAAAGACAGTATATACAGCACACACAGAACACATACTTATCTCTCCACCCATGCGACTAATTGTAATAGACTGCACCATGAGGCAGTAAAGTGAAGGTCACCTTGTGTTTGGCCTCAGCAGATAAGCTGTGATGGTGTCTTTTATGTGATGCCATGCTCTCCAAGGACCTTCTGCAGTTTGCAACCCCAAATCAATGCACTAAATCAGACAGTCTCATTATGGTACCCATGGGCATGTGTGAGTGTGAGAATTGTGCATTATATTGCTGAGATTCGTGCATTTATGTATTTGTGCTGTATCGTATTTTGATCAGTCATGAGCTTTCACAGAACAGATATAATTAAGGATAATTTAATATTGCTGATCTAGATTGGTCTCAGTTGACATTTCAAGACATTCACTCCTATCTGTTAATGTGGTATGAAATTAGGATTTTCAGGCAAAATGTCATCTTTATAAGCCGTAACATTTGACATTATTTAAGATCATTCCTCAGTTCGTCTGCAGAGTTTAGTCTAAGGCCCATGATGTTAAGTGAATGAATGACAGTCAATTGGCTCAGAAACAGAAGCAAACAACTTGACCTTTCTGTGAAAATTGGAAAGAATGTGCACTGTTGCGATTTGGGTTTTGTGTGTATGGGTCCAAATGCGCATGCATGTGTGCTGGTCTTGTGTTTGTGTGCCTGCACATGTAAGATCACAGCTGGGAGAATACAGTAAGTGCCTAGAGCAAGTAACAGCTAAGTTGAAGGTTCACCTTCAGAGCTCCAGATTATAAGATATATCCACCTCTGCTTCTTCTATGATTTCATTAGCTCTTTTTACTTCCCTGTTCCCCAGGTGTTCCATCTACCTCTGCTGTAATTCATGCATGTCCCGGAAAGCCATCACCTTGATGTCTGGGAATATCACAGCAATGAAAGCATGAAATGGGCCTAAGAATTGCATCCTTCATTGTCAGTGGATCATTGGATGGTGTGTATGTGAACGTGTGTATATGAAAAATATCAGTTTTGAGAATTATATATATAGTCTCTAATCTCTAATCTGTAACAGAATCAGTGGTACTGTTGCATAAATCTCATTAGCACATTGGCAAAATGTAAAACTACTATTTCATTGTACTGCAGGGACATAAGGATTGATGGTAACTTCATGTCCCCGATGACTGATATTTTTTATTCAGCTAATTTTGTCCTCATCTAAAACACCTAGATTCATAGGATTCTAATTTCTCCTGCAAACTTGTTTTTCTCACGTTTATTATCAATAAACATAATTTTCCATTAAACAGATGACTTGCAAATCTGCAGTGGGATTTGTTGCTATAAATAATCGTGTGGCATTTGGGTTTCTCATCTCAGTCTGAGCAGTGATACATCTAGCGAGAGGAAGCAAAGGGGACTGTGTGAGAAAAGGTAAAGAGATTATGAACAGGAGAGAGATAGAAGGAGAAAGTCTTGGTCTCAGTCAAGCTAAATGAAAAGAAATCCAAACCTTTCAATTAATCTGCTTTAGTTCCCCTGTGGCCAGATGGAGAGACTGCAGCAGGGCACAGGTCAGAGAAATAAATAAACAAGGAAAGAAACTTCATTGCTGCCCTGGAGTTTTTACATACCACAAAGAGAACTCTACATAATCTTTTCTGCCCTTCCAGCCACCTTATCTAAATCTTTTCTTCTATTGCTTTTTTTCTATCCACATCAACCATCTGGGTTCTGTGAGCACAAATATCTCACTAGTATTGCTAGTAATTCAGTGTCTTAAGCCCTAGGAAATTACTCATCCCGCTTACAGTTTGGTAACCAAAGGAGGTATTTAATAATTGTTTAATAAAAGACTTGTGGTGGGTTGATGGTACAGTATGTGGCTTTTATTCATGACCATTTACAACCTAAATCATGTTTTTTGTAACCATGACCAAAGGTTACTGCAGGTTGCTGTTTTAACTCAAACTATGATCCTTTCCTAAACCTAACCAAGTAGTTTGTATGTATAAGCTTAATAAAACCATCATGGTTTCACAATCATAACTGTGCGTTTATGCTGGTTCCCATCATGATGAAAGTCCAGTGTGCATGCTGCTGTGTGGGTTGTGTTGTAGGGTCAAACAGTGTTTATTGTTCTTTATCTAGGAAAACCTCTTATACATTTTTAACAGAATTATGAGGAAACATTTCAGCTGCATAGTTTTAAAATTAACATCTTAACATAGTCTGGTTTGTTTTTAATGTAATAAACACTCAGTATTGCAACTAAATGATAAAATTCATGGTTTTGTTTAACTGTTCAACTCAATTGACCAGTTGACAGATTATGGTCTTGGTCAACATTGGAAAAAAGTCAATAATTTGAAATATAACAATTTTTTTAACATTTCACCAAAAATTTCCTCAATCTTAACCAAAGTGCTCTGTAATCTAAACCTAACCCAGAATGCATAACACAGATTTAATGTCCAAGTCAAAGTTGTGTGCTGAATATGCTTTTATTTATCCTAAACGTCCTTGGCTAAAAAATATGACTATAACCCATAAAGTTATTAGCTGCTAGGGATGACATTTAGCAATCGTCTTTTCACAGCATCTCTCCTCCCATGTCATGTATAATCACTGGCATCATTGTGCATTTATAGAGGAGGCATGTATATGAAAGAGGAATACTTGGTGCTTTCTTTGCATGGGATATTACCGTATCATTACAAGATAATGGTGTAGTTTGTCTTGTAAGATGTATGACAGCAGGTGAGGAAAGTCCAGCCTGAGGGATAAGTTAAACTCTTGAATTTTTACATTTCCTGGATCCAATGAAAAGCACAGAGATTTCCATTCTCTGAGGTGCTCTTCCAACGTCATCAGCAAGAGGAAACTATAATTGTTCACATAATGATGAATAATAACACGGTAATTAGCCAGGATGCCAAAATGGTAAACACTCATTCCAATTATTTTCCTATGTGCAATGTTATTTAACAGCAGTGGAGTCTTATATTTTAAGGAACCCCCTTCTTCTTTGAAGGGCTCTGGTGGGAATCTCAGTTTGTGTTTGTGAAGAACAGATTGTTTAGTGCTGACACACCCAACACTATCTGATAAACAGGCTAACTTTACCTCAGGTGGACAGTGCCAACAGGGGCATCAGATAGAGGTGGAGGGATGACAGGAGAGAGAAGTGGGTGGAATGAAGAGAATTAAAAAAGAAGAGACAAACTAATATTCAGTGGATTGCATGAATAATTATGTTTATTTTATTAGAGCTTATCAATTATTGTAATTTAGTTATTTCAAAAGATAAGATTACTTTTGTTTTAAAGAGTTGCTCCAGCCAGGTGATATTTCCATTTATGAAGTATGTTCATCTCACAAATAACAATGTAAGCTGTACACGCATTGTTGCTTTTGCTCAATCAAGCACATAGGAGCTTACCTAACGCCTCAGTCTGCAGTAAAGGATTTTAGTCCTTTTTTATAAGCAATAAAATTGTGATAGGTGTATGAAATGACTTTTCCTAAGGCATATATCTGTTGGGATCTCACTGTATATGGATTATCTCTTTCACTGAAATACACTGTAATACCCCGCTTTGATAACGTACCTCTAGGTGTGACAATGGTAATGCTTCTAGATCTATTTTCATGCCTAACAAACTATATTCAGGGTGTGAAATGAGTATCTTGAGTATAAAGAGAGATAGATTAAGCCTGCATTTTTCTCCTTATTGCAAATGGAAATGATTGATTTGGCTATTATATTATATAGGAAATACAATTATGTTTTTCTTCCCCAGACTGTGGAAAAATTCTCTTGTTAGGGTTACCATTAACAATGTCTGGTTTCACTCAGGCTGCGTGTTGATTTCTCATGAGGGAATATTGTGTCGAGAAAATCCCAATTCACATAAATCTTTTCATTAAGGCTTTCCTTTGTACATCACAGTCCAGTCTAAAATCCAAAAATTAAACCAGATACAGATTTTATCCATGTGACATTTTCTTATTATCACCTTAAAATGAGAATAGGAATCATTTATTTTTCAGCGTCACATGCTTGTTACAACGTGTTACCTGATCATGGTGAAACCAGTGTGACATGGAGACACTAAAGCTAGATGCTAATTTACTAACATGCTAACATGCCCATAATGACAATGCTAATGATGAGTCTGCAGCATGTTCACTAGCTTAGTTTATTGTCATAGTACAGTAACATTTGCTAGTTAACACTAAATGCAAGGTAATGTGGCAGGTCGAATGTATTCTTATTGTTGTCTCCTTATACGACAGTCAGAACACAAGAGAAAAAAATGGCAGTTTTTCAGTGCTACATTTTACATTTTTAAATAATTAAAATTATTATTATACATGTAATAAATGAAGAGCATGTGAAGATATGTCTCTTTAATTAAATAATTAACAAGTAATGATAAAAAATATGAATGATACCTGCTGCAATAAAAACAGAGAGGGATAAAAATGGCAACACAAATAGCATCAATAGAGGGACTGTATACTCTCAAATTAGTTGTTGAATTATGAATGTGTCTGTTAGTGTGTGAGAGGACAGCTAAGGCAGGTGGAAATGTTATTAGTTTAGCAGGTATTTTGTGCCATCAACAAACTTTAGACTGGAAAATGTTTAATTTTGACCTTTAACAAAATGACATGACATTCTATCCATTGTTGTTAAGACCCTTTAAATGCCGTACGTGGAGCCACGATTCTAGCTTGGCTAAAACCTACATTGCACCCTCTCAAATTCTAGCTTCCCAGCCCATCTATCTATCAGCCAACTGTAGCCACATCTGATCCCTCCACTCTGTGTGTAGCCATGTTGTGCTTGTTAGCACCACAGCTTGCAGTCTTATTAGCACCAACAAATTTGTTCTTGACACTAATTACAACTTCACAGTAAGCAGTGCAATGGGCTAGCCAAATGAAAGGCAGCAATCTCCCCATCACCAAGGCCTTTTTGTAAGCACGATCAGTGACAGGTGTGTGGGATGTGGCAGGAAAACAATGGATCCTCTTCTCATAGCTGGCTTAAAGGTGGCCTCTTCAAAGGAAAGATAAGGTCATCCAGAGGAGATTTTTTATTTATTTTTATTTTTTGTTTATATTGTTTAGGGAAGTATAACAAGATACTCCCTGGACCTTACAGCTCTATGCATCACTGGAGAGCCGATATGTCTCCCGCTGCAGTACTATATATTCTGCCTTTTATTTTATGTTTTTCCTCTAACAAGCTTTCATAACCCACAGCAACAGGAGCTCACAATTTCTCTATGGTTTCCAACACTTCTGTGTGACCCGATGGAATTTCCTTTTACAGGTTTCAGTTCCAGTCTGTGTAGTTACATCGCCATATGAAATAATAGTTCACTCAGTACAACCCAAGGACCGGCAGTGTGCTGTGGCTATGCAAGTGTCTAAAAATGGAACGGTTACTCTCAACCCTCCAAACATCCACACTGAAAGCTTATAGTGGCACGATGTTGGCATCAGTAATGGGCTCACAGACAGGGCTTATTACCTTAAAGGAGTCAGATGCAACTGATGATGAGGAAGGTGTGTAGGCAGTCTTGCCAACACTCCTGCATTTCAGCAGAGAGAACAGTCAAGAGGAACTGCAGCACACACACATGCACAAATACTAGTACTAACATGTACTCCTACCCCTCAACTACTGCTCTGATAGCAGAGAGAGAGACAGATGAGGGTGTGTGTGTGTGTGTGTGTGTGTGAGTATGCGTGTCTCGGGTGTGGAGATCATAAACTAGATACCAGGGATTGAGCTTGTTTTTGGTCAGGGATCATGAGCCCGGATACAGGGTGCCTGGAGCATACTTTAAGCAGCGAGGAGGGCAGTGGCTCATTCAAGACCAGCATGCTTCAGCTAGCCTTTTATTTACTGCTGAGGGTGGTTTAATATCACACATGGGTTGTTATGGTGTCTTTGAGATGACTTTGTATTTTACGTGCCAATTGAGCTGAATTTGAGTTGTAGAAATTTTAGGCATTCCTTGGAAAGTATTTCAAAATCAGTTTATAATACTTCGATCAACATCTGGTACATTAGTGTTGAGACCATAAATGCCAATGCTTGGGCAGTCCAAGCAGGATAAAATAAACACTAGAAATTATTTGGAAAAGCTTTTTATCCAAGGTCCAGTTGAATGTACACACTGTATTTTGAAACTTGGCTTGACTGACAGCGAGACTCTGAAGCACCAAATATGGTGTAGATGAGGCACAGAGTCTTGGGGAGATTCCGTGGTCCTCCCACATGTACTCCCTTCTGCAGTATTTTGTGTTATTGTGCGACTCCCATATCTTCCAAACCAGAACACACACTAGCTTGTGTATGTGAGTGTATGCACATATGCAAGCAGCACAGCACATTAAAGCATTCAGATTTTCATGCCTGTTACAGATGTTTTATATTGGTGAAGTAGGTAGATTCCCTGGGATTCACAAAGGAAATTAGTCTGAAATGAGAGACTAGAGAAACTTGTTTGAAAGGTAGTTCCTATTTTTATCTGTGTGTGTGTGTGTGTTTGCTCAGCTCATTAGTCATGAACGAAGGACTGGCAAGGGATATTTGTACTCATTTCCTTAGAAAGTCATGCATGTGACTGCAGTTTTTTTCTTTCTATCTTTTTTCTTTTCTCCCATCTTTCTCTCTAATTCACTCACTTTTTTTCCAGCTTTGTCTGTCTTCATTGCTCTTCTGTTTTTTTATGTCCACAGAAGCATTCTAATAATTTATTCTCTAAGGATTGTGTATGTTATAAATCTGTGCACTTTCAGTCCTAAATACCCACACAATTAATGAATTGAACTGAGATGAAATGCAAACTTTCACTTTGTCTTCTTAACAAACAGGCATATGGTTCTTTAACATTTTTTTCAGTAAACATAGTCCTCCACCATCCACCCTCCAACCTGCCTTTGGGACCCATGGAAAGTCTTTGAACGCTCTCTTACACTTCTGTAAATAGCCTATCTGCTCAAGTGCCAACCCAGAATGGGCAGCTCCAAATAAAGATAAAAACAGTCAAGAGTATTTCAAAGTTTTCTTTCTTAAATTCCTTACAGGGAAAGATCGGCACTATATGTCTGCCTGTCCATTAAGGCCACAGTAATGGTACATTTGGTTGCAGAAGAGCAAGGCACATTTGTTTAGTTGGAAATGAATAATGAATACAGTATATTAATAATTGAGAGATTATTTGTCACTCTGTGTCATGCATTCTATTTTAATTGGTCATTTGTCTCTCAAGGTCCTATAGGGCAAACTAAGATCATTTTGTGAAAGACAGAATGGAGTAATTTAGAAAGAAAGGAGCAGAAGAAATTCATATTTCTGGTTTTGTATTGTGTATTGTGTGTGTGTTACACGTGTGCGTGCCTGTTGGTGTGTTTTTGTATCTATATATGCGGAAAATACAGGCATTCAAGTGCCTAAAATGTTTCAACTGCCATTGCCCCAAAGACATCCACATGTTCTGTTTGCTGGACTGCCTCATTTCCCAGTGCAGCCTCACACATCATCACACAGAAATGAAAAAAAAAATACTGCTCCTTTAACCAGCAGCCCACTGTGAACCTACGTGCTCAGCACAATCCAGCATATGAGCAGTGCCACGTCCTATCATCAATATGTGCCATGTCCGCATTAACAAACTTGACTGTGCCACATAGAGTCATTAGGGGGTTTGCTTGTCAGGCAGGATTACTCTCAGTCCTCCTACAGATGGCTTCAGCAATGTGTCTCTTTTCTGGTCCTGAACAGAGACGTCAGAGAAAACAAAGAGTGTGTCACACTGTGCTGATTCTTCATCCAGTCAGTGTTTCACAAGTAATTATGTGTTAGTTGGGTGCGAGACAATACTGATAGAGTTTGGACTGAAATGAGGAGAATAACGTGGTAAAGTGAGAAAAGATCAAGGCAACCATCCATATTATGACAGAGACAAACATTGCATGACCAACACCCAAAATATTAAGGTGATTAGAGTTTTGACTCAGGCGTCACAACTGAGTTGAATTGAGTATTTTCAGGTTTGTGCTAGTTAGGTTTTGACAGTCAGGACATACAATCACAAAATGTTCTGTTGGAACACATGTATGCCAATGTCCAGTCATCTGTTGGGGATTAAGGAGCACTAAGGAAAAGCCAAGGACATATGTGCCATGAGATACTGTCTCAGCTATAACTCTTCAGTTTTATGTGTGTCCATGGCTGATCCAGCTTCCCTTTGTTCTCAGACATGACTTGTGTCTTGCATGTGATTTTGACATGCACATACTCTGTAGCCAGAATAAAGCATTTGTAAGACAGTTACATGAAGAGATTCCTTCTGCACCTGAGATTTTCTCCATCCTGTGTGATGCTTAATGATTTTAATTGCTTGTGTCTGATTCCATTACTGATTGTTGTTCCTAGTAAGGTTAAGGTTGACATGTTTTATCTTTCCAGCTGAAACAGAGTCTATATATGTTATATGTAGGAGCAGGAGAAGTAAATCCTTAAAAAACTGAAAATGTCCCTAATACAACACAAATAATCATTACATTACAATTTCTTATAGTTTATCCAAGAGCACATCACAATTTATGTTCAAGAATGAGCAAGAAACATTGGCATTGAGAGACAAATTGTTCCTGACTTCAAAACAGGATTTCGCATGGTCGTCTAGCAATGCATTTATATTTATAGTGTACGTGCTGTCCAGTGTGTTCTGCTGTATTTACTCATTTAGTGGAAACTGTAGTTTAGTATCTGTGGGTTTCAGTTTCAGTTTGTTTTAAATATATGAACTCAGGACTCTCGGTACAGCAAAATTGATGCTTAGTGGTATATTCTAGTAAAAAAAAAAAAAAAGAAACCATTCTGGTCAGTTTCCAGCTGGTGTAGACCCAGAGAGAATCTGATAGAAGACCAGCCTGAGTGTGGTTTCCCACAGAGGTTGTAGCATAAGAGTTGAATGAGTCAAAGAAAGTGAGGGCACAGTTCAACAGGAATGCAGTGATGGAATACAATGCAGTGTGGGTGCCAAGGTTAAAGCCACTGCTGTTCATGTGGCAACTGTTCTTTAGACCCCGAGTGACATCACAGTGTGATCTGCTGTCCCCAAGCCTAATTTAGCCTCAAACGCTGGCAAACACTGGGGTCCACTGTTCCTGTTTGTCAAGTAGGGACCACTGAGGCCAGCAATGACATCATGACTCAGAGGCACCGGAAAGCTTTTAAACCAAAGACATCCACACGCACCCACAAACACACACATATGTTTTCATTACTTGTTAGGACTTTCCATTGATTTACATCAATTTCCTGGAGACTAACCTGACCCTTAATCACCACCTTAAACCAAGTCATCACCCTAAATTTCTAAAGATTTCCTCTGAAGGTCAAGTCCCCTCACTGTGAGGGTGTAAACAGGATTTGGTCACCGCAGTGTGAGTAATACCAGGCGCACCAATGTACACACACACAAACACACGCATACACAAGGACTCAGGCATTCAGGATCCCTACAGGAATATCATCTTTACATGTTACAAATGAAGTTGAGTATTTGTGTTACAACAGTGTCAAGTCACAGTCCACTCAGTGTTTCTGCTTGAGTGGAGAGCAACAAAGCGGTAGTAATGAACACTGTGATTTGTGGCACGAAAAGAAATCTACCTAAAGCATATATTTTGCATATTAACTGAAACATGAAGCCACAGTGAGGGGAGGTCAACATGAGAAGCAAGAGGCTTCAGTGTGCTTCATTAGTTCTTGTTAATGGGCCAGCCCCTAAGAGCTGGGTGCAGCAGGGTTTTCACCATCATTCACATATATCAGAGATTGAGTTCTTCATGTGCTGGTGAGCACATCAGGCGACATTATTTCTTTACCAATGAGGTTTTTACTGAGACAGGCCTGCTTGCAGCGCCTGGTATTCCAAGGCAGTCTCCGACATGATAGCATCTATTGATATGTACAGTATATTCTGACCTAAACAATGATGGCACTGTTAATATTCTGAATTCAACTTTATGTGATATACTTCAGATATTGGGCAATAATGTCAGATTTAGAGTGCATCCGACCCTATAGGAAATATCCTGTAACAATATTTGTTATAGTATAATGACTGCAGTAATTGGGATTCCTTTGGCTATGCTGTTTATCATAATAAAATGTGAATGTATTCAACCATGTAAGCCAGGGGCAGATGTTTTCACTTGTATTCAGATTGTGTTTGTGTGTGTGCCTGGTATTATTCACATTATGGGAACAGAAACGTGTTTTCACTTTGTGGGGACCTGGCCTTGCGGGTCTCCACCATGTAAATCATGGAAATCATTGAAGTTTTGGGTGACAAATTGGTTTAAGGTTTTAGGATTAGTGAATTAAAATCCCCATGTGGAATAAAAACAAATGTGTGCAAGAGACTGGCGTTTCCTAAGACTTGCCCTAAGCAGATCAGTCGTGTTCAGCTAAGTGTCGTTGAGAGTGTTTGTGTTTGTTTGCTCAACAAAGAATCAATTTGTGAGGCGTAAGCTCAATGCGCATCACTAGCAGGGTGAGACAGATGGGTCTCATATTCTTGTATACTGGCTTAAATTATACGACGGAATAGCTTCCCTCCTGTTAGGGGGTAACTATAATAAATTGTTTACCTGCTGTTACATTGCTGAGGCAACGTAGTGGAAAAAAGAATAGAATCAGTGACACCAATTATTTTGACCTTGAGTTTCTACAGCTAAGGCAGCCCAAACAGCATCACAGCATGTTCAACTGTTTTCTGATTTCCAGAGCTAGGACAAGTAAGTGGAGAATAAAAGTTGAAACAACAGGCCGATTGCTGCAAGCATGAAAGTTTGAGAACTCTTACTAATAATTTTCAACTTTTTGACATGCTGAGTATGGACTGAAGCTGTAGTTCTAAATAATACATTGTTGAGTTCACTAAAGTTTTCATGAGAGCACAAATATTTCTGCCCATTAAGAATGAACTCTAGTTTCACAGCACCCTTGTTTCTCACTACGAAGTCATGTGGAAAAAAGGCTACATACTTTTTTTAATTTTAGAAAATATCTGCCAGCTTATAGTCCAACACTAATAGTTATCAGAAACAAAGCATACAGAGTGACATGAATTAGGAATCAGGAATTAATTAATTATTTTTTTAAGCTTATCTTAATTTGACTGGATTTTTTTACCCTTTGGAATAGCTTATATGGCTGTTAGAGCAAAAGCTAAACAAAGAAATGCTTTCAGCTTTTTCTTAATTAGGATTTGATTTACTCAATTCAAAATTAGCCTGTTGCAACATGTTTTCTCTCCGTTATATATATGAATTAAAAATGTAATGTAATAAATGTAATAGTTCTCTACATGGTGTTTAGATTTTATATATAATAAGATTTATTCATATACACTTTAAGTTCAGGAAGTGCATTTTACATATGTAAAATATATTATCATCTAGCAATGACAAATTTGTGCTTGCCTATCACAATCTCATGAGGCCTTTAAAAGATTAAAAAAGCATGTCAGCAGATCATTTGAAGAATGACTATTTGGTGTTTTGATCAACACAGTCATTTAATGAAATCATTAATACAGTTAGAAAGTCGGGTTTACCAAAACAGTAGTAATTCCTCAGTGCGTTAGGAAATAGCTGGGGGCGTAAGAAGAAGCTTGAGTCGAGTTGACTGTTCATATTTTCTCAGCATCAGCTACAGGCAATTGTGTCTCTTTCTGTCCTTTTTGTTCAGTGTGATCTCAAGTCACTGACAGAACTGTGCAACAAATGTTATTTCCTTAATATCATCTTTGTTTCACAGCTGTTTCACTTTGCAGAACACTAAAGTCACACTGGGGTTCTCTCAGTAACATAATTACACACACAGGAAAGTCGATGTGTAAAGGTTTAATTAGTTTTTTAGATCCTCGTTGCTTTAGGGTATGAGTCCAATTTGCCACCCATCTTCCTACTGTGTTATCTGAGCAGCATGACCACTTATCATTGTTTACTGTTCGGTATTAATTTGTGCTGCTTATTCAAATGTTCATCCTGCATTTGGCTCTCAGGTTCTCTTACAATAGTTTTGTAATAGAGTCTACTTTTAATATTTTGTGTAATTAATTGATAGGGTCTATTAAAAGTCACAGCATAATGAAGATTTTCTCATTTTTTTCCATCCAACAGTCTAAAGTCCCAACATATTCAGTTTACAATGAGGTGAAAGTGATAAAAGCAGCAGAGATAATGGTCAGACACAGAGCTGGTTTGGATTTGGTGGGTTGCACTTTCAGCAGTGCGGATGGTTGCCAATATGTGGGCTTAAAATTGGCATTCTGTTTGAAGGGCAGCTTCTTAACCCGTAACCACTTTGTGCCCCCTCAAGTAAATTGTTCATGTGTTCTTGTGTTCATATGTTCATGTGCTCATGTGCATCTGGAAGAAAATTAGCTCCAGGGCTTGATGCCTATATTATTATCTGCAAATGTTGGGTTGTAATTTTTGTCTCCATCCTGTGTCTCCTCACGCATGTTCCACACTCGATTTCTCTCATCTCCCAACATCAGCCCACACGATGGGCTGTAACAGTAGTGTACTTAACTCGTGCTGTGCGAAGGAAACATCTCAAGTTGAGAATTCACCATGTACTGGTGCATCAAAGGCTCTCCTTCCACTCCTACTCGGGCACCTGCAGGAATCTGTGCTTTGGGGTGTTGAAGTTGCATGATGTCTTTCAATCTGATGATGTTTCAGGATAATTGTAATATGTTTTGAAGTCTATCTTTAGTATAAATGTAAAGAGGGTTATAAGTAGTTACTCTTTCCCTGTAGAAAAATAATCCAATTGCACACTGTGCTTTTCATTTTCAGTTGCTTCCCACTATTCCATGGAAACACTCTAGTTCTTTGTGGAAAAGGTGCGGATCATATATTCTTATATACTGTACAGTACTGTACGCAGGTATAGGATTTGTTAATCCTATACCTGCTTTGATGCATCTGTGCTGATTATCTGAGCTGACTGTGCCATATTCTGCATGGACACACTCACTCACTGACATGTTTGCCAATACAAGTGATGGACACAGATACATAAACATCATTTTTCAATGAGAAAAACAAAACAACTCACTAAGTGTATTATGGGAAAAGTTTAAAGATATTTTTCTTCATGAGACACATGTTTTGGTGATACCTTGTTTGGCCAATCTAGCAACAGTTATTGGTTAGGTGACATTTCAGATAGACTCTAATCTCCTAGTGATTTTAGTGATCCCCTGACTTCTATTCCCAACAGGTCAAAACTATATTTGCTTCACAGCTCATATTTGGTTAATAGCCTGACTACATACCTGTGCAACTACTGGCACTCCTGTTAGCCCCAACTGTGCTTTAAGTCCAGTTAAAAAGCAAACATCAGCATGCTAAAATGGTGGAGCTGGTACAGTAAATATTACCTTCTAAAAATCAGAATACTGTAAGAATGTTAGTATGCTGAGTTTGGACTTTATCTCAAAGCACCACTGTGTTTGTGTAGGCTACAGCCTCACAGAGCTGCTCGCATGGTTGTAAAAATAAATTAAAAATATTTGCTAATTAATTTTAGCATGCAACTTTTAGATTAATCTGCTAAATTTCTTCTCACAGTTGTACACTTCTATCCTATCCCACACTACTGTGATGATAAGTGCTTGCAGTCATTTTTGTGTTTGTGTGCCTGTGTGAATTGCAAGTGTGTACTCACTTGGATTAATTAAAAGAAATCTCCCGTGAAGCGTGGGGGGGCGTACCAATCTGGCCTTCTCAAGGACAGATAATACCCAAGCCTCCACCCCAACCTTTGCATAATGCCACCACCCACTCAGATGTACACATGCATGCACACAGAGGTATACCTCATTCAAAAGCCTTGGAAACAGTCAACCAGTGCCACTCCCAGCAATTGTGGTTAGTGGTCTCTTTGCTGTTGAATAACAGCTGTGAAATCCAGCTCCCTTATCTGCACTCCCTGCTTGCCTCTGTTATGAAGCCGCACTCAGCCCAATTGGTCAGTAATTCATACCGCTTTCTTCTCTCAAACTCACATTTCTATTGTAGTCAGTAAGCTGTATTTTGCTGCTGACAACCACTGCGTATGACCAGCATGAATCATTACTAAAGTAAACATAATGGCATATTGTAAAGGAGAGAACAGCATGTCTTGCTCTGTGTAAGGGGTCACCACAGCTAAGATAATTGCTGAAATTACTCACCTGTTATGCGGCTTTATTAAAACTCCTAGGTGCAATGTGTACTTGCACATATGTGTGAATGTAAGTGTGTAATATAAACATCCAGTGGAGAGCTAAAATATCAAGAGGCAGTTTTTCCTGGGATGACAGGCTGTCTTTCAGATATGGGAATAGTACATTTCTTTCACAAGCTTCTATGGTTACAAAAGCAAGTGTCAATATATTGTTGACACTACGGTCGCTAAGCCTCTCTCCTGACACAGGAGCAGCCAGCAATGTCAAGGTTGCTTGGAAATTGAGATGAAAAGGGCCAGACTGAGGCTGGTATCACACAGAACCAAGTTTGTGTATAGAACATTAATGCAGGATTAAAAAGTTCTGCAGCCTTGTAGAGACATTGAAAAGTCACTTCACATGTAGCAGGAAGCCTCAGTTTCTTCAAAATATATGGTTGAATGTCTCTTAATTTATATTTGCTCGTTTTTGTTTGTTTTGTCTTTTGTCATTAGGAAAGGAAATCATGTTGTCACTTGAGTTAAAGCTTGTGATAAAAAGCGTTTGGTTCATGTTCTCCACAGTTTCCCAGAGGAGAGACAGAAAAAGATATAAACAAAGTAGGGAGAAAGGTGTGTGTGTGTGTGTGTGTGTGTGTGTGTGTGTGTGTGTGTTAGTTTGTGTTTTAATGGTGTATCTATAAGCGTAGCATTAAATTCAAGCAGTGATATAGGTACTGTCCTTGGTAGTGATGCTGAATAACAATATATCAGCCAAGCCCCAGTGGTGAGTTCTGCACCTCCAGCACATAACTTGAAAGAGACTTTATGAGAGAGACAATTGAGATTGATATGATGTGAACATCTGAAGCCAAAAGTTAAACAGTCCACATTTTGGAGTCATGGTGTTGGGGTGGATGCTGGGTGCTGATGTTGTGGAGAATGTAAATGAAAAGGAGTGCCACTCCGGGTTTAGCTTTGTCGTTTCTCCTTCATTCTTCATATTTGATTAGGATTATCTGCTCCTATGTGACCACTATTCTTCCTGCAGTCCCAGATGAGACACGGAGAAGGAGATAAGAGAAATAAAGTGTGTATTTTTGATTCTGTGTGAAGGATAAGCATAGTAGCCTTCTTTACACATCACGACTTCACTTGAACCCATGTTTTTTTTTTTTTCAGGCAATTTCTTTGCAAATGAGGCAAAACAAGGAAATCACAAAAACTCTGAAGAAGTCATACAGTACCTTACGTGGCCACAAGCAGTGTTGAGTTGGCTCTCACTAAACTACAGGCCTCTCTAAACTGAAGTGGGGTGATATGGCCAAGTGTTTTTTTCTTCAGATTACAACAGCCTAAACATTCATACTTGAACCAAAATTTCCCCGGAATAGCAAATATTGTTGGAACTCATAGTAGTTCATTGAGGCTCACAGACTTTGCTTTGAATTCCAGTGCGCCAAGTAACCTCTCTTTACTCTGAAATCTGTCTCCATCAGCCTGCTGTTCAAAGGCCTTTGATGAATGTCTCAGCAGAATGGTAAACAAGTCACAAAGCTGCTTTCTCCTCAACTTGTGTTAGTGTGTGGAGGCATCTGAGTGTTTACACAGACTCAGCAAGGTGACGCATAGTCATCGATGGGTCAGTGGTGGGGGTAGGGGGCTAGCGTCGCTTGGTGTGTGTGTGTGTGTGTGTGTGTGTGTGTGTGTGTGTGGGAGGTGAAGGAAAGAGTGAGAGTTTTCCTGTGAGGTTTTTTCTTCTGTTATCTATAAATGAAAGACAACCCAGAGGAGCTAAAAGAAGAGTAATTCTCATTCTGAGTAAATTTCCGCAAAGCACCATACACACGTTAGACTCTTCACAGCCACTCTGCCCCTTCCTGTCTTCCCTCAGCCTCCCTGCTCAGATGGGCGATGCTATCATAAGACTTAGGGGTAGAGGGGAGCAGGGAGCTTGTAAGAGATCCTTCCTATGTTGTTATCTCACACATACAGGTGAGCTCTGGAGCAGTCAAGCACCCTGCAAGTTATTTTCAGCACTTAGCGCTTCATGAATATTAACAGTTACACATTTCAAACCTGCGTTTATTTCTTTTTTTTTTTTTTTCTTCCTCAGCTCTGTGGCATAATTATGTCGGCTGGGGCATCTTGGCCAGGTGATTAACACAGTGATCGCTAGTCGGGAGCAGGGGCGAGCTCACTCAGCAGTAATTACACCTAGCTCTATTAACTGTTCTTTCTCTCTCACACATGGTGACACACCTGGACGAACACAGAGCTGCTCAATTACCTACTGTAATTATGTAGTTTTACTTTAGTGTTATAGCTTGTGTGTCCTTTTCAAAATACCTGCACACATGGGTATAGTATAACAAGCATGTGGCTTGATGTATAATTTCCACATATAGTGTACTGTGCATATAGTGGAAAAACCCTTCTGCACGAGGACTTGAATGCTGTTGAGGGCAGTGGCTGAATTTCAGGTTTTCCTGCTGTTTTCTTCTCTCAGGGGGGTGTCAGAGGGATGCAGGTTAATAATGTTGTTACGCCACAAAGGCTGAGGCTTCTTCTCTGTGGAAACACACACAGCATGTACTCAGAAACACATGAACAGGCACACAGACTTTTTCCATGCACACCACCATCTCTCCTGGCAGTGAAATAATATGGAGGGAAGGCATTGTTTATATTCTAATGTAGATATAAATCTCCATCATCATCAGAACGATTTACCACAGCAGTGTCACAGCAAAAAATAATGTTAACAGAAGACAAAAACACCACAACAAGCAGACCTTCTGCTCCGTCTGTGTCATGGCTTGTGGCAAGTTCTTATATATTTTACTGGTTTTATTGTTTTATTGGATTTTCATCCACTGGGAGTAGTAGCTTATGTTTATTACTGTAGGTTTTCAACATGTTATGAATGTCCTAATAATGGGTTAACAACTCACTGTACAGCTGTTCTGCAGCGAGTAGTACATTGCTCTCATAACGGCGAGAAAAAAAACAACTACCAAAGGAAGGCACACAGACCATCATAACCCCTAAAAGTGTAGGTCTTTTCTTTAGAGAAATTTCATAGAAAGTCAATATGACAGTGAGTCCAGTTTCCTAAACCATCAAAATGAAGTTGGAAACTAAAGGGTACTGACAGGAAGAGGGCTGGCAGACCCAAAGCTGCAACAGCACAGTCTCCTAATTTCAGTGTAGACTTACTTACTTACTTAGAGACATTTAAACTATATAAATTTTTTTTTAAAAAAGGAAAATGGAGGTGTTCTAAAACTTTTGACTGAGAGTGTATGTGTAATTTTGACAGTGTGCTCTGAGTCTGCCTTGCAGACTTATTGCAACTTTCAGTCCCCTGCATCACCGGCTCGGTCTGTGGTTCCCCCTCTGTCTCATTCTGTTTTTCCCTGACATTTATGTTGTGAAAGTCATGAGTCCTGATTGACTGCAAGGTGACTCAGAGAGCAATATTGATGGACAGATTACAGAGAAAGGACAAAGAGGGACAGATAAAGAGGGCAACAAAGATGCGATTAGATGTTTGAGAAAAGTGGAAAAGTACAGACATTGTCCAAAATGTTTGAATTTAAGACGTGGCATTAAATGCCTTGTGGCACAATGTTCATGACTTTCCTCAGTGTCCTTTTTAAGAGGCTTAATCTCAGCAGGAATCCACTTTTACATCCAGTAAAACTGCTGAGTCATCTATGGGAATAACAAAACATTGCTGAACTGCAATGTCACATCGTCTTAAACGGGGTTTCTGTTACAGGGTATACAGTAAGGTAGACCAACCATTAGGTATTTATTTCACTCAGCAGATTCTATCAGAGCAGTAAATAAATTCATCAATTGATTGAGAAGGAGAATTCATGAATTTGTAGAGGTTAAGTCTGAATTGGTACCATGTGGTGTGAAGTTTAGACTTTGTAGCATTGCTGTAGAAAGTTCAACTATGAATTCAATGTGTGGCAGCTTCTCATAAATGTTTAAGTTTACCTGAGTGTTGTGTGCTGTGCTACACAGTGGGTAAAAAACTATGCTGTCAACACTGATGGCACCTGTATTTGTCCTTCCTGTTCACTCATTAATATAGATGAATACAAAATTTATTACCACTCAAGAAATCACAAGCTTAATGTGGTGCAGGGACTAAGATCGAGGCACAGAGCCCTGATAAAAATGAGCTGTTGGTACTGTGTTACCTCACCTACATTACTGAAACCTGGCAGACGAGCTCGTCGACAAGTGTTTAGGTGTCACGGCTCAGAGTCAAGTGTGCGGCCACTGAGAGAATGAAGTAAAACTTTAAAGTGTTTGGACAAACAGAACAGACAAGTGCAAGTACAAGGTGGCAAAATCTGGTCACAGTGTGTAGCAATGGTCAAAACACAGACATTCAGCAGATTACAAAGACAATGGAACAGACACGGGCTAAGGTTCAAATATCGTTCCCATCAGAGCGAATAGATTCAGGCAGGGGTAAGAGTTCAAAGGGCAGAAGCACAAGTCCAAAAAACACAAGCCAGCTAATCAAGTCCAAGCAGAGGGATGAGCAAAAAGCAGTCTGGGAAAAACAGGCAAAGGTGGGATAACAGGCAGGAGACAGGTTGAGTGGAAAGGGTCTAGTTATGTAATAAGTAGCTGATAAGTGAAACAAGCAGCAAATAAGCAGGTTGACCAGTAGCACAGTTGAGCACAGTAGCTTAACTCAAGCAGTGGGCTGTAATAGAATGCCACATGCTGACACACACATGGCAGGCGTGTTTGTGTGATGACTGGCCCGACAGATGAACACGCTCTATAAATATTTCATACTAGTCCATTTTCCAACATGGCTCTGCAAAAAAGAAAGTAACACACAAACAAATATCAATCCAGAATAAATAAAGCCTGGAATAGAGTGAAAGGGCTTTGAGGGGGTGGGTGAAAATCGCATGAACAATTTGTTTACAGAGAGCACAATGAAAATTAGTGTAGAAGTCAAAGGAAACATTGTGTAGTAGCCATGCAAGAGAATCCACCCTCATGTACAGTGGATGAATATGTAGATAATGGGGGGAGGTCATTCCTCAGTAATAGAGAAGGATCATTCATTTGATCCATTAGTCATAGCTCTTATTCTATAGAGGGTCATAACAGTTAAAATCAATCCCATCAGGCGTTCAAGTCAGATTTTATTTACCTAGCATCAAGGAACCTTCCATCCATTATCTATACCCAGTGCTGTACATGAAAGAGTTTTCTGTGAACAGCAAACTGATTGGATCACTTTGCAGCTAAGGCCAAGTATAGACTGAGTTCATTCCTATGGGAGAATGTGATCACTGCAGCCAGCAAACACCTCAATCGCTTCACTATCCTGGTGGAATTCAAAAACCCAATGGCAGCTGTGTGCTTGTTGGGTTAATGTCAGGTTTGGGGATGATGTGAGTAACAAAAGCTTTACTTAATGCTGATCATGGCTGCAACACCAGTGAGTTAAAACAAAGCTCCTTCTCTAAGTTTGCTCCACAAATCTAAGCATTGCTTCCTTTATTTTCTGCAGGAGCATCACATCCCCAAATCAGTACCAGTGTATCTTGTTGGCACACTATCCACTCAGGCTAGCTAAACAATAAAGTAAAGGGAGACTGTTGGAGAGACACAGCAGTCACAATTTACTGAGATTACCTGGCAAGTATCCAGGTATAGCCAAATTGATATTTATATTTCACAAACTTCCACAGTGCACTTTACATATAATGACCTCTAGCAGAAATCACTCTCTCTCTAAATACATACATTAATTTAAATGAACCAATCTATTGGCTACTTAAAACCTAATTGAACTAAATTTTCTTCCTTCCGTTTTGGGTGTCGTTGTAAAACCAAGGTCCAATAGGGAAAAAACCCCAAGCTCTATTATTTTGTTATTTGCCAGGTGATTTCACAAGAGCTCAGGATATAACCTTAAACGTATTTCAACTTACATGTGATCAGGTGGTTAACAGAAAAGACATTAGGTGAGAGGCAAGGTGCACCCTGGACAGATCACCAGTCTGTCACAGGGCTGTCACACTTACACGCATTTTTGAGTCACCAATTAACCAAACCCCAAACTGCATGTCTTTGGACTGTGGGAGGAAGCCAGATACCCCGAGAAAACCCAAACAGACATGAGAGAATCAAAAAAAGATGCAAACTCCACAGAGAAAGGACCAAATTGACCGGAAGGTTACCACCTTCTTGTCATCATGGGAAACAGTGCTATCCACTGGCCTACAGTCACTCCGTCAAGGGTCATTTGAATTAAAACATTTTTTTTATCAATTATTTGTTCTTCAATTTTAGCTTGTGGATTATTGTGGCTGAAATAAAATCTAGCACTCAGATAGCCTGCAGGCAGATGAGAAGTGGTTATTGATTAAAATTCCTCTTATATACTGTCAGCCCGCGCAGCTAGTTTTTCTTTTTTTTCTTTTTTTAAAAAAAAAAAGAAAAAAACATTCAGAGTTTGTCTGTCACACTGAGACTGATGCTAAAGTTGTGACTTTGACTTTTTAGGGATACTGCATTATGCAAAGACAAATTGGTTATATCTGTGGCAATTAATGACTGCAACTGTAAAAGGTATATGAAGAGCACAATAGTTTTTTTTTTAATAAGAAGCCCTTGTGATTATGCACCACACACCCACTGCTGCTGCCAACATACTGGGAACTAGAATGTTTTTTATGTGATTCTGTAGAAAAGTTTTTAAAAAATCTCTGGAGTACTTTCAGTTGTTCAGATATTCATTTGAGTCAGTTTCATGTTTTTTTTTCCTCCAGTTCTTTATGGACTAAATTACCTTGTGCACAGACTAATGGCAGTAGCGCTGAGGCCTGAATTGTACTGTGGCATTCCTCCAAACCTCTCCGAGCTTCGGAGAAGCTCTGGGACAAAACAGTAGATGGCCACCAAACTACACAATCTCTCTTCTTTTATGTCACCATGAAGTCTTTGGAAACTGGCCATAGAAAATGCACTCCACCAGTAGAACCTGGACAGAATTAGTCTCTCATCCTGTGTGATTAATGTTGAGTCACTCTATGGGTGCATGTATTCAACTCATACCCTCACTATATGCATGACTTAAAAATCTCTTTTAAAGGAAGGGAGCCAGGTTCCTTAATAATGCCGTATTTGTTTGGAGCAAGTTTTAACTGTTGCTCACTAACAGTGTTTTGCACATCTGGGAGTGGAACATTGCCATTTCAGTCATTTTAACCCTCTTTCAAGCATATGAAGCCACTGGTCTGAATAATGAATTGAAATGACCCAATGACCCACATGCAAACTTAGTAATTAATTGAATTAAAACATCATACTTTGTTTATATGCATGTGCATGGACAAATATGTGAAAACCAAAACATAATTTGATGGAGTCAGCATACTAGAAGAAATACTGTTTTATAGGATGAAATACCACACGGGTCCTGGATCTATTCACATTACCATAATCATAATCACTCAGATTGATCCAAGTGGTTCAGTTTGCCCTGCACAAATCGATGACACAAGTGGGAGCGGGCAGGGGTCAGCGGGGACCTCTGAGGTGGATCATGGACCATAAGAGCTCTGAGCTGGGAGATCAATAGGGTCTAGCTGGGCCTAGCTCAGTGTCCGTAAAATGATGTGTACACAATAAACGGCTTTCCCCAGCCCGGCAGATGAGCCACTGGTGTGGAAACAGGTTATTTGTCTGCGCCACTGCATCTTTTCTCTGTCAAAGTGAAGGGGACGCGGGCAGAGGAGGTGATGCAAGGAGTGGGTTGTAACTGTGTGACAACAGGGCTGTCACTGATGACAGGACATTTAGAGAGGAGTTAGTGCCCCTATTGATTGCTTTCTGTGGGAACTAAAGAGGATGGAAAGAAGTGATTCTCACAATTCAAGAGTACTGGTTGAGATGACAGGTGGCTGAAGATGGAAATCAAGAGAGGTGCAGAAGAGAGGCTCAAGAGAACTCTTAACTCAATGGCACCTGGATGTTTTCTCCTCTGGATTAACTTCACAATTCCTGCTGGGGCCTCCCAGAGGATCTAACACTATCATAAAACAGCTGTATAATGGAGGTTGGGTGTGGGTGTTAGTGGCTAAAACACATTCATTTCTTTCACACAAATGAGATATCAGGCTAAATGCCTATCTAAAGCTTTGCTGCCTCTCTTGTTTAATTAGTCCCTTCACAAACCAGGGTTTATTTTTTTCCTGATGCATCTATAATGCACTTAGAAGTAAAGCGTGAACTATTAATAGAAATCCTCAGATTATGGATACACAAAGTCAGTAATTGTCTTTTTGTACCAGTCATTTATTTCATGGTATATCTCCTATATCTCTCTTGTTCTGTCATACTAAGCAGTTTCTGTGGTAAATTCATTGCAGGGACGGTAAAAGAAACTGAATAGACACAGACAACACATATCATATGTCACCCAATCATATGAAGATATGGCCTGACTATAACATCTTAAGGTCCCATAATTTGCAGGATCACAGTCAAGGCAAAGGAAAATCAGAAAGGTTGTACATATAGGGAATCCTGTCATCTTCATTATTTGAGGCAGTTCTTCATACATATCATGTCTGATTTTATGCAGTGCTCATTTCATTTTCAGTGTAGAATACGTTCCTTTAAAATTTCTTCCCAACTACATAACCTTTTCATATATCCTGAAAACACAGTAAAATGTAGTTCCCCATCTTAGGTACTGTATGTAAGCGTAGTAACATCATCAGGGTACCTGTAACATTTCAATCCTTGTAGTTTTACTCTGTGAACTCCTGTTTGGACTCCACAGAACATGTCCAGCTCAGAAAAATATCTTGTTTCATTACAGCCTTTGTTAGCTTTCCTCCACTGTTCCTCCACCATCCACTGGCTTGGCTGTGTTCATTTCATTTTTTTTTTTTAATCAACCAATCACAGCATTTGATACTGTACTTAATGTCACTACACATGCAATTCAGGTGCAAAGAAGACTGAGTCTATGTAATTGATATTTGTAACTACTCCCACTCAATCTCAATAGGGTCATACAAGCCAGAAGTATTTCTCTTTGTAACGCACAAAAGCTCCTGGATCAGGAGCAAATGGTGCATTGGTGCGTAGGATCGTGAGATGACATGGGTGTGGGTCTGTGAAAACGTTTATTACTCTCTCTCCCTTTGTGTGAATGAGTTTGTGTAGTTTTAAAAGGGCACCCTTGCTCCAAAGTGTGGAACAGTAGAAGGTTAACTGTCTCCTCTAAAGCACCTAAGGTTAATCTAAATAAAGAATAGTTGACACCCACAAAATGACTAACCTTTAACTTGTATTTTTATTCATCTTATTTATTCTTGTACTGTATTTGAAAAACAGTGTGGTAAGCTATGCAACCTACCACCAGTAAGATTATAAATGGACCAAAATCTTTATCTTCTGCTCTAATCTACTCTTCTACCTTTGGAGCTGACTTGGTGCCAAGGTGCAACAGAGGCACCAGCAAAGGTCCTCTGATCAAGTAACCTGGCACTAGTAAATACATTTCAAATGAGCTTGCCAAATGTTTGGAGGTATGGATGCACTCTGCATCCTTATAGTGACTCCACAGGCCTTTAGCTCACTGCCACGTCTGCACACGTTGCTTCATTTAGCTGCTAAGAGGTTTAACCTAATCAGCAACAGCATTTATTTAGTGCTAAGACTTCCTTTGCTGAGCCATGACCACCCCTTGTCTCTCTTTCTCTCTCTGTCTTTGTAGTTCTTTCCCTACGTGATAGTAACTTATATGTGATATTTTCCAAATTAATAATGTCTCAAAAGAGATAGAGTGAGTGCCTCCACACTGCACAGTGCAAAATTATGTAAAATATGTGTGTTATTCAACTTAATGTGGTTTGTGATTAGTATTCATTTCGTGTAGTTTTCCTATTGTCACTGAAACTCCTCAATCTTTGTTCATTAGACTTTAATAGGTTTTATATTGGTTAGGTCATAGAGGACTTCACACAAAAGAATGCAGATTTTTCCCTGCATTGGAACTCAGCTCATAGGTTGTGCTGCAGTACTGTGGAGTTTAGGACAGACTTTTCACTTGTGTGTGTTGAGGCACACAGGTGAGTTGGACTGTGTAAACAGATATAAACTAATCCCAGCAGCATTGTAAGGAATCTAATCTGTGGTTCTTCTGCAAGACAGATAGAGCAATAATATATAGAGAAGTGAAGAAGGGACAAATAAGGGGCCCACACTTCTCAGTCTGAACTGTTGGTGTTCATAACATAATATAATATAATATATAATATATAATATGATTGATAATATGAATTCAAATACACTTTTCCAGTCACCATACATTGCTCACACTTTCTTTAATACCAAACCTCAGTCCGAACATCGGAGACCACGTTTAATCTATTGAGGTCAATAAACCCTGGGCAAGGTAATGAGCTGCAGGTGAAATGCAGCCTCATGGTGTGCTGACCTCACAGGATTATGCAAGATGTTTTTACAAATGCCTTTAAGGAACAGTAGGCATGGACATTATGTCTCCACTGTATATTTGATTACAACAAATGTGCAGTTACTGTACTTTCCCTTGTATATTGACATCAAAAAATTGTATTTTAAGAAGAAGGAATTGTTAGATTGTTGCCAACAGATGGAGCCAAACATCTAATATTATTATAGGTGAGATCAAACACACAAACACTCTACAGTATTTCCAAAATAAATTTCTGCCCCAATTATTTTCCTTAATTAGATTTCATCCTTATTTAATAATTTCCCCAGTAATGCTGCATTAATTAAAAAATTTTGATAGCCTTTTTGTCATTTCCAATTACCATGTTATCTTCATTTGTCTTTTTAAATGATGCTGACATGCTTAAGATTCCTAATATGCATAAGCATGTTTCATTTTTCATTCAGGAAGACACCCACAGTGCTTTTTAAGCAAAGTCAGACACTCCATTGTATTCATATAATTTATATTCCTCACCTGTCAGCATTTATTTATGCATCCTCTACTATCCCTAACTCAAATCAAACACCTATGGTTATTCATAGTGCATAGCATATATGTGGTAAAACAACTGAGACAAGAGTCCACACATGATTTTAAGAGAGGCAAGTTAAAACGATATCTTAAATCAACATTTTATAGCACATTTTTGTAGCATGAATTTATGTAAGCTCTTAATATTTATCCTCTTTTTTATAACAACCATGAAAGTTACTTTTCACATATTATTTTTTGATATCCTTCTAATACTTTATTTCTTTCTGTGCTCTTTTTCCAGATTCTAGCCATCATATCGATCCTCTTTATTGTCCTCTCCACTATCGCTCTGTCTCTCAACACCTTACCAGAGCTCCAGGTACAAGATGAGTTCGGCCAGGCCAGTGACAACCCCCAGCTGGCCCATGTGGAGGCTGTGTGTATTGCCTGGTTCACCATGGAGTACCTCCTTCGTCTCCTCTCCTCTCCTAATAAGTGGAAGTTCTTTAAAGGCCCATTGAATGTGATTGACTTGCTGGCCATTCTGCCCTACTATGTCACTATCTTTCTAACAGAGTCTAACAAAAGTGTGCTACAGTTCCAAAATGTGCGTCGTGTGGTGCAGATATTCAGGATCATGAGAATACTGAGGATCCTGAAGCTAGCCAGGCACTCCACTGGGCTCCAGTCTCTAGGGTTTACCTTGAGAAGGAGCTACAATGAACTGGGGCTGCTTATTCTATTTCTTGCCATGGGCATTATGATATTTTCCAGCTTGGTCTTCTTTGCAGAGAAAGATGAAGATGCCACCAAATTCACCAGTATCCCTGCCTCATTCTGGTGGGCAACCATTACAATGACTACAGTGGGTTATGGTGACATTTATCCACACACTTTGCTCGGTAAGATTGTGGGTGGGCTCTGTTGCATTGCAGGAGTGTTGGTAATTGCCCTACCCATCCCCATTATTGTCAACAACTTCTCTGAGTTCTACAAGGAGCAGAAGAGGCAGGAGAAGGCCATCAAGAGGAGGGAGGCACTGGAGAGAGCTAAGAGAAATGGGAGTATTGTGTCAATGAACCTGAAGGATGCCTTTGCCCGCAGTATGGAACTGATGGATGTGGTGGTAGAAAAAGGAGAGGACAAAACCTCCTTTGGCAATCACCTGTCTCCTAACCGCTGGGGCAGCTCAACTAGGCATGCCTCCTCTGAAACGAACCTAAAATCCCCAGATAAAAGAAACCAAGAGTTTCTGCTGCAAAGCTCCCCTCATCGATTAACCATCAACACCACTGGAAGTCTACAGCGGACACACAGGAACCCACAGCACCTTAATGTTCAGAAACTAGAGGAAATGTACAACCAGATGACCAAGTCACAGTCTTTCACTAACCTCAACACTACAAGCTCCATGAGCACTCTGAGCACAACTATGACTGCCCCCGTCTCACCAAAGAAATTGCACAGCCCTGAATTTGCAGTAAAAAAGGAGGTGGAGCTGGAGATGAAAGAGGTTCAACCTTCCTCAGCTGATTATCTTGCCAGCTACTCTGCAGAATTTGGGAACCAGGGCTCCCACTCAACTAAGGAACATTCTAGGCCATGTCTAATCTCACACCCCAGGGCACCAAGACATCTGGATCTAAGCCAGCTGAGGGCCAGTGATGACCACAGCTGTCGTGGCATCATACTGAATGAATCTGTCAATTTAGAAGATCCATCAGACCTCCATATAGAGGAAGTGGAAAGCTTTAACAGTGCTGCAGAGAATATCCAGAGCTCTCCAAGGGGTAATAATGATTCTAAAATACAGGGTGGGAAAGTCAACTTCACCAGAACCTCTGCAGAGGGCCCACTAACACCACCCAGCACTACGTCTCCTGGAGACATCAGCTCCAGTATCCTGGAAGATGAGTCGCCAGAGGGAGAATTATCACCACTCATCCCCAGTTCAGAGGAGCTGCTTCCCATCAGAGTCGAGACCAGCCCATTGTCCCCTCAGAGGCTGGTGGTAGACACGCCACCTGGTGATGAAGATCAAACCACAGAGGACGAGAAACATCTAGTGGAGGTAGCTGGCGCTGCAGTTGCCCCTTTGTCCCCTAAGACAGCACAAAATTGCACCCAGAGTGTGGCTGGGGCAGGCGAAGAAGTCAAGGCTGACAGCAGCCAAAGTGGACACAAAGTAGAGAACCACATGTTTACATCCGATATCCACCTGATACCTGGGGATGGCAGCCTCTCTCCAACCTGTGAAACCAGCATGTGACTGTAGGGGAAGCTCTAGAGACAATAGACCCACTGCAACCTCAGCATATGGGAGAGCAAGAGGAAAAGACAAAGGGTGCAATATGTTTGCATGGCATGACAAGTCCCTTTTACTTGTATTGTGTATTGCTGAAAAAGAAACTAAAGTGCTTAGTGCAGACTTGAGAATGACTTCAGGACTAACAGCAGACTCAGAGAGGAGCCTCTTGGAAAACAAAGGGAATTCGTCAACTACTGTAGATATTTTGGTCCTCTCAAGGTACAAAATGACAGTTACCTTTTTCTAGCAAAAGAAGGAAATGCAGAGGGACTTATCTGTAAAAAGCATGCATTTAAAAAAGACAGATCTTTTACGGTGCTTAGTTTGCTGAAAGTGCTCCACTGTAAATACTACAACATCTAAGACAATGACAATGCACAAGATGGCAAAAGAAAATTGTCACTGAAGGTATAAATATTTGTAATGTGAAAAGCAAAGGGTCGGGTGGTTAAAATTAAGAGCCCTCAGACCGAATGTTGCATCGTAGCGACCTATAAAAAAAAACATATCATTACCTTTTGTGGAAATGCAAAGTGTTCCCATGATAACCTTGTAATGTTATTTCATGTGAAAATGGTGTATGAAACTGTAACATTGACATTATTGCTTTTGGTTTTTGCGACGACTGTTGAACTTTTAGTTTGGGCATCTGATATTCAGTGTTTGAGTTAATGAATGTGGGCAAAGATGAAAACACCTTGATTCCTCAAGAGCACGTACACATGTAGCTGCCAAATAACTTACATATGTAACTATAAGTCAGAACAGGAACAATCGCAATTGAAAATATTTTTTAATGTGGTATCAGATATTAGGACACAATTTAAGAGGTTTTTCTCCTTAGTCAGCCTTTTGATTCAGTCCAAATGAAAAAATTATATTTATTTAGTCTCTGACATCAGATATATACAGCTAAAAGTAGTTTTAACAATAAGAAATGAAAAATCTAGTTGTAGAGTGGTTGCAGAAAAATTCTACAGTAGGTAAGTGAGATTCCACACATACTGTTAGGACTATTATTAATTCAGCACAGTAGATCTCGTCATCAGTATACATTTATGCTTTAGACTGTAATTATCTATTTTGGCAATTAAAAAGGAATAGACTACCACAAAAAGACAATATTCCTAGTGATAACAATGGACCAAAATCAAGCACATTGACAAGCTTTCATCTATCTCAGTTGCATAACAACATATATTGTAATAACATGTAGTTAGTTTTTTTTTTTTTCTTTATGATGTGTTTACCTGCATTGTGTTCATTATCGTATCCTCAGTGCCCTGATGTCATTGTTGACATTTGTTCCATACTACTGCTAGGTTTTTTTGTTCCTGCTGACAAGTTTAAGACTTTTTTTTTGTATGTCCCTAGTGTCTTGGAATATATTTTATTGTGTTTCGTTGTGAACAAAACTATTTTCAGTCAAGCTTAAACCCAAAGGAGTTTCTTTCTCATCTTCTTTCTTGCTTTTGTTTTACACTGACTGAAAATATCTGTTGTATGTTGCCTTTTATTCCAATTTTATTGCTGGAAAAATTTTGTTTGAGCATGGCACTTGGCTGAGTGTACTTGAAGTGTGTTTGTAAAGCCACACAAACCAGAATGATACTGATAGGAAGTATTTGGGTGAATTTTTTGTCTTCTTCTCATTATTATCATGATTTTTTTTTTTTTTCTCACAGAGAGGTGTGGAATGTGCAATACCGCATACTGCAATCTATGCAGGCCAAGAATTGTGGCACTTTATTTTCTGTCTATGGAAATTTGTACAGGCAGAAAAGACTTGTATTTTTCAAATGTTATATCTTTAATATGAGCCAAAACAGTATTACAACTACCAGAGTCTCACAAACACTGCAAATGAGAATTTGACTTCTACTTTTTCATATTATATGGCTGGCATAATGCACCTTAATGCCAGATGTTAATGGACCTCAAATTTCATTATCTGTGAGAATATTATCCAAATTGTCCACTTGGGCCTTTTATACTGTTGTTAGATTTGCATAAAAATCTAACATATGTCTGTGGAAGATATTAAGAATAATCTAATTTAATTTGCCACATACAAGGAATTTTATGTTTTTTGTGAATTAACATTGAGAATGATTCTATTTTTTCTAAACCAAAATGGAGCACGACCACATTTTCCTGCCATATGGTGGTTGAAACGATGCATGCCTTTTCGTAACACTGCTGTTTATGAGAAGGTAGCAAGCCATTTTTCTTTGTTCATATAGCACTGTACAGAAAATTCTAATTTTATAGGAGAAATCAGGTCTTTATGTAATAGATACAAGTAATGTTATTGAGTTCTCAGGTTTTCTATAACTCTCTGATGTTCTGATTGGATAGATTCTGTTTTTCCTTAACAGCTAATGTCAACTAGCTAATTCTATACTTTTTCAAAGGTGATGTTGTCAAATCCACATTAATGTCTTGGTTCCCAGAGTAAGGAGTGGCAATACTTCTCCCTCCTCCTGGGTACTTCATTCAGTATCCACCCCCATCAGTCTTCAGTGAGGCAGGAAGGAGCACAAACTAAGGGACAGAAGTTGAAGCTGAGAAATAGACAGTGATCGGTCCAGCTGACCACAGACAGGTAGGAAAAGGTCCCTACTGCCACTGAACTAATCCATCAAATTAATTTCCATGTTCCATGACACCACTGAGTGCTCCTGTCCCTACAGCTTCAGAAGCTCTAATCCCATGGCATGGCCTCAGGTACAGTCACCAGAAAGGCTCAACAAAAAAGGCTGTGACTAAGAGGAGGAAACATCCCCTTAAAGGGTTTTATCACTCTTTTGTGGTTTATTTTGTCAGTGTACACACATACTGCCAAGATCAACACATTGCCTGGAGTAATAAGAGATTGTTAGAGAGCTCATGGAGTTATCTTTGTGAAATGATCAATCTCTCATCAGAATCTCAGATGTTTTGGTACACTCGGAAGTTAAATGTGAAGCCAGAGGTTGTTGCTTGGGGTTTTCATTAGTCATTTTTCTGTAATTATGGAAGGTTAGATCCATAATTCATTCTGTGTGGAGTTTCCATGTTCATCCTGTGTCTGCATGGGTTTTCTTCAGCTACTCTGGTTTCTTCCACCAGGAAAGTTAATTGGTGACTTTAAATTGTTGTTAGGTGTGAATGTGAGTGTGAATGTTTGTCTGTCTCTATGTGTCAGCTCTGTGATGGACTGGTGATCTGTTCAGGATGTACACCACCTCTCGCTAAATGTCCGTTGGGATTGGCTCCAACGCCCCCACAACCCTGAAAGGATTAACGGCAGATAATGGATGGAACTTTAGATGGTAATGTTCTTGTTTAAGATCTTTTTTCTGTCCCTTTACATTCAAATTTTCCTTCATCCCTCGTTTGAAGTAATAATGTCTCCACATTAACCTTGAGTAATCCCTCATTTTGACAGGTAGGTAGAGAAACAAGGGATTTGGATTGATCAGCTCTATCCCCTTGGGATGTTTGTGTGGATACTGAAATTAATTCTGTAAACTGACAGGAAAAGGTCCGTGCTCTGTCTTACTTTATCACAATGGCATTATCACCTGTGATACTGTACAGAGTGAAAAGACTGTGTCTTTATTTTCTCTGAGAGAATGGGTGTTGTTCATGTCACTCATGCGTGCTTACAAACCTTGCTCCCTAAGAAGCATAAAGCTGCATTGTTTCTTATGAATCTGTGTATTCTGCCTCTTACACTTTTTGTTTTTGACCTTTTTTTTCTTTGTCCAGCTTTGGAAAACATTATCATTCTGAGCTTCAGACTGTTTCTGTACAAAGCACCATCTTTGTATGCATGTAGTAGTCAAAACAACTATGTGACCACAGAATACTTTGTTATGGTACATGTATGTCAACATTTCTGTAGAGCATTGTTCCCCATTATGTCTATTAGCATAATAACAGAATAACAAATAAATGTGTACATAACTCGAGTTTGTATTTCTGCTGTTCTCTATGCTGGAAATGAGCTAATGATGATTGTTGGCCAGACTGAATTTTCTGGGTGCAATTTTTGCATTAAAAATCATAGCACTAATTAAAACTCATATTGCAGTTGGTGCAAAATGATATGCAAAGTGGTCTTTCAGAAAAGCAGTATTACTGGTTGATAAATGATTTATCACAGGGAAATATATTCTATCCATTAGGTGCAATTAATGGAGCCACACATTTCTGTTGTGTACTGCTGCCAAACAGTGATGCTGAACATAAACAGCACTTCAAAACCTCAGATGTAGCGGCTCTGGCAAGTAATGTATTCATTTTGAAAAACTGAAGTAACAGGCTCTTCTATGAGCAGGAAATACAACTGAACATTTTTCATGCATTTGAAATTAGAAGGCAAGCTATTAATACATTTCTGCAAATTAGGCAGAAAGCTCTGCCTAGTATTAACATTATGACAGAAGTTTGCAGCCATGTCCATGTTCCTCTGGCTTTGTAAAATAAGTCAGCCCCACTGAGCAGAAAACTGAGTGGACTTCCATTGATGAACATCCAGCATGATGTTGGTATTGACGTAGAGGCCATTCTGCAAGAGTAAGGTGCAATGAGAAGATGCAGAATGAACTTCAAAAAGGTAGGAATACTAATTCATTTTATTGTCACATGCTTTTTGATATTTTTGATGCAGCAGCTTATTTTTGTCATGGTTGAATACTGTCATTACTGTCTTTGTGTCTAACTGTTGTCTGGTTTGCTTTGCTGACTCTTACTGCATGTTACTCTCAATATATAATAATACAGGCCTGTTTGGGGTATAGTGTAACCAGTGTTTTATGGTATGTCTACTTTTATTTGAGTAAAGGATCTGAGTACTTCTTTCAGGCAGTGCACTGTGGGTCTTTGTCATTTTTGTGTCAGAGTTATACTGTGCAGGATCTGACTGTAAAAATATGCCAGGCATAGATAACAGGCCGTGCTTTTATGGACATCCATTGGCCAATACAGGCAACATAGGGCCACAATAGGGCAAGAGGGCCCCCTTGTGGTGCCTTTTAGTATCTTTATTATCTTATTAGTAGTAGTAGTAGTAGTAGCTGTAGTAATAGTATTATACAAAAGGATTGTGATTTTTGGCTGCAGAAATTAATAATGAAAAAAATGCAGTTTTCCAATTCGTCTGCATTAAATTCAAACTAGATCATGTATTCAGTCAAATATTGATCATCCACATAGAAAACTTTTATGAGCCACTTATGGTTAGTTATTCTCCTGAACGTAAAGATCTTGGGTACAAAATATGAATATGGGACTAAAATCAGGTGTGTTGAGTCAATCAGGGGCTGGAAGATACCAGTTCACTTTGTCTTCCCCCCAGTCCACCCCCATCTATAACGACTGGATCAAACTAAATAGATTTCAAGTTTAACAGTAAATATATCTGCAACGATAATAATAGGAAAAATAATAAAATAAAAGCAAAGCTCTTTGATGAAGCAGAAACTGCTATATATGTGCAGAACATTCACCATTTGATTGTGAAGGGTTATGTAGAAATACCCAAATATGCCAAAAACTGAGGAGCCCAATCTGGAGGTGTTCTTTGCAGCTCTTTGCAGTAAGCAACATGATTTGGCTTTATCCAGACCACTGATAAGATTGTCAGACAGCAATTTTACTGCTGTAATAGTCCTGCAATTGTTTCTTGCATGTGTATTATTGTGTTCACAGCCTATGGCAAAAAGGTTATTTATTTATGTTACTGTCCTCTCAGTTCCAGTGCAACAGTGATGCTCTTGACATCACTGGAAAGGAACTTTTCTTTGAATTGAAAAAATTCCTCATCTTCCTGCATCCACTATGAGCTTGACGCCCTCTTCTTCATTCACAACTGCCATTTGAAAGAGGTCAGCCTAATGTTAGAACAGCCCTTTGTATTGCACCGGTCAGACAGTCTGTGCAGAATGAACCTTTTCAAAACTTTAATTAATCAAAACGTATATGTGTGTGTGCGTGTGTGTGTGTGTGTGTGTGTGTGTGTGTGTGTGTGTGTGTGTGTGTGTGTGTGTGTGTGTGTGTGTGTGTGCGCGCGCGCGCGTGCGTGTGTGTGTGTGTGTGTGTACATGCATGTGTGGGACAGTATCATACAATCACTGAGATCACTGAAGATTTTGCCATGGTGAGGTCTCATAAGATTAAGCTGTAATTAACTAAACTGTCAAAAGGGACTGCCTATAGGGTGATGCAGTGCATTTTCCCACTATTTGTGAGGAGATTGCACAAGGGTGTGAACTGAGATTGTAATCTAAACCAGTGTTTTTTAAACTTTGTGTGGCTAAGGCACACCAAAGGGCAACTGCTGATCTAAACTATCACCATGCAGCCTTAGATGTGTGGTTACTGTGTCATATTTTCAATATTGATTTGTAATATATATAAATTATATATATATATATATATATATATGCAGTTCTATAACTGGATTGAGGCACAAAACCACAGTTGACCATAGTAAAAAATGGTCAAATCTGAGAAAAATAGCAATATTGATAAACTTTCCTCTGGATTTCTGTCCATGTGTTGAAACATAAGAATAAACATATTTACTTTTCATTTGATAATTTCCAAGCACCCATTTTATATAAAAAAATGATTTACCTGTAAATTGCACTTTAAAACTTTGCGTACCTCCCGCTCCACAGATTAGTAATAGTTTTGTGTCAGACCTCTTCAATACTCCATGGCCCCCAAGGAGCAGGCTTGAGGTCCTGCTGATAGGACAGAGGATTCTGGGCCCCTGCAGCATCAGTGTGGCCGCTTTTAAATGCTAGTTGATTAGGTGGACCCATTCCTGTTTTTTTATTCAGATTGCCTTGTTCATGGACCCTTGGCTATGTCTTGCCAGCATCATTGCTTTTTGTGGTTTGAGTTTACTTTGAAGTTCTTACCACTTACCACCAGAGGGCGCTCAACACAGACTAATGAATAATGATAGTGGGAGTTTTTTGTGGTTTTTGTTGGTTTTATTATTATTAATATTATTATTATTGCATAATAAAGTAACAAGTGTAAAGTAATTCAGTTTAAAGATTTTCAGATAAATATTTTGATACAAAGTTACAAATGAATACAACAGTAATTTGTTAAGATAAAAATACACAAAATCAGCAGGTGAACAAGGTGTACCAGAAAAAGATGAATGCCATGTAAAGCCAGCCTTTGGTTCTCACCTTTCTCCTTTCTCTCTGAAGATGCTATGGTATATTAAAAATCCAAAACACTACAGGCATCATTTTCCCAGTTTTGCTCTGGAATTTGACTGTATTACAATATATCTGATTTCATTAGTTTTAGGCAGTTTTGGGGAAATACTCAATTTCTTGCAGAACATTTTCTGAGAATATCAGTAGCACTGACTTGGCACAGAAGTTATATAGAACAATGGAAACGTGTGATTGCACATGCTTTAACATTAGTGTCCACACAATTGTATTGCACCACTGTAAAATTTCAAGTCACTTAGAACTGACAGCGTGCACATACAAGGCATCTGAACTGAACCCTCATCATTTCCCTTCCACTCACAATAGGAGTTTGGCTGTGAAATGTTATTGCAGACAACAGATCAGAGCATTGTTTAGTGGTGCTTGGTTTGGCTCAGATGAAGACAAAACTGTGCTGTGGTGGACAGTTGCACTGCTGGGTTTTCTGGACCTTCTTCCATGTGCCACTGCACTGAGGGTTTCCCACTGCCTGCCAGTGGAGTGGAGCATCTCTGCAACACAACCCCAGATGTTTGTTTTCTCAACGACATATGCATAGTTTCAGAATTTAACATCTGTGCAGTACAAGATGTCAACATTATTTTTGTCAATTACTGCAGTTGCTCAAGGGCACATTAACTGTAATTATAGAAGGAGTTGACAACATTCTGCTGAGATTTGCCCCAGTTAAGAACATGCATTAGCTAAGGTTTATATATATGTGTATGTTCTTTTTCTACATGTATTTAACTATAAGCAACATTGCTGAAGATCACACATGGAAGTAAATTGTTCCATACTTGTTTGCTTCCTGACCGTCTCCTTGGCAGCTGCTATTGTTTCGCATGGCAGGAGGTTGACATGCCACACACACTGTAAAGCCTTCTGTTATGTAGCGCATCCAGTGTGTGTGTGGCCGGTTCTCCATTGTACAGTGGGGTGTCCGGGACTCCAGTGTGAATTCCACACAGAACCTGAGGGGACGTACAGGCGGGGTCATGAGGGTTGCACAGTTGTTCCTGGGATATTACAACCAATAAATCAAGATAAAAGACTAAAGCAAACATGTGATGTACATACTCGTTTCTGATATTGTTTACCTTTTTGGTGCCCTTCATGAAAGAAGGTTTATTGAGTCATTGTAGCATGGACAAATGAATGTGAAATGAAAATGACAGTAATTCAAACTACATAATTTGACATCCACAACTATTGTGTCTGTGTTTTTCATGTGACAGTCCTTATCTGGGTATTTCATTTCAAATGGCTGTGGGCAGTCTGTCAGTATTATTATATTTAATAGACTGCAGACAGACATCCAGGTGAGCAAACACTTATTGGTAGCTGCTCTATGTGTAGGAAAATTGAGCTGTTATCTTTCTTGAAAATAGACTTGGTTATACAGCATAAATAAGGTTAGCTCCTGGAACTACGGTTGAACTTTTCAACTCTTGAATTTAAAACATACCTGAGTCAAGTGCAGTTTCAGAGCTCCTGGAGAGGCATTAAAGGGGTGTGATATGAAACCTACCCAGGGTGCAGGGGGTTTCCATAACTGTCATGCTTGGGCCTTCCCTTGCCAAACTCCATGCTGGTGATGAATGCAGGGCCTGATGAGCAACACCATTTCAGGATTTCTACTAGTTCCACTTTAGCTTTGTTAAAGTGACAAAACTGTCTTAAGAGCAAGCAAACACTTGGAAAAAAATCATAAAAACCATAGAATGTGTGTTTTGTATACCTGAGTTTAGTCCACAGTGGTTGGCTTGATGGTCTTTGTATTCCTGGCAGCCAGCATGTTCCGTCAGTCTGGGACACGGCTCTCCACTGTTGCTCGGCTCCCGCTTTATTTGACGGATTCTCACTCGTACTGAAGGCTGGCAGGGCTTGGCACAGCCGCTCCAAACGCTCCAGTCACTCGTGGCACAGTCATTAGCTGGATTTTGGTGAAGAATCGTTATTACAGTATTTCCAGTATTGTTGTAGTAATCCATCAAACTTCCATGAAATTCAGAGACAAAAGATTACAATCTACACAGACCTGACATTTTCTAACCGGCAGTAAACGCTTGCAGTGATATTATTCTCTGCTCTGCTGCAACTGGTTTCAGAGCGTGCAAAGTGAGCAACCCATTCAATCAACAAGTCCTGTGACTTTTCTTTTCAGGTAGAGTGTGTGTTTGATGACCAAGCTTTCATGTAGATTTAGTGACTAGCAGCTTATAACACATATTAGGTACACTCAGCTTGTTTGACTGGGACTGTAATTGCTACGACTGATTGACAGAATCACATTCCTCAAATATTTGTACTAATTCCATTATGTGGGCCTGTCCACTGAAACTAGGTTAGTCATAGAGGTGCCTGTTTTTTGGTGTACTGCTCACTGATTTGTGTGATGTAACAGTCATATCAAGTTACAGAAGAAAAGTAAATACTAAATGTATTTAGTGAACTACTCAGGTTAGATGGTAAAGAATACAGAACAAACCAAAAGTGAGACTTTGGCAAGACTTTACAACTGTGAAGATAAATGTGCATTTTTACATGTATGGGAAACTTTGGAACATATAAATCCTGTCAGCTCTTTGTCATCAGACATACAGTGATAAGTATAAGTCATCTCCTATCTGATCATCAGATTAAGACAATCTATAGTTAAGAGTTTAAGCTTGATGACAGATTATCTCACACTGGTATTATAGGATTAGCAAAACAACAAACTGTACCTCGAATTGTAATTCATCCACAGTAAGAGTCAGCCCCCCATTTATCCCTCACCTGGGCAAACTGTGAAGTAGTCAAAGCAACAGTCCTTGGTCCTGACGCAGCCCTCATCGCAGTAACATGTCCCGTACACACGGTCCATCCTCCAGTCAGTGGTCAAACAGCTCAAATCTCTGGCCTTGCAGCATTTGCCCAAACAACCACCAGACACTGAATGGTTATTTCCCAGAGCAGAAGCCACTAGCACCAAACAGACAAAGTCAGCAAAAGATGCCATCATGACTGGGTCCAGCCAAAAATCAACTTCTTGAGTAAAATATAACCCTCTCTGTTGCCCCAGTATGTGATTAAACACGCTATTCTTCTCTTCGAAATGTTTAATTCTGACTGTGATCCTGCTCAACCTCTGTCATCCTTAAGATCATGAGAGGTTGGAATAACAAACCAGCCCAACCCAGCCAAAACTGCTGTGCCACAGGAGCCCTTGTGACCTGGAATTCCTGTGTCCAGCCTCTCGGTTTCCCTCCACAAACAGGTCTACAAAGTAACCTGCAGTACAAAACGCCCCATTCCAGCTCTGATCAGACTCCCATGTCTCTCGTGTTGTGTATGTCCTCAGAGCTCTCTCTTTCTGTTTCCATCTGAGCACCTCCCTCCACTCAATCATACACACGGGAGGAGACAATGAGGACAAGGGAGGGGTGAGATGGTGAGTTTGATGTGTGTTTTCTCTCCTGCTTCGGTCTCTTTTGCTAATGTATTTCTCACCTGTCCTACTCTTTTTCTGTTCACGTATGTGCAGAATCATTGTGCCAGTCTTGCCCAGCTGCTCTCTGCCACCCTGGGCTTCTCAGTCCCAAAAGAAAGGGAGGAATGTGAGCCGCTGGCAGGTCTCCAGTCAACTGTGCCAGGGGGGCCCACTGAGCGTTGTAAAGCCACCCTTTGGTTCTCACCCTGTAGTGTCTCACTTCCAGACACTACAGGGTTAATATTCTCTATTTAACTCTGGACATTTACTGCATTTGATTTGTTTACATTTATTGCATATTTATTTAGTTCAACATTTCCAATGATACACTTACTTGCTTTCTTGCAAAATATCTGTAATCTGTGTGTTATGTTACCACACAAATTATCAGCCGCTCTGTTTGTCATTTTCCATACTGGTTGTAATTTTCCACAGTATCTGCTGGTTGTCCACTCATTACTCTGGTTACTTTGTTTAATGTTGTTCTGTTACTGACCTTTAGTGTGTTTAGTGCATGTTTTGTGTTATTGTTTTCTTATTGTATGTAGTTTATTATAGTCATAGAACATAAATATACACTTACGGTTGGGATTACTTTTATTTTCTTTTTCTCACAGGTGTAGTCACTTAATGTGTCTGAATGTGTCTTCAGAAGAGACTAATGTTAAAGAAATGCTGCTTTTTAGTGTTATTGCATCTGATACCAGAGGACAAGTGTTTAAATTAGTCGTGTGTAATAATTCAGAATAATATTACACCAATTTATCATTGACCTAAGCTACATTTTCCTTCTTTTCCACTTTAATTTATGTGGTGAAAATAGAAATGCTGCAGATCACTGCAAAACCTCATGTTCAAAGAGTTTCCAGTAACTGATGGATAGTGCAAAACTAGACATATCAATTCACTGTTATGTTCCCTGAAGGAGCCTGACTGCTTGAGGATGGTGTAAACTCCAAAAAGGGTTCACTTTTATTTGCACAGTTCATCTTCCATCTCATGGGAAACTAATGAGGCCTCTTCAAAGAGCATTAGTGGGGAGTGAGGCCTACTGCTGTAGAAAAGAGCAGACATATAAACTATATACCTCGCCTGAGCTATTTTGAAAAACAAGCTTGTAGAGAGGGATTCTTCTTCTGGCTTTGGAGGTAGGTCAAGCATCAGTAATACCCTTCATCTTCACCATAACCATCAGCATCACTTAGGAGCATGTGTCTGAATCAGTATATTAAGTTTAAGGGCATTGAACCCAGACTGCCCTCAAAAGTAATGCTTATTTTAGTCATGTTAACGTATAAATATGAATATTAATATCCTGAGAGTCCTTATTTTATTTTAGTGTGTTTTTAGTGCTGATTTGATGTTTGCACTGATGCAATATCATTAACTTAATCAACTTGCTATGACCTCAGCACATTGCAATTATATGTGAAAGGGTGTGTTTTATATGTGACATACCCTGATCACCGGACCCTGTTCTCTCGCTGTGCACGTCAATTAAACGTCTCACAGTAATAAATCATGTGTGGAGTTTTTTAGTAAAAAGAAAGAGATTTAGCCCACGTTTATGAGTCTTAAGAAAGTGTTTATAGGTGTTCAAACTGTGTCACGTGGTGCCATGTCACTCATGCAAAGAGCAACACAAGAGCAGAGGTAGCGGATGAAAGACTGACTCAGTTCACTTGGCAATGAAAGTGTGTGTGCAGCTACTTGCACTGGGTGTCAAGGAAATGGCAGGGCGACATGTAGCTCTATCTCACCTATATGGGGAATGCAAACTGTGGTTGTCTCCATGGTAACACTTGACCTGGGTTGTTTTAGCTTCAAAAACGTTGCTGACAAATGCTACATTATACCTTTTCATCTTGCCACATGTTGTAAAGGTACGATAATGATGTAACCTCTCACTAGGACTATCCCCTCTCTGTATCGCCTGCACACAAAGCATATTTGTCTTCTTCGGAATTATACATCATAGTGACTTGAAAACTGATTGCACAACAATCCACTAGGTTGAAATTAGTTAACGGTAAAGTAATTATGTGGCGTATCAATTTTGATTTTTTTGAGTTGCTGCGTGTTTTTACCGTCATTGATGTTTAAAATCCCCAAAACAAAAACTAAAGAAAATGACTTTGAAAATGTTTAACGTTAAGCAAATATTTTATTGGAGTTAGTCAGACTAATTAAGCCAAGTTTGTTTTCTCTTCATGAGAACAGTTTCTATCTCATGAATGGGAGCCTTTGTCCACTGTCCTCTGAATTTATAGCTCAGCTGTCTCCTACTCCCTCCTTCCACACATCTGTACATTTAGAAGCTGTGTTTGTCTGCAAGGGAGTGCTCGTATTTTATCTGATTATGTATAATAGTGTTTCAGTACTCTGCATGTATAACTTGTGCATTTTTCCATGCAATGGCATTTGAGAATGTCTGACAGTCTTTTATTCTGTTTCTTTTGAATGATGTACCCAGCTGTAGCAAAAATCTGTGAGTCATTATTTAAAGAGTTGAAAAAGTGGATGTTTGACTTGGCTCGTGTCATCAGATCCCAGTTTTCTTTCCAAGGGGGAAAGGTGTGGCTGAACGGGTGAATCCAGGTGAAAGATACTGTAACATAGCACACAGCATAGCAGCACACAACTGCAGCAACTTTCTGACAGTTACACCAAAAACTAAATTGAACTTGAATTGAATAGGTGAGCATATACAATAATCAAATGCTTGGTCAGTGTAAACGATGGGCCACCAAATATTCTCACTATTGATGCCTCAGTCATTATTGTTTGATAGTTCATGGATGATAACATGTTTCTGCAGGAGCATGACATCATCAAAACAATCCATACAGCACTCACAAATGACATTGCTCTCTTTCTTAATCCCCTTCAACCTAGATCAATCTTTCCAAATATCAAATCTGTTTTATCTGAAATTCTTTTCAGTTTGGTTTTACTCAAATCCTGGTTCCAAGTAGTTTGTCCTGTGATGGACTGGTGACCTGTCCAGGGTGTACCCCTGCCTTTCACCCAAAGAGAGCAGGGACAGATCCCTGTGACCCTAAATAGGATGAACGAAGCAAAATGGTGTTAAACATTAAATATTTAAATTTTGACTTTTGCTATTAAATTACATTTATCATGACAGCGACAGATAAAAATGAGTGGATGAAAATAACACAATAAAAAATGTATAAACTGAGCTCAGTGGTCTGTTTTTTTAATTCCATGTGTTCATTGTTGCCAAACATGCCACATTTATTCAGACCTAACAACAGAGAGATTTCAGTATAGCACTTTATGGTCGGAAAATCATAAAACCTCCTCACCTGACAGCTGTAAAAACATGTATGCAAACATTCCTATTTATTATCTTGAGGAGACAGAGCGTGTAAGCAAAGAAATCAGTGAATATTTGTGACACAATAAGCTCTGCAGCCAAAGATTTTACAAAGTTTTGGACTCTGCTATGTTTATATGACAGCAAAGACAATGATTTGAACTCTGAATGCCCCACTTGAATACACAGACACACAGATTACTATTGGACTGGTGGTTCCTGTTGACTCATGCTGCTCTGTCATTTGTTTGCTCTGTCATTTGCTTTTGATAAATGTGTTTTTAGCTAGCAAGGAAAAATGTATCAGACATAGTAAGAGTGAAAAGAAAGAAGAAATTATGAATGGAGGTCTTAATTTCTCAAAAAAACAAAACATTAAACATCCTTATATTGTAAGACGTCACATGATGAGCACATGAAGTATGGTAATCCCACATCTATCAGTGTTAAAGGAGGCTGAACATTTTTGATAAGTTTATTCACTTTCTGGCAGAGTTAGATGAGAACACCGACATTACTCTCATGTCTGCCTTTAGTTTAGCATGAAGATTTGAAAAGGGGGAAACATCTGTCAGTCCCTAACAAAATCCACCTACCAGCACCTGTAAAACCTGTAAAAACATTCGATTTTGTTTAAAGTGTACAAACCTCCTATGTAAAAAGAAGATCTGAATTTTTTGTGTGTGCCAGTCTATTATTAGGTAACTTTCTGGATCCCTTGCTGGTTTTATGACAACTATTTATCAAAGTTACTGTTTTTTTTGTAATTTGTTCGTTTGTTTTGTATTTTGTGCAGATTAGTGTACACAAAACAGATCTAAAGTGTTCATCTGTGCGTTTTAAAGGTGCAAGTAGGTGGATTTTTCAGAGCCATATGTTAGGGCTACATATTTCCTCCTGTTTCCAATTTTTGTAAAAAGCTGTGATGTCATTATTTTCATCTAATATAAACATAAGCATTTCCCAATAGGGCCAACTTTCAAATGTATTAAATAAACCAGTGACAATGGTCCTGACAGACTGAAAATTAATATGTAAATCATAATAGTTTCATGGGAGATATGTCATGAAGTTGCACATTTGTTACCCAAATTCATTGTGGAATAAAAAACTGAAATCGTTTTTTTTTTGTCTCCAGGCACAAAGTGGTTCTTAATCTGTCATATTAATCAATAAAGCTGCAACATCAAGTCAGCTGAAAGAGTAATTCAATATGGCTGTTCTTGCTGATCTGGGAAGATATCCTGCAGTGATAGCACCAAAAGACCTAAATGTCTGGTTGAAATTCACAAATATTGTGAAATAATGCGTTTGTTATACATATAAAAACTGAAAATGTGACCGATGCTTGAATGTCTCTTTTATCTCTTCTATCATTATAAAAGATAAGCTTGCTTTTTTGCAAAATCAGCTCTACAATCAAGAAATCCGATCTAGTTTTAAATAAGTACTGTACTTTTGCTCTGGTACTGTGCCAGCTGTTAAATTTATGTGGAACTACATTGAAACTATAAACCACTTGTGGGTTGGCCCAATACAGCTCCTATTAAAGACCTCATTGTTGATACTTTGTTCTAGGTCATTTTGTTTCACTACACTTGAAAGGGACAGTAAAAAGCCTGTGAGAAGAGGGAGGCCTACATTTGATCGTGAATACAACCCCTTCACATAGTATGAATAAGGGGATACCTCGTTGTTTCTAGGTCACTGTGCAGCCCTGAAATGCACACCTCGTTATCCAGAGGGAGGGGGAGGAACAAACAGAGCCCGATGTTTGACATCACATTGGTATTTAATAGGAAGCTCAAGGATACACTCCCTGAAATTAAACAGAGATGACAGTTGAGTGTCAGAGTGACACAGTAGCCAATTCCTTGATCTTATGTAAATCCTGACAACTGTTTCTACTTTGTTTATCCTTTCCTCCCTGCCCAGACTCTTGACTCCCTTTCTTCCTGTCTGATCAAATACAACTTTCCAAAATAATTTAACAGTAATCTTAATCTTTAACTTAAAAGCCGTCAGATAACCAAGAAGCCTTGATATTATAAATTTATGTGGTACTGAGTTAGATCAATAAGAAAAAAAAAATATTTAAACAGGGCAGCATGGTTGCTTAGTGGTTAGCACTGTTGCCTCACAGCAAGAAGGTTCCTGGTTCGAAACCCATCAGGGGCCTTTCTGTGTGGAGTTTGGATGTTCTCCCTGTGCTTGTGTGGGTTTTCTCCAGGTACTCTGGTTTCCTCCCACAGTCCAAAAACATGTATGTCAGGTTGATTGGTGACTCTAAATTGCCCATAGGAGTGAGTGTGAGTGTGTGAGGTTGTTTGTCTCTATGTGTCCCTGTGATGGACTGGTGACCTGTCCAGGGTGTACCCCTTCCTTTCACCCAAAGAGAGCTGGGATAGGCTCCAGCAGATCCCTGTGACCCTGGTTAAGGAATAAGCAGGTATAGATGATGGATGGATGAGCTGAAACAATCCATCTTGGTTCTTTTGGTGTTTTTAACATTAATAGACAGAAAGGCAAATTAAATACTTCAGAAAACTAGACCCAAATGATCAAATGAATAAATAAATAAATCAGAGCTCCAGCTGCTACATCTCTAAATAGTGATGATGAAGTAAGTCCTTGTTTCTTTGTAAAACAGAAAAGACAATTGCTCTCACTGGCATCTTTGTGAAACAATGAACAAGACTATTCAGAGACACAAGCTACAGTCCATGCTGCAACAAAACAATGCGTTATGTGGGAAAGTACCACATTCTGGGATCTGGGGGAACAGTTTTGTGCCTGTTTTGTAGATAGAGAATGTAGATTATGTTTCATTGCAGTCTTTTAGGCGTTGTAATTACTGTGATGGTTGAAATATATGGAATATGTACCAGCACTAGGGTGAACTTGCCTTTATTAGCCTATGTTGCACTAAATGCAAGAAAACAATCATGATTCACAAAAAGCTAAATTCTTGAGATATAAAAATAAATGTTTAATTTTAGGAATACATTTAACAAGGCACAATAATGGTTTTCAAAAACTATTAAACATAGAAAGATATCCCACTTGCTTAATAAAGCCTAATTAATATATAACAGCAAAGACTAAAATGCTGCTGAAATGAAATCTAGGCTAGACAGCAACTGCAACATATTGATAATACAGAAATAAATATGGCAGTATTAGATTACAGCCCTTACAAGCAAGTTGAAAATTAAAACAAATGTGAGTAAATATTAATGTATTCATTACTCATTGTCACCATTTATTATTGTAGCAAATGCTACAGTAAATGCTCTAAGAGAAGTGCCCATGTCAGGAATCCCAAAATATAAAGACCAGCCATGTTAAACAGGAAATTAAAATCACTGAGGATAAACAAGCCATTACAGCAAGCCACTGAAAAGAACAAAGTGGTCTAAATGTTTTATTAGGATCAGACGTTTTTGGCACAGTCTCAAAAGTTTTTATTCTTGACCAGTGTGACTGGAAAGAAGGTGATTGTCAGGATGGTGGTTTTCTAGTCTTTCTAATTTTTTTGAGCTTTTCTTGTCTCACTGTCTCACCCTCTAAAGATGACAGCTCAGAAATCCTTTGGATAAAAGAGGGGGAGGCTCTGACCATTGGGTCTGGGTAGGACTGGCCTACACGGAGAGAGGCAAGAAAGAAAAAGAGACAGAGAGAAAAGTGTGTGAGGGAAAGAGTAACAGATCAATACAATGCAATATTATTATGTAATATTAGGGGCATTTTCACAGTGATGAGTTGGTCTGCAGACTGCACAACCAGGCTTTTGCTTAAACAACAATCTTACTATAGTGTTGATTAAAAATTGAAAATGAGTTACATTAAGTCTTGGATACATCATTACAGCTCATCATCATTTTTGAATTTAAGTCAATGGGAGCCAGGACTTATTGAACCCAACAGCTAGCTCCTCTATTATGCCAAGCCAAAAGCGCCATTATTCGTCTTTCCTTTTCTCATGTTATGTCATAAAAAACACAGAAAGTCAGAAAAAACACTGAAAAAAGCAGTGTTTTAGCTGCCAAAGCAACATAAAAAGCATGCACCCCCATTTCCCAGTGTCTTTGAATACCGCTTTTTCATGCTGCACCATTGCACGTTTTGATGCCCCCTGGTGTTTTTTACGTGACGCAGTGTAGCACGTTTACAACACGCTATCACTTAAAAAACGTGCCATGGCGTTCTGTTTATATTATGATAATGAATCCCACCCAGAGGTTTTTGCTGCCACAGAGTTTCAAGACAGTACATCCAATTAGCAAAAGACACAGGCAGACAAGCCTGGAAGATCACTGATCCACAATAATAGTACATGTTTGTCAGCATGCCTTTACCAAATCTGTTTCAGCAATAAAAGCATAGGCATGCATCTAGGTCTTTTTGTTTGACAACTGGTGGCATTAACTTATGTATGCATAAAATATAAGAACCATAACACCACAACTATTTTTATGAGCTTTTTTTTTATGAGATAATTCAAATTAAGCAAGATAAAATGGCAGGCATCAATCAAATAAAGTTGGAAATGTATAAAGGCCAAGAATCAACCCACTTACACTGTTTGTGTTCTTCATAAATATTGATACAGGGAAGTATGGTAAAAATAGTCCTGAATTCATATTCATATGTTTTTGCAATTACACAATTTCACAAGTCATAGTCTCCTGCATGTAACTTGTGTACTACCCATTAGATGCCAGTAGATGGAAGCATCTCTATGCCAGACTGGCAGCTTCACTGTATGATCTGGTTTAGTATTTAAAAACTGAAAAGGTCAATGAGGAATTACAGTTGCTTTGGCTATTATGACTAGTGCTTTAACCTCTACTCTGTGCAGGTGACAGACTCTTCAGTGGAAAATGAAGGCACTCAAATTAAAAATAAAGAAAATATATATTGTGGAGACAAAAGACCTAGATGCATGAATAGACAGACTAAAGGCATGTTGACACAGTATGAAGCTCTCACAGTAGTAAGTAGTAGATCACTTAGTTCATGCGTATCATGAAAGAAGTGGCGTTCAAAGACACTGGGAAACGGGGGTGCACACTTTTTATGGTGTTTTGGCACTAATGTGAGAAAAGAAAGACAAATAATGGCCCTTTTGGCTTGCCATACAATATGGCCACCCCTTCAACAGTCAACTGAAAAAACCCTTGATCCAACATTTGTAGTCCATGTCCTACTTTGCTATGAGCTATGACCAATAAGATGCTCAGCAGTGACAATAATGAGGCACAGGATCATGCTTATTATGAATCCATGAGAAGAAAATGTTTGCTACTGTCATAAATGTAATTTAGGTCCAAGTTGAGGTTGGACTCCCTTGCTATACAAATCGGGTGTGCTGACCTGACATGTTAATAGCTCAACAAATACCTGAGCATAGACAAACTATGTACTTACATCTTGACTTCACCATCAAAATATTGAAATGACTCACTCTTTTGATTGACTTTAACATTCAGTAGGTTGCACATTGGATAATCCACCTTAGGCCTGCAAAGCAGAAGAATAACAGAAGAGGCATGGAAACAGTGAAGAGAACTATCGATTGGCTTAGTCTAACTTAGTCTATAGGGCCCATATACCTGTTAAGCTTGCCGTTTTCAACAGAGAAGGTGTTTCTGCCATTGAGGACTAGAGTGGAGGGAAAGACAACGTCTGGATTTGTGTTCAGTTGATATTTCTCAGGGTAACTAGAAGACAGAATTGATAACATAAGAAAAATAAAGCTGCACAAGTGGCTGTTCTGATAAATCCTGTATTTGCTCTTTCTGCTTCAACAGTAGTCTAATTTCATTGATCTTTAGGTTTAAAAAAAAGCAGTGAAAGCAGTCTACTGTCATTTAACTGTCACCAAACAAAAATGTTCTAACGAATGAATAACTAATAGTCATAACAGTGATCTCCTTATTATACAAAAAAAAATCATGATTTTAGCTCTACCCTACATTCCCAGAATATTAAACCTTAAAAGAAACCAGCTTAAAAACCTTCTTGTGCTTGTCAAAACATTATTTATCAGGCAGCTGTTCTCGTTCTTCATTATCCTATAATCTGTCATAAACAGGACAGTGACTCGGTATAATTAGAGTAATTAGTGCAGCTGTCTGTAGAAATATGAAGAGTACAGATACAACTACAGGCCTGAGTGACATTAATACACTGATTACCCTAGGGTGAGGGGTCGCCCTGCATGGCTGTGGGAAAGTTCCTTGGAAAGCCTGAAGGGATGCAGGTTGCCAGGTCTGTGCCCATGGAAGTCTCTTGGCAGTGGAGGAATCACAGTTTTGGCTCTCTCTAACCTTCCACCTAAAATAACTGTATGTAACCATTCAGAATTTGTATGTGATTAACAAAAATACTTTTCAAAGGGGATATAAAATATTAGAACAAGGAGAAATAGGACAAATCTCCTGCATTTCATAAATACAGTCAGTCCTAATTGTAAAGATATGTTAAGGTGCTCTCAAGTTCTCAAGTAGTTAATGTTACACTTAAAGTCGACCACACCAAATTGCTCATGATGGATGGATGGATGGATGGATGGATGGATAGATGGATAGATAGATGATGGATGGATGGATAGATAGATAGATAGATAGATAGATAGATAGATAGATAGATAGATGGATAGATAGATAGATAGATAGATAGATAGATAGATGGATGGATGGATGGATGGATGGATGGATGGATGGATGGATGGATAGATGATGGATGGATAGATAGATAGATAGATAGATAGATAGATAGATAGATAGATAGATAGATAGATAGATAGATAGATAGATAGATGGACGGACAGATAGATAGATGGACGGACAGATAGATAGATAGATAGATAGATAGATAGATAGATAGATAGATAGATAGATAGATAGATAGATAGATAGATAGATGGATGGATGGACGGACAGATAGATAGATGGACGGACAGATAGATGGACGGACGGACAGATAGATGGACGGACGGACAGATAGATAGATAGATGGATGGATGGATGGATGGATGGATAGATAGATAGATAGATAGATAGATAGATAGATAGATAGATAGATAGATAGATAGATAGATAGATAGATAGATAGATCTCCTTAACCTCTCATAATGTTTTCATAATGTATGATGATGGCTCCACCTGCTGGCTGTGAGGTTGTAATGCAACCACGAACTTTAAAAAAGAGGTAACTAGTACATTCATGAGCAGGAAAACCTGATCTAATTTTAACTGCAGCAATAAAAGGGAACTCATGCTGTGAATTTCTTACATTTGGTATCAAAAACAAAGTGCCTCCCAGAGATATCCTTCACCAGGTCCGATTTATGTTTGTCCTCTTTGGTCCAGACAGATGACCTGGACATAAAACAAAGACAGATTTCCATTCCAGCACACTTTAATTTTTTTTAAATAGGATTAAATAATAACACTGACTACTGTTTACTATTTCTGCAGGCTATTATTCTTAAACTATTAAAAGATTAGCTCTGGGTATTTCTGTGTAAAACGTCACTGAAGGTTGGAACTGAACTGCTCAGTATGTGATATGTTTCAGTCAGCTGTTAAGCCAGAATCGACATCCATAAGTTACAGCAGGACTGTCAGGTGGGACACAAGGTAAAAACTAGAGCTCTATGGCAGTAGCGTCTCTTTGCCAAAGTGTGTTTGGTGTAAAAAAAAACATTTCGTGGATAATGTGGTATGTTTCTAGCTCTTGGCAAAACGTTGACATATCTTACCCTCCAACTATGAAGCTGCTGACCACGTCTTTCCCATCCCTGGACTCTACAACACAGACGAGCTGTTTTTAGCACTCAGTGTTAGCTGTATCTGAATTAAGGACCACACACACACGGAGCACGCTTACTCACTGCTCAGGGGCTGTATGGTAGGAAATGTCCTCCTTAGGCGATTACTTTGCCTGAAGGCGGTCTGTCCTCCGCCTGACCGCATCCCGAAGTTCTTGTACATCGGATATCGAGCCGCATCGAGGCCGCGCTGCGTGAAATTCGAGCTCCTCTCCGATATTAAAGGCTTTGCTGACGGCATCGACGGGTTTACCTGGTAGGTCATCATGTTGGAGCTGTCGTACAAACGCCTACATTACACATAACCTGGCCACGATAAAAGCAGCTTGTTTCAGACGAGTCATCTCTGAGCAGCAGTGGCTGCACCCCCAGGTGGTACACGGTACCAATACCCGCGTAGCCATGGAAACGGGGCTCATTAAACCCCAAGACTTGGAACCGTTATTCGCGAGTAAACGTGCTGGTAGTTAAATAGGTAACCTAATATTGACTAAGTAACTATGCTCGTTAATTACTTAACCCATATGCACTGTTCGGGATGAAAACATCCACTAAATATATCGTTTTTTCAACTTTTTTTTTTTTTTTTGCTCAGATCTGTTGATCAACTTCAGTTCTGATCAAAACTCCTAAATGTTTAAAAGAAATTCCAGGATTTTAACTCTTTAAATGCCACTTTCATAAGTGATGTCATGGATTTGGGGAAAAACACAAAATGACTTATTTTCGATATAAACAGTGATTGTGGACTGGATTTTTTTTTTTTTTTTTTTTTTACCTTTTATCAGTCTTGTTTATGTCAATGATTAGTAAAATACGACCGGCCCAATAAAATACGATTGGACCCAACCAGTGCAAATTCACACACTTGCAATACCATCCACGACCACTAAGGGTACTGTGCGAAAGACAAATGTCCTGAAAATCTTCCCCATGGGGAAAACCGGTTAAATTAAGATCTGATGCTGCGCAAAAACTAATAATGCATCAAAGTGTTACTAATCTTTGACATAAGACTGTGATAAGAGGTAAAAAAATATCTAGTCGGCAATCACAGTTTATATTGACAATAAGTCATTTTGTGTGTTTTTCCCCCCAAATCTATCACATCACACATGAAATTTACATTTAAAGAGTTAAAATCCTGGACATTTTTTTAAAAACATTTTGTAGTTTTGATCAGAACTGAAACTGATTAACGGGCAAAAAAGTAGAAAAAAAAAGCATCCATTATATTTTTACAGCAGTTTATTTTAGTGGATGTGTTCATCCTGAACCTAAAGGGTGGTGAATTTGCCCAGTGTATTACTGACCTATAGAAAATTTCAAAATCATATTTCCAAAATTTGTCAAATTAAGGTTTGTCACTAAAAATCATTATCGGTACATTAGGGTTAACTAGCTTACCAACCTAGAGTTACCTAGATAACTATTCCTAACTAGTGCATCCTGTAGGTCACTCAACTACATGGGGTTGGTACAGGAAACCCATTAAGCAAATTCCTGAGTCATATTTTTTCCTTTCTATCCCATATATATTTTACATAGGCTTTATATTTTTCCTTTGTCATGTTGACATAAATTGACTATTAATGAGGTGGCACATAGCTACAGTACTGTAATCATTTCCTTTCTTGATTTATCTGAGCCAGTGACAGCAGCAAACTCATGTGCAAGGCAGTCAGTGCTAGGGCCTTCTCAGGAGTGACTGAAGCCAGATGGGAGAAGAGGCCTTTTAGTTGAACGTTACAGCCATCAGCTCACATCCTCTCCATGACCTGCTGATCAAACAGCACTTTCAGTCAAACTTGAGCTCAAGTCATACTAGTCTGATCTTAAGTCTTTCCACTGCTCTCAGTCAGTACTCTGACATGGTCCGTGTTATCAAAATGTATCTATCCTTTTTTAGACTGTATAATGCATATTGATCTTTTAATGTTGTATTTTACTTTTAATCAACATATTTAGCCTTAAAATGTATTAACTCATTGTTGCTGTAGCTGCTGTCAAGTAGTGTATTTAACTAGGCTTATTTAATTACAATGATGTAAAAAGTGTATGAGAAAGTGAAATAACATTGACAAAAGCAACACATGGTCCATTTTTATTTCTTTTATTGTACAGTGTCCTTTGAGAACCTGAAAAATAAAAATACGTGTTACCATACAAAATTACAAGGTTTAATCAGTCAGGTTACCTACAAAGTAAAATGTTTTTCTACCTTAGGAATACACAGCAAGTTGAAGACCGTCACAAGTAAATGCCTAACCAGCCATAACCTAAACCTAATCTCACCCTAAAACAAAGTCTTAACACTCCAACAGGGCTTTAAGGGAGCGTGAGAAAGTGAGGACTGCCCAAAACGTCCTCACCCCCATAGTATAAATGCTCAAACTGGCCCTCAAACTGACGGCTACCCAGGTACACACACAAAATGATTCCAATATGCTATTTAGGTTTGCTAATCAAAGTCAAGTTGAACAGAAAATATATAACTAGACGCTTAATGGCTATGATGTGGTTTCAGTCATTGTTGGCTTATTTTCAACTGGTTTTCACCATTGTCGATAAGATGGGGAAAAAAGAATATGCATCATTAACCACATTCAATAAGCCATGTCTACTTTAAGGACCCGAATACGTTCCTACAACTCACCACAGCTTTAGTTCATTCTCCTGATCAATCTGTTGATCTGATCCTCCCTGTTGCCGGCATCTCCTCCTTCCACGAAGTGTGTGGTCTTCTTGTTCATACCACCACGAGGTGATGACAGCTTGAAGGGCCAAAGGAAGTTGTTGGCAGGCTTGAAGTTCTTTCCAACTGTATAAATCTCATGGATAAGGTCCTCAATGCAGATGATGCCATACTTGCCTATGGATGAAAATGTGATGTGTGTAATAAATTTATTTGCATAACATCTTTTATACTTAACCAGAGTTAACAAGGCTTAACAAGAGTTACTACCAACTGAGAAAATGTTAAGTCAAACTGCAAAATTTGGGCAAAGTTGTGCAAAGTTACAGCTCAACAAGGAATGTTACATCTTCAAGACAGGAAAAAAAAAAAAAAAAAAAAAAAATCAGCTGGTGCAAGAGCAAGAAGGATATAATCAGTAATAAAATATCACTTTAAGGTAAAAATCACTGTTAGATTAGCATATGTGGTTTCAGACACAACTGGCTTAGTGTCCATTTTTTTTTCACCACAGTCGATAAGACGGGGAAAAAAAGAGTGCATCATTAACCACATGTAACACCTTCTGAATCAGACGGTAGATTGTGTAGTAGTGATTGTTTCCAGTTTTTTGCACCAATTAAAAACACACATGGAAAAAAGCACTAATTACTAATTATTAGAATAATTCTTCTAGAATTACCTTTATTTCATAATGTGAAAAAATCTTATTCTATAACATTTTCGTACCAAGGGCCTTCTCGATCAGAGCGTTATCTGTTAGGGCAATGCGCTGTTTCCTCATCCTGCCATGGCCCCGTTTGTAGATGAGCTCACGCACAGATTTCAGGTTGGGATATCTGGGTGGAAAGCATATCAATAAAGGTTATGAAATTACTAAATTACCAGGTGCGGGCAATGTAGTTTTGATGGTTTGCACATGGGATATATATCTGTTCAGTATTTGAGGATTTACTTCTTACAATTATTTCATGCTGTAAAAGGCTTCAATCATACCATCACATTTCAATAAAAAATTTTAAGGACATTTCAAACAATGATAAAAGCACTAATGTGTACTTTTACAAATTAAACTCTCCCAAAGTTATTTAAACTTGTAACAAAAAACCTTAATCTTATCACCTTAAACCATGCAGGAAACAGAAGTCACATTTATCAGCAATAAGCAAATTAAACCCTTAGAGAGCAGTGTAGCAGCAGTTTTCTAGGACTGAATGCATCCACACTACCGTAGCAGCATAGAGCAGCTAAACAAGGGAAATGCACATTTTCTAAAATGCTAACATGGGACTCAGATGTAGCCCGGCAATTACAAATATTTCAGTGGCAATACAGGAAGCATAACTAACCATCTGCACTTCTGTGAGTTTCAACAGGAAGGCAGAAATCATCAGTAATAGATAATAGTAGTTACGGTTAAAAAGAAGTACTGAATATGAGGTTGGACAGAAGTAACCAGGATCCTCTTGTACTAGGCTGTAAGTACATCTACAGCATCAAACTGTTTCTTTAATAAAATTGAAATTTCAGCACTGATCAGTCTCAAACATCCAGATGTCATGTTATCACAGACTACTAAGCCACTGCTACATTCTTCCACCTGCTGCAATGAAGTTTAAAAATTCATCTATTGTTTAAAGAAATTGATAGTACTAGCAGTCATTTGAGGCACAAATAAAAGCCAAGAAAGCATCAAGTGCATTTCATAGTTATTATAGGGTTACAATATTAGGTGCTTGAGAAAAACAAACAGGAGGTGACTTAGCTCCAATAGAGAACTGACAAACTCCTTGATAGCACCATAGTAAATTAACATTTAAAATGAATAAGTATTGGTAACAATGCATATATCCCACACACTATCACGTACCTATTACTATCAGAATGTGGTTTCAGACAAAACAGTCTATTCACCATGGTCGATATGATAAACCAAACAAAGTGCATATTTAGTATATCTTTTGGCACAGAGCTAGCAATAACAACCTTACCCCCAGGCAATGTAAGGTTCAGCAATCCTGAGCATGTTGATTGAAGCCTTGTTCAGCTTGACAAACACACCGTTGAAGATCTGGCGCAGACGGAGCAGCTGCAGAACTTTGCGGACCTTGGGGCTGACACCATTGATACTGGAAAACAAATGCTGATTCTGATTAGCTCAGTTTAACATCTGGTTACAGCTTTTCAAATTCAGTATGGATAGTGGTTTCAGAATATAATTGGCTTAATTTTACACAATTAGCTTCACCATAGTCGATAAGTCGGGGAAAGACTGCATCATTAACCACACACCAAAGACGCATTTACAGAACCAGGAAATTTAAGGAGGTTAAAGCACAACATTCACATGATTGCTGTTTAAATCAAATGGAGCTGAATTTACTTTAATTGCATATTACAGTAAAGGGAAGCCCCAGTCAGTAAGGATGTACAATACTGGCATGTTAACCATTCCATGTTAACAGCTTCAACTTATTGTTAGTCTTGCAACACATGTAAATGTCATTGCCACGGTTGTGTTTAACAAGACGGATGGTTCTGTCACTACACAATACACACCACTCACCCTCTGATCCTGATGACAAAGGCCAGTTTGGGCTCAGCTGGCACGTAGTAGTTTCCCACTTTACGAGCAGTACGAGCCAGGCGGATTTCACGCCTGTACATCTGCCTGTACTCCTTGTGATACTTCTCAGCCCTCTTGTAGATCAACTTCCTGGTCACTTTGCGGGCCTGAGAAGACAACATGAGTACATCATCTCCTCAGCTGGTGCAAGAATGAAAGAACTTCCCTCACACCAACTGTATTGTTCCACCACATGCTGAGAAAAACAGATAAAAACAGGTCCAAAAGAATAGTTCTCATGCTGTTGAAAGATCCACTCAAAAGCTCATCTGCAGCTGTACCAATAAGTCATTTCAAATGTGTTTATTTCAAAGTTAGTGTTTTTAGGACAGATTTCCCTCCTTCTTTTCCCAGCACAGTATTTCTACATGAGAAATATGCTGTGAGAAACAAACCAGGGAAATTTAACTAACTTCTAAAACACAGACTCAATGTAGCCTGGTGGGAGTGCTGAAGCATCTGCATTGTCACTTTGAGTGAAACGCCTCTGGGTAACTGCAGAAGGCATTCAAAGTTACAACTTACAAGACCTATTCTCACATACATAATGAGGTCAATATTGTTTTTAAGACCAGCATGAAAAGTCCCTAACCTATTGTATAACCAGACCAAAACTAGTGTGAATTACCTTTTTCTCAGCCAGCATCTTCTTGACACGCAGGGCCTTCATAGTGGCGAAAGCCTTTCGCCTTTTCAGAAGGCTCTCAGGGACCGCAGGGACCTTTTTACTTTAAGAAATACAAATTGTTGTAAGCACAATGACAATAACGTTACAGCTGTATGTAAATGAACCAATAGCTCCTTTAGTGGACTAAAACATCCCACCATCACCTGATAGCTGCTAGATTGCTAAATTAACCCATTAACCCCTTATGCCACCAACAACTACTACACCTGGTTGCCATTGTTCATCTATGATCATGTGCTTTTCACTCTCCTATTATGTCTGCAGCACTGACAGATCTCTGGTGCAAAGTATGCAACTGGAAATGTCCCCATGCATCCTGCAGTCTCGCCTCCTCATCTCCATCATGAAGTGCTCCAAATATTTGCCTGTCAATATTCTCTGTCAGGTCTAATACTGTAGTCCTGCACCAGACTGCGATTATCCTTCGCTTTGCAGGTATGCAGTTTTTATACAATCTGTTTTGGTGACATCACATGAATTCCTACCTATGTCTGAACACCTTGAAGATGCACACTTGCCTCATGGATATCAAAATTAACACACTCAGCTCTGCACTGTTGAGTTATAAACATCCTTGAGGAGGGCAGGGGCATTTGATAAATTTAACAAACATGTCACTGTGTGCAGATGCCAAACCAAACTAAAAACTGAAAAGGGCCTTTACACATTTACAGACATCAGCTTTGTGAACAAGAGTAAAAATGTCCATGGGAACTGGTTCACTGACACCAAGTGCTCAGACAAACATTGATTAGCTATTTTTATAGTGTGAACAGGCTCAAACGTCATAAATATTAACTAATGATATTCACAGTGAGAGTTGGTTAAATGTCTATGGCTATTCTCAGTCAGAGATATGAACCATATTTGACTCATGAGGTTTAAAACTACCGGGGGGCTGAAGTTTTGAAGCGCTAGAGGTCGAGTCTGCTGGCCGCACTCTCTCCATCAGGCGGCCTCGGGTGGTAGCAGGGCGCCCGTCCTGTTCTTACCCCCCCCCCCCCCCCCAAAAAAAATTAAAAGTCCCAAACGGAAAACAAAATCCTACCAGACAACGTTATACACAAGACTGTTTAATGTGTAAATCAAAAATTCACGCTGTTCCCCGCAGATGTGGGAGCTCAGCATCTCGGTAGAGTACTCCAAGCTTATTTTCTACAGCACAAACGCGATTATCCTACCCAGAAGGATGTTGAGACACGGGTTCGGTATAATTCCAGTAGTATTCACCCTAAACACCTTCTGGGACTTTGAGGTCAAAGGAGGAGATACGCGATTTTGGGGGTCCGTTTTTCTTCCGGGTGGGCTGGACTACGAAGCCGGGCTGTTTTTCGTCGTAGTTTTCACACCGAAAAATAATCAAATACTGGTCGATAAAACGCGAAAGTGTCTCAACCTGATGCAGTTTTTACAGAACAGAAGAAAATACTTCTGTGTTCACATGTTTTAAAATTCATTCCGTCGCCTTCTTGCCCCCATTGTGATTACACTGCAGGTAGAACGTTTGACCTCCCTAATATATGACAATCCTTAACAATTCTACTGGGATTCTGTCGTAGACAAACTAACCAATCTATTCCTGACGTAAGATTAATAAAGATGGTCATTTTAACACTGGATGGACTTAGATGTTTATGGGACGAAAGACACTCACTCTGTATCCGCCATTGCGTCCAACGAGAAAGAGAGCTTTCCATTTGCGCATGTGCATGTTAAAGAATGTAGGACCTCAAAGGGCTGTCCTTGTAGCTGCCTGATCTGACGGTGTCTTCAGTAAGCCGGTCGCAAGCCTAACGTAATATTCAACAATAAAATGAATAATGTTGTATTTCACATTAAATAAGACATCCAGTACCTATTATACTAAAACCGCTCATTAAGTTACACTTCAATATTTACTGTCTTTTTTTGCGTTATGTGGATGACATCCACATTAACGAAGATATTGACACGTGATATTTTGTGTCACAAATTCGTAATTATTAATAAAATAAAATGTTTTTGTACACATTTGATATGCCTCCTTCGTGATTTCCATGCCGGACGTTATGCATGTGCTGACCCGGCAGATGGAGCAAACGCTTCATTTTGCAGTCGAGCATCGTAGGGAAAGTTTCATTTGCTTACTTCTGCCGGATGTCAGTGGAAAAAAGTCCACATTGTCTTAAGCCTGTAAAACATACGAGGTTATGAAAACATTACATAATATGTTTTAGATGTAATTTAAAGGTCAAATGCTTCTTAAAGGTGCTTTTCTAAACAATCCTTAATAGAAAGTAAAATACACGTAGCCTATACATACAAACATCAAAGTTAAATATGCAGGGTAAAGCAAAATGTGTATAGGTCACTTTAGATTTAGTGGCAGTTATACAATCTAACTGACCCAACAAAAAAATATAATATAAATGGACAATATAAATGGACATAATGACAAGGGCTCCTATTATAAATAGACAAATATCAGTGAGGCACACCATTAAATAAAAACATCAAAAGACATCCATATAGCCTATTATGTACTCTGATTGTTTCTTATGTATAGTATTTGAGGCTTTTTTTCATTGCCCTGAGCACAAAAAAAGTTTACAATCAGAAGTTGCATTGTTAAATATAAAATTTAGCCATAACCACAACAAAGCTCTTCAGGTAGCCTATAGTTTATTATCATTAGTGGTGAATAGAAACCAAATATTACACTTTCTCATTTCAAGGAGAGGGTATAATGAATTTTGAAGATGGCAAAGGTAGATCAATTTTACAATGTTGACATTTCTAGAATATATGAATGAATCTCATTGATTTTAAGGATGATGATTGAATTAGATTCAGTACAGGGTCACATAGCTTTTTAATTAGCTGTCAACATTACTTACATTAGGCAGGAAATAAAATATCGGTACAATCATCCACTTAGGCTATTTTAGATATTCTTACAATCCTAATTCTATACCTCTTCATCATCAAAAGTAAGGGTCATGACAAGATCATAAACTACATCAAAACCAACAAGATTTTTAACCCAACATTCTTCTTTTATATATCTTATCTCTGGTATTCCACATTGTTATTACTTTGTTATTATTTTGAAAAGAACAAAAGCACGAACAGTCAAACTTCTCTGATATGCCTATGTGAATTGGAAACAATTCATAATAGTGTTAAGTAAAATCTCTTCAGTTACACACACATACACATGTATTGTATGGACCTGCTGCTTCACTCTGACAGGCGCTCAAGCCTCGGTCCTATTGGATCCAGCTTTGATGTGTGGACTGAATAAATACACTGTAAAAAAGAGAATGCTAAGAAAACTCAAATTATCAAGGCAACAGGATACAAGAGATTTTTGAGTTTTCTCAACTTTGACTACCTTTGTTAAAATTACTCAGGTTTTTAAGTTTTGACAGTTCCTACCAACTTGGATCTTCCTGTTTACCAAATTATAACAATGAAATTCTTGTTTCATTGCTATATATTTCTACCTTCAACAAACAGATATTTTAGTTAACTGAACTTAATTCTTGCTTCAGTGAAATGAAACTTTATGCCTTTATAAATCAAGGAAAATGGTGCTGTAATTGCATTTAGGGAATGCTCAATGAATACACAAACCAATAAATAAATACATATAAAAATAGTATGTCTACTACATTGGAAGTTATGGCGGCAGCTTCATAGACAGTGAGGATGGCAACTGATTCACCCCTGACAACTCTTTCTTCATGGTCAGTGTTTTGAGGAACAGATGCATGATTGAGTGCCAAGGAAAACTAAAAGACAAAACGCGTCTATTGACTAACTTTAACCATTATTCAATGTTTTTACTCACTCTTGCCTTTCAATCTATGAAAGTTTTAAAAAGAAATATTACCATTTTTGAATCCTCACATCCAAATTATTTGGAACGATAAACTGGAGGGGAGAGGGGAGTGGGAGACCTTTAATACCCCACTGGACAAACAAAATCTTCCATAAGGTGTATTATGGAATAAATGAGTAGCATGCTTTCTGAATGTAATGGGTATATTAAGCAATTTAGCTTGGATTTTGGAATTCCTACTGATTCTATTCCTTACCAAACACTTCAGGAAAAACCTGTCTGCTTCATCCTGGACAAAAATGGGTAGGCCTCTCAGTGCTGCTGTATTTCGGTGAGACACATGGCCCAGTGACCTAAGAGTAAATAGTGGACACAAGCATATCAATTACCAGTGATTCCCAAACTGTGGTACTTGTACCATTGGTGGTAGGCCTTGCCAAAAAGCTTAAAAACTGCACTCCAACTGGTCCTTAGAACCAAGATAATGTTTGTTCAGTTGTATTTTTGCCCCAACTGTTTAAGCTTTTCATATACAGAAAAAAAAAGCAGCATGTGATAACTTGTGTCTGAAACCTGTCCAGACTGATAGAACAGTAGAAATGTAATGTTAGCTAACGCAAGTGGACAAAAAATTATATTTAACATAACGCTAAGGCTCATCAAATTTGTGTTTGTGGGAGAAAAATACTTTACTGTTAGCTAACGTTAACCAACAATGCTAAAAACAAATTCTTAACCTTTAGTTGCACAAACTTTATACAAACTTTAATTACTTATGTAGCTAATTAAAAAAACACTCCTTGGTGATCGAAAAATAATCCAAGAATCCTCTATTTGTTCCGTCTCCAACTTCCCCAGGCAGATAAATTTCTGTTCGTCCACCTTTTCCTGGTCATGCGTCTGACCCTGGGAAACCCCGTAGACAACGTGCAGGTACGTACTTACGTTAATGTTTCGGTAATGAGTCAAAAATCTTACGTTTCGCTGTTTCCAAACTGGTTGCTATGACAACGATAGAGTGAAGTTTGTATTATTATTATTAGTTGCAGTTTGTCAAAGCTTTATTTCCGAGTCAGATTAAATTCACAACTTTAATTAGATAAACAATTGCTATTCCTTTTTTTTTTTTTTTTACAGTGTACCGAGTGAGATGCGGTCGAGGATGAGACGAGTAGAGGAGCAACAGGGGAAGTAGGAGGCACCGCTCATAGTAGCTAGCGTTATCTGTTCATAACTCACAGCAACCGTGTGTTAGTGGCAACAGGACTCTGACAGAGCAGCATCTCAACTCTCTTTTCACTAGCAACTTCTTGTCATTGTCGCAACTTTAGTTTACGATCATTGTTGGTGTTTCGTGCGTGCACTGAGACTCCAGTTTGTCGGCGTGACTCTACCTATCTGTTGCACAGAGGTCGCAAGACAGAAACATTCCTTCGCGTCTTTCGCTGCTTATCTCATTGATTGGAAGCTTCGCCAAAATGATGATAATAATTGCAGAGTTTTTCGTAGTCATTTTGAAGGTGCTCTGGGCTTTTGTAAAAGCTGGAGCTAAATGGGTTGTTTGGCCCAAGGAGAAGAGCGTGGCGGGACAGGTGTGCGTGATCACCGGGGCTGGAAGCGGTCTCGGGCGGCTCTTTGCCAAGGAGTTCGCCCGGAGACGAGCCATACTGGTATTATGGGACATAAACAGCCAAAGCAACGAGGAAACAGCGGAGATGGTGCGGCAGATATACCATGAAATGGACAGTCCGAAAACCAAAGACGGTAGGTCTTGTAGCGATTAGGATGTCATCAGGTTTTACTCACACTTTAACATCTTGCCGCTTTGTTTCTGGAATGGCAAATGATACTGTTATACTGTATTTATAAACTACAGTGCTGTTGTAGGCAAAGTGCTACAATGAACACATTTAGTCACATAGATTATGTTGCAACGACCTTAAAGCATCTTTACAAATAAACTCCGGTTTGTGTCTGACTTTTTTTTTCCGGTAACACTGTAATTACTATGTGTTACAGTAATGACACATGTCTAAGCAGGATAACAAAGTAAACATTTTAGATGTGGATCTAATATCTCAGTAATTCAGAATCCTTAGTTATGATAACGGCCCGAATCTGAACCAGACTGCTGTTTTTATGGATCATTTTAATCATTTCGATTTTCATCTCTTTTTCCTCGACAGGACCTGTTGGAGGAGTAGAGGAGGTCCCTCCCTTCCAGCCACAGGTCTACACTTATGTGTGTGATGTTGGAAAGAGGGAGAGTGTGTATTCTACAGCTGAGAAGGTGCGTCGAGAGGTGGGAGAGGTCGACATACTGATCAACAATGCGGGAGTCGTGTCCGGCCATCATCTTTTGGAGTGCCCTGATGAGCTTATCGAGCGCACCATGGTGGTCAACTGCCACGCACACTTCTGGGTGAGCTGAGGCGCAGTTAATAAAGCAGAGGTTACCTACTTACCTTAAAAATGTAAACTGGTTATTGGACATTAGGAAATAAAATATGATAGTTTCTCATTTTCCATGAGCGCAGAGTTTACTGTGATGCCAGGTTCACAGGAATGTTTCTAATAATCTTATTCCTCTGTGTGCCAAACTCAAGGTCTAAAGGTGTGTGCACAGCATGTATGTCTACAGGACTGAGAGAAAGTATAGCCATAAATAGTTTCCTTGCATGTTCGTATTTCAGCTACCCTTAGCTTTTGCCAGAGAAAAGTCACAGGTTTGGCTTTCTGAGTAGTGCCTCTGCTGCTTTTTGGCAGCCCCAATCAGTGATGATCCCCATGGTATGTCAGCCCTTCCCTCTCCTGTCCTTGCTGTGCAGATCTGTGCAAATATGACTTGCATGATGTAAGCTGGGGGTTCTGTACGTGGGTTGGATCTGTCTAAGATCAGCTCACCACATTTTGTTGGCAGGCAGTGATTTGTTGTGTATCAGATTTTGCTTTGGCTCCTTTCCTTGGGCCCTTCAGTGTGAATACTTATCTGAAAGGCTACATCGACTTGATGGAGTGAATATGTTAAACTTTTAATAAGCATAAACTGCCACGTTAAACAGAGCAGGTGCTATCACAGGTTTTTTTTTTCATATGTGTTTAGGGGTTGTGAAAGGACAATGGTTGCAGCCTGCCACAGCAGTCAGAGAGAAGAGCAACCTGACTTAAAACTGAGAATCAGATGTTTAGCATTTAAGCCCCTCTCCTTCAATACCAAATAAATCAGCACTGAGAACTGAATTAATTGTTTAATTGTTTACCACCTCTATGTGACCACTGTATTAATTGTGCACAAATTGGTTTACAGGGGTGATGTGATGTAAATTACAACAGCTGGGAATTTGTTCTTTGTCTTGTTGCGTGGATCTGAATCGATGATCTGATTCATGTTTGATTGTATTTTCTTCAGATATATTAAGCTATGTGTCAAGTGAAGTGGATATTATTCATTTGGAGCCTTTGGCCCACATTGATCTGAAGCTTCCTAAATGAGCACAGAAATCTCTTTGTTGTCAGTCAAATAGGTTGTGTATTTCTTCCTTAATGGATGCTCTATTCAAGTATTCATGTGCCTCTCTGCTGGCTATCTCTAGTTTTTTCTTTTCTTTTTTTACATGCAGGATTTTGAGTCAGGATCTAGTGGTTGGGTGGCAGATTTGGATTCTTAATAGGGTCTATGTTTGTGCTCTCCCATACACTTTGGAGAGTGTGGTTTCTTTAGGGGTGGGGGAGCAGATGAAAGAACAACTTAATGAATAGTGACAGCCAAAATGGAGGATGTGCTTCATTAAAGACACAAGCAAGTTGAATAGAGCTTAGACTAACAGGGGCCTGTCCACTCCTCTCTTACACAAACATGGTATAGTTGATTGTTGCATGCAGGTGGAACAGTATGTTGCACAAACCTTTGATTTTGCTTTTTCCTTTTTGAACAACAGGTTTTCAAACAGCTTAACTGTGGTTTGTGGCTCAACAAAAAACCTCAGTTTAGGGTCTAGTCATGCAAAGTCTGATGTGGAATTTAAACACTGTTTATTGAGGTAGATCCTTTCAAGGATTTTTACAGAGTGCTGACAGTAAAAGGATATGACAAAAAAGCATGTTTTTGGAAACTATTAACTATGTTAGAGATTCAGTTAGAGGGCTATTCACATTTGGTCATTTTAATCGACAGATTCATTTTTTCTTATTTCATAAAATCTGAATGTGGCTGAGGTTTATTTCCTATAATTTTTATACTTTAGCAGTGGACATAAATTGTTTGGGAGGTTTTCTTGGTGTGTTATTTTCATTCAGCTTATCCAGCATCACATTTTGGGAAAACAGCATAATGACTTTGGGCACTGAGTGAGACATCAAAGATGCAATGACAATCCTCTGCATCTTAAATGCCCCACTGAGTGTAAAGCAAACAAAGAGTGAGTGAGGTTGGGAGGTGTCAGAAGCCTATGGAGGGAGGCTTCTGACACCTCCCAACCTGATTTGGAGGCAGTGAGTGCAGCTGCATGGGAGTGACATAAGCCAGCTCAGTTCATCCGGCTCTGCGACACACACACACACACACACAAACACAAACACACACATGGACTAACAGCTCTCTCTTCAGGTTTTCATAAGGCAGGGAGCCATCACAATGAATTTGTCTGATGCTGTGATTAGTCCAGCTGGTGATTTGTAATGTTTGAGCACCAGTAAAATGACTGCACATTCCGTGCCCCAGTATGACTCAAAACTGTGTGTCACCAAAGTTTGTGCTTCAGGGTTAGTGTATGTCTACTGGAATGACATGAAAGGAAAACATCCTCAGCATCTTGAGCTGGTTAACCAACAGGTGGTTTATGAACCATATGCAGCCTGTGGAAATCCTACCTCTTTTGTGCAATGATATGACAGCACACCGCTTTCGACAATGACATGGCGGGAAAAGAGCAGAGGAAAGAAAAGAGGAAGAAAGACAGTGGCATCCCATCCACAGACGAGGCGAGAGGGTAATGGTAAGCTGCTGCTGACCCACTTTATCTGACAATTGGTTTCTTGTCTGTGGATCAGCTTGACAAGATGCCAGGCGACAGGAGCCAAGTTCTACAGGCTGCATTCCTGCTGTAGCCAGAGAAAGGAGGCAGCCAGGCAGAAGGGTCCTACTTGACTGGGTTTATATGGCCCCCTCCTCAGGCCCAGTGCACCTGTACCTCTTAGTGGAACTAGCTATGACCATTTCCATATTAGGCCATATTAGGCCTATGGAGGGAGCACATATTATATCTCAAGATATGGGGTACTCTTATTTTAATCCTCTTTTAATCTGCCAATTATGAAATTAATGTCTTGTTTTATCCAACCTGCCGTCAAGGGATTAAATGAATAGAACTGAAACCTACCTCACAGAAAAATGACAAATCCCAAATTTCATGAACTTGGAACAACTATACAGGAGCTATAGCCAAAGGGTCATTATGTGGAAAATGCCTTCCTAAAAGCCAAATAAAAAATTTGAATGGACTTAAATTAAGTGCCAAGTGGTGACTTAAAATCATGATACAGGCATTAGCTAGCAGGAGCTCTTAAAGTCAAACATCTGGCTTCCAATGCCCAAGATCATATTGCTTAGAGTTTAAATCTGGATTTAAAGTTTTAAATAGTGAGTCTGTTAGATGACATAACTCACAGAAGCTAAGACTAATGGAAACTAATTGCTTTTTTGCATTATTTTAGTTTATGTATATAGGCTTTAAAGTATTGTTCACACATGGTAGTTTATCTTGGGACTCTTTGATTTGTAGTTTACTAGTGCCATTTCCTCCCTGGATTGTTGATGTGGTTGCTTTTCCGGTTAATTGCATTCCAGGTGGATAATCAGAAGTCGGTTTGAGGTTTTTGCAACAGGGGCTGATTGACTAGCATTGCCACTCCAACGTGAGCAAGTTGCATCCATCATCCCTGATGAGCACCAAACCCAATCCACTCAAATTTGTTGATCAGTTGTAGGATTAGACAAGTTTTTTCTTCAAGGCAATTTTCATTCTCTCTCCATTCTCTTGTCCAGGAAGAAGTCAGCCCAATTAAATGGCCATCTGGTCATAAGCAAAGGCCAATATTTTGTTCATATTCCTGTTTGTCAGGCACTAGCACTAATGCAGCCTGACACCCCAGCTGCAAGAAGCTTGTGTGGCTTAAATGCTGTTGGAGGCATACACCAATTAGGGGGTGCAGCAGGCATGGCACCCCCACATAGGCCAAGGAGGCCTGGCTGTGTCAGCGGGTAATTTAGCGGAACAAGGGAGCGTTGAGACCCAATTACGACTGCTCTGTAAGACACGAGCCCCCGGTTGCCTTCACACATTATGTGTCTGAGAGGTCAGCGGGGGTCATACCCACATGCCAGAGCTGCCATGAGAAGCAGGACATCACAGGCGGGTGGGAGAGAGGTGGAACGCTTAGCTCCGTCCTCCAGCTGAGGGATCAACTTTTCCTCTAACAATTCCAGTTATTTTCAGACTACTCAGCAAAATTGTCCAGTTGTATCTGAGTGTTGGCTTTAGGCGATGTGTATTGTGCCAGATCAAGTCATTCTCTGTTCTCTGAAAGTTGCTGTGGGAGTGGGAAACTTTGGCTCAAGTCAGGTATGGGCATATCTTAAGTTAATGGTTCATTTGCACGCAACTCCCTCCCTCATCCACTGCCATTCTGGCTCAGAGAGGCCTTTCTCAGCTTTTGCCCAGACCTCTGTTCTCTTGCTCCCTCTTTGGGCCCCATCACTCAATGAGTTGACTATTGCAGCAACCTGAAAATTCATGTCCTGGAAAAGTGCAGATGTTTGGAGCTGAGTCAGATCAGTTATACTGTACCTGACTATGTAAAACTCCAAAACGATGAAGTCAGCGTCCTGAAATCATCCTTTTTCTGCACTGATTTGACTTATTGCTTCCAGTTTTATTTAGTTCACAAAACAAGAAAATACACCTACATGCAGAAGTAAACTCAAAAGAGACCCTGCTACAAGTGAGTGGAGTGAATCCCTGAGTGCAGTTTTAACAAGGCTTTTCCTCCCTTTTCTGCATTTTCATGGCTGTACTACCTGGTACCATGCTCTCTCTGACTCTGTTTCCCTCCTGCAAATGTTTAGAAAGGAGACTGAATTATTTCTCTGGCCAGGTTTACATACGCTTCCAGCCAATCAAACTGTTAGCATTGATTTATAGGACCATACCGTTATCAGAAACTAAAAATCAAATTATCAAAATTATAACAAATACTTACCCTTATTTTCCAAACCCCAAATGGATGTTTAAAACTGCTTACAAAAAAACTCACAGGTACCAAAGCAAAAGTTAGGTATTTTTATTTGCTAAATTTGACATTGATTCATTCTCTGCCTATCTAAAATAATCAGTTTATCAACAAGTTGGGGATTTCCTCTTGTAATGTAAAGATTTTTGTTGATTTAAAAAGAAACTTGTAGGCTGTATGTATTGTGCTTCACTAAGGCAGTCCAGTGACTTCAATGAGTCTAGGTCTGTTACCAACAAAAGGCCTGCTGGTTGTTCAGAGACCTCCTAGTGGGAGACTGATTGGCCAGTTCCTATCACTGCCATTACATGTCACACCTGCTGACTGGTGCATGCTGGGTCCAGAGCAGCTCCAGAGTCAGCAGACAGGCAAAATGTGGAATGGATCCATCGGTTAATCACTCTCTCTTTCTTTGAATCTCCCCCCTCTGGCGTTGTTCTTCTCACCATCTCAGTAAGTCTCATTGGACAGGCCTGTGGAACGATTCAGGCTTTCACGTGGCACTCTGGTGAAACTCTTTCATCTCAAAGCTCATCTCGCTATGATTGTTCAGTTGACTGCTGCTTGGGCGCTGTGGGTAGACGATGGGCTGAATTGTATTGTTGCAAGTGTTGAGTGAACGGAGGCCTATGATTTGTGCTGTCACCAACTCTTTAGAGCCAGGCCCAACGACGGGCATCAGATCTGTGTGGGAAAATAACAGATTATACAGCGGCACACACACACCACTTACCTGATTGTTCAGTGAATACCTGGAGAGGGAAAAACCCTTGTGCTGGTCTTCCCTTAATATTTAACTCACAGAGCAACAAATAACTAGAAAAAAAAATTTTAATTTGTAAATTATTACATTTATATGCTATGACTCCTGTATTTATTTTGTAGATGTTATGAATTCATGCCTCTCTCTGCATCACCATGGAGAAGAAGAAACACAGGGGAAACAAGAGAGAGGCAGAGAGGACCAGAGGGGTTTGGCACAGACAAACTAACTGAACTAACCTTCCTCCATTTTTTCCCCTTTGCCCTTGTGTCTGTTCTGTCCTTCCCCCAGACCACCAAGGCATTTCTCCCCAAGATGCTGGAGCTGAATCATGGCCATATTGTGACGGTTGCCAGCTCCCTGGGTTTATTCGGCACAGCTGGAGTGGAGGTTAGTATCATACACAACAACACATACACATCCCGTCGTTCCCACCATCCAAAACCAGTGTTTTTCTCCAAAGTCGTCCATTTGCCAGCTAGCACACTGGGCCAGAGGAGGTTAGGCTCCCTTTCTTTGGTTGCCTCTCCACCCATTAAATTAATGAACACATATGAGCATTGGGGAGCCTCTTATAAATTCCTCTATCTTCAGCTTTTTTTGGAGGGGAGGGTTAGGGTTGACAGAGACATCTTCATTACTGCTTTGTGAACAATTTGGTGCTCACTCAGTATTCAGCTCACAGCAGCTTTTAGTGGCAAATGTTTTGGTTTTCATTCCTATAGTTCTTTTTACATTATTCTTCCCCGGTATGGATCCTTTTTGTTATTTTAATGCTTATTAAAATATCGACTTGGGCTATTTCTCTTCATAAACACAGAGAAAGTAAACTGGTAGCCCTCATATTTGGTTTTATTTTGATATCTCTATAAAGAGTTCTGATTTCCCTTTTTGACTGCGAACGTTGTCATTTTCAGACAGTCTGTAGGGATTGCTGCTCCATTTGTCTTTGTTTTCGTAGCTGCACATTTGCTTTTGTTGCGCAAGCACTCATCCAGAATGATTAAGTCCTCCTTGAAAGGAGCTGAAGTGTGGTAAATTTTTCTTAACCTATAGTGCTTCCTGGAAATGCCTTCAGTGTGATTTCAGATGTGCACATTAGTCTCAGGGAACCAAAGCCCTTATCTGTCATTTGGGCACAGTCAAATCACTTTATCCACCCCATGTTTATTGACATGCATCTGTGTTTGCCTAAGCCTTTTTTAAAAGATTATTTCCACTGTGAACCACATCAAAACCTTCCTGCCATGCCAAGTAGTGTCCTGATATACAGGCGAAGAATGCTAATGAAACCGTAGAACAGCGGACAGGCTCACTCTGGTTTCTGTGGCTGTATCATTAACAGCAAGGAGAGACCTCTGTGCCTCTGGGATATGTTTGATAATGTTCTCTGTGGTCTGAGGGTTTGGGCAGAGGAAGGGTTTTACAGGGCTAACCTGTTCTCTGTTTATTCCCTCAGGATTACTGCGCCAGTAAATTCGGTGCCATTGGGTTCCACGAGTCACTGAGCCATGAGGTAAAGGCCTCAGAGAAGGATGGCATCAACATGACCCTGGTGTGCCCTTACCTGGTCGACACAGGAATGTTCAAAGGCTGCAGGATAAGGTTAGTTTCAGCACACAGCAGCCAAATGTAATTGTGTTTTGAAGTGCAGTTGTTTTTAAAAACTTTATTGCACCTGGAATGAGTTTGTCCTCTGTAATTTTCACTATATAAAACTGCCTCACAAAAATGTTTGAACTTCAAAGCAGCTGGTTATTGTATTCTATTACAGATATTATAAAGTCACTTGTATTCCTTTGGTCAGTGCTCTATTGGAACAAAGTGAAACTTTCCCAGGGGTAAACCTCACCAACAGGTGCACCTGGGCTAAACTCCCCTTCTGCTGTAGTCCTTCCTTTGTGTGATCGTTACAGCAGGTGGTGTGTCATTTGGCTTCACAGTCTCAGTACCAAGCAGCAAACACTATTAGTGTGTGCAATAACCCATGTAATCCTTTTTACTTTATTCATAGACTGCCCTGAAAATGATTGCAATTATCATACTTTAAATGATAAAGCCAATGATTGTCTTCTTTTCTTCTTTTTTTTTGGTTATTGTCCACAACTTCCATACAGATACTCACAGTAATGTCTGTGAATACAGAACCTCCTTTAGCCTATTTGTCTGTGCTGTAGACCTCCTTTGTTGTCTGAAAACTATTATTTTACTAAAGAAGTCCAAAATGCAAAAAACAACAACCACATTTTCTACAGTGTCTCAGCTTTCAGAGCTCTTTTTTTGGAAATAAGACTTAACTAATGCATTTCATGGGGAAATCACATGTCACCCAGTGGTTCACTGGTGTGTTTTTAATAGTTTCCAGACAACAATGGAGGCATGCAGCACAGACAAATTAGCTAAACGAGGTTCTGGATTTTCAGACATTATAGTGAGTACACAAAACTCCTCATTGGTTTTAGAGTAAATTTGTTCTTAAGGTCTGTGTTCAGCCTGTCAGTAACCAGACTGTGGTCATGTTTTCCCATTCAGGAAGGAGATTGAGCCTTTCCTGCCTCCATTGAAGCCAGAGTTTTGTGTGAAACAGGCCATGAGAGCCATCCTCACTGACCAGCCCATGATCTGTACACCTCGCATCGTCTATATGGTCAACTTCATGAAAAGGTGAGCTGCCTACATTATAATATCCTGTTTTCCTGCAGTATATCCCCTCATCTCCCCTCTGTCATTGCGCAGTCAGCACTCATTAAACTGCACAGGAGTATGTTGTGTCATTAATCTAATCTCTGTCCTTCCTTTGCAGCATCCTGCCCTTCGAGGCCATTGTGTGCATGTACCGGTTCCTAGGTGCCGACAAGTGTATGTACCCCTTCCTAGCTCAGAGAAAGGAGGCCATGAACAACAATGAGGCAAAGAATGGGATCTAGGTGGCGCTGTTTGCAGCACAAACAGGGTACATAAACCCACAAGCATGAGGAAACAACCACTGGGGATGAAAATGGGGAAGGAGGAAGGAAGCAAAGACTGAACTTAGACTGGTGCACTTGCATTGGACAAATGCAAAGGTTTACCATATTGTTCCTCTGGAACAAAGAAAGCTGTGTACTACACAAAGGATTTATTTGACTTGTTTTGTCCTTTTTTAAGTTTGTTAAAAAAACATCTATATACTGTGTCACTAGTTGTAAAATCATACAGAAAGGCTATCCAGTAATTAACTATTTACATAATGTAGTCACCAGCCTTATCTAGTGTCAATGTGCAAATATACAGTATGTTACTGTACAAACAGTAAAACACTTTTTTCACTTTTATTTTATTTTTGTAGACATGCACTGTAATTTCTGATTTCTCTCTACACTGCCAGCATTCTCTGTGTAGGAAGGTTCAACACATTACAACGTACCCAGTGTCTCCCCACACAGAGGCTCTTTGGTCAAAAATTGGTTTACAGCTTAAAACAGCTCTGATCATATCTTGTGCCATTGTAAAGATAAATATTTCTCTATAATTAAACTTTGCCATATTCTTTTGTTAATTTTTTAAGATAAAAACATTTAGTATGTGTGTCAGTAATTAAAGTCAACGTATTCCAAATGGGAAAAATAAAGGACTGATTGTGGCTGACTTAAACATTTCCAGTTTAATGGGACTCAGCACTGTCCCTTCATAGCCTTGTTATTTCGGGCCTGCAGTGACTAACGTCCCAGATGAAAGTGAATGAGGGGTTCAGTGTCCTGGATTGACCATTGCATTTGTGATTCACCTTCAGAATGTATTGCTTTCAGAGAAAGTTCAATGAAATATGCTTTCTATTTCTCTCATTTGTCTTAATTTTCAAATCAGTGGAGTTTCTCTTGTAAATTTATGTTTCCAATAATGTAAAAATAATATAAAAATAACCCCAGATGTAACTGCAGGCAAACCACCATCCCAACATGATGTGCTGTTGAAGGGGAATGTATAAAAGACACTAGGTCTCCATTATTCTTTCCAAGTTTTAACACTTTTAACTGTCCTGTCCATTGTCCACCTTGTCCAGCTAAAGTGAAATGGTTAAATGTTGTGAATACCCCTGCATCCCCAAGTTACTATCTCCACCATATTTGTATAAATATTTTCTGTAAAACACCTTTGGGATGACAAGAGTTTCTGAATTTCAAGTACATTCCAGTAGGCGTCATTCCTCCAGTCACAGTGATGAGCCTAAATTCTCTACCTCTTGATTTTTGCCATTTTTTTGACAGTATAACATAAGCCTCGGTTTTTTGTAATTTTCTGAAGACTGTTCCATAGCAGAGCAAATATGGTTCCAGTGTTTAGTGTCTCTGCCTAACTTAAATTAATAAAGTGATTTAGATTATTACATGGTCTGTCATTATTACCTGCTGGTGAGCATGTGAAATCCCAAACTGAATTTGGTGATAAAGGAAAAATACTGAAAATGGGAGCTGGAAACAGTTTCTTTTAGCTTCAGTAACCACATGTGGTTTAATGCTGCAGTGAAAAAGCACTATCGTCAACACTCTCTGAATTACTATCTGAATTACGTGAATCACCACAGACAGGATGACACCAACCCAGCCCTGTTTTCCTCCCAATGTCCTCCCACATTATGCCACACAGAGTCAGATATGGGTGTTGGCTAAAAAGGGCAATAACCAATTGCCTTTGAAAGCAAGTATCATACTCACTGTGCAGTGGATGCAAACATGTGACCTTTAAAAAAAAAAAAAAAAGGCTTACCTAAGAACTTGAAATAGTCATACAAAAACACCCAAGGTTAGCCATGTCACATTGCAAACTAAAAAGGAAAGAGGATACAAAAAAATGTCATGTTGTGACTTAGAGAAAGGTTAACTCTGGGTTACAATTTTTCTTATTCAACTTTATACAGAAGAAAAATAATGCAGGAGATGTCTGACCTAATGGTTAGGAATTAACCCAGGTCCATGATATGAGATGGGTTAAAAGAGTTTTGGCAACTGTCTGCTTTGCCAAGATGTCTGGGAGCTACAGTCATAAAGTTCCTACCTTTTCTACTTGAGCTGTTATGTGGCCCCGATCTCTTACTTCCTCAAAGGAAAACAAGAAACGAGCTAAATTTCCTAATAGGTGTCAGCAAAGTGTCACATTTAGGTATCATGAGCCAGAGTTGGTCTCACATGCTCAATCTGCTGAGAGCTATTTTGATACTACTATAATTATAAGTGACTATATTAGACTGCGATTCACTTCCAAACTAGGTGTGACGTCACAAACTGTACTTACAAACGTTACAAAACTCAGATTTTAAGTAAACACAGAGAAACTTTCTCCCTTCAGCAGATAAATGTGTAAACAGCCTTTTAGTGTCAAATTCTGCACCATGAAGGTCAAACATCCAGATGAAGCAATAATAAGCAAAGCATATTTTTAAGTGAAGGGGTGCGTTAAATTAGATTTTTTTTTAGGCCAAGAAAATAAAAAACAATGAAGTTATTTATATTTCTTTGCCAAGAAATATATCCCAGTTTTTTTGTACAGAAGCTTCATATACTCAAGGGAAAATAACTGAATTTAAATGAATTATAACATTCAGGGAAAATATAGCACATGAACAAAACACTGTTGTGTCCTGCTTTTCGTCTGTAGAAATATTAGGAGTCAGAAGTCATAAAAAGCCAATTTGGGTATGTGTATCTCTACCAAAAATAGAGGGAAGGTTAAACCAGACTGCAAGAATAAAATAAGTTTCTTCGTCTGTCTGGGATGTTGGACCTGAGCTAAGTGACATAATACCAAAGTTTTACCGTCAATCTTTAAGATGGAAACGGTAAACAAGTTAGTCTGGAAGCTAAAGTGATCCCACACACACATCACTCTGTGTGATAGCAGACACTCATCTCCCCACAGAACAAATTGATTACTTGGTCAGTGACAGAGAATACACCCACCTCCCTGGTGCATTATATGGAAGTGTGGAGATGTCAGTTTCAGACCACAGCATGCTGAGCTCCTCTGCTGTGACTAATCGGGGCTGGATAAAGTTGCTCAGTGGCAGATTAGCTTTAATATGAGTTAAAGTTGTCCTGACAGATTTGAGTCCTGTGTGTACAGCACCAAATGCTGCCGCCACCAGCTACTGTTAGGACTCCATGTAGCTCAAAATGACACTAGCATTGTGTGAACAAGCCTTCATGTGGTCTGGTAAAGTACATACTAGGATCATTCTGACTCATCCAAGAATGAAACATAAATCAACATCTATATAACTCACTTCACTCGATTTTCCTCCTGTTATTACAGCTCTAATTTAGAGGACTTCAAGGTGGTCATGGCACTTTATTCAGAAGGAAAAATCAATGACACTGGAATTTGCTTTTGTGTGGCATGGACAAGCTCCATAGCACCATTGATTTTGTTCTATTTTGGGCAGCAAGCTTCACTCCCCATATTGGCTGGTCTGAGCATAATTCATTCATCTTGGGTGTAACGCGGCCTCAAGCTGGTCTGCCACTACCTGAACAAGCTTCTGGAATAGATCTGCTGCTGATGTAGTTATCGGCTGAGTCTGGTCAGCCGATAACTGACTGGGTGGTCATCATGCCTCGACTGGTTGGGGTGAGTGGATAGAGGAGAGAGGAAAGAACAACAACAATAAACAACAAATAGACACTGCAGGTTGTTGGGGCCAGTAAGTGCACATCAGCAATATACAGCTCCAGGACCAGGGACACCTGCAGAAGGTACAGAGAGAGAGAGAGAGAGAGAGAGAGAGAGAGAGAGAGAGAGAGAGAGAGAGAGAGAGAGAGAGAGCACAAACTAGGGGAGAGAGAGAGAGCACAAAGTTAGTACATCTCTATTTGGAAAACACAAACAAGCTTTTTCCATTGTTAAGTGACAACTATTCTGAATTTCCCCCATGGGGGATGAATGAAGTATCTATCTATCTATCTATCTATCTATCCATCCATCTATCTATCTATCTATCCATCCATCCATCTATCCATCCATCCATCCATCTATCCATCCATCCATCCATCTATCTATCTATCTATCTATCTATCCATCTATCCATCCATCCATCTATCTATCTATCCATCCATCCATCCATCCATCTATCTATCTATCTATCTATCCATCCATCTATCCATCTATCTATCTATCCATCTATCCATCTATCTATCTATCTATCTATCTATCCATCCATCCATCCATCCATCTATCCATCCATCCATCTATCCATCTATCTATTCCGTCATGGTTTGCTTGTATATATTAACAGAAGAGTATGACATTAGAAATGCTGTAGTTACTTATTTGTTAAAATCTTTAATTGTCCAAGTGAAGGACAAAAGTGGTTTGCTGTTTTGGATCGCATAGCTAAATCAAATCTTGGCAAGTCAGCACATTGTCCTGAAAAATGCTACAGGAGGACTAGAATAAACATGCTCACTTTATATATTCTTATTTTCAACAAATCCCATGAACAAATGCAACAATATCAACTATCACATATGCAGCCAAAGCCTGATATTGCTAGTTACTGTGTCACAGACAACTATTGTTCTAAAAACAATTAACAAGGATAAGTCATGTATCATCCAGTGAAATAGTGTCTAGTGCACGATTTCGGACAACTACCCATTTTTTGTAATTTGTTTATTAAATGCTATTCATTATAAATAGCAAATGCACTAAGAAGAAAGGAAGCACAAATGAATAAAATATAATTTAATATAAAGTAGATTTCTTTCTAAGATTCTGTCACTTGAACAGTAAGTAAAGGCAGGGCTTTGTGTCTTTAACAAAACTGTGAGCTGAAAGCTCAGTCTTGACCCTGTGAATAACAGTGTCAAAACAGCCTTATCTCAAGGTCAACTTGTTCACTTTTTCTAGAGCCAAACACATCAGCAAAGTCATGTCACGACAACTAAGCCAACTTTATCCACTAGTGAAGGTTGTCAGATTTCATTGAAAGTACTGAAAAAAAAACCATATAACTAATATATAAATATTAAAACACCAATTGGTCCTAGAGTTATGATTATTTTGTGTTGTACAAATGGTGGTGTTAACAGCCTGCTAGTCTTTAGAAACGAAACGAAACGAAAAAGAGAAAACTAGACGTAAATGATTTAAAACTGTGCTGGTTGTCCTTGGGCAATTCAGAAAGATGTGTTCACGCCTTCTTGAAGGAGAAAGAATGAGACAACAACTGATTTTTTTCCACATGAACTGAGGTGTTTTTACTGCATTTCAGTAACAGAAACAGCCTTATTACACATTGCACACACAGCGAAGGAAACACATCCTCAATGTCAGTGAACAAAGTGATTCAAAGTGACCTTTAACAGAGGGAGCCAGCAGACTGGTCTTAAGCTCTCTCTGCTCAATAGGCGCACTTCAAAATGCAGGCATTAAAAGCACCCAGTTTATGCTTTGCAGGTCAATACAACACACACAATGGGTGTAGATGTGATCGACAAAACTGTGGGGGAAAGGGAGTGACAAGCCACTGACACAAAATCACTGGAATGGAGAGGAGTCACTTAATTCACTGGAGGACATGCAACCCACACCAAACTTTGCTGGAGTTTGAACTGTTAAAAGTTTACTGGCATCAAATTAATGGTGGAAAAAAAAAATTCCCCAAACTAAATAAAACAAAATAAAACAAGTCACTGCTGATGCAAATAGTCTCTTTATATCAAAACTACAACTGAGGGCACCTTTTGCTTCTGTTGGTCAGGTGATGTTCCAGTGATGCTATGCCAGTGTGGGGGCATGTTGACAGGGGATAGGTAGACCATTCAGGAGCTAGAGGGTTTTTCCAACCCCTGCACGGTCAACACTTCTAGTGATAACTGCTAACACCAGTTTTGTCCTTTTTGTCCACATGAAAAAATCTTTTCTGTGTTATTTTTCAGAATATGATACTCTTGCAATTCATACACATCCATTTAGATAGATGAACTCTTTTTTTTTTTTATGTCTGCATACAAGGTAAGCTGGGTGACTATATATGAAGACAACAACTACAACTTTCACAGCACTGGCATTGGTTAATTTTAAATACAGTACTCAAGCATTGTTAGATTAATAAAATAACAAAATAAAAAATAAACTGAAACATAATACCCCAGAAAAAAAAAAGCTACTGTATGCAAGTTGGTTTTTCCCCTAAAATGTTTCTTTTGTATTTCAATGGTATGATGTACATATTTGCTTCAACCATATCGAGACACATTTATCCAGAGGGAAAATTGTCTATCACTTTGGATTTCCCTTAATTTAATACAGTACCATGCATTTGTCTCATTAGTTGTATTTCATTTACTTTGTTTTTTATGCACTAAATTTTGACATAAATCATCAATAAATGTGTTATGATAGCGTTGTCTTCACATAGACTCAGATAATGGTGTTTTAGTTGGTCATTTCTCGGTGCACATCCACCCTATTGCATGTTGACAGGTTTTGCAGGATACAGTGGCAATCGTGGGGTAGGTGTGGGGGGGATTGTGGATAGTGGGGACACTTTGGGTTGTAGGTTATGGGATATCTGGTTTGGGGGTTGTTGGTTTTGTGTATGCTGAAGGAGGGGGTTCAGGGTTGTCAGCTCCTAGACGACAGCCTTTGAATCCTTGCAGACCTGAGTGGTGGTGCCTGAGTTAGTCTGTTTAATGTCCATCCTCCCTCCCACATGGTTCACTAGTCTGAAAAGACAAATGAAACTGTGTTAGTGAGGGTTGTGTCTAAGGATGCGAACAATGTTGTTAATAATCAGCCCTGCTCTGGATAATATGTGCCAGCTCTTTCAAAATAAGATAGGGTTTTCTTGTAAAAGAAAACCAAAAGTGTAGCAGCTCTGACTCCAGACACTTGAGTCCTTGACCTCGGTCTGTTTCAGACTAAATGGCCACTTGTGTCTCATGTTATGTGATTTTTTCATGTTGATAACTGCAAACATCAGACACTCAGTGACCATGAATGCAGTAATGGCAAACTACAGGTGAGCTAATGAGTTTTACAGGCTGAGAGCAGAAAGACCAGAGTAAGAAATGAGTGATTAACAGCTCAGGTGAAAGTGTAACTGCTGCCATCTCCCCTCTTCTCTGAAAGTGACGTAAATGAAGCTGTCTTTCCTCTCTTTGTTCCCTTCCTCTTTCACTTTAAAGGAGACACTGGGCTGCAAGAAAACAGCCCTGCCTAAACATTTTTCCCAGGGCACACCTACTATGAAAATACTCTAGAAATGTTTGACAGTGATTTCCTCCTTGGTTTCCAAAAAACCCCATGGCGTTTCTACTTTCCTACTTCAGTCTCCACTATCGTCCTTCCTTCTTCCTTCCTCACTGTGGAGAACCCAGGGACTAAGTGGAAGGGAGGGGAGGTATGTGGCGAAACTCCACTAACGTCTTGGCGATAGCCCTCATGCAAAGTTCTGACCACTGACAGGTGTGTGTGGTACATACAAATATATATGACTACTGTTGCTTTTTACAAGGGAGAAAAATGTTGAGCAGAAATGTTAGGACCTGTGTTTGGATGGTGAGGGAGTTGATGATGGACTAGCCTGCAACACAGTCTGGCACAAAACATCTGGCTCATCATTAAATGAAAAACACATTTAAATAAAAATCTCACTGCTGTGAATGACTCATTGGTAAAACATCCACCACTCAGTGTGAAGTGACAGCCAGTTTAGTATGATGTGTGTGTCTTATTGTACCTTGATGGGGCCATCCACTGGGTCCAGGCCCTGCTCCGACAGCTGTTTCAAGGCACTTAGAGCAGCCTGAGAAGAGAGAGAACAACAGATGGTCGAATGAGTGAGGGAGGAGGGAGGGAAAGAGGGAGATTGGGTGGGAGGAGAGTGAGTGTCACCCTTCTGCTGCTTTTCAAATAACACTTACACTGGGAAATCTGATGCCAGCAGGACACTTTCCCTTTGCTCTCTGTTGTCTTTGGCTCCTCTGCTCTGTTTATTTAGCGTTATTGGGTTAACATTTCCACTTTATGTTTTGGTTGCTCTGCATTTTCCTAAGTTAGTCTGAGTGACATCTGTATTCTCTGTGACCACAGCTAAACAACTAGCAGCGGGTCGGAAATACCTATAAATCATGACATTTTGGAAAAACAAGCTGTGTATCCCAAAGCCCGGAGTAAGTAAAAATACCCACGTGTGTGACATTTTAACTCCTGATTCTCTCTAATTCTCTAATTATGCTCAATTTGTGGTTGAGAAGGGAGCAAAATGCCACTTCTTAGCCTCAAATATATATAACTTTGGATTGACTGTCTTTGCCACATTTAGATTAGATTTAGACTGGTGTGTTAGCACACTCTACCACCATCAGCAAAACATCAAATGAGAAAACATCTTTTGGAAAAAATGGTGTTTATCTCACCGGTAATCTTTAGAAACAATAGTGTTTCTTCACCATGACCTGTTTTTTTTTTTTTTTTTTTTTTGTCACCTGTTTGTATATTTGCGTGACCTCAGTCTATGCAGCTTAAATAATTCACTGGCTTTCTACCAAGCTGATGATCACAATTTCCATGAGGTGATTCCTGCTCATCCCACACCTGTCTGTGGCAACTAGGAGCGTCTAGTTCGGACGCTATCATAACATCAGCAACATGTGTGGGAGTCAGAATATGTCGTGTAAAGTAGATTTTCTTCACATTTGCATTGATGTGCTGACACTGTCACTAAGCCAAACCACCCAAAACAATTAATAGATTAATTCCCAACCTGACATCACTAGTGGGTCAGTTTTTGACAAAATAAAATAAAAAAAAAAAAAAGTTTAAGCATACCCATGTTGGTCAATATGACGTTAAACCAGGATGTAGGTCTAAATCTGGCATGGATCCACCTAAAAACTGACCCCAGTTCATCACTGTTTCTGTCCCTCAGCTGACTTGGAGCAGAGGTAGCCGGAAAATATATCAACCAACAGAGCTGACACCTCTGGGTGTGGCAGCATAGACCTCTTCATTTCATACCAACCACCATGAGGGACACTGTTCAAATACTGAAGATACTAGCAGTTAATAACCCAAAATAAACACACAGTATCTCATCTTAGCAACAACATTATCATGCTGTCTTCACATTTAATCACTCATTACAGGCACCTGGTTAAACCGCATGCTTTCAACTTCAAATGGTGAGCAACTGTTACTGTAAACATCTTAGATATCCTATAAAAACACTGTCTCATTATTCTACACACAACAGTGGTCAAAACTAGCTTCAGGTATACTCCGTCACTACTTAAACAGTGGAGATAAGGCCTAAGTAGTTCTGCACACTAGATGAGTGAAATGTGATGACTGCTAAGTTTATCTCATAAAGGCAACCAATGTAATTCTGTACTTTTTTTCTAAGTGCACTCAGCTAAGCCATGCTGACAAATCAACTATTCTCCTTACAAGAATATTTGATTTGCTAATCTGAGACCCACAGACGGAGCTGTCGCCATGCGAGGAACAGCCTGTATTTAAGCTCATATGCACTGACATTTATATGGGAAAATATGAATCCCACTGCGTATCAATGTGTCTCTGACGTGCAATATGCAGAGCCCCTCCACGTTTCTAACAACTTATGGTGCAATGTGTTTATTTTCTCTATACAGATCTGGCAGCCAGTGTGATTTACAGCTTATACTTGCTGTAAATCAAGATTTAAGGCGACAACCTGGTCGAACATGACAGCTGAGGGAATGTTTTCAAAATTACAGTGATAACAACCATAAATCATATCAGTGGACTCTTGACATAAAACTTAATATTTTATACATATTCAGTACTCTCATGTTGCCTTACAATGACCAGGACTGTCCACATATAGTAAAGTGGAAAAAGCAATTAAGATAAGGAAACCTATGGCAGTCAGGTTAATCTAGGCCACATGATCAGCACCACACCTGATAAACAACAGGGACAGTTCAATCTCTCGTTTTCTCTGGTGACCAATAAATTGTAATCGCAGGCTAATCAATAGTTACCTCTTGTTTGTAGTTTATTCAATGATTTGAGAACTTTCTGTCCCTAAGTAAATAGCCAGAGCCCATCTGTTGGAGGAGGGAGGGGTAACTAGAGATAAACAGCCATAAATCAGGGCTTTGACAGTGGCAGTGCTGCTGATATACGACAGGCAGGCATAAGGGCAGAGGCAGCCAATCCCTGGGCCCCACAGCTCAGTAAAAGACCCTGAGCCTAAGACAAATACTGGGCCTATCTGTGGGAATGGCAGCCAGTGAAATCATTATTTTTCTAATGAGATAAATTGGCCAAAGTTAGAGGCAGCCGCTATACTGATGCATCAACACCAGAAGAGTATGTTTAGTCTGGGGCTGTGACATGCAAGGTGGAGACGTTCCATCTCTGTCCCTGGACAAAGAAAGAGTAAGAGATGGGTTAGAAGACAATGTGCAGAGAACATGGTGTGCAATGAGTTATTAACTAATGTGAAGAATGGCAAAGGGTTTTAAAGCTAGAACTTTAAATAGAAACAAAAAATGGTCTGTTGATCACTATGAGCTTTTCCACCCTGGTTATATTCCAAAAGAACAACTTTGTTTGCAGTGATGTACAACTACATCTGAAAGTAGAAGTGTCTATCGCTCTTTTGAATGGCCTCAAATGCAACGAGAAGCTGGCTGTGGGGAGCACAATGTGATAATCTGAGAATAACAACTCTTATTTTCAGGCAGACATAACTAGAAGGCATTCGGTGTTTAGTGTAGCACTCATTGTACACAGCAAACAAGACTGAAAAAAATGAGTACCAGTATCCAACTGGATTTCTTGGACTTTATTCCATCTTCTCAGTAGTTCCTACAGAACCATGTCAACACTGATGCTGCCACTTGAATTTGCTATGGGACAAGTACTTAAATTACAATTACCACTCCAACTTCACCAATCCTCTTTCTTCACCTAACTTTAGATAACAAACCAGCACTCACCATCAGACCAAGACTGGGACTGAGTTACTTTACACATGGTGTCATCTATCTATCTATCTAGAGGTCCCTAGTTCAAAGGCTTGAACAAACAGCAGTCAAATATGATGGTCCTGATGTGGAGTGACAAGGGCAGCTCATTTTTCTGGGCCTGCTGCGTTTTTAATGGTTTTCCTGACAGAGACTTCGCTTCCATCAGCAGCTTAGCCAAACAAAGGCCAAGTCCCCCAGGAGCCTGCGGCATCGGCCTGATGGATCTGATGGATTGTTGGATCACACTGACCCTGATAAATCAGACCTCTATGTCAGCTCTCACTGCTGACTATTAGCTTCTTTGGAAGCAATCAAGACATTTTTGGAAAGGGGAGATTCAGAAGAAAAGGTGTAAAAACAGTACAAGGGGAGGAGACAAGAGAGGGGAAGGGTGGAAAAGGAGCAGAAGTAGTAGGAAAATAAATATTTGGTGGGAAAAGAACCAGCGAGACATGAGCCTTCAATCCTTTAATCTCCATCATTTCACCCTCTGGCCCTTAGCAGCCAGGGAGGTCCTAATGAGGTGAAGACCACTAACACATCATGCAGCCTCAGATACTTGCATCTCTTTCTGTCTTCAGAGTAGCAGAAAAAAAGGAAACTAGTTTGCCTGTTCTCTTGAATTTATCTGAGTAGATCCTACCTCTGCTCTGATGGAGGCCAGATAAAAGTACAGACATCAGCTTAAGGTTTAACCCAATGACCCAGTCTTAAGAGTACAGTGGGGTATTTCAGTCTTTACCAAACAGATCCAGATTCCCAAGGCCAGGGCTTTCTCTGGCTCTGTACAGTCCAGCCGGACTAACTGACCTTCCCTAATCTTAAGTCCAGGTCAAGAGTATCAGTGGCAGCCTCCCATCTTTGCTTTGATCCTCCATCATTATAAAAGTCGTGTTTGGATATCTACATCATCCAAGGCAGCAAAAGCCAGGAGAGAGGGAATGTTTCTTTTCCTCCTCATACATACAGTACATACTTTTTGTAATCTTTTTGAAGTGCACAAGTGAAACAAAAAAAAGTTGAGATAACATTTTTTAAAAACCCATGCTACCTTCAGAGGCAGCAGTTGTTGGATTGATATAGGAATAGCAACACCATTCTTCAAGAGCTGCAGAGATGATTTCTTACAACACCCTTTAGTGTGGCAAGAAAGTGAAGCATTTCAAGTGAACGGACCATTTACAGGAAAAATGTCTGACAAGATGCACTTCCTCCACTTTTACCAAGTACCACTGGAACGTATACAACCCACAGAATCATTTCACAACTATTACTTTGTTTGTACTTGCTGGACCTTGGACAATGCTGGGGTGGATGTACTGTAACCCACATTTCTCACTATTGTTTGCTCAATTGTATCACTACCAGTCATTCTCATATTCTGCAATAACGTTTATTGTGTGGTTTTAACAAGACCAGAAAGATGTCAGGTAATCGGTTCTGAGCTGCTATGAGGCTGCTGATGACGATGATCTAAGGGATGTCCACTAGACTAAACAATGACCAGAGTGGATTTCAAAAGGGGTGATTTTACAGGAAGGTCCTGGGAAGTTGGAAAGATGAGTGCTCTGTTGTCAGGGAGGTTCTGAAGCTGGATATATTGTTCAGGAGAGGGCTTGTTCTGTGTTCAATAGGCTGTGTTCAATAGGCCACATAAAACCTTGACAGAGTTCCCCTTTTTTTGCACTCACTCTCCAAAGCACAAAGAAATATGAGATAGCAGGGAAGAGAAAATCCCAGCCAGCATTTTATCCCCCGTTAACCCTGTTGTCACTTCCATGCCATCACATCACATCTTCCTCTGATGTTCATTAAATTCTTTAAACATCATCTAAGGCAGGTTCCTCCTGCGTTTGTCTCTCTGTCATCAACTCCCAAGCTTCTTCTCATCCCTTGGCTTTTGTTTCTTCTAAATTCTTTTCCTTCTAACCACATCAAAACCTTGGACAGGGATCACTAGAACATTCCCGGATAGCTCGTGGAAAACACCTGTGTGTGCACGGCTGCTGCCAGCGTATGGGTCTATTTGTTAATGCGGTGTGATATGTACATGGATTCTTGTGTAACTACAGAAAAAATGTATTCCGATCCTCTAAAAAATTGCTTTTTCACTCTCTCTCCAGATTTCACATCCTCTTACACATCAGAGGCATTGATAAAAGAGGCAGTGTGTGCTGGCAGTGGCCTAGCTGTAGCCTGACATGACGTTAATTCTTCTGAAATAGCACTTAATATGTGGTGCTTTACTTCTTGTGCAGCAATGATGAATGTTGTACAGCTAAGTAAACATCTGTGAGGAATTTCTGAATACTTTTCAGTCATGTGTCCATGCTGCCACATTACAGTGATCCCAGTTCCTAAAGTGGATGGTGGGTTTATTCTTTTGTGTGTCCCCAACAACTTCTTTGAAAGCTGAAGACTGGCTAAGCTAAGTTTGTGGGTAACTGCTGTAGGGCTCCCCAGGGGGGAAAGCTTTCGCTGACATGGGAAGCCATAAATAAGGGCCTGGAGCGCAGCGCAATGTCATGCGTCATTTGGGCCGGAGAGGCCTGCTTTATTCCCTCCCATCACCGAGCTGCTGAGCATGGCACCTCCTAGGGCGTAATACAAAACACATGGGCAGAAGCACCTCAGCATATCATACCCCTGTCTTGTCAGCAAAGCATCTCAGACAAAAAGCAGATAGAACCAAAGACAACCTCTATGATAACACTGTGGTACTATGCCACATTCAACCTGTGCCACGAAATGGTAACCTAATCACTGAATTTTTTTTTTTGATAGTATCACCAGTATCAGCAATGAGTAAAAGGTTCATAACACCCTATTCCACAGTATAATATAGCTGTTAGCAGAAATAAGTATGTATTAAGTGTTTATCAACAACAGTAACTCCTATGTTCAACAGTGCTGTATAAACTGTTAATGAATGCTTAATAACACAAGATATTAATAACTACAACCTAAAAGCTGAGTTTTAATGGTTTGACACTGTTATCTAAGTTTGCAGTACTGTGTAGGTCAAGAGCAACTCAACAGTGGCAAGACGACACATACTATGATCAAGTATGACACTTTCACTTTTCTTTGAAGAAAATGACACATTTCAGTTGATAGAGGAACCTGCCACCGACAGGAAGTTACAAAGAGGAATGCCTGTGTATCCTCCATTTTTTTTAAAACTTATTTAAAGGTTACTGATGAATAAGGAACTAAATTTAGCAAAAGATGACAGACAGAGCATGAAGAATGTGTACACTACTGAGTGTGAAAATATTTAGTAAGAGGAGAAAGGCTAGTGATTCACCAACACAGCCAGTGATTAAGCTGAATTGCCATGAAAAAGAAGAATTTAAATATATGAAGAAATAACTCCCCCCACATACCCAGATGCAACTTGGGTGGGGTATTCTTTTATGAGTCATAAACTGTATCTTTATCTTTATGCTTCACTTCTATGGATTGGGGAGATTGGGAAACACCTTTCTGACTGTCCTGTTTGGTTAATATCTTTTTCCGTCAGACTTCTCTAGTGATTCCATAGTAGTGTTACATCACCCTATCTTCACCAGCAGAGATTGACCTTTTCATGCTGGTGGGAGAAGCTTCGATAATCCTCAACAAATGGACTCAAATCACTCTTGGGGTCCTATGAAAGCTGTGGAAAGGAAACCCAGCCTTCAGACACCCACTCTCTTATCAATGGAGAGATCATTATCAGTCCTCAGGGGGGGTCCTATTTATCCCCTTTCTGCCTTCTCTGCTTATTAATTTCCGTTTCCACTATTCTTTGTGTCCAAGATCTTCTTAACTGCTTGCTTCCTAGCAAATTTCACTGTCCTCAGTTCAAAACAAATAAACTGTTTGCTTGGTAAAGTGCACAGCCTCATTAAATCTGGGCAGTGGTACAAGCAGCAGTTGGGTGATCATGCAAATGTGATAGCTGTGTTTGTTGCTTTCCTGCTACACACTTGGAGGAAAAGACCTTTCCTTTCTGCAGCATGGACGCATGCACAGCCCACACCAAAGGTAGGATCTAAGGTCTTAATTACCTCCCCCTATTTGCATAGATATAAACTTGTGAAAGATACTGTGGGCTGTATCAATGACTGTGCTTATGTGCATGTAAGCACTAGCTTACATTTACCTAAACCAGTTTCTTAACTGTCAAGAGAGAAAAGTACACACAAAAACTAAAACTGATACTAATACAAAGTATCTAGTAGAAGTATGAATAAATCTATTCCTTACGCAGAAAATTAGAGTATTTGTTGAAGTCAGAGTTCTCACCATGAAAACAAGCTCCTGGGTAGTGTCACTGTACAGCTAAAATCTCAACCATCCTTTCAAAATACGCCCAAAGTATAGTAAAATTCTGAGTACTGATATGTTACATATACTGTATGATTTACAGTAACCTGGTTACAACAGTGGTTGTATGAGACCCATCATGCCTTAGAGAGCCTCTAAATGAAATGTCTAATGAAATGTTTTTCTCTATTTCCCTTGTAACCTGACATCTGACTAACCAGGCCACTTAAGTGTTTGGAAACACACTGAATCACCAGTAGGATATATAGTCTGGATGTCAATGAGCTTTGCTGTTAACAGTCCTTTTATTAATATTAGAACCCAATTATTTTTCATCACTGATCAAATAATCCAAAGTAGTCCAAACAAATGACATGGGCACAAAGTGTCATGCGGTTAGCAGCTTCACTTTACAGAGCAGTTTTTAAGACATCCTACTCTATCACAGTGAAAACAGCTGCTGGTTGTATTAAGTTTAAAACCTCACTATGAGTTTTCATAGTGGGGCTGGGGTATGTCTGAAAATAATATTTTGTACATGTCTACTGAACATGCATGAAGGCAACAGCGTGATCTCACTCATAGGTGGGGCAGAAAACAGTAGTTATAGGGAAGGTCAAGTAGTGATAATAGTTCAAATCGAGATAATGGCCCACACTTTTGTCCCTACTCACCGGCTCTCACTCTATTGAACTTAATTAATATACATACAAAACAAAGTCCTGCCCCACAATGGGACAATCCCATTATCACCTAATTTGAAGTATACTGTGCCCTACTGACCAATAAAACAGGACGACAGGATTTACAGAAGAGACTTAAAGGTGTGAAAAGTCAGAAAAGAGAGCTTGTGAATGTAGCATAGTAAAGGGTTAAGATAAAGGCTGAGGGGAGAAGGACTAAGTGTCTTATAGTGACAGCTTCCAGCTGCATGCAATAATCCCCTACTCCCCATCAGGAGCCCTTTATATTTTCTTGTCGCTGACTGCAGTATATATGAGAGAATGGCTGCCTGGTGGAAAAGGACATCTGGCAACAAGAGAGGACGGTGATCAGATGGCGTTTTACACCTCCTTTCTCTCGTCTCTTCCTCATTGTAGCTCCCTAAGCCCCTTTTTGCATTGACATTTAATCAACTCATACACACAGGGGACATGCCTGTAAAACCTGTTGGTGTTTTATAATTTGCTGTGGAACCCCACAAGGTCTGTGACTGTTTCTCATTACCCAATATTCTCGCTGGGCCTGTAAGATCTGGATAGATGTTTTGTCTTCTACTCAAATCCCAAGAAATAGAGTGGACCTGCAACTCACTGGGTGACAGAGGTCGTCTGAAACCCATCATGCCTTAGAGAGCCTCTAAAGTGTTATGAAAACCCTGCAATGTTACTATGGCAACTGGCAATGTGTACTGCAGAGATATATTATGTATAAGGCATGTTTACTGAAAACAATAAATTCCAGTGTGCTTATATCAGGTCTTAGTGTGTAAGAACTTCCAACCATACTGGTTTTTCTAATGAATAGGCCCAACTAGCCAAATACACAATATAATGGGGAAAAATGTAATTTAATGCCATGATACTATCACCGAGGTTTTAAACTAGCAGACCTGTCACAATGTGTTCAGAAACAAGAAGAACAATCTTTTCTTTTTAGCTGTGTTGGGTTTTAGTCCGCAAATGCTGACATGACCCAAGACCAGACACAGAATGGCCCACATGATGAGCAAACATGGTCTGATATAGGCCAGGTGGGTGATTCATGCAGAGCAAGAGCAGCATGACATGATCTCTGAAGATGGAGAAGTCAAAAGTAACATTTAATTTAATTTAGCTTTTACACTGATTTTTCTGAGAGCCGGCTTTCTATATATGTCTAAATATTTTAAAAGGTCCAGCAACGTCACCCCTTTCCACTTTCAAAAGCAAATAGAACATTTCTACAGTTTTCTTGAAGTAGCACAGTACTAGGCTGCAATGCAGGTTTTTATGAACCACTTTACATTTTTACAGCAGGGTAAGAAGACAGTAAACACCAGGAAGGTGCTGCACTTTAACATGTGATTAAGACACAGATAATTAGATTGCAAACAGTAAAACTGTGAGAAGAATCGTAAAAAGAGGGAGTAGGGGCGGAACTACGCGAGGGATCGGATACAACCAGCAGACGACAGGACACCGCAGGCCACTGACAAATGATGGAGGTAGGGTTTCTCATGACACGTTAACACTACAGTGAGAATGCAAATAGAAGACTTTCTGATGTTAAAAAAAAAAAACTCACACACAAAGCCTCAATGTCCACAAAACTTCCATCTCTCCATCTATCCATTCTTCTGTTAAGCCGCGGTTGGTCCCATGAAACAGAGGTCAGGGTGCTAATGGAGAACCTTGTGGCCTTGTGTGCCTCTGGACCCCCCCCCCAGCCCCCAGCCCCCAGCCCCCAAAACACAATATAAATCAACCAGGTTTCATTAAGAGTGACAGAGTCCTCTGATGTCCCATCCATGTCTCATTTCAAAGTCCTCTTGAAGACTCACACAGTTCCCAATTTACCTACTAGGCACAGGGGAGATGGGGGTGAAGGGGTGAACGTGCGTGACACTCACAGAGGGAAAGACAGAAAAGTGTAAATGAAAGAAAATGAGTTTGGGTTAAGAGAGTAGAGGGAAATTAGGAATGGAGAATATGTCCCAAAGGAAAAGGCGACCTCTAAAACAATTGTTTAGTTAGTAACTATGCTGCACTAGACTCCTCATGTGAAGGGATGTAATATAATGTAAATCTCATGATGGTGTACTGAATGAGTGACTTCTGTATGGAGAAAACTGCACTTTATGAGGTTTGCAAAATCTAAATGGATTAATAAATATCCTGATCATACAAGTACTTCCAAAGGTACAACATTAGACTAAACTGGTGCAACTGGTACAGTTTCATTTTGAGATGAGCCTTCACATAGTGGAACATTAAAAAAAAAGATGAGCTCAGTAAGGCAAAGTACAGCAGGAAACTATTCACCTTTTAAGTCTATGCGGCAATGTTTCTTTTGGATGTTAACATGTACATGCTTGACATTATGAGTGAATAAGTATGCTGGTTCATATAGGTTGTCAGGCTAAGTGCTTAAGTGTGTTCCCGTAATAGACAGCACGACAGGTAGTGCAAAGAAAAAAGAGCCCACCAAGGAGGACAGGAGAGAGTGGAAGGAGCAGAGCAGTAGGCCAGGAGAGGGGAGACATTTATCACTGCAGCTATCTGGGCTCCACAGCTTTTTAAGTGTTAAAAGTAACACAAACAAGACAAACATGAAGAGGCCTATCTTTAATGAGTCTGACATTGCTTTATTCATTTATGGATATGTGTAAATGTGGTTACAGCGTTGCGGATGTGCACACAACAGCACCGATGCTGAAAAAAGCCCTTGACTAACCACTGAAGATAAGTGATTGTTGTGTTAATGACATTGTGTGGTTTGCACAGATCCAAATGACATGATTATGTCCTTGTGTTTTCCTGAGTACAGGTTTCGTTGTTACATATTTGGTCTTACCACAGACTACTTTAATGAGGCTAAGAGCACCTAAACAAAATCAGTAACACATATAGACACTCAAGAGGCACATATACACAAAAGATAATACATTGCTATGCAATCAGTTTAATAAAAAGACAAGCTGGCAATGAGAGAATTAATTATTACCAATGAATTATGTTGAATAATGTTAAAGCAATAGCTTTTTTGCTTTTTCTTTTACTCATTGGAGGTTAGATGAGTGTATCAATATCACATTAATAACTTGTAAATAAATACAATATGTGCTGCTTAGCACAAATACCGGAAACAAAGGGAAACAGCTAGACTGACTGTGTACAGATGACACTAAAACTGCCTACCATAACCTTTGAAGCTCATTAATTAACATGCGATATCTAGGTTGTTTCATTCATAGAAAAATGAAAGTACAAAAGGACAGCTCAGTGTTTTATGAAGGTTGTATGAAAAACTGTTTTTTAATTTAAAGCAGTTTCCAGGATAGTCCATGTAAGTTTCTACTTTTGAGCAAGAAATAGTCCTTCCTGCAAAACCACATGATGTCACTTTAAACTTTGGTTATTACTTTAAAAAGATCCACAGATTAAATTCACATTAAAACACATAAACACTGTACATTTCTGAATGCAATGTAGTAAAATTTGTTACATTGCAAGTTCACATTTCAAATATATGCTCACTGAATCCCTGCAAGTCATATTCAACAGCAGAGAGCAGGACTACCTGTTGAGCTGAGTTGAGCTCCTTTAAAAAAAACAGCAATGATTTTAGATAAGTCAGAGTGTGGTTTGGTAAATCTTCCAGTATCACTTTTAAATGCAAACGGTTGAGCTGAATTTGCATGTAAAACAGAACACAAGCTGGCATGTGTTAGTATTTACAGAGATTTGTAAGATCATGAGCCTACTGTTACAGGATTGGCAGACAGAAACACACGTGCGCACACACACCCACACCCACAAACACACAGTGTTTACTTAAACCACAGGAGTGTGTGACACCTCAGTCGTAACTGTGTTAACCCCCGATATGGCTCTTGTTCTGAGTGTTTCAAATTGTCTGGTGCTCGAGGCCCGAGAATGTGTTAACATCCAGATGAGAGGAAGGTGGTTGTGAAGGGGGAGGAGGGGGGAGGGGGACTCAGACAGACAGAAAAACATTCCCCTGTCACTATACGTATCTCCATAACTCAGGACAGAGTCACTGATCCTAACATGAGACATTAACAACTCAACTGCTGCTGCATTCACACAGACACGTCCTGTATATTAAAACAACGCAGGGTCTGCACTGGAGGGGGTGTGTTGCCTCTTGAATTGATATGACAGTGAAATATGCTTTTGGAAGTCCAATTGGAGCACATGTGTTTAGATCTTATTAGACATCAAACACAGTACAGTGGTTTGTGTAACCACCACTGGTAGGAAGAAATACTACTTACACAACAAAATAATCCTATGGAAATACGTGCTTCGAGCCCCGTGTCTTGGTGCCAGCTCCTGCTGCTATTGCAGTTTCTCCATTCAAATGACCAAGGACTGTCTTGTTTTCAGTCAGAGTGAAAGTGTGTGATCATAGGACTTTTAGGGTCCAATCCATGACTGCCATGTTAGAATGACTCATCTTTTTACCTCCTGGTTGTAGCAGAAGTTGAATATATTGCTTGTAGTAATTCTGAATCAGTCAGGGAGAGCCTTGTATTGTATAGCTATGGACCTGTCAAAAAGTCTTAGTAAGAGCCTATAATTTCAGAAAACCATACCATAATAATATCATGTACAAGGAAAATCAAAAACACCTTTTAAAAACAAATGGCATCTAAGCATCTGAGAGATCTCATTTCATTGAGTCAGGAAAGGAACAGAAGAGTGTAATTACCACCATACAATACAGGTCATTGTGAAGTGTGTATGTGTGTCTATGTAAATGTGTGGCTGTTTTTATGTCTGTGAAGTAAAAATGTGTAATTACTGTCAGTGCGTGATTTGCTATGGAACACTCTGATGATTAATCCTCAAGTTTTCAACCACAAGGCGTGTGTGTTGATGATCAAGGTAAATCCTTTTGAATTTGCAATATAAATGTATTCTTCAACTCTGTAACAGTGGGACAAGACTGAAAAGGTTACTGTTCTTACTAGTATACTAGTACTTACTGTACTGTGCTTTTATATTCTCTATGACGTTGGTTTGTGGAGCAGTGACTGATTTTATTCACATCACTGTATAAACTGGGTACGAAACTGAAGAGGAAGAAGAAGAATATTCAGTGCTGCATTGACAGGAGACAGTCAAACAAATTGTAAAAAGCTTTTTTTTTTTTTTTTTTTTTAAACAGGAAATGTTAATGTTTATTATTTTTGGGTGTCAGAAAAGATATCACAAGCAGTGACACGTCTCACACGTTCACTGGGAAATGGCATTGCAGAGAAAAAAGATGAAATACCTGGCCCTTATCTTGGGGACCTTTTCAACAAGGCGAACTATCACTCAGTATCAAATGACATTAAGTTAATGAGCCAAAGACACTACAAAGAGTGATAGGCAGCAAATTAGCAGCCTGCCTTGCTAATGCCTCCCACGGGGGTGACGAGTGAAGAGAGGTGCGATTGGTTTAAATGCCTTTATCCAGGCCAAATTTGCGTGTGTGGGAACTCACACCTTGCTCCTCTTAGCATGAGGTTGATAATGAATCTAACACCTTTGGGTGCCTTAAAGCAATCACATTGGTATATAACAGATCATGAAACCAGCAAGAAGGGAGATCAGTTAATTAGTATACACATAAATATTGATATGAATAATTCTTCCTTTCCCTGCTTCAATTCACTTCCTTTCTTAACAAAACATATTATTTGCACATAAAAAACAATATCTGATTACAGTGATAATTATCATAATTGCTATACCAACAACAATAAAAAAAGATATGTACCATCTGTTGTGAACTTTGCCTCAATATTTTTAGGCTTTCAAAATGTATCACATATCAACAATTCAGATTTCAGTAAGCCCCCAGGTTATAAACTTTGATTATAACTGGCAGGTGTGGTAAGATTGTTATGTTCATTATATATTTGAATAACATTTCACACGTCTACCTAATAAAAAGTGTCAAGTTTCATTCTAACAAATACTTTAACATGCCAAAAGCCTGGAGCAAAAACACATACATTTCATTTTTGTTTTCATAAGGCAAACACAGACATTGTCATTGGGTTAGCCAGCACTAACTGGCTAATACTGTTTCATCCTCAATAAAAGCAGAATAGTACTTAAATCATTTTCAACAGAGGTCCTGCAGGCAGAGAAAATGGGTGATTCTCTGTTCATTCAAGCCAGAGGTACAGCACTGATCCTTACTACCTGACGTGGCAGGAGTTGCATACACACTTGAAATCCTAGCAGCACAGTAGATATGTGTCAGTATTAATTCATACTGCTTATGCAGCGTGACATAAGGTCTGCTGCTTTTCTACAATGTGTCAATGTGTCAGTTTGAACAAATCACAGTGTTTACACAGTGTGAACAGATTTTACTCAAACTACAAATACAAACTACAGATTATCCTCAATAATAGCAACTCTGAAATAAAATGCTGGTGTTGTAGAGGAGCGGAGACAGAAACCTTCGAGGTTTAGATCTGAAAACATGAGCAGATAAAACCAAAGTTATCTGTATGGATAGATAAGATACTCCGTCAACATTTGGCAAACTGAATGACAAATCTATTAAGTGGACTGAGCAGTTAATAGTTAAACCAATAATGGAAATAATAATTAGCTACAGCCATAACAGTAAGGAAGTAGCAAAATGACAAGTGCCCACCATTTGTCATTTCAAAGTTTTATTTTTTCATAGTCTCCACACAGTGTGGACTTCTTTGTTGATATCTTTCATATTTAAAAGTAACTCATGGACACAACTCAAGTGTCCGTGTGTGTGTAATGCTCCAAATGACCACTTGGACTTATCAACATGTCCCTTAATGGGTAAGTTCATGTTTATTCTCTCCCCACTATTCCATGCTTCGTCTAGTGTGAAAAAAGAACAAGTCACTTTTATCTTCAATTTTTTTCATTCCCTGTCTTCATCAATCTTTCATATCACTACTTAATCAATTTCTCTCAGTTCCTCTTCTCCAGTCCCCCTTTCTCTATCCCCACTGCTTCTCTGAGTCAACTACCCCCTTTTCTTCCTCCTCCATCATTCTTTCACTGCGCCTCTCCTCTCCCATCCCACTCTAATCTCCTGGTCTGAAAGGTGTTTCCTGAGGAAGGCATGTGTGAAGACAAGGGGAGTGATGGATTACTCCATGGATGCTTCACTTAGTCCTCTTTCCAGGGTGTGAACAGGGTTGGGTAAGGGTAGGGGGTGCAGTAGGGTCAGGTAGGTCTGACAGTGGGAGTGCCGGGTGAAGTGGTGTTGGGGAAGAAGGCAAGGTATGAGTTCCTTTGAAAGGTGACGTTGAGGAGTAGCAGGGTAGGTCTGTGATACCACTCCCCTTTGGTTCTGTGTGTATGATGTAACAATACTACAAAGGTATTGCAATACCCTGTCATTAAAAACAGTACTCTACCTCATTTTATAAGTGTGTGTACTTGACAGACAGTTTTATCCAAATAGACGTTGCTTTGACAGCACTGTGTGTGTGTGCAATGCCTTGCAGCCACTCTAGGCTCAGCATGTCAATTCTTTTTTATACTTATATTTCTTTCTGTAAGCTGCGGGCACCTTTCATGGTAAAAGGGTGGCATAGGTGCAACTACAAGTGCTCATAAACATAAAGTGAAATTTGGCATTATTTTGCTTACGTAGCCAACTGTCAGTGCAGACCTATGGACACTACAAAGCCCATCCTTAAAAGATGTTTCAAACCTACACAAATCAGGGGAGCCAACACATCAGGCAGTATCAGGAAGACCAACCATGCGAGGCTGTCAATCGCATTTTCAGCCTAAATCTGACATATGGCTGCTCGATAATGGAGAAAAAAAAAAAAAAATCCTAATCACGATCATTTTTGTTCAATATTGAAATCACAATTATTTACCATGACTCACTGGCTTTGGAAACATGTTGCTTTTACTGAACTAAAAAAAACACCTTCAGGTGGTTAAAAAGACTTATGGTGTCACCTAGTTTCTACCTTATTTTGCTGACCAAGATGCCAGTGCTGCTGCTGCGGCTCTTCTTTCCTCATCTTCACTTGTGCTGATTTTTAAATACCACCAGATGTCACACACAGGACTTGCTTCCCTGTCAGCATTGGTTGATTGAGTTTAGGCTTTGGGAGGGGCAAACATGTGTGTCATTAAGAACACAAGACAAAATAAGCAAAATGGAACGTGGCAACATAATCGTTGTTTCTCGATTACATTGCTTTTGTGATCATTTGGTGTCGAAATCAAAAATTAAATTAAAATTTGAGCCCTAGTCTGAGGCTACAGAGAGTACGGGCTCTGTGGAAGACATCTCGTTTGGTACCAGTTCCAAAGACTGCACACCCCAGAGGACCTAATGAGTAAAGCCCGGTGACCTTAAGATCACAGCTGATGAAGACTCTGAAGACGCTTATCCTTACCAAACAATGTCCTACAGTGAGACGAAGTATGGATCCACTATAATGTGCCTACCAGCCACGAAGTGGGTTGGATGATGCCGTGATCTGCCTCCTTCAAAGATCCCTCTCACACCTTGAGAAGGCAGGGATTACCATGAGGATTGTGTTCTTTGATTTCTCCATTGCTTTCAAAACTAAACAGCCATCAAATGCTGAGGGACAAAATGCAGCGAGCACAGGTGGTCCACAGTCTGGTCTCCTCGACTATGCACTATCTCACCAACAGCATGTGAGACTAAAGAATTGTGTGTCAGACATTGTGTCTTATATCAGAGGAGGCTCCACAAGGAACTGTCCTGTTCACTCTCTATATGTCAGACTTTACCTCAACACACTGCCACCTGCAGGAATATTTTCAGATGGCTCAGCTATTATGGTTCGCATTACTGACAGAAGTGAGGATAAATACAAATCTGTGATCTAGGACTTTACTCACTGGTATCAGGGGAAAGACCTCCAGCTTAATAAGAGGGACACCAAAGAGTTAGTGGTGGATAAACATGCCCAGACAAAACCAGTGAATATCTATGGAGTTGACATAGAGACCATGCAGACATATAAATGCCAGAGTGTATACTTAAATAATAACTTAAGCCAATGTAACACAGGGAACTGCCATTTTTAAAAGTTAATTTTAGTAGAATAAACAACAGCTTTTGACATAGAAAAAAAACTCACACAAATACTTAAATGTTGAAGTACTTTAGAAAAGCTAGAGGTAGTTGCAAGAACTGAGTCCTTAGAACTGTTTGGTCTGAAAACCCTTATAGAGGATCAAACTGTTAACCATCAGGAACAAGACCTCTGTGGTCTTCGTTCACCTCTGGATTCATGTTTATACAGACTGACACCATCTGACACTTGCTTGACACACCCTAATGTGGTATTCTCACATACTTGTACATATTAGTATTATTATTAGTAGTAGTAGCCTCTATCTAAAAATAATAATTTATTATCATTTATAATTTTCTTCACAGATAGTGATCCAGGTGCTGCATTTGGTTACACAGCACTGGCACATAAAGAGGAGACATACAAGACAGATAAACAGGGAGGAGGCTGTCCAACAGCTGGTTGGGTAATATTACAGCAGGACCCCTGAGCAGAAACCAGCCTGGGATAATGTCTGCACTCCAGTTGGGAAGGAAGACTTCAAACAGTGCCTACATAACCTCCACCCTTCTGCAGCTCCTTCTCACGCTGTTCTCTAAAGACCATCCCAGCAGTCCCCACACCATGAATCAATCCCGTCTATCCTCTTGCTGTCACTACACTCTCCTAGTGTCACAAGACAGGAATGTGTGAAACATGTAAATCAATGCAGTTTTCCTCACTGGCCCTTTCTATCGACTTCCTACACCATGGCCTTTCATCTTTTGTTCAAAATCACAACTGAGGTGGCAGAAAAAATGTTCATACCAGGAACAGGGAACAATATAGCTGTCCAATATTTATTTCTTTTAGGATCACTGAGCAACTTGGTGTGGAATTAAACGGTGCAAATGGTGTTTTGGTGAGATAATGTTGGCCCTGTGAAATGCTTTTTAACAAGGGGTATTGTAGTAATATCTCAGCACATAAAGCCTGCTCATAGGCAATGGAAAATTTGACTTAACGCCTAGATGACAAACTCAAAGGAGAAAACTTCACATTTTCAGGAGTATAAGAGACCAGGGAAACCTGGTACAACAAAAAAATAAATAAATAAAAGGAAAGAAAAGGCCTCATCAGACCTGAAAGCATGTCTACAACCCATTTTAATCCTAATATGCTACGTCTGTCATATAAAATTAAATCAGCTAAAATGTGTTCTTAGTATACGAAACTCAAGCAGCTGACAACCTGGGAGACACGGCCTCTGGGACCTAATATGGCATAGCTGAGAGTATTATGGCACGCAAAGCAACCACACACACACACACACACACACACACACACACACACACACACACACACACACACACACACACACACACACACACACACACACACACAAACGTGTTTCCATTTTTCATGGAGACATTACATTTGACATTCATTTCTTGGAGACTTGCCCTAACGTTAACCAAACCATTTTGTGCCCAACCTAACCCCAGTCGTCTCTTTAATATTCAGTGATTTACATGGTGGTTGGATTTTGTCATGTCACCGTGGAAACAGGTTTCAGTCCCTACAAAGTAGCAAAAACATGATAAACACACACACACACATACAGAGTCTAATGGTAGACAACAGTCACCCTGTCATCTTCAATTGTGGGCTGCTCATGTTGGACCAGCGACACCTCACAGAGTTCAGTAGTCCTTGGCCCCCTGGTGTCCCACTGCCGCCAAACAGGGACTGCCAGAGAGTTATTTCAGCTCTGCAGAACAAACACAGAAATAAGTCTGTCTAAAAAGCAGGAAAAATGTCTAAATATATCACAGTGCTACAGCCTGTAATTTGGCCCTGTACCACATAGCATATCAACAGAGTGTGACTTTAACTGGGCAAAACAAGAACACAACAATGTTGGATGTTAGTGGTCATCATCATTGTAAGACACCGTCACCGGTCACCTTAAATAAACTGCGGATGAATACAGGCACTTTCGGAACAAACGGTTCTGGGGTCTACTGTACTGAGGAACAAACACGAGAACTTCGGCCCTTGAGGGTCTTCACGTTCACACTGGCAGTCAGAACGCTGAAGTAATATAAGCCAGTTGGTATAGCAGCGTCAGTTTTGCATGACATTCAACAAAAACACCAGAGAAAATTCTCATACTTTGCTTTAATCCATCAAGATCTCTGTTGTATAGGCAGACCAGCCTTCTGTGTCGGTCCACTGGCTTAAGTTAGTGATTGACAAATCGATGTAAACATATTATTCCTATTGTATGGAAAAGTACCTATTCCAAGGTAGGAGCTAAAAAAAAAATTAAAAAAAAATCACATAAAACTGTTTATTAATGCTGAAACTAAAACCTTTAAGAGCCAAAACAGAGGACATGCTGACAAGCATCTTTCACTCAACGCTTTGTTCAGTTAGCCTCACAGCCTCTAGGCTCACATGTGCTTGGCAGATGGCACCGAGTAGATGGCACATAAGGTCAGAAAGAGCACTAAGCTGTATATCTCTCACACATACAGGCCTTCCAGGAATGTTTGCACAAAGCCGAGGATTATTGCATTTAAGGTCTGTGATGTGGAAGTGCTTCTGTGTGTGTCTACTTGTTGATGAAGAACAGGTCACTGTTACTAAAAATAAAAAAAAAAAAAAAAAAACACATCTGCTTGTGATCAATAGTGGTTACTGGAATATATTAAACATCAACTTTGTACCTCTAATGTAATTAGCTATCCTTCACTATTCATATCATATCCAGTATGTTAAAGATGCATTCTTCCTAATGGGTCCAAAAGCACCAGCACTGATATTAATTAAACAAATATTCACAAAAAGACCCATATTCTAGTGTACCAGGAGCCAGCTGGAGTGGCTCTTGTGAATTTAATCTTCTTCTAGTTTTAACATATATGTTTTTCAAGAGGAAATTTACACATTACCACATTAAAAAGGGTCAATCGCACAAAATTGTTCCTTAGAAAGGTTGTTACGTTTAGGTGGAACTTTTACATAGGCAGCTGAAAAAGCTAATGTTGGTTTTCTTTAAATGACCCATAATTGAGCTACTGTAACACTCAGATCAAATGATGCCTGGTAATGATATAAGCTACAAAGTAACCAAACATTAAGCTAATAACAATAGACTAAATTATTCCAGTTAATTAGGTTTGCGTAATTTTGTATTTCCAATACATACTAAACTCTGAAATGCATCTTAATTTTTGAATATACAGGTTAATCAGTGTAATACTTCAGTTTATAAAGGATCAAGATAAAACCACAAGGACTTTATGAGAATACTCAGTCACTAATGAATAAACATGACACTTGTGTCTATTGTGTTTGCAAACAAAGAAATACAAAAGTGAAACACAAACCCAATATCAAGAAAGTTTCTAACAGTGATATGTCTGGAAGGTATCATTTCCCTGCCATTTCACACAATAAAAACCTGCAGCAGATTCACAAAGATATCTTCAATTTCAGTTCCTTCAATTCCATACACCCCCTGCACAACGCTCTGATGAATTACTGGTTCTAGTAAGTCTCTTTCCCAGACAAATGAATCCAGATCTTGCTTTTCACAAGTGCTGTTTTGCCAACTGTAATTTCATCAGCTATTCATCTACAACAGCAGTCCATATCCTATGTCTTTCCTTTATACATCACGGGCAACGAGAGGTGTGGAGAGGATTTCCTTTGACTGTTGATCGTTATCAATTGCTTGTCTACTAGATATAAACCTCAGTGGAAGCACTGACACCACAGCAGGAAATGTCCAAAGATGTATAAACTAAAACGGACTGGAGTCACAACATGCTATTGTGTAACACCAGGGGTAGGATGCAGCCCAAAAATTCCAGTTCAGATACTCAAGTGGATGGTTAATAATAACAGGCCTTTAATGAATATAGTATAACATATTAAAAAATATAATGACACACTTGCCTTCGTCAGGACGTCTGAACACACAATGCACACAAACCAATTAGTGGTAATTCCACACACCTGTACTGAGTAAACCTGTGCACGCACGCACGCACGCACGCACGCACGCACACACCTTGCAGTCCACGAGGGGTAGTTGAAACAAGAGAGATATTTAAAATTTCACAACAGGGACAGAGTCCAAATCACGCAAACATAAAGGCCTACAGTAACACGATGAATTGATACACATATGCATTATATTATACATATAATGGATACATTATATTGAATGGTAACAGTACATATGTTGTCAATCCCTAAAGCAGCCTACTTCACTATTGTTGGAAAGATGATCAAATGTGTGATGCTTTCAGGACTATTTTTGTTCAACAAATGTTGGCTTTTGGAGGCTGCTGAGGGTTACCCCTTATTGTTAGGTGCTCCCTTTGTGGTTGTATTTCTCACTGTACTGAGAAGAGGAAAAGAAAGGCTTTCTCTAACAGTTGGTCATGCCCCACTGCCCCTGGCAACAACAGGTCCCGAGGACGCAGACCTGCTTGGCCTATATTGGCTTGGCTCTCAGTTAGCGGTGGCGGCACTAACCCCCTGTCAGCTGTCCCATTCAGGGCCAGGCCAGCCCTTTATTAAAACTTTGAAGACTGCTGAACAAAGGGGAGTCCTATGTTTAGATGATAGAATGTAAGCAACTGGTTTTCTGCTTGGGCAACACAAGACAAAGAGCCTTCTTCTGAATATGGAGAGTACGTGAGACAGAGTGAGTGAGAAAACTAAGGAGGGAGGGAGAGAGAATGAGGGGTATGCCACAAATTGTGATGATACTCTATTAGATTTCAGAATGAGGATTATTTTGATGGATTGAAAATCACGGTCAACTGACGGCTGTGTGTGGGCAGAACAGAGGCAGAGAGAAACGCAATGCATGATTATTATCACAGGTGGTTCTGATGACCTGGTAAGTAATAATAAATCCACAGAGCCAAGGCTTTCTTGTTAATTACCAGAGAGAGGAATGATATGGAACCCCTGCCTCCTCACATTATGCCCAACATATATTGCACTGTATGTTACATATAACTGAGCAAGGATAAGCAGAAATCAACATCAGTCTTCACAGTGTGTTGGCATAATCAAATTGCAGAACTTTAATGTATATTTATAATTTAGAAAATTAATTCATGTTTATTGTTCATAATTTACTTTGAAATTGTTATTATCATTCGTGATAAAAAGACAAGGTTATGTGTTAATTTCCAAATATGTGAAAGAAAAAAATGGAATATTGTAACAAATCTAGCTTTGGTTGTGCTCTATTAAAGTGATGAATTTGTTTAACATGGCAAGTGTTAAGACAATGTAGGCCTTCACTTCTTAAAATGTACGAAAATGTACTGAAACATTTTCAGGCACTGACATGATTGGTTGTAAGAACCTCAAGGTTGTTACAATTTTTTAAAGCCAACTTGCTGTGAGCTGTGAAATATTTTGAACATCTTGGAGGTAAAAACCTGAAACTGAAGTGCTGTCATATTATTACAACAAAAGACTGTTGCTATATCATGTGATTTTGAGATTGGTGCTGCTGATTAGCATCAGCTGATGCTAGGACCATTCAGCTGCAAGTACACAGTCAGATTTGATTATGGTGTAGTGTTTCTACAAGCCACAGTACATGCAACAAGTTTGATGCCCATTACATACACAAACACACACACACACACACACGCACGCACGCAAACTTGCACACTTGCACACACACACACACACACACACCTGGTCATGGCTGGCTTGGAGGGTGCTCCCGGTGCCGTGGAAAGTCATTTGCACGGGGGAAAGGGTCAGGTAGGTCACAAAATCCTTGCCACTCTGTGCATCACTGTACTGCACCTGGAACAGAAAGCAATAGTATACAAACTGAATTTCTGAGTTTAAAAAAAAAAAAAAAAATCAATCAAAACACAAACTGACAAGTGAGCTTAAGTGTACAGCAGGATACAGCCCTGTATTTTTGAAAGTGGTTGGCTTGAGAGTAAATCTTGCATGTCTAATTGCTACCACAGAACATTTGTGGACAATTACCCCACACCATACAGAGATGGCAATGGAGGGGAATGAATGTGAGGGTGTGTATGTGTGATTGAGAGGGGGTATCCAAGGGGGTAGTAATGACATCACTGGCGACCCCAGATCGTTTGAGAGGTTAACTCTGCAGGAATTCCTAAATACTGTGCAATCAGGGCTGTTATGACATGACGATCCTCTGGGACAGTCTGCTTCAGAGATTCAAGCGCTTTCAGTATTACTGCCTGTTGTCTGCCCTACTTCTCAATTGCTCTTACTCCATGAACACGTGTGTGTTTGCACGTGTATATATGTGTGTGTGTTCATGTGTTTGCTTGGCCTACTTATGCCCAGGAAAGCTGCAGGCATCTAAATATATGGCACAAATTAAGATCAGTAAGTGACAGAGAAATAAATAACTTATACCTACAGTGAATTACTACAGTTGTTATGGCCCCTAACAGTTTATGGTGTACCCATTTCAAAGGTAGAGAAGCTAGAGAAAACATTCAGTGCCTACATGAGAAAGTGGCTGGGAGCTCCTCTCCTTCTAAGCAGTGTGTGCCTGTATGGTAAAGGGATTTTGGAGATCCCAAGTTTAACAGAGGGGGTTAAGTATGCTAAGGTTAGACTGGAGATGACTTTGCCCTCAGCCTAATGGGCTGGTTTGGGTGTGTACATGCAGGCAAAGATGGGGGTGGTTCTGGGATGCTGGAACACATTGTTGAGCTGTCTTGGTGTCGTGGGCCCAACTCAACAAAACACCATTACTGAGAGGGTACCCATGTGCTGACTTGCCTGCACTCTTACATTCACATTGAGGCTCTGTGGGGATTGTGTATTTTGGAGTAATGCATGTAATAATATTTGTAGGTTAGTGAAGAGAGGGCAGAAAGCAATATAGTATATAATACGCAAACAGGTTTAGGATAGGGAAGGGTTGGAGCACCTTCTCATGGGGCCTTGAAGATTTATGACGCTGTGGCCTGATAAGACCCTCTTTGGGGCCACTTGACGGGGCAATCTAGACAGGGAGCTTCCATATAAAGGGTCATGCATTTCTTGGCACATTCCATTGTGTATTTTAGTAAATATAAAGAGTAATGAACAGTAAGCGGCAGATATGTGAGTCTCTAGCAGTACACTTCACTGTAAGTATGGCATAATAAAAAAGGGCAATTTTAAGTTTTTTGAGTGATGATAAGTATAATTTCTTAAAGCCATAATAAATAATATATGGATTTTTATAGGTGAATGTATAATTTTCAGATAAATTAACATTACTTTAAAAGCAAACAACTTGAAACACAGTGATATCAGTATACATTGAACTTATGCACAGTTTGTTTGCCTCTGTACATTTCTGCTTGCTGAGGTGCATCTTATTCTTCTTCGTTTTATTAGGGGAAAAAAATGTGCCTGAATATCTGTCTCTGTATAAGAGCGTGTATTTGATTTTGTGCATATAAACTTTTCTCCCACAATTCAGGTTTCAGCTTACTACTAGTACAATTTGTTGGCCATGCATGCCAAACTTTGGTTTACGCACATGCACACGCGGACATGCATGACGTGTGACTGAACACTTCCAGAGTGAGGCGCATGTCTCTACAAATGAGTTATGATCATATGTGGAAAAATGTGTGCGAGTGTGTGAGCCAGCCAGACACATGGACATCTGCCCATAAATACACAGACCCATCACAGTGTACACAAACACATGTTGATATGTTCAAATGTATGTCTACGAAAAATAATGTGACACAATTTACAATATGCTGCCATCCACGTGCACACATACCTGCTGATGAGGAGGGCCCACAGTGATAAATTGTGGAATGTATCTGTTTAATGTATGAATAATGAATGTAATAAAGTAAGCCGTGGAAAAAGCCTTCCTTGACAAGTTAATCTCTAATAAATTCTCCAGACTTCAATGCTACGAGGAGAAAGAATGAAAGAGAAAGGAGGAAAAAAGGTGGGTGGGGGGTGGGTTACATTATTAGGGTATAAATATAATTGTTAACAAGAATCCTATTTCAGAAAGTTTGAAAATATATGACCAAGACCAAAACACTGCTGCCTCCACAATTTGGGGAATTCAATATGGATGTGAAGAAGAACAAGACAATGGGCACCAACACAAAAGATACAGATCTTTGTGTGTATGCATCTGCAGTTGTCCAGTTAGGCAGCATAAAGACCTCAGGCTGGGAGTCTGTGATGTATGGGGTAATCATGCTGTCTGATCAGCAAACGTACGGCATACTTCTTGTGCTGTCAGCCCTCCAGCAGAGGGTGAGGCCCTTCAGCAGTGCTGGAAGAAACTGATTCACTTTTTCAGCCTCTCATTTCAAAGAGATATACGGTATCAAATTTCTAAATATTTTGAAATTGCTGTATTGTCTGGACACTACCTTTAACATCTTTGTATCTTTGACCATGGCCAATGATCATTAGCTCTTTTAAACTTGGCAAAACTAAATAACAAAAACTTTACTTTGGTTGGGATAAAATGTATGATTACACGCAGCATCAGTAAAACAACTATTTGATCTATTAGGATCCTTCTGGTTAATGCTCCCACTGTTGTATTTTTCTGCTTTTTCCACATTCTGTTCATTCTTTTTCATTTTTGAGTGGCAACAGCCTTTTAACCAATTTAATGCCATGAAATCTGGTACAGATGTTCACGTCCCCCACAGGACGTAACTTATGTCATCCCTTAACTATCCTTCCAGTGCAATTATCAAGAGATATTTTTAAATTTTGTCCAATATTTTTGACTTTGTCCAAACATCTTCCAGATATATTGTATTTCTATTAGCCTTAACTGTTCTTTATGGTGACTTCTCAAAATATGCTAAAGATGGAGAATAAAGTAAACTTTCAATCTACTGAACATCAACACGCTAGCCTTGACACTTCCAGTTTGTTAGCATGCCGACATTAGCCTTTAGCCTGAAGCACTACTCTAAATACAGCCTCACAGAGCTACTTACATGGCTATGGTCCAATGGCCTTGTTTTCTGATGTGTTTAAGTTTTTCTCTTCTTACTTCTCTTCCTCAAGAGATTTTGATTTTATTTGCTATGCCTGCAAATAATGCTGCTGTGTGCCTGTGATGCCCACTACACACTGTATGCAATACTGGACTAGATAAACAACCTTGATTTATTCCAGCCACCAGGTAAACTCTGATTGGAATAGAAGATTTGGCAGGCCAGAAAACATAAAGTGGAAGTCTTTCTTCCTTGGTGTCTTGCTGATAAAAGTCAAAGGGTATAAGTCAAAATGCCTGATTACTTGAGTTTGCCGATGAGTCTGACCTGCAGGCAAGAAAGCTGCCTAATATGCTGAAATCAAAGAACACTTTGGCATCATCACATTTGTGATATTTTGTGTGAAAACTAAAGTAACAAACATCTTAAAAACAAACCATCTACTCTCCCATCCAGCCCGTCTGTTTTGAGTGCATGTTTGTAGGCATCTGCGAGTGCCTGCATTCTAAACAGGCCTAACTAATCATCCCAGGTCCCAACTCAGAAAACAGCCTTCAATCCACTTCCTTCAGAGACAAAGAAGCAGGAGAGTTATGCAAGGCCTGCGATTGATCGGCAGCACTAATGTGGAACGACCTCTGACATCTGGCTTCTAAAGCTTCCCTTCAACTGCTCCTCTTTATTTGAACTAACACGAACATGCACCAACTAAAAAGCAATCACAGTTGCACCGCTCATGCAGCCATGCTTGAATTCACGGTAAGTGCACAAATATGCATGTGCACACACAAATACAGAGAGAGAGCCACACAAACATGAAAAGGGGTATACACACAAAGGCAAGGTTCAGACTGTATATACAGTACCAGTCAAAGTTTTGGACAGACCTTCACATTCACTGTTTTCCTGTTTCTATTATTATATTAAATATATTTTAAACGTGTGATAAGCAAAATATGTTTTAAATTTTATATTCTTCAAAGTATCTGTTGCTTGCCTTGATAAAAATTCAACTGGAATGCTTAATTAACAAGTATGCCTTTTCAAAACATATATTTTTCATCTTAATGTGATTACAGGTCATCTGTCTCGTGCTGAGGTAGTGTTGGTGTACAGCAAATAATCTCATTCCACTATTTTAATAATGCAAATCATCCCAAGACTCATTCAATTAAAGAAAGAGAAACTGTAGTCTATCTAAATTTAAGATGTCAAACTTAGTCAATCTGAAAAATTTAAAGAAGTGTTTGAAGTGTAGTCTCAAAAACAACCAAACGCTATGATGACATAGTGGCTCTCATAGGGACTGCCTAAGGAACTCATTAGAGCTACCAGCTTCAGAAATCATTGTTTAACTGCACCTCAAATCAGAGCCTACATCAATAGTTGTACAGTGGACACATCTCAACAGCAACTGTTAGGAGGTGACTGCATGAATAAGGCAAACTACAACAGGAGGCCATAAAGAAGCTATTGGACCTAGAAACAAAGGGAATGAACATTTAATCTGCACTTTAGTCCGATGAGCCAAAATTTGAGAATTTCATTTCACCAGCTCCAACAGTATTGTGCAGAAACACATCATTCGACATGTTTTGCACTTTGAGAGTCCATCGTAACTTAAAAGCACAGAGCACAAGAGGCAAAGAAGCTCAACTTAAACTATAATAAACAAGCCCTCACAACTAAGGAATGCTGTCATTGCCGGTGAGAAGCAATTAGAGGTCTACCCTGAGCCACTTCAGTGGAGACCTTAAGGGTCAAGAGTTTTTGAAGCATGCTGTTAATATACCTTTCACTGCTACTAATGTCAGGAGGTTGATGGCAAATAATGCTGCTTCTTTAAAAACGTTGCCTAAAATGTAGAAAAAAGTCTTGAGACAATGGGACAAAAGCTCCATTTACACTTCCCGTTCAAGGCAGGATTATTGTGACAATATACCACCATGATGTTCAGTATGGAAGGTACAAAGGTTGACCATCCGTTATCACACAATAAAAGCAAAATTAGTTCAACTGTTCCGCCTTAGTATGTGTATAAATGGGGGGAGGCAGAGATTGCACTGTAGTTTTATATTTAAGATAAAGATACAACAGTACATGTTATATGGTATTCTTATTCAGCTCTCAGCTGGAAGGCAAATGCACATTTCCTTTAAAAGATTAAATCCTGCTATTTCCTCATGAGGTTGAAATTTTTGATTTGGTTGCATGATTGTACAGTACTAGAAAAAAAGGTAGTTTATAAAGTTTGTATTGCTCTCCAACTATTTTTGTTTTATCCCAAGTAATCTGGGCACAGAAAACAGACCAACAGGTTTTTTATCATATATTCTCCATCATTAAATTGTCATTAAAACACTTGGTACTCTGTTTGTAGTTTGTGAGTTCACTCAGTACATAAGGAGTTTGAATGGTAGAGTATTTCTGAGAAGAGTGTGCAGATACTGAAGAGAGCTGCTTGGTGCCAGGTTAACACACCCTCCATCTCCCTATGCTGGGACTGTGCTGGCACACAACTGCTATCACTGCCTTGTGCTGAAAATTACATGAAATATGATCGATACTATCAAAATACAAAGAACAAAGGCAAGTTGAAGAAGAATTTTGCTGCATACTCAAATTTGCAATATGCTGTGCTGGCACTTGAGGGTACTTGATTTAAAGGTTTGCAAATGGGCTTGATTGTGGTGTAAAAACATCATCATTCAGTTTTGCCAAACACACACAGACACAGGAATACGCACCGGCACGCACACAGAGGGCCACCATGTAAGCAGAGAGACTATGCGCCGAACCAGCACAGCATTAAGTCTGATTTATACCACCGAGAAAACTTGTTTTCGAAGATTGCTCTTCACACAAATATGCCGCAGAGCCCAGCTGGAAGCCATCACCATGCCGAAAAAAAATCAAACATGGTGGGATTAGCCATCCCAAAATGTATTTTCTAACGCAAATTCCAGAGTAAACAGCGAGTGGAGGAACGAGACAGTGACAAGCAGGTTGGAAACAAACTGTTAGAATCTTTCAAAGTTTGCACCAGATCAGGCGTTTGATGTTGACACAGAGAGATGAGAGTGTGCAATGGAGAGCAGGAAGGGAGGACAAAGAGTGGGGAAAAAAGAGAGGGTAGAAACTGCCAGGGCTGGGTACAAGGTGTAGTCGGCAGCAATTGAAGTGGTTTTTCTACACAGAAGGAAGCTGAGGGAGAGAAGAACAAACAATGTGAAAGTGCGAGAAACCCTGGGAACTGTACTGACTGGACATCGACATCAATCACCCGGCAAGAATTGTGTTTTCATTAACATGGACTTTCAAACATAGAAGTTTTGATTCCCTCCCTTTTCTTTACATCAATCTCCCAGGTTAAGCTTTCATAGCTACATGACATAACTCAGCTGATTGCTATCTCTGCTGGGTTATTGCTTTTGGATTTAGCAGGTGGACAAAACTGATAGATGCACTAGATACCACTCAATATTTCCAGGCACATGTTTTGAGAGCTCCACTGCAGCACACTTCACATACACTCAAAAAACACAAGATAATTATTCAGGTCATGCTTTATATATTATCCAACCTAAATGCCAAACTAAGTCCCTGCTATAGTACACATGTGGTTCTGTCATATTTTCCATTTGCAAAGCTCAAGCACAACCTCAGGAGGGGAGTAATTTCTAATTTTTTTTGGAAAAAGGTGCTACATTCACTCCATCTGCCAATTATTTTCTCTAGCAGCTTATAGTATTAGAGTGTACTCAAAAATGAGATGCCAACCTGTCTCTGTCCCTTATTGTTTGCATGCATTTCTCTTTAATGTAGTCCATTTGATCTATATACAGTATAACAGAAGGCGGGGTCATGACATTTCACAATTTAAATTAACATAACAAATTAATGTAACTTTAAAGTTACCATTTGTTTTTCATAAAGGGCAGGAGGTTTCTTTAATGGAAGAAATAACACAGGCATATGTAGAATTATAGTGTAATGCATATTTTTGAATCAGTTTGTTTACTTTAATTCTGTTACAGATACATTAGTTTAGCATTGTAGTCAAAAGCTAAACATAGAGTGTCTTGCTATAAAACCTGTTTTATATTCTTAAATACTCTGTGTTGCATTAGACCAAAACCTGATTTGAGGCTCATGTGATACATAGATGAGAAATCTGCTTATAAAAAGATGCAGACCCAGATTAAAAGACGCAGAATAGTGTCATTTCTGAATAACAATAGATCAAGATTATCTCAATCCTTAAAAACAGAGTAAATATAAGTGGTCTGTGCTTAACATATGTCGGTCCACTAACTACTCATGTAATTAAAATCATTTAAATGCAATCAATGCCTAAGGAACAATTTTCAGTATTTATCCACAAAAAAGCAATGTGATTACACACATGCGCCTCATCCTAACTTGAATCATCACAACTAAATGTGTAACTCATTAACCCTACATTTACACTAACCTCCAATCAAAACCTTAAACTTAACCCTAAAACGAACTTATATAACCTCAACCTAACTTTAAGGCCAGGTCTTGGGGAGATTTTACATTTACCTTACGTTCATTTTCCTGAGAATTACCCTGGCTTTACCCTAACCCACACCCAACACAAGCACAGGTGTATCATCCACACTTTCTCACTCCCCATTTGACACACTGATTTTTAAATCTGTCAGACATGGACAGATAGAGCTGCTTTGATAAACATTTCAATAACCCCAAAACACAGTAGGGTATAGGAAAATAAAATGCATACAAACTGTTGTAAACGACATAAAAGAGAATAAAGTGATGCAGTAGATTTGTCTTAGACCAGGTGTGTGCCATGGTATTTTAAGGTAATGGAAAATAATTAGATTTCCATCAATCATTGATGTGCTATACAAAAATCTCCTGCTCACATTAGAAAGAGGCAAGAGTTAATACTTTGAAGCAGTCTGTGATGACTCTATTAAGTAATGTGATGGCAGAGTAAATGGGAAGTTGGTGACTGCTGGAGCCAGTCCCTTCAACATCACCAGAATAAAGAAACAGCAAGCAACGTTAAGAGTTAGAAAATGTGTTGGAAGCATTAAGACCAGAGGAAGCGATTATGATGGAAGTGCAAAGAGACCAAAACATAACAATAATAAACCAGGAAGGAAAAAAAGACAGCGATACATTGACTGAGTAAAAAAAGGCAAAATCTTTTATGTGGCTCTTCCTCAGTACTTCATCCTTGATCCATGTGTTGTCTATTACCTCCTGCTTCTTTGTTTCTGCCCTACTTCCAGCATACATACCCACCATGCCAACAACACCAGCCAAATTAATAGAAAATACACACACACACACACACACACACACACACACACACACCAGAGTAAGTGCCAGCATCCTTGCTCAAAACTGGCGTGAGTACAACACACTGTTGCTTATCCAGTCAGAACTTCCACCAGAGGCTATTTTCCAATCAAATCAAAAGAAGGGCTTAGCAGGTAGGCCCAGGCTTTTGTCTATGAAACTGGGTGGATGAAACAGACACTATGAGAATGTCCGCTGTGCTTGCTTAGTTGCTTTAATCCAGTGTTGGATGGTCACTGTAATCCTCTCACTTGGATAATATAATTACATTGCAAAAACTAAGTTTCTAATCAGACCAGAAGATTTTTATCAAATTACTATAAAAATCTTACGTTGGATCTGAGTGCTTGTTTAGAAGAGAGAAAGCCAACCGACACAATGCGTCACATTACGTGTCCAGTGGAAAGGCAAGCAAGTGCAGTCACTGGCAAAAACATTTTAAATCTGTGGTGGTTCATCCCACAAAAACATATAAGAATACATAAGCCTTAAAAAGTCTGCCTAACATGGCCATGTAGGCAACCAAAGGTTCTCGTTACAAACCCACATGATATGAAACATCCCCTCAATAGAACACATATTGTTTGCATGTCTCAATTACAGCTTGAATTCCTGGCTTAAGAAACACACAGACACACATACATGGAAATCTGTGAGTCCACTAATGTGTGTTTTTACTCACAGAAATGCATGCAAAGATGCATAGACAAAAGATATAATCATACTATGCAAAGTAGGTTATGATTTCTAAAGTGTGAGAACGACAACGACTAAAACTTCACACGCAGGCTTAGCCCAACTTTTTCATTTCCACTAAACAGAACCTGCTGTGTGTGTGCGCATATGAACAAGTGTGTTTGGGCTTGGCCAGCCAGCAGAGCTCTCTCAGGTTACACATACACAGGAAGGCTGAGAGCAATAACAAAGGCCTTTCAAAGGAACCCTCAGCAGGTTAAGATAAAATGTTTTCGCTCAAACTGATAAAAAGCATCTGCAGCTTGAATGAACAGACGCTGGTATCAGTGGCATGGTATGCACTGTAGATTGTCTAGTATGGATTAAAACACAACCTGGGTTGTCTATCTGTTAGACACAAATACAAGCCAAGTGGTAAGTGCAAGTGTAAGTGTCTGTTCTGTGTGTGTCCACTGTGCTAATGACAGAAGCACCTGTGAGATTTAGTTCCAGCTCTAAATCCAAAGCCTGCCAATGACGCCCACAGTGACAAACAGAAAACTGATTTATTTATTATTGAGCAGTTTTTACATTTTGTTTTTTTCATCAGGTCTAGCTGTTATGTCAAAGCATCATTCTCATCATGCTCTAATTGTAAGAAAGGTTATTTTAAGCAGTATTGTATTGCATGTCATTTACCTCTAATCAGCTGCAATTACTGCATATGTTTGTGTATATAGAGTACACAATGTTAATGTCTTAATCCAGAAAGTCTAGATCTCAGAAGTTTGTGTGTCTGCTGTCAGTTCAGCATGTATGCATAGTGCATGACTGTATCACACAGTGTCTGCAGCTTTTACCAAGTTTAAATCGGGACTTTTCTAGCCTAACTGATACTAATGAAAACAAGCTGAAAATGGAAAAAATTATATGCCTGTCAACATGAAATCAAGAAGATTAAAAAGAACACGTAAAGCCAATGTTACTATTAATTTTTGATTGGACACATTTGTTTCAAAGTAGTTTACCATATCTTGTAATCTATTTCTTGGGGGAAATGATACATAAATAATGTTTGAACAGGGAATTTTACCATTTACCTTAGAAGTATTATTATCATAATGATAATAATAATCTTTATTTATAAAGCACCTTTCTAAAACGGAAGTTACAAAGTGCTTTACAGTATATAAAAAAACAAAACAACAGTGAGGACATGTCAAGCAATAAAAACAACATACACCATATGACAAAATAAGACACCATTTAAAGGAGAATAAATACACAACTTTAGGAAAACAAACTGATAAAAGATCACAGGAGGGTCAGTCTGTAAAAATGCATTTTCAAGAAGTGCTTTAAAAGGTCAGACAGACCCAGACAAACTGATATCTTCAGGGAGGCTGTTCCATGCTGTAGGAGATCTAACTGTAAATACTTGAGCTACTTGCGTTTTGACCAAGGCTTTAAAAGCTGGAAGGGCGGCATTTGTGGTTCTCAAGGAAAAGTCCAGCACATATAAGATTAAATATTCTAAGATGTAGATAGTACCTGCCACACCCAACACACAAAGCTATGTATTGCTAGCACCAATCTGGAGTTGAACAACTGACCACCACAGACTGCTCAAGAAAAAAAATTGAAAGATCAACTGTGTCAAATGTCATGCTGAGGTATAGCAGGACTGAAATACAATAGCGTCTGTTAACTGCATGTCCCCCTTCTTGTATCTTACCTGGAAACCCTGAATGCGAGCCAGGTAGTCCAGTTGCTGTGCAGGCTGCACCGAGACACCGCAGGCTAGGACTGGATTCTTCCCCTTCATGGGCAGGGAGGTATCAACTGTAGGTGACTGACCATTAAGCAGCAGCTCCCTGGACACAGTAGTGGTTGGGCTAGATAAGGAGGCTGAGCCGCTGTAGTATGGAGGGTGTCCTGGGGGCAGTGGGGCAGAGCAGGGGCCCATATCTTTAGATGTTATGTAGTTGACAGAACCACTGCTGCCAGCAGGGCCTGTAGCATTGGCCCCCTGCTTCCGGCTGGCCTCCATCTCCTGGTAGACATCAGGGCTGAGGTGGAGAAGGCCTTTCTGGGCTGGAGGAGTAAAGGAAGAGAGACGTGAGGATGGAAGAGGAGATTGAGATGATGGGTAGAGGAAGACAGAAGACAGAAACAAAATAAGGTTTGGATGAATGGATAAATTGAGAGATGAGAACAAAGAACACAGAATCAATAGGTAGAAATGGCATTCATAATAGCAGAAAGAGACAGAAAGGTAGGAGACTGGAAAAGAGAAGAAAGGAAAGGCGTTCTAATTATGACTAATCATTAAGCTTTAAAATATTTGCATACACATTTCTCTGCCACTCAGTACTAAACAATACAGGAGGTGCATATTTGTGTGCCTAGTTTGAGTGTGTACATGCATGTGTGTTGGCTCCTAAACTGGCATTCCATCACCGAACGTAGATGACAGTTTCATGTGGTTTGGCAGTTCCAAGTACTATCAAAGTGTCTGCTGGGAAACACACACAGCCTCTTTCTTACAAACACACAGGCACAAACAGAGCATCTACCAATATCAACAGAGCAGCTATGATTTCATCATTGATGGGAAACAGCACCATCAGCTACCCCAACAAACACAGGGATGTCAGAACTCTCAAGCAGGATCAGTCTAAGATCAAGAACATGCAAGAATACTTTTGCGTCCCGCCAAATTTGGATCATAGGCCAAGACACCTTTTTTGTCTGACCAGTATTTCTTTAATAGGACAAAGCTTGATCCAGACATGCTGTCGTTTTAGCCAGCTGAGCACAACAGACTTCCAGGACTATGTTCTGATCCAGACCATTTGGATAAATCTCTTTTGATAACTGCTGGCTTCCTGCACTCCCATATCACTATATCACTGTCCCAAAATGATCATGACAAGTGACAGGAGGAAACAAAACATGAGGTTCAGCTCTATTGTCACATTGAGCTACGATGAAAGAGACTGGAAGTAATATGAAATGTGAAAGATAAAAAAGCAGAACGTGGAGGGAGGATAAAAGAGAAAGATAAGCCGGGAGTCAGGTCAGATGGAAGAGGAGGTGGAGATGAGTGGATGCAAAAACCAAGTGAAGCCTCCAAAACTCAGCCAAGGTCACCAGAGACAGGAAGACCAGACCAGCTGTGTGTGTGTGTGTGTGTGTGTGTGTGCGCAGACCAACAGCTGGGAGAAAGTGCTGGAATGACTGCATAACTGACAGGCTACTTCCTGTTTGAGTTAACATTACCATCACACATACACACACATACACACACACACACGTACAAAGAGTTTTAGCTCACTCTAGTCTAAGGTTTCTGGGAACCTGGAGACAGTATTTCCCATTATGAACAATGAAGTTTGCATTCCTTTCCAGAAGAGCAGAAAAGCTGAAGGAAACAGAAATGAAATCCAGGACTTATTACTCATACTACAACAAACTGACCCATGCCAGCAATGACACAACTGCTAGGATTTTCATGATGACAAATTTAATTTAAATTTACACAAGTAAAATGCACACGCCTGTGCATTCTCAATGTAACAGAAAAAATGAAAGGTGTTAGCTAATGTGACATCACAACTGGACAAAGAGTACTGAAGGGGGAAGGACTGAATGTAATCCATATGACTGTGTGTGAGATTGTCTGCCTAAGTGTGCATGGGTGTGCGTGGGTGTGCACGTGGGGATGTTTGCATGTGATTGAGTGCTTGAAGCTGGTGTCAGATGGCAAGTGAGAGCGTGAGAGCAAGAAAGAGCAAAGGAGGAGAGACAGTGGGAGTGAATACGTAAGAACAACGGAGTGTGTTTGTGCGTGAGTATGTCGGACAGAGATTGTGACACTGTGTACATGAAGTGGGAATTTAGAGAGGGGGAGAATCTGAGTGAGGCTGAGACATGAGGACTAAAAAAATATGGGAGAGTGTGTTTGTGGTGCTGGGTCCAGGCAGTTCCAGAGGGGTCCCACCCAGGCTCGGCGTCCGGTGGGCCAGGAGAGCGCTGGAGGGAAGCCAGAGCCAAGCATGAGACTGATCAAAAACAGATAGGGCCAGAGCCCACCACTATAAATCACCACAGTGGAGCAAGACCTTCACATAGTTCACACATGCACACAACTCAGACACACATACACCCACAGACATATGCGCAGCAGGAAATGAAATGTGGCAACTTGAGTGAAAAGCCTTGCTGAAACACCCATGGGAATAGAAGGGAGAAAAATTACTCTTCTTACTTCTTTATCTTCTTTCTTTTTAGACTCTCTTTCTGTCTCTAAGCCACCCTGTTTGTTGTAACACTGCATCCCACAACTCACACAATGCAAAGGACACAACTCACACATACACACTGAGTGCTTGTGGGTGCCTAAGATGTGTGACAGAAAACAGAAAGACGGAGAAATAAATGTACAACCTGTGACACATTTAGGCATTGTTTCCCAGTTTGCCTTGTATAATGTAGTAATATTCAACACAATTAACCACTTTTCTGGATGCCAATATCCCACACTTTTGAGTTATAAATCTAACATCTTATCAGGCACATTAATGGAACTATTTATTGCCCTGATTTATATTCTGCAATTGCCTCTCTCTACTATAGTTTTACATAGCTGGAGGAGTCAAACTTTCCCATGTGGGATTTTAACTGCATACCCACAGGGAACTTAAGTATGAGTTCAGTATTAGCTCAGCCACCCATGTCGATTGTTAACCGAGGAATAAGTAACCACTGTACCAAATAAATCAGGATTGACATAGTAAGGTATACAACTTTAAAAGACTTGTATAGTTTAATTGAATTTTCTTGTAAACAAAGTTGGTTTAAATTTACAGTTTCTCAAAAGGTTCGCAAATCAAAAATGTTATTATTATATTCCTAATTGTAAAACACTAGCATCCATGGTTGCTTACCAGCAGCCTTGTTTCCACAGCCTTTCAATTTAAAGGCCAGGTATAAATAGCTAAAACAGTATTAATTATGCCTGGTGTATGCACACATAAACACCCGGCATAATGCAAACAAAAGCCAAAAAATATGGCTCTAAAGTGCTGCAGATCTGTACAATCTACTTTAATTAGTAAGAAGGAACTAAGTTATGAAAACAGCTTTGTAACAGCTCAAAACAACACTTGTAAAATCTGTCAAGAATTTATGGTGGAAATATCTACAAAGAAAATTTGATTCATTTTAATTTTGGTAAAAGGCATGATTCAAGATAACCAAATAATCTGCTTTTTTTCTGTTTTCCTTTATCATGTTTTACAACTACAATTAGCACTGCGTGTCACATTAAAATGTTTTACAATCAATCAAATGCTATAGATTATTTTTTGTCAGTATGCAGCTATTCCCACCTCTTCAGTAAACTGCAGATTCAGTCAAAACAGACCAACCAGAAACATTTTCCATTCAGCAAGCATAGAATCAAACACAGAAAACTGAGACCAGCTGTATCTGTTTGAATGAGTTATAAACAGTGTTTATGCAATAAACATAATTCAGATATTAGAAACTTTAATATATAATTAGCAGATAATAAGCCTCATGCTGAGTGGGAGATAAACTGAGTGGGAATGGCACCAGATCAAAGACACAATCCAAGCCATCAATAGAAATACTTTCCAAATAAGGAACACCCTGAAGGAAATGTGCATCACCTGGAACTTGGACTATCATCAAATCCACAACCACCATTTTTTAAATCTATAAACACAACTTAGCTAATGTATCTTTAAGAAAATTGTGCTAAATCAGTGATATGAGTGCTACAGAAGTTGGAAGGAACTCCATGTTCATCTGGATTCCGTATATTGAGTTTGGACCAACAATGAGCAAACACAATAAGATCATGTGATTAATCTGCTTTGTTCTTTTTAACATAAGAAAGGAGAAATACCACATCCATTCTCTACTCTAGACTGAAGCTGAATACCCTAATGTCAGAGCACTGCAGCGCTGCCAAAAGCCTCCATTAGATCCAAATGACGACAGCACATTCAAATCTAATAAGGCTGTTTTCCATTCATGCTCCACGTCTCACAGACTATCCACTTGTCCCCTGAACTGTTCCTTGTTAGCTGCCGATATTTACTTTTTTATAAATAAAATGTCCCCATATTTCCAAATAAAATTCATACATAACACCTATCATAACACTACTTTACATTTACCCGAAATTGGAAAATGTTTAATGCTAAAGCAACTTGGTTAGGCATGTTAGCTAGCAGGACTGAGCATTTGCTAGTTTAGGGGGTTGCTGAACTTAAATCACAGCATGGGGACTTGGCGCACCACTGCGAAGTGCAATGGCTGAGCCACAGAAGCAAGCCCAAAGCAGTTCTATTACTTGAGGGAGGAGGTTGAAACATTCAAAGCATTCATTGAAAACCTGTAGCAGACCTCTCCATCAGCAAGTGGCCTTCATATTTGACATCACCAAGTACCTGGGAGAGTTCAGTGTTAAGTTTTAGGGTCCTAACCAGCTTCTCAGTTTACTTAGTAGCAAATATAACATCATTTGAGGTCAATTTGAAGTTGTGGCAAGTGCAGCTAGATAGCGGAAACAGTGTTTGCCTCCATTCTGCAAACACAGAAGCCTGCTACATCACCAGATTATGTAGTTATGTGTGCAAAACACATTTCATGAATGATTCACCATGTCCAGACCAGACACCTAAAACTGAATATTTTGTTATAATTTGGGCTGCATGAAAAAAAAGAGAGAGAGAAAAAAAAAAAACGGACCAAAATACCAAAAACATTAATGAACTTAAAGTTGGGTACAGCGCTTTCCCTGTATTTGAATTTTACAAACTATATCGACTCTTTACTGCTGTAAACAGGTCTTTTCAAAACCAACACTCACACAAACACAAATTTGAGGCTCCACTCAAGGCTGTCGTATTCAAATCTGGAAAACAATTTGTAAGCAACAACATCTACGACGGCAAAATATATGATTTTCTTTTGTAGATGTCCTTATATGGACCCTTAACTAACTTAACTTCAATGTTCCAGTGGTTTTTAAAGTAATCTTTATTTTGTCAATAGCTACCATGCAATAGACAAATATAGCCTGCTTCATATACATCCTCATATCATACATACATATACATATTGTGTCTTATCATGTGCTTTGTGTGCCTGTGTGTCTAGGATTAAGAGTAAGTGTGTGTATCTGCACTCCTGTGTGCTTGCGTGTTAATCCTGAGTGAAAGGCTAAGTTTTTTGCACAGGAAGGCAGTGGGGGGACTCCCCGGAGGGCCTCAGTGTGCTGGCCCTGTAAGCTTGTGTGAATGAGCCCAAATTCGCAGGCTCCCCACGAGGACGTACGGCCGATTAAGCTGACAGTCAGAGGCCCATTGAGCAGTCACAGAGATTAAACGCCGGGCCATCTCGCTGGCTAAAACCACCTGCAGGATGAGGGAGCAATGGAGAGCTGGAAAGAAGGAGGAGAAGGAAATGGACAGAGACACAGGGAGACGTGCGGATACTCACTGTTACTTGTTGTTTCAGTAAAAGGCGCCTTTTGTCCATTCCAGCCTTTGTTGTCCAGCTGTAGTAATGCAGAGAGAAGGGGGAGGTAAGACAGATGTAGATTCTTGAACAGACAGCTTCTTCACGCATGTCAGACAAGTTCCTTCCTACTGTTTGGGCCACAAAGAGATGAGCTCTCACAGGAGGGAATGCTTAAGAAGCCTAGTGTCTGTCTAGTCCAGCTACTTAATTAGGGGGGTTGTCAATGTTTAGTAACTAAAAAAAGTCTTCTATTCAATGTGTTACTTCTGCTGTGGTATGGGTGTGTGCCTGCACGCACGCACGCACGCACACACACACACACACACACACAGAGCCACAAACACGTGTATGAAACAAAAAAAAAAACAAAAAATGAATCATATCTGATGTGTGTGACAGCTGAAGACATAAGAAGCTGTGCCCTCAAAAAAAAGACAGAAACAACATAGTCTACCAAGCTTGACAAATGCTGCTGATAATGATTCCATAGAGTTAAGGAATCTAAAGAGAAGTAGGCCATGCAGCTACTTCTTACTGAGATGTTTTTAGAGTTGTCATGCACGGACTCAATGGTTGCTTTCAAAACAAATTCAGTTCAAAGAAACTGCACAGGTTATATAATAGTTCGGCTGCATCAAGACCTGTGATAAGGCTAGGAGTCAACTATCAGTGCTGTATGTACTCATTTTGCAAAGCGCTGTAGAGATGAGATAATGTATAGACTAAACAAGGGCAGAGCACACAGTGTATTTATGTAATCCTATAGCATAGCGTGTGGCTCCACGTATACCCACCAGCAAACATCCCCATCCCCACAGCCCTGCTACTGCAAAACCTATAGAAAATGCCCTATGTAACATCGCAGTGTGGATGTTTCCTGTTTTCATTTGTGGACATGTTCATGGTAATAGTCTGAGTTTATTATTTGAGTTACATACAAATGTGTCAGACAAATTTTGATTATAAAGCAGAATTAGGGAGGTATGCTTAGTACACAAGGATTTGACTCACTCGCAGTGAGAGCAAATGTTTATCCTGTTGAAAGATGTTTTATCTTCAGACAGAACCAGGCAGATGTAGATTTAGATGTAGATTGAACGTTGGAGCCGCTTTTACATTTTTTGAATATTTGTATGAAACATGTACCATATATTTGGCTCGCTGGTACTAGGCTAAATGAGCACTGCTAATAACTCAGTGTCCAGAAAAGTTTGGCAGAAATTTTGACTGTGCTTGCTGCTTGGATCACCATCCTGAATAATCCAGTTGCTATCTCTGGTAGTTTGAAAAGTTGAGGTGAAAGAGCACTGCATGATAGCTCATTTCCTGAAAAGAATAATCATGAAGGATAAAATATACATTTTATGTATACATTAAAAATGGCCTCCATTAGTCCCTAAAACAGTGTGCAAGACGCCAAAAACCTTTAAAATGCTCATATTATGGTTTATTTGCTTTTGTTTTGAAAGAATGTCATAAAATGGCCTTTATTTTGAAAGTACATTGTGGCATAGGCAACTCATGACATTGAACTATAATATGATATCTCCAGATTACGTTTTGGATCAAACAAAAAGGAAGTACTGACATTCTATCAAACTCTCAGTCAGACCGTAAAAATATCTGCACATTTTGCAAGACAACATTACTCACTCTGTATAACCACAATGTCTCTGTTAGCCACTAGTGAGAAGCTAACGGCTAAATAGCTTAGTCAATTAGGACAATAAACTAGCAGAATAATTAGTACAGTAAACTAGGCACAATAAAGACACACAAAGTGTGTGTGTGTGCAGAAACTTACTACACACACAGACACGCACACACACACACACAACTTAATCATACCGTACATACAAACTGTTTAAAACTTGTAAGAAACTACTTACATCTTCTGTAACATGACACTAAAATGAATGAACAGTTACACATCCTAACACGTGGCGGGCTCTAAAGTATACAAGTCAGTGGAAATAATAGCAGTAGAGTTCGTACCTCGGTAGGGCTCTGAGGGACCGTGGAAGCCTTGTACCCCAGCTGCAGCAACATTGCCTCAGCTGCATTTCGCTTGGCCACTTTCTTGTTGGGTCCCGTTCCTGTAGCAACCTCATTATTCACCTTCACCTGTATGTGCACAAATGCAAACAGATTTGGACAGACAGATAAACACATGCAGAAAAATGGAAATATTTTCAGATATTGATTCTAATGGTAGTCTGGTAATGATACATCTGACACCTGTTTAGATAATAATGAAAAATAAAATTAAATTCAGTTCTTCCATTTACTTTTCACATTTTCATTCACTTTCAGTCAAGAATGCTTTGCTTTGCTTTGCTTTGCTTTGCTTTCTGGGCTGAGCTACCCGTGTAATTTACATTGCACGAAAAGACTCCAAGTGAAGTGTTTGTTTTTCAGTAATCCCAAAACATTAAATCTGTCTACACAGAATGTAAGCAGATATTTCCAAGAGAAAATCAGACGTCGTTATGTTATTCAAACAGACAATTACACTGTACAAATAACATTCTTGGAGCCAAAGCCTGTCAACAGCCAGCCCTCAATGTACTTACTCAGAGTGGTCTGACATGCTCACTCAGTGATCATCTGAATGCATCAAGTAGTCCACATCACACACAGAGAAAGAAACCTCAAATTATTAAATTGCTAAAATAAACACAATCACTCCATTTTTAAAAGATCAGCCCCTCTGAGGCTTCTGACAATAGGTGGTACCTTTTTCTGTACCTAGTGATGGGGTCAGACAAAAGATGCAAAAACAACACACTCATTTGAGTCCTGCTGCTTACCAAGGGAAACACTGGTGAAATTTTAGAAGAATGGGATAACTTTTCAAAAGGAAGACAAACACACACTTGCAGAGCTTAATGTGTGTATCAAAGAGGAATGGGGAACAGGTCTGATGGTGAAACAGAGCTAAGGTAAGCTGTTTTTCTTTAAAAAAGATGTTTATGGGGACAAAGAAACTACACAAATTAATGTATGTTGTCCATACATTAAAAACCCAATTAAAACGTTGGGTTGTCAACAAAGCTAAGAAACTGCTGACAGACTGACTCTTCTTGTAATATACAGATTATAGCACTGATCTGAATTCATTGTTTGTTTTCAGTGCATATCTAAATCAAATAATAGCTGTTATATATGTAATTCTCCATCACTGCAGCCATGTCATCCATCCATTATCTACTGTTTGTCAGGATGTGTGATAGCTTAAAATGAACAACCCATATAATGCATGATGGAAACAAAGTCAAAATAAATAAATAACTTTTTTCAATTAATGTGTGTAATTGGTGCAAATGCTGCTTTAACGTTGCTTTATTAGCATGCATGTACTAAAACAGGCTGGGGAAAGAGAAGCATAGGTCTTTAACATGCAAGCTTGTAAAAACAACGGGAATGAAAGAGACAGGAAATACCAGTTCCAACTAAAATCTATTTTAAGGTTGAGTCATGTGTAAGTGCAAAATATAACTCACAGCAAATAAGTGCAAAGTACAAAGAAACAGTTGTATTTACTGCATTACTACTAACCAGATTAAAGGTCACAGCTGCAACAAGAAATATTACTCTCTTAATAAATACTAGCTCACCACTACATCAAATATGTTCCTGTACCAAAAATGGGGCTGGAAACATGAAACAACTTCTCACAGAAAAGTTCAGATTTATAAAAAACAAACTTGACCTGCAAATGTGTGCATCTATACAGAAACTCATTTTGGATATGAGGGAAATTGTGTTCAGCTGTGTTCTGCAGGGGAGATCTGCTGACCCAGACTGTGGATGTCATTGGGAAGTGGGAGGAGTACTTTGAGGAACTCCTGAGCCCAAATAATGCCCTCTGACAAGAATTCAGAGTTGGAAGACTCATTAAGTCTCATTCATGTCTTTGGCAGGGGTCTCTGAGGTAGATGTGCAGCTCCTCATTGGCAAAGCACTGAGAGGAGTGGATGAGACTCACCCTTAGATTCCTAAAGGCTCTGGACATAGTGGGGCTATCTTGGCTAACATTTCGCTTCAGTGTTGCAGGGAAAATGGGGACAATGCCTGTAGACTGCCAGACCGGGGCAGTGGTTCCTATATTTAAAAAGGGAGACTGGGGTGCATGTGCCAATTATCAGGATGTCGCACACTGTACTGTTCAGGCTCCTTATGCTATGCTGATGGTAACAAGACAAACCTTAGCTTCAGGAGGAACAATGTTGGGTTCAGTTTGTCTGTAAAACAGTGGAACTCTAGGCCCTTGTAAGGCTACTGGAGGGGTTAAGGGAGTTTGACCGTCTAGTCTACATGGACTTGGAAAAAGATTATGATAGGGTCGCTTTTGGGGGACTCTCCCAATTTCCCCCATGTGGGAGGTGCAGGCCATCATGCCCTTCTATATCCAGAGTGAGGGTGAGACTGAAGCATACTGTCAATTTTTCTATGTTGTCAATACCTCAACTATCTGAACTTCTTTCATTCCTTAAAGCAGTTACTGACAAAAAATGTTATCAGTTCTTTCATTGCCTACAGTAGAAAATGTCTTCAAAATGGTTCTTGGGGTTTCCATTTTTGGAACTTTAAAATACAAATCTTTTTAGTGGTGCAGAAAAAAAGCACTGCACTGAGCCTTGTCCTACAACAAAAAGTATGCTCATTGTATGCGGGACTGCACTGGTAGTTAGCACATGACAGAAATAAGAAACCAGACTTTAGTCCCAGGAGAAAACCAAGAAACTCATGTTCTGGTGAAAAGAGGTTATGTAATGCTGCTGGCTTCCTTTGGTCAGACAGACAGCTTTTATTCTTGTTTTGCCATTGGCTTGTTCTCACTTTTGACCAAAAACACAGTCATCTAGAAAAAGTAATGGACCAACTTCCCAAGCATATTAGATATCCACCATCTCAGGTATCCATCCTCTGATTTGCTAATTAAACTCCAGTTTAGCATATGATCCTTAAGATCCTTCCAAACACACACATAATGCCCAATCCTCGATCAAACTCAATTCCAATGCATTTACTGCATTCATTACACTGCAATAGCTAAATCATTAAAACATATTTTGGGAACCTGGTTTCCTGTGGAACCATATTGTATACTGTAACAGAAAATGTAACTAAGGTGAGAAACTGAAAGGAATATGAAACAAATCCACCACTTGCCTGCATGATGAACTCACGACGTCGGGGCATCCCTCTCTCAGAGAGCAGCAGGTATTCAGGCTCCTTTTCCTTCTTGGCCTGCTGGATCTGGGCCAGGCGGCTGATAGGGTTCATGCCCTGACCATAATCTGGCCCTGTCTGAGAGAAAAAGAGGAGAAACATGATGATCGATTCCAATTGAATTGCGATCAGATTCATCTGCAATAGAGAGATGGAACCATTATAGAGACACAGTACAACACAAAATTAGGTAAATAGTGATCTGTAAAATGTCCATTTGAATTTACAGAATGCAATCATTGTTTGACTTTCTACCCAAGTTTTTGCTTTCCCTGGACTAGCTGTTGTACCTTGAGAATGGTTTTGGTACGTTTCTTGTAGTGTGTCTTAGGTTTCTCCACAGCCGGGATAAAGGGCAGTTTCTTTAGGTCTTGAAGGATGGACAGAGCAGCACGCTTCTTGGACAGCTTCTTGCTGTTGCCCTCACCCTCAGCTGAGAACTCCCCCACAGTGACACGGGTCAGGAAGCTTTTCATGTGTGGGGGGCCACTCTCCTTCAACACCTGATGACACAATGTGGAAAATGAGGGGTCTGTGTATATGAAATGTCCTGTAAAGTTTATTTTTTCTTATCCTACATTTGTCACAAAATGTTTCACAGAAAACTGACAACCAGACAAAAGTACAAAAAAAAAAAACAAACTGAATGTATCTGAACATATGTGAACGTTTTTGTTGTGCATCATAAGTGAGTGAGTGTGCATGCACACGGTTTGCAAGCAGCTACACCAGGTGGTCCAAAACATCTGCTCTTGATGGTCACAGAGCAACCCACCCATATGCGTGTTATTCATGTGTACACACACACACACACACACACACACACACACACACACACACACACACACACACACACAGAGTAAAACGTTCCTAGATGACAGTCTCTCGTGATAAAGGCTCAGTTTCCTTCCTCTAGCCTCTGGTCACCTGGGAGACCTAAAACAAACACCGGCTGGCGTTAGGTCATGCTCCTACAATCACATCTACTTCCTGTGAAGACCAAGAACTGTGAGCGTGTAAATGTGTGTGTAGTAGGTGTGGTTCTCCCCAACCTTATTTAGTAAAATACACTGGACGAAGAACTAAGTTTCACAAACTAACAGTACATTTTGAGCTAATGTGGATGCCTTTTCGGATTCATATTTTGCTAAATGTTTCCTTTTTTTTTTTTTTTTTTAAAAATCTGTAGCTGTTGTGTGTTTCTCTAGATTTTCTCAAGACAGTCCCCCTTTACCGCCCAACCCCATCCCCCTTTATTTAAGCTCAATTTGTGGTGCAGACAGCACAAATTGTAGTAATCACATGCAATCTAGAAACAGTTAATTTGAACCCAGTGACTGATTAAAACGATAAGTGGAACACTGAGCGTTCCTCTAATACTTGACACATTAACACAAACCAATACAAGAATACAACACACAGGGCAAAGAAAGAAGAAAACAAAAGATAATATGTACATACCATTCTTTCCCTGCACTACATCCATACCCAAACAAAATAGTGTTTAAGTCAGTTAACAAGGTAATCGAGAAAGTAAGTCTGGTGCATGAAAAGCAAACATTTATCCAGAACTGGACAAACTACAGAACACCACTACTGCATAGAGCAGTCTATTAGTGCAGAAACATACAGTTTAAAGCATGATGCTATATTTAGGTTGTTTTTTTTTTCTTAACTATTTTAACTCAAGTAACTACAGGCCATTGTAATTCACACAGTTGACACTAGCTCTGAATAAGCAATGATGTGTGTTGCAGGGAAGCCTTGGAGCACCAGCTATCCAAACTCAACTCCCACCCATGGGAACAACTTGGGTCTTGCTCATCTTCAGAAAAAGGAAATGCAACATGGCAGCTTCTTGTATATTACAACATTAAACAGGACTAGATAATTCCCATTTCTGCATTCTTTGTCATTGGTGTTGATAACAACACTGCACGTCACTGGCCACTGGTCAGCTGAGATTATGTCACTTGGAGAAAATAAAAATTAACTACTAACAGAAGGTAGATGTGGTAGTAATGGCACTTGTTCAGCTATCCTCAGTTTTGTACCTGTACTCATTCTCTCACTCAAGCTTTCTTTTGTTCATTGTCTACCACAGGCTCTTTAAACTGTGTAACTGTTCAGCTGAGAAAGGCTGTTGGGTAACCAAGACATAGACACTATTACACCAGAGGATGGAGTTGTACAAAGGCTCATTCTGCACACATGCAAACATACAAAATTAAACAGATTTAATATATAGAAAGAAATGGAACCTTCAGGTGGGTAAGTTGAAATGTTACAGTCACATGGTAAGCTTCTTGGCCACTTTGATTATAGCTAGGAACCTTTGTTGGGTGTCATCGCTGGGTTGTTAGGCAACTAAAATCCAGCTAGTACTTAAAAAGTGTATAAGATATGTACTGTAAGTCAAAATAGTCAAAAATTGAATATCTGAGTCACTGTATTGCTGAAGATTTGAATGACGATAGAGGCACATATCGACATTGCTGTATACTACGCCAAAGCAAACACACTGCTTTATAAGTATGGTATGTATTCTGCTGACATGAAATGTTCTCTAATCAAACCCTTTTGCTCTTCTCAATATACTGTTACATTTTTAGTGCTGCTATAAGGAAAGCAGTCAACAGAGACTAACAGTTGCCTACTGCAGATTTCTAAAAATTGATGTGCCACCCACTTATTTATGCCATAGGAGATTCTCTCACATGATGCTCTGTTAAGAAATATAACATATTCTGTAGTTTCATGACTCATCTTGAAGAATAAAGATGAAAATAACATTATAGTATCTTTGGTAAAGCCTTGAAAAAGTAGCTGTTACAATTCCAAGTACAGGACACATGTACATTAGTTTGCATATGAAATGTTCTCCTCTTGTACTTTTTTTTTTGTCATTTTCTTACTACTTTTCTTTTTATGTTAACCAATTTAGTCTGGAATAAAGTTTCATTCATACACCTTCAATGACCCATTTTGTCACAATACATTGAAACAATGTGTCATTTTTCCAGAGGTAATGAATAAATAAATAAATAAAAAAAAGGCACAGGTAAATAGCTTCAGTGTTTTTGTGTTGTCTTATCTGAAGCGAAAAGATGACATTACCATCATGAAGAAATCAAATGTGGACTCCATAAGTATATAGTACAGTCAAAGACACAAACAGTATGAGACAAATTGTGTATCTGTGCACACGTCACACCCTCTTGGCCCAGGATGGCGGCAGACAAACTGCAGTCAGTCTTCTGGCAGACGACACAGGATCTGCACCATGCCGATGGGATTTCAGCACTTCCATTCATTTACACGCACACCCGCATACACATACATGCAAACAAACACACAAACACGCCTGTCTCCCATCTAATAACAAGGATCAGGTTGTACACACAGGAAACACTTGGTAATTCAATGTTGATTTTTTTCAGTCCCCTTCTATTCTTGTCTCATCACCTCTTCTTTTTCAACCATGGGAGGTCTTCTATTTACCTGCTCATAGGGACATTAATACCCTGAGCAGTCTAAGGATCTATGCAAGACCTCAGGTACTCTGGAAGTGGAAGCTATGGGAGTAGGGTAGGACAATAGTGGGGACTGGTAGAGGGAAGAAAGGCTCTTTTGTGATGAATGGTGGATGGACAAGCCCTGAGGGAAACTGCTGCTTGTAAGACGGGTGGTTCTTGGCCTGGACCCTCTTCTCTTGTGTCGTCCTTGGAAAGGGAGCCTCTGATCCAACACACAAGCTGTGATTTATAGATTGGTTCCTCTTTGATGCTGACATCTGTTTGATATTGCCTGACGGGGGAATTAAATAAGCCAACTGGCTCTCAGGGTGGCGGCGACCCTCATCGTTGCAGAAAGATGGGAAAGCAGAGACACTCTAGCAGTGACTCACGGGTAATTTCATGCCCCATTGAGGGCAGGAATGAGATGATGTGAAAACATGGCTGCTGTGAAAGGCATTTACATGAGAGATGACCATTACAGCTTTGTGTAGGATGCACGCATGCTAAATGTATAACTCGCTTGGGGTGTGGGAGTGTACCGTTTCTCTTCAGGGCATCAAAGAAGAGACAGTAAAGAGAATGTGACATGATAGGTGGGACATAAGGCCAAATTTTGCTTAATGAACCCAACTGGCAAGAACAGACCCACAGAGGTTATTCACACTTGGTCTCCAGCCACAGCATAGTGGCAGCATGAGAACATATTGCATGCAACATGCTAATTGGGGATGGAAGTGGATCTTCTGGAGAGACGTCAGGGTTATGAGGGGTAGAAATGTATGTTATGCCAGCAGAGAAAGACGATGATTGCAACATGGCCTTGATACAATTTAGCTTGGGATGGCACAAAAAAAACCTTTGTGGTGTGACCGATATGCAGAATTGGAAGCCTCTAATCAGACGACAGTAATGAACAGCTAATCTCCAGAATGACAGCCAGGAGGGGGGAGACTACTATAAGGAAAGTGGCTGTAGTCTGCTTTTAAAAGTGGTTGCTCTCAGCTTCAAATCTGGAAGGACTGAAAACGAAAGTGACATAATTTCTGATGACAAACACATGACAGATAATAAACAACTACAATCTGCATGTAACTAGCTGAAATTATTAATAGGATTTCCAGGAAAAATAGCCACTAGAAGAGAGAGGAGGTATAAAAAGGGAGCTTCAACACGCTACCGCCCTGTGTGTGATTTCGGGGAGTGATGGTAGGAGAGGTGAAGAGGAGGGATTCTGTAGAGGAAGGGAGGGGAGCACACAGAGTAAACTGAGCCTCCCTTGTTTCTGGCACCTTGCAGAGTGCAAAAGAAGAGGGAGCAATGAGGGAGAGAATACTGGATGAGTCAGCTGAGATATGGTGAAAGCTAAGAACAATCCAAGCAGGTCATATAAGGACACTAGACTTGGGGTAGTGACTCTAATGGTTAGTAAAGGATTTCTCTATTGTCCAGGAGAGTCAAAACTAAGACCCTGAGCAACGCATCTATCCCACTGGAACATACCAGGGAGAGATTGTTGTACCACTGGGAAGCTCCCAGCTAAGTTTATCAAGGTCGCTAAAACTCTACTGCCAGTTTTTCCCAGAGGCAGCTGTAAATAAGCTCTTACCAAACTTAAACCACTATCATTAAACAAATAAGCCAATTCATAGGAGACCTAAGACTCATTTCCTCTAATTGTCACTGCATGAGTGTTAAACTGACTGGAAATGTACTGACATTGAAAGGATGCAATTTTTTTTAATCACTCTTACTACCACACATGCTCCACGGTTTCCCCTAGATGTTAATCGCATCCACTGCATTACAACCTTTAGTTAGGGTATAAAGTTATAAAGTAAAAAAGTTCAAGTTAACCTTCAGCTACAGACACAATGGTCTTTTTTTTACTCCAAAAAATAAGCTGCTGTCAGCAAGACCTGCCTCAGCAGAAGATTTTCAGATTTTCACATCATATGTTTGATTCATAAAAGAATCTCTCTTGAGTCAGGAAATGCTGGAGGAATGCAGCTCAGTCACATTGAGCAGCAGGTGTGTGACAAATTGTTTAAAACATATGTGAGAGTACCAACATCTGGTTAAGCACCACACTGTAGTTAGTTTAGTTTGATCATCTACAGCTGGAAACACTTTTACGTATTGCAGAGAAATTAAGGTAATTGGAAGCTTGATATTGGGCAGCTGGACTTGTAGATTATATAGCCTTTACTTAAAGGCGCACTGTGTAATAGAATTTAAAATATACCCTGCGTCCACCCCTGCTGCAATCTCACTTTATGATACTAGATGCTACATTATGTAACTGTAGTGCCTGGCATGCCTGCTTGGTCCCACAGAAGTACAGCCCACTATTATCACTGTGGAGATGGATTATGCTAGCAGGAAACAACCTTTATCTCCCTCTACAATGAGTGTTACTGAGAAGAAACCGCGTTCCTTGGCGAAGAAGAGATGCAACATCAAAAGAAATAAAACAAACTTAGCATGGCTTTCACCTGCTAAAAAAACTCCTGGCTGATAAAACGCTGCGATTCGATTCAGAGCTCGCTACTTTTCTCCTAGACTGGTGAGTAACTGTTACTGATGTGTCCGTAGCGAACTATTTAGGATAAAGGCTACTGGCAAACATTAGAGGCGGTCTACCGTTCAGACCAGGCCATTGCGCTGACAGTGGTGGAGGAACGGTCGGTGTTGAAATGCTGCCAAATACAGATGTTCCACAAGCAAATTTGAACCTTTTTTTTGGCAAGACATACCCAGTAAGGAAATATGATGTGAAGTTATTTAGTGTTATTTTATGTTTTTTTTGTCTTTTTTCAGGGTTTATACTCTTAATTTTATTATAGAGTAAATTGTACTTTAGTTGGTTTACAGACACATATTGGTTGTGAAGTGTAGGCAAACACTGTTGAAGGCCAAGAAATGTCATGTCAAAGTTGATACAAGATATCTAGATTCTTCCATTTTATGATGACTAAATCTAAAAAACAATGCTTTAGAGATTGGAATATTAAACACAGTTGTGACACATGCTTAGTACTCGTACCGGTGTTTCAAAAATAAAAACTGGATAGCAGCTGTGTCAGACTGCATTCATTTGTACAGGTATACAGAGCAATCTAAACATGCTTATGTGATCGAAGCAAAGTACTGACATGTATTGGCTCAAACTGTCAATGGAAGGACTACACAAAGGCTGACCATTAAAGGAAATAATCTCACAGTATCAGATGAGCCACATCAATCAGCACCATGTGAGTCACTAGGACGATGCAACTGGAACATAGCTTAATGATGTCCTACATTAGTCCAGGAACACTTTGAACGCAGCCCCATGAGAATTTTCACAAGCCTTGCATAGAAGAATTCCGGTATACAGGATTTCGTTTTTTACTAGATATGAGATAAATGACTTCACGGATGTGAAAATTAAGCAAAGCTGGATAAACACATATGTCCTTATACAGTTTGATTATCATTAGGGAATTATCAGTGTGACTCTGTTTCCTCTGTCTTATCTTTTCACAAGCGTAATGTCTTACTCAGCTTTTGCAATACTTAGCCTGTTGTGATATTTCACAAACCCTGAAAATACACCATGGCTACTCACACATCCCAACTGTATTGTCTTATCCTTATTTCCCGTTAAGTCTGTCATTATTTCAAGGAAGATGATTTCCATTTGACAGTAGTACCAGTGACAACAGCATCACATGGACAGATTTTTGTGGGTGTTTGTGGATAAAGTGTTATCATTAGTTTTTTTTGTTTTTCTCACCTCAAAGTTAACAGACAAGTTCCTCTTGAGGGCAATTTCATAGACCAGGCTAATTTCTGATTTGCTGGCATCAGTGCCTTCCTCTGTCTCCCCTTTCTCTTCTGAGTTCTGAAAAACAAACATACAAACAAACAAAAAAAATTTTTAAAAAAAGGAAAATGCTCTTGGGCTGTTGCCTGTGACTGATCAAGTATTTGTCACTTCTGCATAACATAACATTTTCTTTACAATTTCCATTTTACTTACTGTATATGTATTCATCTGGAAAAATACAATGAAGAGCATGACATGTGTCCCATTGTTACCGTTATAATAGCACTCCTTCCTAAAATACAGTGGGAAAGCAAAGCAGAATAATCACCTTCAACCTACAGTTTCAGGCCACGGAAAGCTCTGATTGTCCAATATTAGTGTCTGGCCATTAGTCCACAAGAGTCAGTTTTCCACATTGAACTCAATCTCTCATCAACCTCCAAGCCCAAGATTCTATGGTTCAATGAACCCAAACCACCTTTCAATGAATGTGCTCGAAACAAGTTGGATACAGAAAAAGGATGTGCTGAGTTAACGCACAGCAGCCTAGAAGACTAGAAACTGAACTGAACCCAAGGTCGAATTTAACTAAGGTTAATTAAATTATAAACATTTTTTAATTCTCGGATTCAGAGCCCCCTTAATTACCTGAGTTCAGGCTCAAAGGCTCATCCTCTCTTTATGTCCTTTTGTCTCCACATGCAAACATGTGCTGCCTATGCAGACTGACCGTTTGGTGAAAACATCTGTTCTTTGTTACCTGTAACCACACGGGAACCTCTGTAGGCCGCCATTTGTCGCTCTGACGTAATTTTATGAGCCTTCTAAGGCCACGATCTTAGCTAGCACTGTTAGGCTTCCATTGTTAGTGCCGCTTTAGCAGTTCTTTATTGGGCCATGGTAACTGGATGGTGCCCTGTAATTAACAAGGTTTGTTAATAATTTTATGATTATTTATAATTACCTTGAATAATCATTCATAATTTGCCAATAACAAAACCTGCCCCCACCCATGCGCAACATATCACGTGTGAGGCTGTCAATAACGCCAACACAGATAAGCAGCAAAAAAGGGCAGTAGGGGTGTAAAGGGCCTTCATATTCAGGAAATTTCTGGAATGCATTATCTATCCATCCATTATTGATACTGCTCATGCCTGTCAGGGGTTGCGGCCAAATGCAACCACTTCCCAGCTGTTATATGGCCAAGAGGCAGGGTACACCCTTGACATGTTGCCAGTGTATCACATAAAGACAATCATTCTTACTTATCAATAAGTTAGTTTGCAGTTGACCTAACCTACATTGGACTGTAGTACCAGTACAGAAAGGCCCCAGGATTTAACAGGGGTCAAACCTTCTTACTGTGAGGAACAGTGCAAATTACTGGACCACCATGCCAACCTGGTATGTAGTGGTTGTTGTGCATATATATCTTTATATGTATTATATATTTATGTCCCGGATTAAAGCATTATATTTGAAGCCATATGCATCATTGCAACTACCATTCTGCACTGTTGACCATAATAAATATCACCTAACACCTAACATAATGTCTGTGGAAATAGCCAAAACAGCCAAATCATCTCTAATGAGCTTAAAGACAATGAAGTGTTCTTTCCCATTCTGGACAAAACAATGTTGAATCCAATTAGGGCGCCACGTTCAGTTGTCCTGAACATAAAGCTATAATGTTCCTTCATGCGCAGATATTTTTTGGAGCAATACTGTGATGCAGTTTTTGACAGTACTTGATAGCATCTTAAATTTTAAGACATTATGGTAATAAGCCTGTTTAATGTTTTATAAATCATAACTATATATAAAAAACAGTGGCACAAGACTTTATAGAATGACACACCTAGATGGTGGGTGTCCGCCAGGCCACTTCAGCAAGAATCCTGTCCATTTTCTATGACCCTTATCTCACATGAGAAGTCAGTATTCCAGGATAGGTTTTGTGATCTTCTGCCTGTACAGCACACTCCTCAGCCTCCTGGGGAAGGTCTATGCCAGGGTGCTGGAGAAAAGGATCCGGCCGGTGGTCGAACCTCGGATCCAGGAGGAACAATGCGGTTTCCGCCCCGGCCGTGGAACACTGGACCAGCTCTACAACCTCTCGAGGGTGCATGGCAGTTTGCCCAACCAGTCCACATGTGTTTTGTGGACTTGGAGAAGGCATTCGACCGGGTCCCTCGTGACATCCTGTGGGAGGTGCTCCGGGGCCCTTTGCTGAGGGCTATCCGGTCTCTGTACAAACGGAGCAGGAGCTTGGTTCGCATTGCCGATAGTAAGTCAGACCTGTTCCCAGTGCACGTTGGACTCCGGCAGGGCTGCCCTTTGTCACCGGTTCTCTTCATTACTTTTATGGACAGAATTTCTAGGCACAGCCAGGGGGCAGAGGGAGTCCAGTTCGGGGACCACAGGATCTCATTTCTGCTTTTTGCAGATGATGTTGTCCTGTTGGATCCATCGAGCCAGGATCTCCAGAGTGCGCTGGGGCGGTTTGCAACTGAGTGAAGCGGCTGGGATGAGAATCAGCACCTCCAAGTCCGAGGCCATGGTACTCAACCGGAAAAAGGTGGCTTGCCATCTTCCAGGCCAGGGGAGAGATCCTGCCTCAGGTGGAGGAGTTTAAGTATCTCGGGGTCTTGTTCACGAGTGAGGGAAGGACGGAACGTGAGATTGACAGATGGATCGGGGCATCGGCCGCAGTAATGCGGTCGATGTACCGGGAGCTGGAGGAAGCGTCCAGGGAGAAGGAAGTCTGGGTATCCCTGATTAGGTTGCTGGCCCCGGATAAGCGGAAGAAGATGGATGGATGGATGGATGGATGGATGCCTGTACAGGAGGGTCTCTTAAATCTGATCATTTCTATGCAGATATCCCACAAAACAGAACCAAAAATTTAAAAAATAAATAAAAGATTGATAAGGTCTTTGAAAAAGCACTGCAAGATTTTATTGGAATAAATGCATATTTGTGGAACCAGATAGATAATAACATTGCTATGTTAAAAAGAATTTGTTTAATTCACAACATTTGCCGCCCATGAATCTATGAAGTAATTCTGGACTTAACAACAGATGACTCTGATTTGGGGTTTTTGTCAGTTTAATAGTTTTGAAATAGCTACGTTTGCTGCTTAAATATGGCCCAGAGTAAACCTATGAGAATAGTTTCTAAATTTCTGAATCATCTTGCTATTTGTCCCTACTGCTAAAAAGAAATCCCTAGATCATGCCATGGAGATCATATCATCAGCCATACAACAAGGGGCTTTTTGGTGCCAAATGTCAAAGGGAATGCAGAGTGTTGTCTTGATCTTTATCTTCTCATGTCCAGCTCTTTGTCTGATTAAGTCTGAATGGCTGCGGTCTTTCCCGCGGGCTCATTCCCTTCTCCTACTTCTCATTGTGTTACTTGATACATTGCATGATTCATACTGCGAGTTCTCTTGGATTTCACAGGAAACAGTCACGTGATTTGAGGTATCTAGTGAACCAAGGCGAAAGACCTCACGCATTCAGATTGTTGAGACATCTGTGTATTTAATTACATTTGGTTGGTGTGTGTTGAAACATACATTATCTGGTGCTTGTAATATATGTGTATACTGCATGTGGATATGAGAGAAACCTTAGTCACTGCGAAAGGCCTCAGAACTGGGGTTGCAACAATTATAGATTTTGTTGGTACAATCACATTTTCACAATTATCATGATTACTATGCATTCATTAATTTAATTTGTGTATTCTTGCTATATTTCTTTTGGATCTGAGGTAGAGCCACTACTGCCTGGATGTCGACAAGCTCCTGATGTTATGTTAGTGTTTTACTCCTGGCATATTAACTTACAAACCCATTTACTTAACACTGATGGGAATGTTCACTGACTTGATTAAGAGGACTGCGTTTGGTCTCAGAAAAACTGCCACTTTACATGCCATGTTGTTTACATTGTACTGGAAGCCCAACTCTCATGGCTAAAGCATTGATTGTGACACATTTATAGTTAATTCTGTACAACCTCATTGTCTCAGTATGTAACTTAGCAATTAATTACACTTTGTTGTATTACCTTTACTTGGCTGCATCAAATTTGATGGTAAATGGTCTTAAGCCTGATACATACTCCACGAGAAGCAAGAAATTTGTTCATTTTCTCAAGGTGGCGAGAAGTTCTCGCCAGGACATTTCATATTCCACAAAGAAACTCCTGGGAGGTCCCTCTCACTGCAGAGCGCTAAACATTGTGGGAATCTGACAGGAATACAGCGGATAAGATATCGGATATTGCCTATTTACAACAGACGCACTCCTCCGTACACAACATATCCTCTATTTACAAATTATTACACAAATTACAGGATATGTTGTTAAAATTTTTTATACTTCTTCACTGCCTCTGGCAGCTGTTCGTCAAAACTATCCATTAACATGACAACCGCCAGCTGAAAAAGCAGGAAGGCAACATTTCCTCTTTCCGCATTAACCACGCCCTCTTCAAATTTCTGACCAATCACACAGTAGTTCTCGGACACCACCCTAGAAAAAAGTTCTGCCTAGATGATGTGTCAAGAACAAGCTGCGAGAACTCCCAAACCAAGGCTGCAAGAAAATTCTTTTCTCAGTGTCTTGCCCAAGTTCACTTTGACCTGTGGACGGGGAAGCCAACGATCAAACCACCAACCCTCAAGTTCATGGTCGACCTGCTCTACCTGCTGAGCCACAGCCACCCCAAATAAGCATGGCACTTTCAGCTGGTGCACCGATGGTGTAACTATGTTTTCGTTTTGTGCAAGTTGCAACAGAGACACTCAGTGTAGCGACACATTTACAATTAATTAACCATGAGGCCCATTTGAATTCTCAGAAAACCTTTATAAAAACAGTTTATTATAAATTATACAATTTTACAGATACATTTATAAATAAATATATTTTACTTTACAGCAACCATGCTGTGATCCTGCAAAAGTTCTTTTAGAAACTAATGATGCTAATTTCCCGTCATAAATACGCAGACAAACCACTGATTATGAGGTCACCAACCTGCTTTTCCTAAAGACAAATTGTACTTGTTCAACAACAATGTCATAATTTTAAAAAGCACCACCTTCAACCCAGTGGATCAGATTTACAAGTTACTTAGCAGTTTCATTATTTAATCTTTATTTCCCGAAGCCATAAAAGGTATTTTGTGGTTCCTAGGGTTACATATTGTTGCTCTTCCGGTGCATAAATACTCTAATTAGAGCATCACTGATGTTTACCTGTCAAAATAAATACTTGACAGCCAAGGTGAAAAAGTACACTTTCAGCATGTAAGGACACATACTCATGTGGAGACAATATGACAGACATACACTGTAGACACAGTGTGTCTCAATTTGTAAAGCAAGACTCAGAAGCAGGAGTGAACAAAGAGCTCATTTATGGAGACTGACGCCACAAGACAGGCAAGTGGGAGAAACCAAAGCGTTTTAAATAACAATCAGCAATGCCAAGCAGTGAGGATATGGGGTAATTTGATTTCCGGTGGGAGATGTTAACAACGGTTAAGAGCCATGCCTCAGGAGAAACTCTGGAGAGGTATGGTGACATTGAGAGTAGCCAGGAAAAAAAGGACCAAAAATAAAAAAAGAAATGAGGAGCTGAAAATTCACTCCGCCAGGTGCAAACTAAAAATATGGAGATTAGAGGGCTTAAATTATACATTAGTGTAATTAGAGATGCACAGGATTTTGACCCAATCTGATGAAAACATGCAGTTTTTTTTAACATTTTAAAATGAATAACACTTTTAGAAACCCTCTAGTGACAACACCAACAGATTAGCAGCGCAAATCCTGACTTTTCATTAAGAGAACAGTTTTCAAGTAGGAGGGGGTTGAGTAGCGAGACAGTCATCTGAGATGAAAGCAGTCACAAGGTGGCAAAAGTGTTGAAGTGTTGACTATTTGAATGATTGGAGGATAATTTGAGTGGGGAAAGAGAATATTTTTAATAACCTTTCAAAGTTAATAACTAAAATTTTAATATATTAACTACAGTGTAGAGCACTTTCTCAATAGACAGGGGATTCATCTGCAACTTTTTGATAAAAAATGCCAGAATAGTCCTCAAATGTGAAGATTCTAAATTATTGGAGTATAGTGAATACCTTTAGGTTAATGATAGTTATTTCGAGAAAATAAGCATGTTATTTTCTGATGATCAACTTTTTTGACCAACACTTAAGTTACATTGTTTTTCAGTCTAATCAATCTCGAAAGTAGCAGTTACAGAGTTCATTTTAAAGGGATACTCAAGCTGTAAATAGGAAGTAAATGTAAGATGGACAAACAGGAGTCAAATCTTTTTTTGTCCTTGCACTGTTAGCACTAAGTAATCTTGACTGTAATCATTGTTATTTTAGCACCAGTCTTCAGTTTTATCATTTAACATGCCCAAGTCTGTGTACAAGTGAAGACAGTTGTACTCAGCACCTGGTAATATATATAAATCATACATGACATGAGTGGCTACTTGGGAAATGAAAATAATTGGCTAACTGAATTACTGGTGATATTTTCATATTTTCTTATTGTCAAAAAAATCCATTAAAGGACCAAGACCACAGTGACCTCTGTACTGGCATGTACTGTCCAGGCAGCCAAAACCTAACATAACCTGAAATATACAGTTTAGATTCTGTCTCACTGGGGCACAGCCCTCTGGGCTATCGCAACTAAGTCATATCCTTTCTTCGCGCGTGCCCTCTGAAGACAAATTCATCTACACCAACCTGGCATGGCCCCCCTCGCCCAAACCAATTATTTGTGTGGGTTTGGATGAGCTCATCCTTTTATTTTCTTCAGCCTAGCACTAAAGAGCACTATTCCAGCCAAGGAGCGACTGTTTCCAGAAGAGATGACTTTGCCAGACTGTGGTGTCACCAGGATCTGCGGCGAGTGTGGTACCGGCTACAGCCTCAGGGACAACCTGAACCCTGAGGACATGGGCAGGGCCCTCACTCCCTTCACATAACAGCTTGCCCCCTCTCAGCTTTTTATCCAGAGTGCCGCATGCATTGCGAGATGGACCGCTGGATGGACAAGCCTATTTGCTTACTCTCCAGTTTGCATGGCCCCCTCCACCATTCAGCAGGGTGATAGAAACATGCCTTGCCTCGCGGGTGCCTCCGCTGCTAACAGAAATACAGGATCTGTTGTCAGATGGAGTTATTTCTGTTGTTCTGCTGGTGGATACGGCCCGTGGATTTTAATCCTGTTATTTTCTGGTCCCCATGAAATTGGGGAGATGAGGCCTATTCTCAATCTGACGCAGTTCTACAAATTGATGCAAGTCAAAAGGTTTCACATGCTCACAACAGCTCAGTCCCTGAGGTGCATTCACCAGGGCGAATGGTTCACATTGATACATCTGATCAACACTTGTTTCCATGTTTCCATCTTTTCCCAGCATGGGGAATTCTTGCGTTTCTGTTTCCAGAGGATCAGCTACCAGTACAAAAACCTGCCGTTCGGCTACTCGCTGACACCCTCGAACCGTGTGTCGAGACTGGAGCCCCTACAGAGACACAGTCCTGTTTTATATCAACGACCTGGTTTTGCTATCAACAGTCCCGTTGTGGCAGATGGTGGAGCTAGTGGCTCATTTGAGTGCTTCAGGTTTAGCAAATATTTGGAGAAGGGCATCCCCAACCCACTCAGACCATAGTGCGGCTGGGGGTGGAGCTGAATTCACTAGACATGAGGACCTGTCTCTCAGAGGAGAGAGCATAAAGAGGGAGAGAGTGTCCCTCTTGTCCTTGCTGCGTCACTTCACTGCTCACCATGTGGTAACAGCTTGATCAGTTATGTGCCCGCTGGGGATGATGGCAGCAGCTCACCCAGCAGTGCCATTCAGCCTGTTATACTCGAGGTGGCTTCAGTTCATTCAACTGAGGCTCAGTGCAGCATCCGTGATGCATACTGTCCTTCTCCCCCGTCAGAGGGCCTAATCTGCAGTACTGGGGAAGCCCCCTCGTTGGCCCTTGCCTAGGAGACTAATGTCTCCATCCTAGCCTGGTGGTTCAGGTATGGAGCAGGTTCAGACAAGCTTCAGTGGATCTCTTCACAGCTTGCAGCTTGCAACCTCGGGCAGTGAGCTTGCTAATTTTCTTTGCGGGCAAGGGACAATCCCATGCTGGTGGTAGACCTGTTAGCTCATCGGCCATGGCCTTAATGCCTTCTCTATGTGTTCCCTCTGGTCTCCCTAATCCCTCCACTGCTGGCTCGGCTTCAGGAGGAGGCTCTGGAAGTGATTCTGATAGCTCCAAAGCAGCCCAGAGATTTCTGCTGCTGTAGTGCATGCTGGCATCTCTTCTTGGAAAATCCCATGGATGAAGGACCCTGGTGTGTCTGGCCGCTGAGAGGGAACGATTAGAGGGCTTGGGATTTTCCCCTAGCAATATTGCTACCATCCAGGATGTGCAAGCTCAGTCTATTATGGAATCTTATGTGGCAAAATGGGCCACTTTTCAGCACTTGCATACAGAAACTGGCATTTCCTCCACTACAAAAACTTTGCCGCAGCTATTTCCTCATGCCATTAAGGATTCGGCGACTAATTGGTATTCAGTCACCCGCTCACTAAGCAGTCTCAGAGTAATGTGCAGGCAACCCTACTGCATGTCCCATAGCTCTGCAATGGGACCTCACTGCTCATGGCTGCTCTGTTCAAACCTTTACAGCATGTCCTCCTCCATTTTGTTGGGAAAGACCACTCTACTACTGGCGTTAGCGATCGTAAAGAGGATGAGCGATCTGTCAGCTCTCTCAGTATCCCCAGCTTGTCTTCAGATTAGGGAGGATGGCATTACAGCCACCATGCGACACAATCCTACATACATGCCTAAGTGCATCAATAGTTCGATCTGGGGTGATCACATTGGAGGGTTTTTTTCCTTCTCTCTATGCATCATTGGCAAACATTTACACTGTAGTGATTTCAAGTCAATCCCACATACATTGTGTTGCTGCTGTAAACACTAAAACCAAATTGTTGTTTTGTTTTTTTTTTTATATGACATGTAACAGCTATTATGACTACACATAACTAATGGAATAAAATGTTTTTGCAACTTCCTGTGTAGTGTAATTACAGCAATTTTCATAAATCTAAAAGCGTCAAAGAGTCCATTTAACATCTAGTAGTATGTAGTGCTAATGTAAGCCTTTCTGTAAGTGTGAGTGTGTTTACCTGTGGTGGCCGATCGGGGATGGGTTCATTGCGCAGGGCCTGCAGGGCCTTCATAGCAGCATTGTGTCTGGCTGCTTGGCGGGTGCGCCCCTCACCAATGAACTCATGACTCCCCACAGACAGTTGCACATAGAAGATCTTAGGAACAGGATAATGATACCTTTTAAAAACAGAATAACAAAAGGCATATATTTAGAAAAGGTGTTTGCAACAACATACACCAGATTAGGAGTAAAGGAATGTTAGATTATTTACACACTCAACATTTATATCAGACCTAAAAACAGATAAAAACAAGGCATGGAGAGGCCAAGTTATGAGCCAAGTTATCAATTCACAGTGTTCCCAAATTAAAGGCCCACCAATTCATCAGGGTCAATTACTACACAATAGCCTGTTGGCCAACCGCTTGAGTAATGTCTTGCTATTGAATCTCAGCTCAGGGACACCTAACAAAGCACAGAGACATATATATCCTCTCCTCTTTCTTCTGGGTATGGACATAGATTTTCTTCTCTTTCTTTGGTTCTTGACAGAGCTGGACTGAGCTGTCACCAAGGAGATTTAGAGGTCTGTAAGTTCATGTGTGTGATACCCCCTCCTGGGTCAGGGCAAGAATAGCTGAGAATGTCTGCCGGATTGTGAACAAGAAAAGAGAAATAGTGGGAAAACTAACAAGAGACGAAAAGAATCTAAAGTTTTTAATATCCGTCTCCACGTCCTCCCCCTCCTCCTCTGCCAGTATAAACTTACATTCACAAGGACATACAACCACCTAATGTGGTCCACATAAATGGATAGCAGCAGCTGAGATTTATGGAAATGTGTATCAACTGGAGCCTGGTGCCAAAATGTGTCTAATGTTTGGTCAAGGCATTTAGCTTTAATGAGAGAAGGAAAATCAAGAGTGAATGCTGCATAAATGTTTACTTCAACCCATGCTAAAGAAAATTAAAACAGGCTTTCCAGAAATGCAGCTATACCATCTCTATGTTTATACATATCTATTCCTTTTCAGCTATACCAGATCATCCTATTTGGCACTGCAGCAGTAAAGAGATATGAGATTTAATACTTGACTGAGGGTGTATGGGAATCTAGGGAACCAAAAAAGGTAGAACATGCAGCACAAGAAAACTTGTGTGCATTGGAAACCTTTGCAAACTTTTACAACCAGTTACACACATGCACATCATTAAATGACGAGATTTCAAGTCATAGCACCATATCAAACAACCACCTAACAAGTACTTCTTGATATGTTTGCAAACATTAAACATTCCTTTGTATATACATGTACTTCATATATTTAATGACTAAGATCTATTGTTATCTGTCATTTATCTTGTGTTTCTAAAACAACTTAAGAACAAGAGTCGACAAAGAGTGTAGTCGACAGCTCTAGGAGGAAAAACAAACCCCATAATACATTAAAAGCATGAATGCATTTGACCTAAGGATACAACTTTTAATGTACTAATGTACACAAAGATTTATGGAAATGAGGCATTATATTTGTCATTGTGTGTAAGTTCGTGACATTTAATATTTTTTGTGGAAACATAATGTCGCTATTTGTCTTTTGTCACTATTTGTCTCTTATCTGCATTTTAGGTACAGTTTCTTTGTTTTCTATGTTCTATTGTGAATTAAAAAATGGGTTTATGAGATTTGCAAATCATTGCATTCTGTTTTTATGTAGATTTTACACAGTGTCCCAACTTTTTTGGAATTGGGATTGTATTTGATGTATTTCATTTTGTGGATATTTTCTTTATGTATTTCTTATGTCTGTTTGTTCTAACTTCTTTGATGGTGAATTGTAGCTTTAACACATGCATGTGAAACCTCCCTCATACTCTTGCCACAGTATCTTTATTCCAGGGGTAACACTGGATAATTTTGCATAGTCCATGACTTTTCAACATCTTGATAGATGAGTTTGAAATACAAAATTGAGAGTAAAATTTGCTTTTATTATAACTTGCATCTAATTTTCATAGTCTTGACCTCAGTGCTATTGGGACATAATGACACTTCTTGCAGCAATTCCAAAATGGATGACATCTGGAAATGCATTATGGACTCTCAATAAACCCCAATGTTTATTTAGAAAGGTAAAAGGTAAGAGTAAAGGTATTACCCAATATATCTCCTGTAAATATCCATCACTTTACAGACCACTGTCATTTCAGGTCAGCTCACTTTCAAAACACATTTCTGAATAAATTTGCAGATAATACTACAACAGTCCAGGTTTTCAGTTTATTTTCTCATCATAATCCACTGTGGCAGTGTGCTCCAAGGTTTCAGCAATTACTTTAGTGACTATGATGTTATTGCAACTGACACAAAACTTGGAAAGGACTAAGTAAAAGGACCCCAGCTGTAATAAACCAGAATTTCCCTCAAACTTGATAAAGTTTTCCTATGAAGACATGTCCCACTGAAATACCAGAAATACTGCTTTTTTTTTTCTCTTTTTTTTTTTTACTAACACTAAAAAGATTACTTGTTACTACAAATCTGTCATTCCTCTTAACATCCCATCCCTTCATTACTCTCCTCCATCTCCTGCCCAGCAGGCCTAATGATGAGTCAGTATTTTACTCCCACAATTCCAGCAGGTCTTTCTCCAGCCCACAGCCTTCCTCTCATCCCTCTGCTTCTAAGCTACTCCTGGCCATGAGAGCCTTCCCTGGGTGGAGGCCCGCCTGGCCCTCACACGTCAAGTGTGGGCCCCAGAGTCTCAGAGGACATGCCAAGTACAACATGGGCTCCGGCCAACAGCACTGAGCTGAGATGAGAGCAGCTGGGTCTGGAGAGCTCAGTACAGGTGCAGAGAGAATGAGAGAGAGGGATACGAAAGAGAAAGATAGAGGAGGGAGACTGAACGGGAGAGAAAGAGTGACAGAAAGAGAGAGAGAGAAGAGAGGGGGGACATGGAGGGAGACCTGTGGGAGACCCTACTTTGCAACGTGGGAAAGTAGTGGCTTACACACAAGCAAATCAGCCAAGAACAGAGGCGAGCACATGCACACACATCAAAATCATGCAGACAACAAAAGGCAGAAAAATCATGAGATCGCCCTGTGGCCTTTACAAACATCAGCACATGCTGCCTGGCTTCTTTGGTATTAATTGCTGTTTTTGTTATGATTATTACAACAGTGAACTGAACCCGAGTACCTGAGCAGTATAGGATACCTATAGGGAGGATGCAGAGAATGCTTAAAAAAAACAAAACAAGAAAACACCACTGTGTCTGTGTGATGAGAGGTATGGGAAAGTGTATTTGTTATGACTCAGGGAAGAGTGACTGAGCAAGAGAGAGAAAAATGAACCAATGCCACAACTTAATCTGATGATAGCTCATCAGTATATAGTAATGAGTAATGAACTTGCCTTTGAAGCAGAAGCTTCCCTGCAGCTCTTTTAATGTGGGCCATGTTAGTTAAGGTTACTGTTTCATCATAATCATTCAAAGACTTATGCATGAACACACACAGAGATAGACTTTAAAAGACCCAGATATTTTTGAGCCCACACACAGTCCTACTGGGGAATGGGTGATATGGTATTGTAATAATTACTATAAATGTCAGGGTGGCTTTTTGGCTGGAAACTATTTTCTCCTGTGAAATGGAAAACTATGTCTAAATGTTTGTGTAGAACAGCTAATTCTTGCTTACTCTTGTTACACTTGTTCCTAAACTGAGCAGATTCCATGTTTTGCACGACCTAAAACTTTATTATTTTGCAGCCTATTTAACTAACAATACCTTGATATATGAGAAGCTGACATATGAGAACATCACTAAAAGAGCTGGGTATTAGTTAAATAAAAAACTTTTAAAAGACTCGTTTTGAGCCTTTTGGAAGCTGACAGTGTATGTAATGGCCACAGCATGGCAGTCTCTAGGGAGGAGTGAAACTGTCAACAGCTTTTGCCGACAAACTGATGCACACTTCAGCAATCAAACGTTTTGCCAATAAGAACTCATCAGATTCAATAATGTTTAGAATAAACTGCCCAGCAGAGGTCACCTAAACTACTCATTAGTCATGAAATATTTGGAGCACTCATTAAGCTATGCAACACTGTTGATATTAGATATATTTCATGCATGAAGGTGCCTACACAGTACAACCAATTCTCCACTTGTCACAAAATAGTTCTAGTAAAGCCTTGGAAACAACAAGCATCATATTATTTTGAAGCATATTAGCTGGTGCAAACAATGCGTACTCACAGTGCTCCTAGTTATACTTAACTTCTTTTGTTGCTTAAACACATCATCAATTTCTGTCATTTATCTGTGACTTTTAAGTAGTAGAGGTTTAAGTTTTAAATGCTACTTTCTATATAAAAGCTCTTGGATTTGTATTAAAGTCATAAATAACTGTTGATTTTTGTAGATATTATGTGGTTGCTTAATAACTTAAGCTTAATAACTGCTGCCACAATAAGGAAATTCAAAAATCTCTGTAAAATGGTGGCACTGTTTTGGTCTTTCATGAAGAGAAAAGGTTGCAGCTACTAAAAGCTAGAATATATTTTTTTAAGGAATAGAGAAATGTGGACCAACAAAAACAAGCAAGATAAAATGTTAACTCTAACTCTAGCTAACTCTGGTTTAAAACAATTAACCTAAAGGGGTAATCCAAAATAGAAAATGGTGTTGAGAAAGACATTCTAAACAAATGGAGCACCACATTAAATAGTAAAAGACTTAAACCATTAAAAGGAGGCAAAAAATTCCTTTTACTACAACCAGCAGTTGCTTTTGTAGCATACATGTAGGTGACTCTTGTATATAGGATGGAAACATTATGTATTGCACTACAGCAACAGAGTGGACAAAGTAGGTCAATTAAACAGACAAATAAGATGGATAAGGATATGTACACTGATCAGCCATAGCTTTATGACCACTGACAGGTAATGTGAATAACACTGATTATCTTGTTGCAGTGGCACCTGTCCTTGTGTGGGGTATATTAGGCAGCAGGTGAAAACACTGAAGCTGATGTGTTAAACGCAGGAAAAATGGGCAAATGCAAATGGATCCGAGTGACTTTGACAAGGACCACACTGCGGCCAGATGACTCAGTCAGAGCATCTCCTAAACTACAGATCTTGTTGGGTGCTCGTGGTCTGTGATGGTTAGCACCATCCAGAAGCTGTCTAAGTAAGGACAAACAGGGAACCAGCGACAGAGTCAAGACTCACTGATGATGAGGTTAACCTGCTTTAGATGTAACTTTTAAATTTCATTAATCCTTTGATAAAAGATGTTATTTTGTTTGAATCTTTGTTAAAATGGTAGAAAATAAGAAATACTGTGCATCAGTCTTTATGAAGAAAAACATTCAGCAAACATAATGCTGACACCACAACTAGACTGAGGAGGCTTGATTTTGTCTAAAAAATTATCTCTAAGTTGTCCTTATGGCCACAGACAAATGTGTGTGCTTTTCCTGACAGTACAACTACAGAAGCAAACAGGTTGCACAGTGCAGAGCGACACAAGTGCCAAATAACTGCACTGACTCCTGTACACAGGCAGGTGGTCAAAATGTTATGGCTGATCAATGCATTTGCTTACTTTGCATTCCAGCATTGTGAGCTTGACCAACAAAACATGATGGGAACGGATGCAAACAGAGACACTAGTATATATTGAACCACAACTGCATACACATTTGATTTCCTTCGTTGTGGAGACTTAAATTCATTTCCTGAACAATCACCCTAAGCATAACTCTACATGACTAAGCGTAACCTTAAACCAAGCTGTCACTCTAAAATGTAACGATTTACAAATCATTTACATGGTAGGTGCCACCTCCACAATGAAGGTTGAGTGAGTGTGCAAACTGGTTTTGATGTGTGCATGCACGCACATGCACACTCTCTCTCACAGACACATATGGAGGCACGCAATTGACTCATGGCCTTGCAAGGGGACAAGGCAGTGTTGGGAGCAAACGGGTGACAGAGCTTTGGAAGAGGGAAAAAAAAAAAAAATGCAGAAACTTGGACAGACTCACTCTTCCACCAGCTGCACTTTCTTCCAATCTCCTGCCAGACCTTTAGTTGTTTTCTCTCCCTCCCAACTTCCATACTTCATTCCCTTAGTCCATCATTGATTGCTTTCCTTCCCTTCTGCGTCACGCAATTGCTAATGTAGAAAATACATAGTGGTGTGAGAAAACAGTCTATGTAGTCAAGTAAACACAGCCTCAAAACATCAACTGTCATCATATTGAGGATGTTCTCAAAGTTTCTTGGGCCCTGTCTGAGGATAGGAACTGTTAAGCCACACGGGAGAACAACAATCTAATAGCTTTTAATAGACATGAAGAATAAAATCAAGTGGGGGAGTGGGCAGCATATGTAGTATTTAAATGGTTCATGTGAAATCAGACTCTCAGTGTTGGAGCACTGAAATGTAACTCTTGTGATGGAGCCTTGGATTAAAACTTTGACTGTTCAAATGTTCATCAAATATGTCAGGTGTAAAATGCTGTGTTAAGGTCAATTTATGCTTCCACATTCAATTTATGCAGAGCCTACGCCATAGGCTATGCAAGTGGTCTATGGCCTATTTATACTGATCTCTCATTTTTTTACTTTGTTGTGGTTTCAAATTTTGAACAGGAGATTAAAGCTCTTTTTGTGCAAGCTCTGTCATCAGTGTCCTAGGTGCCCTCTTCCCATGCTTGACTCAAAAGAAGTCAAGCCACATGTAAACATACTCAAGCCCTCCTGCCACTCTCGTAGTAACGATTCCAGACACAAGATTTCACAGAAACTCGCATGATCAAATGTGACTTCGTGACCCACGCCTTCTCATTGTTAGCTCTATAGTGGTATGCCTTGCCAATGTGTTAAAAAGACAGCCGTGTTGTTTGAATAATTCAACAAGCATGTCTTCTTTATCAGTGCTCCTTTAGGCACTGGTTTTGTTTTGATCTGCTTGTTTCTGAGCTGAAAAAGTACACAACGGTCGGCTGGTGATGTTTTCCAGGCTGCTCACTCTCATTGGTTGTCGTGGGCATTTAATTGGAGCCACCCGGCTCCGACCCAATCAGGAGCAGTAAAGAATCATGTTGACACCACACTCTTGAGACAATAATCAGTTGTGACAAGCCTTGAATCGGGCCACGCCTGCACGATCAATGGAGGGGGCAAATCCAGCATAAAATCATCTAGTGTGTCACCAGCCTTAGTCGGTAAAGATTGATTTTAATATTCTAGTATTAAAAGCAACTACTGGAAAATAGTCTATTCTTTACTCATCAGACTGAAAAAAGACAGAAAATATCAGAGAGTAATGGAAGAACCCTTTTACTCTTTTGCCTTTTAGTGGCTGAGGGTCAGTCTGAAATCCTAACACATTGAGCTGCCGTTTTGTTATCTAGATTTAATCACAATCTAATAATCTACATGTGATCCGGTTTGACTGAACTCAAAATGTGGTTCCAACTTTAGAATCTGTTTGCTTGGGGGGAGGCGGCTCTTCTTCTTGTCACAATTAAAAGAACTGAGGTGAGAAAGCAAACATACACAAATACCACTTCAATCAATAAAATTTAAACATCCATCCATCCATCTTCTATACCCGCTTTTTCCTGAAAGCCAGGGTCACGGGGATCTGCTGGAGCCTATCCCAGCTCTCTCTCGGGTGAAAGGCAGGGGTACACCCTGGACAGGTCACCAGTCCATCACAAGGCCACATAGAGACACACAAAGACAGACAACCTCACACTAAAATTTAAACATAAAAAACTAAAATTAAATAAGTTCAGGAGAGAATTTCCTGTAAGAGTATGTTTTAAGAATAGATTTAAAAACTCTGCAGTTCTAATTTCCTCAGGTAATTTGTTCCAGAGCTTAGGGGCTCTGACTGCAAAGCTTTGTCACCTCTTGTTTTCAGTCACACATCTGGGACAGTTTGAAGGTCTTTGTCCAAAGATATCCAATTACACGCTGGCTCATATCTAAAAGGTCAGCTATATAGCATTAGCAAATGTCACAAAGGTCTTAAAATCAATTCTAAAATCTACTGAGAGTCAGTGCAAGGTGGCTAAAACTGGAGTGATGCGATCACATCTTGCTGTTCTTGATTCATTCTGTACAATTTGATGTCTACTGATAGTCTACTGTTGCAGTAATTGAGGCATAACGAGATAAAAGCATGGGATATAATGAATTTTAGAAATATTTCTAAGATGATAAGATTGCACCACCATGTGACATACTGGTGAAAAGCTTAAAACTTAATGTGATGTAACAGGGGATTACTAGATGTTATGATCTGACTTGCCAAATGCCGGGGACAAATTACATAAACCACAGCCGTACTAGAGTTGAGCTGCAAAAAGTTTTGAGAAATACAATTTTTGAACTCAGAAAGACATATCAAGAGTCACAATGAAACTTTAGGGTATCATGATCAGAGCCTTTAACAAGCAGTTGTGTGTCATCAGCATACCAATAAAATGAAACACCACATCTATGAATGACATGTCCAAGAGGAGGCATATATAAATTGAAAAAAAATTATCCCTGCACTGATCATCCAGGACTGCAAAATCTATATGGACGGTAAAATCACCAACCACAATTATTTTGTCATACCTGACCAGGTTCATCTTCCTTACAGCAAAGTTTCAGAGTTAAAAGGAAACTATTTTTAGGACAAAATTACATCATTTAAGAGAGATAACCTATTAGATAGAAACCTATTATTTAGCAAACCAAGTTTAGAAGTCTGTACTTTAACAACTAAGCTGTTAACAAAAGAAGTAGTGAATTTAGGCCTAACCAAGTTAAGGTAGCATTTGTGCACCATGCAGTGACTTTTATATGGTCTGCTGAAGCACCCCTAAAAGTAGCCTAAACTCAGCTATGATATGGCCTGGATTTTTTATCGTTCTAAGCCAGTTTAAAATTTAGCTGAAGCTGTTGTAAGTAAGTCCAGTGGGAACCATATACATGAAATCATTCTAAAATACAAACATCCTAGTGTCTCGGAAATACAAAGAAAGAATGATGTATTTATGATTTTATATGTTAAGATGCAGTACAGGTCATTGAGAAATTACAATTTAATTACCTACATCCATATATGATAAAATGTAAAACTAAGTACAAGTCTACATACTAAAAAACTGATTTTGAGATACTGTGAACAAAAAATGATAAACTCAACTACAAGATTTTGATTAACATTAAAAGACCAGTGGGGATGGAAACTAAATGGGGACAAAATGGGGTTTGACATTTAAACAATAAAACTTATAAAATAATGAGTGCAAAACCCATGTTGTTTAAACCTGGACTGCACTTACATTTTAGAAACATTTTATTTTCAGGGTTATTATAATCACTTAAAAAACTCTTGTACAGCTATGAGGAAAATCCTCAACAGTCATAAAACAACATCACTTCTGGTCTAATCAACCCAACAAAGTCTTTACATAAAGTACAAGAAAATCATTCAGGATTATGAATCCTCACATTGCTATTCATGAATTAAGTTACATGAATGGCAACTAACAGGATTATTTTAGCTTGATATCAGCATGTTACTTTGAATTACATAAGCCACACATGGTCCTGGTGTCTATCAAACCCAAGAAACCTCTCACATTCAACCTTCATAGCTATTTACTGCTCTATACTGATACTGCACAGCTACCCAGGAGGCAAGTCCATCCACTTAAGACTACAACAACATAAGATGGGTTCAATTTCCTGGGAAAAGATACAAATAAGTGGCGTGTATTTGTACAAACATTCGAATGTAAGCTTGTAAAAAAGTCCACTTAATCGTCTGACTCACGCCTGCCAAACATACTAAAAGCCAGCATTAAAAAAGTAACCTGCTTCACACAGGTTACATTAGGTTCATTTTTAAATTCAAAACATCAGGGCGAAGGAGGACACACAAAAATACACAAACACGAAACTCCACTCAGAGGAAAGGAGATGAAAGGAGAGACTAGACTTCTGTGTCATTGAATCTGTTGAATACAAATCACTCCAAGCATTTGTTTATGTTGGATCTGTGTTTCACTCCTCCACCCCCAGTGTCCTCAATAAAACACTCCTTTTATGAGTTTACACCCATTTGTACAATTTGGACAGATTATCCTTTGTTCTGGCATGTCCCTCATGGTAATACATATACTGTCTAGGTGAATGTATCTGATTTAATGATCTATGCAGATACGTCAAAAATGTAATGCAATAAAAACTCTTTCCTCAGCTGTTTCTACCTTGTGGGTTTTGGCAAGCCTTTTTATCTATTTCCTATGATGGGATGGATAAGAGAAACCATATCTGTAGAAGGCCCGAGAGGACAAGCAAGTACACGGTGTCCCCGATTATGCTACATGAGATTCTAAAGTCAACAGGGCAGAAAATAAACCTGAATAGGGTAATCAAAAAAATGCATACTGATTTGTGAAGAGGACCTCAACTAATAATGAAAACCTACAGGTAGGAATAAATAAAAGGAAATAGTAGGACTGGATCGCTAACAACCTCGCAGTTCAATTTAAAATCAGTTCGATTCTTGAGTCAATAAAAAGAAAGGGCATTAGTATCATTTTGGCTTTTAAGTCCACAAAGCTGCAAGTTAAACACTACAAATTTAAGCTAACTGGTTCTAATGAGGGTCATTACCAGGAAAAAATTGTAGAGTTATTTATGCAAACAAAGTATAATTTACACTACACATACAGCGTAATAGCTAAAGTGTAATTTAGTGACCAACTACACAGGTTAAATGGCTTTGGTAAAAACAGAGGCTGGAATTAGTATAATAAGAAGGAGGGGGAAGGAAAAAGCAGAGCATTAAGCTGTGTTGTCATTGATGGTACATTTAGTACATGTTAGTATAAGGCAAACCAGCATTATCCAAAACACAGCATACTCACAGGTTAAGTCAATAAAATGCAACCAGATGATTTCCTTTCTGAAGATGACCTAATTACAGTAGCTACAAGACAACTTGTGTGTTTGTGTGTGTGTGTGTGTGTGTGTGTGTGTGCGCGCGTGTGTGTGTGTGTGTGTGCGTGCGCGCTGTACACTGTGCTGCACCATGACCTTGCAGCTAGGTTCAACCTTTTTCGTTCTGGTAATATCAATAATTTGTTAATTAATTCTTTTTTTTTTTGAGGACCATTACGGTTTAGACTGATTAGCATACACGTTTCAGGTCACTATGTGTTCAAAAGTAACTGGGTTTTCCTGGTATGTGATATCATGGATGCAGTTCTCTCATAGTGAGGACAGCTCGTAAAATGCTTCTAGTGGAAGAAAGCAAAGAAAATAAAATTAACTGATTAAGTCATAAATGTCTTTCTCTTAAACTTGTATTATATTACTGTGTGGGGTGGTTGACACCAGCACAACTAGCTGTAAACCCCAGACTGGTATATTATCACCTTATAAAGTTAATATGCCCCCCCCCGTGTTAGCAAACAGCTGCCTATTTACACATTCAGCAGACAGAACATTAACACCTATTTAGAATCAAGTTTCCACATTAGCCTACAGAGAGAATTGTAACAGCCAGTTCAGTATCTGGACAACATCACAGAAGGAAATGTCACAGAGCAAAGTACCCCTAGCCATTCAGCCCACTGTTCTTCCAGCTAACATAATGTTACTGTCATAACCAAATGAGGGTGGGGGCGGCTTCTGACTGCTTTGTTTTGCTCTAACAGGGAAAGTCCTATCCAAATTCCAACTGACAGAAGGCAGGATGCAGGTGCCCCTAGCCCCCTGGGATTAGATCAGCAAGGGGAAAGCTGGGAGCTCCAAGGATGTCTATCCTGGAAGAGCCCAGTATGACTCATTGGAATCAGGTGCTCCAATGATAACACAAGAATCAGGGAATGTCCATGAAGTGAATGTTGACGTAACCACATTTCTTGATAACAAATATCTTTCTGATTCAATGACCATTGTTCTGAATTATTTGGGCTGGATTTATCTATAATATTTAATAGTAACTAATTGAATCAACTGAAAAACCCACATCATTCTGAGTACAGTATGTTCAGTGTTTGGGAATGAACAACAGTGTGGTTATTACTACACAACAAGACAGATTAATCATTGATTTAAATGTAGTCTTGGGTTGAAAGGAATTATGCAGAGGCCCTTCACCATAAATAAGATTCATTAAGACTCTGATAAATGCATATTTCATAATATCACCATATTTTCTCATCAGGGCACTTTCTGAATGAATCAATACTGGTCTAGGTGGTAATTAGAGTGCTGATGGATCAGAGCCAGGCTGCCCTTTTAATGGTAAGATTTTCCATCAACATGACTCCGGATCACTCTTATTCATCATAATAGGTAAGGACATGGGCATATGGAAACCTTCGTTTCCCAACAGCATCATTAAGGTGACTAATAGTAGATATGGCCTGTCACTCTGCTACATAGTCAGTCATCTGATGAACAGAATTTGTATTAAGAAGGCCTCACTTTCATTAATCTAGGGCTGAACTACACTGAGAAGAAACCTCATGAAAACATAAGTGACCTTGGAATAATATATACTCCAGTGTCTTTTCAGTGTTTCAGGCACACACATGCACGTCATGCCATTCTTTGGAAAAGGTACAAACCCGAGATGAGGGGCCATTGTTAAAGGTGCAGTCTCTTGCATAGTGTAGAAGTTGAGTCTCCCTTTCTCCTCCAACATACTGTATGTGGCTTCTTAAACATGCTGTTTGCAAGAATCCAAATCCATGACAATAATCATTAATATTTTGCAGGCAATGCAAACCAACATTGCTTGTGTGTGAAGTCTGCTGTAAATGTCCAAGGCTATCAAAAGCACATCAATTCCCTGTTCACCCACCACTGCTTTGAAGTAACACCAATTTGCTTGAGATGTCTGATGTGTTACACATCTCGCTGGATGTCAAACATCAACCAGTGGGATGCTGGCGGCTCTAAAATGAACACTCTACTGTGGTTTAGTGTAAATAAGCATTGCCATCATATCTATGCATCAACGTAACAGCAGTGTACAGGGAAAGGAAGGGCCTACTGCTTGTCGGGTAGAACCTCATCACTGTGACGTATGGCATGACAGCCAAATTCTGGAAAACAGATTTCCTCCTCTACTCTACAGACATTAGTCTTTTACCCGTTTGTTCCTGCATGGTTCAAATAGTTGAGGATGTAAACCAGATGCTAGACTGTCTGCAGACTAGACTTAGTTACCCAAAACTGGCAACATATCCCAATTTTTTTATGAAATCCCACACATTCAGCATCAGAATTCCTTAACTAACTTTAATCAGCCAAACTTTAAATCACACATTCATACTTCTCTGATTTATTTCCCTGTATACAGTGCTTTAATAATGAAATATTTACAGATTACACTGGGGAGTTGTATGTGCATAAAAATTCACATATATTCTAAACACATTTCTAAATTGGCTGTTACAAAATCAGTGGTCTATCAGCTTGGAAAAGCACTGCTACAGGATTTTTTAAATGTGGAAACACTGCCATCTGGAGGGAATCATATATGTTCCAACCCCTAATTTAAAAAGGTTGGTGAGTCTTTACATGGATTATCTGCTTGCAGCCCAAATTGTATGAATGATTGCAGCGTATGGGCAAAATGTACATGTAACCAAGCATGCAAACATACCACTGTATGCAGATACCCAATGTAATTTACCACTGTGATGCCCAGTCTGTCCTCTGGCCATGTTCATACCTGGTCTTTAAATATTGCCAGATTCTTAAAATAATGGCCTAAGTCATTTTTTGCCAAAAATGATTTTTTTGCCTAAGTGAGATCTTCTTGATGCTGGCCACCTCTGGTAAAATCGCCTAAATCCTCAGTTGAACAGATCATGCAATTCTAACTCCATAGTATAATTGCCTATGTCAACAGTGTGACTTAGGCAATTTTAATTTGCCCAAGTGACAAGACAGAGTGACTTAGGCAACTTTATAAGCTTTTCAAGATGGCGGCCTCTTCAAAAAGAAAGAAATTCCTCCTAGCTAGCGAAGTTATTGCCATAATACAGAACCCAGACTCCATTGGTAAGTGATAAGATTCACTATAATAAAGGCTAGGCTATAAATGTTGCATAGTTATTTACCCTTTTTAGTTAGCATTTTAGTCAGCAAAATAGCTGGCTACATGATGCTAGCAGTTGCTGATAATTAGTAGAGTGGAGAGACTCAAAAATCTGTGGCTGCAATGAATGTTTTCAGAAGTATCACACATTTGTCACCAAACACCTCAAAGGGTGAAAATGCTTTTTACTTTTTGGCTTTATTGTGCACAGAGTTGAACACATCATTTCACATTATCACAGAAGAAAAGATTACCTGCAAATTTTTTGTTTTATCGAAGAGTGATTACAGTTTTGCTGTTTGAGTTTGTGTTTACTGAATTAAAGGGCCACTCACTGCTGAGTTTCTGTGTGCTCCACTAGTATTTTCAAATGTTTGTGGTTTACACTTCCTCGTGGTCTGTCACGGTAGTTGGAAAAAAAGAAGTGCACTGTTTTACCGATGTCGTTTATTCCAGAAATAATTTGGCCAAAGTCAGGTTCAAAATTGAGTAACACTTGAAAAACTTGAAAATATGACGTAGGCCATTATTTTTTAGATAGTAATGATATTTTTATGCCTTAATTCTTAATTTATGAATTATCTGCAACTGAAAAGTTACTGTTTTGAACTGTTTTAAACTTGCCATTATGTATTTATGGTTACGATGACTTTGGAGCAACAAAGACGTGATATTCTATCGCAGAAATTTGTTGTTTATCATCGTAAAGAGATGTAATTTTAAAGAGGAAATGACTGACAGTTTCAGGAACTGGCAAAGTTGACTTCAGGGTACTCACCTTTGGTTGAACATCCCTCTGAAGTTGTAGTTAGCTCTATAGTTGGGCATGGGCTTAGGATCCAAAGGCCTGTATATAGCCGGCTCTCCTCTCTTCATAGCCAGACCATTCAGTTCTACTGTGGGTGTTATACTGCCTTTGTAAGCAAATAAGAGAAAAGCCCTTAAAAATTAGACATGAAAAATAGATGAAACAATGTCAACGAGCATCTTAAATAAACACTGATTTTCCAGATATGTCATAATAACAATTTTTTTCTGACGAGCAAATCTTCTTTTCCTTTTGGCTGCTCCCTTCAGGGGTCGCCACAGCGAATCATCTGCCTCCATTTAACCCTATCCTCTGTATCCTCCTCACCCACACCAACTATCCTCATGTCCTCCTTCACTACATCCAAGAACCTCCTCTTTGGTCTTCCTCTAGGCCTCCTTCCTGGCAGCTCTAACCTCAGCATCCTTTTACCAATGTATTCACTGTCCCTCCTCTGAACATGTCCAAACCATCTCAATCTGGCTTCCCTGGCTTTTTCTCCAAACCATCTAACATGAGCTGTCCCTCTGATGTCCTCATTCCTGATCCTATCCATCCTCGTCACTCCCAAAGAGAACCTCAACATCTTCAGCTCTGCTACCTCCAGCTCTGCCTCCTGTCTTTTTCTCAGTGCCACTGTCTCTAAACCAGACAACATTGCTGGTCTCACCACTGTCTTGTCCATCTTTCCTTTCATTCTTGCTGACACTCTTTTGTCACACATCACACCTGAGACTTTCCTCCACCTGTTCCAACCTGCTTGCACACGTCTCTTCACTTCTTTTCCACACTCTCCGTTGCTCTGGACTGTTGACCCTAGGTACTTAAAATCCTCCACCTTCTTCACCCCTACTCCCTGTAACCTCACCGTTCTGCTTGAGTCCCTCTCATTTACATACATGTACTCTGTTTTACTGCAGCTAAGCTTCATTTCTCTCCTTTCCAGAGCAAACCTCCACCTCTCTAGATTTTCCTCCACCTGCTCCCTGCTCTCACTACAGATGACAATATCATCTGCAAACATCATGGTCCACGGAGATTCCTGTCTAACCTCATCTGTCAGCCAGTAAAAAATAAGTAATTCATTAAAATTCCTTTAAAAAGAGTACTCACTTGTAGAAGCTGCATATTTTTTTAATGCTTTGCTTGCAGTCTTGCCATTAATTACCAGTATGTGTTAACCATAATGAGCTTGATATGCTAGTAGCTAATAGCAAGCAAATACAAAAAGGTGACTTATCTGCCTGTTTCGTCTAATTTGGCACATAACCTTTGATCATTGCTTTTACTGATTTAAAATAAAAATAAACAATTAACTAACTAATGTTAATTCTGTACCTTATTGGACACTTGTCTGTGTGCCTTAATTTTTTCATTTAGGGGTACCAATACCTGCTTAAATAAATAAATTAAATTATTAAGTTTAGAGCCCTGTCATGGCCCAAATGCTTTGTCACATTTCTTTACCTCAGCACTCAACTTTATCACATATGTACAAGAAAAATACTGAAACCCTGATACAAAATTTTACTCTGTGAAGTAACCTTTGAGTCACGCCTTCGAACAAAAGGTATTTCAACATACTAAGCTCCAGAAAATAATGTACAGTAGAGGGCACTAATGCATTAAAAGGACTGCTCCATTTTCGTGGCAATCATTCAAAGACCATACAAAAATTTGCAACCACAATAGAATTAAACTGGTATACTGAATACTGCCTGTACTCATACCTTTCTGTAATAGAGTGAGTACAGCACTATATTAGGGCTGCATAATATATCATTTCAGCATCGTCATGTCATGACATGATGTGCACATGTGCAATAGACACATCACAAGATGCACAATGTCAAGTAGGTAGGTTTACATTATTACATTATTATACATATTACAGTACTATACTAGATTCTGACATATGATTTCACTTTCACAGCAGTTCTAACTCCTCACAGGAAAAACAGGAGCAAAAGCACCAGTTTTACTAGTAAAATTAATGACGAGTTATATTTAAATGCCCCAAAAAGCCATAAAAGCATGACCATGAAGTAAAATACACAATACCATGACTTTCATCAACTGAAGATAAAAGAGCTATGTTGAAGACTACATTCTGTGCACTGGGAGCGGTACCCAAGATTATATAAAACTAATCGTTACCCTCTGGCTGCAAAATGCCAGTATATAAAAAGAAGAAGAGAAAAAATATGTTACTCTGTCACACTTTCACGCAGAGATTTCACTGTGGTTACAGTTATCATATTCCTATCATATTTTAATTATGCATACACAGCATCGAAATGCAAGTCCACACATAACTTATCTTGCCACTCACTGCCCTTCTAAAACATTTAAGTTCAATGTTTTTAAGCCTTTCCTTTGGAGTAAAATTAGAACTACTATAACTGTGCTGAAATTTGATGGTTAAAAAAATTAGCTGATTAAAACAACCACTAAAATGTGAACTGGTGGTGATGCTCAAGACTAAAATATTGCATGAGGAAAAACAGCTTAGAGAGCAAATCTCTTGATAAAAAACTCATGCTAACTATACTCATGTGTAATAATATAAGCACAATACAGAAGCTGCAAAAACACATAGGTTGAATGGTAAACATTTATATACAATTTGTGAATGTAACAATGTACCTGGGTTGCTGTTAACATCCACTTTGGGAGAGCGGGGTGCAGGCCTGGGAAGAACACTCTCAGCAAGAGCTTTGGCAGCTGTGGAGTGCTGGGCCTTTTTAATGCTTGTGCCCTCCGCCTCCCACACCTGCTCCCCAAGAGTGAGCTGCACTGTGAAGATCTGGAACAGTGAGTCCAAGAGGGAGAGCTATTACCCAAAAGCAATAACATTTTTTCCGATATCCCTCTCACATCCATATGGTAATAGCTGACATATTCTGCATAACTAACATTTTTTCATAAAATAAAATATTTAAAAATATGAAACAGCTTCACCAATTATCTTTTCAAACATACAACTGAATATAATTCTCAGACTTTTTTTGATGGTTTAAAAGGGGAATATCAAGCCGCCACCACCACTAATAATGTGAAATGGGGGGTCACTGTTTATAACAAGTGAAACATTATCTGTATATTCCTTAAGTAATTACTTTTTTCCCATGAACTAGGCTACAGTACTGTTCCTCACCTTAGCATGTGCAGGGCCTCTCTCGTTGAGGAGCTTGTACTGTGGTTGGATCCTATTAAAACGGGCTAACTCATTCACCAAACACATTGGAGTTTTCTCTTTAGGGTTTGCCATGTTCTCCTGGGGCGGGCCTAAAACAGAGCAGAATGCATGATATTATATTTACAGTACACAAGGTTAAGGTCTGGGCTCTAAATGAACCACTGGAAAAGGTGGATTTTCTCTGTCTGAAGTAATTTCGCAGTGTATGTGACACTCCCTCCACCTTATTTTTTTGTTGATGCCATTAACATACCCTTTTCCTTCAATTTGAATGTTTTATGAGCAATGACCTGAGGCTGAAGATGGTCAAGAGCTCAGGTGAAAAGGTTTATTGGTCTACAGCATTCTGGTTATGCACTTCACTGGCAATACAGGTTGTGAACAGTAATAGTACAGTTCAATCCCTAAAATCTGCAACAGTAACTATTTAGTCTCTTATATTGCCTCCTTTTAAAATAGAATATGGTGTTAAAATGTAAATAGTTGAGAATTTGTTAGTAATTACATGCATTGATTTTCATGAACATTAATTAAAAACCAGGATTTGCAAAACGATCACATGTTCAAAGTTTTGCAAATATTGGCATTGTACCTGGCGGTGTGGCAGATACAGAGGCGTCCCCATATCCGACTGCAGGAGCAGGGCAGGCGGGTGTGGGGGCTGGGCCTGTGCCATTGACGGAGGGCTGCAGACCCAGGGACCCTGGGCTGGCCATGGCCGTTACGGAAACTCCAGGGGAGAGGCCAGGACCAGCCAGGGGTGCTGAGGTCTGTACTTTCACTTGAGCCATGCTCTTTTCCTGAAAACAAAGGGCAGCTAATGACTTTCAAGTTGGTTAGACTGTAATTATGTTACTCCAAGCAGATTAAACAAAAATTTAAATCTGTTATTTAATTAAAAACCTGCAATTTAATCATTAACATCATGATTAGCTATTAAGCATTTGTCTACACAATGTGCAGGCAAGCACAAATAAATCCACCCTACACACACACACACACACGCACACACACACACACACACACACACACACACACAATTTCAGAGCCGTTCACTGTCATTTGATAAATTTTGGAGGGCAAAGCCTAGAGAACAGACTTCAAACAGAGCTGCCCTAGGCCTATCTCGCATTCTGATCTATTGGCTGCAAATACACTCGAACAATGAACCTTTATTTAAAGGAGCTTTGCTCATGTTACGGCTGCTGAGCTCCCCAGAAAAAGAAGGGAATCCTTTGATAGCAGCTTGAATGATTCAATGGATGTCAGTGACATTTTATTTGAGACCAGAAAGGTACATAGGCCTACATCAGGAAGACATGAAGAGCAGGGAGGGCCCAATAACACAATTAAAGTAAAAAAAACAACAAAAAACACACACGAACTTCTTTATCTTTTTTTCATCTGTGTAATATTTTGTTGAATGCAATTCACAATACCGTTACACTTCAGGAACGGGATACACAATCATGTGTTTTTCACCAGTCCAATATGAAGGCTGATTAAAATCTTCACGTAAAAACCAAATTAGATAAGAAAAATCACATCACAACATCCTGCCAAGATGGCTCCATATGTGGGTCACATAAATATGTGTTGATATTAGAGAGGAAATTAATTTAAATTTAAATCCCCACAGAGGGCAGAGCAAAGGGTCACCCACAGAACTGAACACCTGTAGGGTTATTACCTGAACCTGGCCTTCAGGTTATAGACAAGATCACCTATGTACTTAACAGGGCAAGTGAAGAAAAGTTTCAGATATCAGTGTAGTCCGTGTCAGGACTCTACAGCTTGAAATCCCATTACAGGTGTTACCAGTGCACACTGTCTCTAGCCATGCTTGAGCTGTTGTATATAGCTGAGCAGTGGCACATCCGTAAAACAACTTAGGTCGACTAGTTCAGTTAAATAAAATGCATTTTTGTTGTTTTTCTTTCACTATGAAGTGCACCCCTGACTAATCCAAAGCATGTATCTAAACTGCTTTCTGGTATCTACCTGCTAACTTCTATGTGCGGTGTATCGTGCCTGCCCAGAGGTCCTCGGGTCACCGTACATGTCGATCTTATGTTTTGCTCTCTGACAGTAACATGCACGAACACAATGCCAGGCAGAAGCCCGAATATGGAGGTGGGCTTACACTGGGGCTGTCTGCAACCCCTGAACCTAACTTACACGAAAGCCTCGACTGGGTCCAGCTTAGCAGGAAGCTAACGTTACCAACGAGAAAACAGCAGTTCCTGCACATGTCAGCTCCTAAAAAAACACTCCAACAGAAGTGGGAAACATACATGCTATGGTGAATATGCCACTGTTGTTTCTCGTGATGAATATACACTCTGTACCCAGCTGTAGTTACGCTGGTTTAGCCGGTTAAAGCTCATCATGGCTGATCGGCCGAGCACCCCTTCTTGCTAGCATCCCCTACCGCCCAGTACTCCACGAAAACCTGGAGATTTTCAGTGCACCCAACGTGATATACATGTGGCAACAGCATGATGAACCATCCAGATACGACCCTACAACAAAGGGACAAATATTTTAGGGTTTTTATTACCTTTGTCCAGGGCCAGACCCCAGTTACACCTCCAACATCGGCAAACACTAAAGAGAACTGGATGGAAGAGGGAACAGACCATTTACCTCATCTGGGTAAAAATGGAAATATGCCAATTTAAAGCAGATGACTTATCACTTTCATATTGAATGCCTAAAGTTGGTATTTTGTTTATTTGGTCAGTGTTAAATATTGTATATCGCCAACTTAACATCATTAAATATTGAGGTAAAGCTTGTCTGAATCATCCACCCCCGCATGGATTGAGAATGGTTTAGTCCTGGTTTGGCTTCGCAGAGCCTACATTTTTTAAAAGTTTGATTTAGAAACAAACTCAGTCTTTGCTACCAATGCATTTATTTTGCAGATGGATCAGAGTGAATAAACTTACTTAATACTTGGCACTAAAACGTCACACTGTTTAACAGTGATATTGAAACTGTCTCATAGCAAATAAATACATTCAGAGCCAAGATAAGAAATGTTTCAGTAACATAGACATGACCAGCAAAACTAATTCAGAATATTTTTTAAAGTTGAAAAAATTGAGAATCTGACCTTTTCCTTTTTCTTTTGTTGAGCTTAGCTAATTACTTTAAAGTTGGACTGCCATTGTACAGCCCTCTGCTGCTGGGACCAGGTCTAATTAAGTTGTGCCTTTGCTCAAGGGCACTTCGACAGGGCAGGTGACTCTTGGTCACAGTCTTCATTCTGTTTGACAAGGCTGATTGAACAGGCAGTGATATTTCTCCTCTGTAATAATAGGTGGAGTTCAGACAGACAGACTCTGGGACTCTATAGCTGGAGGGGACCAACCTAAATTAGAGGGGGAACATTTTACTCCAGAATCTGGGGGATCAGAGGGATTTCTTGTAGGCCTACAAGTTTGCAGCTCTGCCAATAGATGGTGCCACTGAACCACATTTTCTTCTTGTAGTTCATGGGTTGTTCTTCTGTAATTGTACTGATACTTTCTCAATATGTTGTGTGCTGTATGTGCATATATACATATAGAGAATACAATTAAGAAGATGCATGTTGTCTGGATCATACAGTACTGTGCAAAGGGTTTAGGGATTTTAGATGTTTTAAATTCTTATCACACAACATCATCAGGTGTCTGATTGATTCCAGGTTCATTGTGCAAGACAACAAGCCCATACAGAACCCACTAGAGTTCATGAAGAGTTCAGAACTATTTTCAGAGGCAAGAAGAAACAAGAGTCCTGCAGCAGACGGTCTGACCCCCACAGAGGTGTGATCTGGGCAGTGGGGAGTCAGTCTGGAATCCTATGAAGAGACAGAAATACTGGGACAGTCTGAATCCACAGAAGAACTGCAGCAGCTTCTCCAAGTCCCAATACTGATTAGATTTAGGTTTGGTTCCCTTTACTGCATTTAGTAAATGAAAACCACAGTGTTTAATGCCTAAAACGTTTGCACAGTACTGCAAGTTGAGTGCATCTGAAAAATGTTCAAATTCAAAGATTCAGTGTGATGCACTGAAGCATCTTCACATCCTTTCGGTGTTTGGCAAACATCACAACTCTGGAAAAAAGAAAAATACATGTATATTTTAGATCTTATAGACACATTTTAACCATGATCTTTTAAAATATCTGAATAAAACCCAAGTTTACCTACTGGGTCACCATCAGACATGCATTTTCATTCTGAAGCTGGGAGTCATAGTTTTTATATGCACCTTAAAGTGACACTGTATTTTATTGCCATCAAAGAATCCATACAGGACTTCAAGTAAGAAGATGACAGAGGGACTTCACATTTGAACAAGTAAGCCAAGGAAAATAAAAGTGAATCTTTAATTTTATTGATTATGAAAATGAACAGGCACCTGTTACATGGAGCTTGCACATCCCAGAATCCCAGAAGTTTCAAATATAAATAACACACCCTCATTAGTGTTGATCACTCAACAACCTGCAAACTTAGTTCAAATCACATTAAAAAGGAAAAAATAATGGGGGGGGGTGAAAAAAATCACATCATCCAAACCTTTGTCACACACTGTGACTGTATCTCAACAATCATTTCAGTCCTACTGTTTTTCTCTCACACCACAGTGACAACAGACAAGACCATCATAAAGGAGCTAAAAATTAGTGGTTAGATAGATGTTTATAAGTTATCAACATAGTTTTGAGATAGTGGGGTGCTGTGGTAATCTCATCTACAGGATAGAGAATCATGACATTCAAGTTGACTCAAGAAACTCAACCAGACCCTGGAAAAAGCAAAAGCAATGCAAACAACCCAAGATGGAAAAGGACAGAAAAGTATCTGACTGGATGGCGATAAATATTTCTTTAGGAATGGACTGATTACAGTCTGAAACGAGCCATACAACCTCTGGAGCTGCGGTTTGCGGTATCCATCCTATTAATCATTATCTAAGTTATGAAAAGACTAAAAGGTGTCACAATGCCTGATGCCAATAAGAAAATGCAGGGTTTAAAAGTGCATGCACCCCCACTGTAAAACTACTAAACTTATTTTTTTTTTTACCAAGAGTAGTGTTTGTTGTTGACTGTACACCTCTTAATTAGCAAAAGATGCAGGTTACCTCCCAATGAAACAATGCACTCCTATTAATATTCTGCTGTAAATGCATCCTCTGCTCATTTCTTTCACATCATTTAACAATTTATATACAACAGTTTCAGACATGTTATAAGTTTACAACATAACAGTCTCTTTTGGTGAAAATATAGTTAAATTCAAAATATCTGATAGGTATTCTTTTAGAGGTGATATCTTTGTTGAAAAAGTACCTGAGCCAAAACTCTGACCTGGGGGACTCACAAAAGCCTTGTCTCCTAGAAATACATACCTTTTCATCACTGACTACTATTCTGCTGATCAAAAGCAAGTTTAAATTAAATAACAAATACAAAAAAAGCAAAATACACACTGACCCATCAAAATCCCCCCCTTTTCAAAGCATCAGCTAGTTGAAAAAAAAACAGTACAAAAGGAATTCAAGATATTTCAAATCAAACATTTCAGAAGATTAAAGCATGAGTTTAAAAAAAAAAGTCACACACAAATAAAAAAAAAAAAAAGGACCATGCAACAATGTTCTCATACAGACATTCTTTAAATGGAAGAGACATTGCTGCACATCTTCCTGTCTGCTCTAATGAACACTTTAGAGGTTCTGCCCAACATAAGAGAGGTGTGCACACTGAGGTCATCAGATGTCTAGGAGATTTATCTTTATAGGTTTTTTTCTCATATGTACCAACATTCTTGTGACACAGCAGGAAGAACTGCAACCAAGTCTCAAGCTGGAAGATGAATAAGGTAACTGTGTATGCACTTGATTCAGTGGTTGCAAACTAAAACATTTTAACCTGATAAATAGCAGTACCTGCAGTACAACTGAAAGTTGGGGTAAATATACTAATAGTCATTTTTTAAACTAGATATTTTCACAGTGCATATAATAATATAAAAACAAACAGATGACGCATTTTCTTGGGGTAATGACAGTCAGATCCCATCCAGACAACAATTTGATTTGGATTTCTCTTTGCAGGCCCAAACATGCGTCCATCAGTTATTATTGCACAACACAAGGACCTTAACGTGAAGACCCAAACACAAGCAAAAACAATAATCTTAAACAAGAATTTTAATTATCTCACTACAAATCCACCTTCCTTGCTCTCTGCATGACTACCTTTTTGCTTCTTGGGTGCATTTAAACTTTTTTTTTTTAGTTTTTTTTTTTTTTTTTACTTTCTATGTTACAACCGACTAAAATGTGCATCCAACTGCCCACTGGGGAAATGCAGTTAAGAGCCTCCAGCGCATGTTGTCCATTGTTCCAGTCAAAGGTCAGAGTTCAAAGACTGAATGATTAAAAAGTGCTTCACATAGGTCAGTAGGCCTTCTTCCTTCTATGATTATTACAAAGTTTGTACATTAGCATGTATCATCTGTGAAAGCAAGCAAAAATAATTGCATACTGTTAGAATAACTCCCAACTGCCTTTACTTTTGTTCCCCAGTCAAAAAAGGAAGAAAATTACAGAACAATACTGACCATGATACCACCATTTTGTCTTCTTTGGATTTTTGTTACACGTTCTTACATAAAAGGAGTTATCAGGTGGTCGTCTCTGCAGAAAAAGAAAAAAGCATTTAGATTTAATATTTAATTAGCACAGTTTACATAATTAACTACATTTGTTACCCAAGGCATCAGTACAGGTTCCCTACCTTTTCTTTGCAGCTGGACAACATGCTGATAATGCTAAGACAAACTGATTGCACTGAGAGGGCTGGCGACCAATCTTCCGTTAGAATAGACAGACAGATGTGACCGTTGCTATACACATGAGGGTGGACAGGTATATTTTCTCCTGTAAACATTACCTGGAACAGTGAAAAACAGTGGCTATTGAAATAATTCACAGAACAAGTATAAGAAGCATATACAGGTGGTATTTGGGGAGTACTTGCAGGGAAAAAGTTGAGTTTTTTTCCCCCATTAATGGTAAAAGATAATGAGACTTGCTATATAAGGTCAGGCTTAACCCTCTATAGCAGCATAAGCTTATGGGATTAGGACAAAAGGGATTGGGATGAGGTGAGAGAGGGGAAGAGAAAACAGAAGATAAGGTATGTTTTATTTTTTAAAAAAGGAGACATAATTTTCTATAAAAGGCATCACAGGATTATAAAGGTATGCAAGATACAGGAAGTGTGATGAAAAAAATGTAAAATGTAAAAATAGTAAAAAGGGCAGGGAAGAGTAACAGTGGTGTTGAGGCAGTTTAGCTTTAGATAGGGCCTCACAGGAGAGTGTATTCTGCACATCATAGGGCTGGAAGCAGGGTGATAAAATGGCTGTTACACATAGGAGCAGAGAGTAAAGCCAAGACTATACACCAACCATTAAGACAGGTGAAAGTATGGTCTTTGTTCTCAGAATACTTAGAAAAACATCAGAACACATTTTGATAGTGGCCCTGATCCTCTTCTTCCAAAAGCTACTTGCTTGCAAAAAGATAAACTATTAAGTGAAATGTCTCTCACACACTGTGGTTTTAACAAAGCTTTGACCAGACAGGTCATGCTTTACTATCTCAGTTTTGTATTACAGTTAGTGTTTAATGTTTGAATCCAACTCTGCTTTTTGTTTGTCTCTGTCTTGATATGTAAACTTAAAATGACAACAAATGACATTATGTTGAAAAACTGCAAACAAAAATATGTTGATAGTGGAAGAGGCATTTTCCAGTTTCATCTGTTTCATAGTTAACAAAATAAATATGTCATGTTTTGTAGCAAATCTGCAGAAATAAGTACACGTGGACCTCTATGATAGGAGCTGTACAGACATTAATAACCAGCATTCACAGGGTAGGGGGTCTCTCAAAATAATGCTCTGAGAACTATACATTTGAGCAATTCAGAACTTTCTCCACACATTACATGCACTAGAGCCGTTTAGACTGAAGTTTGTAAGAGGACCTTTCTGACAATGGGCACTTTCGATTTGAGAAGACAACAGCTAAGTTTATGTGATTTTCTCTAGACTGCCTCATTCTTTATTTTTAGCTGGGCAGGGTTCTGATGAGTGAAGCAAGATTGCTGAATTAAACTAATCTTTTCAAACACATCTTCAGTGGGACCTCTGTACCCGTATCTGAACGGAACCAAGTTTTCACAATGCCTTACTTTTAACCACATACACCATGTAGCTTCTACATACCTGAGGTGAATCGAAAGGGTATCGACTACTAAATTTGAAAAGCAGCTGAAATTTCTCTCCTTCATATAGTGTGCCAGGTGCTCCCTCCATGTCTACAATCCACCTAAAGAGATAACACGAAATTTAAATATGTTAAACATTTCAAACAAAGTAAAAATTACACTGATAACATACTTTATATAGGATACAATAACAGGTTATTAAATTCCTCTTGTCAAGTCATGATATCAGGTTAACACTGTCTTTAATACAATTACTATATCATAACTGTCCTAACATGAACAAGTAGGGTAATATCTGTCTGCCTGACATATCTCACCAGCAACTGAATGAATTGCCATGATGCTTTTTGCAGACAAATGGTCTTATCTATTAATGAACAATGTGTCTTTGTATTTGTCTATAGTCTTAATAATTGATTACATGCTTTACATTCTGTATTGTTGCAGAATGACTTGCATGGTTCACATATGATTGTCATTAAAAGGGAATCATACATTATGTAAACTACCAATGCAGCAGTAAGTGTGTAATCAAAAGCTTTTAGTCTGACTCATTCCAGTGACATTCAATATTCATCTGGGTTATGACAGTGGTTTAGTAATAATATAATACATAATATAATACTCTATCGATCCAGTGGACAAAATATATTTCACTTCTGTAGCCTGCCTAGAGGGATTCAATGCCTTGTTAAGAATGGCAAATGATTGCAAATATACAGCTTTGATCCTGGGCTCTGCTATGGCGGACAGTCTACTTTCTCAACATGGCCACAACCCATAAAGATAGATGTAATTTAACGGACAAATCAAATATCTTAATTCAGAGGAAAACCTTTATGGGGAAACCTCAGAATAAAAGAAAACCCTGGAACAGTGGTGGCAGCATCACAATCTCTGGCCTAATTTCGTTCAGGCAAGCACTGCAGACAGGACACCATGATGACCTGTGGCTATTGTTTGAGGTTATAGTCTCATGTCTCTTAAATCTACCCTGGAGCATATGACCATTTAGGCATAAAAGGTCAGCCTTGTTTAAAACTACTCACAGAATGCCAGACGCAGTATGGCTGAACATGATGCTGAGCTGTGCCTGATGCAACCCACGCTGAACACAGGCATGGACTACAAGGAGTACAAGCCTGGTGATAATATCATCCAAGCAACTCAAATAACAAATTATTGAAAGTGGGAGAAATGCAAACAACAAACCTAGTATACATATGAGTGATTTGACAGTGATTTAAAGCAGGAGTTGGTTTTCAGTCACTCCCTTTATTTTCATTTTATCACAAAGCTACTCCATCAGCATAAAGTCAACAGCTATATCATTATCAACCGAGCAGTTTCAGGTGAGAGAGTGGACTATATGACTATAAAACTAAAAGCACATGGTCAACTTACCACTCACACACACTGCAGTGTTATTACTGAGTTTTCTTTTCATGCTTAGATAAAGATAGGTAAAATCCCAAACAGGAACAGAGTATGTACTGTTTGTCTTTCTCCATTAGGACCTGTGTGATAAGTAAGGTCATATCCCCACTACTGTCAGTCACAATGACAGAACAGACCTTAACAACAGACTTAGAACAAAAGGGCACACCCATACATAGCATTTCAAATTTGAGATGCACAGTTAACAAGCCAGCAGAACAGGTTGGGAGACTTGTCCAGAATGCAAAACAAACATTCATTTAATCTTAACAGACTAGATGTTATTAAATTACAAGCACTGTAACTTGCTTTGCCTATTTAAAGCACCAGGGAATCTAGCAATTAGTTGGAAGACATTCTGAACAAGATAAGTTACCACTTTTCAAAGTTGTTATCCAACACCAGAAAAAAATCTGAATGACAGCCAAAAATCTGGTGTCATCCTTACTGCCTAATTAACACAACTGGTCACTTAAGAGCAAACCAAGACACCCAGAGAGAAAGATCAGCTAAGGGGCCTGTTCCCTTTGCTAACCAAACCCAGCTCCTGCATACCACTGCTCAATCTTTTATAAGGATGAGGGAGAATCTACCGCGGGGCCAAAGCTGCCAGTCACTGGAATGACCCCATTTCTTCCTCACCAGTCACACCTTGTGTCTCATACCAGTATTGCTGCAATAGTGACCTACCTCTGCCACAAGTAGTCACATGTTACTGATGCAAACCTTCCTCTATGACTACTGAAGGGATAAGTGATAGTAACAACAACTTACTGTGTAATGGTATTCTGTACACTTTTTTCGTTGAGCGTCATTCCTGGGGGTGGATCATTTTGCAGGGCTAATAATTCCTTCTGTAGCCTTTTCTGTTGGGGGACAATGTGTTTAGGTTACTATCACACTCCACTTTACTAAAATAAGAGTAGCATAATGTCACAAACACAAATCATAATAAATAAACGTCCGAGTTACAGGAGATTTAACATCTTTCTTCCTTTTATTGTGCGATTCATAACCAAATTACAGTAAAACATCACTACTTGGATGAAATGATTTATAGTATTACGCCAAAGTGTAGATGGATTAAAGCTACTCCCCTTCACTGCTGTGATCCTCGTTGCCAACGTTACAAGATCTCAAACGATTTCTACTTGATAGTTAGCAAACGCCCTTTAACAGTAGATTCATTTTTGAAGTTGGCTTTTTACATAAATCGTGTCAAAGCTCATCTCGTTTTGGACACAGGTTGTAAAGAGATTCACCTGTTAAGCTCAAGATAAATGAACAGGCTCAATCTGCGTACCCGTCTCGTTAGCTAACGTTAGTCACCCTCAACGCCAAACAGTGCTCAGCTGAAATAAAATGATTTTTTTTTAAAAAAACACAATGAAACTTAGAACATAACATCACATCCCTTCAATTATCATCCCTGAGCCAAATAATGACATCGCCAGGCATCAGTAAAAGGTCAGAGGAAGCTGGTTTCCAGGAAGCCTTGACTTGGTGATGTTAGGCTAGTTGTGTTGCTAGCAAAGAGCAAACGGTGGAGCTAAACAGTTCAGGGTTAAATCCACCCATTCTTACTGTAATGTCATCGCTACTTCAAGTAAACACATGGCGTAAATTTAGTGGCGAATAAACTACCAGAAACACAGCAGCGGCGACCCGGTAAATTAGAAATAAGAGATCGCTGTCAAAAATACTCCTACCTGCATCGACGCCATAATGGAAACTATGGAGCCCCAGAGTGTTCAAAATTAAGTAAATAAATAGGACGTTAAGAAATTACTAATTATTTGAATAAAAATACACATTATTTAAATGAATATTAACGGCTTTATAATATGCCCATTAAATTGTAAAATAATGCAACACATTTTTAAAATTCAGCTCATTATTATGAAATATTTCATTCTGCTTCTTGTCACAATAATTACAAAACTCCTTTTTAAATTCATACAGTTTTTAATTTCAAAATGTCATTTTTCCAATGTTCCCTTTTATTTCACAATGCCTTTTTTCAGCTGAATGACTTTGTCTGTCAATCAAGGCCAGGAGGGCGGGGCCAGTTATGTGGTTTGCTGCTCATTTGTTTCAGACCTAAGCAACAGCACATTGATAGCGTCGATTTAGGCCTGGTGGTGTAGGGTGTAGTGGATATGGCAGTATAATAGGTGGTAGTATGCTACTCAAATAACAGGTGCACCTCTGGAAACAAAACCAAAATGGGCCAGATGGAAAAACGGATGGCATGGCGGTGTTCTGGCTTAACTTGAGGCATGTTAACTGGTGACACTGGGGTGTGTGAGGCTGTGGTTAGGGAGGCCACAGGTCAGAGGTGACTGTGCTGATACCTGCTCAAATCACTGCTCACCTAGATTAAAAAAAGTTCTTGTCAGTCTAAACATTTGTTTCATACATCATTAGCGATTATTCTCATGTAAAGTGGATTTGAACTGTTCAAACAAACAAGTTAATGTTACAGTTTAACATGTCATATTGCTTGGACGAGGTGTGGAGATGCTGTGTCAAAGCTTGACACCAGATTAACTTGTGATAGTGTGTCAGTGACTGTGCTTCATGTTGAAGTTAGAGTATTTGTGTATCTATGTACTGTATGTCTTCATCACAAAGATAATTTATGTTACTGAGCAAATCTATGCTTCAAATGAGACATTTTTGTTGAGTGGACAGTGGAGGATACAGGTAGAGAAATTATGATTGTTTTGGCCATGAAAAGGTCTATAAACTCGGTAAATGTCACCTCTTAAAGTTATATTTGTCTTTAAACCACAATTGGTGTTTTGTTTGTTCTGGCATGTTAAACTGTTTGATCTGAGCGGATTTGAATAGTGTATTACATTTACTGACCTTATTAACCGTTTAACATCAAATAGGTGGACAGGATTCACATTTAAGATACCTGTAATGTATTTATAACTAGTCAAAACTGTAATTTAAGATATCTGCAATGACATTTTGACCAGTTAAGATGCCTCAAGTTGGATCAGAACACTGGAAGACAGCTGCTCCTGGGCAGATTCAACATGGACACAGTGCTCTATTACTCTTAAAGTTTTTATCATTTCTTTGTTGATGCTAAAATAATGAAGAGCACCTGTTATGCCAAGCATTTCTAAAATAATGTCTGTGTCAGTACAGTATCTCCTGATAAATTCACGAACACCACTCCAGTCTATCATCACTCTCATTTGTTAGCTAGCTAGCATGTAGCATTATAATTGTAAGGTCAAAGAGGTGCAGGTAACAAGGAATAGTAATCGATACTGAACGAGCAGCCAATCACATAACTGGCCCCACCCCGACCTTGATTGACAGGCAAAATCATTCTGCTGAAAAAGGGCATTTTGAAATAAAAAGGACACTGGGGGAAATGGCAGTGTGAAATAAAAGACTTCACTGGAAAAACGACATTTTGAAATGAAACCTGTTGGAATTTTTAAAAAGGAGTTTTAGAATAAACTTTAAAGATATGCTGCGTTATTTTACAATTTCATGGTCATGTTATAAAATTGTGTATATTTATTTAAATGTGTATTTTTATTCATATAATTAGTCATTTGATGATGTCCTATTTATTTATTTAATTTTGAACACTCTGGGGCTCCATAGAAAACCTACATCAGCGCAGAGTGGATGAGAGGGGAGGACTGTACGTCAGAAGTCACGTGAGTGGAGACGTCCTGTTTGAAAGATGAAATCAATCCGACTATTTTTTCTTAACTATTTATGATCTTTAACAGAAAACACATAATATATATGCATATATTATGTCTATTGTGAAGTTATATCTGTTGTTCAAACCAACTTTGGCCACATAAACATTATAGATGGCTTCTACTCAAGGAGGTATGCATTCATCCATAGTTATTTAACACAAGGATAGTTCTTACATACATTGGTTAACAACCTTATGCAATTTGAAATTTCAGTGGATTATAAATCCATCCTGTCCTTTATCAGTACATCTTTAATGACACCCATCCATAATCTGCCACTTACCCTGGAACAGCCATGGTCAGGGGTCTCGAGTCAATCCCAGCTGACATTTTGCGAGATGCAGGGTACACCCTGGACAGGTCACTAGGCTGTTGCAGAACTGACACGCAGACAGATAAACACTCACAAGCAATTTTAGAGCAGCCAATTAGTCTCACCCAAACTACATGTGTTTGGACTGAGGGAGGAAACCAAGACCCAGAGAAAACGCAGGCACTGAACACAGAGCCTTCTTAATGTGAGACAGTTACAACCACCACAGTGCTGTGCCATCCTTTTTAATAACATTTATGTAGGAAATTATTTTCTTTAATCCTGTACTAGCTGCAATAGAAGGATTAGCAGGAGCCTTGGTGGTATTCACCTATTCATTTCTTTTGCCTATTAAAGCACATATGCAATATGAGCTCCCACTTTATATAGTTGATATGTTTGACAGATAACTCAAAGAAACTCTAAATTTATTTAATTGTGGTACATCATGCAGTAACACGTAACCACATTAAAAAGTGTAGATGTATGTTTAACTAGAAACATTTAGTCAGTTATAAGATCATATGATGAACTTGTCTTTGTCATTTTGCCTACATTGACTGATCATAAGGCCTTTTTCACTAGATTCAATCATAAAAGGGCAAACTTGAATATCATGTCATAATACTTTGGTTTAATATAACATGTATCACATCATTAGTCCTAAATATTTAAGTGCCCATGGGTTTACAGCATATTTAGACTAGTCAAAAGTTTGGACATACTTTCCCAATGAACTGAGAATGTCTAAACTTTTGACTGATGGTGTACATTATTGTCAAACACTCAGTTTCTGAAAATCTGAAACAAACTTAGACCATACTGGAGGTGTAAGATTACTGCAACTTCAACACATAATTCAATTCAAAACAACAAATGTAAACCATCTTATTTTCTAGATATCACTAATACTGCAGGTGAATATAAAGTGATCTATATCCCATCTCTATTATGTCCAACGGTCAACATATTTTACTCTATATGTATTTGCCTCTTTCTGGCCTTTGAAAGACTTTGTAATATCTTGAGACAGACCAAAAGATACAAAGTATACAAACAATTTTTAAAGTGGTAAGAAAAATATCTACTTAATATGGAACAAGGTAGCAATTGGCAACAAAGCACTCACCAAATAAGTTTTTATTAAGATGAAGAGGTGAGGAAAACTTTCTGGGGTAAGTGTTTACATTAATCACATTCTTGGCAAAGGGATTCAGTGTGATACATATATTGATTATATTAAAATGATTTCCCTTACTTCTAATAAAATTACAACAAAGCCAAGTGCTGGAAGAAAAACAAAAAAAACTTCTCATGCAGATATTTTTCATATGAAGAAAATGGCAAAACAATTTAAATATTAAAACTAGGCAAAACAGGTTTCAAGCTTCTACATAACTTTTGTAACTTTAGCAATCCAAAAAATTTGCAGCCATAAGCAGTTCCAGCGCAATCTCTGGAGCGATGGGAAATTCTGGTATTTCTGTGGAGCTGTTGGTGTAACGGACCTTGTAGGTGAAATACATGCAGACTTTGGACAGGACATGAGAAGGAATCTCCCTGAAGTTCACTTCATTGGTTTCATTCTCAGCGAATTGCCCTGCAGATGAAGGGTTATTGTGTGTGTCACAAGCAGAAATCATACAACTTGACATATGTTTGAATATCCTATCTAGGAAGTAGATATGAAACAGATTAATTCTGCAAGATGCTTAACATGGTGAACATACAGTTGTGTGAAAAGTAACCTTTTGGTATTTCTGAGAAAGCTATAAACAACCTGCACACTCAGACAAGGCCAAAATTTAAATATGACAACATTTTGATCCAGATTGGATCTTCATCAGGTCATGATGTTTAAAAATGATAGGAAATTACTTCCCATCCATTTATAATCACTAACTACCAATCAGCTGTTAGGGTACATACTTATGCCAAATGTAGTCAATTAGTAATACCCAGTGAGTATAAATACATTACATCTCACTACATAATACTTGTTAATAGATAACATTGGTTACAGAAACTGGATGTAGTAAATAATCAAAGAAAACGACTGCATCTGCAAAGGATTTATAAAAAAAAAAAAAGATACTCCCAATGGATTATAATTATAATCATTCCAGCTAAAATAGGGCCTAATACCCTTTACAAGCCATATGCAGAGGTATGTGCATTTCAAAGTGAATGAGAAGAAAACTGTTTCCTGTTGGAGTAATCTGCCTGAATCCTCACCTGGCCCACTTAACATGGCTTTGATAGTCCCAGATGTCAAGGCATGCTCTCTTTTCACAATGAACTCATGGCCATCTGAAGAGATCAGCTTTACATACATGGCATCCGGCCCTTCACATCCCCCGTAGGTTCTTTCTTCACCATCTGTCAGACAACACAGACAGACAACCTCAAACAGCTGTAAGCCAACAACCCTATTCTGGAGAATTTGTTAATGCAATAACTTGCTCACCCATGTTGTTTCGAAATGAATCCTGAAAGAGAACAGAGACAAACACAACATCACTCGTGTAAAAACCAAAGTACAGTCGCCAGGTGTGGACCCTGGCTGCAACATTAAGCCCCGACGTTAAGGGGGTTAGCCTCGAGGTCACTGAGACCGTAGCTAACGTTTAGCTACACTAAACACTGACATAAAAACACCACATCTTAAAAGGGATATAGCTAGTTAAATGCCTCCAGCCGCACCGCCTCTGCCCCAATATAGAGTAAACAGCGGCGGTGGTAAAATCCGTTCACTGTTTTAAAGTGAGTTTGCAGTTCACACAGTTAGCTGCTATTGGCTAACGAGCTAACGCCTTACTAAAAACATGCTATCACTGATTGAATCAGCTTCTCACTGCTTGTAAGTAACGTTAGTACAAAATAAACAGTCCAAGACCCGCCCACACACAGGAGCCTGTTATAAAACCACATATCTTACCACTGTACAGCACAAAGTGGAGAAGGCGTTTCAGCTACGAAGCTGCTGATACCCGGAACCAATTTGTACGAAAATTCGTCCGCAATAAATGTCTTCCCTAGGATTCATTTGCAGAGAGAAACTGTTCCCGTCTCTGTACTTCGTACTTGTTTGTGAAACAGATATAGATAGATTCATAAATATTAAAACCCACTTTCATGTTTCGTAGTGTTTCTCTTCTAACTCTAAAGCAGACAAAATGTGTTAGTAAGATACCTGTGGTAATTAAATTCTATCAAATATATTATTATCCACTGAAAAGATGCTTTTCCACATAATAAACACTTACACCTCCGCTGCCCCATATCGCTAAGTGTCACAAGATAATAATCTTACACGAGGGAAACAAGGATATTATTATTTCATTTTAATTTTTTAGAAACGATATTGCTCTGTTAACCCTAAAGATGGCGCCTGTGTTTCAGGTTTACTTTTGTGCCTGTGCGTAAGGGCTGTGATGAACCACAGCAGGTGCTGATTGGGCATGACAGAGACATTTTGCAGACCCATAAATCTGGAGTGAAAAAGAATGAGAGTCAGACACCGTGCACTCTGCACTCTGCACTATCTATATTACAAAAATGCATGTAACACAATTCATACACAGGGCAATTGAAAATGCTTTAGAAAAACATAAAGATAAAACTACAATATGAAATAGATTTTTAAAAAACGGATACAGATTACATAAAAATAAAACTTTAATGTAAATAATGCATTTAATAATATGCATGTTAAAAAATAAATAAATCTTAAAACACTCTAAATAAGTCATTCAGGATAAATTTTAGGTCAAGATTTAAATGTATCAACATTTGGGGCCCATCTTAAATTTTCTGGCAACACTGATAGGCAGCATGAAAACTAAAAATTGCTTCTCCATGGGACAGCCAGGACACCAGTCCCTGATGTTCAGAGGGTTCTAGCACAGTAGGCTTATTTGGAATTAGTGATTGGGAAATGTAGTTATGCCCAATGCCCTTGATCAATTTAATAATAAGAAGTTGAAAGATAATTCTCCAACTTGAACCTGATTTAGAGCGGCTTCAGAAATCACCATCCAGTTATAGAGCCCTTCCAATTACATTCCATTGTCCACTGTATCAAATGCAGCACTAAGATCAAATACCAAATACCAAGTATTCAACTGTGTGAATATTGGCATAATCTTTCAGGGTTATATAAAAGACCCATTGTTTCTAAACTAGATAATTTAACTTGTTAGAATCACCAAAGAATCAATATATCTCATAAAGTCTAGTTTAATAAATAAAGGTAAACACATAGAGCCATTGTCAGGTCTATAACGTCATGTTGCCTTGATCCTGCCTGGTGGTCTTTCATGTAGAAAAACTGATTAATGTTCATATTTGACACATTTACCTGAGCTGGGACATTAAGAGTAGACTTCTGAGTGTACCTGTTAATGGTGACTTCTGCAGAGGTGACGTCTAGTTATGCTATCACTTTCTGTTCCAGAAAGTACTAGTAGCCTCCTGCCTGTTGACTGCTTCTGTTGTTGGTTGACTCACACACACAGTCTACACACAAACGCTTACTCACATACATAACCATAAACAATTACTGACCTTCCATTCCCCTATTACACCATTAGTGCATATGATCAGAGCAAGCAGCTGATGGCGGCCTCTTTTATGTCCCTCTGATACAACCCACTCCGTTGCAGCTGCTCTTATCTCTATTTTAGGAAGACTGCTCTGGGTCCTTAGGCCACAGCTTCCTTAACACACACAGACAGACTCAATATATGCTGGTTGGTAGTTAACTGTATTAACTATGTTAACTATGCAGTTTAAAGCTTTTTCATTTTTTACTCATTGTGAAAGGTAAACAAGTTATTTAAAGGTGCGTATAGTATGGTGGGCAAAAAGCATATCCATGAAACCAAGTCAGAAAACTTAGCCATGATAGGGAAAGATGGGGGGTGGAATGTCTTTGGGTATTTCTTGTCTGAAAGGAGAAGGAGGCCCGTCACAGTGAATTTGAAGGTAATGTCACATTTGCCACCCTTCCCTGCAGTTCTCATGATGGTTCTAATCTCACAGACCTTTACTGGAGAGGAGCATCAGCAACCCATGGCAAATAATTGTGTCTCACTGAATGAAAGGTAAAGTAATATTTTATAAAATACATATGTATTTATTTCAATAATTTAAAAAACATCAACAAAAATGATAATGTAAATCCATCTCAGATTTGCACTTAATGTATAAACTTTACTGATACAAATAACAAATTTTGAGGGATAAAAAAAGACACTGCTGCTGAGGGAAAAGGGAACTTTGGATGGTCATCAGCTGGTGAGAGCGGAGAGGCAAATAAAAGAGCATATACACTAAGGGTGCTCCGGATAGCACCTTAAGGTGCGGGCTGCTACACTCGCAGTGTGTGAAGGAGCACTCCTGCACATCCTTTATGCCTACTGGCTGTCACCGAATCTGTTGCTGTTCACCTGTGTATTCATGTTTGAATGTAGACTGACACCATCTGACAATGACATCTTGCTGACTCACCTTACTATTTATTCTCACATATTTGTACATATCTTGTTATTATGCTTTGGCACCTGAGTTTCAATAAAGTGTCATCTAATCCAATCTAATAGTTTGAACACTCAGTCTAGCAGTAGATCTAACCCACGCTCAGATTGCAGGCTGTGAAGCCCATAACACCTCGACCCATGAGGGCTGACACCACAAAACCTCCCCTTGAACTAGCACACAATTAAGTTAGATGTCACATCAGAAAGAAAAAATCCTGCTCCATATCTCATTTTAATTAGAAAAATATGACATTATATATTATATTAATAAGATAATTAAATGAATTATTAAATACATTATAGTTCATCACAACAGTTGAAAAACTTTTTTATTAGCTTAAAAATCTTTATTCCCATCTGTCCTGATTTTTAACATAGACATCATTAAGTAATTGTTATTTTCATTTTATTGTCATGAAAATGTATTCAGCAATATATTAGCATTATGATGTGTCCATCAAAGAAATAATTACACAACCCTGCTCTCCCCCGCATGAAAGTGCATAAGCCTGTTTTATAAGCAAAAATGAACAGTATCAACAATACTAGTCCTGTATTTATGTGATGTTGCATCAACACCAAAAAAGTTCTGGCCTATCTTCCTCAGAGAATCACATTTTTACATGCAGCTCATCAGGATAATGTCTAGCAATGCTCAAGTGCTGGTCTGTTACCATGTTGCTTCATTAGGGCTAATGCGGCAAATAAATATATAATATTTAATTACATACATTTTACATACACTTAAAATCTCCATCCTGGTCAAAAGTTTAGCTGTCACTGGAATTTATTAAATAGCTTCTATGAGGGAAGGATACTCTTATAAGGTTTTGGTTTATATTTGTCCATGACTACTTCTGCAACCAAATCTTATCCAGCATGCTGTGCCATATCAGAATAGTAACAGAGATATTATATACTATTACTGACAAGTTCGGCTTCACATAGGGGTTATAAGTACCTGTACACTATCCAAAATATTACTAATCATGGCATCTGATAATTTTAAACAAGCTATTTAAAGTAAACATTAATTGTAGGCACTTGACAAATATCCACATCTGACAAACAAAAATATCATATATATATGAATGAGTTACTGCAGACAACCACAACTTAAATATGTGGTAGAATAAACTCCCTGTAGGTTTTGCAGTGAGTTCCTGTTGGCATCAGGGCAGAGGGCACAACAAGTGCATGACATGGTGTTGCTAATTCCTGGCAGGTGCTGCTGCTAGTGTAACAATATACTAATCCATGGATGATCAGCAATGGAAACAGTACAAACTGATCTGAGACAAAATGGAGCAACTGCCTATGCTCCCACTGCTAATGTGAGACCACAACGAAGATACTTTGATTTCATGCCTGGTCTTTTCCCCTTGGATCTCATTATGAAAAGGTCATCATGAGGCCATCATTGCTAGGAGATACGATGGATACACTGAAATGAGTACTTGACTGAAATTCAAAACATACTCAAGAGTTGAGTAAAGGTTCTTGTGCCAATCGCTTTTAATCCATCTATAGATGTTATGCCAATGTAACTGTGTATATGTTTCATTAATGAGAGAGAGCCTGGTGTATAGTTTACGTACTGTATGTCACCACTAACACTGACACATAAAAAACAGCATGGTTACAGTTGAAGACATCTCATTATGAGGTAGTCTGTCTGTGCTCACATAGCCCTACATCCTCCCCCTACATACAGGACAGAGTCTGCATCACTGGGACATTCTCTACTGCATCCTCACTGCACACATGGTGGGTGGACAGGTGTGATACCTGCTCTTACAAGCTGTCAGAGAACTTGGGTTATGAGTGTAACCTGAGGTTCTGTTTCAAGCAGTATCTCAGAATGGGGTATACTGACTCCCATGTGGGAAACTTAGTTTGAAGGCCACCTGCTATTCACTCACTTTCACAAGACAACACTCCACATAGGGGCTAGTTCAGGTTAGGTAACACACAATTTGTAGAAGTCTGAGGTAAGACACAGGTTGTAGTTGCATCATGGAGAGAAATGCCCCTGTGCTTTGAATGGTTAACGGAAGGTCTGCAGAACTCAGGGTGGACCTCTCATGAACCAGATTTATAGTGATAGTAATGATGTGCAATTCATTGAGTTTTGATTTTGGCACCAAATGATCACGAATGTGAAAAGAGACCATAAAACAACAGGAGTGAAATACGTTAGTCACATTGGTACAGGATAAAAGGTTTAATTAGACATTAAAAACATTTGCCCTTAATTTCCTCATCAGGCTGTGATGGTGAAAAAAGTTCTCTTATCACAAAATAAATCACACTCCATTGAGTTGACAAATGTTTTCTATCACATTTGCTAATCGTTAGCATGTTGCTCTTTAATAATCTCTCCTCTCCTCCCCTCTCACTTGTATATCCCACCATTGAATCTCACTAACTTTGTGCTCTCTCTCTTGCTCTCTGTGAGTGTGCCTTCTCCCCGGTCCTGGAGCTGTATATTGCTGATGTGCAGTTACTGCCCCCACCAAGTGGCACAGTGTTTATTTGTTGTTTATTGTTGTTGTTCTTTCCTCTCTCTTCTATCCATTCACCCCAACCAGTTGAGGCAGCTGACATGTTCTCTGGCTACCAGCTCCTTCTGTCAAATAGCCAGATCATCACAGAGTCATCAGTCTCAGTAGCACCAATTAAGTCCCTGGAGGATCTCCACTGCCACACACCCCTCACCGCACAGTTTAGGCCAGGGGACGTCCTGCATTCTCCAGCACTTGAAGCACTTTCCCCCGCCATTGTGGGATCTCCTGCCCTGCCAACACACACACAGATCAGCAGTGCACTTATCTTTATTGATGAAAATGTGGATACTAATCTGATGCCGAGCTGGCAGCTCCTTCTCTGGCAGCCATTTCTTCCAGGCACATGTTTGCAAACTAGTTGTACTAATGGCAAATGTCTAGCATGGATTAGTTCACCACTCTTACAGAGAATACTGTTCACTGATGGCCAGATTGAGTTTGAGCAGCTGATTCTTGCTTGGTTGCTGACTAATAATGACTAACAGATGAGCATTTGCAACTTTAATTATAAAAACACAACATAGTCAACTTATAACAAACATTATCTATTGCTATATTAACAAATAAAAGAAGGTTTAAAATTATTGTACAAGGAAACATCAAACAACATTCACTTTATCAGGGGACTTGTAAAAATTATTTATCAAAATATAATGCTGTATGTACACTTTTTTTGGTTTGTCAAACATTTTAAGACTCAAAGTATATATGTATATATATATATATATATATATATATATATATATATATATATGTATATATATATGTGTATATGGGAATTTTACAATATTATAGGTATGTCACCTTAGAAATCCTAAGACCAAATTTTAGATAAATACTGTGTAATACAGAATGTCTTGTATTTGGTGATTCCAGGCAAATGCATAGCTGTTGTATCTTAATCTTAAACTCTATCTTAAAAAAACAAACAAAAATTAAAAATCCTCCAGTTCTTCTTCGGCTCTTTCTGAATTGAACATCCTTCTTAAGGTGGTAAAATCTCTCCACATATAAATTAACAAATTACCCCACATATAACATTATTGCATCATTAACAAAGAGTGATATTGAAGGGTAAACAAATCATGACACAGCTTCTGCTTTTGATAGTAACACTCTTTCAAAAAAATTGTGAAATATCTATCTGAAGCCACACATTAAAAGTAGCCTTTTTACTTATTAAAAATTGCGTTGTTGCAACTGGTGCACTACTGTTGCTTTGTGATCACTGTTTGTTGACAGCTAGGTGTGTGGCACCTGCTTTGTTGATGGTTTATAAGCTCTATTTAAATATGCTGCGGTATCCAGACTGATAGCACCCAGCCAGAGAACTGCTAGCTCTAGCTATAGACTGTTCAGCTAAACACAAAGGTATGTTGTTGTGTTGAAGACCTTTCTCGGTCAAGATGAGAACATTTCATAGAATGACTACGTGTCCAACTTATATGTCCCTCCTCTGGACATCAGCATCCAGGTGTCAGCATCAATTAGAAGGTGCAGTGAAAAGGAGATTCTGGGGGTTACACAGGGAGGTTTGCATTAAATTGAGATAGTGAACAAATGATCAAAAAGGAATCAATGTATGAGATCATAAAGAGTATAAAAATATAAGAAATAAACAAAATCTACTTTAACAAGGCATAACATATTTATTGTTATACACATAAAGTGATCTCCAAAGACTTTGCAAAAATCAATGGGGCAACATGAACATTTTAGATCTCAAAAGTCTCCTGCAGCTGTGCAATATTTCCTCAAATATTCAAAGAAAAATTCATCTGCCTTTCACATCACCTAGTGGTACATATAGTACAACCAATAAGAAATATTTCCCCCCTGTAATACAATATCATATGTGCATTACATTATAAATTACCAAATTATATTCATTGTCAAAATACAGGTGTTCAAATTGTTAAAAAATACCAACTCATACCAGATTCTGGACTGTGCTCTGTAAAAATTCTTATAAATATTATATAATAATCTCTATATAAATTTCTTCCACATGCAATGCTGCATTTCAAAAAAATCCCATAAACAGACAGTTCTGTTAAATCATCTGAAACTCCAGTCTTCACGATGCTCAAATGAAAAATAAATAAATGAATAGATAATACAAGGGTGAAGCTGACTGTATGAGATTTTTTAATCATTTATTTTCTTGGTTTGCTTTTACCCTTTATTACAGATGTTGAATAGTCTTCAGTGGTTATTTTGTTTGTAGTTATGTGGACAATTTGTAAACATCTAATACAATGTAGTGCTCATATTTTTATTTAAAAAACTGTAGTCAAGTGGAACTTTAAAACTGAATTGCAGCAAGGAAACAAAGCCCTTTTTCCATTGATCATTGTTCGAAAACACATCAGTTGTACAATGAATAAATAATTAACGTTCATAGTGATGACTGTAAATATCAGCCATATAAATAACCACTTTTAAAATCAAAGAAACTCATGCCATACTTGCCACAAAGACTACAAACAGCTATGACAAAGCAAATTGAAAGAGTGACTCAACAGATAACAACAGAGTATCCCCACATGACAAAGTTAAGACAAGTATGGCATCTATTTCACTTCCCGCCTTCCTCATCTTTTTCTGAGGTAAACAGTAGGTAAAGACATTTAAAGGCATCACTCCTTCTTCTCCTTGGTGCCACATTTTGCATGGCCTAAACCTGAATAATTTAAACTCCCACTTTCCACAAGACCATATAGATCCAGTCTCATAAGCATGTAGGCCTGCAGGCCCACCAAAGCAGCTGTATGAACTGCATCTTTGCATGTTAATGGTATTTTGAAACAATGGTAACAAAGAATTGCTTGACTTCTGATTTAATAAGACATTTACTTCAAAATGAGCTTACTGGCTTCTTAAATGCAATGCCAGCTGGTAATAGAAACCCTCTGCAGTGACATATTCAAATAAGTGTCTGGAACATAGGGTTTTTAGAATGAACACCCTCTTTTGGAAAAATATACTATAAGCTGAAAAAATAAAATGTATTGCACTTTCATGAATGTGTCATGTGAAATTACAATGCAATAGGTAGAAATGAAATTAAATAAAAGGGAAAGTTATTTTATTTACTCATCCTAAGAGAAATTTCATTTTCAACTAGAAGCGTAGGTAACCAACATTCAGAGAACAACGAACAAAAGAGCTTCAACAGAACAAAAAGAAAAACAAACAAAAACAAAATGTTAAAACTGTACCATGCACAATGAGTGTTTCAAAGTTGTGTATCCTGGGTAACAATTAGACAGAGCTCAAAAAAGCTGCAGCGATTATTGGATTAACAAAGTAAGACTGGCTAGTGACCGTGCTAGCACTGACTGCTGGCGACGGTCGCGCCCAGTGTCCCGTTGCAAGAGTGGCGTGAACCCCAGAAAATGCTCCAAACACCCGAGCACACTCCTGCTGCGGCTCTCCTTCCCCTGGCTGCCAGGCTCACAAAATAGAAAGGCAGCTGTTTGCTCCTGTCATCTAAAAGTGCATCTCCACACTCTCTTCCAGCAAAGTCCATCAGCCCACTACTACTTGCCAAGGCAGTAGGTGTGGACTACAGAGACCAGTGCTTGGATCAGCATAAGTGTGGGTTTCAGTTACTTCTTTTTTCAGACTATGAATGTTTGGTTGCATTTTTAAACTCTTTTTAAAAATCTCACTAGACACAACATTTCACCCCAGCTTTTAAAGAAGCCAAAGGAGTGCTAATTCACGGGGCTGGCCCTAATAAAGGACCATGACAGGTTGGTGTTAGTGATGCCTTTCTCCTAATTCTCTTCAGTATCATGCTGATTTCCAAACACCTACGGCCACCCCCATGTCTCACTGGTGTGATTTTCATTTTTCAACGCTGGCGATGCAACTGTACTGGTTGCCATGGTTTCACTGTAACATAAAATATGTTTGAAATTAATTGGCTGCTTGTCACATTATAGACATACTGTAAATTGTGGTACACGTCACATAAAGCATGGGAGAAAAGGTTCATCTTTGAGGTCAATTCATGTATTCCTCATTCATTTTTTGTGTTTGAATAAAGGTGTGCAGGAAACTAAATCAACTTACCTGAGAAACAACCTCATCATGTCAGAAAATGGACAAATATAATTGCTAAGCCAATATTCAACAGCATTACCATAGCGACAAGGATTGAGTTCGGACCCTGCAAAAAATAACATTTTGATCAACATCAGACCTTACATAACACTCTACAGCAACATCCAAAGATTTGTAATTATGGGTATTCTTGGCGAAGGAGAATTCTTTTAGCTCAGCTGAAATAAAAAACAAAAATGCTGGGTCTAAATAGTAGAAAGGCATCAATAATTCAGCACATAAACACCCATTAAATAACAATCGGCCAGTGCTAATATCACAGATTGACATACCTTAGCTATACATTGTACCATACAGACATGTGGTTGTTATTCAGCCTCTCATCTAACACAAGCAACTGAATATGCATATTTAATAATTATTTTCTTAAATACCTTTGTCTTGTGCTAAGAATGTTACTTACAGTTTGTTCTGTGACTTCTGCAATCTCCATACTGGCTTTCTTTGTGTCTGCGAGGCTCTTTGGCTTTAGGGAATCCTGCTTCCTGAGTTTCTGGTCACACTTGCTGTCCCGTATGGAGGCTGACTTAGGAGTGGGGATACTAAAAGACTTAGGGTTTTGTGGGGGCATACGTGCCAGGGCCAGGGCACTAGGTTCTTCCTCTGGATCCTCCTCAGGGTCTGGCGGCAGAGGGACCTTTGTAGGAGCCTTGACATAGTAACTGTGGTATTCTGCATGGAGCTGGCCGTTTACTGGAATCGCCGGAGGCTCTGGAGGAGGAGAAGATGCTGGGACAGGCTGCTGAACTTTGGCAGGTTTATGGGGAGCCTCAACATGCACATAAGAACTTTTGGGGCCATCAATGACAGGCAGCTTTTCTTCTTTACTCGTCTTTCTACTAGCCCGTTCATCCTTGCTGGTTTTTTGACTTGACTTCTCTTCTTTGCTTGTCTTGCGGGGAGGCTTTTCCTCTTTGCTGGTTTTGCGACTGCTGCTGTTGGCAAGTTGTCCTTTCTTCTTGCTGGAGTGGGGTGAAGGGGGAGGTGTGGCTCCAGCACTAGTTACAGGTGAGTGGGGAGGAGTGGTACCTTTGCGGTAAAAATGGGGAGAATCTCTCGGAGAGCGGTCTTTCTTTTCTATAGGCACCTCTTTAATCTCCACTGGCTCCTTTAACTGCTGTTTTACATAGTCCGGTCCTGCACAGGTGAGAAAGAAGACACACGTGAAAAGAAGAGGTAATCTACAAATGTAAATGTTCAGAGACTGGAGCTGTGTTGTTCCTGGTTACTGGTTTGATTGTGACTTGAGAGATAGTTTTAGATCTGCAACATTAAATCAATAATCAGCTGAATTTACAGTACTAATATGACAATCAAATGAACAAATAATTTCTAAGCAAAAATGTCAATGTAAAATGTTATTCTCTTAAATATGAGAATTGCATGCTTATTTGTGGTGCAGTAGTATCACCTTTGGATTTTCTACCGTCAAAGTACAGAAAATAAAACATCTACATTGAAGGATTGAAGAAAAAAAAACTTTGGCACTGAAAAAAGTATTAATTCTGAAAATAATAATCTTCTCCGTTTTTGTTGATGTAAGTTTTTTTTTTTTCCCAATGCCAAAGTTTCAGTTTGACTTTTCTGTCACTGTTTCGGTGTGGAGGGCAGGGCTCTGAGGGACAATGCTTCAGTTCACTTAATAAAAGGTGACCGACTGACACAATAAACAATGTTCTTGCCTGTAATCACATCAAATACGCGATACCTCATAACTTCACAGTAAATATGAAGCCCTGCCTCAAAGGGCTTTACCATCTGTACAACGTACAACATCCACTATCAGTAGACCTTCACACACCTTTAATACAGGGTAAAAAAATAAAAGGAGAACAACAACAACAGATCAAAATATGATCTGGGAGGATGTTAAGCTGAGAGTCCAATATAACTAATATATCTAGACAGAAGCTCTTCTTCTGAGTACTATCTGTGCTTTCATTATGAACATTAGGTCCTGAAATGTGTGGACAATAAAACCTGAATCTGAATGTGAATGCTTTTTTGCATGTGAGAAAACAACACTTCATATGTCCTTTTGTTCTGTACTGAATTAAAATGTATTAGTGACATCAGGCTCTTTGTTTGCATGTTTTTTTTCACTTCAGCTAAATTAGAGCGTGTCAGAATGATTAAGACAAGGACAGTGCTGCATTGTTTGTACAAAAGATGGTGTGAGCAAGATCCTACGCATCCCATGTCACCAATATGCAATGGAGAAAAAAAAAACTGAAATCTAGAAATTAAAGAGGGATAATTTCATGTGTATAAGGGAAGATTTCAAAGACAGATAACTAACGACTCTCACAGGCATGACATGAGGTTTGCACACTGTAATTCAATTGAAATGAATTAATACTGATTTGTCACATGCAGGAACAGTTATGCAAACAGAAAATCTAGTGTCCAATCCTAAATCAATATAGCTATCAACAATATAGCTATCAACAGCTTTATTGCAAAATCTTTTGAGCCTCAGTAGTTATAAGCCCAAAGCATTTTTCAGCTGCATGGCATTCAGAATTTGTTTTATAAATGCCACAACACAATAAGACCCACTACAGAGAGACTGGTGAACATTTGGACATCTGCAGGGCATAATATATCCAGCAAGCTTCATTTCACACCATAACTCAATAAGGGCTAGGGGCTTCGTGGGTATGTTTGAGCAAATTCATTTTGTTTGGGGACAGATTCCTGTGAGATCTTCTAGGCATTTTCTGACTGGTTCTTGGCACTAGAACAATTTCCATCCTCACACCAGAATAAATTCTGCAAACCCATAGAATTCAATTGGCAAAACACATATCTGAAATGTTAATGCTCCTTGTTCTTTAAATTTCAATGTTTTGTAGACATTTGAGCGTGTGTAGATCCACTTGTGATGACTGAGTGAAGATGTATTAGAAGCACTCTACCAAGGAATCCTGCCACGTCAGCTGGAACATGTACTGGGACTCAATTACCTAAATGGCTGTGGTGGTTCTTTCATCTGAACATTGATCAACTGGGCTGAGTCTGCAGCCTTCCAAAGAGGGTCACTAAAATAGGCCATGGTCCTAGTCATGCCTAAGACAAAAATACTCAGAGCCAACCCAAATAAAATCAAATATAGATCAGATATATGCAAATAATTGTCTTTATTTTTAAGAAAAGATAATGTAATATATCGTTTCCTGGTCTTTAGCTCTTCGAGGTTAACAGAATACAAGATTTGGCGAAACTGCAGTTTTGCTCCAGTGCACTATTAACAGACACACACACACACACACACACACACAATAGCACCAAGAGCGAAGCTTCAGTGAGATCTGTGTGCACATAAATGGATGCGTGTCTTTGTGTATAGGAAGAAGGATTAGAGTATGTGCAGTTATCACATCTGTCACCATGTATCAGACTGGAAGAGTTATAGTGGATAGTAGCCTATGCTCTCGGGCATACAGTATTTGGCTAAATAGTAAATATATTTTTGCACCTCTTGAATCTTGTGTTTCATGTAAGCACTAACAAACATTAACCCAACAAGGTTGTTGCTACATGAATAACATGCTTGCTGCCATATCAGAGCACATTTCAAACGCTAGGAGTTTGCTTCATTGTTTCTTCTGGTCCTTGTTTCTGTGGTAGTGAAAGGCATTTGCATTTTCCTGGTTTGTGTTCATTGCTTATGATGCATTGTACTTAAATTCACGTTTCAATTATTCTGTATATTCTGTATATGTACTAGTCCATTCTGTGGGTTGTGATGTCAGCATGCTCTGTGTGCTTTTATATTTAAGATTTATGACTCAATTTGCAGCTTTTTAGATGTCCGCTTTGTTCCTCCTACTCACACCAGCAGATGGGCAGGGGGAGCTGTCACTGTTTGGAAATATTACATATACTACTGTAGACACACACACACACACACACACACACGCACACACACGCACGCACGCACATATGCAAATAAACAATGCCCCATTGTCTAGGGCTATTGATTGAATAGAATCACTGTCTTCTTATCCTTTGTTTGTTTTTACCACATAAAGAACAAAAAGGAAAACAATTTTTCATGTTCATGTGAACTTGAATGTGTTATTGACAGTAACATTGCATGCCAGAAGATGCTGCACACAAGCGTCAAACTCAGATGAGGAAACAGCTGCAGCGACAACAAGCTTTAGGAATTTTGCAGGCTTTTCCCAAACATTTACATTTTACAGCTATAACCATATATTTCTGATGTATCATCACATGAATGTATGTCACAGGTGAGATCACTATCTCAACAAATGGGACAGAAAAAATGTAGCAGAAATCTTATTTTAATATAGGATCTTATTAAAAGTGGATGTATCCTTGAAAGTCATACAAAGTTGCTGCATAACTTTAGTCGATCCTCTGTCAAGAAAAGTACTCCTCAACACCTGTTACTATAATTATAATGCAGCACCTGCTCATGTGTAGTCTTCAGCACTGACAGTCTGAGGCCTTAATGGTTCCACCTGGTCTAAGTGTACCTTGACTGGGTCAAACAGGGCAACCCCCCCTCCCCTACCCATGTTTTAGTGACCGGCTAAAGGAAGAGACAGCTGCTCTGTGTCATCTCTAAAGAGAGGCAAGTGTGGGGGTGGGCTCCTCTCAGTCCATAAAGATTTCAGCTATGTCTCCATTATACCCCAATGGGCACACATCAACACTAAATATAGCCCAATTAACGTCACGGTCACAGGCCACGCCTTGCTGCCTAGCTAACCCTTGCTGTTCTCCTGCACGGTGCTGTGTGTGAACCAATCATAAAGGTCATCAAAGTCCTGTTCCCATTGACCATCTCTTCCCATCTGAATTGCACACTTTCAATCTGGGTGATAATCTGCTATGAGTTGGAAATGCTAATTACAAATAACAAGGGGTTTAGACCCACACTTGTTACCCTAGAGGACTCAATAGAAGCTGAGGGATGAGGTTAAGTGAGAATATTTCCACTAGAGAGGCAGACAGGTTAGTTTACTTTAATGTACAAAATGACCAGAAACTGAAAAATTAGGACAGATGAAATGATCAACAAAGAAGTTGCACAGTGCTTTTTTTTCTTCCAGTAGTGATCATTTTTCCATGATGCTGCAAGGGAAACTGTTTAAACTAAAACCTGATATAACCTGCCAAAGGACAAACCATGAACCAGCAGCAAATCTCAAATTAGGCCATTCTTGTTTTGCTAAACAGTTCTTATCTTCAGGAAGAATCTCACTTATATAATACTATCTTCATAGACCTTCATAAGCTAAAAATAAAATGAATGTATGGAAAATGTGGAAAGTAGATTTGGCTTATTAGAGGTGCCTGTCTGGCTTTCGGCTGGGCTTACGAGGCATGCTTGCATAACCTAACGTTAAAATGCTGCAGCTCAGATGTCACCCTGTGCCGCGAATTATTATGACATCATCCACTCTTTCATTCATGATCTGACTTATAAGGCAAGAACACTCTTCACATAGACTTGTGGCCCAGAGATCACTGAGCCTGTCAAGCATGACCATCATTTTCCACAACACAAACAAACATCAGTCTCTGGCCTGGGCTCGCCATTTTTGTGGCTTAGTGAGGGGACATGCTTGAATGGGTCCCATTGTCAATCTATTTGTCACTCACTATTTTGTGGTGACTTTTGGCAAGAGCCCAAGCTCAGCGAGCTCATAGGGCTAAATATATTGCACACAGTGGGAGAGGCAAACCTGGCATCTTACGCTGTAAATAAAACTAAAAAAAAGGCACCTATTGCACTTGTGAATATTTGAGCATTTTTGAGTATTATTTATAAAAATAGTCTAATGTGTGGAACTGCCTTGTAAAACTCGGCCTACCTTGTAAATAAACTAAACAGAATTGAGTCATCACCCAATGCAGTGAGCTGCTGTATTGTGCAACACTGTGCCTCTTAAATCTTCAGGGATGATGCAAACTATTAGGTATTAGAAAGAGGGCCCAGTATAAGCTTTCTTCAACATTTTCCTGTTATTTCATCTGAGAAACACCAACAACCAGCACCAGTCTCTTACAACAGACCTTTGAGAAGAAAGACAAAGCCACAATCCAGAATACACTAGTCTGCTTCAAGCAGGCACTGCTTTGTCTAAGCACAAACAGACCCCCATTGTGGTTTTAGAAATCATCCTCAGTACCTCTAGTCTTCAATTATAGTCCTGGAACACCAAAACCCTATGCTTTTGTGCACCCACAACAAGCCCATTACTGACTCAGACACCGGCTGTGTAGACAGTTCTAAAACTGTAAAAACATCATTATTCAAGCAAAGCACCAGAAAAAAACTCTTGCTGGTTACCTAATTCCTACAAAAAACGTTGGCTAGAATGAACAAATTTGTTGCTCTAAATAGCTGTGGCTAAAAAATAAAATTGATAACAGAGGTGAGGAATGATTTAACAATTGTTAAACTGTGAGGGGTGAGCCATTTATTTGTTACACCTCCCCTGCTGGACCATGGAACAGTCCTAACAGCAGCTGGAACTTCATCCCTGGGTTGTTTGTCATGTCTATAATATCATATGCTTGTTTAAATCCATGCTTGCATGCATAGCTAGGCATGCAAATTTAGCCACTAGAAATAGTCAGTGTATTGGATTTCACCAAGTAGAGTGAAGACATCTGACCTCCTCAACCCTTCAGTGCACCTAGAGTCTAAGTATTTCTTAAAGAGACTAACATTTCAACTCCTTGACAAGCACATAGTCCCTCTATATACAGACTTGGGTTGTGTATGGGAGCCTGCTGTTAAAGATTACCTGGTTGGTAGAAGTTTGGAGAGAGCTCCCTGGCAACTGCCCTGGCAATTTCTGACTCATGCACAGCAGAGAGAGCAGCCTGGTCTGCAGCCTCGCTTTTTGTCCTGGCATGGGCAGTCCTGTAGGAACACATAAGACATTAAAAATGCATCACAGCTCAAGACCGAAAGACAGAGTACATTACAGATTAAGAAACACATTTTTAATTTTAATAAATCTGCATAAAGTTTCATTCAGACAATTCCATTCATCAGGTGTGACACAGCTTCACTTTACTGTCTTTTCTTCTTTCTTCCCTTTTTCTCCATCCCTCTCCTGGTCTCTCATCATCTTTGAGCATTATCACTCAGCATCCCTACTGGATGTAACACCTCCCTTTGTATTTCGATCACATATCCAGATTCTTTTAATTTTTTTTTCCAAGCAAGAATTTAATATTTGCAAATGACATAGTAAGCAGGAAAGTGTAAAGAATGCAAAATATGTTTGAAATTTTAGATTCTTCATAGCAGCCAATTTTTACATTGGTAACAGCTTTGCAAATGCTGGACTTTCCCCCAGACAATTTCATGAAGTAGCCATTTCCCTTCAAATAAACATAAAAACTAACATAAAATAAAATCCTCTAGAGAACAGCATTAGAAAAAACTTGCATCCACATCTATTATACTATGCCGAGGCTCAAAAACTAAAAGGCAGAAGAGTAACATGTTTTGGGATCATTGTGAGCTTAGCATTAGCACTGACCTGCTTAACAAATCCCTTGAAAAAGACAAAGATACTGTACATGTTCACATACTTTTGCACATGCATACACACAAATTCTAAAAGCCATGAGAACATGTGTTGTATGTACTGCAGAAGGAAGACGTTTATCTCTGCAGCTAGAGTATGTCTTTAAATTATACAACAATATGAAAAGCATCAGCTGAAATCAGTGGTTGACTAGTCCCTTATGTATAATCAGACAATAAATGGAAAGCTCACACAATACATGTCTTTGCAACAAGTAATGCAGTGACCCAGCTGGACCGTCCAAGTATCTCTGTAAGTATTGACAGCTGTGCCTCATGCCCTGCTTAACCCCACACATCCATCTTCCTCTCCCTCTTTATTTTACCATCCCTGTTTTTATCCTTCCTCTTCCATCTATTGACACTGCATTCCCTTATTCCCCCACATCGCCACCCCTGCCCTTCCCTCCCTGTCAGTGTGAGCCCAACAGAAAGATGCCTCTATTTCAAACTGCTTCTCCATCCTTGAACTCTGGGCTGTCCTGTTTTTCACAAGCTGGGACATTAAAATATTAAAATGCATGATGGGCCATATACTGGTGGAAGTGACAGACCAATATACTTTACAATAAGGAATTCAGACTGTGTTTACAGACAGCACGCCTGTGGAAACCACAGTCCAGCTGGATGTAACCATTACAATTTCAAAATTTTCCCAAAGTCCCACTTGGTGTAAGAGCTATAAAGCACACTTCCTCTGTACACTGAGTGCTTAGCCTCTTGTCATGAGTTATTAGAAATATGTCTAATTTTTCTGGTATTGCTAAAAGCAGGTTTAGCTACGTAGTTTTACTCAGAAGTGCATCACACCATTAAAGCATTCCACTTACATCACAACACTGACATATATACTTCAGACACACATGTTACCATAAGGGCAGACATGTTTCTATTTCTGAAATGTGCAGCCTAGTGGAAGGAGGCATGAACGTGTCTTGAATGTATACAGCATGCCCACAACATATCTTAATGATCATAACAGTTCCCTTTAGGTAGAGCGGGCATAAAGTCACGCGCAGACACAGGATGAAATGCAGACTGTTCCCAGACAGGATGTCTGGAGGAGGTGACAGGCAGAAAATGATGGGAATAGAGGTGTTATGAGCAAGAGTGGGAGCAAGAGGAGAGTGAGATGGAAGGTGAGAAAACATGGTCATCTGAAGCAGAGAGATGAAAGGGTTGCTTGTTTTCCTTATTGGCACTGGCAAATTTTATTGTACACACACTTTTACTCCAACTAGTGACCAACAACACCACCTTCCTCTATACAGTCATCACTCTCCTTTCAGATCCGTCTTAGCTTTCACCGACCTTCAAGGGAAATCTCTTTAGCTGGTAATTGTTACAGTAGGTTCACCTGTGTTTGGTATTTAGCAGAGAGCAAAATAATGATTTAGAAAGCCCTGAAGCTGAATGAAATAGTTGTGGCTGTAAAACCAAAACAGCAACATAAAAGATTATGAATTTTCAATATTGCTAAGTTACAGTGAGTGAGTACAGTAAGTGATATTTTGCTCCACATATTGCATTAAAAGTAGTAAATTAATCCAATGCTAATAAAAAAATTTTGATTGAAGCAGCTTGTGAGTGTGACTGGCCCATTGATGTAACTAGTGTCTTCCCACTAGTGAAACACAATGCCCTCTGCCAGATATAATATACATACAAAGACACATAAATACAATTCTCATTCAGATTTTCTAATGGACTGCCTTGCTGATCACAGATTTACAGACTCAAGACAAAATGTTTTGGTAAACAAGAACATACAAGCTCATAATTGACCTCCGAAAAAGTTCTCTAACTTTTCAGACAGCCTGCAGCTCCCCGACTTGCAACCAAGCTGTCTCTGAATATAAAGCAACACCTGTTCACATCTCCTTTTGGGCTCTGCAGGCATTCCAGTCTGGTTGAGTGCTAGGAATGGGTACAACCCAATCAAGCTATTTGAATGCATAAACTAACCTCCTGGCACAAATGCAAATATCGTACACACAAACACATACACTGACACTCACACAGTTTGAAGAAATGTTGACAAAGTGTAAAAGTTAGTGGACTTTGAAGCTGTTCCTCTTGGACTAAAGCTCAATGTGACACATGATATTAATCAAGGGCAATTTTATTACTCTGACAAATAAACTGTCTAAAAAGTGTTAAGACAGTTTGGTTTGACATTGCAGCAGACTATGACGGTGAGCAAAGCAAACAGGGAAAACAAAAACACAGATCAAGGAAAAGGTATGGAAATTGAATGAGAAAAAAACAGAACTGAGACTGAGATAGATCGCCCCTCTAAAGTCTCTTGGGTATTTAGAACTGCTGATATATGTATTTCGGCCTCTCTAATTTTACTGTAGGGTTAAATTTCAAACCTCATGTGGTGTGTTTTTCATTAAGGTTTGTAATATCACTGTCCCCTTCAGAATACAGTCTGTATGTATCGTTATTATCTGCCTGTTGGGTGTGAGCATATATGTGATCATGTGTGCACACACTCCCCTGTTTGAAGCTTCAATTCATCAGTCCCCCAATTCCAGCCTGAGGAATCTCTCTCACATATGCTGATGAGGTTCTTTGTCCCCCCCCCCCCTGCTTTGCTTCTTCCAGTACAGCCCCTCCCCATCCTGTTTCCCTCCTCCATCTTTCCATCATGCTATCCCATTCCCTGTCCCCCTTGGTCCAAGCTTGGTAACTGGAGTGCTGACTGGTACAGTATATAATAAGATAGATGATGAGTCTTGACTTTGTCTGTGATAAACTTGACCACTCAACAATTTTCACTTCAAACTCCAGTACTGTTTTCTGCCCTTAAACAAACAACCAAACAAGAGTCACAGTTCAAGAATGTGCTCAATTTGGGCAGTAATCCTCCATGCACAGCTCTGCTTCATGAAAGGATATTATACATCTACAGAGATGACAGCCTGATATCTTTGAAAAGGAACTCCCAGGTCCAGAACAGCAGCAAAGAACACCATGGAAAGTCTGAACAAATTAACACTTAGCTTGCCCTGCATGTATGTCTTACAGTCATGCAGACTTGTTGTTGAATTCTCAGCTGGTGTTAATTCAGGATTACACAAGCATGACTAACACCATTAGTGGTTATCTAAAACTGGCTCTGAAATTATTCAGGAATTATTCCTACAATGGTGAGTGACAGTGTCTGCAGCCAATAAGGCCTTCAGAGGTGACAGAATGGTTGTTATGATGAGATATGCTAAGTTGATCCTGAAAAAAGCAGTATGGTCTTGTGTGATAAAAATATTATGAGACGCTCTAATACAGCGCATGTAATGTGCCTTAAACATTTTAATAATGTTAATAATGCTTGATCTGTACTGTCAAAGATCTGGCCTGCAATTTTTATTTATCCTTTAATGATGGATTTATATATTTTTTTTCTAATGACGCAAAGACTCTATAGAGAAATTGAAAACCTGCTCCCAAGCAGAGAATTTGTTTCTGAGAAGAATGAATAGAATCAGTTTTGATTAAACAAAATCCCTAAACTCTATTGACATTTTTGGCTGTGGATTACAAACAGAACGAATCTCCCACTGGGATTTCCTACTCAGGAGCTCTGCAGTGAACCCTCCTCTGAGACCTCATGCTACCTTGATGTAGAAACACCCACTCACAGGTACATATTTCTGTGGGATCATAGCCTGTGAATGTAGAGGTGCCTCTTACAAACTAATGTGAAAATGCTCCAGCAGTGTTAGCATAGGAAGCTAATTCAGCTAGCGTTAGCTCGGGAGAAACAGTGAGGGGGCCTGACTTTGTCTGTGACGTAGAATACGGGCCAAATCTGAAACGAGGCCTTCTGAGCGTCGGTTTCTGACAAAGTTGGCCAACAAGAGCAGCACCGGGTGGTCAGCTGACACACTGAGGGGATACCTTTTGCACAGGAAACATTCAAATATATATGAAAAGTCGGTTTTGCATCTTATGTCCCCATTGAAGGTTCAATGTGTAATATTTAGAGTCATCTATAGCAGCACGTTGAATATATTATTCCTAAATATGTTGTCATTACTGTGTAATCACCAGAAAATACCATATCATTGCATTTTCTTAATCTTAGAATGAGCCTTTTAAATCTACATAGGGCGCAGGTCTCCTTTCACAGAGGCAGCCATGTTGCACCATCATGTTTCTACAGTAGCCCAGAATGGACAAATCAAACACATCATTGTTGTTTTAAAGGTCATTTCCCTTGCACCTGGAAATAGAGGTGTGGTGTGTTAGGAGGTGCTCAGGTCACATTCTGCAAAATTCCCATTTTGCACCTTTAAATTAATTATGAATATTATTTAATTAATAAATTAAACATTATATTATATTAATGTGAATATTTCTAAAGTTCCTGTTTCTGTTCATTTACTAACAAACTATGTTGTCATTACATGTCATTAAAGAAAATGCTAAAATGCTAACACTTAAGATTACACTACACATTTTTATTTTGATTTCATGATGAACCTGAAGATATTGAGATTTGTGTTGCTGTCAGAAGAAGCCATTTAGGAAGTTTAAGCAACACACACACACACACACACACACAAATTCTGTGATGCAAATCAAGACATGGTCAAAGGGCTATGCAAACATTACACAACATATACACAAGCTGACACGCATTCAAAATCTTTTGATGTACTCGAGCTACTTCTCATGTGGTAACACTAATTTACTCACAAACACTAAATCTGCATGAAAAGTTGGAAAGGACAATTACTGAGATGTGCCATAATGAGCTCTACTGGGAATCGGGGAATCTGTTTGGATAAAGGACAACATCTATAAATTTAGTCTGAATGATTGCATTATTAATCTCACACTTTTGTTCACTTCATATATCTGTTTTCTATAAAAAGAGTTGATAAATCTATTGTAAATTTCAAACTGCAAACCTTCAGTAATGGGTGACCACAATAGTAAACTAATGACAACTCAATACTCTGCTACTTGATAAAGAAAATCAACAAATGGCTGACACACTTATGATGGTGGTGAGGCAGTAGCCATGGTAACCACCAGAGACACTTGAGCAAGCTATCTAAACAGGCATCTGTCCTGTTTTAATGAATCTGCTAATGAACAAACCCACACTGCAGCCTACTATATGGGCATTATCCTACATAGAAACACATGTACACAAAGTATCATAGATACACATTCACGAAAAAAACTCTTTCCAGTTTTGATGAATGTAAACAAACTTTAGCAAAATGACAAATGATTTACAACTTTGCTGAAACTGAGGCGACACAGATACTGTGAAACAGACACACACACACGCGGACTTGTTCTTCTATCTTTGTGAGGACATTTATTGGCATAATGCATTCCTCAGCCCCTTACCCTAACCTTAACCATCACAACTAAATGTCTAACCTCTAATGTTACTGTAACCTAATTGTAACCTTTAGCCTAAAAGAAGTCCTTCAAAGCCTTCAAACAGCGGTGTAAAAAATGAGGACCAATCAAACTACACACACACAAACACAGAGTCATACACAGAGCAAAAGAATCATTAAGTTACATTGAAAAATTATAATGTGGTCTTCACACAATCTCTCTTGTATAGCCATTTCATTGAATAGAAGTAGTGCAAAACAACACTGATAGTAACAGAAGAATAGTCTATGCATGACATTACGGAAGTTACTGCATGTTTAACAAAAGGATTGTTTGTGGATAAGCGACATACCATAAGAAAAGTGTTAAATATACAGTAATTCTCTAATGCAATCCATGAACATCTGGGGGGCATACGACCTATGTAGCCAATTAAAGTGCCACAACAGATTTAGCAGGGATCATTAGTATCCAGAGGTTAAAGACACTGCCAAGTGCCACTGGCAAGTGGAACAAGAGAGCTTCATTTATTCAACATAAATGAAAATACAAACACATAAAAATCCTAAAGGTCAGAAAATTGTGTACAGTACAGTGTACTGACTGTTACATAATATCTTATCACATCACAGAGAAATTTTGAGGAGACATTAGCAGAAGGGAATCCTTGGATAGCTTTCCTGATTACTGAAAAGAAACACTGCTTGCACTTGTTATTTCTGTACATGTTAAATCATGTATAATACAATTTCTTACATAATGCTTATATATAATATTTAACCCACTGTGTCAGCCTCACATTAACACTCACGTTTGTTAATATACATGATTGACATGGATGAAGAATTTCCATTTAATAATGAAAAATTACGGAATAAGCTAAATTGTAGAGGAAATGGAGGAGTGGGTAAAACTCTCCGTACAAGAAGTACTGCTAAATTTTTAATGATTGCAGGTGCACAGCTACATGTGTTAGCCTCTTTATAACAGCCCTGGCTCCACATGGCTCCCCTCTCTGCCTGCCCGCCTGGCTGACTCATCGCAGTCTTTCCTGGGAAGCTGCAAAAATATGTGACATTGTCAGAGAGATTACAATCCACAGCCACACAGTGTAATGGCATGTCCATGAAACCCAATCGTATTGCCACTGCTGTCAGCACAGTCCAGAGCTCCCCTCACCTACACACAGAGCCACATCCCACAGGCCCCTAGTCCTATAAGAACAAAACTTTCATACAGTGAACCTCTAAATCAGCAAATTTACACATGCAGGCATTTATTCTATGGTCTTTTCTTCGCAGTGACAGCATTTAGTGCAAACTCCTGTTTTTGAAACTATCAGCTGAGGGCAAATTTTTGTATTAGCTTCTCCTGTCATCTTCCAAGAGGAAGGAAATGTATTACGAAGGAAAGGAAATCAGGTTTTCAGCTTTCACTATTTGTATCTAATCTTTTGTATCTAATGTATGTTTTTCCAACTTCTTTCTATATCATTTCTGCTTACTGAGGTAAAATATAGCAAAATGACATCTATCAAGAGCAACATATGACTCAGCATCCCCTGCTTGAGTCATTTCTTCTCTGTGATCTATTGCCCTTCCTACACATAAGGTTTTACCATAAGAAACAACTTTGAGTAAACAGATTTTTTTTAATTGCTACATACTGTTTTTCTTTCTTCTTTCTTTTTTCTGTTGAGATATCTACTCTGACACATTTATATTATGTAGGCTGTTTGTGTCTGGGAGTAATTACACATAGGACTGTGAATGATATCCAGATCATTTATTCCTATATTTATGTTGTGAATGTTGCATAAAAACCAATAAAAATCTGAATACACCCTTAAAAACTCAGGCATAATGATTTTAACTTAATCACCTAGCACTAATTATAACTTAGTAGATTCAGCTCATCTGATGGCTGCTAACTATCATATTATTCAGTGGTAATGTGAAATACTGAATACGATTACATCTTACGACTGTAATTTGATTGCACTGTGGGTCATTCAAAAACTACTTGACTAAATTTTGACGCATGAGCCATTGCATCAGCTACATTATTTATAGCTCTTTCATATGTACCAGCTGGAATTGACTCTGGTCATTGTTACAGATATAGCTAATATGAGGCATGTAGCTGGTTATTTTGTGCCAGTGCCTGAGTACTTTATTCTGTCAGCAATAAATGTTTTGTTACCTCCCACTTTCACATCGTCATAAATTTGAGACATAAATCTAATAAACGTTCTGTATATGTGGTTTGCTTTAGTCTAGACTAATGATTCAGATGAATGTCCTCCAAAATTATGCTTTGTGGCCCATGGCTACTATACATTTTGCCAGCTCATAAATGGATAAATTTGATATAATTTATAATGAAAGGTGTATGGCACATCTTCATAAAAACACCTAAAGAGGTGGCACCAGAACCAAGATCAAATACAGGCATGTAGAGACAGAAATAAAAAAAAAAAATCACCCAATTGCACCTCTGCTGCTATTTCAAGCAGCAGAAGTCAGTGCCATCAAGAGACAGCCAAGGTAGAACTTTACATGATGAGTGTTGGGATTATTTTGTTCACATGTTGAAACACAGGCTGATGTATAACTCTTTCCTAAAAGGGCAGGTGGTCAGTGGCTGAGATCATCCCACAGCAGGTGATAAACAAACACCCCTGGACACAAACGTAGCACACACACTGCACACACTTCCTCTGTTCTCTTGCCAAAAGATAGCAACCTTATCTCATCTCTTACATGCAAACACACAGACAGGTTCTCCCATTCTCTTTAAATCTTTTCCTTTATATGGACAAGCACATTGCACATACACACACACACACACACACACACACCTACATACACACACACACACACACACACACACACAAACACAAACACAAACACACCTACACACACACAAACACACACATTTGGGAGTGATGATAGTGTGAGTGAGATGGTGGGCTGCTATATCAGTGGTGGGACGGTTATATATTCTTGGCTGGTGCTGATAAGCCAACTGATGCCTTGCCTTATTTAGTCAGTACTCATTGCTGACACACTAGCAATGTAATACACACTGCATGCACTCTGACTGTAAGCGTTTGTCTAACAGCGTGTGTGTGTGTGTGTGTGTGTGTGTGAGTGAGAGAGTACAAGGATGCCTCCTTGTATCCTCTTATTTAGAGTAGCTATCAAAAAAAAAAAACTGAAAAAATTCCTTTGTGCTGAAACTAGCACAACATTCATAAGAGTTGGTACTAAGCACACATTACAAAATCAACATTGGGAAAAAAAAAACTGATAATGACATTCTGAAAAAGAAATTCTGCAACTTCCTCTTACATTCAAACATACACTTCCTATCGCAAACAATTTATATTAAATAAAATTTGTGATCCCAAAACATATTTTAAGGACCAGGAATCATTTAGTTCAGGGTTCTGAATAAAACTATTTTAAATCCCTTGTCAGCCTATAGTCACCTCATGCTCATGTGTCAGCTCAGGCATGCTTATTAGGTGTTGGTTAACCTTTCACTAGAGCCTGCAGAGCAAACACTGCTTTCCAGTGGAAGCACACACTTGCCCTTCATGCAAAGAATGGCCGACTGTATGTTTTTACCCTTCATCATTGTTGGCATACTTAGCATTACTGGAGCAATGGTCATTATCAATTGACCTGAGAAAAAAGGAGGGTCAGAAAAATTATGTAGAGAAAGCAAAAGTGATACAATAGAAATTTAAAGTAGTAGCCAAGTGTTAATGAATTTCATTGCTTTTTAGCCTTTTAGAGTAACACACACTGTACTTGAACACTCCTGTTTTTATGAGAGAGCAGAGGGGTTGACAGTGTTTGACAAAAGCCATTAGTGTAGACTATGCAAAGTATGTACTGGTCAAACCAAGTTACATTTTATTCATATAGCCAATATCAGCAATAATAGGTTTGAGTCAATGGGCTCAGCAACCTGTACAGCATACATAACACAGCATTTAAAAAGTGCCTGCTTGTCCATATACTAACATTCAGCTGAACTGGCCAAACTGCTGCTCTGTGGCAAAAAGGCTTAACGGGAGAAGCATCATGGCATGGTAAAACCTTCGATGGCACAACCAGTCACTTATCTCGGTTCACAGGCCTCTGACACACCCACACCCCAACACACTCACTTAGGCACAGGAGAATACCGAAAGTGGTAGAAGTCTTTTCTGGTTAGATAAAATAACTGTGAATGAGGGACAAATTATTCCACTCCACTTCATTGTATCACACTAGCTTTCTATTGATTGGCTGATCACAGGCCTGAAGCTCCTCAGCTCCACCCCAGAGGATGATGGGATGGCTCCTTCGTATAGTCTTTTTTATTCAGCTCTTATTGCATCATCTCAGTAGCCTCTTGCAAAGAAAACCTGCTGTATACCCCATCTTATCCAATCCCCTGGCTCTTTTACTTTCTCTGTCTCTTCCACTAGCTTGGTGCCCCTCCCCTCATTTCCTGCAGATCCACTGGGTACACTCCACATTCAAAGACAGAGTCATGCGACTAGAACTGGATCGATATGAGTGCATCTTTTACCGTGCACTGTATAATGAGACTTACATAACCTGCTTACAGCCACCACAGTCTGCATTTCTGCATTTATAACACAAATACTCTCAAAAAATGAAAAAAAGAAAAACATATTGGTTTCATAAGATGGTTTTAGGATTTTCAGCGACACATGATGGAGTGACACATACCAGCCAGTAATTTGATCAGTTGTTACAGAACAGGGTGCCTTGTTTGCTACCATAAACACATAGTATCTGCTCAAATCCTTTAACTGTTGTTGCTTTAGTGTTATGCATTAGGTCGTGTGTTCCCTTCTGCTGTAAACTGCCACTTTAATGTGCAGCCAAGAAGGATAGCAGATGGCTTTTCCTTTTCGCAAATTATCCATTTATATACACACATATCATGTGTCTCATCTGTGGAACAAACAGTATAATAGACATTTTAATATTAACTGTGTTAAATCCGCCTCATATACAGATTACATAAGGTGGATTTCATCCATTTCATGTATCATAGTCTGCTGTGGCTGTATTGGTCGGTTCAGAGCTACTTCCAAACATACTGTTTTTCATTATATTCAGTGTTTTATATTATTGTCTGTAATTTATCATTTAGCCTACAATTTTTTTAAAATGACACTTATTGTTATAAAGGAAGAAGTAAAGTAATGTAAAACAAGGAGCACAAAGTACCAACTTGTTAAGTCAAAAACAATCAAAATATTCAGTCAATCACTTTGGTTTCCATTTTCTCCACATGCATATCTCTCACAGGATGAATTGTAATGTTTCCCTCAACAAGTGGATTAAGTAAAATTATAGTTCTTACATTTCTTTAAATATGTGATGGGATATTAGTTTTAGACCCAGCTGGTTTATGTGTGGGTTTGAGTGTGCATTTTCTTTGTGTTTAGTGTATGCATGAGAGTAAAATGCAATAAACAACATCTATACTTCTAAGTTTTATAAATGCCGTATTATGTGCTTTTATATGCAAAATCATGAAAACCTTTTTAAAACGTTTGATTACATTGAGCCCTTTTCACAGCTGGTACACATCCTAACAGTCTTCCGTCTACTAATTTCCTGATGCAATGAAACCAGAGGATGTCAAAGCGATGCTGAACTGAGTCCCAGTAGGAGGGAGGCTTTAAGTGAAAAGGTCACATCTCATCCACCTGTTAAAAAGTAGATACCACATCAGAGCAATATTTGGCAGGAAGCGTAGGTATCGTTACTGGGCGCATGAGATGCACTTGGCATAGGAGCAGGTATGGCTATACTACTCACGCACATGAACTCACAGACACCCAAATCCTCTCTCGATCAGCTATAAACACACATACACACACACAAGATGCCTGTCCCCTCTCCCTGGGAATGAAAGATATGGGCAGAGAATAGAAACAGAACCTTTTCCAGGGATGATCACAGTGGCTACACAAAAGCCTTGACTGTTGTTGATGTATAATGGTCCGAGCTGTTGTCATGATACTCTTACACACTTACACAAGAGTAAACCTTCAAACAGACAATAAGATATTTCTCAAACAGGCCACAGCTCTTGCTCGACAGTGTTGAAAATAAACTGTGTGAGGATGTTTAGTTTGTTTTTTGCACAGTGTACTCCCACATGCACATACAGAAGCACAAATCAACACATAAAAACAGTACCTGGAAGCTGCAATTTCCACTTTACTCCTGGCAATGGCTGCAGCTCTCTGTGCTCCTTCCACAGCCCGGTCCACCTTCTCTCTGGTTTTGGGGTTCTTAAGAGGAATCAACTGCTTCCTTATTCCACGCACCAGTACATTATTTTTGTACTTCCCTTCTTCTCTGGTGGCATCTGGGAAAACAGTGCACCCATAACCATGGCGCTTGTTGTTAAGCCATTCTCCCTCATACTTCATCCCATTCGATCTCTCTGAAACACCAAATCCATTGCGCTTATCATTCTTCCATTCACCCATGTAGGTCTCAGTCGTGGTGGCGTCTACATGGTCCTCCAAAGGCGGGTCCTCATCAGGCAGCTCACCATCGCCGATGGATATGGTAGAGTTGGCATCACTGGAGCTAATACGGCTCATGGTGGCATCACTGCGTGCAGAACTGCGCTTGCTTGAGATTGAGGTTCGAGAGTCAGACTTGCGCAACTGTCGGAGGCTGCCAAAGAGTGAACCCCGGCTGAACAGGCCCTTCTTCTTTCCAGTGATGACTTCACTGTCTGAGTGAAAATTAAGGACGAAGCCACCACGGCTTCCAGTTGGAGTGTCTGCAGGGGAGGAGAGGTCCTGGAGCACAGTTCCATTGCTCTGCTCAGAGCGCAGAGAAGCCAGGGATGTACGAAGAGGAGAGCGGATAACAGCAGCCATGCCATAGGGAACACTCTGACGCACGCCATAGCCATGCCGCATCCCACCCATCCACTGGCCTTGATAGGTACCTGAGGAACATGTAGACATGGGTCAATGAGCCACAGTAGTAGTGCATACATCTGAAAGCACTGGTTATTTTACAGTGTTTCAATATATGAAATTAAAAATGTATTATTGCCCCTTATAGTCTCTGAGTTGAAGATAACGTATTTATCAGATATAGGACTGATAGCATGAAAGAAAATAAGGTCGCAAGCATTTAAAACTATAACTGAGTCAACCGGTACGAATAGCATTTTCTCCAAAAGAAGATCTCTGGCCTTACCTTTTACACAGTATGTTTTATTTTTACACACTCAAGGTGGTTAAGAGAACATTTTATTACTCAGCAGTTCCGTTTCATTTAACATTTGCTGGCATGATAAAAGCACACTCAGAAGTGGTCTCACAGTGACTTTAAGAAGCAAATGTACTGCAAGTCTGCTTGTATCTCTAGAGCAACAGATGGATAAACGAGAGTGGTGAAACAGAGTGCAAAAAACACTTGTTACCAGGAGAGTAGTAAGTGAGAGAATGGGAGAGTTCAGATCCAAATTCCAAGACTATAATCAAAAGTCCAGTCCACAGGTTCATAACTCAAATAATCCGTAATAAGGGGGTAGACAAGGTATTGGCAAGGTCCAAACATGAAAGTGACTCAGCAACAAATGGGATAAAACTGACAACAAATTAATGCAGACATGGGATATTAACACTCTCCTTGACTCACTTGAACTTGGACAGATGAAAGGTGGGATGGATGCAGAAAGGCCTTGGTAGCAGGATTCTTAATTACACTAAATTATTTACTTTGGACATGTGTAAAGGACCAATTAGTTAGGGTGCATGGATTTTTATTTTACAAATGCTTTGAAGTGATAAATCCCTACAGAAGAACAACGCCCTTTGTCCCTGGACATATGCTGGAGCTGGAGAGGATCACCTTTCAACACTTACGCTGTATCATTGAGATGAATTGACGGGAGCACTCTTGGCTCTTGCCCACAAACATTAGCAATGCCAGACCAGTGCCTGTGCTGATAGAACACTGACTTACCCTTCCTGTGCTGGGAAGAAAGATGGCTAGTACCCATATACCACTTGAGTGTCTCTTGCCAGTGGTTGACAGGGAGTCGTGGGTATATATCTAGACCAGATAGAAGGATTGTGGCAGCACACACACTGCAAGGATGTTTCGAGCACTTGGTTTTGATGTTCTCTTTGCTCAGTAGTCTGAGGGTGGAAACCAGAAGACAGGTTGACTGGGCTCCCAACAGCAGGCAGAATTATCTTCAAAGACTTGAGATCAAACTTAGGACAGCGGTCCAATACATGATCCATTGGTTCACTGCACAGCTGGAACAATGAAGTACACCATCTGTCCACACTGAGTTTGGCTCTCAGAGGTGGGAAGATCTGTGACCACATCTACTGACAAATATGACAAAGGGGAACAAGGTGTTGATAGTGGTTGTAGCAGCCCTGCTGGAGATTGGTGAAAGTGCTTGTGTTTTGCACAGATGGGACAGGCCATTACAAAAGTCCTAACATCTCTGGCCAGGGATGGCAGCCAGAGCCTCTGCTCTGCCTTAGAGTCAACTTTGGATGACAGACCAGCTGAGTGTCAGCTTGTCTTGCATAAACAGAAAATTGTCCAGGCTTTGGCTGGGACCTGGCAGGCACCACAAAGCACCCAGGACTCCTTTTTTGATGTTCCAGCTGGGGCTCATGCTACGCATGCTGCTGACAGGATGTTGTCAAAAGACTCAGGCTCTTTTGGTGTCTTGCACTGTCAAAATAAGGTATCCAGTTAATGTTAGGAGTTCCAGGGCAGTAGGAGAGCTGCTGTCTTTGTGAGTCTGGTGTGGGCCAGTCCGGTAACCTTTTAACCTTGTCTGAGTTGATTGAAACTCAGCCCTCATGAATGATGAATACCAAAGTGGCAATGGAGGGTATAGAGAGGAAGTTTCTGCTTTTCTAGAAGGTGCTGGAAGAGAGCTCAGATGTGCTGGATATGTTTGTGCTTGTGTTTCAGAACATCAGTCAGTTCATTACAAAAGAGACTCCAGGCCAGAGTATTCAACACAACCCACCACTTCACTTTCGAGCACCAACAAGGTGAATACAGGAGGTTAAAGAAGATGAACTCTGACAGACGACATGCTTTATATGCTACTGTGCCTAGGAGGAGAGCAATCATTTTATAGAGAAGCAGTTATGTTTTTGTTTTGTTTTTAAACGCTCAAATCCAAATATTCTGGTGGAACCCTAATTAAGGCTGGAAAGATTTCCACTGGGTCAAATTCCAGGAGAGTGGTGACAGCAATCATTAAACAGAGAGACAAGCATTCCAACCCAAAATGGCACCAATGCACCAGTTGTGAAAGTTATAAGCTCAGCCAGGGACAACCTAGAATTAGAGAAATCAGGAGGGTAAATATGGTGAAATCTGGGGAGGTCATGATGATTACCTGAAAGAATCTTGTATATAAGTTTGATAATTTTTTGAAGCAGATGGTCACCCAAGGCTCACTTATTTGATGTTCATGAAGTTTCAGTCTTAATGAACATCACTAGGTTCAATGGTTGGCTGGAGACAATTAACTGGATGTGCTGCACTGGGTGAGAGGGAGTGGATGTTTTCAGTGTTTGGCTCTCCAGTCCCCATCCATTTGCCCATATTAAATACTACTGTACAAAATGTTTGCTCTGCCTTCAGATATTCCCTTGTATGTGGCAGCACTTCACCGCAGGGGCAAGTTGAGAGTAACCAAAGTACATAAGCAGTGGCAGTGCAGAATCTATTTGCATTGTCCATTACACTCTGGAATGTGTGACATGTTAAACAAGCCCTGTGATGCTTCCTTCAGTGAGGCGGCCAGCAAGAAAACTCTCCGGAGCTCCTTGGCAAATAGTTGAGCAGAAGCACAGGCTCGCAATTGGCAGTCTCATTCGCCGTGCCCCAGAAAACAGCCTGGCTGGGAAGCAGGGAAATTATGTATGGCACCTTGGAGTGTTCTGCTGGACAGGAGACAGGCTGGAGCTCAAACAAGAATCAAAACGGGATGAAGAATACTGGGCAGGTTCTGGGGTCTCTGGAATTACACTCTGGTGAATGCAGCCAGGGATCTGCACCTGGTGTTAGGGGTGCAAAAGCTGTAGCTCCTGGAACTATCCTCAGCAGCAGGGGCAAAAACTGGAGAGAGCCATTCCTTACAGCGCCTGTGAGGTGTCTGTGCTCCACCTTGGACAAGCCCAGCTGGACATCACCGCTGGACATACTAGTGCTGCCAGCTGTTGCTTGTGGTGTTAAATGGCAACGACTTGCACCACCAGCTCCTGCTGGACACTACTAAGATTTGCTGGGTCCACAGCGGCCAGATTATACTGTAATAAACAAGCTATAGGCTGAGGCACTTAAATCCAGTATTATAAAGAGATAAATAAGCAAGTGCAAAAACAAAGACAATTCCTAAAAACAGGTCAACAAAAAAACAGATTAACACTCAGAAGATGTATGTTGGAAAGTCAAAACTTTACATGAATAATAATAATAAATAAAAAGGGTGTAAAGAGATGAAACAAATTACTTATTAAAGACAGAGGATTGAAAACATCAAGGCTTTGGATTTTTTTTTCACGTTTATTGTCAAGTTTGTGTTCCAACACACAGACTCGTGATCAATAGGCACATGGACCCTGAACAATGATCTACTGCACCTTTTAAACTCTAAAAAGTTACACAACCAAAATATCTGTCACTCACGTTGCACTGTAGGCAACATATAACCTGCTGAATAAATTGGACCAGAAGTGATACACATTCAGCGAACAGAAATAAGCAGTAAGTGGCGGCGTAAACATGTTTAGAATCACCATAAATGGTCAGGGTATATGTTACCCTAGTTCAGTCGGTCTCATCTTTCAACTCTAATAATATCTGAAAACATGTACAGAGGTTATGAATGTTGGTAAAATTGATCATTAAACAATTATCAGAGTACTTAAAGGACTCAATGCAAATTCTTGGGTATAATTACAAAATGTGGAGAAAGCAGGTAAACCCAGAGGGAAGACTGTGTGTAGAACTGATTGGCTGATCGCTCTGGTGAGAGCCCCGCCTGGATGGGTAAGACTTTTGGTGCTGCCGTTTTATCTAAATCAGTTGCAATGCTAGATGAGCCTATAAAATATCAACAGCATGGGACTTTTTACAAACTATCTTAGAACTAGCTTGTAGGTGTATATCCTTAAAGGAAGTGTGATTATTTGTACATATGCATGTCTCGATAGCTCAACATGGTTTTTAAAACTTTTAGGTGATTTTCCTTCTAATTGTGATCACAAAAGTTTTCCTCATTGCACTTCGTCGGCTAGGTATTCTCACCAAGTCCAGAATTACATATGGGAACATGTAGGAGCCTAGCTGTAGGGGTGCTAAGTATGTCAGCTAATGAAATGTTTTATCTCTTTCCCATCAGATCTGGGACTGTGAGCATAACTAACTCAATCACAGAGATTTCATTAAGGTACTAATACCGAGGATCACTTGGGTTGAATGTGAATCACTCAACTAGAGCCTATTTTCAGACAGACACTAACTCCCCTACTGACAGTAGGCAGATTCACCACTATCCATTTGTCTCTGATGACAGGGAATTGCTGTGAGTCACATAATGAACTGAATACTTCATTAATTCAATTTGGTGCTGCTGAGCCCAGTGAGCAAGTGCTGGCCTACTGTAGCTTCTTCAGAGCATCATATTGCAATCCTGATCCTTATTAGCTTGGTAATCCACTGCTTGAATCTCAATAAGCAATACAATAAAATATGCTGTAATGGTCAGATCCTAAGAGAAAATGATATACTAGCCTGGGGAGGAATTTAGATGGATAAACAGAGTGAGATTAACAGGCTGGCTCTGTGTGGCAGTTCAATTGGGTGACCCTGCAGATCAAGTTATCAGGATGTTACAGGGTCAGACAGCCAGATGTTCAGTAGATCCTCAGGGATCAGCTGATATCCTAAGCTTGGCCCTCTGTAACCATATGTAAGGTATTTATTCTGCACCATAAGGCCTTTGTTAATGGAGATGATGCTCAGAAGTCACCAATGACTTGCATGTTTTAAAGCCAGAAAATATAAAATGAGTCTATACTGAATCGCTTGCAGGAACTTAGGCTTTTAGGGACCCTGGTATCTTGTTTTTCCGATCACATATAGGGCTCTAGACAAACTCAATGTGTGAACATGCTACCAATGAGTGAGGTCAAATCTCTGTGTGAGGTCTTGCACTGCCCTCACTTTCAGTAAGTTCAAGAGTGTGTCTTGTTTGTGACTTAACTTGGCTGAAAACATAGATGAGAAGTCCAACATGTGACTATGTTCCGCACTGATAAAGGTATTAACAGTTTAGTTAATGAAACCCACCATGGACTGACATGTTCACTACATTCAGAAACAGGTGTTAGTGTCTTGACACTAGCAGAACGGCAGAGTTGATACTACAAACAGCATTTTCACAACACATTGAATTAGCAAGAGGTGTTTTTTTTTACAGTGGAGGATCAAATGTGAAAATGACAGAGAGTAAGGTGATAGTCTGGCTACAGGCTCCAAACAGATGTGCTCTGATTTATAAACCTCTTCTAAAAGCGGACATGGTGCAACTGAGCTGGTAATGTCCCACAAGTTAACATCATAAGGAATATACGCTGTGGGGTTGTTTTTTTTTTTTTGGAGGGGGGGGGGTCTGACCACGTGACCAGAGTGTGCGTACCGAGCGATCTCAGCTTCAAGTCACATCAGATTCACGCACTGATGTATTTCTAATAGCGTCCCTGACTTTGAATGTGAGCGGCTACATAACACATCATAAGTCCCAGATGTTAAAGCGACACACGCGTTAAACAAACACTGGAGCACGTTTATAAGACAGAGGTTCTTACCGCCATCACCGTAGGTTTCGATCCCATATCCATCCTGCAGTCCGTTGCTCCAGGTGCCGTCGTATCTAGCAGGTGTGTTGTGGCTTTGCCGGATGCCGTACCGACCCTTAAAGCCGTGACTCCACTCCCCGCGATAGATCCACTTCCCTTTATTCTCCACACCGAGCCCATGCCGCTTCCCCTGGGACCAGTAGCCCTTGTAGGTATTCCCGCTGGGCCAGGTGTACACCCCTACTATCTCAAAGCCGTGCGACCAGGACCCGGCGTATTCGCCCTGGCCCTTGGGTCCGGTGCAGATGCCATGTCCGTGGGCTTTGCCATCCTCCCACCCACCACAATAAGTGCCACCGTCGTCGAAGTCAAACCTGCCGCCCGTCATTCAGATAAATGCTGGAAATAAAGCAGACCGTGCGCTGCTGCAGACTCTGGCGTCTCCAGGACCGAGGCTGGGAGATCCAGGACGCGGTGAGAGGATGAGCCAACAGGATGATGACTAGAGGAAGAAAAAAACAGCACGGTCAGAATAGTGGACTGGTCCTTATGGGCGGGCCTCGGGGGGCCGTGCCCGCCCAAACTGATGTCTGGACCCGTCCATCTCACAGACACAGTATACATCCATCTACTTTCTTCACATTTTAAAATCATTATTAAATAGCAGCTTTTATATAAAAACAACAAAAACCTCTGTTGCTCATGAAGCAGCACTGATATAAAAGCGTTTGACACTGTAACAGGCCGAAGGCTACGACGACTGGTGTTAGAAAGCAGTTTACCATGTTATTAGGTTATAATAATCAATAACAAGCTGCGCCCGCCCACTGATATCGACGGGCCCGGCTTGGAGTTTGGATGGAGCGACGGGTCTGACACTGACATTGAATACAAAAGGCATGCGCAATGGCAAGTCTAAGTATGAATGCTGGACATCATTTACCAGAGGCGCACGCCGGACTCCCCGTTGTTTGTCGCTCTCTCCCCCCTCTCACCCACTGATCACAGAGGGAGAGAGGCAGGCATTGAGTCCCCACTGAAGACAGACACCGGGCCAATAGCAACGTCACGCCACAGGGACCGCCCCCTCTCCCTCACACGCTCAGTGAAGGACCTGGACACCCCCAACCCACGACAAAACTCGAAAAACTTTTAAAAGACGTTGCCTCACCTCAGACAACATGCCCCGACCCCACAGCCACAGAAATATGGCTCCCTGTGATCAGTAATACTGTACTGTACTGTAATGTGTGTCTGAGGTTGTCATGTTTATTACTCTGTTAGGGTTTAAAGATGATACATGTTGTCACTGATGTTACTGCTGTCAGTGTAACATTAATCCACCTGTACAGACCATATGTCCGCTGTATCCAACAGTGTGTGACTGTATATGAGCTTTTATATTCGAGCTATTCCTGACAACTAACACTTTGTATGTATGTGACTCCGCACTGATCCACAGGCTATAAGACTTTCAAGTCAGCATGTATGGAAAAATAAAGCTGCTTCAGTTCACCTGGTTTCATTAGCAAGAGATTTCATCACCTTATGTGACTGTTAATATCGACGATTCTGACGAAACTGTGCAGGATCTTTTTCGCAAGAAACAGATAATAGCGACATCTGTCGTACAAACGCACTTATTGCAGACCTCAGCAATGTAGAGTGTATAGTAGAGAGTAGGACTGTGGAGTAAAAGTGTAATGTGTAATTAGAGTTTTAACGTTGAGCTTCTTTGTTTGAGATCAGATGAATTTGAGTCCTACTATTTTAGAAAGAATCACCGACAGGAACGACAATAAGGAGAAAGAAGAAGACAGAGAACAGGAATAAGGAAATGTGTGTAGGTTTACACTAAGAGTCAATTAGACTATAGGAGACAATAGCTATAGATTTGCAAAATGAATGTGTTTTGTTCAAAATCTGTTCATCAAAATGAACAGAAGTATTTAAGTTACACTCCAAGCCTATAGGGGGAGTATTTCTTTCTCCTGCCACGCTGCGCTGCCTTCACTTGTCCCATAAAATAGGGAAAATGGCGTCTGAAAACAGCTGTGAATCCCAAGAAGAGAAATCTGCTGTCATAGAAAAAGACGTACAGCAGCAGTGTGGTACCGTCGCGAAGCAAAGCGGATCCAAACTGAAGCTTTATCACTGGACTCAGTCTTTTAGTTCTCAGAAGGTGAGTGTCATCACGTTTCAGCACCCGGGTCTAATGGACAGCTCCCCATCAGTGGCTTCATAGCACAGTCCTTGGTCTTAATGAAACGAAAACACACTGACCTACAATACATTAATATTCTGACAGAAGACAAGTGTCCCATGTGTCCTCACTACAGTTTAGTGCACAGCTCTTTGCTGTGTTTTGATATCTCTTTAAATCTACATGTTACACTTACCAAGCTGTGGCTTTTTAAACACGTTTGTTAACACTAGACCCTACTGTTGGTTGTGTTACTGAAATCTGTTTCTCTTCAACAAATATCAGCAACCATACAATTTATACTATACAGACTATTGCAGAAGTACATTTGTATCTGACCTCAACTGCAGAAACATTAGGATATTACTCCCCCAAAACAAAGATTAATTATAAGATTAAATATGGTGTCAACATGCCTCTAACCTAATATTAATCTTCTCTTTCTAATGTGTATGTACCGTTTGGTTTGACAAATTACTATCATCAAGTCCATTACTGATTCCAAGCAGCATTTTAAAACCATTTTATATCCCAAGAATAAAACACCAGATTTAGTTACTTGATTTAATATTTACAGTGTGAATATTATTAAAGAAATTGTTACAATGAGAAATTTAGTGTAGCTGCAAATGTGGTTTAAATTTAAGATAATCTAGTCAATCAGTTTGTTGATGGTTATCAGTGGGTCAAATGTTGGGGGGGTTGAGTCCTTAACAAAAAGTATTTATCTTGTTATAAGGCTATTATATTTGTGTGTAAACTGTTCAGACTGTTTGAAGAGGCTTTCTAATTATTTAGTTGGAAATGCTTTGGAAATGTATGTGAATGAATTGTGTTAAGAAAGGTCCAGTGCAATATGAAACCCTGGAAGGATAAAGGTGACAGTTCAGCTTTGCAGAAGAAATGTGACTGCAAAACATCTTGAATAACAATGACTCAAGATCACGTAAAACATTTAGTGAAACTTCATCACAGAACATTAACAGTAGAAATCAGAGGTTAGTGGTGAAAGGAAAATCCTTTCTACATGAACACTGTGAGAGGAATTCCCAAGACTGGGACTAAACAGCTGTGGGGCCTTAAAAACAACTTTTTAGGGAGGTTTAGTGAAAAAGGCTTCAGTTATCTAGGGCACATCAAGATTTGGAATAATGGACTTTGGGGCATTGGTCTGATGAATCCAGAGTCGCCATATTGCAGAGCAATCTGGTCATCTCAGTAAGAAAACAAAGCATCACCCATCATGCTTAGCGCCCACTGCACAAGCCACTGGAGGCAGTGTTATAATGTGAGGCTGGTGACTTGGTCAGGTTGAGGGTCAACAACAATGTGCAGCAGTGAAAATGAAGTGAGTTGATGACCTGAATGTACTGGCTGAGCAGGTTATCCCATCAATGGATTTTGTTTTTCGTGATGGCAAGGCATATTCCAGGATGACAATGCCAATATTCATCTGTGTCTAACTGTGAAAGAGGGGTTCTCAGGGAATGAGGAATCCTTGTCACTTATAAATTGGCCACCAGACCTTAAGCCCAATTAAAGTCATTTTATGGAGTGTTTTATTATCAATACAGGATATTGGCCAAAGGTTAATGCAACTCTGGTTGGAATTAAATGTAGTGATGTTGTATATGTTTTTCAAATCAAATCAAAGCCAAAGCTGCTCCAATGAAATATTGGTGTGTTACAGGTCTACAAGGTACTAACATTGAGATATCTACACTAATGTTGACAGTGATGATTGTTCTTATTCAGGTGCGTCTGGCCATAGCAGAGAAAGGCTTGCGCTGTGAGGAGTATGATGTGAGCCTACCACTCAGTGAACACAATGAGCCCTGGTTCATGCATCTGAATCCTGCTGGTGAGGTGCCAGTCCTAATCCACAATGACAACATCATATGCGACCCAACACAGATCATGGACTACCTGGAGCAGAACTTCAATGATGGTGAGACCAATTAAAGCCTGTTGTGTGTGTCATTGTTAAATGGTCAGACAGAGTTTTGTACTTCTTTTCTTATATCATTTTTTTTCTTCCAGTATTTTTGTTGAGATTTTGGTTTTAAAATTCATGTACTTTTTTTGTTTTGTTTTCATTTGTGTATTGTGCAGTTGTTGGTTTCAATCATTCTCTTTAATTTTTCATTGTCTGTTAGTTTTTACTGATCCATCCTAGCTTTGTTTTAAGGCTCTCATCTTGCCATCCTAAAAAGGAAGACAATCTGGTAAGTATGGAACTTAAGCTAATGAAAACTTACAAGTTTAAATACCTCCTGTAAAAATGAAAAATAAAAAGCATGTCCTTTTCTAACATTAGTCGCCTAGTCTGTATTAGGTGAGCTTACACTGTATAAAACATGGGTTATTTTACCAGGATTTCTAATTTCTTTCTATTGTATTTAAATGGAGAACATTTAGAAAGAAACAAAGTGAATAAAGTTAATTTTCATGACTTGCTTATCTCCAGAAGGCACTCCAAGGCTGGTCCCTGAAGAGGGCAGTACATACTATCACAGAGTACAACACTACAGAGAGCTGCTGGACTCCCTACAAATGGATGCTTACACTCATGGCTGCATACTCCATCCTGAGATCACAGTGGACTCTCACATACCAGCATATGCTGCCACATGCATACAAAGTAAGACAGATGCATTTCAGTTGTAATATATGACTCTTGTGTACTTAGGGCCTGTACATAAACAGTGTACTCAGATATAAATGTTTTCATATTGCTAGTGGTTCCCCCTTTTTTACATAGGCAGCTTGGACATCAGTGTCAGCGTCCGTCCATTTGCCATTTCTGAATTTTTTTTCCATGTGAAAACTGTTACAATATTAAAATAACTTTTAAAAATGTTGGTTGACAGGGCTGCATTGGTTTAAGTTAGTGTTTGATAAATCACCATAAACACTGATTACACATGGTGGTTTTCTATTGTACTGAAAAGTACAAACTCCGTTTTAGGAGCTAAAAAAGTTGCTCAAAACAGCATTTTAGGAACTATTATAGATCTCAGCTACTGCAGTGCTGACACAAAAAAAGAGAGTAATTTCCTCCAAAGGTTCTAGGAAATATGAAAAAGTATATATTAGGTATATATATAAATTTTGGCAGTGATGTTGCAATGCTGCAATGCTTAAAACCAGTGTGCCTCACCATGTCTAATGTTCTTTTACATTTCTGTGTGACAGCACAGATTGGAAACACACAGACCGAGCTGAAAAAACTGGCAGACCAGAACCCAGAGCTTAAAGATGCTTATTTAGCAAAACAGAGGCGCTTGAAAGTAAGTTATTCCAGTGAGCAGAAGGCCAAGCATGCAAAGATGTTGCTTTTCTGATTTACAATACATTGATGTTCTAAGACCACCCATACAAAACCAAAATACAGTAAGTTCCTATTTGCCACAGATCAATAACTAAGAAACAAAAGCTATATGTAGCTACATCAGGTCTTAGTTATCTGGTGAAATAGTCAAAGTGGTGAGTTTTAGCACTGACTCTTATCAAAGTGTCCATTTTGATAAACACACAGTTAAATGATCCAGCTGTTAAATCCAATCACGTTGGGAAATAATAACATAGGTCAACTAATATTTCAGCTTTAATACAGTAAATCACAGTTTTAAAACATATTAACTTATAAATTCATCCACTATATGGATTTCAAACATAATATAACATACTGTAGTTAACTTACTTTTCTGTTACATGGCTGGCACTTCACCTTTGTATGATTTTGTGTCTACAACAGAAGAAAATGTGAACTACTATAAAATATTGATTATAATTTTTCTGCAGTCTAAGTTGTTTGACCATGACAACATGAAGTACCTGAAGAAGCTTCTGGATGAACTGGAGAGTGTGATGGACCAGGTAGAGACAGAGCTACAGAGGAGGGTGGAAGAAACACCAGGTAACCACAACTTTCTATCTCTTAGCAACCATGGTGCAATTAACAGACACACAATAAACAAATCAGTTAGATTTCTATGCCTGAAACACAAACCACGATGGCAGTATAAGTTGGAATGTGACTGTTTCTTATTTTGATTATCTTACCTTGTTACATACTTTGTGTCTCCGTCCCTTTTCACCTGTAGAAGAAGGCAGTCAGTCCTGGCTGTGTGGTGAGTTCTTCAGCATGGCCGATGTTTCTCTGGCAGTGACCTTACACCGCCTCAAGTTCCTTGGTCTCTCCCGTCGCTACTGGGGCAATGGTAACCGTGTCAACCTGGAAACATACTATGAGCGTGTGGTGGAGCGCCCGGCCTTCAGAAGAGTTTTGGGCCATGTCAACAACATCCTGATCTCGGCTGTCCTTCCTGTGGCATTTCGCGTGGCCAAGAAGAACGCACCGGTTATTGTTGGTACCACACTGTTGATAGGCGTTCTGGGAGGAGCAACATACCTCGCTTTCCTTTACATGAAGAAGAGGCTTACTGCCTTCAGCTGAGGGAGGTTGAATTGATTTGAGACTGAATTAGGGTGGTGGTAGGAGGTTAATACAAAGAAAAAGAGAAATGTTACCTACATCAAAACACAAATTTAAATTGGCTTATAATACATAGAATTAGGCTATATGATCAGTCAATAGACATTAATAATATATAACTGAAATAGACATTAATTTCTGCTGTATTACATGCCAAAGGACTGACCTAGTGTTTTTAAATGTTTTTCACTTGCTACATATCACATATACTGTGTTTCTGTAGCTCTATAAATCAAGAGTTGACTAAGGGTTGAAAAGATTTAATATTTTATTTATGCAATTTGGATTTAGGGTCCATATAAAAGCACCTAACTGTACAACGTGTCTGATAAAAAAAAAATTAAAAAAAAGTCAACATCATTGTATAACATCATTGTTGCTAAAAAAGTGTGGGGTTTCAAAAACTGAAATTCGGCTGCGTGACATGCAGCATACCTCTGACACAAATATAAACCAGTACAAAATAATTTTCGTACTGTACTTTAGAGGAGAAGAGAAGAAAAAAGTCACAAATTAAAATGCCAGTGCTAATTTAACACATATTTGATTTACGCACCAGTATGGTCATTGCCGACATGTTTACTTGAATCATTATTAAATGATCATTATATGTTCAGCCTTAAATGTGCTTGTTCATGTATTGTTTTGTTGCCCATAATTTGCTTGTTAGAAAGTACACCAATAGCCTGCTTTCTGTAACTGGGTCTACCAGCATTTAACAAACTCATCTGCCCAACAGTAAACATACTGTACCTCAAAACCTGTGTCTGCAGCTGACAAATTTGGCTCTGTACGATTTCCCTGTCATCACACTGCACTTGTGTTTCGCTGTATGAATGCTGACTAACTGCTGGAAATGTACTCCTTGTAATAACGAATGCTGAATGAATGTTTTTCCTGTCTCATTTACATCAACACTAGATCATCATATGCAACATCTGTATGAGATTAAACTGGCTCCAAAACAATCTCCAGTGTTTTCTGTCAATCAAATCATTCAAATTGAGAATAACATTAAAAATTCACATCAGCATTGTTTAATACACAGCATGTCATAAAGGTTTTACATATATTAGGGTTCTATAGGAAAACATGTAAGGACAACCAACCAGATTATCTAGAGAGTGATGCAAAGCAATCTACAGTAATATATTTGCCATGTCTGGTAGTTCAAGCCAACCCCTACATTTGACATGTGGTCAGCTTTGATTTACACTCCTCATGTGAGCGCACATAAAACAGGCAGATGCTAGTTCATTCAACAAAGCCTGGCCTTTGTTTCCAGTGTCCAGAGGCCAGAAGAGTGCAGCTGTCAAAGAAGTGCCTCACACGTGTTAAAGCCACATGTGAGCCGAGCTGTCAAAGAACCATAAGCTCATACTAATGTGTAAATTCTGGAAAATCACTCCCTTGTAAACAGCAACACAAATGACATCATTGTTGCTACAGGTGAGCTGAAACGTCCTGAATGAAGTTTAAATGCATACATTTTACTGTATTATAAAGTTAGTGACCTTCACTTCAAGTGTTTCTGAGCCACATTACAAACCAAATCGGACTAATTTACAGTTTCATACACCTGCCATTTTTCAGCATATACCTGTCTGAAGACTATTAGCAAGAACCATTAGGACTCCACTGCAGAACCACTATAGAAAGAAACTTTGAGTGATACAATAGGCTAATGTGAGACTAATATGTATTAAACCATATGAAAAGACAAGACAAAAGATAATTTGATTTGTAATAGATGACCAAGAGAAATACTTATCATTGACACTATACAGTTTATCATTACAGAAAAAAATACTACTTCTGAAATACTGTGAAAGATTGAGAATACATTTTTCTGCTCTATGAATGTTATTAGAGAAGTGAAAATACATGTTTTCCCCACTAGAGGGCAGTATTTCCTAAAACATTTATCTCCAGAAAATAATGACAAATGAGAATACCATCCACCTCATAATTCACAGTCTCTTAGAGAAATGAATTTTTGTGTGGATTGCTATATACTGTATTAGAGTGACATTTGCATCCAAAATCAAGCCAACCAGCTGACAAAATAAACTTCTTGTTGCAGCTGGACAGATTTAAGTCTTGTTCAGATAATTGGTCCTGACATCTTGCTGTTACTTGCTGTAATTGGACAAATTCTCTGCACTCAAACTGCAAAACAACATTGATTTCTTTCTTTGTTCCACAGTCAAAATCATGTCAAATAGGAGGACGCTGTCAACATGTTACTGTATAATTAAACAGTCTGCAACACATTGGCCAAGCATATAGAACAAAATATGAATTAGTCTAAACACTGGATCAAGTGTTTATAGGAGCTGCTAGCAGGTTTGATAAATGAATAATGACATTTAAAGGACATGATTCCAATATTTATAATAAATGCTCAGTTCCTTGGATTTTATTAATATGCGGATCACAGACTTTACCAATTCTACAAAATCCATATCTATGAGAATGTTTTAAAGAAACATTTCAGTTTTCTCATTGAACCTGAACTATCAATCATATGAATTCACTTGCCAAAACAAGGTTTATAAATGTTGGAATTGGGACATCTACAAATTGCAATGACCAGGATTAAGATCAGTTAGGGACTTAGAAAACACCTCTGCCAAGGTTTCTGAGGCCAGGTTATTAAAATAATTTGTTAGGTTTGCCTTTATTATAGATTATGTTGTGGAGTATTTCAAGGTATAGTAGTAGGTATTACAGATTCATTATCTTCTCAATGAAGAAGTTTATAGTTGTGTTTACATTTTGCTGTAGTACTTTGTCTGAACACATTTATAATCATCCTGAATAGCCATGTTTGAATGCAAAAGCCTGCAATCAGTCAGGGGTGAAAATCATACAAATTGGGATAATGGCGCCCCCATTTGTCTCTTCTTACAGGCATTACTGTTGTTACACTGGGTGCACACCCAAATAGATTAAATTACTGTGTAAAAAAATTCTCTGCACACCCCAAATCAAAAAATTACAAAATGTTTATCTGATTCATTTAAAACAAACACCTCATCTGGAGCCTCCAAGGGCAAGCATAGTAGGTTAAGTAAAGAATTTAGTCCTAAGCAGAGTCAAACGCCCTGCAATGAATGCTACTCTGTAAAACGTCAGACACCACACAGTGGTTGGCGTCTTTGATGATGTGGCATTAGTGTTGAGTCATCACAGTACTAAAGCTTCTGTTGTACTATAATTTGTAGTCCAACTGGCAGATTATTTGTATTCCTATTTAGAGCGTCTACCCCACTGGTGTACGTTATAGATGGTGACTGGCGACAGGTCAGACCACTAACACAGAGCTGTACGCAGTCTCTTTGCAGTCATTTAAATAAACAAAATCAGCTGTGTCTCAAGCCATCACTGACTTTATTTCTTTTAGTCTCCCTCTCTCCCCTTAACTCCTCTTTCTTATGAACACAGCTCTTCTCTTACTTTTTCCAGAGGTCAGCGGTGAGATAGTCCAGGTGTCCATTTTGGGAAAGGCAGAAATGCATGGAAACCCCCAGCAGACATGCATACACACAGACAGACAAATAAATGGAAAGTGTAGAGTGATGGAGGCTTGTGGTAGAGGGTGTATGGTTGGTTGGGAGCAATGGCTGGAAATCAGATGCTTGGCGACAGAAGTGAGAAGTGGAGGATGAAGGACAGAGCTGATTAAAGGGACATGATTTGGTATTTTAAAAAGGTTGCCTTGTACAATGCCAGGATCTCAAACTGGGTCTATTACAATACTGAAAAGTGAAATACAATCATATGTGTTTGATAATAATATGAAAACCACTGTAAATACTATTATAATAGTATTGATTGAAACTCACAGGGAGTGGGGCAGGTGGACAGTGGGATGATGATGTGTGAGTTGTGTTGAATGCCCACAGACAGGTAGGTAGGGTAAACAAAAACCCACGCAGTACAAGCTAATAGCAAATCACACTTGATGCAGTTGTTGCCTTGGCGACTGAGGCGGGGAGAGCATGGAAACGTCCACAGATGCTCATTGCAATCAGAGGCAATGATCTGCATGACTAGAAGCAAATTTGGGGAAAGATATTATATTGTAAGGGATGTCATGAACAGAAGGGAATTTGTGATAAAGGCCAGAGGAACAATGAAGTATTCAGCAAAGAGGAACACTGTTTTAATGATGTGTCATCTAATATTTTCCATCGCATCTGCAAAACCAATACTAGTCCAAACTTCTTGCCCTCTCACTGGTCATGACAAATGGAAAAGATGATGAGCTCCATTTGATCCTAGCGTCTACAGTGGCATTACATAATGACACAGCAGATATGGGAATGACATGGCAAGATGAACTACTAGGATGAATAGCAGTTTTGTAACTACTGTCCAGCGAGTATTGGTCTTGTATCGGACCTCTCCCGTATGTCCCTGTTATTTTCCCCCTTGATGGTTACTTTGGACAACTACTCAGAATTAATGAGGGATGTCCAGAGTATGTTGGCACCATCAAAAATGTTCTCAGAAAACCACTGGACCTTTCCAGAAAGCAGCCGTCACCTTTCAGAGTGTCTGCGATACGCTATTTGCTGAGTAGACAGAGATGGGATGTCAAGATGTTGACACTAGTGTTAAAATGACCCCCCGTTGGGTCGCTCTTCACAGCTTTATGATGAAATCCTGTGCCACTATTCATCCCCACATGTGCTCCTCAAATATTTAAACTTGGCCAACATAAACAGTACTGCACAGGAGAGATGATACCCAATGCCGTTCGGAGCGGACCTGCAGCATTATAAATCTCTGTTCCATTGGGCAGATGTGGCCAAGTCAAATATGCCATTGGGTTTTTATTGTGTTAATGAATTTTCTGTGTATGATGGGTTGCCATGAAAATTAACCACAGTGATCTCAGCACAGATCTGAGATGATGGGACAAATTATTTTTCCAACTTTTTAAGCTCTTCTCTTTCTGCATGGAAAGTGTAGAGAGTTGACAGGTGGTGTTAAATTTTGGCCCATTAAGGAACTACTGTATAATTTCAGTCACTTGTGATCAGTCTAACTGCATCAGCTTGATGATTAATTTCACTGTTGCTCTAATGTATCTTCGGTCTTATTCCAGAGGTCAGTGAAGGGCGCTCCACTGGCTGTTCGAGTCACAATGAACAAAGCCTCTATGGGGGTAGGACACTGGGGTTATAGACTGGATATCCTCCCCTCCCCTGACCCCTTTAGGAAATATGGTTTGACCTATGCAGAAAAGGTTTTATAAAGCACCCATCATCTGCAACACTAAGGGAGGCCAGGAAAAATGCCTAAAGACAGTCACAGTAGAATAACCAAAGTGAATTGGTCATCAGCAATATGGTCCAACTTCCTATAAGATAACCAGGGACCTCATTTAATTGTCATTAAACAATCTTTCTAAAAGAGTATTGCTTTATAAACTGATAAACCAAGATCTAAATGAGGTTTCTAGGCAAATTCAAAATTCAATCTAACACACTACTAACAATATAAATGAATACATGCCCAGTTATGGTCACATGATAATATTTTCATGCAAAGAGGTTCAGTACCAAAATAGTATTCGTTATGGTTTGCAAAATGTTAGACATCTGCAGTAATCAGTGTTGGTGAAGTTCCTTCTGACAATTGAATTGTAGTGAAACCACATGCTGTTTTGGTTTTCATTCCTTAGAAAGAGGCTGTATTAGCATTTAGTGGAGGAAAAAAATGAAATCTAGACTAGTGTAATTGTAAGTGCTGTACTTAAGTCCAGTGAAGCCAATATGATACTCTGTTGCTGAATATGCAAGATGGTCACAAATATAGCAAAAATGACTGGTTGATCAATCCTCCTCAATCAGAGATCAGTGCAGTCCAGCCAGTCATTACAGCCAAACATGCACACAAACTCACTGCTCTATTACTCATTTGCTTACTCTGGAAAATGTTATTTTTTGTTGGAATGCTTTTGCTTTCTGTCTTCTTCAATTAGCCAGTGAACACATTTAAATCATTGTAGAAATTTTGAAATTCAAGATCAAGGCAGCAAATGAAACCCAGGTTGGGAACTGAAACAATAAGAATCAGCTGAGACACCCTGTATGGTTGCAGCTCCACTAAACTGCTTCTCCTCTATAAACCCCTGGGGAGCTCAGGAGATTGCTCATGAACCATAATTATGGCAGTGATAACAAGTGACAATGACTATTGAATAATGTGATAACACTCAAATTGACTTGCTCATAATATATACATAACATTTTGTCTTTCCCTGGCATTTTAATGCTGTGAAATATGAATACCATTTTGATGCTATAGTGGTTGATGTCCTTATTAGGTCATTAATTGATTCATTTCAGAATTTGGTTGTTTAATACACACCTCTTTATGATCCAGTGCAGTGCAAAGTACTTACAGTGCAGTCGACCAAACATCAAGGTCACTGGGGACAAACCAAGAAGCTGGGAGCATTAGCATACTCTGAACCTGAACAATAAAAAACAACAATAAAAGTACATCTTGAAAACATCATTAAAATAAATTAACTACATATACTTGAAGCACTTTTTTTTAATAGCATATCAGGCATAACAAAACTTAACAAACATGCTGACCATGTGGATTATCTCTGAGAATTGACCAGGATAACAGGTGAAACTATATATGGTATTCTAAGCAGGCACTGGAAAGCAGATTTTGCATTGGCAGGGTTTCAGTGGCTTCCCTGCCAAGCACAATACTCGGCATAATGAGAAACACTTGTTTGAAAGTGAACAATCCACCAAGCCACACAGTATTTGAGATCAACAGAGGGAGCACATATTTTACTGTACGTCATTAACATTGATTATATTTGGTGGCCTTGGCTTACAGCCACAGAAATATTCCCATACAACACCTCTAATAAAATTTAAGGTTTCTCTGCTTGCCTAAAAGTAGAGCTTAAGCTGAGAACAGGAGGTGTGCAGTACAGTGTTATGTGGAGAAAAGGCACTGCAAAGGAAATGAAAAGGAAAAAGACTTGGGTTCACGTCACATTTATAAATGCTTTCCAGGAAACGTGTCTTTCTTTTTACTGAAGTCTTATTGTGAACAGTTTCTCTACCCTAACCCTTCTGTAGTTCATTTAGTCATACTGAAAACATTATACTGTTGTAGCAAGAAAAAAAAGAATAAATAATATGTTTCTGTGTGACTGTATACTATCCAAGAACAAATAAAACATAAGTCACTGCAAATAACAGAATCATAAATCCATATTTCTCAGTCAAATGTCCACGACATGCTGAATATGCAGAATGATAAATGGAAGAAATAGCATAAGCTTAATTACTGTATCAGAAGGTATGTTTAATATAAAAGGGCATTGCTGTGCTTCACATTTCAAAAACAGTTCTACTTACTATTCTGGTCTTAGAGTTAAAGTATCTATAGAAAAGAGACTTTTGCACAGTAATATCCCTTTGAACACAAACAAAGAGATCCATACACTGTCCTTCTGTGTTTGTTTATTTGATGCAAATTCCAATTCAGCTGACTTGTAAAAAGAAATGAAATGCTGCCTCAACTGAAAATAAAAAGGCCTTTTAAGGTTTGTCATTTGGCTGTGTATCTCAGCAGTATTTCATTGTTACAAAGAGAGGTATTAAATGGCACAGAGTTTTATTGACACGGCTGTATCCACGGAGGATTACAGAGGTCTGTTTTTTCTGAGTAGCTTGAACCCATTAACACCAGCCAAGTGGAGAGCAACATTTTTTTTCCCCACTGCTCAGAGTTCTCCGTCTCAAGACTACAACCAGAGAAAATAAGTACTAACTATAACCTGTGAGGGCAAGTTAAATGATACTAATGATTTTCCATTGCAATTCTTCCTGTAAGGTGCTTTCAGACACATTGTGCATGTTTGATCAAGATCTTATTGCATTTTATAGCCACTCAGCCTTCTTGGGTCTATGCACACGAAACAAATCCTTTGAGTCTCCTGTTCAATTTGTTTTCACAAAAACTCACATGACATTGCCAGGTTGTAGGTAGGAGTAATAATTGTCATAGTTGTTAACCAAACTCTAGGGGGGAGAACGTGCTGAAGGCAAACTGCATGGTGGTTTGGTCTGGACTGCAGCCTGTTGATTCTCATTGCAACCACAGACGCTGACATGTTCATGGTTAAGGCAGCAACTGTTGCAATGTAGAAACTGATCTAACCCTTCACTGTTTGAACTTATCAAATCTAATGTGTTAAATAATCTCAACTCAAGGCTCTCTTTCAAGGTTTTTGGAACTTTCAACTACGTCACACTTTGAGGGGTGTAACTCTTCTTGCTTCAAAGATGGATCTTTCTGCTTTCTGCGGTCAGAGACGTTGCCAAATAGAGGGCTGCAATACAAATGTTTTAAAAACACAGTAAGTGGACTACTTTGTCACACACATAGGGGTCAAGAATAAATTGCTAACTTGATGTGATCTAACATCTAATTTCAGCCCTCATAATAATCTGAAAAATGACGATATATTTTACATGCACCACAGGGTTTTTAAAGCACAATTCAGCATCAGCTGGAGATCACATTTTTGGTTTAACATCCCATTTTGTAGTGATGGATAAGCATAGTCAAACTGTTGGTTGTGCTCATAGGTGCAACTGAGTATACTATCCTGTTAAAGCCCCATGGCATGTGTAATGACAACAAAGTTTAATCTAATCTAATCTAATCTAATCTACTCTAATCTAATCTAATCTAATCTCAGGGTGATCAGATATGTATTTTGGTTCTGTATCATTAAGTGTCTTATAAATCAGCAGTAGCACTAACTGATAGCCAGTGTAAAGATTTGAAACAGGAGTGATGTGCTCAGTTCTCCTGGTTGTTGAAACTCTGGCAGCAGTGTGTGAATGAGATGAAATTGTCTAGCAGTCTTTTTGGAAAGCCCTGACAGTAGTTCACCCAGCTGAAGATAAAGACCTGAATGAGTTTCTCTAAATATTGCCTGAACATGAGTCTTTCTATTTGTTTGAGATGTTGAAATGAGGATTCAGTCATGGCTTCAATGTGGCAGCTGAAGCTTATTCTATTACTCTATTATGACACCAAGATTTCTAACTGGAGTTTTATTTTTAAAGCTCTGGAACTGAATAAAAAAACAAAACAAAACCTTTTATTCTTCCCTTCTTGTTGCCAAAAAACAACATTTTGTGTTGTCCTTATTAAATGGTGACTTGCTCTAAGCACTGCTAAGTGAGTCTAAGGGACTATAGTCACCTGGTAATAGAGCTAAGTAAATCTGAGTGTCATCTGCATAATTGTGATAACTAACATTATTGTCATGTATAACTTGACCCAAAAGGAGCAGGACAGGTTGAAGAAGAGAGGTCCATATCATTAATACTGGAAATCAGCAAGATCCCATTCATCATATACATCTTATCTTTAACATTGTACAACACAACACTCTTACAATAAACTTCTTCTCTTTATTACACTCCAATGTATTTCTCCAGAGAAGAGGAGCTAAGCTGTAAGTTCTTTTTTGTCAGAATGAAGCGAGAAGCTGTAGGAAGAGCCACAGAGCAGATGGAGCGGATGACTGGTTGATGGAAAGGCTGTGTAAGGGCCACAAACAGGCATGGTCCACAGGACTCCTACACTGATTAATAATCTATGACTTTCACTGCAGCCACGGGATGAAAGATGCAGCAGTGTTTCCAGTCTGAATGAACAAAAGCAGATCAAAAAGTAACACTGACAGTGTTCGTGGAAATAAATGAGACATGGTGTGTCCTGTTGAGAATTATTCACTTTTTTTTTTGTTTTATTCTCATGGCATCCATGGTGAAACATAAAAACAACATTAGGGGTTTTATGCTTTTAGAGGTTTGGTGTGAGGGCTCCATTTCTGGATGACTACTGTATTAACAAACATTTGCACTGATATGGAATTGCACTGAAACCAACAAACTGTAAATGCTGGGTTTCAGTCCTCTCAGTAAATGATACTCCACTGGCAGCTAAGTCATTTCTCCACACTGCTGTATTGTCCTGTGTGCATTTGGCTAGAACAACTGGACCTAAACAAGAATGGTAATTGAAACTCACTCTGGAATGTTATTTAGAAAATGTAATGCACTGGGGTTTATGTGGTTAACAAACCAGAACACAGCTGTTAAGAATAAATGGAAGCAATTTGGATTCTCTTCTAGCAGCACATATGAATATACATTATGCTACCAAGTGTGTGTTCAGGTAGGAATGTACATGCTCATGTTGCCTTCTAATTTATAGGTTTAAGGTCAGATCGGACCAAATATAAACATTGCCGGTCTTTTCAGCTGTCATTTCTCTCTATACACATTCACCTTGGAACAAAGGAAGAGAGAAAATGCAAAGACAATGAAAAGTGGCAAAAGAAAAGAAAAATGAAAGAGTGTAGGGGTAATCCACTGAAAGAAACCTTAGCTTAACACTCCAACCCCTGTCCTTCACTGTATTTCCATCCAAAATATTCCACAAGACCATTCAATAACGCTTAACTGTTAAGGTGTCTACAAGGAGTTCAAAAAAGGAGGATGAGGAGGATGAAGCTGATGTGGCTCCACTACACATTTTTCTAGACTTACTTCCTAAAAAACAGCTGTTCTGATGCTCCACACTCACTTCTTGTGAGAGCCAACAAGTGATGCCCATATACAATGTAGCACCATCTTTCAATCAGAGACGGCAATAAAACATTAGTTTTCATCCTGATGTCAAAAGAACAATATGCAACAATTTAGCCTTAAAAGATTCATCAATCAGCGGTACCAATTATTCCTATCAGGAGAGAGAGGCGGAGGTACACGCAAGACAGAACCCCAGTCTATCACATGGTTAACTCGTTGAAAGAGACAAAATTCACACCTACAGGCAATTTAGAGTCAGCAATTATCCTAACCCCAAGGAAGCTGGAGTACCTGGAGGAAACCCACACAGACACAGGGAGAACATGCAAACGCCACACAGAAAGGTCCTGGGGTTGGAACCCAGGACTTTGCTGTGAGGTGAAAGTGCTAACCATTGGTCTACTATGCCAAAGTCCATAAATATTTTTTAAAAATGCTTCATATTGTCTAATAAAATTTCTTTTTGGTTCATACAGTGATCAAAGTATAAGTTACAATGTGCTTCACAGGAAAAAAAATAGGGGAGACAAGGACATAATTCCAACCAAATCATTGATCCACTCATTCATTATAATTAGTTATTTTCTGAGCCTGCACAGTAGTTTGTTCATGGGCGCATGGAGATGTGCGTGTATGCACATACACCTGTCCATTTAACTTGGAATTCATTTTTTTCACTACTTCTGCTCTGTTTTAATAAGCCCCTCAGGCCTATTTAACAGTCTGTCTTTCCCACTGTAGATAATATGCCCTGCTGCATGTATGTGTGTGTGTGCGTGTGTGTGTGTGTGTGTGTGTGAAACGTATGTATTTTACTACATTGTGTGAGGCTACGTCATCTCTTTAATGGCTCTTTGCAATAACACTGGCAGAGTTACGTCAGTTACACCCTTGGGATCACAGAGATTTGGGAAAAGAATCAGTCAGACAGGGTTATGTGCTGCATTTGTCTTTTTGACCAGTATAACTATGTGATGCAGTACTGGAAAGAAACATGACAGTTATCTGAAGTGAACATAGTTTTACACCACTAATATTAATTTAGTTTCCCAGCCAATTTCCCTGACACGGCTGGAACTAAACAAAAATCATAGAGCTTGAGCACTGATAATCTTCACGTAGCAAACAGCCCAAACTCTCATAAACCTTATTTTATTGCTATTCTGACATACTTGCAAATAATTTATGTTTAAAATTCATCCTGATATCTTTCACCTGCAAGGCTGGGATGAGACGGAAAGCAGAGAAAAAGGGAACATTGTTTTGTTTATAGTATGTTCTCTGAGTACGTTTTACGTCATTACCACCCACTGCTTTTCCTTTACATATGGTTGAGCTCCCAGAATGTGTTTTTTTTAGCCTGTTTGTGATGACATGAGTCACCTCTGACACTGCACATGCCAGGCACAGACAACTTAGCGCACATAAAGGACAGATTGAATTCAGTGTTGTTAGGTGATACATTTGAATTTCAAAAAATGTAAGTTTTCTTTTTTTTGGGGGGGGGTGACTATGCACTTTTAAAGCTACACAAAAATTTTCTGAAAACTATTTTAGGAAACTGTACATGTTTGTACGAGAAATGTTATATGAGAGTTCAAAAGACTGGAAAATAGCATCATAACTTCAACTCTCTGTAAGCGTGGATCCTTTCACCTCTTTTCTAAAATAAAAACTGATAAATCAATTTAGTTCTATTCCTTTGCAGTCCCATTTAAAGACAAAACAATAATACTGAGTTTCATCTGTGTTTTTGTCTCAGGACAGTGATGTGAGAAATTACCATTTCAGATTTTTTCCATGACAGTTCAATAAATGCAACTGATGGATAAAAACCAGACCACGTCCTTCTTCTGCTGGCAAGATGACTGACTTTACTTTTGTTGGCTACATGTCTCATTTTTCTTCACATATGATGAATATGTTACACTCTAAAAAAAAGTCCCAGATTGGTCAATACTAACAGTACAACTTGCAACTTTCAGAAAGCTGGAAATCCCCAATGCAATGTACTTTAATGAAATACTTGATTATACTCTTTTCCATGTTACAGTATTACTTTAGAACCCCAAAAATCTGGGTTAGAGAGCATATGCATGGTAAAAAAAAAAAAAAAAAATCTTTGTTAAATAATCCATTTCACATTTGTGTAAAGGCTGCCTCTGTGTCCAGCTAGACAGGATTTGAGACAAATCTGTACCTCAAAGTCTTCCAGGTAAAGCTGGGTCTGGCAGCTGCGGATTCCCACTTAGATGCCACTTGGATGCTGCTGAATGCTAAATTGAGATATTTATGTACAGTTGGCCTGTGTTTACATTCTGTAAACCTCTGTATTTTCCAGATTTTACACCACGTTTGCAGGATCACCTAATATGAGAAGTAAAAGGTCCAAAATATATATTTGCCTATAGCAAACAAACTACTTGGAAAATGCTTTTACGCTAATAAACATTTCAGGGACGGAGACTGGGAGCTACAGAATACTTATCTGTTTGTCAGTTTATTAGTTTCTATTTTTACTGAAGCTGGCAGCTCACTTCTAAAAATGACAGGGGTGGTCAGCTTGGTTCACCTATGTTTTTGGTCCAGATTGTACACTTGGCACTTAGCTCAACTTAGCAAGACTAGAAACAGACAGCGCTAGACTGGCTCTATCCAAAAGGGTCAAAGGTCACAAAATTTCCCGGCAAACTGCCCTAACGCTCACTCCAAGAACTCAAAATAGTCATCACAGTCTCTGAAGTAAGAAAGAGTCAACTGGGCCTGAGATCTCTGGTCTGTTTACACTACTCTGCTAGCTTCTCACGCTACAGAGAAGAGAGCACTTGTGTGTGCAGTTGAATGTTTCTTACTTCAAAGACTGTAAAAAGTGATGGCCTCTCTTAGCCTTTGGAGCTTTTTTTGAAAAAAGACATACACAGTGAGCAGGTAATGACACCCAGTGCAGCAGTCTGGGGCACTGATGTGTTTTAATACTTTACAGACAACAATGGAGGTCTAGGCAAATACAAATGAGCTCAACTTAGACTCACAGACATTACAGTGACTATGCTGTAAATTATTAAGCTTAGACTCTATGTGGGACTTTCAAAAATAACAAAAACACTGAATGTAACTGACCTTATCCCTAAACATGTTGTGTCTCATTTTTCTAATATAATATAATATATGTATATATATATATATATATATACACATATATAATGCCAAGTGGATCATTTATTCAAACAAGAAGAGAAGCCCATCTCTAACCTTTTCAACCTTGACCTCAAATTTAGAGATTCAGTCTATATGGCTCAGCCCACACAGGAGTGAAAATAATTTAGCAGCTGTCTTGCTTCATAGAAACGTTGGTGATTCAGAGCCTTACCATGCATTATAAAAAACCACTGAAAAAGAAAATAATATTCTGCCACGTGATCTCATCATCGTATTTTAAGAGTAGGTAATGTTACATAATTCGTTGAGCATATGCGTCCTCCCAGCAGTTGACACCTCCTGGATTTGTGTCCAAGAAAGGCCACTTTTCCCAGCCATTTCTACAGAGTGATGCATTTGTATGTGTGAGAGAATCTGCTCCAGGCTGAATGGTCAGTATTGAGACTGTTATTTGTTTTTATGTTACTAAAGCTTTATTGGGAATGTCTTATCCTCCAAAAGGTCATCAAGGTTGCTACCACAGCTTAGTCCTGCCAACCACGCACAGTCATGGTAACTGAAGTGTATCCTGACATGTGAAGGGACTCAGCCTGAGAGATGGAATGGCTTATTTATAAAAATAGTGTATCCACACTTGTTGGATTTGATTCTGAGAAAAGTTCACAGAGTGTTATTGGCACAGGAGAAATGTCACTGGGTGAAAAGATATTTGTGCACTGGCTACCTTCCTCATAAAGTGCATTGCATATTGACTCAAAAGACATTCACACAAGCTATAAAACTGGCTCTTTAACATAGAACAGGTGGTTTTGTTAATTGCCTATAAATCTGGATCAATCAAAAAGGTACAGTAAAGTGTGGAAATTCTTTTTTAATTAAAAACTGTTAAAGGTAATTTGGGGCATAATTCTAAATAATCTGAATCCATATCCTATAGGCAGTGGTTTGACTGGTTCTGGGAAATCTTGGAATGTGATTCAAATACAAAATTGTGGTGATGACGCTTGAACAGCGTCACCTTTCTGACCACAGATTCCCTCCATCTGGAATCACTCTGCTACTATGTGTCTGAGGACTGAACTGTGGGTCAGAGGCTAGTGAAGGGTTTGCCATTTCAACAGCACTGAAAAAAAAAACACAGTTGGAAGACCACTGCTATGCTGCTGAACTATGGTCCATCCAGTAATAACTATAGACATGGAGCAAAAGTTGCAATGATAGCTGATGGCAGTCATTTGCTGATACCAGTGTGGTGTAAGTTCACACTTCACCAAAAGCAATAGCTCAAAGTTCAGTTCACACACAATGAAATATTTCACAGTCACATTTCCCAATTCTGAACCCTGAGCTAAGTTCATAGTCCTAGTATTAACTAGTTCATGTTCATTTCTTCTTTATTGTTTTTAAGGAGCAGCAGAAATATTTTATTTGTCTTACCCATTCATCGTCGAGCCATTCATATTCATAAAGTTAGGTGGTGGGAGTTAACTAAGGACATTTAATTAAGTACTGTATGTAAGTACAATTTTGATGTGTTTCTACTCTACTTAAGTATTTTCAGTTTCTGCTACTTTATACTTCAACTCCATTTCAGAAACAAAAATATTTTTACTCCATTTATTTGATTACTATGCTTACTAGTTACTTTTCAGACCAGATCAATAATATAACCAACATTAGGTTATATGCACTGAACAATTAATGATAACTGCAGGGACACCTCCTTTTTTTTTTTTTTTTTTAGCAAGATTCATACAAAAATGGCTTTAGTCTAATACAATACAAAAATATAAAGACCTTAGCTGTTTACTAAACTGAAGTACTGCTAACCATGTATCTAACTGAGCCTGAATTACAACCTAAACAAGTCTGGAATATCTAAATGAGAATATAAGAGATGAAGTTCCTTCTATAATAAACAGATAAGTTGCCTCAGTAGTTATCACAGTTACGCAGATGACACTTAGATTCATGTAGCTCTTTCACCAAGTGACTACAATGCCCTTGACTCACTCTTTTGGTGCTTAGAGCAAGTAAATATCAGGATGCAATTAAACTTCATTCGATTAAATAAAGACAAAAAAGATATTGCATTTGGCAACTATAAGGAAAAAGTGAAAGTTTTCTCTCAACTTGATTCCAGATCCATTAATGATGAAAACTGAAGCTGGAAATCTCTGTCTTATGTGACTCAGCCCTGAGTTTCAGCAGCCACATGAAATCAGCACTTTATCATTTTTATGTGCATGTGAATAGACAGAGACTGGCTGTCTCCTGTCATTCACTCATGGAGAGCATTCTAACAGCTTGTCTTACTTCATCCAGTAAGATTGTAGGTAGATCACATCATAGTATGACAATGCTCTGTGAGACCCGAGTGGTGAAACAGGTCCAGGCTACGCTCAGTGATGAATCACATTTTGCAGTGAATATCATTCGTTACCATCAGGACAAAGGTACAAGGTACTGGAGTTGTGGACTAGAGATCTTTATACCTTCTAGTGTAGCTATGTGGGGTAAGTTCTTGTGGATAACACATGTTGAACTAACTCATTAAGATTTAGAGAAACACATCCACGCCTCCATCACAGGATGGATTATTGTAAATGTCTTTATCTTGCCTTTGCAAAATGTTCATTCAGAACGTCACTGCCGGAGTTTTAACAAGAACCAGCAGAGCTGAGCATATCACCCCTGTTTCAAAACTTTACACTGGCTATCAGTTAGTGCTACTGCTGGTTTGTAAGACACTCAATGATACAGAGCCAAAATACATCTCTGATCGCCCTGAGGAATACAAATCCAGCAGGGCTCTTAGATTTTTTGGAAGCAGTCAGCTGAAAGAACCATTAGTCAGACCCAAATGAGTGAAGCTGCTTTTAGCTACTATGGTGCTCACAGATGAAACCAGGTTCCTTATTAAATGTGATGATTCAACTCTACCCACTGTCAAATTCAAATAAAAAACTCAACTTTACTGAGCAATTTCTCTGCAGCTCTTTTGTTGCTCATGAGAAGGACTTGCTATTGATACCTTAAAGCATGCAAATCAACATAAGAAATTATAAGGTTTGCATATAAGGCAGGCAATGTTACCAAATAATTAATGAAAAAAAAATACATGTCCATTGAAATTAGTTACTGTCCCTCTGTGAAGACCAAAACCTGAAAACCTGTTTACACAATGTGGGCCCCCACAATGTTTTTTCCTCTTTTTCTTTCAGCTGCTCCCATTAGGTGTTGATTTGGTACAAGTTTTATGCTGGATGCCCTTCCTGATATAACCCTCTCATTTTACTTGGGCATGGGACTGACACTAAGACCGTGCTGGCTTGTGCAACATCAGTCTAGCGGCCCCTGTTATTCCAAGGTGGTCTCCCATCACTAACCAGGCCTGACCCTGCTTAGCTTTCGAGACCTGACGGGACTCGCAGGAGGGTATTGAGCCCCCACAATGTAAATTACAAAGGTTTGGGTAAGGGTTAGGATTAGACAATTAGTGGTTGTGATTCAGGTTAGAGTAAGCGTCTATAAAATGGATGATAGTCAGTGTAAAATGTTGTGTGTGGCATCATACTCTATGATCTATGAAGACAGTTGTGGATATTTAATCCTGAAAGAAAGGAAATCATTGTTTAACATCTGTCAATGAAATCACCAGAGGTTTTTTTCCTCTTTTGTCATTTTTGGACAAACATCAGCTTATAAAATGACAGACACAATCTGATTTACTACATTGAAAAATGAGCATGGCTTTAAATGTGATGCCTTTTTCCTGTTTTATTGAATACTATGAATCTAAATTTGCTCTCAGTGAACTAAGAGCTGTAGTTTTTTCAATATATTTATGCAGCCATTCCAAGATCGACAAATGTTTTTGACAACAATCTTATAAACTACCTTCAGTTTAGTGTCACTTCATTTTCATTCTGGTGTTTCCATCTTGTATTCTTTAAGGATGCAGATTTATTTTAAAAGCAATAAAAACAGGCAGTAAGACAAGAAAAGACTTTGCGCAACCCGAGAACATTCATTATTTGCGTGATAGCACTTTGAAATGCAACATGAAACAGAAAATCTGCATTGGACTGGGGATGCTGGGATACATTGTATGCACTCACTGTTAAACTAACTAAACCTTTAAACCTTCATAATAATACAAAAGAAAAGAAAACCTAATTTAATCTAATATGAAAATTATTTTGAACTGGGCAGAAAAACAATTCCAAATGAAGGCTAAAGTTGAGTGATATCTATTGACTGTATAAATTTGTTGATGTATATATAGTTATTTTGTGGCAATACTGTTTTGCTCAGGTCAAATAACCAAACATGACGTAAACAGAGGTGGTGCAACAAACTATATTGCTCCACTGAAAACTAAAATCACATTTTATTTTTTATTTTTTTTTGAGTAGTAGTTCATATTTGAAGCTATTGTAATTTTGAGCTGGACAGACACCAACTAGATCAAACCAGACCAAATTTCTGCCAGATTAGTTGCCGTTTGATATGCAGTTTGAAGGGAGGGGTTGAAGCACTTAAATGCCTGAACAATCAGAGTGTGGCTGTCACATGATTGATTTTCTGGCATGCCAGAAATTTTGGCAAGCTGCGATGCAGCATTAGCAGTTTCTTGGTCCAACTTCCATAATGCTTCCGTCAAAAGATCCATTATAAACTGTAGTGAGCTTGTATAATATAATTAGAAAAGGATATATAAAACAGACTATAGACTATATTGACTTAGCCTTCCACCCATAATGCTGCCGTTCTTTCTTTTAAAAATTTGTTCTAGACAAAATTGCCTTGTTTTCACCAACTTAATAGGAATTGGACAAAACCAGGGGTCTGCAGGTCAGTCATTGTGAGCTGCCAGTGTGTGGCATTGTGTACAGACCACACACTGGTGAGCATAACAGATGAAGCACAGAATGGCTGATTGAATAAGTGTAGCATGAGTTAAAAGATTAATAAAAATGCATGTTCGTCCAGTTTCACAAAGATAGTTTTAATTGTTGCAATGCTACTATATAATATTACCACAACAACAGCTAATTGATATTCACAGAAAACATAATAATATGTTTTTCATTACCAAGTGAGGATGAATAGTTGATAACAACTGTTGTATAATTATAGTAGTAAAACACAATTCCAATAAATGGTTTGTGATGGTTTGCAAAACAACACCTGGAATAAATGGAACATCACGTACTGAAGACATACTGTATAATAGGGTAAATCTATCTGGGCCTGGGACTTTCCTTTAATAATAATAACAGATTAAATGTTTAAAGTGATTGCCAAGCACATTAAAGGGAAATACCAATACATTAAGCATAACTGAACCTGCTGCTCAGGTCAGATCCCGGGCTATATTATAGGAGTAGTATCACAGCAATGGAGTGAAAAATAAGGATGACCTTTGGGTGGTATCCATAGTTTTGTTCTGATCTGACATACTTTGGATATTCAACCCTACTTCAGAGAAACATGTGAATATCTGCCACCAGTCTAATAAATAATTCCAAAACTGGGAAAACTTTATAGGAAGTGAAGTAATAATGGGTTATTTTCTAGAATTGAAGTGATTATTTGCATAGACTGCAGACTGGATTTCAGCGTCAGTCTGTTATCTGATAATCTATACATGTGCATGAATAGAATGATTTAAAGTTGGCCTGATGTTTTCAGCAAATTAAACTTCACTCTGCAGTGTGTGAACCAATTTGACAGATGGGATTACTATGAGAACCAATGGCAGAAGAAAGAAAGGAAAGAAATGGGAAAGCCATCAAACTACCAGAGAAAAGTCAAAGTATGTTAAACCACCACAACAATCCGCAACAGCCAGGCACACAGCATATTTACGCCATATGGGTCAAAGATTTATGGAAACAAAGGGAAAGTCTCATTTGTGGAAAGATTCAGAAGAATAAAGATTCAGAAGAAACTGTCTGTTTCTGCCAAAGCTATGTGAAGCTTTGGCAGAATGACAGAAAGTAAAGATGGCGACCGACAAGATGGCGACCGACACAATCAGTGAGGCACCTACAACGCCATCAACACCAAGAACAACAACAACAACGCCGCCAACACTACCTGACAATTTCAACTCGGACAATGCCAATCTACTACTCCGCCTAGCAAACAATGAAATCACCAAATTAAAGCAGGAAATACGCCGCCTCTCTCACGATCTCCAACAGAAAGACTCCATACTGACTAGCTTCAGGGACATTGCCCTCGAGCAGTCGAGGAAGATCTCCACACTTACCTTCACTCTCCAGGACACTGCCCCATGGGACCCGTCAACCTGTCCACGACCCTCCTCCTCTTCTACACCATGTCTTCGGTCCTCCTGGACCGAGGTTGCGGTTCGTGGGCGGAAAAAATATCACCACGGGTCTCCGCGTCCCTCCCTAGACCTCTCCAATCGATTTGCACCTCTGTCTTCTGCCACTCCGGACCTACATACTGTCTCATCTGCCAATCACGACAACACCCGTCACCCGCCAATGTCGTTCGGCGCCGTCACCTGCTCTCGCTCCCCTCTGACGACACCCGCTGCCCCCGCCTTAGTCCAAGTGCTCCTCGCGAAGCCCGTTGCCACGGCGGAAAACAGTCTCCATCCCGCTCAGCTACTACATCAGTGCGCCGTAGGATCCTTCGCGAGGCCGTGCTCAGGCACACTCACGGGCACCCTAGCTACGGACCAACCGAACTGCCGCCTCCATCTTCCACCTCAGCACCTGATGTCACCGCCCCGCCTCCCCGCCAGTCAACAAGACGACACGACTCAAACGGCCAACTACTGGCGACTTCTCCACGCCCCCTTTTCCCCCCAACCACGTTAATCATCGGAGACTCAATTATAAGGAATGTACGCTTTTTCAACGCCACTACTCACTGTTTCCCTGGAGCTACGACCTCAGACATCTTGGCCATGCTTCCTGGATTACTGCCAACACTTCCGTCTTCCATCATTAGAATGATTGTTCATATCGGAACTTGTGACACGTCACTCCACCAGTCTGAACTAACTAAAAAGGATTTTCTCTCTCTCCTCCACCTCCTAAGCAACTGTGGTAAGACTATTTTCATGTCTGGTCCCATCCCCACGTTTGGAAGAGGCTCTGGCCGCTTCAGCAGAATCCTCAGTCTCAACACCTGGCTCAAGTCTGTCTCCCTGTCCTACAATCTCCAATTCATCAACAACTTCAGCCTCTTCTGGAACCGACCTGCCTTCTTTGCAGGAGATGGTCTGCATCCCAACCGCCTGGGCTCCCATATACTTTCCACCAACATTCAACATGCAGTTCACTGTACCCCACACGCTAACACTGGACAACCTGTCCATTCTGTCCCACAAGCCTGACTATCTGACTCCATACTACCAATCCCCTCCATCTGGTCATCCTCCCGACCTCAGCCGAGGAAACCTGGTATACGCCTGATCAACCACTCTGTTCTAGCTAACATCCCCAGACACATGGACTCTACACCTTTCCATAACACTCATTTTGGGCTACTTAACGTTCGCTCCCTCTCTCAAAAAGCATCCCTCATCTTTGACATTATTCTAAAACACAATCTCGACATCCTGTGCTTAACTGAAACCTGGCAGCAGCCCAACGACTTCACTGAACTTAATCAATCTATTCCTCCTGGTTTCACATATCTCACCCATCCACGCCTCTCGGGACGCGGTGGCGGCCTCGCCATACTGTTCAACCTTAAATACAAAATATCCATCCACCCCACTGTCACCTTTCAGTCCTTTGAAGCTCTCATAGCACGTATTCACGGTCACACACCAACCTTCTTGGCCACTATCTACCGCCCACCAAAACCTAACCCGACCTTCCTGGATGAACTGTCTGACCTCTTAGCCAACCTCATCTCTCTGTCAGCCAACATAATTCTTCTTGGTGATTTTAACATCCACTTCGACAATCCCAACAACACCACAACAAAAGACTTCATTTCCTGTCTGGACAGTTTTGGGCTCCAACAATACATCACCTCCCCAACACATTCTCTAGGCCACACCCTCGACTTAGTCTGCTGCTCTGGCGTCACAGCTCAGTCATGTTCTACCCTCGACACCTCCTTCTCCGACCACAAACTAGTCTGCTTTAACTCCAAACTACCTATCTTCAAAACCCACCTCTCCCGCACCATCACCTTCCGTAACTTAAAGAACATCGACCTCCCCTCCTTCACTGCTGCTCTCAACAACCTTTCATGTTCTAATTATACACCGTCCCTCTCCAACATGTTATCCAATTTCAACCGTGAGCTACGAAATCTACTCGACAACTTCGCCCCACTCAAAACTAGATCTGTATCCTTTACGCACTCTGCTCCATGGTACACCCCCGAACTCCGCCTCCTCAAAACCCAAGCCCGTCGCCTTGAACGTCTCTTCAAAAAAACCGGTTCATCCACCCACAAGGACTTATACCTAAACCACATACTGAAGTACAAGCATACCATTACCCAAACAAAATCTGACTTCTATGCCTCTCTTATTGTATCCGCCTCTGGCTCCACGCGTTCCCTCTTCTCCACTGTCAAAAATTTATTGGGCCCTCCCGATACTCCTCTCTTCCCCTCACTCTCCACCACCTTGTGCAATAACTTCCTGGATTTCTTCTCATCAAAAATCAAAAATATACACCAGCAATTTCCCCCCATCTGTGACACTGCGAACTGCCTCCACTGTACCCTACCCTGTCTATCAGTATCCTCCCCGCTTTCGAGTTTTATCATTCCACCCACCACGGTTATCTCTTCATTGATCCTCAAATCCAAACCCTCAACCTGTAAACTTGACCCCCTACCAACCAACCTCGTCAAGCTCTGTCTCCCCTCTCTCCTTCCTCATCTTACCCGCATTATTCACACTTCCCTCAGTTCTGGTATCGTACCCCCATCACTCAAGACAGCCATCATCACACCAATCCTAAAAAAACCTGGCCTCGATCCTGCGAACCTTAACAACTTCCGCCCTATCTCCAATCTCCCGTTCCTCTCTAAAATTCTTGAAAAAGTTGTCCACCACCAGGTCCATACCCACCTTGCCGCCAATAGCTTATACGAACACTTTCAATCTGGTTTCCGCCATCTTCACAGCACTGAAACTGCCCTGGTCAAAATCACCAACGACCTCCTAGTAGCCGCAGACTCTGGCCTTGTCTCCATCCTCATCCTCCTTGACCTAACTGCAGCTTTTGACACCATCTCGCACAATATTCTCCTCCATCGCCTTGCTTCCATCGGCATAGCCGGCTCGGTCCTCTCATGGTTCACCTCCTACCTCTCTGACCGCACCCAGTTCGTCCATCTCCAGAACTTCCACTCCCAGCCCTCTACTGTCAGTTGTGGCGTGCCCCAGGGCTCTGTCCTGGGGCCCCTCCTCTTCATTATTTATCTCCTTCCTCTCGGACATATCTTTAGGCAACATAACATCAATTTCCACTGTTATGCAGACGACACCCAGCTCTACCTCTCTGCTGCTCCATCTTCTACCCTCCCCCCTCCCTCCCTCCTTACCTGCTTACATAATATCAAATCCTGGTTCACCCATAACTTTTTGAAACTCAACCCCGACAAAACTGAAATTCTCCTCGTGGGCACCAAATCCACCCTTTCTAAAACCAGCACCTTCTCCATTTTAATTGACAACAATACTGTCCTCCCCTCCCCCCAAGTTAAAAGCCTGGGTGTCATCCTAGACAGTACTCTTTCCTTCACTCAGCATATCAATACCACTACCCGGTTGGCCTACTCCCATCTCCGTAACATAAACCGCATCCGTTCTTCACTCACCATCGATAGCACGGCCATACTCGTTAATGCCTTTGTCACCTCTCGTTTGGATTACTGTAACTCACTCCTCACTGGTCTACCTCTCAAATCACTTCATAAACTTCAACTTGTCCAGAACTCTGCTGCCCGAATCATCACCAGAACTCCATTCTCACATCATATTACCCCTGTCCTTAAACAACTTCACTGGCTCCCTGTGTCCTTCCGTATAAACTATAAAATCCTCCTTCTCACCTACAAAGCCCTCCACTCTATTGCCCCACCATACATCACTGATCTACTTCACATCTATTCTCCGCCTCGTACTCTCCGTTCCTCCAGTTCCACTCTCCTCTGCACCCCTACAGTGCGCCTGGCCACCATGGGCGCTAGATCCTTCAGCCACACTGCGCCCCGCCTTTGGAACATTCTCCCTCATCGCATCCGGTCGTCTCCGGACTTATCAACTTTTAAATCATCACTCAAAACGTATCTGTTCCGTATAGCGTTTTCCACCTAACTGTCTTAACTTCTCAAAGCAGCCCGTGATGTTCTACCACCCTCTGCCTATTTCATATTGTCTCATATTGTTTCATATTTGTTGTTCTGTCATCTGGGTTTCTGTGTTTCAATTTGCTTTTGCTGTACATCGCCCACTTCCTGGATGCTCCGCACTTTTGCCTTTACTTTCTGGCCCTCTGTTAATGCATTGTTGATTTTATTGTTGTTTTAATGCACTCTATGTATTTCATGCTGTATGCTTCCTTTTTCTCTCTGTAAGGTGACCTTGAGAGTTTGAAAGGCGCCATGAAATAAAATGTATTATTATTATTATTATTAATATAGTTGCAAAATAGTCCATCCATCCATTATCTATACCTGTTTATTCATAACCAGGGTCACAGGGATCTGCTGCAGCCTATCCCAGCTCTCTTTGGGTGAAAGGCAGGGGTACACCCTGGACAGGTCACCAGTCCATCACAGGGCCACATAGAGACAAACAACCTCACACACTCACACTCACTCCTATGGGCAATTTAGAGTCACCAATCAACCTGACATACATGTTTGTGGACTGTGGGACTCTGCAATAAACTAGACCTGAGGTGATTTTTTCTAACAATAGGCGCCTTCAGACCAAACAGTTCTCAGTTCTAGGAAGTACCCCACTGAGGAACGCACTCGAGAACTACAGACCTTAAGGACCTTTTTTCTGTTTGCATTCACACTACCAGTGGGAACATCAGACTTACGTAAGGTGGCTAAGGGTTCCTATAGAAACATCACTTCTGCACAACACCATTTCACAACAACATTCAAAAACAAACCTAGCAAAAATTTACATATTTTGGTATGATCCATCTAAACGGAGAACTTTTTTCAAAGGTTCAAAGAACTCTGAAAAATTTCCTCCATTCAGAAAGCATCTAATCTTGGTATGATGTAAGAACATGCTTACATTTTCTAAAATGCAGCAGAAGCTACAGCTCAGGGTGTTTTGTTTTGTAGCGGTTTAATAATGTCCGTATAAAGTTTTTGACCTGATGACCAAAAGTCATGGCAGCTCTTCATGGAAGAAGAGGAAAAGCCGATGGGTTTAGCAAAGTCAAGGTTCTATACTAATGAAATTAACCCAATATCACAAGGTTCCAAAATTTTGATTGAGTTGTAATGATGCAGCAATCAGAGACACATATGTACAAATACACATTTGTCATGATGTCATAGAGTTCAAATGCAGTAATTGCAATATTCTCTGTACATGGTACAGTCAAACTGCAGGGACCATGACCTCAGTATTTGCCCCATAAAACTTGGTGTGTTTGCACTGAACCATGAACCAAGCTGTAAATTCTTACGAGCGATGCCACCTGCTGCAGCATTTCAAACCTTGCAAATGGGAGTTTGAGGTCACCCTGTTTGAACCAAAACAGCCCAAGTGAGAGCAAGACTAACAGTGAATATCCAGCCCTAAATCACCACTAAACCACACGTTTATTTTCAAGCACTGTAACAGATTAAACAAACACTAAGAATTATGGCAGCTCCACATGGTTTCTGGCCCAATATTTGGGAAATATTCTATAAAGTATGAGACACAGTGACCAGTCCCATCAACTCCACTTGGGAAATCTTGGGAAAACCTAGAAGCTGCACAGGGAAATGACGGAAACAAGAGGCCAAAGAGGGGACTCCCAGCAATCCACAAAGACGTTGCTTCATCTTAACTTATCACTTCCATGAAACAGAGCCCCAGAAAGTTTGAGCTTTTCTGATAAGCTGAGTCCAACATAAACACTGACGTCATCATAAATACAGCCTGGCCAGAGCCTGCTTAAGACAAATCGATTATGGATTATTCCTTCAATGTCATTGACCTAAACTCAAACTATGCAAGACACACGTTGGAACATCTTAACCTTATTTTATGATGTATTACTCACTAATCAAATGTGAGAAGGTAAGAGTTTAATTCCTGTGTTATAGCTCTTTCAGTACACAGCATTAAGAACTTGCATGGACTTTGTGGATTCACCTCCAGGTTTCTGTCATCCTTGAGCCCAAAATCAAGAGAGGAAACAAGAGGAAACTATGGAAGAGTGTAGAGTAAATCAGAGTAAACCTGTTTTTGTTTTTACTTAGTTTTCGGCTTAAGTGTTTGTGGCCTCACCTGCTTCTGAGCTAATAAAAAGATTAGCACACAGCATCACACCCAACAATACTCTATATTGCACAAAAGATTTTTTTTTTCATTCATCGTACTGTTATAGCTGGAAAATGATCCAGTTTTGGCAATTAACTTTTAACATACTCATCAAGATAAAGTCCAAGATTTAGTAACATCTTGTTGAAACTATTTTGTCAAATCCATAGTGCAGATGGTTCCTCTAACTACTGTAACGTGAAGGTTTCTATAACAATAGTGTACACAGTGTAACAATGGTATCACTTGTGTTATTGTACTTGTTGCATGGTTTCTGGGAGGTACCTCCTTGAACAGGCTCTAATAGGATCAAGGAAGGAAAGCTGACATAAAAAAAATAATCCATAAGACTTTGCATATTTCTTAATGATGAATGGTACAGTTCACCAGATGTCACCACTGCCCTCTGGCCACAAATTCAACAGGTTGTGGCACTTGCCTGTGCTTCCCAGCCACACAAAAGCTTTTAGTAGGTGCCAAGTAAGCAAGGATCAAGCCTTAACCCAACCATGGTGGGACTGGGACTCAGACTTTTCCCCACTTGTGATAAGGAACACTTTATCAGGAATAGTGGTTAAAGATTCAAGCTATTAAGAACACATTTGTGTTTTCAAGAAAAACTGATTTTGGCAATTAAATATAAGTATGTATAAGTATAAATTTGGTCATGGAAAGGCAATAGGTAGTTTAGGATTGTTTTAGGTTCACAAAGGCTAGGACGTCTTGACTTCAGAATAGTCCAGCGCATGTATTATTTCTGTGAGGGACAGGAGTCCCAGATGCTTTGCCCTACCCAAGAGATTCTCAGTCTGTCTGCCAGGGCCCAGTTCATTGCTCATCTGCTGTCTAGACTGCTCTCAGGCCTACCCAGCCACAGCCCGATCCAGCCAGGCATGCATCTAACATCTCTTTTGCTCTGAACTCTAAACTTGTACCTGCACTACCCCAGAGCAGAGTGCAGTACAGCATGCTTCTACACTTTTACTTTTCAGGAAATGCACTTTTGCTTGCAGAAAGAAACACTCATGCTATATTTAAAACTGGAACTTTTTAATATATAAGGAAGGTAAGAGAGGACTGGTGTGGGTGAAGTTAGCAGGCAGGTGAGGTCAACAGGAGGCAGGCAGTAACACCAGGCAACCAAGACAAAAAGTGGAAAAGTAGAAAATGGTAAATTTGAAAAATGCAGAAGAACTGGCAGGTGGAAAAAGAATCAGAGGGTTTAGGACATGGCAAATGGTACGGATCTTCATGGACTGAACGGGCAGGCGGTGGACAGGCGCTATAGAGTGCTCCCCACTGAAAAACATGGGAGCAGAGATGAGCTGAGACAAACAGACGGTTAGGGGGGCAGTTGCTAGGAGTAGTGTAAAGGTTAAATGCTGTATAGGTTGTTCTGGTTTTGGCAGCTCACTCCTGAGTCCCAGGTGATAGTTTTTGTTACCTTCTGTCATAAAGATACATAAAACGTCTCAGCTCTAACTTTAGGTCCTGCTGGATTTTTCATGTTTGCCTGCCTCTCTCAGCTGACATCTGAACCTCTTGAGAAATGTCTGTGTGTGACCACAGCCACGTCTCTGTCCACTCTTACAAGGCCTGAGCATCAAAGATGGTTGTAAATATCTTATAGATGGGTGAGAATATCTGGGGGCAAAGGAATGTGACATGTCAAAAATAGATACACAAGCTGAGTGACTTATTCCTGAAAAAAAGTCCTCTCTCTAGTAATCCCTCAGGTTTTTCCCACATTCTGCAGGGTGTTACGGGAAAGGGGGTGTTTAATTGTGTATGTTCTGCTGACATAATGTTTGTTAAGAATGTTTGAAGCACTTTATAGGCCTTTACATAGAGATAATGGTGCAGGAACTTGCTAGCTTTTCACACTTTGCCTTGTATTTCTAGGAATTATCCATCTGCACTAAAAATGTTCTTCAGATATTTTTCAATATGAACCTTATGGCTCTTCCTGTTTGCTCTTTATATTGACTAAAATTGTCTTTAGGGTTTGTTTTGTTCCTGTGAACTGGGATGGCGATGAAGTCGCCTTAGATCACACTAAGCTGTACAACAGCAGCCACATTAGACAACATTATGGGGAAAAGCACCCAGAGTGGAATATAGATTCTCTATGATCATATTCGTGTTCTTCAATAAGTACTGAGAATAACCCTTGGCACTGTAGCCAGTTGAATTGTATTGAAAAATATTATTTTATTCACTATGTTATATTAGCACCTTGGTACAGTCTAAACCCAAAAGGAATTTCATTTTGAATGAATCTGAAGCTCAGTGAAGGCAGTCTTTGATCAGAAGACATGGATATTTATTGACTTAATTACTGTGCTTGTTACTCTTTGGACAGGGGAGGAGTAATAATCCACTCCTGAACCTCTGCCGGGGACACGGGGTTGAAGCTTTCTCACCCACAGGTTTTTCAGACAACAGCAGGTTTTTCAACAAGTCTTCACTCTGTTGTAAGTTAGCAGACTGTGTGAAACATACAGTATTTGCTATGTGAGTCCACTGATACAATGTTTAACAGCTGCATCTGGAAGAAAGCAGCCTGGACAGATTGAAGCTAGAGGCTGGGCTTCTGACCAATGTAAACCACTCTTGAAATGTCACTATTTCTTTTTACTCCCTGGCCAACAAAAACCAACTCATGACATCATGACTTCCCAACCCTTAAGCTGCCCCAGTCCAATGGCCTTTCCATAAGCCAATACATAAAATGTCTTTTTGTACAGATAAGTACAGTCTTTAATAAAACTTGTTAAAATTGCATAGCCTGTGAGAATAATTTAGCCTAAGGCCTGCAAACAGAGATGCTGGGTCACTCTGAAGTTAACAAAACTCACCAATTAACACACTATGTCTCGATTGCTCATTATGTACAAAACCAAAGTGAAAAAGAAGTTTACATGACACACTGTTTACTAGAAGACTGTCTTGCACTCAGCCATTAAATAGTCTGGCACATAACTAAACTGGACAAGACAGTCTAGCAGTTAGCGTAGACCAATGTCTGGTCTTTGTGCTACAATAATCAAACCAGCTGCTGGCAGTGTATTTTCATATCTACTATATGAAACTCTTTTATCGGTATGTTAGTGAAGAAGCTGCATTTGGGAGATGGTTGACTTACATGAAAATTAACAGTAGGAGCTGGATAAAAGCAGTTAGCTGAGCTCAATGCATCCCCCCACTCCACCCTATCCTGTAACATATCAACTTCTTCTTATTATTATTATTATTATTTTCTGTTTTACAGATTAAATAAAAGAGAGGTGCTGTTTGGCAGATGTTATATTTTACCCTTTAACTCAGTCAGGCTGGCTGATTTTTCCCTTGATTAAGTTATTTCTTCTATGCCAAGTTAAGCTAACTGTCTCCTGGCTCCAGCTTCATATTTATCATACATGAGGGTGGCATCAGTCTTCTCATTTAACTCTTAAAACAGGAGAGCAAGTGTTATTGACAAATGCATCAGATTTATGAAGTTGCAGAATACCTGCCATGGCAGCTATGTGAATATAATCCACAGTTTACTATAACAACTGTTATATATTCCAAAACGTTTTGGTCTTTCAAGTTATATTAGACCCCTTTTTCATCCATCAGTTCACATGCTACCGATTACTTAATGACTTTCCCATGCACGGTGGAGTTGGCCAGTGCAGCAACAATAGCCTTGGGTGGAGTACACAGCTGAGCTGTAGTCTACAGTGTGTGCTTTGATTGCTGGAATAGCAGACAGAGTGAGGAGCCATCCTTAGGAGATCATATTACATGTTGAGTCGTCCAGGTCAGATCCATGAGTTCAAGGCTTAGCTGAAAAAAAACTGTCAAATGAAACTTTGCTCAAACTTTCTTGAAAAACAGAAAAGTGGTTGTTTTATGCATTAATTGCATAATTGCAAGTGATAATCCATACCCATTAAAATCATGCAAACTATTTCTCAGAACCATTTTGCCTGTCATTGCCTTGAGTCTTTCAGTGGTCTCTACGCTAATACTCTTTCTTGCTTTTCCTTTTGCTCACTACTACACTGCACTCTCTCTGCTGTGCTGGGATCAACACTGTGCTTTGAGAGGCCTCATGAGAGGGGGGAAAGCAGGGGGGAAAACTTGGAACAATGTATTGTAGGTAAATAAATGCTCTGTCTGAAAAAGAATGCCTTTCCAAAACAGACCCAAGGCCACTCGAAGAACCATGTGCCCCAAATATTGCCCTAATTACTTCTCTGATAATATGATAAGAATGCCTTTACCTCTTTCGAAGTCACTGGGTTCACTGCACAAACAAGGACCAGCACTCTGAGGCTCAGGCAACATCATCTGGGGCCTTGGAGACTGCACGTGAAGAAAACTGTGGTGTGTTTGTGTGTGGGAGAGAGATCGAGGGAGCGATTCATACAGTGGCGGTACAGTATTCTGCTAGATCTATCTTTTCTGCAGTGAAACTATGTTTTTCCTCCACTGTTAAATTTGAAGGCAGTCTCAAATGCAGTGAAACAGGTGTAAGTTAAACTGTTGTATGTTCATCTGATGAAATGGATTACAATATTACTATAAAGCTGTGGACGGGATATTAGCACCATGTCAATCACAATCTGGCTGGTAGGTCACACTGGCTGGAGAGTTGTTTTGAGTATTGATACCAGATGAGGTGTTGAATCAAAATCCTGAGCAGATGTGATGGTGTTTGGTCACAAGATTAATAAAGGAAATGAAATCACATCAGAGCTGCAAAGATATTGAATGGGTTAAATATATCTGCTGAGTGTTGGGTATAAAATGGAAAAAAAAAATGTTTAAAAAAGGGACATATTTTCATGCAACACATGCTCAGAAGCAGCAGTTAGCTGGCTCTCGTCATTGACTAAAGGTTTTCAGAGTTCGCTAAACAATACCCAAAAGATCTACTTGAGTTTAAATTAAATACTAAACTGCATTTATGCCAAAAATAATACTTTAAAGCTAATGTCACACATTCAAATATCCTGTGGACCAATATCTAAATATTTATATGCTTTTTCCTGCTAAATGAAAACAATGATCAGGAAAATACATTTGTGCTTAGTGTGCTGGTATCACGATTTATCCTTAGACTCTGAAGCCTTTTTATCCCCAGCCAATAGACCATGGAGGTACAGCAGTGGAGAATATGTACATAAAACAAAGTGGAGAAGAAAATCTTAGCTGTACACCACTCTTGAATGATATATCCCTTCCACCAATTCCAGCACCTGAAAGGACCATTACTTCCAAGAAGATTTTTGGGAAACCACCAGATGTCGGCAAGAGGAGAAGGGAAGAGAAAAAGAGTGAGAGAGAAGAAAAAGAGGGAGGAAAATTGTTCCTGTGTCACATTGCTTTAATTTGTTCACCAGCTGCCAATGAAAATGATGACCTGCAGAAAGTTTTTTTTCTCTCTCTCTCTTCTCTCTGCATCTGTCCTAGCAAACCACACAACCCATTAAGTGTAATTTTGTAATATACTAATAAAGAGAACAGGGGACTGATGGACACTTGGATCAGCTGTCACTGATTTGGCTGATGCTGACTGATGCTGTGATTACTGACCAGTGTATGTTGGTGAAGTTCACCTGCATATGAATTTGGTCTTAACAACTTTACTGTATTATCAATTTCATTGACTGATTTTAGGATATTTATTTTAATAGACTATGAGTCCTATTTAAAAGGCATATTTCAATAATGATCATATATCACACCCATATCACGTTTTATTTATTTATTATTATTATTTGAGAAACCAGAAAGAGCAGTAACAATAATTTCATGCTCCGACCTGCTTGGCGTGATTAATCAATCAAATGTCTTTTCACGTCCTGCAGCCGTACAAACGTAAAGCAGACGTCAACACTGATGAAATTAGGCAAGATCTACCGGGAACGGATTAGAAGAAACCAAACACATGGTCTCCAAATGATGCTGTGTTTCAGGTAACAAGGAGGGGCTGTGCCTGTACCTCTGAGGAAAGCGCACTTCCCGCATCGTCCACTACAATATATAAACCCGCAAAGACGGACGTCTCCTTAAGCTCTCACAAAGTTTGCAAAGCGCAAAAACTCCTCATCTGCAGCTCTCCCTATCATTCATCACCGAAGCTTTGGAGGTGAGTTTGACACAAGGTACTTCTGCGCAATAAAAGGTAGTTTCAAATACTGTGAATGAAAGTTACAGGCATTTCTGTTCTGTATTGTAAAGCGAGGGAGGTCTTAAGTTTGGTTTAGCCATGTTTGACTTGCATTACACCTTGTTCGTGCGCATTATAAGAAGACTTCATGTTTGTCTTCTCGGCTTCATTTCAGGGGACGCGGGATACTCTAAAACCAAACATGAATCCTCAGTTATATGCCATAGAGCTCACACTCCTGTGCATGGCTTACGGAGCAAGTGCATTGACAACGAATATTCCTACAGTCTCCCCGTCCTTGCCAGTCACCAGTGTCACCAGCCTTGGCGCAGCGCGCAGCTATGGAACGGACAACACCACTACTTCTAAAACAAGGAGGAAGCGTTATATTAGTCAGAACGACATGCTTGCCATTCTTGATTACCACAACAAGGTGAGAGGGAAAGTGTTTCCTCCAGCATCCAATATGGAGTACATGGTAAGTGAAAACTTTCATTCATTCTTTTCAGTAAAGTTCATGTCAAAATATATTAATATATATATATATATATGTATGAACAGAGAGAGAGTGTGTGTGTGTTTATAGAAAGTGATGGATACTGTTTGTAATTTTGTAAGAAAGTGACAAATATCTTAAGCATGAAGTATTTCTTGGCACCTTCAGCTGTTCAGCAGATTGCATTGCATTTAGTGCCCAAAGTAGCAAAAGAAGCGAGGACATGCATGGCTTTAGTGTAATATGGACAAAAGAGCAGAAGTTAAGAGTTCTTTGATATTTCAATTAGCAATGTAACTACAGAGGCTGACAATCTCATTTAAAATTGCCATTATTTCCATTATCTCTTATCTGAAGGATAAATTACATACAAGCTACTGCAGAATGACATTCTTGGAAAACTCCATCGAGCTCTAGCTACAATCCATTTCCAAAACAACTATGTGCAAATAAGAGTGACTGATGACATATTTGGATATCTGCCACCTCTATGTTCACCACCATATTTCATCAGGATAAGGTTTATTTGTGAAAGAGTTATAATAGACAGGACACAGAGCAACTAACTTTCCCCTTTTGTGTAACTAAAATGAATCTTTTGTCTGTTGCCATCATGAAACCTGCAACAGTACGACTCTATAGAGTTGCAGACATCTAGCTCACATCTCACTGAAAATGAAGATCTAGTGTTTATATTTTCCATTGGTTATGTAATGGATTTCCATATTCCCATTATGTCTCTGTGTTTAGTTGTGGGACGACACTCTGGCTAAGACAGCCGAGGACTGGGCACATGCCTGCCTGTGGGAGCATGGACCATCTCATCTCCTCAGATTCCTGGGTCAAAACCTCTCTGTCAGGACAGGACGGTGAGTGACCTTTGACTCCCCCCTCCCATCAGACATCTGCTGCTCCTCTCAGGGATGACTCTTTCTCAGCAGTCGTGGTCACTGCCTTGCAGCCCCCTTCTTCTTTCTCCTATAAGTTTTTAGCACTGTGACCTGATGACTGCTTGAGGAATGCTGCTGTTGCCCTTCAAATAAACAAACAGTGTTTTCAGCCCTGACCCTTGAAGACAAAGGTGCATCCCTTTAGTGAGTCTTGACTTTTCATTTGGAAACACAGGACACTCTCATATGTTCCTACATTTGTGTTTCCTACATCCTACTCAAAGGGCTACAGCTTATTCTTCTTTGAATATTAGGAGTATCTTTAGAATTACCTTGTTGACATTTAAAAATGTGACTGTATTTCATACAGTCTGGTATGTGGTTTGGATGCTGCAGAAAATCTATTGCAGAGCCTCAGGTTGTTTTATTGTTAGTATGGTTAGACAAGCTTAAAAAATGTAGCAGATGTTCACAATCTTTGATCGCCAAATCCACACTGTGACTACATTTTAGTATCTTGTCCACCTGAGCCGCATGTCCAAGAATTGACTTGGAAGAAATAAGAAAGGAAAATAAAAAAGCCAACTAAATAATAAAAGATGAGGAGGAGGAAACTGAAGGCAACACACACACACACACATGGAAAAAGTACATATTGCAAGACCATAGAAACAGAAATCTGTGCTATTAATTTCACTTTCAATTTCACCTATAAATGGTACTTTTGCCAATTAAAATTACTAATGGGAGTCTGTGCATTGAAGGTTCCTCTGATCTGTAACATCTGAACACACCTGGACTGCAGCAAAATTGCAACCTCACCACAGACAGACACAAACCTGGCAATACATCCTACATCATGAACTAAAGAACAGTTAAGATCCACAGGATCAGGCAGGAACTGAAGGCTCTTAAGAAGCAGTATAAGGAGGCCAGTGATGAAGAGAAGCTACTGACCCTCAGGAGAGCAGAGTGGCATTAAAGATGCCTAAAGGAAAGCACTACAAAGAGACTATCTTTCATAGCTAACCCATTCAGCTTTGCCAGACAACTATTAGATCAGAAGCAGAGCGGAAGCTGGCTTGCTCCAATGAGAAATTCCATTCGGCACATCTAGGCACCTATAGCATGTTGCAGTAACATCAGATTGGCACAGGCTGGTGACTAGGGTCATCAAAGGCTGTACAATCTCTGTGATTTTGTTTGCTTTGGCATTGAACATGTCAGTGTCAAGTCCACTGAACCAGCCCCCGATCCAAGTCAGGGTTTGCCAACCATTGGTCAGGGTCTTCATGGATGATCTGAGAAACCAGTGACAGAGTCAGTGAAAGGAGCCAGATGGACTTTGTAAGGTCTGGAGAAACTGATTGGCTGGCCAAGGATGGAGTTCAGACCTGGAAATTCTAGGTTGCTAATACTGGAGAAGGGCAAAGTCATCAACACTTTCTGGTTCAGCACTGGAGGGACACTAATACCAAAGGTTTCTGAAAAACCAGTGAAGAGCCTAGGCAAGGTGTTTAACAGTAGCCCGAAGGATGCAACACGAGTCTATGGAACCTGTCAGAAGCTAGAGAACTGTTTGAGAGCTTTTGGCCGATCAGGGCTTTCTGGCAGGTTTAAGACATGGATCTGTCAACACATCATCCTGCCAAGGATTTTCTGGCCACTCCTGTCTACAAAGTCCGTATTTCCACTGCAGAGCTCCTGGAGAAAAAAAATAGGAGTTCAGCTCATAAGTGGCTGAGCTTGTCCAAGAGGTTTAGGAGCATTGCCCTCTATGGGAAAAATACTGAGCTCCAGCTGCACTTGAAGTCACTGGAAGAGGAGTTTAAGGTGATGGGGGTCAGAGAGCTATTACACTATAGGGACTTGTGCATCAATAAGGTAGTACAGTCTGGGGTGAAGCTAAGAACTCGTAGGAAGTGGAGAGCTGCAAGCTTCCAACAAGCAGAGTACAAAATATACCACAAAGCCCTGAAGAGAGCAGTGGCTTAGGGCTTAGGGATCTGGCCTAGGCTCCATCCCTATGCCTCAATACAGTAAGGCTAAAGGAAAGGACAGGCATAGGCTGATCTAAGAGGAGGTGAGGTCAAAGGTGGAGGAGAGGCCCATCAGAGCTGCAGGACACAGGCAGCAGAGGGCCTGAATGAGGTGGGAGCAAATCATGGACTGCAAGGTGACTTGGACAGACCTTTGGAATGCTGATCCATAGTGCATTAAGTTCCTTGTCCAGGCTCTTGGGCAGGGACGTTACAGCTAGTGCCACGACCAGATCATAAACCCCAATGCAGAAGCCATTAGTATGGAAATCAGCAGTAGCAAGCGAGTACGCCCCTCCAACCAGCCAATTATCTTTGTAAAGGCTGGAGGTCAGCTGTCAAGAAATGCAGGAAGAAAATCTGCCAAGAATTCTGGTGACTGCACAGAACTGGCAGCTCTCCATGGCCCTGGAGAAACAACTAAGGTCCCATGGCACACTGTTTTGACCACCCTGAGGCCACACATCCTTTTGGTCTCAGAAGTATCTAAAACTGTTGTCATGTTGGAACTCATGGGAGGACCAGATGGAGGAGGCCCATGAATGGAAGAAGACCAAGTATGACAAATTGGTCACAGATGGCCTTAAGTGGGGTTGGAAGGCAATGTGCTTGCCCATTGAGGTTGGCTGCAGAGGGTTTGTAGGGCACTCTCTTAAAGTCTTGGGTATGCTGGGCATCTAGGGAACTGCAAGGAGAAGAGCCATCAAAAACATTACCAGAGGTAGTGGGGAAAGCCTCCAAATGGCTCTGGTTGAAGAGAGGGGCTCTATGGGGGGAGCTCATGCCACCCGAACACAAGTTGGGTCCTGATCAGCCCTGGCTGCGTCACTTGGGACAGGGTGTCTGATGATAAAGTGAAATACCTGAAACACCCAAAGATTCCAGGTTACATCACCGATGATGTGTTCAGGAGCATCGGAAGATGTATCTTGTCAATTAGTCAGAATGTATAGCTCACCATTAGTTGTGACTCATACAGTATCACTTACTATCACTGGCTTTTGTTTACAGATATCGATCCATTCTTCAGCTGGTGAAGCCGTGGTATGATGAGGTCAAAGATTACGCTTTTCCATACCCACGTGACTGCAACCCTCGATGCCCCCTCAGATGCTATGGCCCCATGTGTACACACTATACACAGGTAGAGAAACAATTAGTATTACATGTAATGGCACAGAAGTGTTGTAACTGTAACATCAACTGACAACTGATTTCTCTGTTTTGAAGATGGTGTGGGCAACATCTAACAAAGTTGGCTGTGCAGTTCACACATGCCACAATATGAATGTATGGGGTTCATTGTGGAAACGTGCAACATATTTAGTTTGCAACTACTCACCTAAGTAAGTATACATGATAAACTTTATGGTGTACTTTAGACCAACTCATCTAGTGTTACTTACATGCTGTAAACGGGCTTGGTAATTTTCATGAGCCTGTTAATTTGATGACAATGCAGGATTAATGCCATACAGTCTGCTCTGTTCTGTGATAAGTCATGAAATGCCAACCATGATTCAAGGAGATTCAGATAACCCCAATACAAACCAGCGAGCAGTACTGCATTGGCTAAGCTCTACAGATCTTGAGACATGAAAATTTTAGGAATCAAACCTGTTTAGACTTGTGACTGACTCATGACTTGGGTTCTTTAATGCCACCAATCTGATAAGTGTAAGAGTAAAAGCCACAGGATACCAATGACCTTTTTTAACTTGATAATTGGAAAAGTGGTCTCAGAATTCAGAGTTGTGGCTTTGGAAATAATCCTGCTTTCTGATCTGCAAAGGTCACTGTTGTCACTATCTGCAAAGAGCTGTTCTGTAAACCATATCAGTTCGCAAACCTAGATGCTATTAAACTGTGTTAATTTTGCTTTTGACCAAACAAGGTCAAGGTCGAGCTTTCAATTATCTCACATAGTTACCAGCAGATTGGATATGCTGCGAGTTGTAGTTCAATTTTAATTTGTTTCTAAACACTCTGAGAACATCTGGGCAAACTGCTGACGATGATCAAATCATCATGCAATATGACTGAAAGCTCCAGAAAAGCTACTAAATGGATATTGTGATGAAACTTCATTAATGTACCTCTTATATCTATACTCTGTGCACCTGTCTCTTGAAATGTATATGTTCTAAGTGTACTTATGTAGTGCCTGTGATTTTGTGGAGGACATTTAAATTTTCCACAAATTCACACACTGAGTCATGAAAGATGATTGATTCTGTGCCCCAGGTCCATTCACAATACATGTTTCTCTCTTCCAGGGGTAACTGGATTGGGGAGGCTCCCTACAAAGTAGGTGTACCCTGCTCTGCCTGCCCTCCCAGCTATGGGGGCTCCTGCAGCAACAATATGTGCTTCCCTGCTCTCAAGACAAACTATCTGCACTGGTTCAAATAAACACAGGTTTCCTCTCAACATAAGCTGACAGTATACAGTACCACAGAGACATCATTTTAATCCCGTAAGGATTTGCACAACAGTTGTGGACCACACTATTTTGTATATATGGGCTTATTTAAATACACATACATTTTAAGGCAGTAGACGATTTAGCTTTGATGATTTGTAAATAAACTGTAAATTAATTTGTTGCTTTTTTTTTTTTATACCAGAAGTGTTATAACTATTTTAATTGATTAAATATATGTTATTTGGAAAATGGGTCCTTAAACACAATATATACTGTATGTGGTGCTACATACACTTTTGTTTTCACTTTATTTGTTTACCACTGCAGTGTGGTAATTAAGGACAGAACACCATCATAGCTGCTCATACCTGCTCACTCTGGTGCTAGGGGTATCACACCTCCATGTCGTGTGCATGCCTTCACAGGAATGTTGTCTTATGAAGATCAAAGCTTTTGACCTTGGAGGGGAAAAAAAAACACAATGGTGGTGTCATCCTACCGGACTGTAGACCCTGCAGTAGGTTACAAACTTCATTATCAAGTCTATTACAATTTCAATTTGTGTCATGCAACAACACTTTCACAACCTTTGTTGACAGGAGTGCACTTAGTGTAAACAAAAAACATAAATGCCACATACAGAAGGAATAAACATTATTCAGAGAGAGAAGTTGTTCATTTGAAGACTAATACTTCAGCATAGATGACACCACAGTTGTCAAAAGTTTGTTTCTTCATTTACATGGTGCATTTGAATTTTAAATCAGAAGTGATTATGTTGTGTTTCTTTCCATACTTGTCATTATTTGTGGAATTTAACATGTTAGATTTATATTTCATTAAGTACATATGCCAATCTGACCGCATATCTGTTTTACAATCATATTTGTTACAGAGTACTGTATATATTAGTATGCTATAAACTATAAGAGTTGTTGTACCTATGTTTTTGGAGTTAAGCACTCGTGTGCACCTTAATTGTTTTTAAATTTCCAAAATAGCAGGAAATGATTGTTTTGTACATGTAGATAATCATTATATGTTGACTGTTTTCAATTATTTTATAAGTTATTCACTTTTATATGGGAAATATTTAATTAAAATGTTGTATTGTTTTACTTTTTATTATGTAAAAGGACAGTACATGTAACTATGATTTAAAAGGAGTCAGTATTGACCATTTAGCTGACAACCTTTGTAATATTCAAGAAATTAAATGTAATGTAGATGGAAGTTGTAGATTTCTATGAACTAAGCACTAGCACAATATTGGCAAGTAACTGCTTGAAGTCTTTTGAGTTAGAAAATGAATAATTATACATTCTCAAAACTGGACAGTTTCTTAGGATTGTCCAACACAGAAGGATTTATAATCAAGACAAGACATAAAGATTTTGCCCTTGATTTAAAAAAAATAGTGGAAAATCATTTTCAGCACTGACTGTGTTTAAATCATCATCAACTTATGCAATGAACTGCATTGTCCTTGTCATTGATATTTGTAATAAAATAGTCTATTTTGATTGTGTTCTTTGTTTTCTTTTTGTGTTGGTTTCTGTAAAAGAAAATACACTGTCTGAGATGTCTAAGTTCTTCCTCGTGTTTGCTATTGCTCAGAGGCTCTGTCCAAAGAATCAGTCTGGCTAATGATCCTCAGCTTTCATTTTTACTTAAACACCACCTCCGTAAAGACAACAACAGAATCAAAATAAGCGAAGGTTGATTCTGTCCATGTCTACACAAATGAACTAAATTTAAAAGATTTCAGGAAGCCTGTTGTTTGAGTTTGTCCAGTGAAACCATTGAAAGTGAGGGAACAGACTGAAATGCCAGAAGCAGAAAGAGAGAAAAAGTGTCACCACCGTAATATTGTATAAAGCTATGGCGAAAGAAAAGACATTTTCCTGCTTTACAGTATTATTACTTTGTTTGGAGGCTGATGGAGAAATTTATAGAATGTTTTCAAGGAGCAGAGATTAGCAGAGAGGTGGGACTTAAAATGCAAGTCAGTCCTTTAACTGATGTATTGGGCAGATGCTGGAATTTTATCTTTTTTTCCAGTAAGGATTGCAGGATATGGTTCCTGGCCAGCCTGAATTAAAACTAAATCAACAGTGTTAGGTAAAGAAACTAGCAAACAAATAAGATTATAACATTTTTTGGTTTTTAGTGTTTAGTGTTTAGAGTTGGAGAAAACATTTTTCCAGACTGAAGCATTTGCTGCAGTCCAGTGCACATTGTCATGTTGGTTTACATTTCCTCACATTTTCAGTGTGAAGCCTTCAAACCACTTCCTGCACTCCACTGAGAAGTCTCATCTGCAACATGTGGCCATACCTCACTGATCCCTAAATGACTCTCCCTGAAACCAACAAGCAAAGAGTTACTTCGTTCATTCATACTATACTTATCACTGAGCAAAAGCTAGAACTGGAGCCAAACAGATGATTGCTGGATATGCAAAAGTCTCATCAATGGGCAAGGTGCAGGATGGTATGGTAGTCACAGCTGTGACGGCCATACGCTTCATGCTACAGGCATGTTCTTTGTTGCAGGTTACATCTTGACTGAGAGCTAGAAAGTGGCCATTGCCAGCACCTGAACAGTGCTCTTAAAACTGCCACATGATCCAGTCTGCCTGGCTTTACACTGTGCACCTTGTTGTCTCCTTCTATTTGGCTTTTGTATTGCACCCATTGCATTCACCTCATTTACACTAGTGCACCCATACACTTTTTTACATTACTAACACTGACTCCCACCTCCCATTCCTGATTTTATTACTTAATTAAATAAACATTTGTTCATTATTAGTTTGGCAGTGCACCTCCTCTCCTATGTTTTGGCCAGCCAGCTGGTCATAACACAGCCCTTGTCTGTCCAGGTTTTCCAGGCCCTCTTGCCTTTTGGACTTTTCTGTAGACTATCATTCTCTTAGCTCCAGATTTTGTTTTTCAGTCAGAATCAGTGTTTTCACTGTTATCTTTAGTTAAGTCCAGCAAAGGAGCTAGTGAGAAGGCAGTGGGGAAAACTTTAGGAAGAATAATTATAAATGTTAGAATATAATGGGTCCTCTGCTCCAGCCTAACAATTCATTAGAAATCTTAATTAAGTTTATTCAGCCCTCACATTACCACTTTAATGTGAGGGCTGAGCTGGACTCCTGTACCGGAGTATCAGTGTAACATTATGCAGTTTGTTATAGCATCTATGCAAAATAGACCAGCATACTATTACAGCATACTATTTTTACTTTATAGTGCCTCACCTAAACTTGGGTAGTTAGGGCTGAAGAACAAAATCTTACATGAACTCAACAGATGACCAAGGAAGGAAGCTGGAGAGAAGAAACAGATTTTCATTCTTCAGTTGTTGCAGCAATAAATCCACTTTAACTGGTACACTATCAGGCTGTGCCAACACCTACTGAGGCCATGATGACGCATCTGTACGCTCATCTGAAGGTGGACCACTTTTCCTAATAACATATGTGAGTTACTGATCTGTCAGATAAACTGTTATTGCTGAAACACTTGCTTCCCTGAAGTGTGAAAATGGTGAAACGTTTATTTGAAAAGGAGATGGAGACTTCATAAGGACCACGGCAGGTTGATAGATTATTAACAGGGTGTGGGTGAGACTGGGGGAGTAGGTTTCCAAATGTGCGAACAGCTGTCCAACTCCAATAATGGTGAGAGGCATGAGAAAGACTTTCAATTTGAGTAAGTATAACACAGAGTGGGGCTATATCTTTCATGGAGGGAATGTAGAAATGTGTTTGTTGTTTGCTGTGGAGCTACAGAAAAATGACCATCTCTCCTCTCATCTCTTTCCTTTATTGTCTCTGTACTCTACAACCTCTCTGCCCTCTGTCTCCTACCCCTACATGTTGAAAACTTGGCTTCTCTGTACCTCGAGGGGGATACTGGGAGAGTCTTCCTTCTAATTCCTTGTGGTTTTTTCTTTTCTTCTGTCCCCCTTGGAAGCACACCAACTACGTTTATTTTGCTCCCCTTGTGGCTTAACCATCAGCAATTCAGCCTGTGCAGAATCAAAGCCTTGCTTTGTCCTCAAGTCTCCCCACAACCCACCACTGCTACAGCAACTTGAGGACATCATAATGGAGCTGGATGCCCAATGTAGAAAAATGTTACTGTAAGTTTTATTGTGGACAGTATCGACATTCACTTTGTCATACAAGCATAAACAGCTGGAATTGACTATTGATGAAGAAGAAGAAACCTTACATCCAAACAGGACTGTCAACAAACTCCTGTCATTGCCAAATAAACATCTCTCTTCCTGAGGAGCTGGCATAGATAGATCATTGCCTTTACAGTATCTACCATACGAAATAACAAATAGCCTTGTCAAAAGCATTTTCAACATCTACCCAGTAACTTGAACTTAAGAGGAATCTCATTTATGCTGGATATACAGTATATCTATATAATTATATGTCTATTGATGGGACATTGAATAGAAAACACTTTTACAAAATGGCAACACATGTATATGTTACATGCACTAATATCATCATCGTTAGGCCCTTGTGATACAAGGAGTCCACTGATATTTGTTCAATAGCTTTTAAGGTGGAGCAAATCGGCTTTTATCTCAGATGTGTGAATATGTCCGGTGGAAGCTATTGACATGTGTTTCCCAGATACTGATGTCAGTTACTTGAAGCACATTTTGGGATCTCCTTTAAATGTTAAACATACATCTTAAAACCCATTTGCTAAAATAAATCCCTCAGAGCAGCAGAGTTAACTGTAGGTCAGATTTTTGCAGTCTTTCTTCTTTTGAGTTAAATTTTCCCTTACTTCAAACAAGGAGTATAAAATAAAGCTTTTCAGGTACACAAATCATTTGTGGTGTCTCAGGTGGCTATTTTGGTCTTTAATGCTGTTTATTTAGGACAGTGTCGCCATAACATGTGGGGAATTGTATCATTTCTCCTTGGTTTTTATGGTTGAATCTACTCCCTACACTCACAACACACACGTTTTCATTCAATCAGCCTGAATGACACAAGACACCATTTCAATTTGAGCTGAATAGGTTATGGCCACTTCTCTCGTGCTTTTTCATTCTTGGAAAAGCTCCTCCCATGGGCTTGTTAAATATAAATTAAGCATTTCTGGTATATCTAAGTATAGACTATATTTTATCATGAGGGACAGATGTCATAAGACTGTATAGTCTATGCTCATCTCATGTATGACATTTAAAATAATCATATATTAATGATCCAACTAGCCAGAGCCTGGCACTGTTAAGCACTGCCACAGTGGCTATAAGAATAAATTTACAACATGTCTAACCCTGAGACAGAGGACTTGATCCTTCTGATTCAGTCTAAGGACACCAACCCAGGCAAAGATGACCATATTTTGTGTTTGCCTTCCGTATCCTCCATTGTCTTTGTCTTGGATGGATCCACATTAGCCTCCTGAAGAGGCCTTGCAGGGACTCCAGACAAGCGATATCCTGCAGTTAAAAGACTCAAGCCAAAATCAATGTCGTCCTACAGGCACAGCAGGGGAAAAACACTGCATAATCAGATGGGCTTCCCTACTTCACCCTCAACTCTCTTTTATACCTGTTGTCCATAGACTGACTAAGGCTTTGATGGTGATACAGGCTTATTGTATGCTAATGTCTTTAGTCTCATAATGCATTGTAGTAGTAGCACAAAAACTAGAAATTCACAATAAGTGAGTACTTTTTTTTAAGCTCATAAAAATAAATCTTTTTAACCTTCATTTTTCATAGTTCTGTGCATATGAAAAATTATTTTGACATCCATAATGGAAGATTAGATAAGATAAATTATATGCCATTAGACCAAGGTACATTTAGTGACATGAAATATCTTGGTTTCAACTTATTTGCACAACAAGAAGCACTCCGCTAAAAAGTCAGCACACTACAGCAAAAAAAATTTTACTGTCTGAACCAGAGTAACATGAGTTTCAACAGGAACTACTTAGTTTCATAAAATTGATTTGTAACGACACTATAATTGTGCTTCTAATATTCTTACATCTTTCTCTTTGTTTTATTTGTGTTTATGTTTACTATGTTGAATTGCTTGTGTATTTGAAATGTTTTCTATAAATAAAGCTGCCTTGCCTTGCCACACAAAAATGGGGTTTCGGGTACCCACAATCCCCCAGCTCCCAGTGTATTTATTTTGTCTGAAATCCATAGCATATTGTATAATTCATTGTTTGTTGAAAGACACTGACACCTGGTGGTTTTATGAAAAGTGTGCTTTTTCCTGTAAGAACAGACTATATAATATAATGAAAAATCTTTTAAAGATATGAAATATATAATGAAAAATCTTTAAAGATAAATAGGTGTCAAGGAAGTTTTCTTCAATACCACACACACACACACACACACACACACACACACATACAGACACACACAAACAATATTGAATTAAACTTAAATTTTTGCAGGAGCATAGTGACAAACCTAATTAGATGCTACATGGATTTAAGCAAAAAAAAAAAAAAAACAGTATACATTAAACATTGAACATACATTACGCAGCATACATAAACTTATAAGCCACAAGTGAAAATGAATGACCAATGTGTGTACATGGAAGATTAAAATTATGGTCTGTGAACTTTCAGGATGACAGGAAAGCAGGTTTACAATGAGATTTTAAAGTGAGGCAACATTAGCTGAATATATTGTGATATGACAGTTTAACTACATTTAAGTGCTTTCTGTACTTATTTCTTTTGGAATCATCCATAGAAAAAGTCATCACAACCCTGGCTGCTTAGAGTTGCACCAGTCACCTAAACACAGAACAATTTAGGGCAAAATATTTCTTGATTGCTCAGATGTCTTTTCAGCACAAGGGGGTCAGGAAAGCAAACTAAGTCTAAAGTGATCTGAAGTGGAGTGTAGTGAAGTGGACCTGAGGCTGCCTTCTGCTGACCACTGCTGATAATGTCACAAAAAGCACACAAGCAATGATGCAGAATGTCTGCCAAATGACCTTGATGCTCTTTACTCCCATTCTCGTTCCAACACTCCGACCTCAATTCAGCTCAACCAAAACCATTAGGGAGCACTGTGCCAGATAATGTGAGCCAACAAAAAGTGTTCTTGGAGAATGCTTGTGTGTTTTGCTGTTGTGTCCAGAGGCTACTGTTGTGTGTATGTGGGGTCAGGCACGGCTGATGCATTCTGCTGGGTTCATGGGGTTTCTTCCAAGACCACATGCTGCAAGGAGGAGTTTAGTGAATGGAGCATCTGGACCTGTGGCTTAACAATGACTGTGAGGGTGAGACAGAAAGAGCATAGAGGAAAAGAACAACAGATACAGGGGAGGACAAGCAGAGGAATGAAAAGTGAATGTTGTTTGTGAGATACAACAAGGGAAAGGGGAAATTCTATGTGTGTGTAGACAGAAATGTACAGGTAGAGAACAAGTCCAATAGTAACAGAAAGTAAAAATAGGACATACTAAGACAGACAGACAGACAAGATGGTGGGATCCAGTAAAAAAGCATCAAAGAAAGGATAATAGAGAGAAATCTCATGAGAAACTAATACAAGAAGTCCAAGCATTAAATCATTTATATTGCTCTACCACAGGCGTAAATAGTGGTATATTTACTGGCAGCCATTGTAGTAAACATTAATCAGAGAATATCTCTTCTGTTTCAGATGACCTGACCTAAATTACCACACTGTAAATCACAGAAATCCCTGAGCAGTTGGTGAATATTTCTTTTATCCACACAATTTCATTTTATAGTCTGGGTCAGAGATGCTGACTTACAGGCAGTCTTAGTTATTTCAGCGATAACCTTATTGTAAAATAGGTCATGTTATATCCTATAAAACTTACTCTGAGGGTCTAAAATAATTGCATGTGTTACGTATGGACTCATATATGCATATTCTAAAGGTGTAACAATACAGTCATACAGTCATGTATAATACATGGCTTTGCTGCCTCACCTCTCACTTTGTTATTGTTAGATAGATACAAACATGGACACACACACACACACACATAAATATAGGGAAGTTTTAATTTTAAAGCAGATGAATGAATGTTCTTGGTGGTGCTTGCCCCCAGGGAGTTGTGAGCAAAGCAAGAGCTTTGCTATTTCAGCTGTGGTGAAAGAAAGGAGGAAGAAGCCTGCTGGTTCTGTCTGCAGAGACTCATGCACTGCTGAGGCTGAGGCCCCTCTAATGACCCAGGCAGTAAACCCTGGGTTTATGAAAGTTCAAATGCAATAGGTCCTCGATGTGAGAATTCTTCTATCATATTTAGGCCTAGAGAAGTAGGTTAAACTGCAGAGACACCCTGGTACAGAGGATTTTGTGTTCAGTACTTACTGATCTAGTGCTAAGGACGTATTATACAACATCAAGCAGACATAAAAAAGACTGAGCAAACTTACTGTGAGCATAACGTTGGCTTGGCCAACATCTGATTTATTATGTTTCAAACACACAAATGTTGTGTCTCCCCCTGTAGAAAACAAACATAGGGAGCAAAAGCACCAAGGCCTAGTGATTAGCTCCAGTTTCCACATGTGTCACATCTATGAGTGAGAATGACCAGATCACAAAGGGCAAAACTGCCTGTTTCTTTTATGGAATTTACACTATGCTGCAGCTGGAGGGGAAACAGTGACGACAGCTTCAAGGTGCGGATTTAACACAGAGTCGGTTTGTGTTTTAATACCTGGGGGCTTTTGCTACATGTTGCCACAAAGGTCTTCAGTCTTAGTGAATCTTATTTTTCTGCAGATGACAACAGGAAGTATTATACCTGAGAAGACTAGAGAGATGTTTGGAAGATCAGAGGTGCATAATGAGTTAGCGCCACAATGAATAAGCGCAGTGGTGTTAATATAATGTCACTGCTGAGACGAGAGAATTATTAAACCCAAGAATCAAAGAAAAAAAAAAATCTGCTTACACTGTATACAAGACTTCTGACCCGCACTTCTTTCTATAAACGAGTGGGACGTTTCCAGCTCGTAGAGGCGTGGTTAGGGGTGGCACTATCGAAACGCAGCCAACTTCAGGATAAAATGTGGATAAGTGATGCTTTAGCGTCTTTGGTGCAAGAATCCCGAAAGAAGAAAGACCACTTTTTCAGAAAGATGAAAACGGAGTGAAGCCGCCGTGTGTCATCTTTGATTTCCATCACACGGCCATCGACAGTCATCACCTGAGCTCTGCAACTTACTTTGAAGGCGGACTCTTCTTCTCTTCTCGCTGCAGTTTTCTCCCAGTTTCATCTCTGTGCAGATCTTACACAGCGGCTCAATTCCAGTTCATTAAAGGTAAATTATTTCCAAGGTCGTCATTAAATCAAAGCGTTGCACTTCTATTTCAATGCATTGCTCTTCACATTTCCATTACTGGCTCCGTGTCAGCCTGTGGCAGCGCTGCTGCAGGCATGCCAAGAAGTTGAACTGAAAGTATGCATACTACACATACAATACTGGCAGTGCTTTCGCTACTTCATGCATCATGCTGTACACTTCACTACAGTTATTACAGCTGTAATGTGTTAGAAGTGTTCGTTTGCGCAGAATAAAATCTGTCTGTCCTGTTTTTTGACTTCTGGAAAAAAAAAAAAAAAGCCTATTCATCAGAAGTCAACAGTAATACAGATGTCTTCCATGCACACTTCGATTCGTCATCTCCAGCCCATTTGCACTCACTGAACCCCATGAGGTTACCTATGGGGCTGCACCAGACCATGTGCCTGCAAGCCAGTGCACTGTCCTCACCAGTTTCAATACTGGCCCATGTTATTCAACAAAGCTGATGTAGAGCAACAGCTCTAATCCTTTCAATAAATCAGTTTTGCTCTGTCCTCTTTGCTCTTTTGCCAGAGTTTCTTTCTGCACCAGCACCGCTTTTCCAACCCATCCTTCCCACTTGAGTTTGAGAGGACCACCATCATTATCATCATCATTTACCAGGATGAGGCGTGTATACCCACATTGGATGATTGCTTCTCTGCTCCTGCTGCTCCAGATGGCCACTTCCATGCTGATACCTCCTAATTCTACAGGCTGGCAGCAGATTCTAGACAAATATCTGGATGAGGATGGGGACTGGTGGGAGGCCAAGCAGAGAGGGAAGAGGGCTATTACAGACAGTGACGCTCAGCTCATCCTGGATCTTCACAACAAGCTCAGAGGGCAGGTCTACCCCCCGGCTTCCAACATGGAGTTCATGGTAGGTGGGTGGAGGATGTAGATATGTTGTCAGCTCATCTTTGAGACTGATTTTCATGAGGTTGTGCGTTTAAAGTGGAAAATAGTACTTTAAAGCTATGATCCAGTTTCTGAACTCCCTAAGAATTCTTTACACTTGTGGGTCATGTAGTTTATAGTGTGCTGACCCAGTCACCAGACCAGCTGGCGTCTGTCCCACTTGGCTCACTCACAGACAACATGCCAACATCTAATCACCTTCACACATGAAGCCCAAACCACATACCTCAACCCTCTACACACATAATTCTGTACCCAGGTTATTTTGGTTTTGCCAGAAGAGAGCAATTCCACCAACCTGCCAGTAATCACATAACTAATACATTGTTTTAATCATGCGAAGATATTTGTTTGATTTTATCAATGGGCCATCATGTGCCAGTGCAGTGCCAAATCACTTTTCACAGTCCATCTGGAATCAGATCACGACACCAGGGTTGGTTTTTACCAGCTGTCTCACCTCCATTAACACACACACAAACATGCACAACACTTTCCGAAAGTTAGTGCTGCACAGATCTGGAACTTTTCCAAACACACTACATGAACAGGCACTGCTTGACCACCACAGTGCATTGCCACCAGTGCACCAGGAGGTAAAAAAATCAATACAGTGTGCCGAAAGTAATGAGGTTTTATCATGAATTCATCTCTAATTAAAGAGATGCTGAACAAAAGGTGGTATTATTCTATGGTAAAGGCACATAAACAATTCCTGCTGGGGGCAACTGCTGGACTGTGTAATTGTATAATGGAGAGTTTGGATTTAAGGACCCCTTGTGTGTGCTTGTGTGTGCATGTGTGTGCATGTGCGTGTGTGTGTGGGAAGCTCTGCTTGGCAGGCTTCTGGTTGAGGCACACTGTAGTGGAGAAATGCTGAGCCAGCAGCACACAGCTCGCTTCTACTGTCTCCTGTTACAGTTTGCTGTTTTTTTAGGTGCAGGGGCACCCAGGGGTGAAATGTAGAAAGGCATGCAACAAGAGGACGTGAGGTGAAAGTATGAAAGTAAAAGTTAGCAAGGAATACAGTAGGTAAATAAAAACGGAGGTGTGAAGATGATGAAGGAGATTTGCAAATAGAAAGTAGAGGCAGTGGAAAACTGATGAAGGTACAACAAAACATATGTCAAAATAAAAAAAGAAAGAGATACTTGGAATGGGTGCAAAGTAAAACAAGACGGTATGAATAAGTGTTTGAATTGATTTCAGATTCAATAGATGTCAATATCTTTGAGGCTTAAAATGTAAAATGATTTTTAAAAGGGGCTCCATATTTCTCTGATTATCTGTGTTCAGCTGCTGTCGCCTTTCAGAAATCTGACAGCTTCACTGTACCGGAAGACTTCATAGACATGCTCTCATGCTCTCCCTACATACACATAAATACAGATACACACATACACATACATACGTTTTCCCATCATCTCTGTTATTGCCTGCTATTGTACTAAACCATAATGTGACTGACCCTCCGTGGTGATCGCACACAGAGACCAAGAGATAACATCAGTTCAAATCCTCCTGTTTCCTCCTCTTTCATTTATTTCCTTTTTTTGCCCTCACTTGCTGCCTCCATTTCTCATCCCTGTGGCTCCGTTCCCATTCTGTCATTATCCAACACAGAGGCCCAAAAAATTCCTTGGATAAGCATTGATGCTATGTAGTGATCCACAAAACTTCAATGCAGCTTCAGGAGAGGACAGCTGTTATGCCTCTCACTCAAATGTTGACCCACGGGTATAAACACACACGCATAATGCCAGTGTTTGAAGTGCTATAAGACACATATATGACATCTTGGGACAGATAGTCCCACCTTCCTTGATGTTTAGCTTGACTTCAGTGGGCTGCACTCAAGTCTGGTGTCAGTGGCTTGTTAGGACTTATTAGGCTTATCAGCTGAACTGTCATTTTACTGCTCAGGATGATTCGTAGTTGTGTTATGAGCATGTTGTTTTCATTCTTTAAATGTATTAGGTGTAGACTAATACATCTGTCTGGAATTAGGTATATCCAGCATATTTAAATGAATGAATAAATAAATAAATAAATTAGATTTAACAGTGGTGAGCCAGTCGATTCTGAAGCAGCAAAGAGTTTCACAAAGTCGGAGCACCCACAGAAAGTGCTTGATCACTCCATTGTATGAGCCCAGAGCATGGAACAGTCAGCAGAGACTGATAGGCAGGCCTTGAAGGCCATGCAGACTCTTATATACAAACAATAAAATCTTGAATATGCTCACTTCTGGAAGAATCAGTTGAAAGGCGAGCTTCAGCATTCAGGACAAGCTGTAGATGGGAAAGAGACAACTGATTAATGCCAAAATAAAAGGCACTGCCATAATTTAAATCTAAAAGCTAACAAAAGCATGAATCAGCCTCCCCAAATCATTCATATTTAAAATAGGCTTCACCTTGCATTAAATGCATAATTAATTAAAACTATAATCACCATGTTAATGTATTTATTAAATTTAAATCCTGAGTCAAACAACACACCCAGATTTTTCACATCATGCTTCAAGTAAGCTGACAATGGCCCAAGATTAGAAAAGGAACAATAAGATTAGCTAGAGTTAAAGTTATGGTAATGACTTCAATGTTAGAAAATGTTGCTTTTGATTAAACAAATTTTTAAATACATTAATTTGCAAAGTCAGTCTCAGACTCGGGTGGGAAAAGGTTAAATAGAGTAGTCTAAACACCTTTAGTCCCACCAACTTTCCAGCAGGATCCCTCAGAGGTCACGGTCTAGATGGAAGATGGCTTCTCTCCAGTGCATCACAGGGTGTCCACTCTACTGGTTATGTCCAGAAACCTCCAAACCGAGGTGCCCTGAAACAGATGTTGACATCATGTCAACTGGCTCTAATGTTAAGAAAAGCAATGAAACCTGCTTAATATAATGCCAACAATTTAAACATTCTCCAAATGCATTAACAGTGAATAGTTTGCAAATGCACCTTTTATGAATGCTTAAGGGAACATTAGCATAAAACACTACAAGGTGCAAAACACATGTAGATGAAATGATCACGTTCTAGTGATCCTGATAGTCATCATTGGTAGCAAGGTCTCCCACATCATGGTTTCACTACTGTGATCTTGTACTGCAGCTGCAGCCCCTTTACTCTGGTGCCAATTCTGCCATTGTGCTGATTTTGCAGTTGCCTTTGCCAACAATTGGGTTTAACCAGTCTCCTTCTTCTGCTACTAACTGCTGCTGTACAGCAATAGGTTTGTGGTTTACTGCCACAAGAAATACAAGCCACCATTACTACTATTGCTACTATTACTGATCATGGAAATGTGCTTTTGTGCATTTACTATGTATTATATTTTAGTAGATGATATTTGGTAGTTGTCAAAATCAGTGACACCACTTCAAGTTCAGGTAAAGCCTACAATAACTGTCTGTCCTATTCTTGTCCTACTATGTCATTGTTGTAAGGAGATCCAATTATAATATAATGTTATAGATATTAGGTAGTTGACTATGAATCATGATAAATGGGATAGGCAACACATGCAGATAATTTAATCCATATTGTTGTGAAAATAGTAATTTGCGATTTAACATAAACACACTGACGCACATAGGATATAGGATATATGCTTTTCCATGACATAATGTACAGTATTTTTTATTACTGATCTCCAACTTTGAGCTTCTTATAAAGTCACTCTTGTGTTTTCTGTGTTGTGTTCAGAACATCTTATCACTTTTTCTCCTCAACCTATCTACTTTTTTCTAAGCTACATGTGTATTGTCTGTAATTTGCAAATTTGCATATCTTTCCTGTTTGTCAGTATTTCTGTAGGACTCCATACACTACTGATCATGAACAGGAAACAGAAACTTGCAAAGGAAGTATCTCACTGTACCAAATGGAATGCAACCAATTGACCAATGACGAGAGCGAGAGAAAAAAAAAAAACACAAATGAAGTGTTAAGCCAAATAAACTCCACATTGTGCATGGTGCTGAAAGAAAGGGACATATTTTTATGGGCCCCAGCAGAAGTGCAGTTGTGGTGGATGGGGGGTGTTGGCCTCCCCTGCTGTGCTAACTGTGTAAATGACAGCACCTTGACAAGCCAGCTGCACCCTGTACAAAATTCAGCAACCAAAAAATATGGTTCTCAGGTGATTTGTTGTGAGCCTGTTTCCTGCTGGAATGAGCTCCTCAGCAGGAACAGAGCTGCTTGTGTTTACAATGAAACTACATGCCTGTGCAATGTCACTTAAATGTTGACTGTTTAAAAATTGAATCGCATTATAAGGATTGTATCATTTTTAATTTTAGGTGAAGGTTATTTCATCTTATGTATAATTTTTAAAAAAGCAGATTAGACAAATTGAAAATGCAACACAAGCTCAATGTACCAACAAAAGTGAGTAAACTTGTTATCACTGATTGTGCCTGTGATTTGCAAGTAATGTACTAGTTATAAAATGACTAGTCAACCTTTCTCATTCTTGACCCTGGGTAATGTCTAATGCAACCTTACTCCTCATAGTAGGGAATTCCTTGAACAAGTAAGAAACATACAACAGATAGTGAGACTTCAAACCATGGCAGAATGTACAGGAGCTTCAGTACGCTACTGAAACCAAGTCAAAACACAGTCGCAGCAGTGGTTAGGAGGTGCTGGAAGAAGAGATATAATACCAGTAATAATGTAAGCTGCATAAAATGACACCGTGCACGATTCACCATGTACACAGGCCTTCATTGAACAGATAGATGAGTGCTTCTGACTTGGCACAAGGATGGATATTGGTCTACACCCAATATCTATAGACAGTTTCCAAGAGAAAAATCATTTCCCACATAACTGCAGATCAGTTGTTTTCCAAAGAACACGAGAAAAGGATTCATGAATATTGGCAGAACATTCATTGGTCATATAAAACCAAAATACATTTGTTTGGGTCACATGGGCTCCGGCATGCTTAGTGTGGACCTTGCCAGAACTAACACAGCAACTTCATAGTGCTGACCATGAAACATAGAAGTTGGATTTTGCAAACTTGGGGCTACAGTAGTGCAAAGAGTAGCAGAAATGAAATGTACAGATGACTAAATGAATTCAAGTTTGTACCAAATGACAGAATAAAAAGATGAGTTCCAGTCTCATTAAGCTCAAGAAGTAGAGGAAAACTATGAACACTTTTAGAGTATTTTAAAGCTGAAGGTAAAGCAATAAAACCCCTTTAGCACAGAGAAGATAAGAAACAAGATCATTTATGAAGAGCAGATTCATATGAGACTATTATCATCCATGCCCAGGAGGATCCTACCTGTTGTGAAAGATAAATGCGAACTTACATGTTAAAAAAATAAAACAATGGCTTCATTCCTCTTGGGTTTTGGCTAAAATAAAATCAAATTGTATTAAATATTAAGGATTTGTGATTATTTAACATTTTAGAGATACTGAAAGGGGACTTATGCAGGCTTGTGGTATACTGTTTTATTATTTATTTTATTCTTATTATTATTTTGAGAAGGTCATGAGTCATGACTGTGATAGACACATAATCAACAATGTTCCCCAAGGAGACACTGTAGCCAGAATTCATTAGCGGTCTCCCATTACTGATGATGACCAGGCATTGGCCTCTTTAGTGTATTTCAGCATTATTAGCTGTTGTACTTGTAAAAAGAGATAATAATAGATATGATACTACTGACCTACTAGGTTTATTGTGTGTTTTAGGAGTAATGAAGATTGGTGACTGAGGAGGCAAAGGTGGAAGTGAAGGAAGTGGGCGGAGTTACATTTTGGCATCTGTTAATAGATTTTAGTGAATGCAAGCTTATGATTTCCAGGGTTCATGTGTGAAATGTGAAAACATTTGACACCTCCATTGGTATACTATGTTGGTATAGCATGTGCTCTAACATTTACGCACACACACACATGTGACTTCATTGAGTTTCTTTTAGAAACATGTTACATTAGACTTCCCACACTGAAGGTTAAATTCAAAATGTGCAATTAAAAGAATATACAGTGTCCTTCAAAAGAGCTACAGTGGGTGTAACATTTTTATAGTAGAATGTGGGTCAGCAGAGAGGAAGGACGCTCTGTATTCCCAGAAAAACCCAAAATGAGCATATGATCCCTCTATATCCAACCTGAGCCTGAGTGGGCAACTCAGAGAGAGGCAAAGTGAAGCAACAGCTTGCACCCTGACAGTTCACCAGAGACATATGGAAGACATTAAGGAAAAACAGCTTTTGAATTTTTTGAATAACACTCAATCTAACGGGAAAATCCATCTGGCACAAGTCAGCTGAGCAGCAATAAGAAAGCCAGAAAAGAAAGCTCTTGTCAGCAGCAACACATTAACAGTTCTGCACTTACTTTATAAATGAGTGTAGCTACTTAGTCAGACTCTTCACAGACATATTTTAGCTCCTAGTCTTAACTTATTGACATATGATACTGTAAGTAACACTGATTTAAGAAGTCTTTAGGTAACACCATCTCATCACAGCTCAACAAACCCTGTACAGCAGTGAGTGTCTTCAGATATTCCTATAATTTACTGTCAATCAGTAGCAGAGCAAGAAGCATTGAACTGTATTCAACCTTATTATATTTAATTGTATCTTCTACGCAGGTGTGGGACACAGAGTTGGAGCGTACAGCAGAGGAGTGGGCTGAGACCTGTTTGTGGGAGCATGGTCCTGCTGGATTACTGCCACAGATTGGACAGAACCTAGGAGCACACTGGGGAAGGTAGAAAATTTAAGGTCTACTATCTATCTATCTATCTATCTATCTCTCTATCTATACACACATACATATATATGTACTGTATATATAATACATTATATAATATATGTGTATAATACACATATATATGTATATAATACACACACACACACACACATATATGTGTATATATATATATATATATGTATATATTGTCAAACAGTTGGCTCAGACCCAGCCCAGATAACGATATCTTTCATGATTTGGTAACATATAGATTAGGAATAGGATGAAAATATGTTCCTGAATAGGAGTACAGTAAATATACCACCCAGTCATAGAGTGACTATTGTTACTGTAACACTACAATGCAGCCTATTGTATGGGCATCATGGATCATGCCTGTATCGTAGATTCTTGAAAGCAAAGCTACAATAAGCAGAGAACAGCTTTGATGTATAATACCAAATCCCACACCAACAGCAAAACAAGAGAAGAAAAGTATTGTTTGAATATTGCCATCACAGCATACATCTTTCCAGGTATCGTCCACCCACGTTCCATGTGCAGGCCTGGTATGATGAAGTGAAAGACTATTCCTTCCCTTACCCTCAGGAGTGTAACCCCTACTGCCCCTTGAGATGCTCTGGCCCAGTTTGTACTCATTACACACAGGTAGTTAGATATTGATCATACCATTTCAGTATTTTGAAGACTTTAGTAATTACAGGCTGTACAATCAGTACTGTCATGTGTACTTAATCTCTCTTCTGTCATTCTTTTGTAGCTTGTCTGGGCCACCAGCAGTCGAATTGGCTGTGCCATCAATTTGTGTTACAATATGAATGTGTGGGGACAGATTTGGGCCAAAGCTGTCTATCTAGTCTGCAACTATTCACCAAAGTAAGTGGCTTTTTTGTGACATACTTTTCCTGTTAAATGGTTGTCATTCAGGCCACGAGAAAGAGGATCAATAAGCTTGTGCTTCATTTTTAAAAAGTATGTGCCATTTGCTGCTATATTTTGAATGTTCTTTCAGTCATAGTTGAAAATCAGAATGGTCACATGTATTAGTTATCAGTTTTGTTGAAGTAGTTGGTACTCTGTTTATGCCACAAGGTTTACTTGTTATGTGACCTGAACAGGGGCAACTGGTGGGGCTATGCGCCTTACAAACATGGGACACCTTGCTCTGCGTGTCCCCCCAGCTATGGAGGAGGCTGCAAGGACAACCTCTGCTACAAAGGTATGAGAAAACAGAGTAACATAAAGTGTGAATGCCTGAGGCATGGATGGATAACTGACCTACCGGGCACAGGCCAGGGACTTCCTGGATCCTCTGTATGAAGCATTGGAAAATCAATAAAATGACTACAAAAAGACAAAAAAACACAAAACAAGTAAAAATAGACACAAAATGACTGCAGACATGGAACAAAACTGTTGTAAGTGAGAAAGGGATGTGGTGAGTCTGAGATAAGGGGAGTGGATTCTGGGTTGGTAGGGAAGCAGGGCGAGGCTGGGTGTGTAGGGAATGGTGGACAATGGCACGGCAGGTCACTGGAGTAGGCAGGCAGGTTGATTTAGAGGTTGGACAATCAGGCGGATGAGTTGGAGAGAAGCAACTGGCCAAGCAGTAGTAGCAGTGATCAGGTAATGTGGCTGAAACTGGCAATGGTCTGGTAGATGACTACAGAGTTTGCAGCAGTCCTGGAGAGGAGATTGCAGAGCAAGACGTCCAATCAGGTGAAGAGTTTTGGAGGAACTGGCTTTGATAGTTGATTAGCTAATCCAGTGCAGGTGTGCCATCCTCCATGCAGCTCAGGAGGAGAGCAGGGCAAAGCACCATCTTACCTGACAGCGCAAAGTGAGTGGAGGGGTGTGGGAAGGGGAGACTCAGAAGCTCCAAAGTCGATTAGAAACCACAGAAGCCACCAGGTCACAGGGCATCCCCCAGGCCTGTCAGGGTGGGACTGATGAAAGTCCCTGAAAAGGTTGGAATCTGATATTAGTAGGTGCAGAATCCATGACCTCTCTTCAGTACCTTAATCCTCCCAGTCAACCAGGCAATGAATACTCCAACCCCAGTGATGCACACCAAACAACCTTCTCACTGTATAGGCTGGAAAATCATTAGTGAGCCAGATAGGAGAAGAGGAATTGACAGGAGGGCTGAAAGGGTGAGACACATGGAATGTAGGCTGATGTTTGAGGTACCTTTAATCTGATTGAAGATGCATTATTTACTTTATCCACTTCAAAATATTCAACAGAGCAGAAGTTTCTTAAAATCAGTCCTGAGGGAGATTTATTTAGTGGAAATCTAAACTAGTCATTCTAGCCTCTCTCAGTGGAAAGGATCCACATTGCTCTGACCATGCTGGAGATTTACAAGCCTCTTGACTGCGTCAGTAGTTTAAATTGGATGATCGAATATCAGCTTAAGCTCCTCCACAAACTTAAGATATAAGAAAGACATCAGTATTACACATCAGCTTCAATTCCAGTATTTTCCCTCTCAATGAGCCTGTTAAACAAGACACTTTAGAATGATCTGTAGGATAGGTAATGGATTTCCAGTCAAAAACAAGAGAAATCTGTAGCAGGAATCCTTGGCACTTTTCCTGGGTCCCCTAGATCTTGTTCCCAAAGGGAAACTGGAGATTAGAGGGGAATCAACATTGCCTGGGCCAGAGAGAAGGAGCATTGAAGAACTGTGAAAATGGGAAGATCAGGTTGGGTGGTGAGTAATTTTGAGATGTTCTCAATTTGAGTTGCGATCCAAGAGGGAACAAAGAGCTTGGTTGTGCCATCTTTGACTGGGGGACTTGTGAACTGAATCCGCATCTGCTGGGTCCATGCTTGGCCAGTTGGAGTTGGTAAGGGGGGACAAGGGGTGTTGTTTGTGGATATGGTATGTCTTTGTGGTTGGAGAGGGGCTTGCAAGGTATGGAGTGGTAGAGTTATGTGCTTGCAGAGAAGCCAGGTGAGGCTGGAGGGTAGGGAACTAAGCAGGCAGATTGGCAGGTGAGTTGGGGAGAAACAGTTGGTCAAGTAGTATGGCTCACAGGTGAGTCACAGGTAAAATGGTCAAAGTTGGCAGAAAACCAACAAAATAACTGAAAAGATGCAAAAAAAAAAAAAACCCCACAAAGACATGCACAATAATTAAAAAAAATGTAACTAGAACAACAAAACAGTTGCCAAACACCTACAGTACAAAGATATGCAAAAAGTAGAAAGATAGACAAAATAAGCACAAAAAAGAAACACACTGACTACAAGTAATATGGTCAATGTGTGTGTCTTGTATGTGGGAGGATCCTTTTACATGTCTCTGGGTCTCACTGTCTCATAATTTCTTCATGAAAAACTTACATATTATTATACTCTGTTTTTGTGACTTTACTTAAAGATGACAGTTCCTATGCTCCACAAGTGGAAAAGGAAGAAAACAATTTCATCGAGCAGGAGGCCCCCCACACTCCACTGAATCCCTGGTCCAGGGCCTCCAAGAATGAGTCTCCAAGTCTCCCTGCCCCAGCCTCCACCAAGCCCCCAACAGAGGACCTCCAGAAGAATGAAGTAGTCAACACACAGCAGATGTGTAAGCTGCCATTTAACTGTTTATTCTGGGTCTAGTTTCATCTTAAAATGGTGGTGTAGGATCTGGTTTGAGGGATGGGAGGAGTAGAGAGTGGTAAGAATTATAGGACAATATCTAACCTCCACTCAGTTAAGACAAAGAAAACATTGCTTTTCAAAACTTGGTGAAAACCCAAAGAATTGTGAAAAGCTGCTCACTCAGTATTGGAGAAGCAATAATAGATGAGAACCACAAAAAAAGACCAGAAATATTTTTCTTGCAATTTATCATAAATTGTCTTTATGTTCTGTAGTCAATATCTGTCATCTCCCTGATGAACACTGACAGTTTCTGAAGTGTACTTAATATTGCAAGTCACTCTTACAAGAGGGAGGGGAATCTATTTTAGCATGATGTCTTGAGTGTGTGTTGCTTTTGGCTGACTGAGACAGGTCAGAAGGGCTCACTGTGGTTTTTAAATGGCTTCCTCTCTGCAGCACAAGCGGCCTGAACTTGTAAGTTGAGACACTTCCACCAGTGTTGCTCACCACCTTGAACCTTGAACAGGAATTGTTCTCTTTAGTTTTTGAAGTGTCATCACATCAATAACCTTTTCACTCCAATGAGGCTTTTGGAGGCTGGTCATCTGAATCAATTCATACATGTTGGTTTCTGTAAATGTACTGAAAGGTATATATGTATGTGTTTCAGCTCAGCTTGTGTCCTGTGACACCAAACTTCGAGACCGGTGCAAAGGGACACCATGTAATAGGTACGATTAAGATTATATATATGAAATAACACAATAAAAATGTAACTTTTCACCTATTGTTTTGTATTAATCTACAGGTATGAGTGTCCAGCTGGGTGCCTTGATGTTACAGGAAAAGTAGTTGGGACAGTATACTATGACATGGTGAGTACACAGGCTGAATAATCCAAATTGTGTTGGGTATGTTTAGTTCCTTCAGTGATCAGTATTATGCCAATCAACAGCTCAGTAACACCTAGAAGAGCCATTTGTTTCCAAGTGCATCAAATGCCATAAAATGTTCTTCTTTGCAGCAATCCAGTCTGTGCAGAGCTGGACTACATGCAGGTGTCATAGATAATGACGGAGGATGGATGGATGTAACAAGACAGGGCAGAAAGGACTTTTTCATCAAGTCTAACAAGAATGGAGTCCACTCTTTAGGGTATGACAATGATAACTGAACTAGCATTATCCTAAATTTATGCTGATGATATTTGATGAGTAGGAATAATGTAGTCTCATGTAAATGTGCATTTCTTCTTAACAGAAAATACCAAAGTGCTAATTCCTTCACAGTTTCCAGAGTCACAGGTTAGTTTGACGACATTGTGACAGTGCAATTACAGATATGTTACATTCTTACATATTAAATTGCTTAATAAGAGCTGTGCTGCAACTACTTTTGTTGGCCCTGACTACGTTTCTCTCCTACAGTCAAAGCCATCACATGTGAAAGCACAGTTGCACAGCTATGTCCTTACCAGAAGCCTGCAAAACATTGTCCAAGGTATAAATCGCAGTGTCTGCCTGCCATGTTGATTCACAAAGCCCACGCCTTTATGTAATTCTAGTCCTAACCCTTGCCCAACTTTTCTCTTTGTAGGTTATATTGCCCAAGAAACTGTTTAGAAGAGAGTCCTCACATTTCCAGAGTAATTGGCACCAGAATATACTCTGATGTAAGTTTACCTCCTCATGTATTTTTTATGAATTTAGAGACAGAAATAAATCAACATTTCTCTTTTACCCTTCCTTTGTAGACGTCCAGTATATGCCAGGCAGCAGTCCATGCTGGAGTCATTAGGAACGACATGGGTGGCTATATTGATGTGATGCCAATGGAGAAACGGAAATACTACATTGCCTCATACCAAAATGGCATTTTCTCAGAGAGGTATGTGAAGGCTCAGGGGTGATTTGCTACTAACAAGGGCATTTTCAGTTTGCAGGTAGCTAAGGTTATTTCATGATTATTGCATATGATTTTCATTTAAAACCTACCACCTACCTACTGTTTGTAACTGCACTGAATAGAGTGAGGATATCAGCTATTGTGATGTAGAATTATTTTTTTAAGGAAAGTGCTTGTCCTATGTCAGAATTCTTTCTCAGATCTTTGGAAAAGAGTGAAAGGGTTAATTTGCTGGAGCTTAAAGTAGAAGAATGAGAAATCACGGGCTCTCAGGTAGAGACAGATTTATTCACCTTGTTGACCTAATCATTTCAGGTAACAGGCAGTTCATTAGCTCCTTTATGTAGTACACATGGGAGGCTGACTAGCATACTTGTAGCCTAAAATAATGTTGTTTTTTTTTTGTAGTAAGACAAAAATGGCAACAACTGTACAAATGTGTGAATCAGATCTCAACAGACTGGTATCATATTAAGGCATTTTTATACCCAATCACAATCTGCTTTACTGAGCTCACATAAAGTCAAATTAAAGAGTGCAGGAAAAAGCCAAAACATGAAACAGGCTGTCACTAGCACCTGAAACATATGAGATATAAATCGTGTTAGATTTTAGACAGGTTTAGTTTAGTCCATCCATAGTGGACTCCACTTTAACTTCAACCAACCGGAGAGAATAGTTTCTGTGCCAGACCTCTTCCTTTCCATTTTGGTAAAACACAAATGAATCTCCAAATATTGGCCAGCAATGAAATTTGACAAGACAGGGGAAACAAAATCAGGTAATATAAAATAAAAACATATTTTTGTAGACTGTAGTCCCATGGTCTAGTTATGTGTACTCTAGATAATGACTATGTAGACAGTGCATCTTACTGTCTTACTGCCTACATAGTCTACGATAAGCCTCCATGTAACACCACAAGTATTCATAGGATAAAACACCTCAAACATAAAATAGCAAGTTTGCAATCAGACCAGCTTATATTCAGGACAGGTGAATATTTAGTACAAAGGAATATTTTTACTTCTATCACTGCTATTTTTCCATATCAACTCTTAAGAGAAGGGGTGAGAGTAGACCACATTGCTTGGAGCCATGTGCTAACACAGAGTAGAAAACAAGAGACATCATTGGTTTATACGTCAGCTATACTGGAATGTTAAGAAGCTTAAACTATGAACAAAGTACTCACCAAATTCAAGTCAATTTAGAGTAAAAAATATTCTATTCTGCATAATCATGTTGCTCTTTTACAGTAAAGAGACAGAGATTGTTTGACTTTAGAGATCAGGCAATGTACTAATGCCTCTCTGTGGTATGGAATAACGTTGCTTCTGGCAGGATGTAGAGAGTAAAGATCCGACCGAGAGTAAAGATCCTACAACTCTTTCTATGAAATGAGTTTTCAGTGAGCAAAAGGAAAATACATTTAACTGTTAACAATGAGCTTGTATTTGTCTAGGAAAAGACTTTTTTGATGCTAAAAAAATTGAAAGCATTTGTTTAGTCTGTGCGGTACCAGTTTCCAACAGCCTTATGGTTACAGGTTCTATACCAGCCTCTGCCTAAACCTAAAAGTGACCCATATCCTCTGTAGTCTGGTCCCATTTTAGAAATATTACATTTTACCAACTGAATAAACACTGTTTACATGAACTATGTAGAGGAGATAAAGTTTTACTTATTCTACAGCCTTCCCTTGCTCTCTTTTATCCTCTCTCTCCTCCTTTGTCTTCCCCCACTACATTTATCTTTGTCACACTGCCGAGATGCATAATGTCTGTTATCTGCCCCTCATTTATCTATATAGTTTAAGTTAACATGTCAGTCATTGTTGGGTTGACATATTGAGTCCTTTGTCTGTAAAAACTAGCGGTTTATCTGTTTTTTCATGAAGCCTCAGCTTCTTTCTGTTTGTGTTCTATCTGTCATCTGAGTCCCTGACAACACAGACATAGACATTTCTCCATTAAACCTGAAGTCTGTCTGTTTGTGTGTCATCTATGTGTCTCTGCATAAGGCTGGGATATGTGACTTATCTGATGCATGTCGCATCCACACTGACTGTCCTTCATGTTTCCCTGTTCCCTGCAGCCTTCACAACCCTCCTGGAGGGAAGGCGTTCAGGGTGTTCGCTGTGATTTGAGCGCCCCAGAGAGCAGCCCCACCAAACAGAGAGCACACTCCAGCTGTTGAATATGCAGTAATCAAGCCCTGTTGTCAAACTCAATGACCGAAATGTTTATGGCTTTGCTACAATTCAGGGGTTAGAGGTCATCCCCATGGCAGCGTGAACATAGCAACAAAAACCTGACACATACACAATATGAACCTGTCTGTACTCCTTTGTTTTTGTTTTGTCATGTTTAGTGCGAAACCTCCTAAACAAGAAATATCTCTGGTTTGCTAATATTTAGTTGTACATATCTGTTAATAGTATAACATTTGTTTTTGTCTTTGTGCCATTGCCTTGCCTTTTAAACATATACCTGTCTCATGAAGAAATCCTTTGATATATACAGTTTAAGGAAGGCTCTAAGGATGAATATCATTTTACTACCTGCCACATTTTACTGGTGCTCTGTAGAGCTGTTTTGTCATATTTTGTATTTTTTAATGACAGGGGAACAGATTGTTATTCATTTATTTTTATATGATTCTGCTTTATATCAAAATGTTTTTTAAAGGATGCTGCTGTCTGTATTTTGTATTGTTATTATAACTGCCAATATGATGGACTTTTCCTTGTTTGTTTTAACTAATGTGGTTTAGTTAAGATTTCCTGCAGGTCAGGAAGTACACTCATCCCTCATAGGTGTCATTCTCTAAAACAAAACAAAACTGTGTGGCCAACTTCATGTGTTGCATTTTATTTGTTACCCCACCCAAACATGTTTCTGGTCATATTGATTCCTCTGCCTGATAAACATGAATAATACTAAGTAGTATCAGTTTTTTTTCACACAGTATGTTGAGGAGGGGTGATTTAATTTACGTTTATAACTGATTACATGTTTTGTTTAATTTATAAATCATAATCAAATACCAAATTCCCTTCAAACTAAAACAGCGATGATGAAAGCAGCATCTGCTTTTGACCTACTGCCTCAAAAACTGCAAAATTATTATGTTAAATTTATTTAAAGTGATAAATATCTCTTTCAGGCTATCATTATTGTTGTTGTTGTTTTTCCTGCATATTTGTTTTTCCTATTTTTGAAGTTTACTTTCAAGTAACGTGTAACACTCAGACAGACAGACTGATTATTTTTAGCCTAAGACATCACAGAACCACAGATTTATTTCAACCTAAAACATGGTCAAAAATAAATCTTTGTTGAAATGTGAGGTTTTGGAAAAATAATATTTTACAGTTGCAGACCTTGACAGTAAATGTCTTTTTTTCAGTCTACAAATGAAAATGCTGCACATCACGTAGCTTAAACTGGCTGATACTGGTCCTCTGAAACCGGAAAACCATGTCCACAGAACGTCAGAAGGCTGCCAGTGATCCTTGAACAGTTCATCTGATATGGGTCATAGTAGCCTGATATTAAAGTGAACAATCTGTGCTAAAACCTCAATGGTAATGAGTCAAAACACATTTGCTCTAATCCAGTGGACAAGCACGCAGAACCAAAACACAAATGATCAAAGTCACGGAAGTGGGTGGGCTTTCTGGGTTGAATAAAGACACAACCCAATTCCCAAGATTTCCAGGTTTGTAGCTGAATTTTAAGGAGAACCTGCACCACTGACATGACATTTTTTGAGGACCTGGCACCACCCATCACAATATCCCTACTGGTTATTTACACCTTGGATAGCAGGAAGATGATTTTAAATGTCCCAGTTTCCCTCTAAGGGTCTGTCACCAGGGAGTGGAGTGATCATTCTTGATTTCCTGTTGAGCAGAAATGGAGCAAAATGACCAATCCATAATGGGTTCCACTGATGGATAGGCCATCCATTTGCTCCCAGGTTATATGAGAGAAAAGAGAGGTACACATCAGACAGATGTCAAAATTCACAGTAGGGTGTAATCATAGCTGAGGCTCTGAAAAATAAAATGCTAGCGGAGACAGAAAGAGACAACTTGGAGAACACACAAACCTGAAACTAAAAAAAAAGTAGCTTCTCTTGGCCTATCACAAGAATGACATTATGTGCCATCTGCAGTTTCTCATCTTTTCCTAAAGTTAAGTGTATAAACAATAACCTTCATAAAAATAAGTGATGCATGTGCAATTGTGTAACATTGCCAAACACTATCAGTTAAAAAATGCAGTTGAGTTCAAGTTATTAAGAAAGAGGTCCAACACCTCAGGTGATAATGACAGATTGTTGTGCGCCTTCATTTGTGACCCAGCTGACAGATGAAGGTGCATTAGGAGCAAAGTGACAGAACAACAGCCATTGGCCCATTAGGACCAAATATACTGAGTTCTGTGAAAACAGATGGGATGAAAGACAGGCTTGCAGCTACCAGGGTCCGCATGGTGCCACCAGTGTTTTCAGACTGTCGTTTAAAATAAGGAAGGCCATTAATAACCCCTCACTATGCTAGTCTCTGCTGCAGTCTGGCACTTCTTGCAGAGCTAAATGTGGCTCTGCATGGCAGTTGACTGTGTGTCTGTCAGTGAGACCATATATACCTGAGGGGTGGCAAAGAGACAAGTGAAGCAGGCAGTTTTTATGTGCTTCTGCATTTGTTTATCCTGTATATATGTGTGTATTTACAGTATATTTGTGTTTGTATTTCTGTGACTTACTCACTTGTTTATGTGCTTGGTGTCTGTACCGTTTGTCCCTCTATGGTTGGATAGGAATCAGATATCAGCGCTGCAGTCGGGGAAGCTGCCTGTAGTGAGGCGAAAAGTTATGAGTGCCAGCGGTAATGACTACTCTCTTGACAAACCTTTACTTTGGCAAATGAACAAAACATTAAATTTGACAGGGAGTAGGTTTTCTCCGATGACATAGCCACACTATGTATGTGTTTTTAATGAGTGGCAAGGTGACTCATATAATTATTAAGTTATTTTAGGTCTTTGTGCTATTAAAGAAAACCTCTGAAAAACAGTAGGCATTAGATTTATAATAAACTCATTACCAACTGGCTTTTCTATGACCAACCCATCCAATGATTTAATTTTAAGTTGGTGAACTGTAATTGAACATCAGATATTCACATTAATACTTTCAATCTGTTAACTGTGTAAAAGATGGATGCTTAAATATTTGTAAAATATTTTTGATCTTGCCAAAGAAATTTGTGACATTTTACCCTTACTGGACTATTTTAGTGAGGAGTGTGGCCTAATACTGTCACATCAGAAGTAAGGTATGCTAATCTGTCATGTGAGCTGTAGTGCATATTGAATCCTGGAACAAAATAATACAATTTGAGAGTGCAGCTACCTGATGTTAACAAGTCAGGCTTGGCAACTGTTGAAGAGGAACCCAAATAAAGGAGGCTTTTTAAGAAAAAAAAGTTCTTTAGAAACATGCTGGAGCAAGATTATTGTGTTCATATAGGTCTACTTCATAATCAGGTCAGTAAACCTTAACTGAGGTAGTTACTCGTCGAAAATTATGCTGTCCCAAAAGAGAACTATGTTCTCTATGTAACTAAGTCTCTCACTGTCTTCTTCTCTCATGTACACAAGTCTCTCTATGTGCAGAGGCGGAGGTGCGCACCCCAGATTCAGGGCTATAGTGGGAACATGTAAATGTTGTTTACCTGCCTTTCAAATCCTGGCAGAAGATTGTGCAACCACTAACGTTCAAAAACTGGGCTCTTAGTTTCTTTTTACAATTTCTAGGGTCACTCATTTTACATCTACAAAACAAACAAACACACTTAGTGTTAAAGAAGACTGTAAACAAGGCAGGAGCTGCTTTCATGTGACAGAATGATTCAGAGTTCAGTGGAAAGATATGACATCTTGAATGAAAGTAGAAACATGTCAAAAGAACAATGTTTTACATACAGTTGTCTTAAGTGCTGTCTTGTTGATTTATTGTCTATTAAGTTGGCTTGAAGGTAGCTCTAAAGTCGACCATACCATCATTCATATTACATTCATTTAATAATCCTAACTATAGTTATAATAATAATCCTGAATTTCCCTTCATAGACGAATGACATTTATCATGTTATTAACACTGTGAGAGGCTGAGTAACACACAGAAACAGATTTAGGATTAGCACAGGAGTCAAAGACACATAGGAGGCAACCTCTGAGAGGGCTAAAAAACCTTCAAGTCTAATTTACAAATATTTTTTAAGACATAATCTTAATCTACCCAAAATGTGTGAGTACTGTACACTTACTGTATCTTATCCTTCTAGGATTGTGGAAAGGCTGGAGACAATCCCAGCTGACATTGCGTTAGAGGGGGTGTACATCCCAGACACATCACTAGTCTATCAGAGGACCGTCACATAGAAACAGACAAACACTCTCATTCACACCTTTAGAGTCACCAATTAGCCCTAACTCCAAACTGCATGTCTTTGGACTATGGGAAAACCAGAATACCTGCATGATATGATATATGATATGATATAATGTGATATATCATATATCATATATCATATATATATATATATATATATATACCACAGCGATAGATATTTATTGTCAACAATTTGCACGTGCACATTGACACCAACACTGACATTTTTTTTTTTTTTTTTTTTGTATAAATGGGTGTCAGTGAAGCAGTTTTTTGCTCAGGATGCCAATGTGAGCCACATGTAAAAGCCTTTCCTAAAACAAGCACTGTGGAATAGGGAAACTTTTGCTTACTGTACCTTTCCAAGAGGGACTGGCTGCCTCCCAGACTGCTCTGCTGTTAGAGCCGCCCTTCAGAATAAACAATGACAAGTCTGAATCAAATCTGGGCATTTAAAGTTGCAAATTCATATTTTTCCTTTAGAAGAGTATAATGGACTGATTTTGAAACTTGCCATATGTCTTCATAGGAGTTTCATAGCAAGTTTACTTTTACAGGGATATTTTTATAGGTCACCTTTTAAAAGGAAGTGCTTTCCTGATAATCCTCTTGACGTGTTTCAGTTGAAATTGAGTTAATAACAATAATAACAATAGAATAACTCCGGAATGTGGCATTAATCTTCACACACAAAGCCATGGATAATAGAGGAAATTGGCTCAGTTTAAAAGAACCTTGCCTATTCAAGGCATAATCAGATGACCTGCAAGTAAAACAAGCACATGGAAAAGAAAATAATCTGAGAAGGAACTGGAACAGAGTATATGATGCCTAGCAAACCAACAAGGAACAACCTGAAAAGTGACATACAGTACAATTTAGGATCACATACAAAAAGACTATGGATGTCAGATGGGCACACATGCTCAGTTGCAGTTAGTCATAGACAAAAAAGTCTTAGCCAAAGGCCTACAGGGCCCATGGGTGCTGGAAGAAACACAAAATGAAAAACAAAACACTCATGAACTCATACAGTTCATCAAAAGGAATACCAAAATAAGTTTGTGTTCAAGTACCTATTTGCAAGTCAGCAAAAATTATTTTTTGGTACAGTAGACAGACTTATGAGAAGTGGGAGATACACCAAACACAATTCCATGACAGAAGTGCACTTACTGCATTTATACTGGGGTCATAATGAGTGTACACAGTGCAAGAGCTGCAGCGAATCACTGAGCTGACAATGGGCCGCAAAATCACGGTTGGAGGCAGTCCCTGGCCTCTGACGTCATAACTGACCTTTCCTGTATTTACAGAGGAGGCTTGATTTCCACTCTTTTTCCATACTCACACATGAGCCATTGTGAAGCGAGCCCTAGTGGTAAAAGAGTAGCTTTGTCTCAATCTGGATGGTGAGCACAGGAGCCATGTGCTTCTGCCAGTTCTAAAGAAAGGCCCATATCCTCAAGACCACTGAGCAAAGCACAAGCACATCTGTCAGCTTAAACAGGAAGCCAAAATCACTTGAAAGACACACATTATGATAAAGATGTTGTCTCCTCTACTACCAGACTTAGCAGCAATGAATCACCAAGTATTTTAGTTCTTATTTTGGATAATGTAATTTTCCTGTGTAGATTTAAAATCAATATTGCCACAGTACTAACTCCATTGTGTTGTTTTAATGCTTCAGTGTAAACCATGTGTTGTACAACTTGTATGTTGCTCACTCAAAACAAGTATTTTATTATCATACAATAGAAACATGAAGACATTAAAGTAGCCCTTTTCAAAGTACTTCACCTTACGGTGCAGACAATATTGCCCTCTACAGGGCATACATATTAGTCATGGCTGTCATTTATTTAGGAGGGGAGGCTGTGATGAGATAGAGACAGCACAACATGTGTTCTCGGGTGTATAATTACTAAGTGCTGAGAGGGAGACTGCCCTGCAACATGATTCAAACTCTCTAGACTCTAACATCTGGGTGTCCTCTGGTAAGAATCCCTCCTAGCCCAGCTTGTGGTGCACTGCAAGATGATTGACCTGGACAAATCCAAAATCACAACAAAGACAATACCAGTCTCATAACACTGAATTAATGAGTTGACAACCAAAATAATATTATAACAATATTATATTAAAATATGATTAATGGTAGTCTTGCCAAAAGAACTTATATTAATTAATTTTAGAAACAACTGTTCTAATTTCTTGTGTATGAAAGAGTATTAAAATGAATGAAAATGAAGGACCATGAAGGACTTGGTAAGTGACCCAAGACTGGGCAGTCCTTCACTCAGAAAGTTTTCACTCAGTTCTGATCTAAAAATGACCTCTAACACATGAAAAAAGGACAAGACAAAACAGGCATCTCATCCTTCTTGTGGGAGTGGAGTGAAGCACCTATTTTATTCCTCTATTTTCAACAAAGAGCTGTGTGTCATGTCATGAACTGTGGATTCAGCCTCCCCCAGTCATTTGATTTGAGAAATGCTACACCAGCAGAGCTAAATCTCAAGAAATTCAGCCCAGGGTCCAGCATCACCGTGACACAAAATGGGCCCCAATTTTGGGCACAAAGACTGGGTCAAAACAGCAATAGGTATAGCCTTTCCCTGAGAGTGAGCCATTACATTTTGATTCACAGATGCTCTTGCCTCTCTTTTCCTATCTTTGGCAATTCCCCTTCATCTGTCTTTATTTCTTTCCTGTTTTCACTCTCACTCACTTTCCTCATTATTCATCCTCTTCCATCTTCCATAACATGATTATTAGTATACCTAAATAGTTTGCCTCTAAGTGAATTTTCTAACCATGCATCCATTCACAATAATGTCTTTGAATAAAAACATATGTTATCAAATTATTGATTTCCACAATTAAAAACAGAATCATGAAAGATATTTCTGCAGATTACCTTGGAAATGAATTTTCACAAGCAGCCTACTGCAAATTATACATTATCCTCAGCTCTTCTGATAACTTATTTTTGTTAATTTGTTAATGTGAAGTAATGAGCTTATATGCTCTTCACATACTCCTCTGGGACTGAAGTAAAGGACCCTCTTCAGTCGCACACTCTTATGACTACCTTCTATGGAAGGACAGAGAGGCCCTCCAACCACTTCTAAGTCTTACTGTTATAGAGTAAATCACAAACATGTCATGGCCTGATCCTTTGGGAATGACAACCTTAGGTGTCCTACACTGTGTGGCTAACCAATGTCCTCCTTGCATGGCCAAGGACCCCCTGAGCCCAGAACAGCACACATCTCTTATTCTGCCAAATTGAGTTTTTTTCTTTTGACACTCACATTTTTCCTGCAGGCATTGACATTTAATCAAACCCAAATCCCACTGTGCCATTGGGTTTCTTTAAAAAGCTGGAGTACAGGAAGCCAGAGCAGAACATTACCATAACTTTATTTGTGTGATCTCTATTTTCGCTCACCCTCCCACATGTAAAATGCTTACCTGGCAAACCCCTCTTCCACTCATTCACTCCTTATCCTTTTAGAGTGTGCTCATTATTTAACTGTTTGCACTTGTGAATGCTTGCCAAATAGCACTGAGACCATCTAATGCAGCATCTAATGCAAAGGCAATTGTCATATTTCACTAAAACATCAACATGATTTGAAGCTGGCTTGGCTTTGACTAAATAAACAATTCAGGGTAGTCATAGTAGCATAGGTTTTTAATGGGTGGTATGCCTTCTTTGTGAGTAGCTCAGTCTTAGCAGTATAGTATACGAGATGTGGAGCATCTGAAATATGTTGGGGATTATGACACCTGACAAACTGCCATATTGGACAAGAGTTGCCCAGACACTGGCTAATTTGCTCATGACCTTGGTGGAGGTTACTGTGATTTTGAGTGACTCTTAACACAATGTGACCCTGTTGGCATCCATTCATGTATGTCAGGGCCATATGTTGGTTTGTTTGGCAGCTTGCACACTGAGCATGCAGCCTCTCTACCTGAGACCAATTACTTCCCCAAAACTAAGACAGGTCTTAGCAGCAATAGATCACTAGATCATAATATTAAGTGAAATAACACTTTTGCTGTCAGCAAAGTCTTCTCAGAGAGGGGATGACAAGGCAGTGGAAATGGAATGGGGCCAAGTTGTACAACAAGGATTATGAAGACAAAGCTACTTTGACAAGTCTGAAATTTGAGGACACTTCCTGGGAGACATAAGGACTATCAAAGTCAAGCCGCTTGTTGTAGGATTGGCTGCTTGTGGTTTTGTGTGCCCTTGTGACTGAGATGAACATGACAGAAAATACAGAGAGTTTTACCTCTGGATTCAAAAGCTGACACTTGACAGAATAGCAAATCTGACAGTGACAGCCATATCTGTCACACTGAACAAAGTGCCCCTCTTTCTTTAAGTGAAGTACAACAAATAATTAAATTAGTATGAGCAACATACTTGCTGCAGAAGCTGTGCTCCACTGAAACGTGTGTCCTGTGTGAAAGACCCAGTTTTCTGATTATGCAAATTAAAAACGCTTTCTTATTGACTGAAAATTGTAAAATGAAGCAATCAGCGAGGTAAAGGAACCTGTAAGTATGTGAAAGTAAATCACATAGTTGATTATAGAACTTTGTAAGAGAAGACATCTGTCTTGTATACATGTTAATCAATATAAGTGATGACAGCCTTTTTTTTTAATTGTTTTACCTGCTGCCAAGGCTTTTCCTCTACATAACCCAAACTATACTTCTAATCACATCTTTAAAACATTTATAGAGTTGTCATTTATTAGCAACCTAAAAGTATGTGAGGTCAGTTAAAAGGTACTAGAGGTTTGGGCACAATAATGGTATTGACTGTCACTGGGTCCAGTAGGTTTATGACAACACAATCTGAAATCTACAGTGCAAGGTCCAGTGATATTTTAAGACGTCATTTAAAATGAATTCTGGGCTTCTGTAGGAATACAGAAGAGTCACATTTCAGCACATTTAGCTATGTGCTGATAACCGTCATAGTTATCAAGCATCAGCTTTTGACAGTTGTGAATAGGGCAGATGAGCGCAAGGGGAAGACCAAGTGACATCCTGGAAAGACAACTGACAGGAGAAAACAGACCCCATTTGGACCTGCATGGAATTCTAACTCAAGAGCCTACTTTTTTGCTGCATCACTTCTACTACAAATAAGCAATAAGACTCAACAAGACCAGGGGTGGAAAATGACTTACAGACAGAACACCTGGCTACTAACCCTGGAGAAAACTGACAGCAAGCAGAGGAGCACTTTCATGATGGCCACAATCTGTCAAATGGGTAGCCGGAGGCTGATAGGTTTTTCCTCTATTGTGTGTAAAATTTCTGAAAATTACTTCACACAATGGAGTGAGTATAGACTACATGAGATTGTCTGATTGGTTCTCGACTGGCTGTTGCATGCACTTGTTCAGAGGATATTTGAATAAAGTTTGAAAAATGTTTTGCAACTTTGAAGAGAACAAGAAGAAGAAAAAGAAAAGGAGTTAGGAGACTTTTTTTTGTTTTGTTCTTTTAAAAAAGGGCGGTATATGTTGACTAAGTCACTATTTAGCCAGAAGAAAAGTGGCACCTTAAAAGTGCTGAAGAATGGAAAATGAAAACTGCATATAGTTAAAAATAGGAACATGGGGTTGTTTACCAACAGATGTGTCCCCTACCGGGACAATAGGCTGTCCAATGGATGTTAAAGCGCCAACTTTGAACGAAGTGAAAATGAACAGGTAGGCGAGCAATTGTGAGCCATATAGGAAGTATCCAGATGTGTTGCGGTTTTTGTGGAAGCTTGTTAGGGTAGCAATGCAGAAGCAGCTTATGACTAAGTTGTTGGGAAATTCAGGACAGACGCTTACTCCTAAAGAGAAGGTTCCATTGATTTAGGGAAGTTTTTCTTAATTAAAAGATAATGCACTGCCTAGCTCTTAAAAAATCATACACTGTAATATTTCATTGGACTGCCTTTGGCTGTGATTACAGTGTACATTTCCCATGGCACTGGCACCATGGCACTGTTTCAACAACCTCATCCATCCATCCATCCATCCATACATCATCTACAGTTTATCTCAGAATATCCTAGGCTGACACAGAGAGACACTCACACATGTGGGTAATGTAGTTCTAGACCTGACCAACTGAACCAAGCCCAGATTATAACACTGCCTCCAGAGGCTTGTACAGTGGGCACTAGGTGTGATGGGTGCATTGCTCCTACTTACCAGGATGCTCCCAGTGCTCTGGAATAGAGTAAATCTGGACTCACAATAATGAGATACGTCTTCCAACATGGTTATTTGAAGAAAAGCTACGCTTTCATTTATAATTAAGAGAATTGTTGCCTCAATGAGGAAAGCTAAAATACTAGGTTTCACTGGGTCCTTGGAACATACATACATGGTCTGCTGTCAAATTCAGCCAACAGTGAAATTATGTATTTTAGCAAAAGCATTATGGACATCCAGATATGTTTCACAACAACAGAGTTTACTACAGCATGGCATCGTTTCACAGGTGTTTTGCATTTATCAGAGCATTCAAATGTGTTGTAAGACAGAGAAAGAATTTAGCAGTGCTTACCACCAATAAGGTCATACATCAAGGGTCTCTAACTCCAGTCCTCCAGGGCCACTGTCCTGTTTCTTTTCCAACTATCCCTGCCCTTGCAGCTGCTGACTGGCTAAACACACCTGATCCAGGTAATCAGCAGTGGGTAGGGCAGGGACAGTGGAAAACAAGCAGGACAGTGGGCATCGAGGACTGGAGTTTGAGACCTTTGGCATACATGGACGAAACACCTTTAGTTAAAACCTGACTTGATTGCTGGATACATTATGCATCCCTAGTGTGTATTTTCGCTGAAATTAACATTGAAGTACATAAAAAAAATTATGGCGCTAGCTTAATGCTAAATAAACAGGGATTTTCCATAGGCAGGCCAGCGCTAATTAGCATATGAGTCACAATTAGTATTTTTTAAATAAATAATGTTATTTAACTCAAACTTTTTTTTAACACAAAACAAAAATAAACTTACAGAACTTACAGGCACTTGCTGAGGCAAACCTCTGCTTCACAAATCTCTCCTGAACCAAGGGGTGGGACTTCCTGTTACTTTTGGTCAACTTTCTCTATATCTTAAACCACCACTAGGGGCATTATTGATTAAAGTGGTTGCATGGAAAAGGGAATTTGGAGCCCCCTATAACCAGTTTAAAAGATTAGTTTAAAAGTGCAAAAGCAAAACTAGAGATGATGGTGTCATTTGGTATAGCAGTACTGCACCAAAAAGGACATGGAACATGAAGGAGGCAATTTTACAGCTCAGATAGCACTTACACATAGGGACGTTGCAGGGAAGGTACAGCATGGATGGGGTGGGGTGGGTCTTATTATATCAGAGCGTACCTGGAGCAAAGCAATAGTGGCTGACAGGAGGAACCTGATTGGAGATTGAGAAGCAAGAAAAGGGTGCAGGCATACGCAACAGTCTGTCAGGCAAAGCAGGGTCAGTGGATGAGGTGAGAAAATGTAGAAAAGAAGAAAGTAGCTGGATGCAGCATGAGGCATGAAAGCAGGTAGGATTACATTCATGCTAGGAGCAACTTATTATATACTTCCATCTCCAAAAATTCTCAGTAAACGGATAGTCAAGGACCCAACAAATCAGCAGGTACTTCACTTCAACAAGCCTGTGCAGCAGAAGCAGAGGAGGGTGGTTGGAAATCTGAAGTCCGCCCACAGAAGGTTGGCTGTAGGCAGATAAGTCTTTTTCTGTTTAAGTGAACTGGTTATACTGTAGGAGGGTGCAAACTAAAGCAGGCAATGAAGAACATGGCAGCCAGTTCCAGTGAATGTGGGTTAGAAGAAAGATGAGTGACTGGGCAAATATTAGGCTAGTGCGGAACTTGCAGTCTGAACTCACTGTTGATCCTTCTCACTGTTGTAGGCCCAAACCTTACGATGTATTTATAGATGGATAATGCATAACCATTTCACGCCACCATGCAAAAGTGAAGACAGAATATCATGAAAATGAGACCTGCAATTTTGCTTTTAGTTTGTCCCTGTTTGTTTAGGTACTTTGTCCTATCAACCTTACAAAATAAAGTTATTGTCCCTTATTGTTAAAATTGACAGTCACAACCAATGGTGTCTTTTATTAGTTATCTGCTGATTAGATTTTGTCAGAAAATGTTTAAAATGCTTAAACAGTTAATTATTGGATAAGAGCAAATCTTCACATTTGAGAAGTAGATCTATTAACACACATGAACACACACATGTTGATTTGCCTAATTGTAGTAGTAAGTTGTGTTTGTTTCGACTGTGGCTTGGAACAGCTCTTTGTTATTATGATGTAGTGTTGATCATGAATTAATATTGCTGTTCATAAATTCTGTTATAGTTTATAGTTCAATCAGTCATTGTGATTATTTGTGCATAGTGATGTGACAGCGGTTGGATTTTGACAGTTAATGTTGTGATTCAACCCTTCACCACTCACTAAGCCAGTGTTCATGTTTTCAAAAATACTGACACTCCTGAGTGAGCACTGTATTGAGACTGTGTTTTCAGTTTCTTTTTTGGGCCATGCTGAGAGTGTGGTGCCCCCTAACTAACAAAATGTACTGAAAACAAAATGTCAGATTTAAGATTATTAATAATCCTTAATAATTTGGCCAAATTGCCCTACCTGTGCATAATCTATAATTGTGCTGCTCATGTGAGGCTGTCCATAGCATCAGCAATAATGGTAGCATTAAAATGCTATCATGAATGTGGGAAAGTCTTACATGAAAGCTATAACCTATAGGTTTACATAATAAATAGGTTAACAAACTTTAGTGAGGGAATCATCTACACTGGATTTGAAATTTATTGTTGCAGTCTCTGGCTTCCCAATTCTTTATTCCATCTCTTCAGTGAATTATAGAGATCATGTAATTTACATGTTTAATACAACACACCCCAGGAAGTACAGCATCCACAGAACTTGAAGACTGTAGTACTTCACTATTGCAAATATCCTGTTAGACTCTCTTCAACCTGTTCTCTTTGCCACTGTGTCAAATACTGATGCTTTGTTAAGTATCTTCTGTGTTACACACGGACACTAAAAGGTGCCTTTGGTGTCTGTATGTAACACACAGATCTTTCTTTTCCCTTAAACCTAACCAATTAGTTTCTAACCCTAACCATGTGGAATTTTCGTGCCAAAACCTAATTAGGTAGCTTTTATTTTTATCTGACTATGATGTTTTTGTGGCGTACACTTTTGTGTCTCATGCCAATGCTAAAGGGTTCCTTTCTTGTCCATATATTACATCCTGGGATGAGAATGTGTTGCTCTCTTATGCTTAGACAGGTAGGGTTAGGTGCTGAGGGTGCGGTATTCAAATGAATGCAATCTGCAACTTCACCACTAGATACAACAAAATCTTACACACTTTAAATTGAGCCTATGATGTTTACTGACCAATACTGCAGTCCATTTCAGGATAATGCTAAATGCCAAGGTTTCACAGCAACACAGATACTGAATAGTCATAAGCAGTCTAATTTAACTGTCTAATTTTTGTTGAATAAAAACATTCATTTAAAATAATCAATCATAAGAATGTTGTTAAATGTACTTTGAGAGCAACATATATCGGCTATAGTAGTCACCAGTCGAGTCAGGTAAGGCTGCAACACAAAACCCCTGAGGTTAAACTAAATGATTTCAACTTCATTTCTTTGTTGAAAGGTTAGCCTACGCTGGAGGGGTAGCCAGGAATTTATTTCGGGGTTGGTCAAAGGTATTTAAATATTTGCCTGTTCATGTCACACAACCCAGTATGTTTTTTTAATGACACATAGTTGAATAGTGTTCTGCTGTACAGGTACAGGTATGGGTAGTGCTAGTTTTGGCAACTGGTGGGGTTGACCCATTGTCCTCCACAGTCACACCACCCCTCACGCTGCTCTCTCCTCTCTTTTGTTTGCTACCTGAGGTTTCATTGCTATTGGAGTTGTCCAGATTTTTTACCTTTTTGGAGGGCAATCAAAGTTGCTTTTTGTGTGTGTGTTTTCTGCTCCATCCATAATCTACACCCTGTAATACTGGGTATTAGCTGAGCTGAGCAAAGCCCCAGTGACCCCTTAACCTCTGTCATGGTAATACCCCATTCTGATTAGCTCTCATTGGTTTTAGCTTAAGGCAAATTAAAACCTGTTCACAAAAGGTCAGTAATGTGATTCATTTAAAAAAAAAGTCTGTGCACCAAATTTCTGTTTGGTGTGGTGTTTCACAGCTTTCTAAAGGGATTTACACAAGGAACATGGTAGATTAGTGGCTAGCACTGCTGCTTCACAGCAAGAATGGTCCTGGTTTGAACCCTACCAGGAGCCTTTCTGTGTGCAGTTTCCATGTTCTCCCTGTGCTTGTGTGGGTTTTCTCCAGGTACTCTGGTTTCCTCCCACAGTCCAAAAACATGTATGTCAGGTTGATTGGTGACTCTAAATTGCCCATAGGAGTTAGTGTGAGTGTGTGAGGTTGTTTGTCTCTATGTGGCCCTGTGATGGACTGGGGACCTGTCCAGGGTGGACCCCTGCCTTTCACCCAAAGAGAGCTGGGATAGGCTCCAGCAGATCCCTGTGACCCTAAATAGGAATAAGCGGCTACAGATAGATGGATGGATGTATTAAATATTAAAATATTCCTGTGTGGGTTTAACCCAAAATCCATGTATTTGGCCTATATTTCATATTTTTATTACATATATGTGACCAGATAGATTCTGACTGATCTCACCACTAAAAAAATTAACTGGATCAGATAGTTTTCAGTTAAGTCATCTTGGATATTAGTCACTGTCACTGTTATTGTCAGAAAGAAAGAAAGAATAATACCTCCGAGATAGGCGGGGAAAAAATTCTGTACCCCACCCCCTCACTGTTTCGGGGATGGTGTGGTCCAGGAAGCCGCCTCCTCAGCTCTCCTCTCCGGCTCAAGTGCATCAGCTGACGAATGGTATCTCCCTCCTCTCCCGGATGGATCGCGCCGCTGAAGCCGGCCAGCCTGAGCGCTGACATCGGAGCAGGTTGCCCAGCACTCGCTCTCCTCCTGCTGGGTGTCGGACCGACCAAGCCTTGAGGAAAGATTTCGTTTCTCAAAACTGAAGTTACTTTATTTCATTTCACAGCCCAGCAGGAAACTATAGCCTCTTCTCCTGAGCATGGCTTCCAACTTCAACGACATAGTCAAACAGGGATACGTGAGGATACGGAGTAAGAAGCTGGGGGTGAGTACTGTTGCACTTGCTGTGTAGCGCGGTGGAGGAGAAATAGGAGGCGGAGGAAGAGGAGGAGGTGATCGTGGTGGAGGATGAAGAGGAGTTCCAGTTGTTTGCGATGTTTTGGCATCAGGGCCAGCTGGACTCATTGCTCCATAGGCAGCAGGGTTTCTGGGAGTTAAAGATGAAAAACAGATTAGAGCAGCACAAACGGTGGCCAAGTTTCGTTCAGTGCTTTAAAAAAAAAAAAAAAAAAAAAACTTCTGCACATACAAAGATGTTTGCAAAGTCTGACTGACAGCTGGTGTCATGCACCTGTAGTTTAGGCTACATTACAGACTATTCAGACTTTTAAGATGCTGTAGATTTAACTGTATGTGCTGAGAGAAAGTTGGGCTGTCTCTATATTTCTGACTCACTTTTTCAAACAAAAGTGTGGTTATATTATAGGAACAAAACGCTTTAATAAAAGGCAAATAATATCACATTTGACTGAGATGTAATGTAGAAATATTATGACAGATATTAAGCAGATTTGAGTAAATTTGAGCAGCACAGGGTATACACCCCTTAATTATAGCGTGAGGAGCGCTTCGTCTTTAGGATGGACAACATAATAGGAAAAGCAGACCTGTCATTTATCACTACACAAATGATCCAGTTATCTGCCATTTATCAGTCAGCACAGCCTTAACTGTAACTCTTTCAGCCTTGATGAATTACTCTCAGTAGTGGAAAGTCTCATTGAAATCCAGCTGATTTGCTGTGTGATGGTGCTTCCTCAATGCCTTGATAATGGATTTCCATTGAGATAAAGCAGAGAAAAATGGCTTGACTGCCTATATTGAAATAAATGATAAATATTCACTTATGAGTGCCTTATTGTATGACTCACAAAGCCATCTGCTTTTGTTCATACTTCCAGGCCATTGCACTATCGGAGCAAGCACACTCCCTCTTCTCTGATGAAGTGTGATGATGGTGGTTAATGATGTTTTTGTCCTCACATTATCACCTGGCTGCATTAGCACTATTCTACTGTTGTTTTCTTTACTCTCAGAGTAACCGTTAAGTAAGAGAAATCGTCACTGTGCCTAAAGGACTTGTAGAACATAATGCAGACGTAACGAACGAAAGGACCAGGTCATTTGTCATTGTTAACATACAAATTAACATGCTGAGTGTATTTCATTTTTTTCTTTTACTATTAGCTAGATTAATTGAGCGCAGGCTCTGTGTGTGTGTCGACTCCATGACTTTACAAAGCAAATCAGGACACTTGCTGTTTTAGCTGTCCTCGATGTATGGGTGACACATCTTATCCTGCTGTTAGTGGAGGAAAACAGTTAGTGTCCTAATCGCCCACTCCCTCAATCCTACTCTGCTTCCTGCTGTTTCCTCATAGCAAAGTCATGCTGTGATGGCCTCAGAGGACCCCAAGTGTGGGTAGAAACTTTATACATGTATCTATTCATACTAGGGCCAGTTATTACAGGGCGGTTTTTATCCTGAATTAGACAAACTGCAGCAAAATGTTAGTATGACCCACTCTCCCGGCATTGAGACATCTCTGTTTTGTTTGATGCTTTTTCTAGGGAAAATAGCTCACTGGTTTTAAATGGCATAATTTATATCTGTGTTGTGCTTTCAGAGAGATAAAACTCAAAATGTTTGAGATACAATAGAAACAATACACATCTGGGTGGATTGTATTCAGATTTGGCCAAAATCCAAAAAGCTGTTGTTTTGTAGCCTATTGTACCATTTACTGAACTAACGGCCGAGTGTTGTCCATGGCTGAGGAGAAAACTGAAGCATTGCCGTGAGTTGCTATACTGAGTGTCAGAGCAGAAGGACACCTGGATACATACAAACCCAGATTCAAATTTTAAAACGGGGCAAAGCAGTCGGACTGACCTCTTTGCTTCATGACCCATCCCTGTCACTGGGGCTGGGTTGCATTTCCAATGTCTGAGTAGTTCCTGATATGATTCCTCAGTTTGATTGATCAGTTTTCACTGATGCTAAAAGAGTTTTTTTTTTTTTTTTCCAAAAATTTACTTTAGAGAATGTGAGATTTTTTTTTTTTTTACAAATTACTTTTCACTTGACATAAACTAAATATAGTTGCCACTGAAGATTTCATTATGAATTTATAATTATTTTCAGTGAATTCAGCGTTTGGAACTTTCTATCCCATAAACAACCCCAGATTCAAACATATTCAACGTACTTTGCTTAGAGGTATTAGAACAACTGCTGAAACTATACATCCAATTTGTTTCTGATTATTTCAGTCACTGATTAATTGAGTAATCATATCAGCTATGAAACTGTATTTGTATAAACACAAATAGCCATTCAGGCTGGAATAAATGCTGCTGCTTAAATAAAAAGCAGGTTAAATGGGTGAATTTGCATTGATTTATATAAGGAATTACCAGCTTTGAGGATGAGTAAGTGACAAATCCGATCAAACATTTGATGCCAGTAAAACTGAAAACTGATTTTCATTATCATTATATTTTTTCATTATTATTGTGAGATTATTTCAGGATTAATTGATTCATTGTGTGCTTTCTAAAGCGTTTAACAATAATAATGAAAGAATTGCAGGTTCTTACTATTACAGTCTCCTAAAGCTCGAGTTGGTTGTCTAAAATCTGAAATGGTTCAGTGCACTATTGCATTAGAAAAGCAGCAGTATATTCTCAACAATGGAAAAGCTCATACCAGATAATGTGTGGCATTTTTCTTGAAAACAGTTAATCAATAAGCAAAATAGCTGCATTAATCAGTGCACTAATTATTTCAGCTTCTCAGTCCAGTTTTCAGTTTTTGACAACTGCCAATTGTGCAGGAGACACATTTCTGTTGGTACCAGAAAAAAATCCTCTGAGCATCTGGATACACCTTGTCGGCTGGGTTTTCTTTCTCATGTATTGGTTGCTTCATATTTTTTGTTTTTAAAATGCTTAAAATGTCTTTCAAATATCACATATTGAGATGTTGCATCGTAGTTGACCTTCTAATGCACCCACCCTTGGTCTTTATTCTAAGACTGTGCCATTTAAAATATATTATGCATTATTTTTTTATCAGAAAGTAGTACAGTTGAATAGTTATCGTCATGCAATATGTATTAAAGTGGGCACAACAACACTAGAAGCTTTGGCCAAACTCATCAGTATCCTTCAGTATGATTGGCTCATTTCCAAACTCCATCATGTGTGAAGGTTGAGGCCATGAGGTCAGGACTGTGTTCTGCAGAGTGATCAAAATTACAAACTGAGGCACTTTCTCTTTTGTTTTTCTCTCCTTGGACATTTGTTTTTGTTTTCCACTGCCATGTATAACAGACTGCATTTGGCAGCTTCTTTGTCTCTTTTCAGCCGAGGAGACAACAGTGCAGTACTTTTAAATGCACAACTTGTCTCTTTTGTTTCTTTTCTGTTTCCTTCCTCTTGCTTACCTGTCCACCAAATTCTCTCGGCTTCTGTCCCCCAAGTCTCACCTGTACCCGCCACACTATGTTTCTCTCATCTGCCCTCCCCTGCTATATCACTCTTACTCTTTTCTTTCACTTTGTATCCCTCACCTTCTCTCCCTTTCTCCCACTTTTCTCTAATTCACTGCTTTGCAGACAGCCGATAGACTGAGCACAAAAGCTTCCCATTCATCACCCCACGATGTTCCTCTATAACCCCAACAGGCTATTCCCCAGATACAGTGCAAAGGCACATACACAGAAAATGGCTTGATTCTTCACTGAGGGATTGGCACACACATGCACCTGACAAACAAATAAACAGTAATCTGGCAGTAATCTGCTGCCAGAAAACAGTGTGTGGATTCTCAATTAATTTTAATTAATACAGTTTTTTTTCTATTAAGAGAAAATAAATGCTTACTAGAGCCAAAAACAAAAGCTTTTCTCTAGCAATATTGGGAAACTACAGCAGTAATACTGCAATAATTTCTGATGTACTTTCTGTCTCCTTTTCAGTGAGAAATGCCTGAAAAGTCCAGGCCATTGGACTCCTATTAAAAAGCTCAATAACATGACCTTTGAGTAATTTGTGTGTCAGTCTCAGTCCAGGTACATGTTTCCCAGGATTCAGATCACAGTGCTAAATAGAAAAGGTCAGCTGTTGAATATATTCCCCCTATCTGTCTAACTTCTTCTTCAAGCCCTAATAAAGATGGTCAGTTTAAGCTTGCTGCAGACGAGTTTGTCATCCACTCGCAAACAAATTTTGACACTTAAAAAGAGCTGTAGATCAGATGCTGGCTCAGAGTAATGTTGTAAGAGAACCCAGAGCGACTCAGGGGTACACTTTATGCTTAGATAGGTTTTTGTTAAAAATTAGTTTCACAAAACAGCAGCACAACAGTAGTTGCACCAACAGAAATAATATACACAGCAAACTTAATATTGTTTACTTTAAATAAAAAAAAGTGCAATAGGACCAGAAGATTGTAATTTTACTGTTTAGTTATGAGAGAGCCTCGGTCAAAGCACATGATTAAATGTCAAAGCAGAAAACATGAAAATTGTATTACTTCTGGCCCAGGCTGTGGACGAGTGAAAATAGCCACAATAAGCATGAATGTAAACAAATTATCAGTAAACCAATAACCATGGCTGCAGGCTGAGAGTCTAAGTTATACATCATTTTAATACAAAAAAAACTCATTTGTAAAACATATGGGCTACAGTCCTGCTTATACATTTACAGAAGTGTTTTTGGGTCTTACATTTTATAAACAATTTCACAGTCTGCAGTGTGTATACAGATGGTTTTGGTGCAAATAGTGCAATGTAAGAAAAAATGAGAGGACATCTGTAGCATTTCAATAATGTTTCAGGTGTTTTTTTTTTCTCAGGTTACAGCTTTTCAGCTTTGTGATGATTATCTTCTGTTTCTGTTTTATACTATTTAATTAAAACGTGATGTGTTGGACTGTTTTATATTTAACAGCCAACTGCTTGATTCATTGAGAAAATATTCTGCAGATTAATCAATAATTAGGTTTTATTACAGTTTCAGATTTCCTTGCTTCCTTCAGCTTGTTGCTGCATAGGCTGTAATTCAGCACAAAAGTTTTACAAAAACCAAAAGTTGTGTCCACTCACAATCACTTTTAAACCGACTTTTAAACAACATCCAAGATCACTGAACAAAGCCAAGTTTCATAAAATCCCATTAAATAAGGACAAGGAAAACAGCAGATTTAAGATGCCTACCATTAAGTGGTAATAATAGTAAATATGGTTTGTGAAGAGCTAATAAAAATGTAGTTTTACTTTAGGCTATGAAGATATCACTTGATACCAAGCTAGAGAGTTAGATTTTCCAAATTCCATATAGAGACTAGAACCAACAATGAATTTTGTCTGCTCACTATGATATGTCTGAATCAAGAAGGTGGTTTAGTGTATTTGTCTGTGCCCTTGAACTTGAACTCCATAGTTGTTTGAAACCCACTAGGACACACCAGTGAGCCACACTGGTTGACATGTTTCTTCCTCAGAAAAAATAAGGTTCTTTTTTTTTTTCCAAATTAAGGTCCAAATACTAAAAAGGGCTATTACCTTTTACAGTCTCTCAAGTAAAAGTCAACTGCTTTATTTACACTAGTCAGATAGTTTCTCGGTGTCTAAGTGCAGCTCTAACAGGGTGAAAACTTAGTGTTGTATATATGTCAGTCAGTTTTTTTTTTTTTACAGACAACAATGGAGGTCTACACATCAGACCAAAAAGCTAAGCCAGGTTCTGGATTCAGAGAAATCACCAGCCTTATCCTTTAACTGTGCAAATAAATCAACATTAGGGACCAGTGGTGCTCTCATTTTATCTGTTTACAGTAGCTTCTTTCATTAACTAGCAGTTATTATTTCTCTTTTGTCCTCTCAACTGTTTTTGACTTACAGTACAAATGGGTATTTGTGTCCATGAAAAGTGTCCTCTTTGTGGACAGCATGTATTGTGTGTGGGTGCCCCCCCCCCGCCCACCCATTGGTCTGTACAAGCACCCACCAAAGCAAGTGTGAAGAATGGATGAACAATGTGTCTATTGTCTAAGATAAGATAGTCCATTTAAGATCTTGCCTCTTCCATGCACCCACTATTAACAATGGCAGGACGTCCAGAATTGTACATACTGCAGTAATTTTCCCTCAGGAACTTTATTTGTCAGTGAAGTTTTCAAAAGCTGCATTACAGTAGAGACTTTCAAACAACAGGGATGCATATGATTGCAAAGAATTTAGATTATATCAATTAGAAAATAATTAGACTTATAGTTTGCAGTTCTCTACTGTTTTTTTTTTTTTTGATTACCAAACAGAATTTGTACCCAGATAGATAGAAGATTTTTAATATGTCTTGTTTTGTTTATTAATTTACTTGTGCCTATCTAGCCACTTTTCTTTTTCATGATAGATGTCTTTAGGCTTTGTGCGCATTAATTCACAGATATGCAGGGCTATACGTTGCATGGCCATTTCCTGTGCTATTTATCAGTTTCGTCCATCAGACAAAGACCTGAAGACAAATCACTGCTTCTTATTTGTCCTGATGAATTGCATTTCTAGAAGGATATGGGGCTAACAGCTGAACAGTCGTTATTTATGGTGAAAAATGTGCCTGTATTATACAGTCTCTTTCATAAATAAATCTCTGCCCAGACCTCACTTGAACATTTCACGTCATTGATTCCCGTTGTTCCTAATTATCAAAAAAGCTTTCTGTTGTGAGCAGTCAGGGACAAATGTTGTTATTTGTAGTTAGTAATGTCTAAAACCCAATTGATTAAGTAATACACCATAAAAAGACTGATGGCTAATAATGTCCCACTGAATTAACACTCTCTTTCTTTGTCTTCAGTCAACATGCTCTCTAAGTACTGGACAGAACTTTGGTTTTAGTCCCTACCAGCATTTGCTTTTTTCTTCCTCTTCTTGTGTTAGTGTTGCCCAGCTTCTGGTCTGTCTGCCTGAAGTCATTTCACAAACACTTTACACCAAGTCAGCACTGTCCATAACAGCTTTCTATTCCCTGTGTTTTCTGGTGTGATGATTTGTGAAGTGCACAGTCACAGCTCAGTCAATGAGAACTGTCGTCATGGCTGTTTAATCTTTCCAATCCCTGGAGACCCTGACGCACAAGACACCTGATTTGACACCACAAATTTATCCAAACTCATTCAGATTTTTTTATAGCGACTCGAGCAGCTATGGATTACAGTGCCAGTCTGTTATCGACAGGTCTACTATTTTGGTCCAGGGTGACTTTTCCTCTAGTGTCCCCGTGATATTCATGGTTTTTGAGTTTGAGTGAAATATGATATACACATTGATAGGTATGTCCCATTCAGCTGTAAGAGTTGCTGTTAGCCACCTTTAGCACAGCCTTAACAAGCTGCTAGACTGCAGCCTTGTACAAGAAATAAACCAAATCAACCAATCAATTAAAATATTTTCCATGATTTGCTTTAAATTAAATCAAATAACCTTCATAAATAATCACCCTTTTTATATTTTACTAATTGTTAGGTGCTGTGTTATTAGCGTCTTGTTAGAAAAACCTTGGCCTTGGAGTATTGTTTAAGCCAGGAACAAAAGCAGTGACTTCATTTCATCCATTAGTGTGGGGGATTTGTTTGTGTGTTTGTTGGGAGATGAGTTTGCACACTTCACTCTGGTGCCCTCCCTTTCTCTGGGGAGTTCTTGTAATAGTTAGGAGGTGACAGGTTACCTCTTGCTGAGCACTGGGGCGACACGATCCCCAGGTGACCATGAAAAGCTTCAGGTGACATGGTTTTGTTCCAATGTAAAAGTGGCCTGCTTTTTAAATTTTTACTTTGTTCTAACAAACTTTAGGTTAAGGTGGTCTGACCTCCTTTCTATTTAACAGCTTTTAATTCTTACATAAGAATTATTGTTCAGGAAATAGATTTTTCAATAGGGATTGCCAAGGGAAATGGAGCACATGATTGCTGCCTCAGTAGTGGCACTTTGAGCGGATCATTTAAAAGTCATAATGGAGAAAATCTCTCAATTCAAAACATGAGTTTCTGTGACACTTTTGGAATGAAGAAAGAGTGCACCCTAACCGTACCATTAACACAGAAAACTTCTGACCCTTCATGAATCATTGTAGGAGCCTAATGTGCCAGGTCAGGTTTTAATGTTAAATCATAAGTTAACAAAAAGAAATGTGAAGTCGAGAAGAGGCATTGAGATCAACATTAAATGGTGTTACACCCTTCCCTCCTTATGCATAACACACACGTCCCTCCCTCTCCACTTTTATGTTCTCAGTTGTTCATTCCTACATTGGAGAAATGTCTTGTGTGAAGTGATAATTGCATTCCTCAATGATTTCCTGCTGAGACACAGCGATGCTGAATTACAGCCCACTTATTCCAAGGAAGTGTGGTCTTTGGGAGCAAATGAGACAAAAACAATATGACAAACTCTATCGGACAACGTTCTTTGACATAAATGTCCACATTTCCCTCCTTTGCACACATGTATTTAATTCCTCAGTGTCCTCTTTGAGTTGCATACCAAATGTGGCTGTTTGTTCCAGGAAGCACAAATCTCTGCTTTTTAATTGTGGCTGAACAGTTGTAGCATACACAGAACCTGCTGCTTTTCCAGCTAACCATATCAGAGAAGCAGCATGTACATCAGTGAGAGAGTACCTCTTCAGAATTAATCCTCGCGGGGAATGGCTGCACCAAGCGTGTGGATTACTGCTTTTAGGGCTTCTGATGAAATTCAAATATCAAACGCCTGCACAAAGTGTCCTGGGAAACATTCAGTGTTTCATAATATCCTCCTAAACATGCAAATATTTGCTAGAATACTGCACAGTAGTCTGTGCCTCATTCAATTTCACAGTCTTTATTGATATGATAATCAAGTGGTCAGCTAATGGTAATTAAGCTAGTCAATTGGTGGAGTTGCATCATAGTTGTGAGCAAAAGCTCCTTTCATCGTCTTGCTTTATATTCTCTTCCCACAGAGACTAGTCGGTCACTTCTGAGAAAGTGGATCTGGTTTCCATGTAACAGCCCCTCACCTGTGGCCTAGATGCTAATTGTGCTCGTCTATGAGCTGCTGCTGAGGCAAGCACCAACATACTAAAGTGAAAAAGCAGGAAGGCTTTTGTGACATTACAGCTAGACCGAGATGGAGTTGTGCACTTTTGTGCATTTATTTATGCACTTAGGTATTTATCCATTTAGTTCAGTTTAACATTCAGCCTGGTCTTAAAACCAAAATAGGACTACTATTTAAATCCTTAATTGTCTGCATGGTATTGTCTATAAACACTTCAACCTCTACATAGATTAAATGGAAACAACTGTGTGTGTGTGTGTATATATAGCTGTAATACATGAAGAGTTGTGAATGAAGGATGGCTTAAAAAGAAGGCAATTGTTATAATAGTGACTTCAAGAAAAATTATCTCACTGTTAAAATGTTTTACACATGCATATCAGAGTATTCTGCCGCAGCATCATTTACTGTAGCCAGCAGTGTCTGCCAACACCAATGTCATAGGAATCAATAGTGGCTAAAATATGTGATGACATAGCTTTACCACTCTGGAGTAAACAATGTTATAAAGTTATATAGCTTATGTGATTATGATTATGTTGTAATACTTTGTCCACTCCTTGCTGGTCTGTCCTATAACAACAGAGTCCTTTCTCCTAGTCTTGGTCAGTTTGACTCTGTTCATGCAGAGTATATGCTGGGATGGTATATTGAAGTTGACACAATCAATATACCATCCAGTTTACACCATAAAAGTGAAAGTGCCCTCACACGTCTTTTTGCTCTCTCACACCTGACCTAGATCTCCTGCAGTATAATTTGCCTGCTATTTTTGGGCAGTGCTTAAAAAAAAAAAAAAAAAAAAACGCTCTGCCTGTGGCTGTGACGGTTGGATCCATACAATGTGACATTTTAACTAAATACTTTACTGATCAAGGCTGTGCATCTCAGCATGTGTTAAACATCTCCCTTTCCCCCACAGCAATAAGAAGCAAGAGTAAAAATGCTGTTCTTGTTGGAAGGAGTTTTGTAAGACTGTACAAAAAAAAGCTAAGTGTGTCTGAAATTTGGGGTGAAAGGAAGAAGGGTTTTCTTGAAATATACAGTAAAAGGTTGTCACTTTGACTAGAAGTCCTGCTTAAAAGTGTAATTTATCATGAATCCTGGAAGGCTGCAGCCAGGTGCCTCTATGGCTCCAGCCGATCCTGACGCTGCTTTTTCAACAGCTGCTCTCACCACCTCGTAATTTTCACTTCTCCGAACTTGCTCTTGAGTAAACTTTCTTTCTTTCTCCTGTTTTTTTTTTTTTTTTTTTTGTCTTTTTCTTTCATGCACATTTGAAATTTTCCTTCTGTGCATTTTTTTTCTATTTCTCATTGGCATATTTTATTTCTGTCAAATCTTTTATCAGTATTTTCTATAATTGTTTTAATATCACCTGCTGTTGTGGTCTATGTATATTGGTTAGAACAACCTTTTGCTTTTGGCAAAGAATCAGCTTGAACTTGTTGTTTATCATGTTTCATGCCACATTGACTGAGATCTTGTTTTCACATATGAATACTCTGTGTGTAATGCCCCCACTCAAAAGGCTTTAAGTCAAGGCTAAATGACTTAAAGGTTACTAATAGTATGATATTACATTTTGGGAGTAGTTTGACTTATGAATGAGAATGTCCAATCATGCACAGACACAAACAAGGGATGAGGAATGGGAGAAGAGAAATGTAGAAAAGAGACAAGGGCAGGAGGAGAGACAGAGCCAAATCAGGCTTGGAGAAAAGTGAGGAGGGGGAGTGTGTGTTTGGGATGGAGTGGGGGTAGTGATTATTTGCTGCTGAGGTAGCACTGCATTACACATGAGGATTTGGAATGGCCTAGATAAAGTAATCTATGATTAACTGGGGCGCTGCTGGCTCGCCACCCTGCCAACAGCTGTAGTCATGGGCGAATTACAAAATCATGGGATGTCCAAACATTTTACATGTGGGAGAAATATGTCAGGGGAGGGTAAGTCAAAGGTGACAATCGGTGACAAGGGAAATGATGAGAGAAACAGAACACGGGTGCAATTAAGACAAATTTTCATAGCTGTTGCATTTGGCAGATAATTTTTGAAATGGTGGAACATTTGCGGAGAGGAGCACAGACCGCTGTCTGAAATTGATTGCCAGCACCAGGAGCTGATATTACCGGGTCTGGTCTGTCATAGTCCATCAGGCATCATTATCAACAGGGGAACACTAAACCTTATGCAGAGCTGAATGAGTAGGTACACTTCATGCACACTACTGCTAGGAGTTGGAAAAACACAAACAATTTAAACCAGTTTATATGCTCTATCAGATTTTTAAATGTTTTCTTTGCAATTACCAGATTAACAGAGAGTACTGGCCCTATTTTTGTGGTGGCACAATGACCATCCAATCAGTGCTCCATTTGATATTTCTCTGACCTTGAAATTTGCTTTGCCAGTCAGTGCAGTATGTTGGTGCCAAACTCAGAGGTAGAAAGATTATTAAAATAAGGCAGCACATGGCAAATTGCTGGTATTTTGGTGGAAAATGTCTAAGATGTTAACCTGAGAATTGACATCTTAGAAATATGTTTTTGTCGTGCTATCTCTCTCTTGCAGTCTGAGTGTAACATTCTCCAAGCACTAGATCCATTAAAATTGCCACTAACATTGACATTATATGTAAACAGTGGGAACATCTTTCAATCCATCTGCCCTGTAAATTAACATTAGATTGTTTCAGTATCTGTTGTACACATCTCCTTTTTACTTTATGAACAGGAGATTTTATTTTAATCCAGTCTCCCATCATCATGCCTGAGTGTTGCAGGACTGCCTTGATTAAAGTGCTCTCAAGTCTTGGACTGCCAACAAGTACATCCTTAAATCGTAGTTTGTAGGATACATGAATCACAGAGAGGTTACAAACCCTTCCCAAATTTGTCACTGTTTTATCAAATATCTGAGGAATAATACACGTATTTATGCCTCTCAGGTACTATTGTGTTTTATTATTCACTGATGCTCCAGAGATTCTACAGCTATTTTTATTCTGCTGTGTGATTAGTCATTTACCTAAAGCAGGTTGTCACTGGAAATCATTTTCATGTCTTTGGTCAGCTCCTTGGTTCGTCTAAATGACGAGCAATTTGTCCTGTGGGGGAAACAGGGCCCATATTTTATTGAGAGGTGAGACAGTTCCTCAATAATGCCAGAAGTTTGATAATGCTCTGTGAAGTGAATTGACTTTATATTTGAGGCCATTTACAGACAAGGGTTCAAAGGTAGCTCATTACTTGAATCCATGATAACTTTTTAAATTGATCACCAGACCTCTTGGTCATGATTTGACGCAGTTTTATATGATATATTCTGACAATACTACTGAGTTAAGCTTTAAGGCATTTTTTATTGTTACATTAAATGTCAATATACAATTAAGAGAGATCATTCATATGTATAACAATGTGTTATCAACATCCTTTTGACCCCATCAGACAGTCTGTTTTCATTTGATTCTAATGGTTCTAATTTCTTTTTGGGATCTCAATGTACTTTGTACTTTCAATGTAGAGCTGGTGTTGACAAACTAGCTGCACTTCGCCAAGAGCCTCCCTAAATGCTTTCCTCACCTCAGGCAGACCCTCCTAAAACTGAAAGAATTACCCTTGACATTTGCTTGTTGCTTTTGCTACCTCCTATTTTTTTGCTGTATGTGGTGTTGCGGTCATTGTTTTTTTGACTCAAACAATGGGGACAAACTTGAGACAGCCATGTTAGATGTTACCACACCATTCAGTGGTCTGTTATTACATGTTATTGGACCATAGTTCTGCCTCAATAGGTCCTTAGATAGATAGACCTTTTCTGCTGCAATATTTTGGTTGGTTGGTTACAATAAAAAACTGGGGTGTGCCTATTTTACACCTAAACACTATATAGCCAGATTTAGGAACAAAAGCTACTTGACTGGTTTTTTCGTAAGCTAAATGTTTTCTTCTGTATAATGTTCAATCAGTTAAATGACAGTAAAGACAGTACAGTACAGAGACAACAAAATACAATTCTTGCTAGGAAAAAGCTGGAAAAGGGTGGTAAATAATAAATGTCATACTGTATTACTACACTAATTCATATATACGCCTACATTAAACATACTGTACATACACACAAACATATAGGCCACTTAAGCCAACAAGAGAAAGCAAAGGACTTTTGCTGGTTTTCTCACAATAATATTGGTTTGTTATTTAGTATTTATTTGAAGAGGACAGGGACACGCACAGATACACACATCATGCTCAATTGTGGGCAACTTCTATTGAAAAAATGTGGGGTTTTTTTTTTTTTAAATAAATCTTCCTAAGATTGTGTTAATGAAGTATTAATTTTTAATGACCCAGTCTCATTTGGATGGCAGTGGCCCTTTGGGTTCAGCCCACCTCCAAAATTTTAAATACAATAAAATGACTTCTTCTAATCTTCACGTAAGGTTTATTTTTTTGTTTTGTTTGTGTGTTATTTATTTATTTATTTTATGCTCACAGCCTGCTGAATTTTGCTCTTCACAAAAAGTATCATTTCAGCCAGTGGATTACATGAGTGATTTTGTCGGTGAGAGAATTAAATATCAAGGTTAGACCTGACTGTCATTATGTAGAAGGGCTAAGATGATGGTAATTGTGTGTGTTTCTACACAGGGTAAGGGGTGTGTGTGGATGAGAAACCTTTCTCTGGCAGACTTTTAATGACAAGCTTTTCAGTCATTAATTAGGCTCTGAGACTGGACCAGCCAATAAGCCCTATGGGAAAGATTCAGGCTTTAGTATTCATATGTAGCCTTTGAGAGGGTCCCTGACGTGAAGTGGGAAGCTCTCACAGGGCCCCTGCAAAGTGCAAGGGGTTAGGCGAAGGCACAGTAGCTGAAGAAAATGGTCAGCTACTTCTTGATAGCTTAGACCAATCCAGTTGTGTCTGATGATGCTTAAAGGTAAAAAAGCTGTTATTTTCTATATTAACAGTATTTTCTACACACCCAATATAGAGACTAAAAACTTCCTCTACTTACAATTAATGTCTGTCAGTTTCCAATCTGGATTTGTCTGATTCATAGACCTCCACTGTTGTTCAAATATGATTAAAAACACATCAGCAATACATACTGCTGCACTGGGAAAGATGTTCTTCTATTAATAAACACAAACAGCAGCCCTCTCACATGCACAGTTGACTTCAATTCCTGGTCTGAGATTTATTAATGGAGAAACGTCTCTCCCGTTGCAGCACTGTGTCACTGATTTAATGGTTTAATGATTTTTAAACAACAGAGGTCTACAAGACAGAAGAACAAGTTAATCCTTGATGGAGACTAACAGACATTAACTCTAAGTAGAGGCAGTTCATTGTTGGTTTTAATCTCAATATGGGGAGTGTTGAAAATACGCTATAACCTTTAATTTGACCCCAACCATATCCTATCATGAACCAGCTACCTCAGCCCACTGCCAAGCTGGAAGTTGTAGCAGTCCTTTGAGAGTTTCCCAATGCGGAGCTGCTTATATCAGGTAGAAATTGCACAGAAAATGTGCAGACCGGAATTAGACTGTATTGAATTTGATGTATTCTTAGACTGTGCAAATACAAGAAGAGCCACTGTGACTCCATGGAGGAGCTTTGTGGCAATGAACCTGGCACGATTTAATCTGAGTGCTGCTGCTTCTGATCATTAAATTCTTACAAATATTGATGACTGAACCATCGACTATCTCCCACACACTTTCCTGGAACATAAGTCTATTTTAAATGCATGATTGTTGGGGTTCAGCTTTATGAGGTAAACCTGAAATATTAGTTACTGGCTTCAACATTTAGGGAGAGAGATTGGCCATGAAAGTGATTTCTTTCCCCTATGCAGGCAAGACACCTTGGTGTTATGTTTGACTAGGAAAGAAACCTCAAAACTGTGACGAATATTATCAAATGCGCTGGTTTATGATCTGAATAAAAGAAACAGAACAGCCCAAGTATGACAAATGTTCTATATCTTGCAGTCCTGACTGCTGTAACGCTGTCTTACTTTGTGCTCTGTAACAGAAATACAAATTAATATTTATGCAGAAAGTCAATAATAATTTACATTTTTTCATTGCTCTAGGTCTACACTGCTTAGTTAATATCTAATTATTACATTGGGATGCATAAAGTTCTTGGCTGAGGAATATTTAAACCACTGTTCAAGTTTTTGTTCTATGCTGCTGTTGCAGTTTTGTCACTTTGATTCTTAACTGTTTTACCACCCTAACACCAACGTCCATGTCCAGACTAAAGCTGTCAGGAGGGTTCTACCCTTGAATACTATTCACAGGTTTCTGTCCCTAAAAGTAAATGCAATTGGTGGGATGAATGCCAGAGTAACAGTATTTATAAGCATCGTTGTTCACTTGTGGTGTCTTACTTGATTTGTTGTACTGTGTTGTTTATTTATTTAATGCCATTCCTATTTTGCATAATTGGTCACAGAGGTACAACAGGGTAGAGGTTGAATTGCTTTAACTCACCGTGTCATAGCAAAAACTACAATGATGTTATTTTCACCTAAGCTGCCCTTTTCATTGTTATATTGTTTCTGGAACTACTGAATTGGTTTTAATTGCTCAGCAATGTATTCAACACTGCTCTGACATTAAATGGGTCAGACCAAACCAACAGAGTCTTATTCCTGTCTGTGTATTTACAATTGGTGAAATAATGTATCTGAATAAGACCCACTAGCAACCCAAGAATAGGCCTGCATTGACAAAGCATGGGCAACTGTGGAAACAGGCAAAATTAAACCCTCTCCATTCATGCCCCGAGTTCTTATTATGCACAAGCTATCTCACTGAGCTTGCTTTTGTGTTGGTATAATTACTAAATCTGAGCACTCGTAGGGTGAATTACTTTGTGTGTGGCAAGCAAACACCATTACTTTGACTCAAGCTCTCAAAGGCAAATTGAGGCTAGCTTTAATTCTGCAGTTTTTAAAGTCGTAAGTGTGGCAATGTCATTGTGAGAACGGAATCATATCTAATCCAGTTTCTGTCAAAGCTGCAATTTTGTTTTGGTTTTATAGAAGTTATTATGGAAATAAATATATGATGTTCAATTTGGAGTAAGATTTTACTGCCACTTTGTTTTGTTGCTTCTTTAAGACATTTTATGGATGGTGTAGAGAATGATGCACAATCCATTTGGGAGAAAGTGTGCACTATTCTGTGTTGTTTGCTGTTTATAATGGACCTGGGCAACACTTAACTAGAATGGAGGCCCATCAAGGCAGACCGATAAGAACCTAGGGATCCACTCTAGTCAATTACTGCAAAGTGCCAAGTTCAACTCAGTGGGCTATTTATGAAGTACACAATCTGAGTAAATAAATTAATTGTACATCCATGATTCCCCAACACAATCATGCAGCCCAGGGCAATCATATATCAGGCAGGGTGATGGCGATCGCCTCCACTAGGAAACAGTAGTGTCATACTATTAAAGATAGGCAACCACACAGGACTCATAAGCTATTGGCTTAATTTTGCCTCTCAACTGCACTGGTCTGTCTGTGTTGGCTTTTTGGTCCTTAACACCAGCTGTGTAAAGGATGAGGACTCATTTTAAATTCTGGGCTTTCCAAACGACTTGCAAGAACTATAGGGGATGATGCATCTAACTAACCATCTAACTACCAACTAAACATGTTTCTAAACCATTTAACATAGAATCTGAATAACACAGAGAGCTTATGGTATTAAGATAGTCAAGACACAAAGGGTTACATATACAAATTACTCTTCTGTTCATGCAAATGTATTTTGCATAGCTGAAAAAAAGAAACTGCAGAGGCATATTCAGGGTTTTTGTGTTCATGTAGATATATTTATTACATGCAGAGGTTGTGTTTCTTTTCATGATTCGACCTAGAAGTAGTCTGATATACAAGATATGCATTTATCGGTCATCTTCGGCTGGTGGATGAGCCTGACTGTGTTCCTGTAATCAATACAATGTAATGTAATCTGCTGCAGTCAATGTGCAGCAAAAGAAAGTAAACAAGTATGTGCTCCACAACTTTATAAAAATTTATGGAAATAAATAAATGAAAGCACAATATCCAGGTTGAAACAAAGTTATAAAGTTTTAAAGCTTGTACAGCAGAATGCAGTTTGTTCAGAGCTCTTGGGAACACAAGTCAAGTTTGAAATGTTGTGAACACTTGATCTTTCAAGTTTTCAACATTATTTGTTTTTTGTGTATGCACATATATTCTGAAATGCTGTTTAATGCCTGAAATTTTAGGTCATATTTGCCTTACTGGTAATAAAAAAATGAACTAGTCACTCTAGTGCACTGAGCAAATGAGAAACAAATGAGTAAATTAATTACAGAACCAATATAATATCCAGAATTTGAGATATTAATTAATAAACACAGTTAAATAAATCCAATAATTCTTGTTTTACTGTTCTATATCTGTCTTTACAAAATAATCATGATGGACATTGCGGTAAGATTAAATATTCAAGTGTAATGTATTTTTAGGGAACCAATTTCTCAATAAAATCAAATCATTCTGTGCATTATTTGGATTGATTGTTAGCCATGTATTTTGCTTATAATGCCAGTAAACAAAAACAATCATACATATTGTGGTATATCCTCAGACTGTACACAAAGATGGAAGACACCATCATCCATGAATGATATCACCACTTCATGCTACTATGCAAAACCAACTTGCGGTGGCTTCACTAAACAGTGTGTTTATAATCAATTGCATATAATAGCTAATGTGAAAGCAAAGTAGCTGCATCAATACCTTACCTTGTATCGGATCCTTTCTGTCCAGATGTTCAAGCATTGACGAGGTGCTGTTGTGGTTCGCCAGTTCTACTTTACAATACACACATTGCATCGTGTTGTCATATTTTTTAAAGTTTGAAATGATCCTAAACTTTGGACATTTTCTGCCTTGTACGGACGGTTTTTCTCTCTCGCTGCCATAGCGCCAACTTTGAAATGCGTTGTGCGACAGTGCTTACGGTCCGTGTGGAACAATGATCCGTAGGCGGAGCAGGTCCGGTAACGCAAGTGATAGAAATTAAACGAATCCTCGAGGCAAAAAAAATATTTAAATCGTTTTAAAGTGTAATTTTCAATTTAATACGTGGTCGTTTGATGGCGGAAATTTTAGAATTTTCGATTATGGTGATAATAATTCACTTTTCCTATCATGTAAATCTTTTATTCATTACCATACGGATATCTGGGTAGTTTGTTGAGAAGTCCATTACACACTAATGTCGGGCGGCACCATGCATTGGTTGCCTTAGTTTTTGCAATGTGTCCCACAGCAATAACATTCATATCAATATGTTCAGTCCTGTTGGTGAGCGAGGCCGCTCTGATTTTTCTGTTCAGAATATTGTAATATCCAAAATTTAACCAGTTTAGGGCATTTTATTCTTATTTCCATCTCTGTCGCTTCCTTTTATTCTTCTACCACCAAATCACCAGAGGCACCAGTGTCATTTGTAATTTCTTATCAGACATTTTCTCAATTAGAAACAGCCTCAAAACAACTGCAGTGAGTGATCATGGTGCGAAAATGGTCAGCAAATCCTACTTTGTTTACGGTTTGTATATCTGCTGTGTATAAGTTTCCACCTTCCCTTTTTGAATGATGCATCCAGACCGCAATCACCTGTTTGTATGGGGAGTTATTTACTCTCCTGCTGAAGAAGAACTGGTGTGTTAATTGACCATTGGCTGCAGTCTGTGCCCAGACAAAGACACAAACATTCAGCAACAGTTGACCTTCATCGCTGATAGCTCTATGATGTCGACTTGGTGTGTATGTGCCTCTAGATTTTCTCGATGGTACTGGACTATTTCAGTTTTTTAAGTAATTTCAAATATCCTGTACATCCCATCCAAGACAAGTCTCTTATTACAGGACTGAAAATAACAGGCTCTTAAATATGCAGCAATTGAAACGTCTAAATTGCCTGTGAGCCCCAAGTATCCTCTTTCTTGGCTCTTTGAATTGTTTGTTGAATTGAAGTTTAATGGTAATAGTAAGCTTGAATTGACGTTTTTGATTTGATACGGCAGAAGTAGTTTTTTTCTGCACTGTTAATTTGATGCTGTTATGTTGTAGCTGTGTCCTGTATCTACAGTCACCATGTATTTCTCTGCCCCAGTAGAGTTGTGTTTCTGTAACGGGGCTGCCATTATTCTCTGTTGTTAGATCTTCCGGAGGTGTTGGCTGGTGTTCAAGAAGGCCTCCAGTAAAGGACCCCGACGGTTGGAGAAATACCCAGATGAGAAGGCAGCCTATTTCAGGAGCTTCCACAAGGTACACACATGACCAAAAATAATCATATATTACATTGTGTTCACATGTTGTCATTCAGTGTTTTTAATGTGTCTTATTTCATTAAACTGCCAAATATTTCCATGATTATTAATTTAATCTACCTATAAATTGCCAGTAAATGTAGGAAATTATCATAAAAAGAGCTCAAGGTGATGTAATTTTCTTGGACCATGACCCTTTTCATCAAGTAACATCCTTTAACATCGTTCCATCTGAAATTGTCACTTGGATTTTGGAACTTCTATCTACTGTGCACCTCTGCCAGGTTTTTAACTCATCTGTTAGCAAGTTAGCAGTTTAGGTTCCCTGACACAGCTTCCTCCTACAAAGACAAAATGGCAAAAAGAACTTCACAACCCTGGCTAAATGAATCAACCTAAGTTTTAAAAAGAGACTCGGACAATGGATTGCAAATTGGAGGAAAACAGAGTTATATGTATTTTATGAGAGCTGGAAAGAGAAAATAAAATCATATCAGAAGGCGGTTAAAGAGGCCAGAGTTTTTTTTTTCTTTTCTAACCTAATTTTAACCAGTTGTCAAATCCCCAGGGTTTATTTAAGTTAATAGATTCTCTAGTCACCCCTTCACTCTGTCTTTTTATCAATGCTTCTCAAGAGCTGTGTGACACAGTTTTGGAGTTTTTTTAGCAGAAAAATACTGGACATAAGAAAACAGATAACACCCCCAGACCGTATTTTATATACTAGTAAGGATGTTTATTGCTTTTTAAACAATTCTAACCCCATTTCATTATTGTTAACTTAACTCAAAAACTGAAATCCTACTGTTCAGTCTCACAAATCACCAACTATCTTGGTCCACTACTCACTAACCAAAAATTAAACCAAATTAAAAAATCTGGGTGTAATTTTGATTCTGGTGTGAGCATTGTCCCACATATTAACAAAGTTGTCCAATCTTGTTTTATCCAACTACAATAACCAGAATCAAACCATGTCTTACAAAATCTGACCTAGAAAAGGTCATTCATGCCTTCATTATTTCCAGGCTAGATTACTGCAGCTCCCTTCTTTCCAAGTCCCACTTTTGCCTCCAAATAGTTCAGAATGCAGCAGCTGGGCTTTGTACTGTTTTAACAGACAACATCACATCACTTTTAAGATACACCTGGACCTGCATCCAAGTTACCTAACAGACTTGTTGACCCCTTCTGAGCCAGCCTGCAGCCATGTGGGGCCCTTCTGGCTCTTCCAAAGTCAAGGTTGAAATCCAAGGGTGACTAAGCTTCTGCCATCGGGGCCCTTCAGCTTTGGAACAGCCTGTCTGAGAAAATAAGGCTCACACAATCACTGTCTTCTTTTAAATCACTTCTTAAGACCCATTTTATAGACAGGCTTTTATGCGATGTTTTTTGTCTTTGATTTTTTAAAAATCCTTTAAAAATGTTTACTTCAGAGGTGTATTTATGCATGTATATTTATTATGTGGTGGTGCTATGCTCATGGAGTAATTTGCATATTAATGCCATTATAGCTGGTCAGATCACCCTTGCAAAAGTAATTCAATTTCAAGGGACTTCCTGGTAAAATAAAGATTTAATAATAATGTATTATTAAATTGTATTATTATATTTTTCAAGCTACTACTATTTTATCAACATTCATCTAAATGTACCTCCTAATTTCAGAAGCTTTTTATAGTCTGTACTGTTGTAAATACAAAAGAATCACAGAATTTCCAAATAGTGGGACGAATTCACTCAAGTAATCTGTGTATTTAAAGAAAAAAAAATACTTCAATGCAGCTTTAAATGTAATACCAAGAAGGGACCAGTACTTTACCCAGACAAACAATGGGTGTCAGTGATTGGTCATTTGGCCACATTTACAGCTCATTTGTGCTTCTTTATGGCTGGTGATTGGTCGGCTGGCAGCTGCCTTCCCTCAGTCACAGATTACAGTCCAGGAACCACAAGCACAAGAGATTACATTCACTGAGAAATACTGTGACACTACAGTCACACTACAGTGACTCTGCTCAAGGAAATGGAGCTGAAGCTGCTAGATTTGCCACTAGTGGCTTTTTTAAACAGGTGCTAAAGGGGTCTTAAAAGTTGGCAAATCTAGCAACAACAACAACAAAAAAAAAAAAACAGTACTAAGATGTCAATGCCGGTGCTGCTGCGTCTCTGTATTCCAAAGCCAAGAGTTCACACAACCCTTATTGTTATTAGCAATGGGACCTAAGAATGCTGATGTCAGTCAGTACTTTGGTTATTAGCATGCAGAGCACGTTTTGTTTCATTCAAGTGGTAAATTAATTAGCTTCAGCTGATGAAATCTGATGCTGATGGCTTCCCGCTAAGAATGATAATCCAGGAGTTGTATTGGCCAAAATGTGATATCTAAAAAACAACAGAAAAAATTTTATAATATGATATGATATGAATTTGCCTTAAAGAAAGTGGCTTGACATGTATTAAAATACTATGTACATTGTGAGATTCAGTGAGAAATCACTAACAATAACCTGAAAAAAATGGTGAAAACACTGTACTTTTCTTTTTCATGTTATTTAATCCATTCGTGGATTCGTGGGTCCATATAGGTACCAAATTGACTTGATCTGAGCTTAGAGCTCATGTTACATCTAATGATTGGGTTGAACATTGGGAAGTCTCTGATGACTGGTTGAACGGTTGCCGCTCAGGAGCCGATCTGGCAGGCTGAGCTGATCTGATACCGTCACTAGATCTCTGAAAGCCAGTAAGAACGCAGTCCTGTAAAACCCGCTTATATGAGAGTTTGTGTTGGCAGTGAAGCTGAAAAAAAAATCAGCAAAATAAAAGTGGAGAAAAGAATATTGTAACTATATATATGTGTATATATATATATATATATATATATATATATGTGTGTGTGTGTGTGTGTGTGTGTGTGTGTGTGTGTTATTAAGAACTGAACTGTATTACACAAAGATACATTTGGAACTTTATCAAGGCCTTTAGGGCTCTTTTACTCCCTTTAGTAATAATTGAGAATAATCTCTATTCCTGCCTCTTAAGCCTTTTCAAATATTCCAGTTATGGCTCATTCTCATTGTAAGGGGAAACATCTCCCTGCCTACTACATCTGCTGTCGAACAGGGCGCCCTGTGTGACTCTAACCCCTCTCCCAGAGGCATCACTGGAGTGAGCGATGAGTGAACACATGCACCAGTGCACCTGGTAATGCATCGCCACAGAGATCAAGAAAGGTCCCGTCTGAGGGCTTCATTCAATGCTGCAGTGCTTTGAGAGGAAATAGGCTGCACTGGTAGCTGATTTACAGAATCAACACAAAGGGGGAATGGCTTTTTTCTCCAGTTTTTTTGTTTCTTTTCCCTGTGTGCTCATTTTCTCAGAGTCTTAGGAATGCTGGTCCACACAGTAAAACAATCCCTGCATATCTTTAGCTGTCTGAAAAGTCATTTTTCTGTGTTATACATTTGTGTAGCTTTGCTGAGCTCCTCAGGTACCCCTTTCCACCAAGGCAGTTTCAGGGCTGGTTTGGAGCCAGTGGCTAAATGAACTAATTCTTTCCATTTCAAACTCCAAAAAAATTGGCTTGTGACTAGAAGAACTGGTCCTAACTTGGCACCAACTCTCTGGTATATACGAATACTGAATATGGTATTCAGCAAAGCACAAATAGTGGATTTTTACCAATATTTACTTTAAACAAATATTACAAAATAATTTGTTATATGAATATGTATATACAGACATTCTGTTTTTATGTAGATTTTACACAGCGTTCCAAATTTTTTGGATCTAGGGTTGTACATGCTGTATCTAAAGGGAAAAAAATCACATCATCGCATATTAAATATTTAGATACTTTCACTGAGGGGGATAACAAATACATATAATAAAATAATCTCCTATTTTTCAATATCCATTGCCTCCTCTTCCTTTTCCAATCTATTTGTATTTGCATCCTGTTTTTGAAAATACTTCTCTGAATTTGTGTATGTAACCTGAATGCTGAGCAGAGGATATTTGACAATAAAGGTAAATTTTTTTATATACAAACATACATACATACGTACATCCAAATGTTTTATATGTAATGTTAGCGAGCAAAAAAAAAAAATCTGTGCTCCACATATTTTGTGTGTTATTAGGTCTGGTCTTTTAACCTTAAACAGTCAAGCTTTACTTTATGGGCAGTGAGCCCAGCTAATTCATTCCCAACTGTCTGGCAAAGGGCCCACAGTTAGTACACAATGGACTACAATAATGTAATGGGCCTTATCTACCAGGCAGAGTGAACATAGAGAAGACTGTTGAACAAAATGGCCTGTAAATGCGGGTGATATTCAATTAAATGTAATCTTCTCTTTTTTCATTCATGATCAATCTCCTGGTAAAGTGATTTGGATTCTTTTGATTGCACTTCTCCCTATTGACTGGAAAAGCAGTTTCAAGGAGAGGCACTTGAGTGGATGCACAAATATCAGCATCTGAGCACATTTATTCCTAAACACTACACATTACACACTACACACTACAGCAGGCACCAGACTGCAAAAAACAAACATGGTGAATGATTACTCACCTGTTGCACACTACTTTTTTTATCAGTGAAATAACTCTAATGATTTGTTTATCCTGTAAAATCATACACATTTCCATTTTACTTTGTTGTCCTTATTAGGCTAAGCCTCTATCTATTATTGCACTTTTTGTAAAGCACTGCAAGATGCCAATTATGCCTTGCTGCTGCCGGTCATGTTCATTCAAGGTAACATGCTGCTGCCATTCTCTCCTTCCTGCTTAGATCACTGAGCTCTATAATATCAAGAACATTACCCGGATGCCACGGGAAACAAAAAAGCATGCAGTTGCAATCATCTTCTGTGATGACACATCTAAGACTTTTGCCTGTGAATCAGGTAAGTGCCTTTTTCAAGTACAGTAGAGCAGGGAAATGAGGAAACATTTGACTCAGAATGTTATATTATGTTTGCTTACAAAGATATGCATATATGCCAGCAGGTGTGGATTAGGATTGGGTGGGTATTTTGTGAAAAGTTTGGCAAGAAGAGGAGTGAGAAATCAGAACTGAGAGGCAGAAAGATGAGGTCAAAGAGGCAGCCAAGAACTGGAGTTTAGCCAAGTAATGCTCATTTGCTCCTATATTGAACTGGGATGATCTGTTCTGAAATATAGATTTTCATGGTGCAGGTATGAAAAATGATATTGAATATAATTTGCAATGTGTTGCAACCCAATTATGGACTGTAACAACAGAGATTGTTTCTAAACGTGGACAGGAAGCCAAAGAGGCACATACTCAGCCTATAGTTGGTTGGGACTTGTTTGGCTGTTACAGTTCGGATAATGGTTTTAGAGAGGCAAGATAAGGTGGAACTCTCTTACTGTTATCCATGATCACTCAGTCTTTCTTCCGCTCTCTTGGCTCATTTCCATAACCAACCCCCAAACCACCATATGGATGCCTCTGTCACCCTGTGTCCATTGACCTCCCATAGTCCTTCACTTCCTGAACCCCCCTCACATGTACACTCTCACCTGGCAGTCCTTTTCATTGGAGATTCACACTTATATCACCACAATACTGAAGAAATACTTAATGTCAATGGTTTTCTATATTTGAATTTTCTAAATCAAATTTTCAGTGTGATGTAAGTTCATAAGAGGAAAACATTTAGTTTAATTAGTGTCAAAAATTGTAATTATATTCCAGAGCTGATATTACAAGGTCCAGCTTGGTTAGGTTACAGGAGAGCTTACCAACATTGATTACTAATTTGGCAAAACGCCTTTCTAGTTCCATCTAGTGTCAGTGGGAGTCTGGATCTAAAAACTGAACTTGGCAGCTGGAAACTAATTCTCAAAATAATTTGAGGGCTTTTATCCAAAAAGATTAATAATTTTGAAGTGTTGATATGTACACACATTAGACAGAAATGAGACAGGGATATTGCCGAGCATGTTGGTTCCTTAAATTTCACGGCTTAATCAGCCCCAAGAAACTATAAATACAACTGTATACTCACACAATATCTGATTGTATAACCACAGTCTGCTGCCTGTCTCCTAATCTGATTCTTAGTCATTTTCTCACTTTAGCCTCATCCCATTTTATTTCTTACATTTTACACACATTCTTTGCTAATACACTTCCCCATCCTATTCCATCAACACCTCCACACACAGGGAGTCTACCCTGGTACTATATTTCTTCATGTATGGCACATAGACTAGTGAGGCTGCCTCTGTGGTGATGAAGTGTTTGTTTAGTCAATTTTCCACTCAGTGGCCTTAAAATGTGGGAGTTTAGAGGCACTTGAAGGCCATATTGGCTGTGAATGGGAAAAGCTGAATCTGGGGAGGCATGAGTAGGGAGCTAAAGTACAGAGCTGCCTATGAGTGTGTGCATGTTTGTATTTGTGCTGTCTGTGGTGTGTGAATGAAGTGCTTCAGGCAGGAGCAGACCTTTTCATCACCCTGCAAGGTTGTGTATATCTGTCCCATTGGACCCTAGAGTTGATCTGATAAACTGGTTGTGTCACTATGCCAGTTTGAAGTAAACAAAGTGAGAATAGCACTCCACACACACCGTTATGGGTTAAGACAAACATACGTACATATTGGTCTATTTAACAGTAAATTTGTTGTACACAAACATGTGTGTTGTAAACTATTGCAGGAATCAAATCATATGTAAAACATTAAGGGAACATTAAGGGAACACTTACTGTACATCACACATCAGATAGAACAAACAATCAGAACAAATGCAATTTTAAAATCATTATTAATGTACATTGTATTTGGTTCAGAACAAAATGACATTTTTTTACAGTGTTCCATATGAATTATAAATATGAAGTAAGAGAATACATGATGGGTATCCTTCTGCATCAAGTAGAAGATACGATTACACAGACAAAGTGTGTTCAATGAACTTCCTGGTGCCAAGATGGCAGAAGAAGAAAATATTACACTAAACAAAATCAAGTAAATCATTTATGTGCATCACTTACCTGATTTCATTCTGTAGCTGTAATAACAAGAGTTTACAAAAACACAATTTTGTGCAGAATTTCATTTTTTAATGCACAGATACAGACTAACATGCACGTGCATCATTAGTAAACAAACAACTTTTTTTTGAGAACTACCTTACCATATATTACACAAGTATGTGTTGACTTCTGTTTGATAGACACAGAAACATTGAGGTATTTCCACACCTCTACATGTGTTTCATTACACATCACTGGCTATAGTTGTGTCCCACAATTCCACAGGGCCCTGTGTTAAGGAACTTCACAAAGATAAACAGCTCCAGTGTTTATCTCATTTCATACCTCAGTAATTCTCACCAAAAGCTTACATAAGACAATTGGAAATCTTCTTCATTGTAAACAGATTTTTTTCTGACTTAACACAAAGGAAAATTGCTATTCATAGACAGACTGCCACACAGACTTCCAGATTTGATTCATGAAATCATTTGTCTCAACTTTGTTTCCAATTAAAAATGCAGTTTTACAATGAATAATTTTGTGCATGTGTATGCTCTGTGTGTGTGTGTGTGTGTGTGTGTGTGTTTGAAGGTACCTTAACACTGTCCCAATGTGTGGCTGTGTGCAGAGCTGGATGCAGAGGAATGGTGTAAGCTACTGTGCATGGAGTGCCTGGGCAGCCGTCTCAATGACATCAGCCTGGGAGAGCCAGACCTGTTAGCAGCAGGGGTCCAGCAGGAACAGAGCGGTGAGTGCCAACTGGTCCCTGCTAACACAGACAGCCATTAAGGGTCAATCCCACTCACTCAACCCAAAACCAAGCATATAACAATTCTAGTCCAGGCCCATATGTGTTGATGCAACAGGGCTCTCTGACTGTTAGGTGAGCTGATGAGCCCCTGTCCAATTAGACCTGGCTAATGAGGGCCATTTCTGTCAATATCTGATCCCTGTAATAGTTTTTAGTTAGCACATGTTAGCTGAACTTCAGAAGTATGTTTGTATTTCTGTGTGTGTGTGTGTGTGTTGAAGGAAACCTGTGTGTATGTGTGTGACTGTTAGAGCACAGGTCACAGGCTGTGGTCGGGGCTCTGTTCCAAGCCTAATGAGAAGTGCTGTGCATCACTGGCTACCCTCATAATGAAGCTTGTCACAGAGATGGATGAGATTATAGGTCCTAAAGCCATGTGAAATAAATGTGCTTCGCCACATATTCCACTCACAGGAAATGGAAATGGAAAAGAGAAGAGACAACAGAGCTCTACCATTACAATGAAACTCATTCTCTGTATAATTTGTACTCTTACGGAGGAAATCGAAAAAGCAACAGGCAAAGAAGAGCAGTTTAAAGTTGTAAAAGAAAGTGTAATTGAAAAGAATCTACTGTCATTTCATTTCATTTCATTTCAGTGCAGCCATAAAGTGAAACTGTATTCTTCAACATAGCTTGGCCTCATTTATTTAAGCTATAAATACACACGTTTTTGACTGTGCTGCAGTGAACCAGTTGAACTGTAGTAACACAATTCCTTTACCTTTTATTGTGGCTGAAGCATTTTGGTGCACATAGAAAAGTTTCAGAAAGATGTTATGGACACAGAGTCTGTGCTGCCTGTATGAGTGACTGAAACGAGAGACTTGGGCCTGTATGTTTCAATTAGTAGCCCTGCCCACACAGCCGGGGCCGATAATTAGATCACAGTTCCTTTTCACTGTCCCTAAAAATACGCCACAAGATGACATTGTCATTTTCTATCCACTGCAGACACATAGCTTATTTTGAATCATTAAGTGTAATTAGTGAGAACTAATTTAGATTATGGAGAACTCTCCCCCTCTCTGTCTCTCTTGCTCTGTCTGTCTGCCTCAGAGCATTAGTTTAATGGGAACAAGCAGATTTGGCAGCTTGATTCCAGTCCAACTTACTGGATGGCTAGTTAGACTCAATGTAGATGATTTCAGGAAATGTACTATTTAAAAGTTGTTAAGGGGAGTTTTACCGGTTTTGGATAGAAAACACAAAGTAAAATTGCCTCATGGGTAAGTACAACAAGTAAGTCAGTTTTGCTAGTATGCTACAAGATGGAAAACTACATATAAACTACCTGACTTTTCAAAATGCTGATCTGATTCCAATTCATTTGTTTTTGTTTTGCATGAAAACACAAAGAAATCTTTAAGGAAGAGTGATCTGTGCTTTGTCTTGTCTAGATGGGAAGACCTATACCACTCTCATGTTACTGCCAGGAGACACTTTAGGTGCTAGAGGATGGAAAAATCATACATACGGATACAGAGTAGCTGCTGTGTCAGAGCTTTAGTGAATCTGTAGTCTAGGAGGTGTGTTGAGCATGTAATTTACATACTGTGCTCTGTCTGCTTGTACACTGTACTCCACATGCCTACATATGTCAGTGATTTGTTTCCATACAGTGATCTTATTTTGTATCTCCCAGTGACATGTCATAGAGAAATGGGAGACAACAATAAGAACTTATTTGCCCTATTCCTTTACACACTGCACATATAGTAGTGGATAACTGGACTCTCCCCTGGCTGTCACTGCACTACATTAGAGGGTATTTGACCATTCCTCAACTCTCACCTGCAGTGTATCTGGGTGCCTTTTGAATTCATCAAGCTCTGCAACATGGCATAGGGCTACAGAGCCAGGTCTCATTCACAATTAATGGGAGCTGTCACTGGCTCAACCTTTTGAATTTGTATGTGTGAGTACAGGATATCTTAGCATATTAACTTAGACATATTAACCCATGAGGCTTATACATGTTGGCAGGCAGGTGCTGATAGAGCCAGAGGCAGGGTAGATGTTTCCCTCTGTTTCTAGTCTTTGTGCTAAGCTAACTGGCTCCTGGCTTTATAATTAGCATACAGATATAAGAGTGGTATTGATTTTCTCTTATTGGCAATAAAGAGAAAAAGCATATTTCCCTAACTCTTAAAGAGCTGGTATTATGGAAAACAGAACCAAACATACAAACAAACCCATTAACTTAGAGATGGATTAGGGTATTTGCAGAGTATAAGCTTGGGTTGTCAACTTGATGGAGCAATGGATATGTGTGTGTGTGTGTGTGTGTGTGTGTGTGTGTGTGTGTGTGAGGGTTTTTTGAGTTACAGTATGTGGTTGGGATTTTCTTTCATATATAGAAGAAAACTAGGTCTATTTTAACATACACATGATAAATGTATAATCTAAGAATTTCTTTTAGTAGTGCAAACAACATTTTTATATATTTATTCATGTGGGCATGTACAGATTCAACATTTTTCTTTTAACTGTGCAAAACTAAATTCTATATACTATTCATTTGATTGAACAGACTGGTAATATTAAAGAATTTCAGTCATTGGCACGAAAACATGATAAATCTGACTACATTTCATGTAGTTTTCAAAGAAAAAAAGTTGTACACACTTTTTATTACTCAGCTTAAATGAAAGTAGTTGCGCTAAAGCTAAGCTAGCTACTTTCTGTTACATTTGAAAACATTGCTCCAACATTGTTCAGAAACTTAAACACAATTCTGAAAATATCAAACTGAAATCTCAGTACTTGCATTATTCATTAGTCTGTATTCAGATTGGCCGGGTGGTGAGCAAGAGCCAATCAGAGTAAGTGTTCATGAATAATAAACATTTTATGTTAATAACTACTGAGACAGCACAGAGGGGATACAGAGAGAAGAGGTTTGTAAAGATGGATTTAAAGAAATCGAAATGTCACATATATGGTTGAAATACAAAAAAAGTGGGTCAAATGGTCTACAATACCAGCTCTTTAAATGTCTGATGTCTGATTTTTTTTTTTTTTTTAGCACACATTAAATTCAGTTTAAATGTCATTTAACCCAACCAGCCTTTAACACTGTCTGTGCTTAGTTTAGCAGTATTCTTCACTATGGCTACGCTGAGATTGCATCTTATTAAGTTCAGTGTGGATTTTTCCAGAACGTTTCAACGTGTACCTAATGCCCACCCCTAACCTCGACATCTATGGGGAGTGTACCATGCAGATCACCCATGAAAACATCTACCTGTGGGACATTCACAACGCTCGCCTCAAACTCATCATGTGGCCTCTCAGCTCCCTGCGCAGATATGGCCGGGACTCCACCTGGTTTACTTTCGAGTCCGGAAGGTGTGTGTGTGTTTTCAGATTTGTGCTTGTGTTGTTGTTACGGCCCTGGTCGTACTCTGCTTAACATGTGTTAGTTTTCCCCTGTTTGCTGTGACTGTGTTTGCTGTGACTGTGTGAGTGCTCTGTTGAGGTGAGGATCTGTGAATGAGGACACAGGTGACTCCTTTTGATTGGCTGGATTCCTGTGGAAGCGTCTGCAGCTGATTGGACAACAACAACATCCTGTCCCTTAAAATGGCCTGGGTCCCAGCCTGCAAAACCTTGTATAGAGTATTATTCTGTGTTAGCATTTAAAGCATTGGGCCAAGCGTCTTTGTTGTGCATGTTGTAAATAGCCAATTTTGGCTCTAGCAAATAAACACTGAAGTTGTAGGGGTGAACTGCCATTTCCTTTTTGTGCAATTTCCTCTTTTTTTCTTCACATTAGGGAGTAAGGTTTAGTAAATGTATTTTTATTTGTTTCACCTTGGGATTAGTCAGCACTTTTGTTGAGGAAATGGATTATTTGGTTTGTTGTTTGGCCTGGTTCACCCTGAGTGTAATTTCTTCAGTTTATTGTTACAAACATCCCTGTTGACAGTAATAAATAATTTCATTTTATCTGTATTGTGGAATTCAGATTGTGGTTTGGGGACCAGGGCAGGAACACCCTTTTGGCTTTTATGTTGTGCTCCTATCCCCTGAGAGAGGGGCGTAAGAGTTGTCTTGTGTGTGTGCGTCTCTGTGATTGAAATGTTGGAGGTGGTTGGAGAAAAACTTTAAAAGTGTCATAAAAACTTTAGCAAAGCAACTTTGGATTTGCAAAACATCCCTGGATATCAACATTCACCACAGAGCCCTTCAGGCAATGGTGTGACAGGTGCCTCTCTGAATTTGTATCTTTGTATATGGTTTTGACTCAAGTGTGTGTATGTGTGTGTGTTTGACATATGAACCATTATATCAATGTGTGTCTCTGTAACTGCAACAATACATGCTTGTAAATCAGAGTGAGCATGATCAAAGTGTGTGTACTCCTGTCTCTGTGTGTGTTCCTGGTGCAGGATGTGCGACACAGGAGAAGGTTTGTTCACGTTCCAGACACGGGAGGGGGAGATGATCTACCAGCGGGTCCACTCAGCCACGCTGGCTATTGCTCAGCAGCATGAAAGGATGATGGAGGAAGTGGAGAAGAGCTCACAGGTAAATGTTTCTTTTTTTTTTTTTTTTTTGATACAGTGGCACAAAATGTGGCCAAAAGATAAATTTTTCATACTGCCAACATTACAACAAATAATAATGAGTGCAAATGTCCACAGGCCATTGTTCCAGGAATAATGAATGTATAGGTAGTCTGCATCACTTTCGTATAGTTGCTAAAATATCTGATACCAGAAGAAACAGAGCAGGAAGTGCTTCTACAAAGACTGTTTCTATTTAAAGGCTACATACATGCACATGTGCACATGAACATGCATAGTTTCTCTAGTATTTCAGTGTTTAATTTATTCAGCATTTCATTTAGGCAGTTTGCAGAATTTGTTTTAGAAATCAATAGGTGTGTTGATGTGTTTTACACAGGAATAGATAATCCTTTGCCTGGTTCTCCAAAAAAGTGCTGTCTTGGATTAGGTGCCTTCTGACACCCCATGGTCTTGGCCTCTCCTCGCTTCTTCCAGCATCCAACCATCCATCCCCTCCTTCCTTTCCCCCTCCTTCCTTCCTCCCCTCCCTCTACACAATCATCTGTATTCTTTATTTATGAAGGCCTGCCTAGTGTTTGATGAGCCTTGACCATATGGCCATGCTCTTGGACCGCACCATTTGGGAACATTTCCAAACATAGTATTTACCTTCAGCTCTATAGATCATATGGGCATCTAAACAAAAGTGACTGTTTGCATTAGCACAAATAAATAAAATTGCATGTCTACAACCAAATCAATGCATGTTTTTTGTATGTAAAATTCTGATCTAATTCATATATTTCAAGTCATTTTATGGCTTAAAGCAAGTCATAGACTGTTATATTAACATCATCCAGTGGCATAACAACATCGTGATCCCAAATTAAACCTCAACTCACTCACCAAACAACTATTCATAGTAGGAAAATGCTATTTAATCAGCTTAATATGTACTATACACGCTGAGAGTGACAGAAAGTTACCACAAACTTTCTCTGTTTCAGATCCACTCCAGCGAGACGCTAACCAAGTCCATCTCCCTGCCACGCAGCGCCTACTGGCAGCACATCACACGTCAGAACAGCGTGGGAGATCTCTGCAGTTACCAAGGTAGAGCCATGAACTTACTAATTAGCATATGAAAAACATTAGATCAACATCACTGAGGTTGTTAGCCACAAATCCACAAGAGAGACAAAGAAAAAGCTGTAGTCCATCAGGGTGGTGAACATTTTCCTCTGAATTTCCTTACTATAAGAGTATTACTCTACAATTTTATATCTTGGTCTTTTTGTCTTATGTGGTTTTTTTTTATTTTTTATGTATTTTATTTCATTTTATTGCAGAAACTCCATTTCATTACTTGGGTATGTCACCAATGAACCTTTGATTTGTTGAATGTGTGTGTGTCATTGACCTTTTCCTGGCTTCAGATACACAATATGAAATTATAGCTTTTGATACTAGAGCCAGGCTGCAATATCCGCCAGAATCTAACCAGAATTTTAATCATTGATACATTGAGACTTGGACTGGTTTTGTTGAATCTGCCTCCAGCTACACAATACTTGAACTTTTCTTTTGATACAAATGACTAAATTTACATTTTCAATTTAATATTTGATTTCTTCTTTACCATGTAAATATTTAGATTATATTTATAAGTTTAGAAGTTCGCCTCATCTTATCATCATGGCAATTCATTTTTTTAATTTATATTTGGCCTGCAAAAGTCTTAAAATTAAAATATCATCCCTCATACATTAATAACTTGCACACTCAGCACATTATACGTCCTGTGTACACAAACACATACATGCAAGAAAATGTGTGTGTGTTTGTCTGTGTGCTAATGTCTAAATGTAGACCAGAGACAGAGAGATGATTAGTGAGCTGATGAGATTACATCAATAGACTTATTTAAGGATTAAGATCATTTTTTGCTTTAAGTGACGGAGCGAAACACAAAGCCAGGAGAAGATGAAAGTCGCTGACATAATAATTCTCTTTTGAAAACCAAGGGTGGATTTTTTTCATCATGATTTAACTGTAGCCTGATAAGATTAAAAGCAAAAGGTCTTACATTGCAAACACCATCTTGTTTTTACTTCTGTAAGTTGAGAGAGGAGCTTCCATCGCAGGGTCATTATTTATAGGCCCACTCTCTGTAAACTCTCCTTTTAAACGCTTCCTTTCCAAACTCTAGTGAGCAGCGGAGCTTCTCTCTCATCCATCACCCTGGCATTTCCAGTACCGCTCCCACACTTTCTCAGCGTGTCTCTCCAATATGGGACAACCCTCCACCTTCTTGTGCTCATACACATCCAGCGTTACCATTATCTCCTCTCCTTTGCCATGAATAAATTGAATGCATCAGTGTGTTTGAGGATGCAGTGAAAGGAGGACCACAAGGTGATTCCGGTTAGTGACAGGAGTTTAAGTCCTGTTGTGACACAGGATGTTTGGGCTGTGAAAGCAGTATATACAGCCTTGTTCTGTTTGTCCATCACTACCATGTCCGGTTGGTTAGCCATCACCAGTTCATCAGTCTGTACCTGGAGGTCCAACAGGATCTTAGCCTGCTTGTTCTCAACCACCTTCAGGGAGGTTTCCCACTTTGATCGTGGGACTTCCAGTCCCCACTCGGCACAGATGTTCCTGTACAATATGTCGGCCACTTGGTTATGCCGTTCCATGTATGTCCTGCCTGCTAGCATCTTACAACCTGCTGTTATGTGCTGGATTGTCTCAGGAGCCTCTTTGCACAGCCTGCACCTGGGGTCCTTCCTCATGTGGTAGACCACAGTCTCCATTGACCTTGTACTTGGGGCTTGTTCCTGTGCTGCCATGATTAGTGCCACTGTGCTGTTTTTCAGTCCAGCTTTGTCCAGCCACGAGTGGGATTTTTTAATATCAGCCACTTCTTCTATCGGCTGGTGGTACATACCGTGCAGGGGTTTGTCCTTCCATGATGGTTCTTGGTCTTCTTTTCCCATCCCTTGGGGTTTCTGCTGCCTGAGGTATTCACTAAGCACACCATCACTTGGGTCCATCTTCCTGATGCACTCATGGATCTTAGCTGTTTCATTCTCAATAGTGGCTCTGACACACACTAGTCCCCAGCCTCCTTCCCTCCACTTAGTGTACAGTCTCAGGATGCTGGATTTGGAGTGAAGCCCTCCGTGCATTGTTAGAAGCGTCCTTGTCTTGATGTCAGTGGACTCTACTTCCTCCTTTGGCCAGGTTATTATACCAGCAGGGTGCAGGTGTTGACAGCCTGAACCTTGTTCTTCCCATTCAGCTGAGTTCTCAGGACTTGCTCTACTCTTGCCTGTCCAAGGTACTTGTAGCTGTCTTCAACATCCAATGTTGCCTTCTGATAGTACTATCACCTCAGTTCTGACTAACTTCCCTCTTCTTGTTACCATCATGACATTACAGTGTCATTGCTGTAAATCCTGGTGGTGTGGATCAGTGAGTTGATGTCTTGTTTAATCCTGGGATACAGCTTGATGTCATCCATGTAGAGGAGGTGGATGATGGTTGCTCTACCTATAACCACTCTGTTTGTAGTGCTGCATGGATGTCTTCTAGCAGACTTTCGAAAGGTACTTTGGTTGGTCTTGTTAAACGCCACCGGTTATATCACCAGTATGCAGTACCAGCACTTCTCCATTTGACTCTTAATAATGACATACTTGTGGAATAATGATTTGGGTGCAAATGGAGGTAAAATAAAAATCAGGAATTTGGACCACGATGATTTTGTTTGCTCTTTGGCTGTATCACTGCGTGGATGATGATGAATATCCAATCAGCACACTCAATTTGCTGAGTCATGCTCGGGTTGCTTTCAAATACCCTGTAGGAGCAGAGGAATGATTAAGCAACATGATTTCCTCTCCCGTTGAGGTTTATTCACCTAATTGTTTATTGCTTTGCCTCAGTTAATGTGGGACCTGGCACATGAAGTATTGTAATTCCTTTATTTTAATATATTTCACATCTGCTTTTTATGTAGTTGGAAATGTCTCAAAAATACATCCCAGAAGCCTTGTTTGCCATAATTGAAAGTAATGACTGTCAAATGCGTTTGGCTTAAAAGAAACGGGATATGGTTTTAAAAAAAAAACAACCTTCCTTGATTGTCATCATGTTACTGTATATGAAACATAATTCAGCCCCCAAAGAAATGATCTTTTTAATTAAACCTAAGAGGTTTTAATATTCAGAAACTACACTACAACACAGCTATTTTCAGAGACCTTCCACCTGCTGTCCTAATGTTATGCACTCCTGCATTTTAGGGTTAGGGTTAGGGTTAGGGTAAAAGTAAGTGCACTTTCAAGTTTTCAGGTTTAAAAAGCCACACCTGTCCGAAGTGGTTCAATTACCAACTCTAATATTAGAATGGAAAAGCGACAAGAATGCTTGTATTTTCCTTAGACCCATTTTAATGTTTTTGTCTAATGTTTTCCCGTTTCATAATACACACTTTCTATCTCTCTCACTCTGCATTTCATTGTGCTCTGCAATTTAGTGCCGTAGCATTAGCGATTCTAATGGAACTGAGCTCTGGTCTTAGTTTGATCGTCTGGGAGTGACACGAGGAGATTTTACAGAGCGGGAGCAAGTATCAAAGCCGTGGGGACAGGATGATAGAAGAACTGGATAATAACACTTGTGATCTGCAGCGGGCGACGCAGAAAACAGTAGATGTAGATGTGAAAACTGAATCACATGAAAAATGTATTACAGACAGGCAAAACCGAGTTCAACTGTTACTTGAATCTAAATTTAAATGAACTAATCCAGTCTAGGCTGCAGTGCATTGATCTTTTATTTGTACCAGTGTATTGTTACTCCTCCGGCTGCATGAAAGTCACAAAGCTACATTCAGCAGGTTTGCATAATCTGCAGTTTGTGCTACAGGCACCTTCTCTTTCTCTGGTTACAGCTGCTACATAGGATGTCATCTGGGTTATCGTACTGTCAGGAAATAAGGTGTAGACAGGTTTGTGTGTGTGTGTCAACATGCATGCATGAATAGCCTACCTGTGTGTGTGTCTGGGTCCACCCTTGTATCTGTCAGTGTGTTAGTGCCCTCCCTGCCGAGCCTGTCTGCTGTGGCCCAGCAGCTGCCACCCCAGGCCAGATAGGATAACATGACCTTCCCTGGTAATGAAAAGGCACTGACAAATCATTGTCTGCTGCTCATAGGGATAGGAGCGAATGAGGGACCGCCATCTACTTCATCTGTGTTTTTATTATTACGTTTTTGTGCAAAAGAGTCTACATTTGTGTGGCCTGTCCAGAAGTGTAGTTCACATCAGGGGTCTGGCATCAGAAAGCAAACAGAACTGTTTATGATCGAGGAGAAGAGGAGAGCTGCTTCACCAACCCAAATTAGCCCTTGTAGAGGAGGAGGACTGTCTTGGCAAAGAGGTGAAAATAAATGCCTTTTTGCAGACCAGACATTTCTGCAGCCTATAAAGTGCAACAAGGAAATTGAAAGTGTTCCCTCTTTTTTTAATTTATAGTTTATAATTATAAAAATTATAGTTTTTATAATTTTTCTACATCATGGGCTGAGTTGCGTTCAGAACTTTTAGCTGGGGACGAATCTATTTTTTCTTTATTTCATGGACTGGAAAGGAAAGACTGGCAGACAGAGGTGTGTATGTATGTGTCTATGACTCACCTGTTATGGCTGGTACCATTTTGGTTTCATCCTCACACCCACACAAACCCCTCTGTGCTTCTTCCTGTAAGCTGTTCGATTACGTCACACAGGAAAAAAATTCTTTCTGTGTTCTTTTCTTATTTTAAGCAGAACTGTTCTGTTCTGTTCTGTCCTCGCTCTCTGCTTCTGACATACACTCATTCAGCCACTTGACACTGATTGCCAGGCCGACTAGATCAGGTTTTATATTCCACATTGTGGTGAATTGGCAGTACGTCTCACAGTCTGAGCCCTGTTCCTTTTAGTGGCACCACAAATGGATCTGCTGCCTACACGCACAGGAGAGGCAGCGTGTTTATGTGTGCTTACCACTGTATATTACGAATGATTTGCACATCATATTTGCTAATAGCATCAACAGCAGAAGAGAAAATCATCTCTTTGTCAATTTTGCCAGTATGACCCTGGAGGAAAACAGAATAAATTTTAATTGCTAATCAAACTTCATTTAAAGTCTGCTATAGGTGAATTGATTTAAAATGTATGAAAGATATTAACAGCAACACAGCAACTTCTCCTATCCATCTGTATTAGGAGGCACCGTATGTGTAGGTACTAAATAGGTTGTTGATTACAGTATTTTTAGGTTTTGCTCCTCCTGAAATATTGATCACTGGCCATTTCCCCTTTGCTCACTGCATGATCAGCAGCCTGCCGGCTACTTTATGCTCAGCCTACCACACCATGCACATCTCCGAACAGCATCCTATTATTAATGGGCTCACAGTTGCACACATCAACTTTCCACCCCCAGCTACCTATTATTCTTTTTCATTGTATGTAACTAATATGAACTGCTGATCAAGTTGCTCCAAATAATTGAAATTAATGATGGTTGGGGGTAAGGTCTGAGAAGCTAGAAGTACGAAGATGAATCAGTGAAATTTGGTTATTTTAGTTGATTTTGCATCACATCTGTTACTATTGTTGAACTTTGCATTTATAACCATCTACAGGTGTATCAGAGGGTTGTGCCATGAGCGTATTACTCGTGAAAATATGTCATATTGTTTTGATGTATGGTCAATGAAACAGATGATGTGTAATGTTGTGAAAAGAAGTCTCCATGTTTTTCCACAGGAACTGGCCTGACAATGACATTTATCCCTCGAGCACAGACGTTCCACTGTTTTCTGTCTGATGAGCCAGGACAGGAGGAGAGCCAGCACCAGGAAGTGGCACCATCGCCCTCTAGTGGCTGTGAATCCAGTTGCAGCCTAGACCTTTTCAATGACAAGAGAATTGCTCAGCTACAACTGGACACTTTACCCAGTGTTGTAGAGCGAATGTAGAAATATGTATAGTGGTGTGTAGCATATCATTTCCTGATACTTAAACAATAGTGTCAACTGTAGAGAGTGAAGGAAGATGTCCTGTTTTGTATGTCATGTAAAAGCAGCAGTAGCTCACCAAAACTGCATCAAAAACCCCTTTGTGTATTTTTATGTTGTCGTTTGTTCTATAAGCCCCTTTTTGAAATCACTGCACTACACCTTTAAAGAAGTTAACATTTCCAAGATCCCAAGATCTGTAGTACAACAATGTTAAGAAAGGCTTTCAATCCTAAAAGAATGAAAATCAGATCAGGTGCATTCCAGCCGTCTGCATCCTTCAGCAACCATTTCTGACACCTAATCCTGACACACTTACTGTTCTTTGCTTTCTCTCAAGAATGTTAATTGATCAATGCCTTACCCAACTTTGATGGCAGTGATGAATCAGCTAACGCTCTTAATTGGCTACAAAGAGCAAAAGTCATCCAGAAATGTGTTTCAAGGATGTGGGAGTGGACTGTCATGTCAGAGATGACAGAGTGCAACCTTCTCAAAACGCTTCTAATTAAAAACCAATTTTACATTACACTAATAGAACAATTTGATTTTATTAGTTTCCCTGCCCTTTTCCAGCTTCATATACAGGATCTGATAACTGGTTCATAAGCAAAAGGAGAGAAGGTGACCTGATAGGGATAGTTATGCAAGGCAGAGGTAAATTCAGCTTTATGGGAATCACAAATGCAGAGTTGTGCAAATGTTTGCTGTGCTGGAATGTTGTTTTCATAGAAGTTAATTTTCAGAAAAATAAGTGCATGTGTATTTAACTGAGAAAATAGAGAAAAGGAGCCAAAGGTCTTTAAGGAATAGTTTGAAATGTTGAAGAATTTGCTTATTTGCTAAGAAGATTAAAACCATTCTCATGCCTTTTTGGTACACTACCAGTCCAAAGTTTGAACACACTTTACCATTGAATTGAATGAGAAAGTTGTCCAGACTTTTGCCTGGTAGTGTAAATAAGTAAGTACCATCGGCAGCTGAAAGCTTTGCACAAAGGCACCAGGTGAGAACAGCTGGCTCTGTCTAAAGGTAATGGAGCACACCAAACAGCACCAGACTGCATAGTCAGTGAACAGAAGCAACATCCTTCTGACGTATATTTTACTCACTTTGAGAAAACCACAAAAAGTCTAGTTTCTAAAATTGACAACCTGTTCCTTTAAAGATACACATCATACATAAAATGACCCCCTACCATCTATCCATCTTTTGCCACTTATCGGAGTTTACTTCAGGGGATCCTAGCAGTTGGAAATGCTGGTGGCCTTCAAAGCCAATGAGCAGAGGTTCCTCTGAGCTCTCTCCAAGTGTCTGGGCTGCACCCCCTGTCCCAAAGGCTGAGCTCAGCCTTACTTAACTCATTTCATTAACTCCTTGTCATAGCATGAGTGAAATGTATTACTGAATACACGTTTGCTGTGATGATAATGTTCTCCAGTAAGAAGTGCCTTCTGAGCAGACCGCAGTGTTAAAGATGTAACCAAAGCAACGCCTTTGGCTTCATGTTGATCACTGTGGGCAGAAAAGTTAGCTCTGTACCAAAACGAGGCTTACGTTTATCTTAAATACCGTAGACCCAGCTGTTAAATGCCATGTTGCAACTGGAATACTTGTGACAAAACTTTACCAGAGATCTTACAGAAAGTTGAGTATAATTCTAGTCTGTTTGTGATTGTCAGCAGACAGTAGTTCATCTTTGTAAACATTTGTGGTATGGTAAGGATGCTGTGCTTTTTGTGGCACAGAAAGAAAGGTGTAAATGTTTTATGTCATATTAGTCATTCAGTGTGATTTTTGTTTTTATGTTAATTTTTGCTTCATCTTGGATCAATGTCTAGAAATACAGTCGATTGATTCCTGTAGAACTGCATATAAACGTTCATGCACTTACTTCGTGTTAAAATACAGTTTTAACACAACAGAACTGCACATTAATTTGAGCCTCAAAGTTTTCATCTTAAAAAAGGTATCAGTCAGTAATAAAAGCAGGGTGTAGGCAGGCAGTTGATGAATTTGGCCACACTTTTTCGTAGTGTGGCAAATAAATTCATCTATGTATAATAGTTTGACTACATCCTGATGTGACTGGACAAAAGTTAGTTGACGATGTCTATGATTTGTGTTATTATATATAATGGTGTTTGTATCCACCATGTTTTGTGTTCTGTTAGTGTCAGATTATATGTTAGCACTTGAACTACGCCATAGGACTACAGTTTTCACTAAATGTACATATGTAATGTTTTTGATGATAAAAAAAGGTAATAAATTGAATGTTCTATCATGTAGCAGCGTTGTCCATTCAGTTCATGTCTCGGCTTGAGATAGTAGCTGCGTTTGCTGAGCTGGTAACCTCATCCGTGATAAGAATCCATAGACTCGCTGGTCATAGATTAAACAAACAAGATCTTATGTGTTAAAAGAAAGTCAGAGCTGGTGGGCAGGTTTCTGTTATACTTTCTGACGGCGCTGAAACCAGACAGCAGCTGCACCCTTGCATAATACAAATACTTACAACAACAGAAACAGCAAGCTTAACTCTGTGCTCAGGCAATCCTGCCCCTGTAAGTTCACAACTTGTGGTTTTAACACTTTGAGATTGATACACTAATTGGCAGCCTCATAGTTTCCATACAGACATCAGTGTGGTATTGTTCTCATATCTCTCTGAACAACAAAGCAACTGAGCATATATCAGAAAATGTCAAACTTTCCCGTAACAATTTAAAAGACTGTGCAGAAACAGAGACTGATGTTTCACAGTAAAGTATTGGGTTTACTAAAAGTAGTTTTCATTCTGCAGAATATTATTATGTTTTTTAAATCTATCTCTCATCACACTCCCACATCACAGGAAGTAAGCGAGGTAGTGGTAATGACACTGTTTTATTTAGACCTGATTAGTCAGGAACACTTTCACTAATGCCGGTCACACATAGTGTATCACAATTATCAAAGGCAAATGTACAGTTGCAGTTTTGACAGTTTTGTCAGGAGGAGGCAAAATTGGTAATTCCAAAAGATGTTGTCCCTTTGTGTTCCACATTTCTATCTTGTCCTCATTTATCTTGTTTCTTAGTGGAACAAAGCACATATTTATTACCGCCTCTGCCACTGCCTCCATTTCTGTGGAAACAAATGAATCACATCAAACATAAACAACACACAAATTAACAGTAGGCCGCTATCATAAGCCTTAAATGTTGATTTACAACAACTTACAACAATTTAGGAAAACTAAAAATAAAGACAACTTGTGAAAGCATCATATCATGTTTTGTTTTATATATTGCAGAGTAAAATCACCCAAAACATTTATCAGTAAACAGCACATAGACAAAAATGTAAGGAAGTATAACTAAAGCACAAGATCTGCTAATTAGAGTCAGGCTTTTTAATAAGAGTATGCTGTAACTGGAATGCATCCATCCTAGACGGAAAAATCCTCTGGGTAAAGAAACAGTCTCAAATGACGGCAGAGTGTGAGTGACTGCTTTTCTTTTCTGTTAGATGATTAGACACTATTGTCAAACTCTGAATGGAAACCAGGAGGGATGAAAGTAAACGAAAAGCAATTACACAGGCTTTTGTCATTTGTTTTACTCAGGGGTTAGGGAAGTGAAAAGAATTATACAGGCTTTTGTCTGCTCTTTCTGTGTGACCCGTTACTGTCAAATACTGTTTTGCCCAAAACAAATATTTTCTCAACTGTTATTATGAAGTACATAGTACATTTAACTAGTGGGAGTAGGGCCGGACCCAAAAAAAACCTGTCAACTTTACACCAGCACTAGCTTGTCTCAAACTACAGTATAAATTTTAATCAGCGTCCCTGTATCTCATTGAACACTCAGATAAATAATTGTAATCAGTGCTTGGTAATTTAGAAGAAAAGACAACACATTCACATGATGCAGTACATTATATTTACATATGCTCATTTTTCAAGAGGCTGACGTCTGTCTTTGTGTGATCGTACAGTATGTAGGTTGGCATACACAGGGACATTTCTGATCTGCCTCGCCTTCTTTGTAATCCTAGGACACACAGGCATGTTCTCGTAGAGGTTTGGCTGTGAATATGTGATACAGTGTGTTAATATCTGCGGTAAGACAAGGGACATGTGGCAGGTTAACGTGTTATGGCTCAATGCAGCAGCTTGGCAAAAAGTTCTAAGATGTCTCACGAAATGGGCCCCAAAGCATCAAATTATGAAATATGCTCCGACAGCATAAAGTCAGAGCTGTTATTAAATCATTAATGGTGCAAAAGAATCTTCATTCATTATTAAACTGAATGCAATTATGCATAAATAAATGAGCTACACTGAAGTAAGAATATAACAAAATCACATGATTTAAAAAAAAAAAAAAATCAATAAGCAACAATATTATTATATTTCCTGATATTCTTACATTCATTAGGTCAACTTATTACATAAAATGAAATAATCACTACTGACTACAAATATTTCTATTATTTTAAGAAGCAATTTTCAGATAAAATTTGTTGTTCCTTTTTTTTTTTTTTTTTTTACATTTTAACAAGCTGCTGTACTACATTAACCAGAAATTATTACAGTTTGTTATTGCAAAGCAGCAAGTCTGTAAACATTTACTACAAAGTATTCTAGCATGTGTTGAGTAAGATTAATAGTAAGGTATAATGGTAGTGTAATTGAGTGGATGTCTAATGGATAAGGGAGTATGTTAAAAGTGCCAAGCAGCAGACAGCAGTAGATAGAATTAGTGCTGCAGTGCTTACCTGTCTCTGCGATGGGTGAAGTTTGACTCTGTACTCCTCTCTCCTGATCCTTCTCCTTTGGTGACAAAAGTAATTGAACAGAATTGGGGATGTTACACAATTTTTAAAATGCAACAGAACTGCAAGTTTTAAGATGTAAACTTTAGAAATTAGATCTTCTTATTAATATATTACTTTAAAAAGCACAAATCATCAAAGAACAGGGTCATTTTTTAGCTCTGGTACTCAATCATCATTCTTCTGTCTATAGTCTCTTTTTCAATTATCTTAACTTCTTCCCAGTCAGTCTCATGGCTGACCTTGGACTCCTTGACCACAGATATTGCATGTTTCTATCGCTCCTGCAGTCTCTGCTCTACGATTCATTCTGTGTTCCCCAGGTAGTCTAATAAACACGTTACACCTAATGTTAAATACCAGCGTCCCGTTTTCATTTCAAGAACTGCCTTGTTATTCACATAAGTGGTTTCAGGTTTCATTTTTTAATAATCAATATTATTATTGGAGTTTTGTTTGCTAAAGATGCACAGAAACTCCCTGAGGGGTCTTACCTTTGCCTCACTGCTAGTATGACAATGACAATGATTAGAACCAGCACAGCAGCTCCAGTCCCAGTGTAAACATACATCATGTACACAGAAAGACTGAATCCACCTGGTTAGAAAACAGGAAAAATTTTATAAGAAAACAGCCTAAAAGATTTTTTCTTTTCTAAAATGATTTGGCATTTTTGCCTTTATCTGATAGTATTATAGTGACAGACAGGAAATGCAGAGATAGAATGATATGATAACCACTTGCTTGCTTCATTAGTGTTTGTGATGTCTGTTATATTTGCTTCAGACAACCACAGTTCACAGCCTCAAAAAAAACAAAACAAAAAAAAAAACCACACAGTGTGCAGGGCCACACCGTAGCATTTCAGCAGGTGTGAGCCTGTTTGTGGAGCCAAAACATGGCATAGGATTTATATCAGAGGTATTGTTTTATTGTATGCATTATATTTCATCAATCACTGTGCTCTTTGCATTTAAAAAAAAAAAAATTTACCATCTAACTGACTACTGTACTACTACTTGACTTGTTTTACTACGTGATGGTTGTCTGTACCTGGAACGAGCACTGTGAGCAGCACGGTGACGGTCTGCTCCCCCACATCTGTGCTAAAGATACACCGGTAGAAACCAGCATCTTCTTGTATCACATGTGTCAGGTGCAGAGTGACATCCAGGCTGTCTGCACAGATGACCTGGCCCCTGTTGCTGTAGTCCTCACCCACCAGGCCCCCGTCCACATTCTTACACACTCCAATTAGATCCCAGAGTTGGCCGTGCGGCATCTTTTGCAAAACAGCCTGGTAAACAGTACCATTGTGCTGGTGGTTACAGTTGATAGTCAGGTTGTTGTTCTGCTCTGCTACCAGCTCTGTGTTTGTGATGATCACCTCTGGGGTAGGGGGCTCTGTGCTATCGTCCTCTTCTGGGGGCTCATCTGTTAACACGTGAATGTCGTGGACAAACAAAGGAAAATATGTCATCAGAGAACGAGAGCAGGAAACTGAAATGCGTAATGGAAATTAAAGAATGATATTCTATTAAGATTCCAGCAGCAAGAGTGTAGTGGCTTGAAATTTCCACCTACATTTTTTAAAAAATAAATTCTAATTTTAGATTCAAATTTAGAGTCATATGATGTAGATTCTCTTAAAGAATTACCACAAGAACAGTGTCTGTCAGCTGTGAGCTGGCTCACCTAAATCCTCCACCTGAATGGTCCTGGTCCAGGGTCCTTGTGGGAAGGTTTGAACAGAACAGTGGTAAAGCCCAATATCCTGATGAGTGACGTTCCTCATGGAAATACTTCCATCCAGAGGTGTGGTCCTCAGGAACTCAATCCTCTCCCTGTAATGGTGAGAGAAGGCCATTCCATACTCTGGATGAAAAACAGCTACTGGATACTTGTCTGGTATTTTGGTCCAGGACACCATGCTGAGGTTCCCCTCCCACGGGCATAAACAGTTGAGAACCATCCCTTCTTCCAGATGAACTATGACAGGTTCTTTTTGCTGGACTGCAACTAGACAGAGGGATGTTTTTTTTATTAATGTATCTGAATCTAGACATAATCTCAAAATCTGAATTTACATGCATTCATAAATAACAACCTGACAATAATTCATTATGATTGGTTCTATTTGATTTTATTTTTAGCTGTTCAGAAATCCTCAACATTAATAAATTATACCTACACCTATGTAATATGGTTTACAGCTGAAGATTAGCACAAATCACCTCTTTGAGATCATCCCTTGGGTAATTAGGCTAATTTAAACTAGTATCAAAAATAGGCAAGTACCACCTATTAAAAATGTTTCTTTAAATTGCTAGTTGAACATTATGAAAACTTATTGTGAAACCACATGAATTAATAGATTGAGGTAAATTAAAAGTTTTCAGAGTATACTGTAAAATACTAAAAATTCCTTTCAACATTATTAAAGGTTTAAGAAACACATATAGGATCCATACCTTTAAGAAAAGGCAAAAAGATGAGTACCACAAAGTACCAGTGGTCCTTTTGTACAGCTTCCATCGTGCCCCACTGAGAATGAAAGCTGCATTGATGAGACCAGTGAAGAGGCACACAAGCTGCACTTCCTGCTTAGTGCTCCTCCTCACTTCATGTGCTGCAGAATACTCCATGGTGCTCCACTGTTGACTTATTTCTCAGGACACTGTCACAAGGACTGGGAATGGATGTCAAGCTTATAGCATCATGCTACATTGTGGGCTACTAAAGTTTTGAGAACTGTACTGATGCTGCTCCCATCAGTGTAATTTAGCTAATTATACATTTGAATCCATCCGTGTCCCTCAATCACAAGTTTTGAGAAGTTTTTTGGCATTTAAAATTTTGAAATAATAATGAGAAGTGAAAACAGTCGCCACTGTGTCTTGGTTCACTACTTTGGTCCTAAAATGTGTCAACTATTCATAAGATGGCAGTGGTGGTACATACTAAACCACAGAGACATTCATAACCCCTACAGGATGAGACCTAATGACACAGGTATTCCCCTGATTTTATCTCCAGTACCATAAAGGTTCACATTTGTGTATCAAACTTTCTCTCACACAGCAAATGTCTTTGGAATTATCCTTTTATTATAAAGATTTAAATTGCTAAAGGTTTATTGTTAACTAGTTAGTTTCAGTTAAAATTGTTAACCAGTTAAAACCTGGTGCCCTACAAATGTATCAAAAATATTATCTATGAGGTATTAATATTTATAAAGCGACTTGTGACTGTAACACTCCTGACCTTTCCTCTAGCACCACTATCAAGACAATTGTTTTATCTATTATGACATGAAAAACTGCTTATTAAATGTTAATATGCTAACTTGGTTAACTATGTTTGTCACCATGGTAAATATTATACTTGCTAAATATCAACATTGTAGTATTCTCTTCAAAAGCATGCTGATGTTAGCAATTGAAGAACTGCTCTGTTCTGTGCACTGTGTAGTTGCAGACTCCTACACTTGAAGTAAACCGGATTTTGCACTTTTCTAAAAGTTGCGCCACATCAGTGAACCCCAGGTGATATGCTATGAAAAAGAGAACCAAAAATAGCTGCTTTTAAAATGAAACCTACACAAAGAAACATCATTGGTGACACTTTGCTAGACTGAGCACAGCTCAATCAGCCACATAGCACTTTAATATCAAAATTCAACAATATCGGATAGAAAACATGATATAAAACAGACAATATAAATACACTCAATTATTTAACAACTGGGAAAGGTTTTCAAGGCACTTCAACAAGTAGGTAACAGTAGGTTTGTGCTTGTTCTCTGCATCTGTAGTTTAAGGGGGAAAAGCACAAAATAACTAACAGAACATACAAATGTAATGATAGGAAATGTTTCAGGGCAGCTGCTGATAATCTCTCATACCTTTCTTAGTGATGGTGTGTGCCTCCTCAATTCTCAGTCGAACAGAGGGACATTTCAAAGTAGTCTTGGCCTTTGGGAGTAAATTAGAAAGATTAAGAAGAACTGTCTTAATGAGAAGGAGAGTACATTTTTTGACACTGAAACTAGAGTGCAGACACCCTAGAATGTAATTTGACATATTGTACATAACCAATAACCTCCAATGCTTTCCACTAAATAGAGTCATTAAAACATTTAGTGCATGTGTGTGTGTGTGTGTGTGTGTGTGTGTGTGTGTGTGTACCCTCTGATTGTTATGGACCAAGGCCCAAAGTGCAGAAGCTCCCATGCTGCGGGTTTCCATGTCCTTACTTTCCAGACACCATAGCAGTACCTTCACAGCTTTCTCTAAAGAAAGATATGCAGATAATCAGAGTGAAACAATCATGCACTATCCATCAATTTGCAGATTTAAAAAAAAGCACAATATAATTCTAAACAAGAGCAGCACCCTTGGATTTCACTTTTTATCAAAATACATATTTCTATATTAGTGTATAGAAAACTGATGACCTGGATGCCTCAACATACTGAAAACAGGGATAAAGTTTTACAAAACCTTATCACAGCATTATTTAGTTGACACTACCATAACTCACAGACACGTTAGTTTCACATTTTGGAATAAAAACAGTGGCGATGTGGCCATCTCAGACATTGCTTACAATATGATTGATTTACTGAGTTAACACTGGGTTATCTGTACAACATACACAGGAAATGTGATCTTCACAAAGGAAAGAAAAAAGGTCACGTAGTAGATTCCACCCACCTGCCCCCACAACTCCCACCTGCAACATGCATTATGTAAAATTGACAAAATCTGTCTTCCCTGCAACTTCTCTCCTTTCTTGCATCTATGCATCTTACAATCACCTGCTGCATTATACCTACAATTCTAAATTTAAACCTGAATAGACTAAACTGTACTCAGAATTTATATTATGAATATTATAAATAGTTACTGTTTTGAATCCATTTTAGAAACAACTACTGAACAAGTGACAAAAGACTACCGCTTTCAATAAGTTTCTAAGCTGTGTTAAGTGATTATTCAACACGGAGCAACAAAATATCAGCAACAGAGTTTGAATATAAACTCTGTATTTCTTTTTAGATAATCCCATTAGCCAAACAATTACATATTTACTGTACTCATCTAGTTTATAAAAAGCAATATTCACTCTACACTTGGCTGTAGTTTAGCACTCCAGGAAAAACACACATATGTGACTCAGCTTAGTAGATGTTCATTACTCATCCCCAGTCACTTCTTTATGTAAACTGACTCTTAAGCATGGAGGCAGGAGGGAGTTAACAGCATAAATGGAAGCATAGAAGAAACAGTTAATCTGCACAACTAGTAGCCTAGAGAAGTGTTGATTGTTTCAAGGCAAATCAAAGCATGAAAGCAAATGTGTTTACTAAATGTCAAACTCTTTATCAAATGCCATGATATTCTCTTCCTACCTTCAAACTAGGTGATCGGAGAGCAATCAAATGATAAAAACTGCCTTTTTGCAGTAAGCTTTTTGCAGCAAGTGTTACTCAGTAAGAGTGCAACTCAGAACTGCGTATTACAGCTGTCACATTTGTCTGATATGTTTCAATAGAAACATATCTTCGGTCCCATCGCCTGTTTTGCTTGAGTAAAAACAAAAGAAGGCAGTGTGTTGCAAGTTTCAGATGCACATAATCTTACCACATAATCTTACCACAGTTACTGGCTGCCATTGTCAACACATGAAATGGTGTTTATCTCCAAAAAACCTGCCTTTTGTATGTCATACATTTCACATCCCTGCATGAGATTAGTATGATTAAAACCCCTTCCATACCATTGGCAACAATGTGTGGCTTGTTGGTAGGGCAGAAACAGAGGTTGTGGAGGGTAAGCAATGCATGCCGTCGATGTGGTGCCAGGTCTGTCAGCAGCTCCAGGGCTCCAGTGACCCTAAGGATACTCTGCTGGCCATCCTCCACAAACGAGAGACTGACCAGCAACCTCAGCCACAGGCCCATTAGGCCACCACCACCACTTACAGACATGGCCTTAATGCCACCTGCCTTAGGGATTGGGACCAACAAGAAGGCTTGCAGGAAATTATTCTGAGAATGAGAAAGGAAGCAGAGAAGAGATAGTTAATTGAGTTTTAGTGTCATGTGGTTACTAAGAGCTGCCCCCCAGGTTTGAAGATATTTCGCCCACAAGTATAGTGTAAGTGTGAGGGTGAGGGTGAGGTGTTGAACAGGGCAAGTGTGACAGAAGCGTATGTCATTTATAGCATGTGTAATGCAATTTGAAATTCTGCAACACTGTATATCTCACTGAATTTATTTTTAATCTGTAAATTTGTTTTTCACAGCCATTTAAAAACAAAGTTTCTTTAGAAGTCTTTTTATTTTTAAGTTTTAAACTGAATCATCTGAGTAAGTTTATTCTAAAGCAAGTTATTCCTCATTTACTGAAAAATCTAATCACTGTGTATTCTGAATTTCTTCCAATTTCCTCACTGTGAAGTATTACTGTTTTAATCTGACTACTCACAAGGTTGCATAAACAATGTATTGGGTGATACCTTTTGCAGAACACCTCTGCAGTCTCGGGACACGACAAGGTTAGCCAGAAGGGAGAAGGCAAGTTTCTGGGTGGGGCTGTTGTCTGGGGCTAACCCTGAGGCCAGCTTCATGACACAATGCATCACAGAGGTACTAGAGGTACCTTTAGATCCTGGAACAATGCCTGGGCCCCCACCACAAAGAGAACTGCATGCTGCAAGAATGGGGGGGGGGGTACAACCATAAGTATTACATTGAGAAAGGGTGTATTTTTAAAACCTTTTAGAAATAGGAATAGAATAGGAAAAATACAAACTCTGTGATATGCTCATCCTTTTGTTGTTGGAATTGCTTTGTACCTTCTGTTTATCTTTGACCTAGCAAGCTGGCCAGCCAGGAGCCACAAAAATAAAGACTGCCCCCTTTGACTGCACAGTTGTCTGCCATCTATAACAAAACATCTCTGCACACCTGCATGCACAACTTGTTTTGACGTAATCAATGTCTAGGCAAATTAAAAAAAAATAAAAAATGAAGATGAGTAGAACTCAGCAGACGAAGAAATAGAAGTAGCCATCAAAGACATAGCACTCACAATTCACAATTAATACAAAGTTTAGTAATGATAAATGAAAGAACAAAGGTTTCACAAGTTAAATCTGAAAGCTTTGAGAGCATCTCTAAAAATTTTCATCTTTTAGCTGCCTTTTAATTTTATTTATCATGACAGATTAGTGACTGATAATGATAACTTACTGACTGTGAGGGAGGGACATTATTTAGCCATTATTTTAGACTGTGGCTACAACTTATTCTTGTAAAGTGCATTTATTCCCACTGCTGCCTCAAATCTGCTTAGTTTTTTAACCATACAATAGTATAATCATTCCATAAAAGTGCAGAAGAAATGTAATGCGTGTCTATAGGAGCATGTTTTGAGGCTTCTACAAAAATACCTGAAAATGCGAGAGCCATAGATGAAAACAACAATCTGAATTGAACTAGCAGTACAAATAAAGCCTTGAATGAAGGAGGTAGACTGGAGATTAAACATTCAGTAGATATTCAGTAGAAATGTAGTCTCAGGAGAAGAAATGGTAAGCCTGAGGGTGGATGGTGTAATACTGAGCCTGGCTGCATGCAGCCTGAACACAACCTGCTGTTCAGTTAACCTTTAGGGAAATTCTGAGCCCAACTTCACTGGTGCTTCACAGCTTGAGCTTGTGGGGGGTCTAAAGTGAGTGAGTTTAGATCAGAGCACACACCCACTGAGGAACCGGTGCCAATCAAACAGAGATACGCATGCAGACACACACACACTCATAAGTGTTGCACATGAAACTTCCTTTCCATCACCACAAACCGATATGCTTTGCATCAATACACGAGTCACATACATGCATGCATACATACGCAAATAGATCAAAGGGACCTCAAGCAGTTTATCAAAGTAAAATTTCCCTACTTTTTGCTCCACGAATCTTGTCTTTGCTACACCCAAAAAGTCGTTTGCTCTTCTGATTTCCACATACACTGCTCTTGCATTTGCATGATTTAAGACCAATATCTCATTTAACACACAAATGTTCTGTGATTCCTCACATCATCTCCCTCTAGACTAGAACCTGTTGCCATACATAGAGTGAGATAGCCTTGCAGTTTGATTCACAGATTTCGACACTGTGGCCATTGTGACTGGCAGGCAAGCAGGCACTGGTCTTATACAGTGAGACGCAATGTTGTTCAGTGGTCATCCGTGAGGACAACGGGGCTCTTAGTGCAAAGTGTGAGTGACTCAGTCAGACTGCTAACCACAGACAGAGGCGATGTGCAGGCACAGGCTAGGCACAGTGCCTACACCAACACACAGACATACACAGCCAAAACAGACGCACACATACAGACCTGTGGTGCAGTTGGCAGTATAGACACACAGAAGCTCCAGCACTGCCTCCATGGTGGGGTCATCCAATAGGAACCACGGCCAAAGAGCATAGAGTGCCAGTGTTAGGCGAGCATCTGTGGCCACCACCTACACACACACAAATACAAATTTACATACCCACACACACAGCACAGACACAGGAAAACGCCCACATATGAGTATGTACATGATTACAGATATGAAATAAAATAAAACTGATTTATACAACAGCACAGATGGCAATAATCAACCTAAAAATCCTCAACATTTCTGTAACTGGCTATTTAGTCCAAGTTAACTACCCATGACTAAAATGCCACTCAGAAGATAAGAACCAGCTAATACGCTCTGTAAGTAATGCTATTACAGGGTTTAACAAGCTAAACTTGCTGAGATGTTCACAGGGAAAATCTCATTTACACAGACAGCACTAGCACTGAAGTTCAACTGAAAACCAAGCAGTGGAGAATTGAAAAGGCAGGTAGAGAGGCTCACTTTGCATTCATCATTGTGGTAAAGAGCACTCCGTAGGATCTCCACAGTCAGCTTGACTTCCTTTAAATAGCTCTCTTCCTGATAATACAGGAAGACAAAACAAAGAACAGTGTTTAATTGTCCCAACTTAAAAATATCTTTTATTGCACTTTTACTGTTCAGAAAAAGTGAGGTGATGTCCATAATATTTATCCAAAAACTCATTCATATTGGAAATTTCCGGTCATTCTCCACTCACCTTTTTGCGCTGAGAACCTTTGCTAGGTCTGACTGACTCCAGCTGGAGCTGGGAATGGCTCTGCTTCATTTGCTCCACACAGCTGTCAATTAAACCAGCTGCAACACAAGGCAATCAGACATTCAGAAGAAGCAAAATCACAGATTTAACCTCACATTATTATATAATAATATTTGCACTCTATATAGGAAAAGAGCTCTGAATGATCATGATAAAGTTACAGGCTGAAAGAAGCAAGTATTAAAATTTTTTAAATAAATATTTGATGTTCGAAAATATTCAAAATTTGTGGTCAACTTGAAGAAAAGAATACACTTTGCTTGTTCTTTCCTGAGGTTTGAGGATTTACCTTTGGCCACATGGTTTTGAGCTGTGGGACTGCATGCTAGCAATGTCATCAGAGTTCTAGCTGTCAGTTTCTTGAACGGGTCCTGAAATGTTCGTTTCTCAAAACTCTGGCATCAACAATCAAAGAGGAACACAACAATCATGCATTACAACTTAGTGTCATGAGCACATACGGTTTTATATGGTGTCTAGACTTCTAACTTGTGCATACTCCACTTCTACGTACCTGCAGTAAAAGTTCACACAGCTGGCTGGCTGAAGGACTATTCACAATGGCATACAAAGTAGAAGCATGTTTAGAGTGTGAGGCTGTGGTCCCTACACTGCGATTCTCAGTCTCCTCTGTGAAAAGCGTACAGAGAAAGTGCAGAGCCACTGTGTGGAGACGAGGTTCTGCGAATTTTTCAGTGACACACACTGCTATTGTTCCTGCAGATGAACAAGGAAGATAAAAAAAAAGTGAGAAGGTAGGAGAAGAGTTTTCATTTAATGAATGACACCACATTGCACAGTGAGACACAGCAAGGCAAATGTCAAATGTATTGTTTAAATCTTTTTAATGCTGAATATTTGTCCATGACTGTGGCAGTATACACTGGTGGAGAACATACTGACTTGAAGTGTATGCAGACATCCAGATACCCAACATATTCCCACAGACCTAAATTCACACACAAAGGCTCAGTATTCATCTTTTATTGGATTCATCAGATTTCCCTCCTGAGCCATACATTAGAGTGGAAGATGAGTAGGGGGAGTAAAGGTGCTAAAAAGGCATGTTGCAATTATGACATGCACCTGTTTAGGAAAGTTAGTTAACACAGTAATGATGCAACAAATGTATTAATTTGATATTGTTTTTTAAAACCAGAATTAATGCTTCTCAATTATATCTACAATGCTAATCCTGATTATTTAGCAAGTAGCTGCAATCAGTATAATTACCTTCAACATGATTTTCTCTCTACAATTTAAAGGAAAAAAAACAAACAACTTATAGCCCAATTTCATCATGTGTCAAGATCTTGACTCCTAAATCACTATGGTTAATTTGAATTAAATAAAAAACCTAAATAGAGAAAATTATCTATGTTATTAATTCTGTTGTCCAAACCAGAATAATGAATTTTGTCACTTCAAATCAATGCAAACACACACAAGGAAGAACAGAGTATCTGTGTACCTGCAAATGTCCACCAGCGTCTTCCCAGTGCAGCAGAGACAGATGGGTAGGCTGCTGAGCTGTCCCTCCTCACCAGAGTAGCCAGCAGCATAAACACGTCTGCCCAGCATGCACATACCACGTCCCGTGTATCTGCATCTGAGAAGCAGAAAGAGTGAATCACAAAAACTAGACAGTGACACAGTCACACACATATCAACTGTCGAGCCTACTGCGGGAGACTGCGATAAATGCCTAAACTGGGCTTGCATTGACAGCATCGTGGAGTTTTTAAAAAAATTAATAGGGGGTGGGTGCTGTACAGGACAGCATATACTATGTAAGGAATGAAAAATCCTTTCAAAATGTTTTTGGAGCTTTACTACCAACTTTACTTCTTAAAAATGATTTAAATTTGACAATTCAATGAAGTTCAATTTTAACATAAGGTTCAGACCTAATCCTTTGGTGTCCAGCATGAGCACTGCAACCAGAGTGCTTAACAGCTGTTTCATGAAGTCCATCTGGCCAATCAGCTCCTGGCTTGCTATGACACATGACTGCAGCAGCTTAGAAAAGCTGGACATGAACTGAAGTTGGGTGACAAGCTAGAAATACACGTGCATATACACAAGAAAAAAAAAGAAAAATGCAAATTAGACACATCTGCATGTGAACAGATTGCACACATTTATTGAGTAGGTAAGGTTAGAGAAAAGATGAAAACAGATACATGGTAATAACAGAATATTTTAATAGCCTGCATTCTAAGCTGCAAAAACAATGGTACGATTTGAGTACAAGCTTGTTAAATATTCCACCCACTCTAAAATCTTGAAGTGCCCTCAGATACTCTAACACTGCACTGAGAAATGCGCTGAACTGTACCAGCCCACGTTTTTTGAGGTAAGTCACAGTAACAAAATAAGTTAAAAAACACTTCAGAATTGTCTATCACTGTGTTCCTCACCTGACTCTTGATGGATTCTCTCTCTCCTGGTAGGATGCTGGGTATCTTCAGCTCAGCCAGGCATTTCTCAATGGGTCCAATATCTACCAGACTTTGAAAGAGAAAAAACATAACATAAAATGTGTGTTTTCAAGAGACTAGCTACAGGGGACTAAAGCTACAATTACCATAAAATCTCAACTTCTTGATTTTATTACTTATTTAACCTGAGAAAAACTTCCTGCAACTATAATGTCTGATATAAAATAATCAGTTATCAAGAATATTTATATAATTATCTTTCTTTCAAACAACATATTTCCTCAATGAACTTAACACTCAACGTGAATTTTGTTAATGAAGATGATGAGAAAAATGTTCGATAATGACTTTTTTTTTTTTTTCATAATAACTAGGACTAGGTGCTGGTGAGCTAAAACTAATATCTGATGATAGAAACTATGATGAAATTTTTGTTTTTTTCTTCAGGAGAGTGGGTTAGAACATTATTTTCCAGATATTAGACATTCAAAACTGGTCTCATGTTCAGTTTTCGCTTAAGCACTGTATTTCATTGGATTGGATAAGGGACGTGTTGTAGATGTAATCTCAGGAAGTTGACAGTACCAAGCAGAGGAGCGTTCTCTGAGCTGTTAACCAGAATTACATGGCTTCTACACCTGGGGGATTCGGTAGGAAGAAAACTGCAATTAGACTAAAAGTAATGTCTGATAGCACTGGTCTACAAATTTTGGGAAATTATTGACTGCCGAGATAAAATGTGCTAAATCTTATATATTTTGATTAGATGAATTTGAAAAAAGGTTATGAATGTACTGGCTGAATATTTAACGATAAAGATTTATAATTATCTATACACAGGCGAGTATATTTGCCTACAAGTGAAAGGGGTGTCTGATGATCATGATGCCTCGTAATTTCTTGACAAAGTACAGTAGAAGCCACGCACGATTCGGTCAGTTTTTCATTGGAAAAAAAAAAAGCATGAAAATGTTACATGAAAAATCAAGAAATGAATGGAAAGTTACATTATTGGTCTCAATTAAAAGATAAATAATAATTGGATTGGTGAGGCACTATTCTCATTGCTATATCAAATTTTGCAGAATAGTTAAGCATCACACACCCCCCTCCTTATCTGAATTATTTTGATGCAATTTTGACCTGAAGCTTCCTTTATTAGTGACCCAATTCTGGTAAAATTTAGCTACTTTTATTTCTGAGGCTTTCTCCTCGTAGACCAGTGTAACCATAATGGTTATTTGTCGACTAAAATTAGACTAAAACAACAAAGGATGAAAATGCCTAAAAAGTGACTAAGAAGTGTTTTCAATGAAGACTAATGCTAAAATAGCTACCAAAATTAACACTGCAGTAGACTGAACATAACAAATGTTGTATTACAGGACACATCTTACCTGGACAGGACTTGGAGGAGCTGATTGTGTCGAATAGCAGTGAGGGTGAAACATGGCAGGATGGCCAACAGGTTAGTCAACAGACCACAGTGGGCTGTCAGGAGTTCATGAGTTACCATGACAACAGGTTCCCCAGCAGAGGGCTCGCCCTGTCGGGAGTCTTGAGAGGTGATCGAGTCACCGGTGTCTGTGTCACTCTGGCCTGTGAGACACATCAATAGATAGCTAAAAAAGACTTTCCCAATGATTCCCACACTGTCCAAATCACATCTCTGTCTGTAAGTAAAGGTATGATGACCTCTTAATGAAAGACAGGTAGATACTGTAAAAATACAAATATGGGGAACAGTTTTTAGCTTCTAAATATCACTGACCACAGTGAGGTTGCTTCAAAAGGAAAAAAATGTGAAGATTTATATTGTATGAAGAACAAAAACCATGCAGTGTTACTATCACTGTGAATGCACATATGCACACAGGTTATACACACACTCTGTGGTACCTTGAGCCATCAGTCTGCTCACAGGGCTGTCATCTGTGATGCTCAATGGGGAGACAGGTTTAGGTGTGTGCGGCCCTGAGCCTCTTATCTGTAATGGACAATGTGAAGATTTGAGGATCACTTGACTTAATGCATTTGTTGGTTTGTATATCAGAGTGTATAAAATCATTGCTGACCATTGTGCTCGATGTAGAGAGAGAGCTTGAAGATCTGCTAGAGTTGCCGGTTGGTGCTTGGGGGTCGTACTTCCAAAACCAAACAGAGTTTTCAGAATCTAGATAAACATACACACATAACACATCAAGACTACAGAAGACTTTTTTTATGGATAAAAATAGAAAAGAAAAAAAAAAAAACTTCAGAAATTCAGCTACTGTTTTAATTTCATTTTTGAGATACACATTATAAAAGTTATACCAGATTTCTCTTTCTGTACCCCATCAGGAGGATAATAAATGTCAAGCTTACCCACTGAGGTGCTCTCCTGATGGTTGGAGCCACCGCTAGCACCAGTGTGAGGACGTAGGTGTAAAGTGTACCTGCCATGGTAACAACTGGAGGCACAGAGAGCCACATGCTGGAAGTACTGACAGTGGTAGAGCAGAGCCTGGAGTGCTGGAAGACCCACCAAAGACACACCAGATACCTCATCATGGACACATGGGTGCTGGAAGAGAGAAGGTGAAAATGGAACCAATGCAGCAATATATGTAATAGACAGCAATAACAGCTAATTATTACACAATTATGACACTGACTGAACTTCCACTGAAGTGAAAAAAGGACTAGGACTAGGGAGGAGTCCAACTGGATTCAACTTTGCTTGATTCCTAATAATGTAATGCTTGTCAGGAATATAAGATTGTAATTAAATATCTACAAGGAGACGTGTTATGATTTGAGTTGTTTTTTGTTTTAATTAAGCTGTGCTTGGCAAGTCTATCAAATTTTCAAGTTTAGCCTTTTTTTTCCTGTAGCTTTTGCTCTGACAATTTTATAAACCAAAGCCTTTTGAAAGATAAGAATAGAAAATGCAACCGTTTCACCTCTGGCATACAGCTAGCAGAGATATATGAAATATGCAGGGAGATAAAAGACAATTATACAGTTATGACCTTGACTGAACTTCCACTGATGTGAAAAAAGGACTAGGACTAGGGTGAAGTTTTTGGTAAAATCCCACTGGATTCAGCTTTGCTTGATTCTTACTATCTAATTTCTGTCAGGAATATAAAACTGTAATTAAACACTGACATTTTGTGTTATAATTGATACTGTTAAACATGGCAACTCTTCCAGATCTTCAAGTTTAACCTTATATATTTCACTTTTCTGTAGCTTTTTGTGTTATAAACCAACACATATGATTATAATTAGTTATAAAGGTAAGAATTAAAAAATGTACCTCTTTTCATCTTTGATATACATCTATCTTCATTGTTAATGAATAATCTTAAATGAAAATGCCATTAGTATTTAAAGTTAATTTTTTTGGATGTGACTCCTGCCTCCATACAAAGGTTCAACTCTAGCAACGCAATTGGCCTGATCCCTGCATGGCTTAACAAGAGACTAAAGGAGAGTTAGAACTTGGAGGGACAGAGGAGGGGATAGAAATAGAGAAACAGACATGCAGAGAGAAAGCAGCTCATGGTCTATAAAAACTTTTTAACTAGCTGGCAGAGCTACTGACCTGCCAGTTGGAGTCCTTGGCCTCCTCTGCGTTGGCAGGCATGGGCATCACCAGCAAGTTCTGCAGGATAAATGCAGCCTGGACATACAAACCCCCCAAAAAAAGACAGACACACACTAGGTCAAGTTAGAATCAGCAACAGTGCCACCTGCCAGTGTTTGGCTAGTAAAACATAATAGTCAAGCACTGGTGAAAAAGTGAAATTTGCCTTGCTCCACTATGCTTCATCGGCATTTAAGCCAGTATTAAAAGTAAGTAAAAAAGTCATTCTCAGACAAAAACACCAACAGTCTGTCCTGCATTTTGACAGTTTGCTTTACTTTCAACTGTTACCCATCTTTCATCAATGGCAAATATTAAAATGACCCATCTAGTGCTCTATTATTTGTCCAAGGACACAGTAGAGCAAGTTATTTATTTCCTGTGTATCACACACAAAAAAAGGGCTTTTTGGACAATTATAGACCAGATTTGCATTCTAACATCATACCTCTCTACGGACCATGCTACTCTCTTGCTGATCCAGGAGGATGTTGAGCAATGTGCCCCATAGGCCTCCGCTGATGTTCTGACAGCTGGCACACAGAGCCTGACACCCGCTGGGCACTGAAGACAAAGCTGCACCCAAACCTAAACTGGCAAACCTCACCTGACATGAGAATGGAGATATGAATTTGGGTGGATGTTTGAGGAAAGAAAAAAACAGGAAGAGAAGGATATAGAACAATAACCTATATATACATATAGTGACAGGCCTCTAACATCAACAAAAGAGGCTGTTAGTTTTATGAAAAATGACCATATCTATAGCTAAATTAGATGTGAATTTGGCTGTGCAGGTTGTGTATAGCGTTCAAGTAGAATTCTAAAAAGTAATGATTTGGAGTTACAACAGGGGAGCGCAGCGATGACTAAATATAAACAATGTATGGTACTACAATCCTAGCATGGAGAAGTTTTTGAAAGAACTGCCAAGTAAAGCAGATGCCAAACCAACCCCAACACCTCTAAATTTGGCAGTTACAAAAACAAAGACAAAAATGAGGATGAGGCAGATTCACCTTCACCAGCACTATGGCTGGAAAGAGAGTACACACTTAGTTGTACATCTGAAAATATTAATGTCTGACATTATGGAGCTGAACAAGTAAATTAAATTATATAGCATTGTTTCATATATTATTTATTGTAGCAGGAAAATTCTGGGAACCACTGTCCTATAATACACATGTACTTTATGTTTCGATGTTAGCACAAAGGCATAAGTAAGAGAAATATAAAATCTGAAAAAATTGTCTGCACCTCTTGATCTCGATCGACCCATAGTGGAATGAGCCAGGCCAAACCCAACTGAGAAGTACTAGCCTCCCCAGAAGCTGCCTCAGTTCCCAAAGACCACTGGGAAATGAAGTCCTAAGGAAAAAAAAAATAAAAATGAATAACCTGGTTGTGGTTAGATTCAAAATTATTGTAATATAAACAAGTATAGCACATTCTTGGGTCCACACACTGTCAAAAGACTAGACTCTCGTCTAGTGTACTGCATGAAGGGTTGTGATCAATTTTGCAAATCCAACCAGCATCTAACCAGCATCCTTACAGTACTATAGCCATTGATGACACTTACCTTGTCCTTATTCTCAGCCATCATTTCATGGGACAGATGAAGCAAGCAAATGACAGCATTCTTGGTCACACCTTTCCCCATGAAAGACATAGAGTTGCCTCCCCACTCAACATAAAACGAAGAGATTACCTGTGACACAGATTATAAGAAAGTGCACTGCAATCATATATTTTATTGTTTTCCATCCATAATTTTTCATTCTGTAAAAATGGAACTTACAGAACTGTTTGCTTTTTGGATTTTAAGTATTTAGTATTTATGTTGCTCCTAGCGTCTGCTTGTCATTTGAATACCAGTTGACTGAACAAAGAGTACTTGTTTCGAATTTAGTGATTACTCTAGCCTGTCATGCAACTCACTGCATCTAAAAGCACAGCTAAACACAGCTGAGACTAATTATTTTGCTTTGATGTGCCATCAGGATGTGGGACTGCTCTGAAGAGCAAAGGAAGCAAAAGGAGCCCAAGGCCTGATGAGCTGTAGGGCCCTACAGTGCCAGAAGTATCAGGTGAGAGGTAGTTTGGAGGGTTGAGAAGGCTGAGGTGAAAGTGTAAGGTATCTGATTGTTACCCCAGCTGCAACTGGGGGTTTAGTCTGAAAAAGAATTAACCTTCAATCTTCATCTAATGTTAATTCATGTCCAGGGTAATTAAAACAAACTAAATGAACAGTGCTAGGTACTGTGTAAACAGAATCATCTATTCCACAGGGGGACTTCATTCCCAAACAAAATAAAATTTTGGACACCTCTGTGCTGACAACTACTGTGCAAGCTGGTCTGCACTGTGTTACACTATTGTTTTATGGACTGTTGAACAAGTGAACAGATGGAACAGCCAAGGTTGATTAATCTCATCAGCATCTTCACAGTATGGCATATCTAATCAATGAGATTTTTACCTATTGCGATTCATGTCCCATAACCATATTTAGTTTAATTTTAATTAATTCCTCAGAAAGTACCACACTTTTTGCTTTATTCATTTCTGTAGGCAGTCTCATTTCTGGTGAGATGGTAGGAGGCTTGAATATGCTAACACAAACACACACCTCTAATAGCCCACTGAGATACTTTGAGCAGAGGGTGTTGGGCTCCAGATCAGGGCAGTGGGAGCTCCAGCCATGCCGGGCAGTCAGGCTGACCATACCCTGCAGTGTTCTCTCCAGACTGGGAAGGCCATAGAAACGCGGGGCGTCTGACACCCGCAGGCTTTGAAGCAAGCGGACTGCCAGCTGGCTCTTGAAGGGGCCTGCTAAAGCCAAACACAGCCTGGACAGACAGGAAAAAAGTGAGATAAAATCAAAACAGACAAGACAAGAGGGTAGACAAGATGACAATTAAAATACCAATTCCTAGTATACCTGTGATTTTTCACATGCTTGGCATATATGTATACATACATACATACATACATACATACATACATACATACATACATACATACATAGGTAGCCTATCCTGTCTGCACGATTTTTGTACAGACATCTATAGTTGACTCCATTCTTGTTCACTCTATTCTCTTATTAATATTAACAGAAATTGGACTGATGTAGCTGTTTCCAATTAAATTTCAAAACATATTAGCAGTAAGTAAATAAAATGAAGGACTTTAGCATTTGGTAATCCTCTTACTTGTCAGTGCTGTGTGTTAGTCTAAGTAGTAAGGTGTCAAAGAAGCTGGTGAGTTCTCTCTGAAGTCTCTGGCAGACATGGTTCTTCAGTTCCTCTGGTTCCCCTAGGTCCTGAGCTGGGTTCTGAGTCTCCACACCAAGCAAGAGATTAAGGAGGGAAATAGTCTCCTGGATGACAGGTAGATTAAAGGACATTAATAGATTATTTATTCTTTTGCTTTTTTAATTATATGCAGTTATAACCTTTTAGGGTATTGTGATGCAACAGTACTTCTTGTCTTTGTCTGCTTGTCTTTTTTAATATATTTTTTTCTTTGTCTTGTGTATTGAATTTTGACAGGTTATGCAAGTGTTCATCAGTTTTTATGTTTTGTATTTCCTTTTTATACAAAGACATTACAATTGTCAAGAATTGTTCATTATGAAAAATTACTAGTAAAACAGATGTTATCTGTTAACTTTTCAAGTTCAAAGCAGTGGGAGGTTGTAGAGAAGGCTGACAGGTGTATTTGACCAAACACCATCTTCTTTCCCTATAAAAAAATCAGATGTAGAATTTCTTACTGAGCAATTTACATTGAATAGACAGTTAATGCAAGTATAGGGAGTGACAGATGTTCCTGAAACAGCTTAGTAATTACAGAAAAGTCAGAGCAGAGCAAAGCTCCTCAACCCTACCAGGCATTCAATATGAGTCTGCTTTAGCTGCCATGGGAGGATGTATTGTTTAGACACACATTAATGAGAAAGGTGAGACAGATTAAATTCTAAAAGTAGCTCTCCCCAATAAAACAGTGTGGTGGGTTATCTCCTAGGGCAAAAGTATGAATCCAACTATGTTTTCTGAGCTCAGGAAATAATGTTTGTCACAGGTCTGAGGTGGTATACTGTGATAATACTTTTCTGTTGTTTAGAGAGAGTAATATGTTCAGCTTGTTTGACTATATGTGCTGCAGTCAAGTTTTAATTACAGACATATAATCTTCTGTATTGGAGAAGAGAGAACCTAACCAGATTACTAGTTAACAGAGATGTTCACTCACACCAAACACAAGCTACAGGAATTCCCCCAGTAACATAAAATATTACTAAAATGGCCAGTAGAAATGAAACTATGAAATCCCAGGACCCATAAACTATTTTACAAAAAAAAAAATGGGTCAAAAATCCCTTTGTAGTCAAAACCTTAAAATGAAATACTACACCACTGTAGTGAGATTTTATTTCTCCACTTGTCTACACATTGTAAATTATCTGTACCTGTTCGAGAAGGAGCTCCAATATCCAGCGCAGGTCCTTGTCCTCTGGGTCAGATGCAGACTCAGTGTGCATGTGTTTGAAGTAGGCATTCAAAAATGCTACTATGCCAACCAGCAACTTCTCATCCTCAACGCAGGCTGGACGTACCTGCAGAAACCTGCAGTAATTAAGAGGCAGACACCATGACAAGAGAGGAAGAAAGTGTTAAAAGATACTTCATATGTAAGAGACTCGAAATTATAGCATTTTTAAACAGTAAATACAGAGATAGACAACGGGATATATTGCATGTAATTAAACAAAAATACTGAGACCCAGAGCAAAACTAAATACTACAACACAACATTTCTACCAAAATAGTTGCATTTCACATTCAGAATATTAACACATTACCATAGGGCTCCCCTCCACCTTTTTACAATAATTGTTAAAACTGTATGAGATGAATGCTCTGTAGCTAATCAATTATATTTGCATCAGTTATTTGAAATCAATGAATGTTGTGTGCTGTTTTTCCTCGTATGAGTGCTTTTCATTCTACAAAGACTCATCTGAGAAATTCACTGAAACGGGGGGCACTCATTCATTACAGCTCTTCTTATGTTCTTACGCTACTTCATCAAAGGTGTTCAGATAAATTCTTTTCATTTTCTCTTTTCTGTAAAAACAGTTTAGCAGTTTGTGCCAGTTTAGCAGCACAATACCTTAAATGATGAAGACTTTTTCTCTGTGCTGAACATTGGAACTGGTGAAACTTACCAAGATACAAAACCCCAAAAATTATATCATCATGCATCTTTCAGTTATTTTGAGTTTTTAAAAGGTTACGCTCATTAATTTGACTATAGACATTTACTCTGTGTCAGTTTAGTGTATCCCTGTAAATGAAGAAGACATTTTTTCTTCTCTGTGCTGTTTGTTCTGAGCGTTGGAACAGGAGATATCCACCAAGATATCAAAAGAACTCATGAGACATGTTTGAACTGTTCACAGTTTTTAAAAGGTTACACCCACTTTCCTTTCCTTAATTACACAATTAAACTGAGTGTGTATATGTAAGAAAAAACTTTTTTCTTTTTTACTATATATATATATATATATATATATATATATATATATATATATATATATATATATATATATATATATATATATATATATATATATATATATATATATATATATATAGTAAAAAAGTTTTTTCTAATCTGTGTTCTTTATTATTATTTTATTGTAAAAAATTGTGCAGTGGAAATTTAATTTTATACATATGCTTCTAAATAGAAATATTGGCAGAGAAATGGTGATAAACTTATTGAATCAAATGAAATAATTAAAATACTTAAATCTACTTTGGTTGGCCTGTTCTTCATTATCACTATATCAAGTTATAATATTTTAACTTTTAGGTTGAGTACTTTTAGCAAGAAATTTGAATGGCAGCCTTAAACCCTCCCATTATTTGTATAATTCATAATCATTTGCAAGACATTTCTACTGACGTAGTTGAATCTTTCATTAAATTCACTGTACCTGGTCACTGCTATTTGCCAACTGAGAGACTGAAGGATCTCTCTGCAGCTATGGGTGGGGATGTGAGGGAGGGCCATTCTGTCAATCAGCAAGTAGAAGTTGAGCCTGGAGAGGGCAGAGGTTACCAAACTGTGTTCTGCTGCTGTAATGATGTCCTGGATGCAGTCCTGCAGTGCAGTCGGAAGATGCACTGCCTGCAGTGACAGAATCTGTGCTTCTGACAGCTTCAGATCAGGATGAAATCTGTGCAGAAAAAAAGGAAATTGCTTAAGATGCATTCAAAATGTGTAATTGGAATTGTCAGAAGCATACCGACAACTGCATTAACAAACATATTTGATCACTTACATATTTTAAAGTAATAGAAGGAGAGATTTGTAATTGTAATAATTATTGCAACTGAAACAAAGACGTAAAGAAACAGTACAAACCAAAAGTTTAAAAATCTTGGCATGAAAAAAATATGTAAGAACAACAACACTATCAGAGGATATAGGCCTGTGCGCAGTACTCCACATAAAATAAGAAGTAAAGAAGATACCTCTCAGTTTTTACAAATTCACCTGAAAAAGGTAGTCTTCTCTCACTAATAAATGCTGTATGAGTTTCAAGCAGATTGATCATCTGAAACTCTGAATCTTTGCTGTTGCCAAGCTTGTTTAAACTGTGTGAGACACATTTTCATTTATTTGAATTAGGTCACAATCAAAATAAATGAAAACAGATGAAACAAGATGCAAGGCTTCTGAAACAAATTCTTCCCAACAATTCTCCACATGACAAAACACTGTACCCTTTTCTGTGGTTAAATAGTCCTTCAATGGAATTATTTTTATGGTAAGTTTCTTTGATATCCAACTTTCAATTTCCAACTACAATAAATCATATCAGGATTATCTAAAAACAGAGTAAAAATTCTTCATAAATAATTTAATATTAATAGTTTAATTACTATACTGTAAACTAAAAAAAATATGACAAGATACACATTTTTGTTACTTAGAATAGAGAAGGACTAGTTCTAAAACAACAACACAGTTTAAGATCACAGCTTCTAGCAGTAAAAAAACGTTAAGATTCTTACTCAGTAACCGTGGTAGAAATACCATGCAGCTTTTCGAAAAGGTTGTCTATCCCAGAATGCCATGCCGTGTTCCAGGTCACTGTCAGGACTTGGCGGGCAGGGGCCAGAGTCAGGAGGTCAGAGGATGGAGGCAGAATGCAGCAGTATGGGCTGACAGCGTGATGACTTGCCGCCTGAAAAGGGATATTATACCTGGGAGAAAAGTTGGGAAGATGAGTAAAATGTCTATTGGGAATATCATTTGTAAGATACTGCTGATGAGGAGAAAGCAGCCCTGATACAACCTTCACAACTCCACAGATCAACTTACCTGCGTATTACTGTAAGTGGTAGGGAGAACGTTGCAAAAGTCACATCTATGTTGGATTTGTCTGACCTGAGATCACAGGCAAGGACATAGTAAAACAAAGTGCTGCATGGACATATATTTTTGAGGAAGATATGGTTCAAGTCAAAGACAGGAACAAAACTCACCATAATTCAATGCTGGCAATTTTATCGAAAAGTAGTAAACACATTAGCACAGCAATATCACTTCCATTGCCGTTGTTCTCCTTCAATATCAGGGATGCTAGAATGGGCACACATATTTTTACATAACACCATGATGATTATTGAATTGTTTTGTTTGTTGTTAACTTAAAAATCCTTTAGAATAACAAACACTTAAAAGATCTGCTTCAAAATTGAAGGTTGGAAACAGCAGAAGACACTGTCACACCACTAGCAGCTCTGTTTACACTGTAACAAGATAACCCCATAATTTAGCATCTTCAGGCTTAATAAAATCAGTGTTTAAAACAGAATTGTACAAATATCTTTAATGCATATAAAAGGGCACATATATTTTTTGCACAAAAAACTTCTATAACATTCTTATAAGTATACAAGTAGTCATCATCAGGATGTTAAGACTGTAATGTCTCCCTAATTTAAAGTAAAACCTTCAGTATTTGACTACCAGTTATGCACCAAAAATGTTTGTATCTCACCAGCTTCTGCTTTATAGATAAATCTCAAAATAATGTATTTGAGATTAACTCCATAGCAACAAGTTGCATCATACTAATACGCTACTTACTACAGTGTGACAACATGACTAAAAGCTGTGCCTCACTAGATGACTTCAAATCTTTTTTGGAGAGTGTGCCCCTGAGCTACACAACACAACATGTATAGATGTTACTTAATGAGTGAATATACCCCTGAGCAGTGTGAGGAGCAGGAGGTTGCGCTGTGCCAGGCTGTGCCTCAGAGACGGATCAGCATACACAAGCTTCCTCAGGATACATACGAAAGGCTCCAGCAGACAATCCAAGCTCTGGGGAAAACACCAACATACGCACTCAGTGGTTAATTGGAGGGAAAACACAAACAAACACTCACATTCTCTTTCTGTATCCTCCGACTGGCTCTTACACATTCAAAAGCACAGAATCTCTTTAGTGCCACTTCACTTAAACTAAACCCAAATTTCGTGACTGCACAGGTTGCAGGCAATGAAGGGTTGGGACACATACAACCTGCAGGGATCCCTCTTATACATAGTTGAGAAAAGTCATTCTCTGTGTCACTGTCCCTCCACCTCGATGTAACCAGACATGGTGGAGGACTGCCCCTGTTAGCAGCTCCTGAATCAAGGCCTTGGAATGATCAGCAGACTGCAGTATCTAGAGGGCAAGTTACTGCTGACCAGGGCCTGTCTGACACTATTAATACAGGCCATTTCATCCTTCTCTCATGCATGCCTCAGATTTCCTCCACATCCTCTGGGCAATACATGTACTTACATGACCACATAAGTGAAGGCATGTACACAAACGGGAGCACAAATCAGTGTATTTATAAGATACAGCATCGGTTACAAATGGCTATAACAACCATTTATTCGGAACACATCAATTTATTACTTTACCAGGCAGGTTTGTTTTTACCTTGTTGTTGTTTACACTCTCCATAATGAAAGAAATGACTTTGTCTGTAATTCCAAGACTCTTCAGCACCGGGTGCATTGTGGTGTCTGCAGGGAAGTAAGAGAATTCAGTATACTGAAAATAATTATCTGCATAATCCTCAACAATGCTTCTCTAAAACATATGGTGGTGGGAAGGGACAAACTTAATCCTGCACTCTGCTATAATTTGCTGTTTTCATAAGGGGAGTCTTATTGCACAAACCTTAAAAAAGTTATTTTTCTAATTTTGTCATGTGCATAAAATGTCAATCCAGAACTAATTAGTCAAACCTTTTTTATGTGGATGACAATTCAGGTACTATATATCATTATAGTATATCAAGCTCAGTTATCACTCTCAAATCAACCTTAGATTCATGTGAATTTTTACCCATCTGCACTCTGTTTGTATATTCAGGAAAGTATCCCATTTACAGATCAGCAGTAACTTGTGGGGTAGACCACAGTGGTTGTTTCGCACAACCAAATATATGGTAGTTAGAAGGGACCGAAGTGTAACTGGTAAGTGTGTTTCCCATTACAATAAAATCACTCAACCATATCAAGAGAAATTCACAGAACTAGACAAAGACAGTAATTTAAAACTTCTACCCTTCCAGAGCCTGTATTTATATGTACACACACATACACATAAAACTTATAAGTGGCATTGTATATTGTAATATACAATGTAATATATATGTATATATATTGTATATTACTGCTCTCATTTATCTTCTATCAGGCTACTCACTTTGTAGCACAACAGACAGCTGTTCTGCAGCTGATCTTCTCAAAGAGATGTCAACAGTGTCTGCAGACAGGACACAAAAGAGCTTCTCCACCAACTCCACCTACACACCATAAAACACACTGCTTAAGCACTAATTTTTGTATCTGTATAAGTATATGCTAGTGTGCTCTTCTTACCCTGTATGTAGATTCATACCTTGAGTACAGACTTGCTGCTGTTGTCCAGTGTGATATCTAATGAGTTTCTGAGACAGTAGAGTTTGGAGAGTGAAGAGATTGTTGGTTGATCCAAGTCGGGTCTGGCTGATTTGGCTTCATCAGAGCTAGTTAAGTGAGGAAGGATTTGTTGCACTGCTGCTATTCTCACACTGTTAATGAATAAAGTATAGTGTCAAAGATGTAATTCACAGTGACTATAAATCAATATAAATCAACTTGTTTATGCTATAAACCACTATGTTAACTGCATTAAAGCACTGATACATCATTTAAGACGTTACCTGTTTTTCATGTTTGTTTCTTTGACAATTCTATTGTTTATTAACAACATGGTGTTAATTTTCATCTCTCTCAATATTCAAGGTCTGGGACTTATGATCTTGGACTAACACACACAAATACCTGACCATGGCCATTAACACACACCAAAAAATAACAAGCAGAAAACAACGACCCAGAACTCAGACTCACGTTGAATGTTTAGAGAAAAGGAGTCGAAGTGCTCCTTGTAGCTTGGCTGTAGTTGGAAACACAGTGTCTCCTGCCATGTCTGACATGTCACTTATCAGCAGGACACAGTTTCCCAGTGAGTCCTCAGTACTAGCGTAACCCTGGCACACAGAGAGAGACGCACAATGCTCAAACTGCCTTGACACACAATGGAGCAAACAATGGGGATTTCCAGCTAAGTAGCACAACAGTAAATAAAATATGCACCACTTTGATTGTGCTTGGTTTCATTTCGTCTCCTGTTGACAAGGCAGGCCCATCTATGAATGGCCTTCTTGAATTAAATCACACTTGACAGCCTAGTCAAAATCTCATGTATATTCATGAAAAATTTCCAGGCTTTCTGTGGCCTGAAACTGAACAATTAATAAAAGCTTGTTTTTTACACCCAAAAAGGAAACAATATAACAGAGAATATGCAAATGAGAGAATAACAAAATTTTTCTCACTGGCAGCTCAATATGCAGTTTTGTGGTCCAAGAGTGCAAAAATTGCACTTTTGATCATAGATCTTTTGATGTTTTCTGAAGAACATACAACCCTCCTACCCATCCCCCACCTCCCTCCTCTTCCATAAATACAATAAGTTCCAAACATGATGCCGCTTTACGAGCTCTGCAGTACAAGTAAAATGAAGCCTAGACAAAGAGCACAGCACCTGTAATATGGGCATGACCGGGTAAATTGCCTCAGTGAATCTGTCCCAGGTTGATGCTGTCATCATTAATCGTCCCTTGAGCAGGAATAGCAGAATATCCTTGGCAGCAACATTCACCTATAGATCACAGGTAAACTGCTGAATTCACAAAGGGATGACTGAAAATATTTACTAGCAGGTACTGTATGTGACACTTTTTAAAACATCTAAATTACATGACAGTGGTGAAGCCTGACAGTTTAACATGACCCAATAGTAATGTACAACAACAACAACACACAAAACAATCTTAGTACTTTTTGTTCAGAAATACTTGACTGACTGCATTTACACATGAATTCATAATCTAACTCATAATCTCAAAAGTCTCCAGAATGACCCCAGTACAGTACTTCAAAGGTTTGCAGTACTGTACAGTACTGGGGTGTACAACGTGTCTACAGTACCTTATCTGCAGAGTCTTGAAGTCCAAAAGTGCTTATTTCATAGAGCACCCTGTGGTGAAGAAGAAAGTTGACTGCACCACAGGATCCTGGTTCCTGTCGTGACACATTCTGGATGCCAAGGCAGTCCTAGGGGTGTATATAATCACACCAAAGCACATCATAAATTATCGCTATCCTCTTACATGCCTACAAGAACTCCAATTCACTTTAAAATGTTGTCATGCAATCAGACAGTCGTTGGTAAATGAAAAGGAAGTCTGATTTCAAATGTCAAGTGTTTTTTTTTTTTATAGCACACTGTCAAAGATTCATCTATCTTCATCCTACTGTTTTATGTGTCAGTGCCCCACCAAACAGATCCACATTATTGCTCTGGTAGATTTTACCCATGAACCTGTACACTCATTTAAACACTGACTGCCTATATAAGATGCTTGCTCTGACCTTGACCAGGTTTAAAATACATTCATATGTTTCTGTCTTGACAGACACCAAGGGATGGGACAGCAGCTTTAGGAGAAGTTTCTGGCTCTCTGTTTGTAGGAGTGGATTGGGATCATCAAACCTCCACCTAATGAAAAGGCAATGAAAATAACGTATAACAATGCATATAAACATTAATATTTAAACGATAACAACAGACTTTACACTGCAAGAAATTATGATTTTGATCTTACAGGTAAGAGCAAATGTTTACACATTCCTTGACAATGGGTATGTGCTGGTGAAATGGGAGGCCATCTATGGCGTAGTCTGCCAGCTCCAATAACTCTGACCAATTCTTCTCACCCTTGATGAAGAAATAATTCCAGGAATTAATGAAAAATACATATATGAGTCACAGCCTACACAGACCTACCAACAACCTGATATAGTTCTGTTAAAGTTTTATTCTAGAAATGCAGTTTGTATATTTATACACCAAGGGTTATACCGTACCTCTGCCTGTGCTTCCTTGAGGAAGTTGTAAGTGGATTCCATCCAGAGGGCAGCGCGAGTAACCCTCCTGTAGAGCTCATGGTTATCTGAGTTCACCTGCTCCAAGTAGGCCACTGCTGTCTCTTGCAGGTTGGGCAATAAACCTCCCAACGATGTGTCCAAGCATAGGTGGAAAACAGCTGTTGCTGTGCCTTCTGGGAGATTCTCACTAGCCTGTGTGAAGACAAAAACTTTACTAGTTACAAAACTGCAGTGAAGTAATAACAGATATAGTCTGAGAAGGAAACATATACCTTCTCAGGAGGGAGGATGGTTTGTAAGAGTTTAATGGTGAATATTGCAGTGCCTATGTAGGCCAATCTGTGGTGAATCTGAGCACTGTGAGGAACGTCTGCTGAATAGCTCTGATGGTAGCTCAGGATATCCCCCAATAGTTCCATGCAGAATTGCAGCTTCTCCTTCTAAAATATACACAGACAAAAATGTAGACAAAAGCACACGTGCCACACAAACACATGCATATGTACTCACATTATGTGCAAGTTCAGATACACAGACACACACCAACGCACAGCTAGTGGCTGGGAGCCAAGAGAAAAATTCGTTCCAGGGGTTAGGAATTGAATGTAATCAGATTTCAGGATTATTTTGGGATGAGATACAGATCCACCCTATCTCAGTATGAATAAATTGGAACAATCTATTCTCAGCCACTTTGTTCTTAGAGCAGAAATTGAACAATGGACGATAAATACCAGCAGGGGGCAGTATATGCCCTGTACATTGCTGTGGCTTGTTGAACAATTCGGCCCATTCCCATAGGAAAAACCTAGAGGCCTGGCACACAAAAGCTGTACTCCACATAAAGATGACAAAACAGTTCTCAGGCTGCAAGGCTTTGGGCATGTATTAAACAGCAGAGGGCTACAGGGGCTTGGGCTTGACAAGTGTATAAGTCCCCCTGCAGAGGAACATACTCTTTAAACAAGTCAGTGAGGATAACAAATGACTCTGCATGGTAAATAAAAACACATACCCATTCAACACAATCCACTGTGCGGACTTTATGCACATAATAAATGAAGACATTTACTAACCTAACACTTCTCTGCTTGGATAAACCCAGGATACACATAACAGTTATCCATGTATGTGTGAGAGGTTCTTTGTAATCAGCAGAAAGTGTTTGCAACCTTACATAATTCCTTCAGCTCAATCACATCCCTACAGTTTTCCTTGACAGTACCATATGTCTGTGTGTCTGTGTCTGTGGCCAAACCAGTTCCCCTTTTCAGTGAAGTGTATCCATTCATCAACATAAGAGGCTGTCATGAGTTGTGTTTTGACTTGCCAGCTCCATCCCCACCAGGCTGCGATCGTCCCAGACCAGCTCACAAACACTGTCCCCAAGCAGGAGGATGGCATCGCACAGCAGCTCCAGAACATGATGAAACACATGTGAACCCTCTAAGATATGAGGAAGAGAGAAAGAGAACAAGAGCAGGAGAGATTTTTTTAACAATATCAAGTAACAGCTGACATTATAGATTTATTCTAGGGAAATGAAAATGAAAAGACAAACAGCAATTGAGAATTTATTTATATTCAAAAGATATTTTCTCCATTCATCCTTTACTAAAACAACTACAATGACTCCTACCTGTCTTAAGAAGTGGTATGGCATGCTCTATGGTGGCAACAGTGAACTGTGCCAAAGTGAGCTGCTGTAACTGCAGCTCCAGGACATCTTCTACACCCAGGTCAGGAAGCTCCAAATTAACCACATCTGCAGGTGACACAGGCATCTGCCTGGGAGCCTGGACTGCTGCTCCACCTCTGTGTGAGCTGCCACTGGGTGAATCACAGACAGGAGAGAAAGCCAACTTTAAATTCATGATCTGTGCTTGGACAAGTCACATACAAGGAATGATATATGAACTGTATAGGGATAAATCATAAAATCATAAATATGCTTTCATGCAAATCAGAACAGATTTTTAAACAGTTTATACCAGCCTCTAGAGATCCTTTAATGTTATACATATTTATACAAAAAAATAAATAAAATCCTCCACAGATTTCCTCACATCTTCTCATGTGGGTTGCTGGTGTCACTAGCAATTCTGTCGTTATCAAAGCCACAAAAAAAAACCTACTATGCACATATTTCCAAAAAATTTAAAACTCTCTTGTTAAATGTAAGGTCTAATGAACAGAACTGACTGCAATGCCAAGTCACATAAAAAAGTTATTTCCGCAATCAAGGTAGAAAGACTAACAATAACACTGCGTCTCGGAAGTCTGATAAAATCCAAAAATTGATGAATATCTGCCCTCACACAGGACAATTATTAAATACATGCAAGACAGTTAAGCTATTTTGTTTTCATCTCTTCATTTTTCCCCAGAGTTGTCTATGTGCACACCTGTTGGAAGCTGCATCTCCATCTTGGCCATCTCCCCTGGCTCTCTGGCCTGTGCGTCCCACAACAGAGGGCCGAGGAGAGCACTCTACTGCTGGGGAAGAGGTCTGGGAACGCTGGGTCCCCCGCACCTCTTGGGAGTAAGAGAAAGAGGAGTTGTGGGATACTGGATCTATACAGTCACAAAAGACAAAAAGTAAATAATTAATACAAAAAAACATAGTTGCACAATAAAGCAGAATGAAATTACTTCCATATTTTCTGGACTATAAGTCGCATTTTCTTATTCCCCTGGCTTGTCATTCGACTTATATATTTACAGTCATTGTGTCGAGTAGTCACTAGTGTTAGATGGCACTCTTGACTCAACTGAATATAATATTGAACAATATATGTTCTATATGAGCTATACTGCAGATTTCAAGCTGCACGTAATACATTTTTTAGCTGAAACGAAGTTTGTAGTGACTGTCTGCATTCAGACAACCCAAGAGATGAGGTGCCCCGCCAAATCGTGCTTCCCTGTCTCGAGCTGGGTTTGGTTTGTCCATTCTGGGATAATGGTGAGACATAGGGGTGCAACATAGCTGACCACTACTCCCTATGTAAATTTCAAAGGCTCATTCTAAGATTAAGAAAATACAGTGGCTGGTATTTTCTGGTGATTACACACTAATGACAGCATATTTATGAATAATGTATTTTATTTCTGCTATTACATTGCACTAAATATTGTACACTGAACCTTTAAGAATATACTTAAGAAATGCTCAGTCACTGAATTCAAAATCAGTGCCACATTGCAGTCACTGACTGCTATTTATTAACTTACGTTAATAACTTGCAAACAAACTAACCATGTTAAAATAATTTTTCATCAATAACACCACCTAATATTAACATTTAAGAATCCCTTTAAAATATCTTCACATCAGACTAACTACCTTGCTTTGTAGAGTAAAAGCTTGGGTCTTGATGAAAGCGCAGTCTCCTCCTTAGTGCTACACAGAGATGTTGCAGGCAGGAAAGAGCCTGTAAGTTGAGGTGGCTTGCCTTACCCTTACTTGAGGCCAACTTCAACAGTGACAGAAGGCTCTAAAAACAGAAGTTGGTATCAAGGCAAAGATTTTTAACGGCATAGTTAACAACCAGTGGCATCCAAATATTGTAGAAATAACACTGGCTCTAAGGCTGAGACAGACTGTTTATAGTGACAGAAAAGTCGTAATAAAGCTTGCTAAATAAAAAGGCCAAGTGGATGTGAATTATTAAAGTAGCATATCCTTCCAAGTTAAAATTTCCTGCCCTCTGTAGCTATTGATGTCATGTTTGTAAATCCAAGTATTTTAATTTAGCTTAATAGCTCTAGTAACTCAAAGGAGGGGCAAGTAAAGCCACAAGTACTTTCACATAATAATTTAATTTTGACGATGAGACTGCTGGGTGACAGTATGCTAATACTGCCCTGAGACTAATATAATTTAGTGCACCACCACTTTATTAACAAAATATTAATGTTCACAGCAGCTCACTGGGGAAAAGCTATGTCTCCTCCAACACTCTGACTATACCATTGAAATGAAGAGCTCCCGTAACAGATTACATGATACTGGTAAATACATCAAAATGTACAACTCACTCTTACAGAAAAAGTCTTTCCAATGAATGCGAAAGGACAGGAGGCTCATTGTAGACATCTGTGTTTTAACTGTGCCCTTTGCATCAGCCAGCCCAAAATTATCCAGCAAGACCATGATGATGGCAGTGGAGAACTAGAAACATTTCTTCATAATCTTTGATATTCAAGAGAGCCTTAAATGGAAAGAAGCAAAATGTTCTACCAAGGACTTCCACTCCCCTAAAGAAGTACATCATGACCAAGCTTTATCCTCACCGTAATCTAGTACCTGCTCAAGCAAAGAAAGCCTCCAGAGGCCTCCACAACCTCCTACAAGATCAGGGACACTGAATTATAAATTGGTGTATTGTCCAAGGACACCATCTGACAGGTTATTATTTTGACAGTGGCTAGAGTGACCATCCCATAAATCCATTATGGGATGGTCATGCTAGCCACTGAAAACAATACACTTTATCTAACTGATGTAAATAAATAAAAAGAGTACCAAGTATTATGAACAACAGTTGGTTGGGAACCAGAAGAAAATAAAAATCTCTGAAGTATGTAAACAACCTTTTAAATTTTCTCTTGAGATGCTATTATTGAATCCAATGTGAGCAACAAGCAACCATTTTTAAGAGCTCATGTTTTGTCAAATATAGTAATATAGTATTTTCTCTGTTGCCAATACTTGGACTGTCAACAACCATACACTAAAATAATAAATATGCCACTGACATTCATTCTAATGCCCCATTTTGAAATAATTAAATACTCAAATTAGGTTACATATTTGAGATCGACATAACCTTAGAGGTGACAATAAAACATATTAAGGTAACTACTGGTACCTCAAGATGACTTCCTCTGTTACAGCTTGGATTCAAACCTGTGAAGGTTAATACTGAGGAGTATGCAGCAGAGAGTTATAGTCTTCATCATTCTGCTATACCAATACATATTAGTTAAATCTATGCAAATTTACAATACTATAGTCTGTGAATATAGTGGTATAATGGTACCTTTACAATACTGGGCCTCTGTAGGAAGATCTCAGGAGGAAAGTCCTGCATAATCACATCACACAGAAGTTCACATGTATTCCGCACCAAGCTGGGGTTGTTGCTCTTTAGAGAACTGTTTTAAAAGAATTGTAGCAGACTTATTTACAGTCCATAATTTAATATCACTGCATAATATAAGTTGATTAAATCCAACATCTTCAGTAAAAAGTTAAGGTTAAATAAAAACCTATCCTTCCTGTGAGGCTAGGCATCAAATCCAAATATTTATTTAAATGTGGAATTAAGTACAAGGCAGCACAGTACTGAGCTCTGCTGACCGCCAGAGGCCTTTCCGTGTGGGGTATGCATCTCCCTGTGTCTGTGGATGTTCACACCAGGTATTCTGGCTTCCTCCCATAGTCCAAAGACATATAGGTTTGGGTTAGGTTAAATGCTCTCTAAATTGCCTGTACTGGTGGTCTGTCCAGTGTACCCTGCTTCTCACCCAATGTCAGCTGGGATTGGCCTCACAACTCTCTACAGCACAGGTGTTAAACTCCAGTCCTCGAGGGCCACTGTCCTGTTTATTTTCCAACGATCCCTGCCCTACCCACTGCTGATTACCTGGATCAGGTGTGTTCAGTGTACAACCTGGACAGGTCACCAGTCCATCACAGGGCCACATAGAGACAAACAACCACACAAGCTCACACTCACTCCTTTTTTTTGTTTGCTTGTTTTTGTAATGAGTTTGCTTTTTCAGGACTTTTGCGCCACAAATAACGACAACTGCCAATCACACTTTATGGAACAAACAACATGCCACAACAACAATTTTTTCCTCACGCCCCTTGTATGTAAAGGCCTTCAGTCTGGTTTAACTGTCCAGAATTGTAGCCTAAGTTAAATTATAACTACGTTAATTCAAAAATTAAAAGGAATAAGATGTTAACTATAAATTTTCCACAGCAATTTATGCATATATTAAACAATAAGTTATAAGCTATGTAAAAGTTAGAGGATAGATTTGTTAAAAATATTGCTTCTCACCTCTCATTTGAGGTAAGTATGTGTCTGTCTGTGTTTGTCACAGTCAGCCATGGAAAGACAGAAAACTTCAGACATTTCACAGACTCATGCACTGTAAAACATAAATTGATAAAGATGTAAAACAGAACAAAGGTTATACTTCACCTTCAGATAAAAATTAAGAGATAATTCAAAATGTAAACAAGAAAACTTGAGATTATGTTTTCAAAATACTGGCACCTGCTATTTTATGAGGTGGTACATCTGTATAGGCTGGCATACACCTCTGGAAATAGCCCATTTTAGGACAGTCTTCTCCAGGTGAAACAACTGTAGGGGCTAAAGAAGAGACAGCCAATTTGTTAAAATCACGTTTCACAACAAATATTTGATCAAAGATGTAAAATAACAACTACACCACATCTTTGCAATATAAGATTATGAACAATTAGTTATTGGTAGATGACATTTTCTAAACACAAATAAATATTTGTCTTAAATTTAAACACCTCTTAGAGATCTATTATGTGGTCCACATGAGTAGGTATGACTGGGGAGTAGCTCAGGTAGCTGGAGCAGCTGGTCCAGGGTTTCACTGATGACAGCTCGCAGTCTGGGCTCCACATTAGGAGACAGCTGGGTGAGGAAGTCCACTACTCCAACGTCTCTCAGCATCTGGGATGCGCTAGGATGCTTCAAACACCAAATGACAAAATAAACAGGCTTGAAATGAAAATATATTGTTATATATAAGTACACTGTACATGTAAGGTGGACAGGATAGGCCCCACATGAAATGTCATCATATATACTCAGGAACCTTGGCAACATGATAAGTTTGGTTAGCCCTGCAACTCCATTACAAATTAGTTTGTCAGTGCATTTTCAGTTTCCTTGCTTTACACTGATTTGAGAGGACCAGTAATTGTCATCTAACTATTTATCTACCTTTGATAAAGTAGAGAGCAGCTGAAGGACCTCCTCCTGCATTGGTACCTCAGGAAAATTAAACCACTCCAGAAGATACACAAACAGCATCTTTTCTTGGACGATGTCAGAGACGGTAACCAGCGAATGGTTCAGCTTACATATGAGGCTCTTCAGTGCTCGGACTCTTATCTCCACCAAAGAGTGGCCTGTGGTTTTAGAAAGCAGAAGGTATAAAATTAAGGATAAAAATAGCGTTTGAGTTTGCGAGGTCTTGTTTTAGCTAGTTAGTTGCTAGCAGTTAGCATTTAGGAAACTAACTAACGGCTCCTTAGTTAGGAAAGTGTACGTTAACTGAATAACGGACTTCACTCAACGTTAACTAGCACATAAATTTGACCTCCACATTACTCCGCTATAGTAAAGTTATGTCTAAAAAACACAACAAAAAATCAAATTGAGATTCAGCATTATTAGCTAGCAAGAAATTGGGTATCGTTATTGTTCTACTAAGTTATGTAAAGTAGCATTAATGAGCTAACTAGTTATAATTGACGAGCTAAGTTCGCGGCCTACCGATCTTCCTTATAAGGGGAGACAGCTCCATGTCCAGTGTATAGTTATATTGCGTATCCTTGTGTGAAAGCCGAGTAACAGAAGTTTAGGATGGGATCGAGACTCTTGTGTTTATTGAGCAGTTGTCTACCCGGGTTTGTTTTCAACAACCGCGCCAGCGTCACTCTCCTTCCTGTTAGTCGACCAGGGCTGCGTTCAAGACCTGGAACTGTGTAGGACAAATTGGGCGCAGACACATGCGTAAGCTATTTACACATCGCACATAATAAAAGTATACAAATGAAAACGATTCTTAAAATCATATAATAGTAATAACAATAAAGAGAGATCGTATAACAACACTTGAATACTAGCAATATTAATGAAGAGAGATATTATAACAACGCTTGACATATAAAGTAGTAAAGCCAGTCAAACCTTTTCAGGCCAAAGACCAATCATATATTTGGCAAGCAACCCCAAGATACACAGAGATTTTCCTGAAGAAATCTTTTTTTTTTTTTTAATTCATATGAGGTGTCAAGTTGTGGCACCATTCACATGTGAAATAATTTGTAAAACATGCTGAAGCCATTTTTCCTGCCAGGACCATCTCTTTCAAGGCATATTTCAAAATCATTAGATTTTTGCATTGCTGACATATTGAGTGTAGTTTTGACAGCTGTCACATTATACTATCATAAAATTATTCTTGATTAATCTTGAAGATGATGTGCAGCACTGCAGCTACAAATTCTGTTCATACTTGTAAGTTAAATTCAATTGCATGAGATCTCACATGAAGTGATGCAGATTTGATCAGCCGACAGGGTGATAATTAACCAACTTAGCAAATGATAATTTGATATGATAATGATATAAGCACACATTTCTGTAAAAATTGTAGAGGGGTTTCAACTTGTATTTAATTTGGCATTGTACAGTATGAATTTGCCTTTATTCTTTAGGAGTTTCAGGGGCCAGAAAAGATAATAAATTTGTACTTTCATAATCCATGAATGATTTGTACATTTTATCAGTGTTACTGTCTACATTCTCTTGAAATGATTTTTATTCAGGGACATTTTTTCACAGTTTTAGAATAGTTTTATTTAGTTTTAGAAGACAACAGCACATCCATTCTTGTTCTAAAACATCATAGATCATATTTACTATAGAGTGAACCTAATATTGAAATTTTTCTTTTTATATGCACCATTGCAGTAAATAGAAAATCATTTAGCACACACACACTTTGTCAGATTTTTTTTTACATATTTTTGTTCCACACATACATATTTTTTGTTGTTTTGTTTGGTTTTGCTTTTTGCAAACTTGACCAGAATTTATGATGAAGCTTTTTGGGTTGGAACAGAGGTTTTCTGCACAACATGAGTCATATTGATTGACCTGCCAAAGGGTACATTGACCTGTGGAGGTTAAAAAATTTATTTCAGTTTCCCTGACCTCTCATACAGTACAGTATACAGGAGTTTTTATGAATGCATTTGACATTCTACAGAAGCACAATGAGAATACAGAGTGAGAGGTCTGACATCCAAAAAGCTGAGGCTGATCTTCTTTACCTGGAGGAAAAATACATTGCCCTAAGTCAGACTGGAAGTTCTCAGTAGCTGTTGCGCCTACTCCAAACAGTGCATCACATTATTTTGTTTGACAACCACTGTGTGTCATTCATCAGTGTCAGCTGCAGACAAGAAGCAAAAATTCATACTAAATAAATGAAAACATGGGTTAAGGTGTATGTCATTTAGCCCTGTATGTGTGTCCATCAGCCATGTATAATGTATTCTTTATCCATATATGTATTTTCAGACATATGTTTTAATCTTCTGTCATGTCTTAAAAATTGCACCTATCCCTTAATCTATATTGTTTATCAACACTTGTGTAACTCTAAGCTTATAAGTATATACTTACCTTGAGAGTTTATTTTGTTGTTTGTGCTTTCCACCTTGATTGCCATTGTTTTTAAATGTAAGAATTTCAAACATTGTAAATCATATGCAAAATCTCATCCTCAGCACCTCACCAACTCAGGCTGTTAATGAATGTGAGACTGATCTGATCTCTTAGTAGAAATCATACAAACGTTAACTTCATATAATCACACATAAGGGGAAGGAGGAAAAAATCTCTGGAAAATATCTATAAAGATCTGCATGACACTCATAAATAACTGACATACAGTAATTGTCCTGTTAGCTAGTTGATTTTTGTACCCTGAATCATGCACCGGAGCAAAATCATTTGTCATAATTTGTGAATTTTTGTTGCGCAAATTTCTATGTTGACATATACATCTGGGCTACGTATAAATTTAAGACTATTTTCAATCTGCCGTCTTTCCACCAAAAATAAAAACAGCAGTTTCACCATATCTTGTTTCTGGCCTCCTGTCTCACTCTAATAGTGTTCCAACAGTTCTTTACAGTACACTGATAGGACTTTAGAACAATAAGTAGGACCTATTACCAAATCCTTCACAGGGGCTGCTGGGCAAAAGCATCAGCTGTTGCCCTTATAGCATTTCATGCATAAAACAAGGTCAAGTCAGCTAATTAATCATATCATCATTAAAATTGTCCAAAATTCAGCACCCCATATGGCAACAAAATACAAGGAGTAACTACTAGAATTAATAATGTGAACTCAAGGAGGATGTTATAGATTAGTTTAGGAGGGAAACAATTAGATAAAGGGCTGATTCATCTGTGGGTTATTTTTTATATTTCAGAAAAGATGGTGAAATCACAATGAGACACCAAACAAATGAAGCAGGGGTGTGGACATTATCTATACCATAAATGTTCAGATTGTATTTTGAGATTTACACTTCCTATATTATTCCACAGTCTTTCCTGAAACAAAACTCAAGTGGTCTTCCATGCTCTGTCACTGTTCGACATGCCTACTGTACCTGTCTTCCACTTTGCTGCAAGTGTTAAGGATACGACAGTGGCCACTGAGCAGCCCCCGACTTAACAAAGGAGTCATGTCAAAGGACTGAGTCAAACTGAAGAAAGCACAGACATGTTGTGCAAATAATTTATGGCTGATGCAGCATTCATTTGAAATTAAGATGAAACACAATGAGCATCCCCACATGTAGAGGTATCTCATTAAACAGTGGCCTGCTCAGTGTTCCATTCTGATCTGAGATTCAGTGTTTTCAATTGTGCATGTACATAAATTCAAATTCTTTTGGACATATTGATCATGACAGAGCAATGCTTGAGAGCATAAGCTGTGGTGTTTGACAACATCACACTGATATTCAATTCCTATTAAACTATCAAAGCTATATTTTGTTTATGTAAAATCTAAACAAACTGCTATTAGTAACTGTAAGATCTGTTTATCCTGTCATGACAAATCAGGCTGGGTTTTACCACAGCTGAATGTTTACTTGTTTTTACTGTCTAGAAGCAAATATCAACAACAGTAAAGTTTGTTTGTCAGGTCTAATTTAGCTTGTAGAAACATTGTATTCTTGCTTCCCAGTGTCCTTGATGCTATATCTAAGAGCTGCCACCCCTCCTTCCTCCCCCTCCGACAGCCCTCCCTCCCTGTGCCAACACATCAAGTGAAGGCAGCATGATCAACCCTAATAGGGCTTGGTAATTAGAGTCTTTGCATAGAGCCTGTCTACACGCAGCTTCCCTAAGCAGGTTGGGGAAGGACTGCCATACACTTGACAGTGTGGAAAAAAACAATGTAATGTTCGGTATATGGGCAAAATTAGCCTGGCAGTGGTAAACACAACCTACTTTAAAACAATACTGACACTAATTAGGCAACCAATATATCATTTCAGAGTTCAAGTTTTAGTTGCTGTATCAAAAACTTCAAAATACTTGGAGAGCCAACTTGATGTTTCTGGAATACAAATTAGAAAAGCTCATTTAAAAAGCTAAGCACAGCTGGAATTAAGGGGTAAAAATATAGTGTTGATATTTCTGCAATTTCAGATATCTATGGTAGAAATGGGGTTCTGATTATTGCACTGGAGACAGAGTATGTGCCGTATACAAGTCATATGGTTTAAACAATTAAAATGAGAATACTAAAATCTTTGCTACCCTCTAAAACTATAAATAAAAAACATTTCAGTTAATAGTTTTAATTCTGAAACACTGAACATTTTTATAAGTGGCTGCTGTAAATCCCCCATACAAACACTGTCATTGCAATTAACTACTCTCTACAGAACTTGGTTGCACAAAACAAACAAAATATTTGAAATCTATACGGTGTGCCCAGGTTTCAGAGTCACATATTTCTAATAGTCTGGACTACATAGTGATTTAGGTCAAAATATCGCTATTTAATAAGCATGTCACTCCATGTTGCTATGGTCTTATGAAAAGTGCAAATACCTTGCCCATACTCATTTTAAAACCACTGTCTGAGGGAGTGTAGCAGCCCCTTAAAAAAAATTCTGTCATTTGTTCAGATGAAAAGTAATTTTAGAGATTGCATAACTAAAAATGTCAAGTGTCACAGAAAGCTGTTTTTTCTGGTTTCTGCTCTTATTTGTGAGCTGAAAAGGTAGCTTTCTGCCGCAATCTTTCCCTATTCCAAGTTTTGCAAAATATGTTGGTTATTTATATGATGCATTTCCATTTCTGATAGGTCACTTCTTTAATGCTGATAGTGTTCGGTGTGGTAAATATCATACTGTAATATAATCTCCTTTAAATGTCCTTCATGTCTTTGTAAGTGTGTTGAATTCTAGGCTGTATATTGTTTTAAATACAATTTGTTTGCTATGGCTTTAAACCACATTTTATGACTTAATGCCTTATTTACTTTGGTTTAAACACTTAATCTTTTTTTTTCCAGGAGAGATTCACAGATCCTGGGAGATGCTGAGGATGACCACGTCCTCTAGTTGTACTTCTGGCAACTGAGAAGGCCCATTAGAGCCGTTTTAGAAATATATTTTGCTCAGAAACATACACTACAGTAGTGGGTTGTTTAGGGCAGGGGGAGTGGCAACTTCATTGCCTCCAGATTTTTGGTGTGCTCTGATTATAATTTCTTTTCCCTGGCCTTATTGGGTAGAGAAGATATTTACAAATGACATACTATTTACACTATATAAATTTCTTGTCCAATGTATTAGGATTATTTTCAGAAGGTTTTTTCTAATTTGCAGAACACAAAATTTGCACTACAAAGCTTAGTCTATGTTTTGTTATAAGTTACCCATAGATTAATTAGTTGATTATTTTATGATCTATTTTTTATTTAGTAACAATATGTGCATGCTTGCCTCTGTCTGACTCTGGGATGTAGAAACTTGCTATAGCCGCTGTGTGTGTTTGACTCTCCTCCTCTCAATCTGCTCCCATAATTCAACAGGCAACAAAGGAAGAGGCCGTAAGCTACAAGGTGTTAGCCAACCTAGACAGAAAGATGCCACCTTGTTGTGTCTTTGTGATCCACAGCATAATCGTGAACGTTTAGAAAAGTGCCTCATCCGGCCCATGTAGACGGTTTATATTTTCTGTACTGTGTTTTCCGGGCACAGAAAGTGTCCAAAGGGATGGTAAGGTAGTATTTTCGACTGCAAACGTTAACAAAACTAGCTGACTGGCTTAGGTGGTAAGCAGGCTAACCTAGCTAACATTAGCCAACAATCGCCCAGGAGCGGTATTTCATGACAGCGTATACAGGACAAATGCCCACAGCTCCGTGTTATTTTGCCTTGAAGGACGCACAGATGTGATCGGGTAAGATGCAGTATTATATTCACACTTTAAACCCTGTTTATAGACTACAGATGTACTTTGAAGCCACACATGCTAACGTTAACAAACTACCTGGTTGTTAGCAATGTTGACATACTAGCAAGCTAGTATCTGTTATTTTGGATTATTAAGTCGAGGGGTCTCGTTTTATTTCCTGTGGTTTTAATATTCAAAGTGTGCCAGTTTAATCGAAGCGGGATCATTTAGCTACTTTCAAAATGTTATTGAAGGCAATAAGCGTCGCTAGGCTAGGGGGATGCTGTTGTGTCTGTAGGCCTTGACAGGTCAGGACAAACATTGCTAACGCTGAATTAATTAACACTGTTAGCTGTAAGTGGAAATATGGGTAATTTATATGTTATACGTGTTTTTCTTTCAAAACTAATGTGCGAATCAGAAGTGGAGAAGTTTTCTAATGAGCAGCTTTTGTTTGTCGTGGCATCAGATGAAAGGTGGTGGTGGTGGAAGTGGAAGCTGACCCAACCAACTGAGTCACCATTTTCCTGTACGTAATGGCGAGTAATCGGATTGTCTTGATCAAGCATCTTTCTTTTGGTGCATTAAGTGGCACATGTCTCTAGATATGAAAATGTGTGGTCCCTTAATATTTGGACAGTGATGTATTAGCCTGTCTTTTGCTTGGGACTGTAAACTAGCACATAACTTTTACATCAAAATAAAAGCTATATGTATTAGGCAGTATGGTTACTGCAACTCTTTTCATATGTGGTTCATAGTAAACAATGCAGCAGGTCTGTGGTCCTAAGCCAGAATAAGAGATTTAAAGACAAAACTGTGGCAGCATCATTAGGGGCTTGAAATTTATTCCCCTAAAAATGCCACAGTGTGGCCACAACACATGCCTGGTTAAGTAAAAGGGAAAATGAGTCTTTCTAGGTGAAACAATTAGTTGAAACACAGAAAATTATGCTGTTTATTAATCAATTCATTGTTGTAGACATTTGTAAAGACAAAATCTCTAGTTTCTGGCTTATTTGTTAGGATTTGCTGCTGTTCTTTCTTAGATGATGATAAACTGAGATTTTTGAAAAGACATTTGATGACATTGTTTGGCTTCATAATATTAGAACATGTCCTCTCTTTTCTTTTTGTGTTATTTTATTCATCTCATGATAATAATGAAAATAATTTCTCAGACAAATCCTTGCTGAATGTAATTGTTAGTTATAGCCCCAACAAAAAGAAAAGAAATGCTCTGCAGTTTTCAACTGGGAATGTTACTGTTTGTTTTCAGTGTCCTGTGATTTGTTTTTAATTTTTTTTTATTTGCGTTGTGTCATTAACAAGTACAAATCAATACTCTGAACATAATTTACAACCCCCTGGAAGTATATTTAGGAACAAAAACAATAACTATAATCTTGTTTCCTCATTTTTCAGGACTTCACTGTACGCATGACTTGTTTCATGTGGCCTGATGGGAGGACACTGTGGATAGTACTTTCATCAGGAAACCAAAAAAGTCATCCCATGCCTCCACTTTGGAGGGCCTGTCAGAATGAAGAAGATAAGTCTTAAGACTATCCGCAAGTCCCTCAACATAAAGGGCAAAGAGGAGGGTGAGTTTGTCATGCTCCAGCAGCCCTCGGTGACAACAGAGTTTTCCAAGGAAGACTCACTTTTTGGGGGTTGCTACAAAGAGCTCTCTGGCTGTGACCCTAGTGGAGAAGAGGACAAAGGGGGCCAGAATAAGGGCCGCTCAAAGAGTGAGAGCCTGATGGGATCACTAAAGAGAAGGCTGTCTGCCAAACAGAAGGCAAAAGGGAAAGGTGGCTCCTCTGCTGTAGTCTCAATGGATGATGAGGACACTTTTTCCTCCTCTTCTGTGCCCATCAGCTTCAATGAGGTGAAAGCCCAGAGACCCCTTAGATCTGCGTCCTTACGGAGCCATCATTATAGCCCTTCACCATGGCCTTTGCGTTCAGTCAGCTCTGATGAGGCATGTATTAAGATGGAGGTAAAAGTTAAAGCCATGGTTCACTCTCCTAGCCCTAGTCCCAATTTAAATGGTATCCGGAAAGAATTTCATGACTTCCAAATGGAAGGGCTTTTTCAGGAGCAAGGAGAATCCTTAAAGAATCTCCAGCAGCCACAAAATGGTGAGCTGCATCTAAATATTGATGAAAATGATGTGCCTGTGGTGCTGGGGTTGACGCCCCAGGACTATATCCAGTATACAATGCCTTTAGATGAGGGAATGTACCCGGAAGGGTCCCACTCTTTCTGCCTGGACAGCTCCTCTCCTATGGAGGTGGTGACTGAAGCAGACAATGGGTCCCTCCACACAGACCAGGGACAAGAGGAACATGATCTGGTTAGTGTAATGCCTCCGGATCTCTTCATGGAAACCTCAGTTAATAGTCTTCTCATCGGTTCTGCTGGTGTCATGCTCCAAAGTTCTAGAGTAGAGATTCCACCTCCCCTTTCTCCACTCATTCCACCCATGACAAGTAATGCACACATCCCCAGGTCCTTTTCGGGGTTTAGCTCTTCAGACAACCAGGTAGCTGAGAGAGTAAGACACCATCTCAACTTTGACCCAAATTCAGCTCCTGGGGTCAGTCGGGTGTACGACTCAGTTCAGAGCAGTGGGCACAATGTTGTGACCAGCCTGACAGAGGAGCTTAAAAAGCTGGCGAGGCAGGGCTGGTACTGGGGCCCCATCACACGCTGGGAGGCAGAGGAAAAGCTGGTTAACTTGGCTGATGGCTCATTCTTGGTCAGAGACAGCTCAGACGACAGGTACTTGCTCAGCCTGAGTTTCAGGTCACAGGGCAAAACCCTTCACACCCGCATCGAACACTCCAATGGACGCTTCAGCTTCTACGAACAGCCCGATGTGGAGGGACACACATCCATAGTTGACTTAATTGAACACTCTATCAGAGACTCAGAGAATGGAGCCTTTTGTTATTCTAGGTCTCGCTTACCAGGGTCTGCAACCTACCCTGTAAGACTGACCAGCCCAGTATCTCGGTTTATGCAAGTGCGCTCACTGCAGTATCTTTGTCGCTTTGTCATTAGGCAATACACAAGGATAGACTTGATCCAGAAACTGCCCTTGCCTAATAAGATGAAAGATTATCTGCAGGAGAAGCACTACTGAGGACACAGACACAGAACAATGGTAGCAATTTGCACTTTTGTGTTCAGTTAAGAGATTTAAACAAGGTTTACAGAGAACCATAGTTTTGAGAAGATGTTGGCTCTTTTTTTGTGTCCATGTGACTGTGTCACTGTTTAGTCCTCCACTCTGCTGTTCTGGAGTTTTACAGTGGTTTTAGGAGGCACTTTTTTCAGAAACATGGGTCAACACATTATTGCGAAAATATAAGAGGCATACAGCCAAGTAATCTTAGATGCAAACATTAGGCTTGCATTGTGATGAAACTGCAAGTGAAGCAGCTTTTTATAAATTGATCATCTGCAATAATGTTGGAATGATGGAAGATCATAGTAATTTTTTTTTAATCCCTCTGCAGACTGAACAATGTTGATCAGCTTTTGCCTTTTATTGTCAATTGTGGAACTTTGCCACCCTTTTCAGTATGACCAGACAGCGAGTTACACCATAATTCTTGCATAATTTCCGATTATCAAAATAGGAAACCCAGCCTTTATTTATAACAAGTGGTAATAACCAGCCCATTTTTTTCATCTTAATCCAAATACAAACCTCCATTTTATTGAAATTGTATTATTGCATACTTAATTTGCAAACTTAACTACTTTTCAGTAGATGTAGTTTCTTCAAGTATTATCTGACTTGCTTTGTTTTTGTTTTGTTTTTTTGTTTTTTTGTCATTTTTTCTTACTTTTAGTGGTGTACAGATATGGATATTAATAAATACGGATGGCTATTGGCTTTATAAAACCTGACCAACATTAACAGTAGTAAATCAGTGAAAATGTATAAAACAACTTTTCAGATTTACAGATCAACAGTATTACCACTTTGTTGCAAAAGATGTCCAAAATTTTCTAGTCTGTCAGAGACAACAGCTGGTCAGAGAATTAGCTTTAAATTCTATGGCTGTGTGCAGCCATTAATGTGCAAACGTAAAAGGTACTGATGATGCTGGATTTTAACATTGCGCTGTTTGTAGAAACCGTATCAAGATGATGTATAAACATTTTCAAAATACATTAGCATTAAAAGTTAAATCTTTTTGCATTACAAATTAAAAAACACTGCAATGTAGCTCAGGCCGAACAATTTTGTCATGCTGCGATTTTTGTATCTGCATGTAGTAAAGACTTTAGGACTGTCATTAAGGACACTGTAGAGTTGCTCTAAATGAGAGAACATGTCACAGTTAAAATGGTAAAAGGTTTTGGTTGTGTTGTTTAAGCGCAACTTGGACAAAAAAGACTGTTCAATCCACAGTTGCATTTAACTTCATGTATCTAATAAAAATTGCCCTAAATTATTCTACAACTATAAACAGACCTCTAGTCAATTAACCTAAATCAGTTTCTAGGGATGGCTATTTCTTAGTCTCTTAATGCCAGCATGAGCTGGACCCAGATTAAAGAATCCCAAAAGTGGTGTTATCTTAGGTAAACAGATTTGAGAAAGCCAGAGTTAAGTCCTCCTCTCAATTTTGGAGTGATGCCATGGGTTTCATCATACATCAGAAACTCCATCAGTGTTGCACGGCACCAGTAGGTGTCATATGGGTTTTAAGGACATAAAAAAAGAAAGCATACAAATTTTGACATTGCATATTCACATTGTCCTCTGGTCTGCACAGAGTTGCACTTCCCCGCAGGTTGTCTCAACTGGGCTGTGCTGGTGTAAGGGGAAGAGCACACAGTATGCTCCACAAGTGCTTTATATGGATACTATGACAGGGAATTGTGTTTTCATGTTATGAATGAGCATCTTTTTTGACATCAGTGTCCTTAAAAGTATTTGGAATATTGTCTCTTGGACAAATTTTGTAGGTTGTTAGGGTATAGTTCTAGTTTTAGTTAGATGGAAATGTTGGTGTCTGAGAATGTTACCATGGATTTAGCACAGCAGAAATTAGGTAGGAACGTTGAATGGTGTTGCATGTTTAAAGACTTAGCATTTTAAAGCTTTGAGTTGTACAGGAATGAAGGATCTAGGCTGTGTGTTTGGTTTTGTAGAGTGATGATTTTTTTTTCTGTCACAAGTATTGGCTGGACATTCTGTGTACAAGAAATGTATTTTTGTTTTCAGAACACTTTAGTGAGTTTTTTGTGACATTTGCCATCTGGGGGATGGAGCTGTTCAAAAGGAATGTTTGCTTGTTTGAGGTATCCATTTTGTATGTCTGCAGACCTGTTTCAGAAAGCATGAGAATCATAAAAACTACACAAACACATTGTTTTGCACTTGAATATTTTGCATTGACATGCTTGGATTCTCTCTTGCCTAGAGTTGTCCTTCGGATGGTGTTTTATAAAAAGAAATAGTCACATTTCTGTCCTTATGTGTTCATATAAATGTTAGATGAAGTTGAGGTTGTTTTATTTTTGTCATATGTGTGGGATATAAAGGGTAAGGCACCAGCATCATATCAAAGCCTCTGCTAATGGGCTCTCAAGAAATGGGATCATGACACGAATATTGTGTTTTACTTATCCTTTTGGGTGCATGTATGTGTTTCAGTTGAAATGTGAAAACTAAATGTTAGTCTTTTTTGGAATACACTGTATTTTCCGTACTATAAGTGGCAATGTAGTATAAGTAGCTTTTAGCAAAAACATGGGGGAAAAAAAAAAAGTTGCCTAGGTGTATAAGTTGCTAATTACAGTCTAAATTGGCCTATGAAGAACGTAGGGTACACATAAGCAATTATGAAATTCATTAATTCGTGTCAAGTTACGTTAAACAACTTCCTCGATAACTTTTAAATTCCACAAACCCCCTCGGGTTGTTTGAATGCTGACACTCAGTCCAAACCTTTTCTGCTGCGTTTTTTGTTTTCTGCAGTTTGAAGTCTGCAGTATAGTGCTTTTCCGTTTGGGCAGTATTTTCAGTTGTGTTTGACTAGGAGTTATAGTTTAGCATGAACATAAGTGTTTTTACTTTTTTGGTGGTACAATATGATCTTCAATTGAGTGAAGAGTGCCATCTAACGCTAGTCACTACTCGAGAAATTTACTGTAAATATATACATATAAGTCACAGGATAAGCCAGAGGAGTAAATAAGTGCGACTTATAGTCTGGAAAATACGGTAATGTTCTTTTAATTGTGTTTTCATTTTAATTTGCCCTTTGTCAGTAAACCTTGACAAGCAGGAACCAGTTTCATATGGGGTTGCTGCTGTGATTTTTCTAAATGCTTATTTAGTTTCTTGTTAAGCATTATTGCCTTCAATATTTGATTCCAGAGGTTGATGCTTGTTCAGACTGCTGAAGCATTTTGAATTAATAATACCTGTTAAGCACTTAACAAGCTCTGTTTTTTTTTTTTTTTGTTTGTTTTTTTTTTGTGCATCTCAGTGAGTGAAGGTAATTGTTTACAACATTATGCTTGGAAATGCCCCTGCCTTCCCTTTTTTTTTAACACTCTCTCATATGAACATCTTGGTACAATTTGAGAACTCTATTTCATTTTAATGTGTTATACACATTTGTGCTGCTTATGGATATGATTGCCTTTCTCATATTTAACAATGGGTAAATAGAATGTCACCAATGTAGATGTATGTAGACATAATGACTTTGGTTATCATCTTGGGAGGACAAAGCAGATTTGCAGTTTGTTAACAACCGTAGTCATTTAAAAGAGCATTAGTAGGAAACCCTCTGTAGAATTACCAGTTCATTACGGTTTACATTGGTTGTCAACTTTCCAAAGTAGATGGTCTTTTTGTATTTTTCTTTTGGAAAAAATCAGCAGTGATTTATTGCACATTTTGGATACAGTTCAAGAGTTTTTTGTATCTACCAATCATAAATTATAAATAAAAAACTATATTCTAAAAAATCTTTATGTTAAGATTTTTTTTTTTTTACACTTCTGTTCTTATAAAAATGATTCTGAAACAAGCATTACCATCACCACTCTCATTCGATTTATGGCTAGATGAAGTATCATGCATACAGAGTTAATATCATACTTGGAGTCTGCGTTGCACTTGACAAGAGCCTGATCATGCTTGCAGTTGTGTTAATAGATTAAATCATGGAGGTTTTAAAACAGGTTCTTTCCACTCTGTGTACAAATTGACAGCTAATCCCAGAGCTCTGGGTGCCTAATTTACAGAGACAATCTGGGTAGTCTTTAAATACAACTGAATAAAGCAGAGACTCTGGGGAAAGATTATCAGCAGTGCTACCATCCTTACTTTAAGTTCACTTTAAGTCGATTCTGGAGAAACACCAAGTGAGTTCTTGTGTTGTAGAGGGGGAGGAGAAGATGTGGGGGTGGGGTAATGGTGTCAGGTTTGGACTGCTGCAGCATGGTGTGCATGATGATGAGGAGGTTGGCTTTGTTAACTGCTGTGTCTGACAGGCCTCTCCAGGCGTCTGAGGTGAAGAAACACAACTGTTTACTCTCTCTGCCCCATTGAGGATGATTTATTCATGGCACACACTGGTGGTCGCATGTCATATGGAGATGCCGCCATCATGAAAGGACTCATTTCTCCCTTCCACTGTTACTTTTTTTAAATTTGCAACTTTAAGCTCTGTTTATATTCAGAATTTAACAGGTGAAGTTTTACTTTGCTGGGAGAGTTCAACTTGTCATTACGTGACATGGCATCTCAGTGGTTTTGGAATTGTCTGCACATGTTGTGATATTCAGCTGGATTGCTTTGCCCACTCATACCCAGGATGTTGCATGTTTACTTTGCTTGACTTGTGTGGTTGTTTTTGAGGAGAAGCTGTCACTTGACAAAATGTCAAGTCTGTTGCTGTTTTAACAAACAATAAATGACACAAGTGAAAAAGGATCTTGACACATCAATGTGATGTTTAACATATTTTGTCCCTTCAGCTTTAGACTTATTTACAACTTGCGCACTTCTGGCCTTGTATAATGTAATCTGGACATATAGACAAAGAAAAGCCCAGTTGCAAGTAGTCAAAAATTTATTGTATGTATAGATCAGCCACAACATTAAAGCTTCTGGTAAGTGAAGTGAGTGACAGGAAACAAACTGACTTCTTGAACTTGCTATGTTGGAGGCAGGAAAAATGGGCAAGTGTAAGGATCTGATTGATTTTGACAAGGGTCAAATTGTGATGGCTGAAACAGCAGGTCTTGTGAGATGTGCCCACTTGTGTGTCTGTGATATTAAGGGATAAATAAACCAGTCACCAGATGCTGAGGACCTAATGGTGAGCAGGAAGGCAGTGTCATACTTCTGACGGAGAGACACCTGTTGCACAGCTTAGATGCTCTAAAGTCAGCCCCAGCAAAGCCTGTGTGTGTCTGATGAAGAACCCTGACTCTGTTGGCTCCTCTTGATCTTTCCAGGGCAGCGGTCTAACTATGGCATGGTTCTTACAGTATGGTTCTGTCAGACCTGGACCTCCAGTGATCTAAAGCTGTTATTCTGATGGATAGCACTAGAGTGTTCCTAATGAAGAGTGAGTAACTGCCTAAAGAAATAAGTGGCAATGGAAGGACTGTAAGTGGAAATGACCGGAGCTGATACTGTAGAAACAGTCAATTAAAAGTGAGTGGGTCACTGCTCTCACCCACACTGGTACTTGCAAGCATGAGCATAAAATCTTATTCCTTTATCTCCAAGAAGATACCCAATTTCCATAAAAACACCACAAAAATATCCACCTCACTACAACAAAACCTTACACCTAGACTGGAGTTCCACTGTAGGATGAAATCAGTAGGTTCCCCAGCCCTGGCAGACGTCTTTGATTCTTCTAAAACCACCTTGATGACTGGATTGCATCTGGATACAGCACCAGCAACACTCTTTGTGGGTATCTCATTCAAATCAACAAATACATCACCCATACCACAGTTCACCAACTTGGCCTCTTCACTGTTGGGTAAAAAAAAAAAAAGAAAAAAAGTCCTACATTCCTGGATGAGGCCATCAAAAAACAGTCTGCCTGAATTACATCTACTTAAATATACCAATCCCACCTGCACTGCATCCTAACATCCTGGCGAAACTCCCACCCGGTTTTACCAGCTCCTGTATTACCATTGCCTTCAGTCCAGATCTCAGCCACTTCCATTGCTGCTTTTCAAACCGATTGCACCATTATTCCTCTTTTCTATTTTGATAATTGATAAGTGCACAAGTCAGGAATATCAGATTCTTTAAAGCTACCCCCTCCTTGGGGTACTGTTTTGGTTATCTTGGATAAACTGTGGCCTCCTGATTTGATCACCACAGTACTACTGCACATTGGGCTCGACGATCTCTTTCATCAATAATCCAAAGTCCTGAGGAAAGACCTTGTCTCTTTGATTGGGTCACTGTAAGACTCTTGCAAATGCTGTGCCATTTCCTGTCCCTTCTGCGTCTCGCTTTGGTGATCTGAACTACTGCTGAATTAGGCAACAATATCTCTGGATGAAAGGATACTGATTTTTCTCTGATTTGCTTTTTGGAGACAATTTTCTTGTACTCCAGGACTGGTCTGATTTTTTTTTTTTTTTTTTCCTTTTTTCAGAACATGATCCGTCTAAACAAGCTGGGATCCAGACGTCTTGCTGTGAATATCATATTGTGTCTACCTTTCTATGCTGCTTTCCTGACAATTACTGCATCCCAACTCATACCTTAGTAAACCAGATCTTATTGAATCAGATCATATATTTAATATCCCCACCATCATTTAAACAGAAGGTCCAGCACTTCCTTTCCTCTAAAATATTTGCCCAGACCCACCAGGTCTATCCACCACATTAGAACTACTGCAACAGCTAAACTGGATTGTGTACTTAATATTCCTGCTATTGGCAACCATGGGAGGCATGGTGCTCTTCCATTCTCAAAACACAATATAACCAACAGTGTCAATCCACACACTAGTTTGAACATTGGTCTTTTAACACCTCTCATCCACTACTAGTCCACAGTCTTATCTGCGAGTGCATATTAGATTTCAAACCAGGGTGTACCTTGCCTCTCACCCTATTTCAGCTGGAATTGGCTCATTCAGTTATGTTCCTGTGAACCTCGGCAATTTCTCGACACTTGCCAACTTGAAGAACTGATTCTTGTCTTTCAACCTTTGGATGTCCCAAAATTTCTAAAAGCTGACTTTCTGGTGGTCAGCCCCTAACACCTAAATTCCATTTGCTGTACAATGGCTGAGCAACTGTATCACCCTGTGCCTCCCTAGTAAACAACCTGGGCGTTACTTTTGATCATTCCCTTACATTCGGACCCCACGTTAAATCTGTCAATAAATCTGCTTTTCACTGTTTGAACATCACCAAACTTAGGTTGTGCTTGACTAAAGGCAGTGGGGTAGTACCCGACCCTTTTTTTCTCAACCTGCTAGTTTTTTGGCTGTTCCTTAAGTCAAAAAAGTCCAGCTTTTTTTCATCACGTACCTGTTTTATGAAAAGAAAACAGGTTACTCTGTCCTAATTTTCGAAAGCAACTCAAAACATATCGCTTTTCCAACATTAGCTGGCTAGTTTTCTCTGCACTTGATTGATTTATTGCAACCCTACCTACTTTTGTTTCATTGTGTTGGTTGTATATTGTTTCTTATTGTATTTATTTTTGCAATTTATTGAGACAATTTCTGTAAAATGCATTATAAATATATTTGAATTTGCAGCACAACCCGTGACACTCATGGGTGTCCAAGGCTCACTGCTGCAGGTGAGAAGCAAAAGCTAGCCTGTCTGTTCTGATCACATAGAAGATCTACTGCAACACAAACTGCTGAAAAACGTAATGCTGGCTGTGACAGGTGTCAGGACATTTTGCATTGCTGCTGGCATCATATGGGGCAGTGTACCTGCAGCCTGGCCAGCATGAACATGCTAACTCTAGTCCACCAGCAAAAACTCCTACAGTTGGCAGTGTCAGGACTGGATCATGTAGCAGTGGAAGAAGGCAGCCTGGTCTGATGAATCACATCTGCATTTGCTGTTTTCCTGGGAAAAGTAGGAAAAAAAAGCAGGACAAAAAGGACCTTCTGTGTTTACATCTTGGTCTGAGATACTATAGAGCTTTTTTGGTGATGCAGGAGCCGATGACAAAAGGTGCTGCATTGATGAAGGTTGAGATGGCATCTGGCTGGCTGTGCATAATTAAACTGTACTAAAATTAAACTGACCAATGCCGGATGACCAGGTTGGGTGTGACGACTGTCAGCTTGATGGCATGACACTCGGATTTAACCTAAATTGGTAAAAATATATAAAAAACAGTTATAAAAACAAACAAAAAACTTTCTTTGCTTCACACGTGGAAAGATTGAGATCCGGGAAGCACCTTCACATCCCAGCATCCATGGCAGACAAAGAAAAAAAAGCCTGAGGACAGGTCTTGCGGCCTGTGGTACCAAAAATGGGTTTCCAATAAAACAGCACCTATATCCAGTGGAAGGACTATGGACAAAGAGCTGAGATGTCATCATTCCTTACATGGCTATTGTGAAAAGAAGCTTAAAATGGCTAAATTTGCCTTTTCCAATGGTGCTGAGACGTACACATTTACACAGACTTAATTTTTCATGAATTTTTTTTTTTTATATGACACACTAGATGTTTATATGAATAATATTAGATTTGTAGAAATGTCATATATTTTACTGTGAAACTTTTTGAGTCCTTACCCAGAAGTATCTTTATATTGTAATGGTGGGGTCACGGTATAGGACTATAGGCTATTTTAATAGCACTTTTTTTCATGAGGCAGTTTTTGGAAAATTGAACATACATAAAATCACTGTGAATACAACATGTTTAACAATGTCTCATATTCACATAAAATAAAGTTCAGAAAAACTGAATGTATTGCTGTCATTGTTGCACGCTGGTTTTATGGCATGTGTTCTTTACCAGCAATATTAATCCTTGGATCCTGTACTTATTATTTGGCATTATGCCATGACAAATAATATGAGAGGCTCTAATGTGTTAACTAGGGATGTTTGTAGGTGCTGGTATGTTAGTTACTGATTTTAAATCTTGCTCTAGGCCAAGCTAACCAGCTGCTGACCATAGCTTCATATTTATATTTACCATATAGTTCTGTATTGCTCTGAAAAAGTAAAACAGACACTAAGAAGAAGGTAAAAACTAATTTAGACAACACTGATATATCATCTTTAATGTTTTTATGGAGAACATGTTCACTAACAGTCGTTTATTTACACATCCAGAAAAGCGAATCTGATATTGAGACTGTCAGCTTTGTTTTTGGTCTCTGCCAGTTCCAGAGAGAAATGTCTGGCATTTCAGCTGTTAATGGCACTGGTTAACCAGCTAGTTTCTATCTGTCAGTTGGTACTGGGCAGGTTTTTTAGCTGAAAATGACTCCATGCTGGGGCTACCAGCACTGTTAGTGGTGAGCATTGACCTGAAAGTCTGCAGATTTGGCATTTCACTGTGAGTTTATCACTTGCCTCTTGGTTTGTCATTGTGGGACTGCCTAAAAATCTATTTGGATCATGCATTGTGCCTGTAATTTCCATCCATCAATCATCTATCCTGGAATATCCAGATTTGGCTATAAAAACATGAACAGGCAAAGTCAGCCTTTGTATTTTTAAAGAGTGCATAATGTTGATACAAAAGTGCTCATTTGTGAGCAAATTTCATCGCTGTGTGGTTCTTAGTCTGAAACTGTTTACTCTGGAGTATCCATCCATCACATGACTGCTGTCTCAGATTGATAATCCATTCCTGCCATCTGGTGCACTGTGTGGTGCACCCATTATTCACCTATAAACAGGGATGATGTTGACAGCTTGAATTAACCAGCAAATGTATATATTGCTTTAAATTGTCATGCCAGGAAAACATTTGTGGGTCTAGCTCGTAATGATAAAGCCGAGGTCACCTGCTGGCAACAGATGTCTGTTAGCCCAGAGTGAAAGGTTCAGCTCAATTAATGCTTGTGATCTCATGCCAGCAGTGCCATACACCACTGAGACCCTCTCTGTCTTCATCTATCATGTATTAGTTGCCTTTGAACCCCAATTAGCCCTGTTATAGAAGGGACTGCCTTCATCATTACCAGGTTCCCACTGAAACAACAGCTCATTGTTGTATCCACTGTGTGCATTCTTCACAGTTTCCTATATATCCATGGAGAGTATGTTTGTTAAAGTTCAGCTTGATGTCTAACATTTTCTGAGTCTCACCCTGTTGTGCTGTATGCTTCCAGTTGAAATAAATGGCTTTCATCACAGCCCTCTTCCAAAAGCAGCATCTCTCCCACATCAAGCAAAGATAGAATTTAACAAACAAGGTGAATCTAACTGTGATCACAGACGTATCAGCTTCAGTTACTCTTTCAGAAAAGAGAAGGTACTCCAAAATTATTGAGAAGAGAGCATAGTTAATGACCAGAAAATGGCAGTTCCAGATGGCCTCAGCTCCAGGGTGTCAGCAAAGAATAAGTTGGCCAGTTTTTGATATTTGACTGATAATCTGTCATCAAAATTTCTTCTACACATTTCATGTGATTAACAGGCCTAAATGACTATTTGACAACAAGAAGAAATGTAAATTAGCTACCTCTGCTATGTAACTAACTGTGTTTGAGAAATGTGTTGCTAAAATTATGAATGGCATAGATTTGAATAATAATAATGAATAATAATAGTGTGTGTGTGTGTGTGTGTGTGTGTGTTTGTACGTGTGTACAAAGCTTCACATAAAACTGAAGTCCAAGGGGAGTCATAAGGCGGTCATAATTATGTCATTAAAGAGTGACATCTGGAACTTGGGGGCCTTCAAGTAACATCTTCTCCCCCCTTTGCCCCTTGTGACGGTGACAATCCACTTTCATCCCCCAGCAATCTGCCCATCCCTCACTGGGGAGCTCAAAACTGTGACGTTGGATGTTGGGGAGATGCTGAACAGGTGGCAACCATCAGGAAATGGATTGGGAATATTTTGAATGGAAACTTGCCTTCATTCCTCATGGAGCACCTGGGTCTGCCCTTCACCACTCCAAGAGGCACAGTGAGGACGGGAGAGATGAAATGAGAACAGGTGGTGATGTGCCGTTTAACGAGAAATGCAGTTCCCCTGTAGATCTGCAAAAGCACAGCTAACTGAGCAGTATGAACTAAACCTTCACAACAGGAACCACTACCCTACTGCTCACAGGTGTCAGTGGGCTTTTCTCTATTCAAAACAAGAGAGCTTTAGAGATAAAACTCGTGCTGCACAATGCTGGTTTAAATTTTGGCAGGTGCTAATAGAAAATGTACCTAAAACAAAATGCGCACTGCCAGAACAATGTGTACTTAATGACGTACCTGCCTTCCATCTGCTTATAGTCAAGGGCCAGGCTGCCGTAATGTTGTGCTTTGATTGAATTACAGTCACAGTCCCCACTCTTTGAACTGTCACTGTCCCACAAGTGCTCACTCAACTGAGATGCTGAATGGCAATTAATGCCTCCCCCATCTCTGAGTGTGCATTACTCAGCAGGGCCCCACCCTCCTGTGCAGCCACATCCTGCTAATAGTTGTCTGCCTTCCTTTCTCATGCAATGATGAGCTCACTCTCAGAACGAAACATTGTTGGTTCACGGCACCTGTCTGCCACACGGCAAGCATAGTCACATGACTTTCAAACGACGTCTCAAGCCACCGTTTATTTAAGAAAGGCATATACATGACCTGTTTTAGTTCTTTGCATATGCTGCCAACAGGCCTTTGTTTGATAATGTTTACCAGACAATTAAGCAAGAGTTGTAGTTCATTTTCTTAGATTTGATATTTTCTCAAACAAAGTAGGTATCTGTACTTTTTACTTAGTGTCAGCGAGGCTCGTAGGTTTCATCTCCTTATTCACAGCTTGCATTTGATCTGATTACTGAAATCTCTGTTAGGTATGCTGGTTTTCATCATTGGCTGATATTCATTTAAATATCAAAAACAAAATAAATTTTAAAGACAAAATTCCAGGGAGCAGAACAATCATACATGAGTTGTGCACTGTCTCAGGGCAGTTACAACCCATGCATTTACATTTACATTTACACATCTGTGCATATATACAGTCTGTAAAATAGTTATCCTTCATGATCTAATGGCTGTCTTGCTTCATTTACACACACTGAAGACATGAGGAGCTGTGCTTACGTCTTACCAACATTAAAGCTGACATTTTTGCTGTCTGTTTATCTTAAAACTTGATTACTGCTTTATCTCTGGTGACACAGATATACTGGAGTACATTAAAAATTACATCTCCAGAAATAGTAAATGTCGGAATTAGGTGAGAAACAGATTTGTTGTGGCAGCCTTGGCTCCCTCCTCATTTCTAAAATCTATTAAAGCAGAAAGATTTTTTGAACAATTCATAAAATTCCTGTGATACTCAAGCAGGTGATGTGCAGTGTCCCTCAAGATGTTCTTGGTGCACATGCACAGCTTTTATAAAGCAGAACAAGATAATGAATACTTGCATGGTGCATGTCTACAAAGGAACACCTTACCTTTCCTTCACTGCTGTTTATTCCAGACCATATTAAGAAGTGAATGTACACTGTAACTGAAATACTGTTTTCCGATGCAACAATTTAGATACAATAAAAACTATTCATACTGAGGTTTATTGATTATCCAGAGAAACCAGGACAATGTTTTTAGTATACCAAACAAAAGTTTTACACATCTCTGTGGATATAGCAATAAAAACCTTGGGAAATAAATCCCAAACTATCTGCATGACAAGATATCACCGAGGGTCAGTGGGAAAATATGTTGGGTACACCAGCTCTTTAAAATATACTATTTATCCTCTCTATACACAGATTCTCCCCTCTGATGGAGAAGATCAGAGAAGCTGGCTCTATCTCAAACATTGATGTAAATCTGAACCAGCACACATGGGTAACTGGCTTGAAAGTGGGCCTGGAGGGAAGTCTTTTAAAATTAGATCCAAACTGAGTCAATTGTGATGAATATTGGCCAGTGCTTACCACGTGTACATATACAGCATGAGTGTATTCATTCACCATATCAGTTCTTATTATGTTCATCTCAAGTTTGGGTACTAATTAGCTTGGAGTGCATCAGTGTGATGGTGCTACTGTCTTTTAAGGACCAGCATGTGATTTTGCTTCACAATATCAAACTTAGAATTTAATGGAGGGAGAATCATTCATTGCCTAAATCCTATGAATCGGGTCATTTGAGTTGGGATAACTCATTTTCCTCACTGGTTATCAACTAATCTTTCTGACGTTGTCTCCAGCCAGGCCATTTATTGAGACTGTCTGTCAGCCCATCCCTTCTTTGAGCTCCTTGCAGCCATCTAGGCTCTGCTTGAAATCCTTCAATCCCATTAGGCTTTGTAAGTATTTGTTTGCCCAATGTCTTCCGAGAACAAGTCAAATAAAGAATTCTTGTCCTGAATCTGTCCTGTTCTCTTCCTCAAAAAAAAAACCCCCAACAAAAAACAAAAAACAAACAGCAGACTGAGAGAAGGGCAAATCCCTCTAATTCAGCTTCTCAATATAAAGGTGCTTAATGGAATATGGCATAGTAAATTGAAATACTCATTCATAATTCAGGCTTTGGTTTTTAATGGGTGACTCCCAGTCGTGTAGTACAGTGTTCCCTCAATTGTTACCAGTTTGTAAATAATGTAATACAGTCATGATGAGTAAAAGTGGCCATGTGCTATGCAATACTAATGAAGACTGGGAGTGGACTCAAACAGAACTGAAATAATTCTGTTTGAGGAGGACAGTTAAATATCCACAGCTGTCATTAGTCAGATCTACTGGGATGCACTTGGATAAAAGAATGTATCCCTTTATTTATTTATGTCACAAACTGTCAAGCGCTCTAAAGACTTAGTAGTTTCCTTAATATCAATGTGCTAATGAAGAGAAAATGCTCTGAGTGAGATTCGATAGGAAACATCATTTGCAAATGGCAATCTCTATCTTTATATGAGTCTGTGTATATAAAAGGAAAAGTGAGTGTGTTTTTTTTTAATGTGGCATTTTGTCTGCACAAAAAACTCAGTACACAATCTGAGCTACAGATATCTATCTCAATACAGCCAGATTAAAAAAAATTAGAGTAGTTTATTTGCATTGCCTAAGAGCAAATTTTATACATTTTATATTGTTATCTTTAGAAGCACTTCATCTTTCTCCTCTTGGGTCTCAAAGGTCAAAGCACCCTCTCAAATCAAAATCAAAACCACTAAATGTTGTGCTGATTGAGCATGATGAGGAAAATGAGTCCCTGAAAAGGGCGCCTCAGCATTTCCTGTTTGAATGAGCACCTTAAGAGAAGTGAAGTGATCTTTCTGGCATGTGATGTGTTTCTGTATAGAAAATGTAAAAAGTATACACCAGCATGTGTTAAAAGCATGTTCATTATTAGTTTTTTTTTTTATGTGTTCTGTGATACATCCCTGAATAAAGTGAACAATTACATTCATGCTGCATTTATGCAGCTTAACTCTGTGAAAGAAATTAAAAAAACAAACAAAAAAAAATAAATTTTTTTTTGGTTTAGGGGGTTAGTCTGACTAAGTAGCTTTAGCCCATGCATGTCTGCTCCTCCTACTGAAGTGTGCCATTCAATTTTAACTATGAAATCCTTCCAAATCCCCTCGAGAAAAACAACAGCTTAAGTGAGGTTAATGTTCACTAGTGCTGCTTTCTTCACTTTGTGTAAGATTATATTGGAGTATGTGAATTATTTCTATTATACACACAGTGAGAAATAGGAAGATTAGAGGAATGGACAGCAGAACATGACCTATATGTGTGTAAGACTCAAAATGATCATTTTTGTCATTTCATATACATGTCAGGAACATGCTTTGGTGCTATTAAGGAATCATATATCAATTATGTGATAAATGAATACTGTGAAAAGGATTTACAAATGCACAGTTCTATATTTTTTACTGAAAAGAAACTTTGGATGACATTGTATTTTTTGTTATACTTATCAAAAATTTATCACAAAGTACCAGCCTTTTATGATTTTTGCATTATTCTACATGACCCATAGATGTCCTTGTTCAGCAAGTGATCCTGCTCCAGTTCTGTTCTAAAAATAAGTCACCTGGTTCAGTGAATTCAGTCACACTAATATATACATTTTCTTTAGTAACAGACTATACTAACATAATATCACATGCTTCTTATGCAGCTTTTTTAGCATGTAATTTTCTTTGTTTTCCCCTTGAGTCAAATATTTTCTGTACATTTAGATGAATATGATTTGTGGGGCTTTGGTCATATGAATAATTTCAACTTTCTCTTGTGTTAAGTGTATTTCTCGCAGTACATAGGGATTTATTGCAGAGGCAAGCCTTTTGAGGGCAGTACAGTGGATTAGTGGTTAGCACTGTCGCCTCACAGCAAGAAGGTTACTGGTTCAAAACCTTTCTGTGTGGAGTTTGCATGTTCTCCCTGTGCTTGTGTGGGTTTTCTCCAGGTACTCTGGTTTCCTCCCACAGTCCAAAAACATGTATGTCAGGTTGATTGGTGACTCTAAATTGCCCATAGGAGTGAGTGTGAGTGTGTGAGGTTGTGTGTCTCTATGTGGCCCTGTGATGGACTGGTGACCTGTCCAGGGTGTACCCCTGCCTTTCACCCAAAGAGAGCTGGGATAGGCTCCAGCAGATCCCTGTGACCCTGGTTAGGAATAAGTGGGTATAGATATTGGATGGATGGATGGATGGATGGATGGATGGATGGATGGAAGGAAGCCTTTTGGATGCTGCACTGCCGACTCGTTTTCCTGCATCTCACCACACTACTTCAAACTTTGTACCATTATTACCTCATAACATTTGTACTGTCTCTAAAATGTAGACCTTTGACATTTTGAACTGGCAAAAGTCATTATGAACAAACTAAAAAAGCTTTCTTATTAAAAAAAATAAAATAAAAAAGGGGTGCTGTAAAACCCTATTTTAAAGTAAATGGAATATGCCAAAGGCAATTTTTTAGCAGTGTTTTCAGATATTGGGAACTAATTCTCTCTCTTTCTCCATATATATATATATGTACACACATATACATGCATACATGGATATATATACGTACATATGAGATATGTACATATGTTTGTGTCTATGTGTGTGTGTTAGTGTATCAACCCACATTTAGGGGAGAAAATATGCAGTATGTAAGGCTTTTGGATCTGTGAATCACAAGAGTAAAAGACTGTCAGCTCTGGTGTTGCAGTGCCTAGATCTTAAAGAGTGAAGAGACAAGAGGAATGTGGAGCAGACGTGGGTGGTATTTAAAACTACATATAAATAAATAAAAGGTGAAAATAAATAAATAAGTCCTACCTACCTCACTGAGCGGATATCTATCTCCTGCAAGATCAATCCAGATAGAGCAAATTGAAGACAAGTAGTTTAATTTTCTTGGTTTAGCCTTAAATTATTATGAGATTCTAGTCAGCACTGATACATTTTTATACCATGTACATTTACATGTTTTAATCTGGTAGAATAATCACAACAGTGAATGCAATTGTGCCTGTATAGGAGCATGTTTGCGGAGTGTGTCTCATTCATGTTAAGAAGAGTGGTTTTAAGTGGTATCACCTTGGTCGACATTTTTCATTCCTTCGTTACTTTAGAGAAGGGATGCTGTGAAGGCCAATCATAAAAGAACAATTTCCAGCTTATTATTCAAATTGAGCTTTCAAAAATATAAAAAGAACCCCAAAGGTATGCATTTGCAAAGGTATTATTGTCACTCTTACAAGTACAGGATAGAGCGTTTTTATTCTTCACTTTGCAGAGATTTCTTCTTCAGAAGTGGATGAAATACCCTAGTTTTCATGTGCAGTTCAAGAAAACGTGTAGTCCTGAAAGGCAGCAGTTACAGAAGCTGGTGAAAGATAGACACCTGATGAAAGAGAACAGGTTTTATATGAACAAATGTCAAATGGGCACAATACAGCAACAATAAGGAACAGAGAATAAGTTGCACTTCCTCAAGTCCATGCTCTGAGCAAGGAGTACAGGGGCCCCGCAGGGAGCAGTCTTGGCACCGTTCCTCTTCACCTTCTTCACTGCAGACTTCATGTGCAGCTCACTCAACTGTTTCCTGCAAATGTTCTTTGATGACTCTTCGACCGTCTGCCTCATTTCAGACGAGGATGAAGGGGGGTACAGAGGACTGATCCAGGACTTTGTGGACTGGTGCCTGCACAACCATCTCCAGATCAATGCAAGGAAGACCAAAGAGCTAGTGGTGGATTTCCACACACACAGACAACCTTCACCAGCACCAGTGAACATCCAGGGAATGGACATTGAGAGAGTGGACACTTATAAATATCTGGGTGTTCAACTCAGAAATAAACTGGACTGGTCAAATAACACAGATGCTCTTTATAAGAAAGGCCAGAGGCTCTTCCTCGTAGACAGACTGCGGTCTTCTGGATTACGAGGGACACTCCTGAGGACCTTTTTTGACTGGTGGCATCAGCTGTTTTTTTATGCAGTGGTCTGCTGGGGCAACATCTGTTCCCAGGAAATTAAGGAATACATCAAATGTCTTCCAGGGAGGACACACTCTGCAGCCAGTTGGTGAATCAGAGGGGTCACATGAGTCCACCATTAGATCCTAACAACCGTCACTTGAGCTTACTTCTTTTGTTTACCTAACAAGCCTATTCAGGCCAGGTCACCTATCTCCCACTCCATTGCCAGTACAGTCATGCCTTAGATCTCCTACTTAGAAAAAGACTACCTAGGGCATTTTCTGTTCTCTTTGTCTGATCGTGAAAGGGAAACCATTGACATATATACAGTGTCAGTGGCCACTGATAGTATTTATCTTTGAATCCCTACAGGGGGCCACCATCTTCACCAATCGTCACCAATATCACTTGGTTCAGAATAGGGAGAGGTATGAGTAGAAGAGGGCCTTCAAAACCCTTAGTGGCCAATATGAATATCTTGACATACCATAAAAAGATAAAGGCTATGTTGTACTGGTCTGTCCCAAACTCCTTATATCAGCTTCAATACTTTGAAAAGTTTGCTAGTTCTTACCCAAAATTATTCCACGGATACACCTCAATCACTGCCGCTCCCCATTAATATTGTATATAACTTCATTATTATATACAACATTACCATGAAGAAACACAATTCATTGTGACTGCACAGAGTAGATGATTTTGTCTTGGAGTGGATAAATAGAAAGTAAAATGAGTTTCAAAAGACCTTACTGAAATATGTAACCTACCTCTGAATGAGTGTTGTCGTTCAGTTTTAAAGAAAGAAATATATTCTTTACAAAACACAGTATCAAATTGACATCATTGGTATATTGTCCATATAACTGAATTTCGACTTCAAAGTCTGTATCTGTTTGTCTTTTTGACTGGCCTTTGTGGGACACCGAGACCTCTGATCACCAGAAGAACGCAGCCATGTAATATATTGATCATACCAACATTGTTCACTCCTGACTGCTCAAACTGCTACAACTGTCCTCGTTCTCTTCTGTATCTCTCATAAGGAACACCTCTTTTTGGTTGCCCATTTCCGCAGAGCAAAATACAGGGTCAGCAACACAAAGTCTTGCTCAGGGATACTTCAGTGGCATTTAGGCCACAGTGGAGAATGAGCCTTAGTTTTCAACTCAAAGACTCTTTTCTGTGAGTTACATGCTGTAGTTGTGTCTTTAAAGGTCTTAGAAATCATTTACTCACTACAGCAGAGAGCACACTTATTAGACACATTAGTTTTGTCACTTTAAGGTTATCATGGCCATGGTTTGACCACTACAAAAAAATTGCTTCAGTTCTGTCACTGTGCTTGGGCTAATACACTGTTGCAAAATTTGATAGGTCGTGGGTTTGCAACCCAGCCTTTCTGTTTGGAGTTTGCATGTTCTCCCTGTGCTTGTGTGGGTTTTTTCCGGGTACTCCGGTTTCCTCCCACAGTCCAAAAACATTTATGTCAGGTTGATTGGTGACTCTAAATGTGTGAGTGTGTGTGGTTGTTTGTCTTTGTGTGTCTCTATGTGGCCCTGTGATGGACTGGTGACCTGCCAAGGGTGGACCCCTGCCTTTCACCCAAAGAGAGCTGGGATAGGCTCCAGCAGATCCCTGTGACCCTGGTTAAGGAATAGAGATGGATGGATGAAATTTTAGAAAGTATAGACTATTTTGAATTGCGTACTGATATGCTTGAACCATTTGGTTATTAGGTTTAAGCTGAAAATGTTCTTTTTATCATTAACTACCACGCTAGGCATGCTAATATGAGTTACACAGCTTAGGTTTACATTTGTTCATAAAAATTATTAGTAGTAAACCAGTTAACATGACTACTTTAGACAACAAGAGCACATTTTAATATGTAGCAGTAGGAGAAAAAATCTGATTTCTCTCCTGATAATGCCGAAACAAACTTAAATTACTCCGTCAATTTTGATCGTACAGATAAAAGCAATACATCATTCAAATCTGTAACGGATCTAGTTTTATTTGTATACACTCATCATAACAACAAAATGCTGTGCTTTTGTAAAATAAAGAAATCTCAGCGAATACTTGCCTCAGAAAAATAAGAAATATATGGCTAGAAAGCTTGAAATGTTTTCTTTTAAATGAAACAATACAAGTTGAAAACAAATCATCACTTTTTATTTAATCCGTATGAAAGTAAGAAGTACGTTTCATCCTGTCTCACCTTATTTCAGCTAATGTGATCCTGCCTCGCACTGAGTGCGCTGTTCATATGGAAGTAATCTGAGGTAAACCAGGTTATTATGTGCACACCCCCGAGAAATGACATAAAACATCAAACTTCATTATAGAATTTACTCACTTTTTCTGTGCCTTTGGATGATGGCACGTTACGTGGGTGAAGAACCGCTTCGTATGTTCCAGACAGCAACAAATAGTTTACTTTCTCCTCAGAGTAAAAACACGACTCGGATGACAAATGTTTGGATCCGCATTGTATTGTATTTTGTTGCAGTAATCCCCTGTCAGCCACATTGACTAAAAGGCTCATTATGTGGTTCTTTGAGTGTGTCTTTTGTGTTCTCAGGTAAATCACATGACTATTCATCCTCAGACACACCTTCCTGCATATGCCCTTTCTAGACAAAAAGTGTCTTAGATAATTTAAATCAGTGTATTGTTTTCTGTGAATGAGTGAACAAGATGACTTTCACATCATTGTGAAGCAAACACTTTACACTACAAGATGCATTTCTCAAAAGTCTTGTGAACCAATGTCCTGTATGTGTTTTATGGTCTTATTTCAGTGACTTAAAAATTGTAGTTTTTCACTAACCATGCATAAACACTGTTTTCTCCAAAACACAATCATGTATAAACTTGCTGCTCACATATTATTGTAGCTCAGTTTGTGCTGATTACAGTGTTATCAGACTTTAGCCATTAATATGTTTAAAAGTAACTGAAAAAAGCTCAAATGTCAGGACATGTCAAAACTTGTCCAGGGCCCCAAAATCCCCTCAGCCCCCAGAGATATAGGAACACAACAGAATAATTTGAAATTGAAAGTCTTATTAAACCAGGCTTTGCTATCTCAGAATTCTGGTGTGGGCCAGTCCTCGTGTCAATTTACAATTTCAATGCAATTTTTTTTTATAGTCAATTCAATTTTAAACTAGGGCTTAAGGAGAATCCCGGCCAACTGACTGTGTCTTTATGCCAGTGTAAGTTTCCCAGCAGGAATGAGTGCACAGAGCTGTGCTACTATTTGTTCAGGTGTGGTGGTAGACATCTAGTGTGAATAAGAGGGAAATAATAAGCTAGCTTCATCCAACTGACACTGGGCTCCTTGGGGACAGGAAATACTAACCTAATTATAGGAGAAAATGTAACAATCATGCTGTTTATATATGTAAGCTTAATGAATCATGATTCAGCCATGAGGATGTTCATTTCTGGTTTTCTGGAAAGACATAATTAGGACAGTCTTCTTCCAAGTCTAAAAACATTTTTAAAAAGGGCTTTTACTGCTTGTTTACTTTTATTATTCTCATTATTTTAAAATTTCAACTATGCTTTACATCTCAAGTAAAGAAAGAAGTAAAATACGTGAATTTATAAAGGTTTAATCAAATATTGCTGTTATCTCCAAAAAGCTGCTATGTATAATAAGAAAGCATCTAAAAGCACCTCACACAAAAGCAGGTACTTTCTACTTTACTCCTGTTTTCTGTTACTCATCTTTGTCACTGACAAACCTGCTAATCTTTTGACCTGTGCAGAGCTACGTCAGTCACTGTGCTGCAGGAATCCAAGGTATTCTCCACAGTACCAGCTGGTGCACCACTTGTGCCTGTTTGATCCTTTGGCAGACTCCCCATCCTCTTTAAAGTGTATTTTTAGGATTTTCAAAAAAATAAAGAAGTTGCCCACAGTAATGTTGGGTAGATGTGTCATCTTGCTTCTGCTGATTATCATGTCACTTCTTATTAATTTCTCCAGAAATGTTTTCAGAGTTAAACAAATGGTCTGGGATCAACAAGAGAATTTGTCTGGTCAAACTGTTGTTTGATGTCTGTTACATGTTTGTGGCTACACTTGAGTGGATGGCCAGTATTAAGAAGACAGAAGCTTAGGTGTTGTCTCTTCTAAATATGCAGTAATAATATTAATAATTTACAGTTGCCTTGTTACCATGAACTGTTCAGGAATTACGTGGAGAATTTTACAGGACTTTTCATGGTTTTGTGTTATACAGTATGCTTAAAGGAATATCTCAACATTTTATTGAACCAATATGTTGAACTAACTTCAAGCTCGACTGCCTGACTAAATAGCATTTATATACAATTTTCTAGTGTGATGCATTTTTCTTGGTACATTTAGAGGCTGCACAATGCAAAATAGATCCTCACAGTCATGACGGATGATCCTGACTGGCTGACAACACCAGCTTTTTTAATTCACATGAAGGGACATGGCACTTGAGATGTTGCAAACCTGCCTGGGTGATTTTTAACAATTGTCTAGTGAGGTGACTGTCAAGATGAAGCACAGCTGTAATGCATCAAATGGAGCTAAAACAACTCGAATGGTGTTGAAGCTATCAAACAGAATATATTTCAGCTTTTTCATTAATGTTGTAATTTTTTGAGTGAGCAACCTTCAAAACAGATACTACTATCATGTTGTTGCACTTGACTTGTTTGCTATTCAATAGTGCCAGCAATTATTTAATACAATGGTGTGATTTGCATTACAGCCACTGCAAAACACCTGGAAGTCTAGTCATTTTCTGCATATTGATTTTGTACAGTACTGAAGAATGTACTGTATGTCTGCCCAGGCACTTTTTTTTTATAATCTGGAAGGATTTGGCAATGAAGATTGATAAGGAGGTATGTCAGTGTCTAACTGTCTTCTTCTTCCTTCCTAATTTTTCCACTATATTTCTTTCTCATTGTCTTTCCTCTTCCTCCACGTCTCCTCTCTTTCAGACTTGCTGCTTTGGAATTCTTCCTGTGTTCCTGCTGTGGTATTGTGGCACCTCATTCACGTTACCTAGTGTCACAGTCTTGACTTCCCTTCCCTTTGTTAATCGGTGGTAAACAACATGGCTGTCTGGGGACTCTGCATGGTGTAGGGACATATTTTTACCACAGCAAAATAAGAAAAAAAAACAAAAAAACAACAACACATGATTAAAGATGATGCCTTTCACACTCCACACTGTGCTCAATGATAAAAGATGCTCAGATATCCCAGTGACAGGTCAAAGCAATACACACAGCTAATTGATGCTGCTTCAGATTCTCACAGCAGTAGAAAAAACATTTGGCAGTTTCACATTGTTACCGTGCATATTTATTCTCCTGGGTGCAACATACAGTTCATTTCTGTAATAATACTTTTAGTCAAACAATCACTTCAATTTAGTGCATGCCTTAAAACAATGAAAAAGGGGACAGGTATTATGTTTTAACTTCCAATTGATATTGTCACATCTAATTCATAACTTTCAGTTAAGCAAATATGCTGTTTGACTTAAAGTGACTTGTTAGCCTCCTTTATCAAGTTATTTCACCTTTTTTTAAAAAAAAAACTTGGTATTTTGATATTTTGACTTGATTCTCTCTTCATAGTCAGTTGAGAGACAACATCATTTATAAACCCATATGAATACAAAATGTTACGATTCATGAAAATAACAGGTTCATTTAGTACTAACTGCTGAAGTTACACCACTAATGTAGACTAGATTCAGAAGAGATGCCTTGCCAGTAGAAAAATTACCCTTTTACAGACTATAACAGAAATGTAAACGCTGACTGTGATCCCAAATATACTTCAGTGTGGTGCATGTTGAAATAATGTTTACATGAAATAATTAAAAGCTACACAAAGATCATCAAAACTAAACAAATTTTTAAAAAACCTACGCCTCATAACAACATAAATATAGTTTTGGAAATAAACCCAATAACATGTTCTTCACATGCATCTTACTTACATGTGTAATAATTGTGTTTGTGTGTAATACTGTGTGCATGTGTTTTTGTCTGTATGGAGTTTCTGTGCTGTGAGAGCCCTTTCAGCTAATTAAATATGTAAATATATAAAAATGACAATTCTCAGCACAGCTGCAGATTGTCGACAGGTCTGTTCCTGAGGGAAATGCCAAGCTGTTCCTCCTGCATTCACTACCACGCACTGTGCAGCACAAGGAGGCTCCAGCGCCATTGGAGGGGACTCCATGTCATTTGTAGAATCAGATTTTTCCCCATAAATACGGAGCACTCGGCACGATCCATGTACAAAAAGATGATCCCAGAGGGCTGTGGAGTGTTTGGCTTTCAATTAACTTTGCCCTCCTTCCTCTGGCTCGACTATTTGCGTCTGTTTGATTGTGGCGATCATGGCAAACCAGCTTTGGCCAGCTCTTGTAATCATCTGTGGAGTAAGGAAAGTTGGCGACACTGTAAGTCACACGTGCAAGCACGACCTTATCGGATCTCTTAAAGGTGGTGCACAAAATAGCGGTTGGTGGAGCAAACAATGAGGGTGAACCATATCAACATAAGAGGTTAGGGAGATTTTTCTTCTCACGTCTACTTATAACATTTAGTTGGCAGTATAAAGATAAGTCTATGATTCTGGAGAATTTGTATGTCTGTGCAAACAATGCTTGCATGTGTGACATTACTTAATTTTTTTCCATTTCAGTGCCCCCCCTCTTGTTCTTTCTGCCATTTCTTTGCTTGAGGCTTTGTGGAGAAGCCTGTGTTTGCTGTCTCTTACTATTACTAGTAGAAAAGATGGTGACCTAGCCTGGAGCACTTCATTTGTATCTCCAAAGGAAGCAAATAGACAGATGTCATTTACATTACAACAAATCCAATCTGGATGTTTTCCTGGTTGAAGATGGCATGCAGAAAAAGGATAACCATGTCAGAACATGCATTTTCCACTTCTCCACACTAATGTTGCCCCAGATGAACTGTCAAGAAAGGATAAGTACACATATTGGTGCACACAAACAAAACACATGTGCAAACAATATAGCTAAATAGCACTAATCCAGGTTATTTAACACAAAGATAATTAAAATACTCTTGCTAGATTTGTTAAAACAATCATGACTTGCCTCCTCATTTGTATTTTTATTACATTATATTATACATTATCTTCCTGTGTATTTATATCTACATATTTGCCTGACCGTTCATTGTGGAATACAATTTAAAGTTTGAGAATAAACACACGCATATACATCCTTTGTCCTGGAATTCTAATTTTTATTTGTGTTTGTGTTTTAGTGTATCGATGCGTCTTCCCAGTATCAGTGAATGAAAAAAACTCACGCATTCTACAACACATTGTGTTCTTTCTGTGTCTGTGTATTTGTATGAACAACTAAAATGTATCATACACTTAAAGGAGTAGTTTTAAACTGTGCCTGTTTTCTTTCCTGCCAAGAGTTAAAAAAGATGATTGAAACCACCCGGGGTTTGGATTAGCCCAGTGTAATATAATGTCTGTAAACAGATGGGAAACAGCTAGCCTGGCTCTGTTTGGAAGAAATAAAAATACACTGCTAAACACTTACCAAATAATGTTTTTTTTTAACAATAAGGAGAAAAGTTGCAGTTTTTAAGTAAAGAAAAATATTTTGTTAGTCACAATGAGATTGTCGTTTGTAATTTTAGGTTTTGTATAAATGGCCACATAGTGTTGCTTGGTCAGAGCCAGGAAAGCTGTTTTCTTTATGCTAAGCTAAGTAAAATAGCTGCCAGTTGAGGTATGACAGCAGTATTGATCTTGTCATTGATAGATTATGTAACCTTCAGCAGCAAAGCCAAAAAGCTTCATTCCCAAAATTAATTCCTGTTCATGAAGAGATGCACCTACACGTTCACATCATGATAGCCAATACCACGTATCACCTGCTCACTAAAGCTTATTTGCACATCGAGCACTGATATTTCAGCTCGTGAGTGGGCCCCCTACCTTTGAGGCGCACTGGAGTCGTGCTTTAGAGTTCTCAGCTCTCCCACCACTCACAAACACTCCCCTGCTGAGCCCATCTGCAAGCTGAGCCCAGCCCCGCTGACCCCCTCCCACTCATCGACTCCTTCACTTGCGTCAGGCGTGCCCCTGAATCGTCTTACTCACTCTCTCGTTGAGTGTATGTCAGAGCTCTGCCAACCCCCTGCATCACATTTCAAACACACACATCCCCTGTGTTGTATAGTACCTGTCCTCCTGACACACAGGCAGGAGACAAGGGGAAAAAGGTCAGCAGGTCTCCTCAAACACAAAGAACCTCTTCGGGAGTACTGACTAGTTTACACTGCACTCAGTTACCTGTATTTGATTATTGGCCTCTCTTGTGATTAGCTTGTAGACCTGCTGTTTGCTGAAGAACAGTGTATTAAGAGACTCTACCTTCAGCTGCTTCTTTTGTCTTGAACACTGCTCATCTCATGTTATTCCCTATCAGTCTGGACTTGTCTAATCTCTCCCTCTTTTTTATCTTTTTATGTGTCATTACCTAGCAACTACCATCAGTTTTCCCCTCTCACTAGCTTCGCTCCTTCTCATCTGCTTTTTACTTCGTTCTGTTTTTCTCTGTTTTTGAATCTTATGTCTGGCACACAATCTGGCACATATGCAAGGAGCTGTGTCTATGTAAAAATATGAAAAGAAAAATTAATCACAGATAAGATGTAAGCGGTCTGAAATATCCCTTACACTTACCCACATATAATTTCTTTCTCTGTGCATAATAATGTGACATGTGGTAGTTATCAATACCACGCAGTATTGTGTGGAATAAGCAGGCTTTCCTAAACTGTACTTACAATCCAAATAGCTGAATGCACTGAAGAGCCCTTCAGTATTAGGGTTTCATCACTGAGATACATAAGATTTCATATTGAGCATGCTGAGCAGTGTTTATTCCACAGCTAAGCAGTTATTCTCTAGAGTGTACCCAAGATTTTCATGGTTAACAGACTTGTGGTTGTCAGCACATAAATAAATGGTGAAAGGGGGAAAACAAGGTTAAAAATTGCACGATGGAGAAAATGTTGGTGCTATATCTTTATGAAAGCCCTTAATGCTTTAGCAGCTTCCAGCGCCTAATATACTGTAAATCCTAGTTTCATTTTGTGTCCTAAATAACCAGAACAAATATGATTGAACTTCATTATTATTATTGGACAATTGCATTTAAAATCATTTTCATTTTCTGCATTTAAAGGTTCACTGTGTAATATTGAGAGCAATCTATTAGCAGAAATGTAACACAGAATTCACAAATATGTTGTTGTATGTAATTCCTGTAAGATACCAACCACTGCAATTTCTTAATCCTAGAATAAATCCTTTAAATCCTCCTAGTGAGCGGGTCTCCTTTCACAAAGGCAGCCATGTTGTGCATGTCATGTTTCTACAGCCCAGAATGGACAAACCAAACACTGACTCTGACTGACCCTCCCTCTAGCCTGGAAACAGGGATTGGTGTGTGATGGTTGCTCAGAAGGTTGGATTCTCTAATCTCACCACTAGATGTTGCTATATTTTTCACATTTTACACATTGCACCTTTAAATTTTTAAAGGTGCAATGTAAGGCTGATACATATCATCATGAAAACAGTCATGTCATATGAGCAGACAGAAGTAGAAACATTTAAAAGATATGGTTTATACCCTGTGCCAGCGCTGTTTCTGTAATAGTTATGCTAGCGTGCACTTCACTCTAGACACTGAGAAGAGCTGGCAGACTGAGGAGGTCTCCAGCACCCCCTGTCCCAGCCCTTTGCTCCTCTGAGCAGCCCAGCCATGGGCTGCCAAGGACGGGAGGCTTGCCTACTCTTCCGTCAACCCTGCTCCCAGAAGGGTATGTATGTGTTCATACGTTGAGAATCGGTTGTTTAAATATTAATAAAGGTATTAACCTCCCCATGGAGGGCAGTCTTCCCTCTTTGGCACAGCCAACCCCTGTTTCACATAAGGCAGCTGTGGCTGTTCCACGTATATCCCCCACAAAGTGCTGCCCTCCCGCTGCCTTGTTTGTGTCGGCATGAGTGAGCATGCCATGTACAGTACAAGCAGACTACATCATTCACCTTAATATCTTCCTCGTTGTCTTAGCTGGGTCTCCTGGCTTGACTGCAAAAGGGCGCTTCACTGCACTGATAACACAGTGGTTCACCTTGGCATGCTGCATATGAAGTATCTTCAGAGGTGGTTGATTCAGTGCATAATTTGCAGCACATGCTGCTGTTTCCACTGTCTGCTGGTCTGAATGTTCTTCATGAAGTAGCAAACCACAAACTTTATAGTGTGATGCAGTTATAGTTTTGAGTGAGAGTGTTTGATACTGAAAAGGTTTTGGGCAGCTTTCATTTTTGTACCTGACAACAACAAAGCTAAGACTGACCTGAATCTCTTTTTTATTTCTATCAGTTATTGGATTAGCTGTCTAAAATTTGCCCCTTTACACTACTTAGTAGTAATATACCGTAGTCTAAAATTTATCCAGCCTGTAGTCTCTAATCCCTCAGATCAGAACATGACTATTTTCAAATAAAGGTTTTACTCCCCTCTCAACTAGAATCCTGGAATAGCTGGTGGCTTCAGGTCATTTGGGCTCTCTATCAAATATTAGACAGTGAATGTCAATGCTCTATCAATGTTTTCAGTTCACATAAGCATCCTTTTTGGTGCTTGGGGTGATGATTTTAATATGTGTGCCATTGCGGACTTTAACAAATCCACCGACACAAGCAATTTACAGAAATGTAGCTTGCTTTTTCCCCTGATTGTATGCTGTGTGGTAAAGGAGTCTGTGTTATCTGAGCTGCTTTAAGTGTGATCAATGTTTGGTTTTATTAGGACTGATATTGACAGTTGTTACAAAACAAGGCTGCACCTTCCTTGTAAAAAATAACCATACTGTTTTAATGATGCTTGTAGATGTCATGTGTTCTTGTTTACATAGCAGTGACATCCACAAATGGATTAAGGATTTGTGAAACTGAATAATGTATTCACCTTTTTACAGCCACCCCCTTTCCAATGATCACATAATTCGTATTTACGTAGTTTGGCCACTACGCCAATTTAATTTCCCTGCCAAGCACTGTCCCCGGGTCTTGGTTGCATCCAGCACAAAATGTGTCAGAAATTATTATTTTTTTCCCCAAGTGGTAGCTTTGCATGAGGTCAGTGTCATTAAGCGTTAGCGGACATCCCCACAGTCAGTGTGCTTGTCTCTGCTTGACTGACACCTAATCTGGTGATTTCTACTCTGAGATGCTTGATAATTGCAATATCTTTTCTAACTATCTATTTTGTTGCCATGTATCTAGAAGCTGATTCATGGCAACTGGACTTTTGTTGTTGAGTCGGAATATTTCACTGCTCATTCAAGCAGCTTCCTCAGCCAGAGATCCCAGATTTCTCCTGCACATTGGTTTCACTTCACACCTAGCCTGAATAGCTTCTAGATAACTTCACCTTCACAGACCTGTGGCTATCTGTTAGCATTAATCCATCCTTCTCCATTAAAATAGCTGTTGTAAGCTAAATCTAGCTGGCTGTTTGTACAGAGTGTGTTCATACAGCACAGTGAATTTCTTTAAACCACAGACAGTCAGTTATAATGTAACTGAAACTACAATCAGTAGTAGTGTCTCTCCAGCCAAGTTAGGTTTCCAGCCTTAAAAATCTTCCACAGATATTTTGACTATGAACTGATCAGCTGGATAGTTACACAGTAACACACAAGTGAAGCAGCTATGCTCTTAGAATATTTCCTGACAAATTAAACTGTATTGTTGGTTCATTAGCTAAAAATAATCCAGCAAAAATAGTGGTAAATAATAATGCACCTTGCAAAAGAATTAGTTTAGCTGTATCTTTGGCTATATAGACAGGCACAGCAAATGTATCCTTATCTGTTATGCAGACTATCATTAAAATGATTTGTGTTTTTGTTATTCTGTCAATGTATCCATCCTATCACAGTACGATGCAGTATCTACACATGTGCACATCACATAGTTATTTTTCACCTCAGTGAGGAGTAAGGTTCACCTAATTAGCTTCAAACCCAGCTGAGCTCCCCTGTGACAGGGGTGTGGCACCTTCATAGACACAAAATAATCCTCTGTATATTCTGTGGTGAGAAAAAAAAACAGCCACTATCACACATCACATGCAGCCATAGGCTTCCATCCATACACCCATTTTTTTCTAGTCTCCTTCCCTCTTCGTATGTCTTCATGTCTGTCACTCTGTCGCTCCCTTTCTCCCCTCTGAACCCCCTTCTTCCTTCCTTTTCCTCCCTCTCTTGTCACCTGCCATCACCACCTACGCAGCACTCGGCTGTACATAGCAGCACCAAGATAACACTGAGGCCTGGACAGTCAGACACCTCATTTATCGGCTCATACTCTAGTTATTCACTGCACAGTCACAGCAATCCTGCAACAGGATTTCCACAACAGGTTATTTGATCAAGTCACACAAATCAGGAATCTTGAATCTGTCGTATAAAGGAATTGCGACTAATTACAATGTTTATGAAGTCATTACAACTCAAATAAACGGATATATTTCGATTTGATTCATGTACTGTAGCTGTCAACTAAATATTCTGTGATATTCTATCATTCTTTAATGCATCATGTTATTTGTTCTGATTTGAAAACCAGAGGAACGGTAGCAAACAAGAATGTTTGAAAATTGAATAATGAAATTTCTATTCCCCACCTTGGAATATTCTATTGATATTCAAATAAACCTAATTAGGAGGAAGATTATACCATCTAGTCCTCAACAGAGGGATGTTCACTGCATCCTTAAAGCATGCAAAGCTTTTAGTTCAGAGGACCCATGGTGTCTACTTCTCAACAAATTGAGCATCGTTCAACATTAACAAAAATACAGATTCCCACAATAGTCTTTACTGAAATTTTTGCCACATATTCTCATCAAAACACTTTTAATTGTTTAAGTTGTGGATGTCATACAATATCAGTGTTTTGAAATTTTTTGATAATTTGAATATTAATCACTTACTACATGTTCTTTTTTAAATCTTTCACTGGATTACAGAAAGAGCTCTTTGAACAATACTACATCTTGATTTCAGATTTTGAATACTCAGAATCATATTGTGTCTATAATACACATTAACAGGTTAGTAAGTTAATAATAAGTTTTAGTTGTCATACTTTTGAGTACCTATGAATCTTAAACTGCCATCTGGGTGCAAAAAGAAAGGAGTTTTATTATAGGATGTTTTTTTTCTTTGGTAAACAGTACTGTCAATGCAAACCGGTCACTGTGAGGTCAGCTGATTGTAGGTCATCTAGATAATAATGAGGACATTGTTTCTAGGAAGACAAGTTGTGGTTGACTTATGGTTGTCAAAACATCCAAATATTCAAATACTATTTTTCAAGACTTTCAGCAAAAAATAGATGTTTCACATCTTTAGGGGTCAATATTTGAGCCAGATACATCCATATCAACAGATATGGTGATCAGTAGAAACAAGAAATGCCACTAAAGAAAATAGATTGTATGTATGTTTATGTATGTTGAAACATTAGAAACATTCTGCATTGTATAGTTTGTCATCCTACACTGCAAGTTGACCTTTTCAAACTGTAATTTTCCTTTCTCACAAATGTGGTCATAATCCTAACCCATTGTTTCCTTATGTTATGGAATTTACTTTGTCTATATCTTTATTCGTTTTTTTAGCTTCCAACCATCAATATCATTAATGGTTATGAAAAACCTACATTTTCTATTAAGTCAGCACTGAAATCATGATTATTTAACACGATTACTCATTTACTTTGAAAACATGTTGCATTTATTGAACACCATCAGGTGGTTTAAATGACGTGTGCTGGTACCAATTGGTGTAGACACCACCGTCTTGCAAATCTTGCACATGACATGTTTTTGAGCCACATCCGATTCCCTGAATCCAAACTGTTTCCACAAAACAGAATTGGTTCTACCTTTTTTGCTGACCAAATAGTGTTGCACAGTATACCGATACTAGTATACCGTTTAACTGCAATAATCTGCAGTTAAACGCTACTGTAGATTGTTTTGTATATGTCTGTACTTAAACAGCAGTTTTAATAGGAGCTGTATTTGCCATGTTATATTGCTGTGCAACAAATCCCAAGCAGAGTGGGCATGTTTATGTTTTTTCATTTTTATGTTTCTCACTGTAAGCTACAGGCAGCTTCCACAGTAAACAAGAGGCATGGCTGCAACTGCGAGTGCTGTCAGTCAGGGCAGGCCCATGGACGCTACCAAGTCTGTCCTTAAAAGATGTTTCAAACCTACACAAACCAAGGGAGCCAACATGTCCAACTTGGCAAAGCACCTCGCTGACAGACGTGCTGACTTGTAGAAATAATTTAAAGAGTTATAGGTTAACGAATGTGACAGAAAACATTTGCCAGTCAATAGAGTGCGATTTATTTTGTGACAAGAGAAGTTTTTTCATCATCATAAGGAAATTAAAGGCAATTGTCTAATTTAAGATGATCTTTGTAGCTGTTAAATTACCAGTGTGACTAATATAATTCACTCCTGTTATTTTTCGCTCTTGTTTCACATTCTCCACGGCACTGACTTTGTCAGGATATTTTTTCTTTTATGTTTAATAACTTCCATGTTTTGTCATTTATAATTCAATTACTTTGCCTGATATAACACACTTGCTTTGCTGACAGTATAAGCTGGAGTGAGGGGTGAAAATGTGCATGTCATCTAGAACACAAAGCAAAATAAGAAAACATTACAAACATTACATTAATTTTGTGATCATTTAGTGCTAAAATCAAAATTAAAATTAAAATTTGATTAATTGCACAGCCCAATGACTAAAGCTAAGCAATTTTGTTTCATTTGAGTGAAGTAACCCTTTAAAAAGGTGACAGACCAACTTCAAACTGAAGGATAACTAAAACAACAGAGCACATTCAGTCCTCTATTTTAGATGACAGATTTGTTAAATGGGAAACCTGCACCTACCACAGACTCAGCCTGGTTCTGCAGCCAATACCCACAGTCATCAAAGATGACTTCTCCTGCAACCTCTTCTGAGTGGCCTTGTCTATCCATCCATCGGATTGACAGGTTATGAGCAACCATGTGCTCTAATACTGAGACAGCACAGAGGGCAGTTTCACAGTAATGTTATCGAATCTTTTCTTGAGGGATGGGGTGATCACTCTCCTGCACAGTAAAGGGAGAGAGGAGGGAGAAGAGTATGTATGTATGTAAGGGGTGAAGAAGAAAAGAGAAACTATTCTGAAAGTAATCTTAGACGTTCATGAAAAGGGGAAGGAGATACAGTAGGTACAGTGTCAGATATTGGTTAGGTATGAACAAAAACTCATATAGCAGCTATTCTGTTAATAGGTGCGATAAAACCGACAAAGACAGCAATCTGTCGTTGGGCCAGGCAATGTGGGACAGTGAACTCCCTAAGGCTTATGTCATAACAAACATTGTGAGGACAGATACTTGTAAAGAATTGTTCAGACTGTATTGACATTGGTTCTTGTTCTGAGGGTTCACTCCCATTGTTCCAGGTCTGGTGTCATGGGGAAAGTAAATTTACCCACAAGCCTTCAGTGGTGAACAAGTGAACTTTCATTATTGCAGATTCTGTCGACCCACAAATAACTTCACACAAGAGACAGAATGATTGATACTCTTCATCATCTCAGCCTCCCTCCCCAACCCCCCTAATTCAATTCCAAATAACTACGAAGCTTTGTCACCCATACCAAGGAACTCACCAATGGAGCAATGCTATTGATCCACAAACACCACAGCACCTTATCCATTTTCCCAGTCCAAATGAAAAGAGAAAAAGAGATTGAAGGTAAAAGAAATCTAAATAAGTGAGTGAATGAACAGTGTTAAGACCTGAGAAGGGAATAGGCCTACATGTGTAACTTGCATTTCACGTTTGATAAATGTAACATAGTCCCAGATAAATGTTTTTACTTTTAGCCTCTCCTTATAATGAGCTTTACACCCCCACACCCTTTCACCGCACATATACAAACACACCTTCTCAGCCTTCCTTTCACTGTCCTTTTCCTGAGGTTACTACAAGTCAGCATCCTTCTTCACTCTTGAATAGTCATCATTTTTCTAGCCTCAGCGGTATAATCGGCCCCGATCAGGAAGCCCCCGGACTCTGAGCGAAGCACTTTTATGCAGAAAAGCCCAACAGCTACAGTCTCATCTTTCTGTGTTCAGGAGGGGGTGGGGTGGGAGCTGCACAACAGCCCTGATGGTTGCTCACAGACCCTCAAGTCTGTGTACAGTAGGGCTTCAAATTTATCACATCAAAGACAGAGCAAATTGCTACATAATTTAATTCACAAAAAAATCTGCTAAGGCTGTGCAAAAAATTAGGGTGGGGGTGAGGGGTACTGTGTTAATTTTGCAAGAAAATTAAGGATTTATTACCAGATTATTCAAGGCATTTTTGTTCATAAGAACAAAAGCTTTTAGAGCTGACTCTCTTATGCCTCCCCTTCTGTGTGATGACCACCTGATTTTGTTTGCTTCTCAGTGTAGATGACAGTTCCCACGACGCTTAGCTCAAACAGCTTAGCTCAGCAACCAGGAAAAACCAAGCCGAGACTCCAAAGACACACCCAGGAATACAACATCTGGCTTAGTCTCAGTGTCCTTATCTGTTCCATTGTATTCATTCACACAGACATTCATCCACCAATTTAGACTTTGTTTTTGAATTCTCTCTCCCCTGACATAAGGGTACAAACTTAGTTTATGATGGAGCTGTACATGATTTAATACTACCCCATGACATAATGCATTTAACAATGCACCTGGGTAAATATTATCAGTGAGGAATGGCTCATAAAGTGTCATCAGTCTGCGGTAGGGACGCACAAGTGTGAGATTAGGTGACGTCAGAGATGAGTAACTGACCTGATTAGACCACTCTGATAAACACAGAGAGGATTGTCTCTCATACTTACCTCCTCTCTCTCGTTAGCTGCCTCAATAGCACTGCATTAGAACATTTGTTTATTTTTGAAATCATCCTCACCTTCACGCAGATTGAATTAGCTCCAGAAGAAGAAAATAGTCTAATAGAAACACCAGATTCATTGCATTTTCATACAGTCCTTCTGGAATGATCTCATTTCTAACCTCTTATTGTTTGTACATCCCTCCATCTCTTAATACCTCTAACATACTGTAGGAAGATGGTGAATGTAAATGAAAAATACATAATTCATATTCCCACAAAGACTGTGGTTGCTGTGCCAGGGTGCCTCAATTGTGCACAGAAAGGCAAATAAAGACAAAGAACACCTACACAATTTATTATCAGTTTTATTGATTTTTTTCCCCCTTTTTTTTTGAGGCGGAGTGGGAATGTCTGAAACTATATTGTGCCAGAATGTATTTTTTCCACTTCCAAAATAAGTTATGTGTAGCATAGCAGTGACTTAGGGAGCCAATGTTTTTCCACCATTTCCTTTAAAAGGATGCACTTGAATAACAATGAGGAAGACATGACAACAGCAAGGTGCTTAATTTAAAATTGTAGTGCAGAAAAACAAAAGAAAAAAACATTACCTCCTCCCTCCATCCCAATATGATTTATGACTCAGCTGGAGAATTACATGTAATGATCCAACATGTTGATCAACACTTTGTACAGCAGTGCATGATCCAGAAATATTGCAATGAAACCGTGAGTAGACAGCAATGCAGATCAATTATCCACAGCTCCACATTGTGCATTCTTGCATTCAACCCGCGTCCATGGCCTATACCCTCACAGCATCACAGCAAATCCCCTACACTCTCTACAACATGCAACAAAAATGTGCATTAGTCACGCACATTTTGCTCACTCTTACTGTATTAAAATGAAAAAGAAAATCAATTCTGTTCCCTTTAAAAGACAACAGAGTGGGGGTTTTTCAACCTCTCTGTCATATTTCAGCATTGCTGTGAGATTCATAGAAAAGGCCCACCAGGAAGACATGTAAATAATTAAGTAGTGACTTGGTCACAAGGTGCTGTATCTACAAAATGAGCAATTACTTTCCCCCTCGTGGGACAGGAGGCCGTTTATGGTGTTGGGTCAAAGGGGAAAATGAGCTTCACAGGGCAAAGTAGCATCAAATCCATCCATTACTCATTTATCATTTACAGCCTGGTCTGATATGAGATGGAAACGAATATATATGGACAGTGTGATGCTATTACACATAGCTATGGGCATCCATCATAGGTCTGCACAGACTGTTCTACTGAGAGCTAATGTTCTTGTTGATACAACTATGCATTGTTTGCTGGTCATGAACCTGAAACATCATTGACCCTTGATGTGAGATAAGTCAAACTCTTTTAAGAGGTGACTGGACAATAGTGTGTGCCTAAGCTCTTCCCTAATTTACTTTCATCCCTCCTTTTTTATGTTGAGACTCAGCGTAGCCGATTACAGGTAGGAGTTGGAAAAGGTTACTTGTTTATCTCTGCTCAGTGGATTTGATGGAGAAGAATGACATTTACACTTGGTCAGGTGAAAAAAAATTGATGTGGGGCTGAGTTAAAAATGATGAAACCTCTACTCCATCATTAAGAAGTATTTCAAGGTGTTTGGTGAATAAACTTTGAATGACGATCTTTTCACTGAAAAGGAAAGGATTATAATGTGTGTTTGATCTGCATTGCTGTGTAAAAGTGTACAATTGCAAACACTCAGACACAACCAAATTCAAGCTGAGAAAGACATATCTTTGTTAGTGTGTTAGAATTGGAAATCCAAACACAACTATAGTGTTACATAAATGTTTGCACTGAATTCAGTGCCTAAAATGGAAGAAACGTAATCCAGACATATGGTACTATTTAATCCATCTTGTTATAGCAAACCTTGTAAAATCAAGCATCTGTTTCTTTAATAGGCTTAAGGAGGAAAGACCTTGCCCCAACCATATCCACCCACCTCCTTCCACTAACCTCAGGTGTTTTGTGCATGTCAATGTGTCTGCAGCGACAGCGATCTGCTCCCTTAATCAGGAGCAAATCTTGTTTTCAATAATTAGCTGACAGACAAAAAGGAGAGAAACCTTATTTTCCTAGCAGGCTCGACGTTGTAGTCTGATCAATATAATGAATGTCTAATGGCGAGCCTATTTGGCCCCACTAGGAAGATGTTAATGTAGAATTAAAAACATGTCAAACCTATCACATGTCCCTCTCCCTTTAAATCCATACTGGCTGTCATGAGTCTTGCTAATAAATGCACTCTGCAGAGGTGTTAAATGATGTGCTGTGAACAATTCAAAAAGAAGCTTTATAAATAATCTTTCTTGTCAATACTTTGTTAGAAATGTCAAGAAGAAATAAGAAACACCGGAAATGTTATTTAAGTAACATGATGCTTTTAATAGTCATTTATTTCATACAATAAAAGCTTTTCACTGATTGTATAACTTGACATTTAGTTCTTCTGCTTTTCTCCCTCTTTCACCGTTGTATGTTTCTTTGCTCCATGCAGCTTCACAGAAACCTACTGCATTTTTTTCCTGTTATGATAATACTGAGTGTCGATAACACACAGTGACAGAAACCCCTGGAATCCAGTGTGTGAGACATAACATAAATGCTTATGCATCGTTGGGGGATATCAACTACTGATTAATGCAGCTGTCTCACAGCATGCTGACTGCAGTTTATTGAGCTTGGAGTCGACATTCAGGAAAAGCAGTAGTGATAAAGAACTAATTAAAGATGGTAAAAGGTGAATATGATTTTGGGGATCTTCTGTAATTGAGCGCGTGAAACATACAGGCGGGGTGCAGAACCGCTGCTGGTCTTCTTTATTATGCACTAATGTGAAAGTTAAGCTGTGCCCAAGAGCCTGTAGGAGGGCTGTGGCATGCCCTCCTACTGTATGTCCCTCACAGTATGGAAACTCCACAGGGTTGTTTATAAGTAATAGGAACATTACTTTCTCTCCCTAGTTTTAATGCAGAGCAACATATCAGAAAAACAAAGACCAAACCAACTGCAGTAAAGTATCTTGCAACAAAGAGGATGATTCAGGTTATTAAAATACACTTTATTGTTGAATGTTACATGAAAACTAGCAGAGTTTATCAAAAAAAACTTTCCAAACACAATGTCTCTGTTTTGATAATCAATCAAAGATGTTAATTAGTGAACTTTTGATGATATGGTTATATTTTGGACAGTGTCTGACCAGCTATTTCACCCTGTATCCAGTCTTTATATTTACCAGATCTCCTGAGTTTGCAGATGGCTCATCTATGAAAAACACCATTTAAGGGGTAGTGAAATATTAGTCACATATGACTAAGATCTACTACTTTGGTTTCTTTAACTTAATGTGATTAGAGCTTAACAGATGAAATATCTCAGCTATTCATGCCTTTTTATTGAATATCTTTTTATGCTTTCACAGAAGCCGTCACATTTATGTTTAAGCAGCTGGAATACAATGTGGTGACTTCATCCTCACGTTATGTGGTACAACTCAGTGGAAATCTGCTATTCTACTATTCCACCCTATCTTCTATATCTCCCATTATAGTACATTCCCATTGGAAAAATGTATGTGGGTGTGCGAGGATGTTTGCTATAAGGGTACTGTAAACATTGCATATGCTATAGCTGCACCATTATCCAGTTGTATTAAAACAGCTTCATTGTAGCTGCTTAAAATTCACCAGTGATAGCAGAATATTTGTGCATCATGCTGCAGCAGCATGAATGTCTCTAATATAAAAATCTATTGCCTAATTAACTGTTGTGATTGAATTAATTAAGTGAGCTGAAAAATATCTTTAAAGAGGCAGTGCAGCATTCAGACTTGAAAGGGATATAAAATGTATGATAACTTTTTTCACACACACTTTTCTCTGGGTTTCCACTTTTCTCCGGGTGCTACTGGTCACACGTTGGCATGCCAGTCAGAGAAAAAGTGGCTTTGTTAAAGCATTAAAATCAGCTTTTATGGTCTGCTGAGTTCAGTAAACCCTTCAGTTAGCAATATGTTCTGCTGTACATATTACAGTATGTACTATAATCTTTCAAAAGCAAGCTTATAGTCAGAATAAAAGCTAAATTACATCTAGTTTTTGTCAAACATGAGTGCTCTGTCTTTATTGAAGCTCTGGCTATTAAGGCTAATGACAGCCTTTATGGGTTCCTGAAAGGCCCTTAAGTCTTATTAGCTTTTTAGTGATTTTTTCCCCATCCTTTTTTTTATTTTTACTCTTCACTCACTAAGACAGTGGTAGTACGGATTGTAAGTTTACAAAGTTTCAGAGGATTAATTTATTGTTTAATCGCTCCCTGAGGAGACAGGTGTCGGCCTGAATCTTATCAGCTCTTGCATAATGAGTTAGAAGGATAGAAATGGGTTGGAGCCTGCAAAGGTCAAACTATCACACCCTTTTACAGAAACAAATGGAATTAATAAAAGCAGTTTGTCTGGACCCCCTCGACTCACACTCCCTTCTTGCATGTTGCGCTCCATTAGCCCCTCATTATTTTGTCCACATCGTTGTCTTTGTGACATACTGCATTTGCTGTCAACATTTTTTTTCATCACATCCTCTAACCGTGCAAGTTTAAGATCACAGCAAGCACACTGCCATATTTATAAGCTGTTTCAGCAGATCCCTGCCCCTTTTCCCAGCTGAATTTCATAAAATCATTTTAATAAAGCCAGACATCATCTTGGAAGGCAAAAATGAAATTAAACGGTTTTGTATACAAGGAAACAAAAGATAACAATAAAACATACCACAGAAATGAAACATGATTGGATTATTTCTTGCAAATGTATTCTCAGAGTGTAGTAAGATATTGCAGCTCCTAATATAAACAAGAATTCAGCAAAGTTTAAACTGTTGGGTGTTTCACTGCAGATAAAAAAAAAAGCAAAGGTAGCAAAGAGCTTTGAGGCACTCGAAAAAGCAAAACATCTCAGATAATATATTTCGTGCCCAAACTTTTTCATCGAATGTACTGCATTCTTAAAGGTGTACTGTAGAAAACAAGGCTCAGTGAAGGGGCTGACATGGATAGTGAGCACATCAGGGTTGGCGTAGCACAGAGACTCACAATTCAGTGCTTATCGGATTTCCCTCTGGTCCAGCATGAAAAGAATATACAACTAGCGTAGCATGAGTTTTTGTTAGCATGTGGTAGCCTTCCTCTGCAGATCAAAAGATTGTCTCCAAACATGGACAGAGGGACAGAGGGAGCCTCAAGTAAGGCCATGCCACCCTCAAGCTGTTTGCGAGATGTGAATCAGACATTGAAGTTTTCTCAATGGACTCTGCACTGTTATCGTCCATGCACAATGAATATGAGCTGCCATAGAGAGGATTATTTCAATAGAGAAAGGAAGCATATCTGAGTGAAGGTTTTTTACTGGGTGTTTACAAAAGATATGAAAAAAACAGAAAGCTTAACGACTCTAAAGAGTTGAATCATCCAGTCGATATTCTGGGATTTCACCTGGGGGGTCCTCCACTCTTGTGTTTTTCTCTACTGACTCACAGTATGTGTATGGAGCACTGCTAAGTTTAGATTTGTGTATGTTTTCTCCACAAACGAATTTAGCTTGTAATTGGCAGATACAAGGGTTGAAATATTGACTGCGTTCGTGTGTCTGCAAATGTTGTTGTGTGTGTGTGTCTGTGTGTGTGTTTCATTTTTGGCTGCCATCCTGGTTTCATCTCAGTGTGCTACCAAGGAGACATAAGCCACTTTCATCTTCTGTGTTCTGAGTTTCTTTCTGTCCCTAATATAAAACAGGAAGTTGAGTTGAAATCAAATCTTTATTACCACGCCGATCTCTAATTGAAAGAATAAAGATGGCATAAAACAAGACCTTTTTCTCAACTTCATACTCACCATGCTATGGAAAGTAGAAAATGTGAATTTCATCATTTTCTTCTGCTACGTTTTTTGTATAGTGTGTTTTCGAATGTGCTGCTGGCTCTCATTGTATCACACCTCCATGGGTCCTGCAGTCAAATTCTCAGTTGTGTGTGAGGTCCATGGACCCAGTGTTGCATCTAACGAGGTATAGAAAGAAAGAACAGGTAGGAATAAAGCAGTGCATAAGATAACATGTGATGGGTTGGACAATAGAACCAGTCTTGTAATACTTCTATCATCTGAAGCCAAAAGCCAATGTATACAAACCACAGTCGGTATCCATGCTTTATGGATGTGTCTATCTGTAGCCTAAATGTCACTATATTATACTGACCGTAAGTATTGCAGAAACAGGAAGACATTGTTATTTTGTCCTTTAATTTCCTCTCTGCACTCTGAACTTGGTATGTGTCGCATGGTGTAAATTCCTGCTTGTGATTACCTTCTGCCTAAATGTTAGCAAGCATCTGACCAGTTTTATATTATAAAGTACAGAGTGAAGGACAGCAACAGCTGGAGGAACACGAGAGACTTTCTTCTTCAACAGTCTGACAAACATCCACCACTGTTTACACAGCGGTGCTAATTAGATCAGTCACAGCACTGGGATTAGCCGTTATCCTGCTGTTATAACAGTCATGGTGATCAGAATGTGTTCATATTTGTTTTAAATGTGTGTTGACAAACATACGATATCATAACAGAAGTGGTCTGCACGGCCATTCATAACGTTTGCACAGTAATTCTTCATCCAAAACAGTGGAAACTCATATGGCTAGTTCTTACACACAATACATTTGATATACAGTTTATATTATCTATAATTGTCAATATTAAAATTATATATATTATTGTTTCCAGAGCAGGATGTGTGGTATTTCTGTGATCAGTAGATTTAGCTGTTGTCAGTGTTTATTAAATGAGTGTGACAATGAGGATCAGGGTGTCCAAGCTGAGTTTTAAGTTATTTTATAATGACAGTATGTGATCTATAACATAGTGTTTGAAAGAGCTTTTTTTTTTTTTTTTTTTTTCAATTTTGAGGTCAGTCTCTAGGCTCCAGCAGACCCCTGTGACCCTGGAGTAGGAAAAAACATAGAGGGTCAGACTCACAAATGACAGATACACCATTTATAATACTCATGATTTAATTAAATTTCATTTTCATTGTTTGTCTTAATAAGAATATGAATAATTAGAACTAGAAAACATTAAAAGTAACTGGTGCTGTGAATATCTCAGCTCTGTTGAAGGTGTGGAGAGTAGCACGGGCAAAGAGAGAGTGAGACAGAGACTAACGCACCCTCCTGTTGAATAAATACATGTTGATATTCCTTAATGTTGTAGTCGATAAGTTAATTACCTATTTTATTTTCTGTATTACAAAGGTGAGAGGAAAGTTGCTTGTGTTTGCCTTAAAGTAAGGACTAACTGTAACACTTTCATTCATAGCTGCAAGCATTTAGCATATGCAGCACACCTGATATTGAATAATCACTTAATGACATCAAACCCAACCATCACAATCTAATATAACTCAGTTAACTAAAGGACACTGTGAATTGATGTATATATTCAATAGCTTATCAGCATAAATGAGGTAAGCGTAGGTCAAATGGCAAAACAGCCTTATTTTACATGATCTGTGAGCATGAAGATGCAGACAAACAGAAATGCATGGCAAAATCTGCCAATGTATTAGAGAACCTCTAAAATTTTGCAAATCATATTTTCTGGGAACCACATGTCTTATTAAGGGGGGTCAGGAGATGGTCCTCTTGCTTTGGGAGACACCCTGCCTCGCTTTGATACTACAGAAGTCTTTACCATCTACTCTCTGGCTGCCCACGTAATGAAAGTCCACGAGAGACTTTTGTTGGTTCATCTCAGACTTCAGATGAGCACCTGCCTAAAATACTGCAATTTACCTATTGCTTTCAGGCTAGTGCTGACTACGTCACCATCTGCCTTTTTCAGTGAGTTCATTCTCACCTGCACAATGCAGGCAGCACTGTGCTTTGACTTCTTCAGTGCTTTTAACACAATCCAGCCAGTCCTTATGAGAGAGAAGTGCCAGAAGATGCAGTGTATTACTGACTACCTGACAGTGTCACACAATTTGTGTGACTGGAGATGTGGGTCTGAATGGGTGATTATCAGCACAGGAGACAATGCTCCAGGGGACAGTGGTCTCATAATTCTTCTCCACCATATACTCTGTGAGTCCTGTTGTCTGCAGAAGTCTTCAGATAATTTTGCAGTTGTGGGTGCATCAGGAGCACAGAAGGTGGAGTACAGAGGTCAGTGGTGTGGTGTGGAAACAACCATCCGCTCTTGAATGTGGCCAAGACTGGAGAGATTTGTGAGCTTTAGGAGAGGAGGTGGAGGGTTACATACTGTCTGTCTTGGAATCCACCTCAAAAACAGTTTGGTGCAGCGTCAGGAAGAAGATCAAGTCCTTATGTGCAGCAAGATGTTTCAAATCTTTCCTTAGTCTATATTATTACTGGCTGTTGGGGTGGCAGCATCAGAACCAGTGACACCAGCAAACTGACAATAAAGGCTGTGTCTGTGCTGGGGATTTCTCTGGTTGTGACCAAGTTAAATAATAAGAAAAAATTAAATATAGCTTGTTCAAAGTGTGTAGCTCTTGTGTGGCAAGCTGCTGTCTGGCCCTTAGTGTTGACTACATATCGATGTAGATGAATAACTATTTGCAGCTTGAGTGGTTCATTGTAAACTGTGAAATGATGTAACTGTAGGGGCATGAATCCCTAGTGGTGATCATTAGTTTCCTAACTAATCTAAGTGATTCAGTTCTTGCCTGTTGTTGCAAACTGAGTCAGTCACTTAGTGTTACTAGGTTAGACTTCCAGACCACGGTTAATTATTGTGAAGTCAAAATATGAAATTCCCTTTTTGTGGTTATTTCACCTTCCTTCCTTCTTGCTGAAGTAACAGCCTGGGTCACTCATCACATGAACAATCACACATATATGGAAAAAATCAGGATGTGTGTATTAGGGTCTGTCCAAATAAAGATGAAGTACATTGACTTGTGCACATAAAAATAGTCATCTTGTGACTGCACTTTAAATTTGGTTCATTTGTTTTTAAGTGCTCTAATATGGCTACCACTGCATATAACCAGTGTTTCCTTCGAATTAAATAAACCGTGATCATCATAAATAAATAATGGTCATCAACACTACTGGAGTCATTAACTGATGAGCCTGAACTTAGTTTGTCACTCTCCATTTCTATCAATGTTCATACATCAGAAAAGGAAAAATCTCTTGTAGAAAAGGCAGAGCTCAGTTCATACACTGACTACCTCAGTTAACAACAGTGAATTTTCCGTATGACCTTTGAACTGTCTCATTGCTAATTGCTTTCTATACAAAAACATGTAACCCAGATAGATTTGGACCAAATGCAAACACAAAGTGTGTTTGCATTTGGTCCAAAGCGGGAAACACACAATTAATTCTCCAAATACCAAAGGAATAAATGAGGCCAGTATCTATCACAGAGTGATATAATAGTGAAAAGTATAATGGTATAATGAAATAATGAAAGAAGGTCTATAATAAAAGAGATTGCTGGTAAAATTCCTATATGCACAGGGAATAGAGATAAAGCAGCAAGAAGTGACAACAAAAAGGTGTTTAAGGGAGTGTGGGATCATTTGTAGCACTGATCAAAATTTTGAAAGTTGAAGTGATTGATGGGCACTGATTGGTACAGACAACTGCAAATATAGAAGTACTTGGCTGACTGTTTTGTCATCATGGTATCATGTGCTAAGTATGATGCATTTAGACCATTAAAAAAATAAAAGTGAAGAGCGTTGATTGGATTTAATGCCATCTCAAACATGGCCTTCGAAATATTTGGAAATGTCACTCAGTCCAAATTTGGCAGGCATGTTTGTAATGCTTTCCAAGTCACTACTGCCATGTTGGTGCAGATTTTCATGCTGAAATGGACCAAAATTTATCAAATGTTAGTCACAGCACTTGAACAGTGTTTTGGCTTCCCTGGGGCCCCTTGCTGTTGTGATGATTTGCTGCAGGCTTAGTCAATACTTTTACTTGAGCTGGGATTTATGTGGATTAAACAAAAAGTCACAGACTTCTGACCAGTTTTTGTTAGATCATCATAATAAATGCCTATTAACAAATACCAAGTGGGCTGACTCCATTTTAAACATTATAACATGAAACAACCAACTGGACAAGGCCATTTAGCCTGTTTTGGGTCAATTTCAAATAATCAAAGAAATTAATGTTATTTTTTTATACAGCAAATAGCTATATATATATATTTTTAATATTTTAAATTCAGAAAGCATTGCCTGACAGGGACACTTTGTATTTGCTTACTATTAATTAGTGTAAAACCCATAAAGGAAGAACTGACATTTTTATTTCTTGTTAAAAAATATCAATACATAAAAAAGGAAAGGGCACCAACATAGAGACCTATGCTCCTCGCAAGTCAATGTGTGTGTCAATAGTCAAAAGGCAAAAAGATTCAATATTCACCCAAGTGACCAATAATTTGATGCAAATCCATAAATTTGCAACAGTGATAATATAAATTGCATTACAGAAAAGTGCTACATGTTGATGGCCAGTATCCAACAATACAGTGACAGACCTGCAGATGAAATCTTGCCTGGTATATTGCCATTTGAAAAAATAACAATATTCCCTTGTGGTGGTGCTATTTAGCTTGACCACATGTGGGCTGACAGACTAAAGGTAGGAGAGACTTTATTTCTCAGCAGGGCCTGTAGGGGAACGTTCACATGTGACTCTTCCTGCAGATGAGATGATCACAAGTGAAGAGTACGATGGTGGCCTTAGCTTACCAGCTATCTAACTTAATAAAGTTGTGAAGAAATTGTGCCTTTGAGGTTTGAGTGTTTTAACATTCATTAAGCAGTAGCAAAGCAGAAAACTTATAATTACACCAATCTGAAATAAAATAATATATGGCAAAGGAGGCCCAACTGGTTTATATAAAATAATTAAGCAATATAGCAGACAAGAGACGTTTTACTTTGCACTTAAACATAGTTAATGCTAGTATGGGGTAGTAGCTTTATCACAGATCGCATAACACCACAGGGAGAGTTTCCATGTTTTAATTAGGTACTAAGTGGCTACAGCTCAACAGTGCATGCCTGTACCTGAAAAAGCCTTGGCTGCTGTCTAATGAGAAATCACATTAAGCTTTGCCTCCAAGTGTGAATATCAAACCCACGTAAAAAAAAAACATATCTCCCTCTTCTTCTTCTCATCACTTCTCCTTGTTTAAGCCATGAGGTTTTCATTTCTGATGATCATATCATGAGAAGACAGACGGGGATGGCAGGCCTTGTGTGTACTATTAAGTGTGTGAGTGTGTATATAACAGCTTATGCAACATCTTTCCTCATCATGTAAATATTCTAATTAGCTCCAATGTATTTGCAGTTGTTGTCACAGGTTGAAAATAAAAGTAGCATGCAAATTATTATTCCCTTCTAGTTCAGGAGAAATGAAATTAGATTGCTGTTACAAAGGGGTTCCCCCCCTCAGCAAGTATGGTACATCAAGCTCCTTACATTTTTCATCATTAGTCATGGCTCTCAGTACGGCCCAGTTACAAGTCCTTGTACTTGTGTCCACATTAGAGATTATGAGCTGGGAACAACTTGGATAGAAATAATATATAAATAAACAGAGTTTGTATTGTTCTGCTGTAATTCTCAAAATATAATTAAAAAATCTTTTGTTTTGATGAATGATGATTCATTGTAGTGATATCTCAATTTCAGAGTCTTGTTTTCTCTACATGTGTTGCAACAGATAATTGTGCAAATTCTGGATAACCTTTGCTAAACAGCAATGTGTTCAGTAATGATGATGTCGACACAATAACCTCTGCTGATATGCAGGCCAGATGGCCAGCCAAGTTGCCCTTTCAGAACCCCGCTATGCTCAGTGAGGGATGGTGACAGCCTGTGTTTGTGTGTGAATGAATCTGCATATGCAATTTCATGCATGTACACTAATTGTATGTATGTGCACTACTATATTATATGTAATATAATGAGTAAAATATTATAATGATTAAGTATAAGCAATTTAATACAGTGCTATATTACATTACATTGGAGTTTAGAGCATATTACAGATAAGGCTGGTTATTCTAACTTTGCTGATTTCCAGTAAATGCTATGAAAGACCAGAACGAGGTACATATTAGACCCTGTTTGTGGCTTGAAGCCCAGTCATTCCTACTGAACTAAATCTTTCAAATGGGTTGCAAATATATAACTACTTTAAGTAATTTCCACCAACAGCTTGGCACTGTAGTTTTAGAAAACACAAATAAACAGAACCAGTGCATTTGATGGAAAATATTTTGAACCATGGAGTTAGATTGTGAAAGGAATACAAAAAAAAAGAAAGCAAGAAAGAAAGAAATCAGTCATTCGACAAAATAATTAAACCTGGTTCAGCCTTTATCACAATACAATTCCATGTCATCTATCAAGGTTCCTGCCCATCAGGTACATGCAACCACACATCCATCGCTCTACACATCTAAACTTACACTAAGCACTGCAGACATTTTAAGGCATTTTAAAGTAAAAGAGGGGAAGAAATCTTCTCTTTTTGTGGGATTTAGAGAAAATATCCAAGCTGTGTAGAGCAGGTGAGGAGAGCTCTGGAAAGCTCATTGGGTTCTTAGCTTGTCAGCGTAATCCAGGTCCAGCCCTAAGGGGGAGCTGGCTACTGGCATTTTCTCAGCAATTTGTTATAAGAGTGAGTTTACATTTTGATTTAATAAGGCCCATAGGCATGGCCCCAAACAAGAATCAATCTTCAGCTAGAGCAAACGAGGTTCTGGCCAGTGGAGAACAAGTTGACTGGCTGGGATCAGTACAGGCAGAACTAACTCACAGATTTTGTTTAATGTGCCCCCACCCCCTCTTTTACAAACACACACACACACACACACGCATGGCTATCTTTCCATTTTCAGACATGGAATGTGTCTGAAATGCTCAAACAGCCATTTGAAGGTGTGTGAGAAAGTGAGGACCAGGGATAATATCCTCTTTACATTGTATATATCTGAAATTAGCCATCAGAGTGTTTACCATTCAGCTATGTACAAACAGAGATACTGTGCAGAAGAAATGACAGTTTTCATTTGACCAAGACTCAAAGGCTTTGTCTACCTGTGTGAATTTTACAGGCACATGACCGAAGCAGTTTCATTTTAATAAAATATGGCCTTTTTTTGAATTGAATGACTGCAAATGTATTTTAAGCACTGAATCACATGCTGCCTGGAGACATCAGAGCCTGCAGGGCCATACTTCTCTGTGTTCCATTTCTCATTACCGTTTAATACCTGGCTCCCTGGATATGGCCCCAAAGCTTCCTGATGGAACATTCATAATTGATCCTGATTTGACTACCTCATTACCAACAAGTGACTCTATTGGTGACTGCACATTAAGTTCCAGAGGGCAAGTGTGAGTTTTAGCTTCTTCTTTCACTTTCTTTCACCCTCATCTCTCTCTGTGTTTCTCTCTATGTGAATACAGACGCGGAAAGTGACTGTGAAAGTGAGGAAAGGTTGACATCCTTTGGAGTGTGAATTTTAGTCTTTTCTATCCTATACTCTGTCTCATTCATTTCCTCTCTCTCACACACACACACACACACACACACAGACACACCTGTCTGTTCTTTTTTCCGCATCTCACAGAAAACAGAAGCAGCAGGATGGTCTGTTTTGCAGATGGAGGCAAAACAGTAATGATATCAACACTGCTAGGGCGACATTTGCACTAAAAAAAAATACAATAGAGCCCAAACATAGGACTTACAGAAGAAAACATTACACTGTTTTCTTCTGTAATTCTTTCATGATTAAGACACAGCATCACTAGTTCCCCTTGAAAATATTTTTTTCTGCAAGTAACAACGGGAGCCCATCAAAATTCTGTAGGAATCGCCCAGGACAGTACCTCATGGACTACCCTCCTCGGAGGACAACCTGAAAATGGTTCCTGGTCTTGTCGACCATGGTAATACAGTGCAAGGCACTGCAGGGATAAATACCTGAGTGACAAATAAATGTGTTGTAAAAGGGGCATTAATCGCCATCTTTGTAAGACGTGTGTCCTTATGACAAAGGAGGGAGACATTTGTCAGTCTGTTCCACAGATGGCCCCACAGAGCCTTTGATGAATCACCTCCACCTTGCATTAACTGCCCACAGAGGCAGCAGCACCACAGCCGCCTGGCACCCAATTTACTACAGGGGTAGTAGAAAAACAAAGCAAACACACATGCTTCATGTAGTCTATCTCTGCTTTTCTCTTAGAGGATAAGGCTGGTGATCGTGTATGTTTTTGGAATTTTCTGCAAACCCTGTAGAGACTAAAACCAACATTGAATTTAGTGTAATCCCCATAATGGCCATGGATACAGAAACTAGTTTAGCTAATTCCTCTCTGTCAGAGACCTCCACTGTTGTCCTACAACTGCTAAAACACACCAGTGAGAAACATCACTGCACTGTGTGACTGTACTGTATTCACAGCTGAGACTAAAAACGGATGGCCTTTCTTTGCATGCGGAAATCTTTTGAGACAAAAAAACGAAACGTCAGTAGAACCATGTCAGCCTGTGCAGGTGTGCGGCTCAATGTTTTGCATTTTTAACAACCATATATAACATAGTGGCCTATGGCACGGCCAGCATTTGGATTATGCCTCCACCATCATTTCTGGACTGTGAAGCAAATTTGGCATAGTGGCCAGAATGTATCATTACAACTTTTATCTTCATCATGTGATGGAAATTATTTTTCACTAAGAGAATTATGGGGGAAAAGTATTGTAAAATATGGGATAAAGCAGTGGTTCCCAAAGGCATGGGGTTACTACAGGTGTGTGTGCTTTATTACTGATAGCATAACATGAGGCACTTTTGGACCAGAGGACTTTTTTCATAGGAACAACAAGTGACGTGTAGGCGGTGTCAGACCAAACTGTTCTAGGGACTCAGTTCTAGGAACTACTCCACTGAGGAACAGACACAAAAACTACAGACTGTAAGGACCTTTTTTCTGTTCACATTCACACCACCAAGTAACATAAGCCAGCTGATGGTTGGTAAATGAAATTTTCCATGGTTCTGAATTTTCTCTGTTATATAGGTGGCCTGGACTTCAGCATCTGTCAATTTCAATGCAAAAAGCTGTTATTTACTACCAAAATGAACTTTTAGAAATGATGGTTGCCAATGCCGCATTAAGTTCTGTTTTGACCAATCAGTGTAAACATACCTCACTCGTGGTTCCTACTGTACTGAAAAGTACCTACTCCAAGGTAGGAGCTAAACCTTTTCTAAAAACTATTATAGTTCTCAGGCACACAAAGAAATGAACGTCCTCCAAAGTTTCTAAAAACTACAAAAACGTTCCTCTGCTGTGAAAGTGCCTCATGTTTATGTCGATTTGTCAAACACTAATGCAGCACTGGCAACCAACGTTTTGTAAACAGCTGTCAGCATAGAAAAATAACTCTCGAATGGACCAACACCAACATCCAAGCTGCCTATACAGCAGAGAAGATTCAGTGCGACGCTAATTTTTGCCAGCATTGTTGCTAATGTTGTGCAGGAGTGACGTCACTATAGCAACCATCATCCAGCTATCGTTGCTTCACTGTTTCTGTTTATGGTGTGAGGGGACAAGTATGTGAGAGAGCTCCCATAAAGGAGGCCTAGAACAAATGTCATTGGCCAGACAAACAAACTGCTGACGTAGCACACACACTGTGCTTGTGTCTGTGGTGCACAACTGAAAGCAGTGGGCCATCGGGGCACTTCAAAATAAATGCTTCTAAAGAAGAGTTTGTGTTATTGACTATGCCTTCGTTGTCTCTTATGACCAGGTTTGACTAACACAGGGGCTGTTTTAAGATGAACTGATAATCTGACTTCAATTGTTTCTTGCCCTATTTGACTTATTTTTAGTGTTGATGCCACATTCTCAGAGTTAGGCCATTAACTTGGATTACAAATACCCAGAACTACAAAACTAAGATTCAAGTTGTGATATACCACAATTAAGTTTTAATGACCTTTAAGAAATATTGTCTATTATTCATAGCAAGTGCTTTGGCCCTAATAACTGTAAGGCTAAATGGCTGTCCATTGGTTTGCTGGGGTGTGAATATTTTATACACAGGGCCAAAGTAAGTGTTTTACATTGTTTAAAAACCTCAGAGTACAATATCATTTTGTTGACCCACAGTCTGAGAAGTCCTCACATGGAACCTCTCGCTCTGTCGGCTCTCTTTCAGGTCACAAGCACTTTTTTCTTCAATAAAATGAGCCACAGTCTGATGTAACTTCACCTGATGTTTTCTGTGGCCCCAGACATTTTGGTGTTGGATCTGGGAAGTGAACCACACTCACACTTACAGAGCAGAGTGGCTCTGGCTCCCTTAATTGGTCATGCAGTTCACTGTGGTTGTGATTAATCACTGGCCAATTAGGCACTGGCACCTATGCCAACACTGGAGGAAGCTGGGAGTATATGCATCTGACTCAAGTGAGAGTCAGTACTGTACCGCTTTGCTCACTAACTGTTTTAATGACTTTCTCACTTTTATTTTTATGTCTCCAGTGCTCAGCGTATAATGCAAAGGACTCCCTGCGAGCGAAAACAATCAATTATGCATGCCATTAAATATGTATATCTGTGCCTTTGTTTATTCGATTGGAGTACACTGAAATTTCTTTTTCTCCTCCCAGTGATTTAGAAAGAAAATTAAAACAGCCTTTTTCTTACTTGTAACTACTCCTAATGCTATTGAGCTTTGACAGGGCTGATAAACAACACAGCCACAGATGACTTCCTATGCAACATCACTGCAAATCTCTTTTCTGATTTTACCTGTCAGCCAATCAATACTGTCTGCCTCCTCCTATCAAGCCTACAGGGACACTTCCTTTGGCACTTTGCTGTATTTAAATCCTTTTACACTGAAGCCTTCTAGTCATCTTCTAACTGATTGACGATCATGTATTACATGTTAAACTGAGATAGATGACAGACACCTGGTAGAGATTGTCCATACAGAGAGAGAAGGAGTCAGAGTGAAAGAATGAGAGTGGAGTTTAAATGCCGGCATGGGCCGGATGCCTGGTCTACTCATGAGTCAAAGACGTGTTGGGGCTGGAGGTTGGAGGATTAGAGTGCATAATAGATTTCAGAGCAAGGGAGCACTGATGCAGCCCCAATTCAAACACTGCCTAAGGCCTGTAAGCTTTCTTTACCAAAGATTGCAGTAGAAATAATAGTAAGTTCTTTTTTGCTGGTGGGGAGGCACTAATAGCCTCTTAAGAAAATCCCAGACTACTGTCAGACAGCCCAGCTTCGTTTCAGTGGAAAAGTTTCAGTGAAACATTCAAACGGCTCTCCTTGACCACTGTATGATCTTCTACAGTTCCCTCTCGAAGCTGACTGTGAGAGAACATCAAGTGTTTATCCTCAGTATTAAAAAAGACACCCATCTATTCAGAACTTATAAGTAAGAAACTAAAAGTAAAAACATTGCCTACTGTCACTTTTCAAATATGAAAGTTAAAGTGATAGAATGTTGCTGCTATTCTTGGTTTTCTAAAGGTTTTGTTTATCTTGATGTTGATGATGTCAAACACTGTGGTATGATCTGAGCAAAAGGATTAGGCCCTGACCACTGACCCTAAACACAGCTAAGCCACATGGAGACAGATCGGGCTATTAAAGTACCATAATGGAGGGAGAAAAGTGACACCAATTAGATTAAATGTGCTAGATATTCACCAGGCCTTTTTCCCTTCTAATTTCTCTTGGCAGAGAACCAGAGAGCAACTCAGCCTGGATAACAGAAGATAATGATCTCATTACAGTACACACTTCTTCTAGTCTGGGTAGAACCTGAAAGAGAACAGTGGCATTGGCTGTGACTGACACACAAACATATGCATTGGATAAACAGTACAGTCAGCTGAGGTAAAGAAAAAGTCCTCATGCACAGCCTGAGTAATATCTGAGTGCATATTTATCCAAGGTCAGACAGAGGAAAATCAGAACATGTTACAGCTTGTGGTCCTTGAATTATTAAGCATTTTAAAATCTTCCACATCCCCAAAAGTTCCCACTGCATTAATTAAAGTAGTTCAGCTGGAGAAGCAATGTTACATCCCCCTTGATGAAAGTAGACAAGGTACAATCATTACATTGCACTCAGGAGAGCATTTATGCCAGAGCTGTGTGCAGTTGTGTTGCCTTGTCTATGTACTTGAATCTGAAAAAAAAAAAGACTATAAGCAGGGCTAAGTAAAATTATTACCCTGTTGCCAAAGTCACAAGTTGGCAGTTGTAGCCATTAAAGTCAGAGGAATAAAGCAGTGGATTTTAAATCTTCAGCTTTAGCAGAGCAGTGTTTTATATCCAGGCTCCTTGTGGCACAGTAAACACATGCCACACCCATGTTGCGTGTAATCACTGATAACACACACAAACAGCTCAGCCTATTATAACATTAGGATTTTCATTATTAAAGAATATGGAAACATATTGCGAAAAACTTGAGGAGACGACTTTCACATCTGTACGGTTATATCATGACCTTACGTTACCAGCCGGTCATGGTTTACTAAAACAAGTGGCAACACAAGAGAACCAACAAAGTTGTTCTGTGACAAAGCAGCTACACAGTTCTCACACCAACAACATCTAACAAGCACAATCATGACAGTAACAACCAACACCTGTGCATTTTAGCCACAGTTAATATCAAGGCGGACTGCACAGATCAATTCACAGCTGCCCTGCGTGTAAAACTGAGGAGGCTTTTTGAACTGCAGAAAGATTTGAAAACACCCAGATGTTCTTGATGAAGATGTCAGAAGGTCAGACAGCTCCTGTAAGCACACCTTAAGCACACACATGTACACAACACAGCCATCTTTTGCAGTTGCTCTGTCCATTGTTCTCAGCTCTCTGCTTGATGTGCAGTCGATGCCACCTGTCCATGGAGCTCTCCTTGCCTCTATTGCTCTGGTTCCTGCTTCTCTGATAGGCCGCCCTGGCCCCAGTGTGGGTTGGACGTCAAAACCTCAGCATCTTTTAGTTTGGCTCTAAGGATGACCTACAGAGACTGCTTCCTTGTCTGTATTTTGGTGGACCTCCCCACACTGATGTGTGCCTAGCAATAAACTTGAATGAAAGAAAAACTACACTATAAAACTTTTTTGAGGTGTATTCAAATGTTTGAGTGGTGTGTATACAGAGTTTCAAAAACTATCACTTATATGCCTGTGGAACCAGCTCTCAGTCTGAGTTCAGGAGGCAGACGCCCTCTCTTATAGTTTATAGTTAGGGTGGCTCAGCTGGCCCTGAACTATCCCTTAGTTATGCTGCTATAGGCCTAGACTCCCCATCATGCAGCTAACGCCTCTCTCCTCTCCTCTCCTCTCCTCTCCTCTCCTCTCCTCTCCTCTCCTCTCCTCTCCTCTCCTCTCCTCTCCTCTCCTCTCCTCTCCTCTCCTCTCCTCTCCTCTCCTCTCCTCTCCTCTCACATTTGAACTGAGCCTGATTATGCTGGAGGGAGGGGGTTTTTCAGCATGCTGTTGCATGTGCTGGTTGTCTGTTGGATTTTGATTTCGAATGTGATTTATTTTGCTGACACTTGTGAAATGAGAACATTTATTCAAACAGAGGGACAAATGTAAGATCAGATTTACCTCTAGTAAAAAGTAAATCTAAAGTAAAAAATAATTTCAATATCTATAATGTAGGTAAAAGCCACATATTTCATAGTTTAAAGATAAACTTAATTCACTTCATTCATAGCTGACACCATTATGTAACTTATCACAGAGTGAGATAGAGAGGGTACTACAGTAATGAGTAGAAAATGAGTTATACTTTTATAACAATTCAAAGCATTTTCCTTTACCTTATAGTTTAGCTTTTTGTCAATACTGACTTTATGTTAGCTTAAGAGGAGGATTAATAGTTGCTTTTTCTTATTAAGTCATATTCAACGCATCTGTAAAGGTTAAGATAAACTCTTACTGGAGTTATTTCCATTCTTGGCTTTGGCATGTTTTGATCAAGATGTTCCAATGCAACACCAAAGCCTGCTTTTTATACATTTTCAACTGGTCACATCTGGCTAAAATAACCATTCCCATAGGGTGTCAAGTGAGACCCATCTCAGAAGGTATGACGCCGTATTTAAAAGTATATTTCAGCAGTACATTAACTCATATGAGAGTTCAGAGAGTCATAAAATAATTTTTTGGAGTATCTATCATCTTTAAATAACTTTCTGCTGGCCTGGAAATAAGAACTACTTATATAAAGATCTGGGTGGTGAGATTATCACAATTAACAAGACAAACTGTGATGTGTTTGGATGTTAGGGAGCCAAACCCAATTATTGACTCTGAAATGACTGAAATTGACTCTGAGTGTTCAAAAGTATTTATATTTGTCCACTATTCACATATAAACACTTCACAGTGCTTCACACTTCACAACTTCAAAGTGCAGTTGAAGATCTTAACATTAGCTCATTCACCTACAGTCTGTGCTCAGTGCTCGATCAGCCTGTGTGCTGCGTCCCTGCGTCCCCTGAACTCTAGCACCAGCTCTTATATGCACTTAGGTTGTCCATCCATCCATTATCTATACCTGCTTATTCCTAACCAGGGTCCCAGGGATCTGCTGGAGCCTATCCCAGCTCTCTTTGGGTGAAAGGCAGGGGTCCACCCTGGACAGGTCACCAGTCCATCACAGGGCCACATAGAGACAAACAACCTCACACACTCACACTCACTCCTATGGGCAATTTAGAGTCACCAATCAACCTGACATACATGTTTTTGGACTGTGGGAGGAAACCAGAGTACCTGGAGAAAACCCACACAAGCACAGGGAGGACATGCAAACTCCACACAGAAAGGTCCCTGCTGGGTTTTGAACCAGGACCTTCTCGCTGTGAGGCAACTTGTCTTAACATTTTATGACATTTTACCTATTTTATTTATTCAGCTAGAGAAGCTATGTTACATCCTTCTTGATGAAAGTAGACCAGGTACAATCATTACATTTGTACAATCATTGGAAGTTTTTATTCTTTTCCTAAAGTTCAATTTCTATTACAAATATTTGCAGGTTTTGATGTTGATTTTAATGTATATGTCACTTTCATCAACCCCAATTATTTTAAAACAGGCTATATAAATAAATTTGAATTTAATAATGTTAGGCTTCCATATTTAACATCACAGAGCCAGGACCAGCTATCATTAACTCTGTTGGTGGGGAGCCTTTCCAACCAAAGGATTGTGACTTTCCAGTTAGGTGTTTTGGAAATGAAACCTTCTTCAGATGCTTCAAAGCAGGTTGGTTTTTGTGATGGAAATGGATTCATGACATAAGGGACACTGATAAAGGCTTATGCTTCATATGTTGCTCTGCTATACAGAAGAAGCTCAGAAATGAAAAAAGAGTGAGGGGAGGCCCATTTGTAACAGATGACTTTGGAAAATGGAGGAAGGCAATGGAAAATGTACAGGCTCAGATGACAGAAAAACCGTCATTATTATTTGATAACTCTCAGATATGATAGTAAAAAAGCAAAATGGTGTTGTTTTGGAGCTGCCCTGTAAACTGTTTAAATTCTTAACCCAGGAGGGGCTGCAGCTTATACTTAAACAGTCTTTAGCTACACGTTGCTTATGAATGGCCCTTCAGGTGAGAAGAGATGTTGGTGTGTATATGAAATATGTCTGTGACGTGTTGTTCACAGAAGCATTGCTTTTAAGTATTGTCATGTTGTGACAGCGTTGTACTGTGCATCAATGAGACAAAGCATTGGTTATGTATTGCAACCCAAGATTCTATGAATTGGAAACAGCCGTCTGAGCTGTGGGCCCCACTGTTCCCTTGTACTAGCTAAGGAAAAAGCTGGTTCTGTTTTTGAGAAGGTCCTGTCTGAACCACTGCTTATATGTGGGTAGGCACTAGATTTGGACTTGGGAGCTCAATAATTTTCTCTTAAATGCCCTAGTGTGAGGATGAGATGGGACCCACAACGATAGCCCAGAGGACTGCACTGAATTTACACTATGTAACCAACAATCTAGTGCAGTCAGAAATGGCTCACAGGCCGACTAAATTGGAACGGGAATGGCTACAAAGAAGAAACAATAACTTCTGGACACTGTGAAGGGGTCAGGGATCACACAGGTCGACCTGAGCTCCAGATACAATTCCTAGCCACATGGAGATAACATCCCTGTATGAGGATGCTGGGTAAATTGGCTAAATACAATTCTGCACTGTCCACGAAATTGGAGTTTATACCTTATGTTCAAAGACACTGAAAGACTTCTCCAGTTCTGTTTGTGCATTTCATCAGCACCACCTCCAAGCTCAAGGTTTTTATTTATCTTTTCTCCACTGCGGAGATAATCTAGCCTATGCTCACTGAAATATTTTTGTATGCAAAGCAAAAAGAAAATAAATGCAGTTTATCATTTCGGTTAGCCTTACATTGTGATTTCAATACGCAATATGCACATTTTTGTTTTGTTATCTAACTACACAGACTGATACTATATTTAATTTAATACCTAATAATGCAGTTTTTCTCACTTGATATGAAGTGTTTACCACACATATAGGTGTGTGGTAAACACTTCATATCACACTTCATTTACACTAACACTACCACTGACACTAACACAAACACTTAATTTACCTAAAGTTTCTCTTCTCATCTGATCACCAGGAAAAATGTCACCTATTTCTGTGCTTGCCATTTTGTAAAAAAATCAAAATTTATTCCGTTTCGCATTTAACACAATATAAAATTTTTATAACCTAATTTCACTATTCCATCCACAGAAATCTACTGGGCCATGTATGGCATCAGTAGAGCAATTTTACAGACATGGTGAGTGTCAATGAAAGTTTCAGCAACACCAACTCAAAAAACTTCCACTTCCATCATTGTAAGAGTGATATTAATCTTTTGATTGACATTTAGCCAAGGAAACCAATGAGGATAGTTCCAAATGTTAAACTATTTATTTGAATGAGAAAAAAATATGAACCACAATAAAGCCTCCTGCCTCAAGAAGTGGACATTTGGTCTGACACAATGTTCATACTACTGCAATCCAACCCTTTATGAAAATTCCATCTTGAACAACAAATGTTTAACTTCCTGGATCAGACTCTGTGGTGGGACCTTTGTATTCACAGCCTGCCAAACTTTGAATAGTTTAGACTTAGAAGCAGATGCCACAAGTTAAAAGGCAGAAGTTATGAGTCACATTTAGTCTGATGAGTTACTGGAGCACTGTGGTCCATCTGCTCTCTGCCAGCCTTCCACCAGTCCCACTTTACTCTGTTGTAGTGTTTTTTGGACTCATCAGTGTTGAAAGGAGCAGATAAAAATAATTCAAGACAGTTTCAAGAACTGAAATTCTCTTTATATTTCAGCTAACATGGTTGACATTATGATCATAATGGGATGATGCCATAGTTTACTAAAGTGAAAAACATACATAGACTTACTACAAACAAATTAATAGACATGCATGGATATTGTTTTTAACTATAATCAGGCATCAACAGAAAAAAGGACAGAACAACATATTTTCTCTTGGGAAACATCTCCAAACTGGTATCTAATGCTGCAGCTAAGATAAATAGATTTACAGAAAACCCTGAGTTAGCTCTTGTGTTTTTTGGTTTTTTTTGCTGAATATGTTTTTAATAAGAAATGATTAATCCAATTCTAAATACTTGGTTCAATAAATTTGTATCAGAATATAACCTACATTAGAAATTCTGACAAGTGATTGGCTGAATTTGAACATTGCCATGTAATGAAAGTGACAGGCAATCCAATTCAGTATCTGCTGTAGAATATAAAAGATGTTTTGCTGATTTCTGCTGAACATTGACCCTACCAAAATAACTGACTGCCTTTTTAATATTCTGGGTTTTTTTTTTCAACTTTCTTTTATGTCCAGCTTCAGCTTGCTTTGCTTCCATTATGTACATAATCCGAGATGAAGACGGTGCTTTCAATTCCCAAACCCTTAACAAGAACCTAAAGGCAACTCTTAATCCCATTTTATGCAATATTTTGCTTTCTGTGTTAACTATTAGTGACAGTTTTAGACAGCCTTTTTTTTCCCATTAAAAGCACTGTTTACAAACTGTTACCTCAAATAAACCTGTCAAAAGTGTGTTCACAGGAAGAAAATATGTACAAAAAAGGAGCTTAAACACCACTTTGCTAAAAACAACTTTTTGACAGATATATATTTCTACATCACACAGTTACTGAAAAGTTTAAGCTTAAGCCATAACTTTGGAAATAAAATATGTTTAAGAAAACATCTTTGATTTCAGTTTCACTGTAAAAACATTTGACCTTACTTTTACTTACACTCTTATACTATATAATTGAAGATATATTGAACTCTACTATTCTTTCTAATGTAAGGTCTTACATCAGTGTAGCTGTCCACTTAAAGCACAAAGGCATAACTTTGACTGACACATCAGTAAGAAGAAAAGTGCAGTACAAAGTTCTCATATCTTTCACTTGCTCAATTGTACGAAATGCTGCTATCAGTTTTTCTTTCCTCCCTTCAATCACGTAAATTTGCCCTATCATTAAGAAGTCACTGCTTCATTCGTTTTAGACTTTCTTCTTCTCTCTGCCTTTTTCCCTTTCTTCTTCCCTTCATTTCTCTTTCTGTTGGTCTGCCTTCAGTTTGGCAGCTAGAAAGAGGATAAGCACAAGGCTGCCGTTAGTTCTAGTGCTCCAACATCATACTAATCATGGCAGGTGAAAGAAATTGATGGTAGGAAAAAATATGATTCCAGACCTAATCTTGCAACTTGCTGTGGCAGCTTACCAGTGAGTTATTGTGCCCTGAGGGCAGGTTTGGCTCTAGTTCTTTTTGTCTCCTTCATCTTCATCACTGCCTACAGTATGTGTATGGCTGTGTTATGTGCCTGTACACACAGGACTTACCTTTCTGTGATCTTATTCACGCTAATGTCAGTGTGTCAGTGACATACGTGCATGTGTACACAGAATCTGTTTATCAGCACGGTTCTGGCCACACAAATAAGAGCTTGACAAGACATTTAATAAGATTTTGGTGACATTCATATTTGGACAGCAGATCAGCTGTAAACTGTGGCCTCTGTCCAAAAAATCTGATAGGTTTCCTTCCACATGCCATTCAATAAACAGTGACACATGTCCTATGGTATGATTGATGTTAAAATATCAAAAGGACTTTTTGGCAATTTCACATTTTTCATTATGGCTGGTTAAATGGTCACTTTTTTTACAATCTGATTCAGCCTAATTTTGATGACATTGAATGATAAACCTAGTATATAGTACGTCATCTGTTGCTATCCTTGCCACATTGAATTTAGTGAATACAACTGCCATAGGAAAAAAACAAAAAACTAACAAAAAACAAAAACAAAAAACAGATACCTGGCTTTTCCAGGCTATAATAAAAAAAAATCACACAATAACCCTCTGTATGACTGAACTGTTAGGTCACTACATAATGTACAACGTGAAGGAGGGCAGAACGATCGTCTCTACATGTCATAGCCATTCTCAGGGTTTGTTTCTGAATGAGGCCAGATGGTATCAACCTCCATGTGTCTCGCATGTGTGTAAACAACTGTTCACAGCTTGGTCTTGCTAACTGAAACTCTGTTTTGTCTGGCAATAGCAAAGGTGCAAAGATTCTTGTAATCATGTCTTTTTCCCTGTAAGTGAAACATAGTGCAAAGGGCAATGTAGGACTGAACTGGGGAAAATACAGACTAAAGAGCTGTTGTGGGGTATGTATCCAGTGTGAATCATCTGGGTTCTGTAATTTCATCTTTTTATTTTTGTTATGTTTTCCTTGCATTTACAAGAGCTTGTGATCACATGGAAGTGGAGCATACAAAAGACTTACAGTCAAAGGTCACACTGTAGATCCAGAGTCACTCTAGTCAGTCAGAATCATTCTCAGCATCCTATCTTCTTCTTGTTTTGTTTTCAATGTCTTTATCTCCAGACGCCAGCTTTCCAAATGGAAAAAAAGGCCTTAGTCTGAAGCCAAATACCAAAATACCAACGGAAGGTAAAATAGAGTGAAAGCATATTACTGTGAAGTGTTCCATGGATACATAAAAAAGGGGTTGGTGGAGGGTGGTGGGGGGAGTCATCCATCTCATTTCCCTTAGAGGACCTCTATGAATTTTCTGAATGATGCTGGAAGCAGATTCACTCTCTTCATTCCTCCCACTTTGAATGTGCTCTGAAGATGACCATAATAAGAGGGGCGGGATCTGAAAGCCATCAAATCCTCTGGAGTACATTGATAAGAAGCTGACTGTGTGTGTGTGTATGGACGAACTGAGGGTTTAGTCATCACATGAATTCATGTGTGTTAGGGATGCTATGGGCTCACTGGGGTTGGGGATCCCAGCAGGGAATGATAAAATAACTTCACTACTATTATTTACTTTCCTGACTTCCATACTTTCTACTTCTTTATAAATTCATATTTTATTATCCAACCACTTTGGTCTAGACTGAAATATCTCAGCCACTGTTTGAAGAAGTTACTGTCCTCAGATGATCTGTCCATTTAGGATCCTTTTATTTTTCTTGTAGTGCCACTGTAAGTTGGCATACAACTATGAGATACCTTCCCATAAAATGTTGTACAGGCATTCATGACTTGTCATCTAGTGCTAAGAGTAAGTGAAAGGTTTCACTTATCAGGTGTTTTTTAGTGAAATGTTTCAGCTCGTGGAAACATGAGGTGGCACAAAATTTTCTACAGGTATTTTGTGTATCCAGAAGATGAATTGTATTGCCTTTGGTAATCCTCAACTTTTCATTTAGTATGAAATGTCACAACAACTGGATTGTCATTAAGTTTGGTGCAAACATTCGTGTCCTCCATAGGATGACTTGTAATATCTAATTTAACTTTTCATTCGTCATTATTGCACCAAAATTGTGTTTTTTCCAATATTCTTGTTTATGAGTAAATATCTTAAGAACTAATAATGTTCTCTAGAAACTGTTTGCCTGCTAACATATTCAAGAGTCAGTGTGTCACATTGTTGGAAAGGTTATTTCACTGGCTACATTATATGTCATATGTCATTGACAAACAATGTGACTGACTGATTTTACTATCATTAGAAGTTGTTCTACCCCCTGGGTGGGTTTTGCCTGTGAGTCGGGATGTCATTGGTTTTGGTACTGATTGAAAGTCTAAAACCTGACAGATATGTTTGCTTGTGGACTTATGCAGCTATGAACAGCCTAAATGCAAAGGAAACCTATAGAGATGACAGAGAAATTCACCTAACCCTACTGCACACACAAACAGCTGAAATTATTGTAATTTTCTGTTGGATCCATGCATGCGTGGGAATAGAGGGGAATGAAAGGGCACATCATATAGCAAAAATGGCAATTAAACTGGCAAAGGAAGAAAATATTAAAGTACCATTTGGAAGAGGGGAGGGTAAAGCCTTAATCACAGCAGTGGTGAAAGGGTCATGGCAAAGCAGGTGGGATGCAGACAACAGAGGGAGACACTTGTACAGTATCCAGCAGTCGTTCAGTATGATGGTATTTCAAGGGAGGTGCAGGAGAGAGGAGGTGGCATATTCACAGCTCAGGCTAGGGCACACTGGAGTGAGGCAAACACTTTATTTAATGGGTAAAGAGACAACAGACAAACGTTAGGTGTGTGGTGTCAGAGAATGTACAGCACATTTTAATAGAATGCAGGAAATACGCATCACAGAAGACTGTGCTAAAAGATAAAATATGCAAGTTAGACAGGTTGGAATCTACAAGGAAGGGTGACAATACTAAAGAGTGTAGCAAGGCCATTATGGAGTACCTCAAGGACACAGGATTAATACAGAGTGTATTTTTTTCTCCCATATTACTGTTATATGTCAAATGTGTGATTCACACTCCGGTACAGTAGGTGGCGTTATGCACCTTCAAAGGCCGGTTGCGACCTGCCAATATAAAAAAAGAAGAAGAAGAAAGTCGTGGACTTATTTTATTCACATGACTGCAGAATGTTAATCCACCATATTTGTGTCTGTTTGTAGTAAATAAACAGTGAAAGCAATCAGAGAACAAACGGAAACTTTTTAATGTGGACTGAAAAGTGAAGGACGATGGTTTTATGGCTTTTTCTCAAAGATAATACGTCTTTTGGACTAAAAATTGGATTAAAAGCGAATGATATGCAGCACTGGACGTGTCCGTGTATGTGTGGATCTCTACACATCAGCAAAGGTAAGAAACACCATCTTGCTTTGTGTGTACATTATTTTTTTCAGGCCCGGAGTCGGGCCATGGTAGTATACCCGGCCAGACGTCGTCTATAATTGGATTTTGTTGTTTACTCTGTTCAAAAATACGCACAGAACTGGTGATAATAAGGTCTGCGTCCGTCCATACTATCTATTAGGTACTACATTTGAGTAAGTACGTACTTCCGGACCATTAAAACAGTAGGCTTTATATGAGTATGGTTAGTCTGAATAGAATTCGGACACGCTACATCCGCCATGTTGATGTTTGTCACGTGACAGGTCGTCACAACCGCGCAAATATTTAAAGAGCCCACTGTACTACACGGCAATGTCTCCGTTAAAAAGGCTGTTAGCAAGCTGGTGTACGGCGCTGACGTTAGCTTGATCTGCTCAAAATTAATGATTAAACATCTTTTCACAGTGGAGTCACAAAATCATCTCACTTATTCATATTGTTTAAACTTTCAATAAGTCAGTCGTTTATTTAGATGATCTTAAACAAGTGCAATCTAACCACAACAACGTTTTTCCCGCGCACTACACTGTCGCTTTGCTCATGTCATATCGCTCGTTTCTCTGATTGGTTTATTCTGCGTCCATTGGCCCGCCCCCTGGAATTCGATCTTGACCAGGTTATCAACTATGGAGACTCCACTTCTCTGTATTTATTGTATATTGTATATGTTAGTCTGGCTGTTCAGGCTGGGCCATGGGGTTTTGACCAAGACAGATGTTTCCATTATAGGTGCTGACCATCAGCAGTGACATTAGGCTTTAGTTTGAAGCACCACTCTATTTATATACAATTCATAGAGTTGCCACCATGACTACAGACCTTAAGTCTTGTTTACTTTTTGTCTTTATTCTTTTATCATCCGACACAGCTTTCACTGTGCTGAAGTTTTGGCACTGTGTGAGAGAATAAAACATCCACAAAAATATTATTGCCTTTGCCATCTGCATTGATTTGATGAAGACTCTACAGTATTAGGCCAGTGAAAAAAATACGCCTCAGTTCAGATTCATATATTTCATATATTTAGTTATCTACTTGTCTTTCTTTTTAGACACATCATCATAAAGAGTCACTGCACACAAAAACAATTTTGAACTCCTTATTTTCAGAAGTTGGAGGTGCATTTTGTGATATGAAGCTCTTACTCATATTTCAAAATGATGACTATATCAGTTTGAGTCTGCAGTAATCAGACAAGAACAACGTTGTAAATCTAATATAACCAAAACACAATTAATCACTCCAGACTGCTTGTATCTAAATGGAGTTTTACCTCTGTATTGACAAAATATATGCTTATTGCATATTTCAGAATTCTCTGGGATCATTATTCAACTTTCATTTCTTCTGACTGGTAAAATACGACTGTGCACTTGGGTCTGTTTACTTGTCTGTACTTTTTTCTACACATATTTCTACATTGTGGTGTGATGAAGGGAAATTGAACTGACAGGGAGCACTACTGTAGCCCTTTGACTCCTTAAATTACAGTCTTGAAGATTTTACTTTACTGATGAGTAAAATTGTACATAAGCTATTTATTTTCCTACATTCCTTTATTTTGTGCTTGAGATACGAACTGTCATGCTTTCATATTTAACAACTTTGTGGGCCTTAAATGCACATGAAAGCATCTTTAAATTACTTCTGCAAGCATTCAGAGGGGCATTCAGAATAAAATGAGGCAATAACATCTATAACATAGAGTATAGACTATGTAAAATCCTTTGGGGATTGTGTGAATTTAGCCATAATTCAGACATAAAGCTTGAACTTGTGTTTGGAGTGAAATAAGGTACTAAAACCCATTTTAAAAATGATTTGTTTTTACCATAATACATTAGCTGACTCCTTATTTATCTTTTTCAATATTTATTAATAAGGCTGCGATCGTAATATTTTCCTCACAAATCATTCATACCCATTAGATGTGTCGAGTATAATTAATGGGTTTTAATAAGGAAAAAGAGATTCCTCATAAAGCAGCAGAAGCAGGAAAAGGAGGTGTGCATCAGTGTATTAAAACATATTGCAATGCTGAGAAGTGGGAAAATAGTCATTCATCATGCTATGGTAATGTCCATGCTTCAGTATCTACCAAATCACAGCTATTGCTGGTGTGTGTGGTTGTGTCTATGTATGTGTGCACATAGACATATTCATGTGATTTGTGTTATCTGAGTCACTGGTGTGTGGCTATCTATGATGTAGCTCCTCATTACCACATAATTGGCCTGGTGATAAAATGATCATGGTTAGGCTAAATCACTTTGTCGTACACCTCAAGATAGACCATACTCTCTCAAGCTATTACTGCAGGCTCTTCATACTGAAATATACAAACTAGAGTCCTGCTTGAGGTGCTTATTTGAGGAATGTGTGAAGTGAGATTGCATCCAGGATGGAGAGCTGTCACTTTGATTTTCATACCTTTAGCAGTTCCAGATTCCTGTATTTGTTAAAAATGTGCTAATTAAAAGATCCTATCTTTTAATCTTTATTCCTTTTGAAAGTTCTGTAAATGAAAGAAAATGAAAACTACACAGAGGGTTCCCAGACTAAAAAGCTGATATATGAAATATTTTGCACTGACAGAAAGTGTTTAGTTTTATCCTTCTCTTTGTCTGTTAGTTATATGACACCGGATGCAGTGCAAAAACATCTCCAATATGGCATCTGTGAAGCAGACAGGAAACATTTACTAAGCACATTCTGGATTTAGCAATTTTCCAAGTGATATGTTACTGTTCTCTTTAAATGTTTCCCCAGACCTACAGATTTCCACAGGCCACGTCAAAACAATAACTTTCACTGACTTGTTAAAGCAAGTCCATGTAATCAAAAAATTTCAACTCTAAATTTAAAACAGTTGTTTATGTTGAGATTTTTAATAGTATGACTACTTTAAAGCATTTAAGCAGCAATGGCAGTAATATATTAATGTTTTCTGACAGCAGATAACACCAGTAGCCTCACTTGGTTATATCAGTCCAAGTGTGTTGAATTAAGCAAGGGTGCATTTTGTTGAATGAATGAATTGAACTTTGATTTGTAAGGGGAATCATATTGTATCATATCGATGCATCATAGTGACAGTGTTTGTGCCATTCACTAGTCCTTAAAATGGGGAGGAGAGGTGAAAATACAGAGAAATAGAGAGAGAGACCTTTGTAGTTCACATTTCCATTATATATTTACAAATACAAATTCAATAACATCACAATTTATTGATTGGGAAAGTTACAAGCTACTAAGGACTATGTGAAGCAATTCGAATTATATTTTGCTGCCCTTTTATTATTGCGTGTGCTCTTCCCAATGGCGGTTAGTACTGTCGCTTCACAATAAGAAGGTCCTGGGTTCAAAGCCTATTTGAACTGGGACATTTCAGTGTGGAGTTCTGTTTTCCCCCATTTTTGTTTGCGTTTCTTAAGGTTCCTCCAACAATCAAGACAGGTAGACAAGACATACCGTTTGGGGTTTGTTTGTCTCAATTATATCAACACCCACCTGGACAAGTAGATGAGCACTGTGTGGGTCATGTTTCTTGACTTCAGTGTGTTCAGCATCTGGGTTAGATACTGACAACAATGCAGGTGGATGCCCCCCTTGTGTCCTGGACTGTTGATTATCTGACTGGCAGACCACAGTACGTGCATCTGCAACATATATTAGACTGAGTGATCAGCAACACTGAGGGTCTGCAGGAGGCTGTCCTCTCTCCCTTCCTCATCACCAAGGACCTTCTTCAGAAGTTTTCTGATGACTAATTGGATTCTAAAGTAATTGGATTTTTTTTTTTTTCATCTGCAGCTTAATGTGACAAAAACACATTTGTACAACTTGTGGTGTACATGAGGAGGACTAGGACTCTGGTGACCCTGTTTCTATCTATGGGGTCAGTGTGGACATTGTGGAAGAATGCGAATACTGAGGGGTGTACTTGGACAATAACCTTGAATGAGACAAAAAAACAAATGTCCTTTATAGGAAGGGCCAGTGCTTTTTTGAGAGCGGAGGTCCTTCAAAATCTACCAGATGAGGATGAAGGACACAACACTCAATAAGCTTATCCACAAGGCCAGCCATGTTGTGGGAGGGGAGATGGAGTCTCTGACAGCAGTGTCACAGAGGAAAATGTTGACCAAGATAAGGACAATATTGGACAACTCTTTACACCCTATTCATGATGTGCTGGTCAGCCACCGGAGCACGTACAGCCAGAGGCTCATTCCCTCACGCTGCACCAAGTGTGCCACAGGAAATCACTCCTGCACAGTGACCATCAACCTGTTCAACTCCTCCCGCTGAGAATCTGTCTATTGATTGATGCTGTGCATAGTTTTAATCTGTACTATTCACTGTAAATATGTATATTTTTAACTAGGTTTATAGCATCTATTATAGATAGGGTATATTTTTATGTTATATATTCTGAATAATGGGGTTTTATTTTATCTTCTTTTTTTACTAAATGTTATATGGAATATGTACAGTAGGTGTGCTGGGCCTTTAAGAGATTTTCTTTTTCTACCCATGATTCCACCCCCTGCACACCACACCAGAAGATACACATATGGGCAAGCTATAGGGGCTTATGAGCCTCTGGTTGGGTAAAACATAGTGCTCTATACAGTCCGACCACTAGCTTAGCACCAGCAGGCCACAGGCCAAAAATATTTCCAAAGGCTTCTCTTAAGATCCTTAAATACAGTGAAATACATTGGAATTTAGACACAATATGCAGATTGGTCATCTTATCCTTCCTTGTGCCTCATTGGGCCTCCCCTTGGTGCTGAACAACTTGTGAAAGAGCAGACTCCATCTGCAGCAGGTGTGGGTCTAATGATGCTTTGATGCCATATGTCAAATCCCATCACTTGCTGAGTAGACTGACATTTCCAATGATGGCTCCTAGCAACAGCATTACAAGGCATTGACTCTCACCTCACTTCCTAGAAGGGATTGTTAAGTGTTGACAAAAAGTAACTATTTATTCAGAACCAATTTTTTGTGTGGTAACACTTCCATTTTCACTTTCACAGGTGGATAGTAGTACATAAATTATTCTAAAACTGACACAAGGTCATTTCAATATATATAGTGCTAAACAAATCTTTTTTTAAAAATCTGTTGGCATATTTTATCTCATTGTCTTGTTGATTACATATTTGAAGTTGTGTGTGTACATGCAGTTTATGTACACTCATATGTGTCATCTTATGTTTTCAGTAGACAACTTCTGATTATTGCATCAACAGCAGTCAGGTCTTTAATGTCCCCCTAAATTTTTTTTTTTTTTTTTTTTTTTTTTTTTTTGTCAAATCATAGCTTCACAGCCTACACTTGGCTTGGCTGAGTAACTAGTAATCATTCCACTTTTGTTTGATGTGTGGGGTGCTGTCTAGTCACAGGCAGCCCATCAGAGTCAAGTGGTATAAAGTGATTGCCTGCATTGTGTCAGCAATAGAGATAGAAGACTGTTTGTCTTTGTGCTGCATGTATAAAACAATAACAAAGACAATATAACATACAAGCTGAGGCATGTGTGTGTTTCCAAATATTTAGGGATGTGTAGTGATACAGATATGGAAAGTACCTGACACCCCTAGAAAAAATATTATGGCCACTGACCAAGTCATAGATGCAAGAAAACTGAGGTTCCTTTTACCTTTATCACATAACACTGTAATTTTCAGTATTATGTGGTATACCTCACTATGAATAAAATTAAAAAATCAAAAAATTTACAATCTCATAATCAAATAAACTAAACAAATTATTTTTAACTGAGCATGTTTAAATATATCTTTCAGTTTCAAGTCAAGGGTCATCTTCCTGCCGAATCACCCACCTTCTTTGACTGAAACTTTGCAGACAGCCACCCTGGTATTATCCTGTAGGATACCTTGATAAACAAGCAGTCAAGTTCCAGAGGCAGCTGAGCAGCCCAAAATCATAGCGCTTCCTCCACCATATGTCACTGTTGGCAAGATGTTTTCATGTTGGTACGCTGTTCTTTTTTACTTCATATGTAGTACTGCATAATCTTTTGGAGCAAGATTCATCTCTCCAAAAGACACATTCCTGCAGTGCTGTATGGCTGAATCATGAAGAGAGAAGATCACCAGCTCCAATGAATCCTTCAGGTCTTTAGCTGTTACCTTAGAGCTTATTTTTCCCTCACTGATCATTCTGAGCTGTGCCTTTGGAGGAGTCTTGGCTGGGCACTCACTTCTATGGAGAGTAGTCTCCATTTACAGACAACATGTCTAAGTGTGGTCTGATAAATATGTCAAGTCTTTGAGATGACTCTGCAGCCCTTTACAGCTACATGCAAACCAACAACTCTTGACTGTCGGTCTTCTGAGATCTCTAAAGTGAGGCATGACTCACATCAGCTGAAGCTATTTGTGAATAGCACACTGACACTGTTTGAGTCTTTTTATAAGTCAAGGCAGTTTTAAATCACACCTTCACTCTTGTTTCAGTGATTGGACTCTAAGGTTGCTAACACCAGTTTCCAGTTGACCTTCAGAAGCCTAGTGTTGCCATTACTTTTCCCACCATCACTTCGTATGTTTAGTGGGTGTGTTAAATAAAGACATGAAAGATCATGACTGTTTGTGTTTTATCAGCTTAGAAATATTGTTTGTTGATATTTGTGACTTTGGTGAAGATCAGATCAGATTTCATGGCCAATTTATGCAGAAAACCAGGGAATTGCACAGTGCCATTTGTTGCATCTGTGGGGTTTTACAACAGAAGCCGTAGATATAGGCAAATTTTCAAAAAAAAGTAAAAAGTAAAAAAAGTTCAGACAGGCATAACTTGACAGTGTGTTTTATCAGCGGATTTGAATGTTATTATGCTATTTAATAAGGGTCATCACACATCAGTACCATATACACAGGTTAGTCGGCGCCTTCTACACCTACTAGTAAACTGAGGAGGCTGCTCATCAACCATTTATTTCACTGATCCAGTTCTGTGTGGATTAACAGCTAATTACAGTTGCAGTTGTGTGTCATTAGCACTGACTTAAATGTAGTTCAGGAAGTTCTTTATTATCAGGTAATGTGCACCCATGGTACCTAGAGACCTGTGGTGGTTGTAGACAGCTTTAATGCGAGTCACAATCTTGTCCTTAACTATCCAAGTAGTTTTATTACCTGAACATAAACAGGTAGTTTGTGTTCTTAAACATAAGGTCATAGGGGAAGAACACTGGATAGCTGCTGCATCTGTCTGTGCCTGTTACACAGAACTGCTGGTGACTTTAGCTTTAGCAAGCCTGATAAGAAGCAAACAGAAAATGTACATAAATGGTATCTATTGCTCAGCAGTGACAGTAAGCAAAACACACAAGCGCTCTAATAACTCTTCAGTATTCAGTACAAGATATTTAGGGCTGACGAACCATAACATTAAACACCATAAATAGAGGCTAGGCTACATACTGACTAACCCCTCCAAATCCCCTCCACACATAGTGTAGAGCATAGCTGGAAATCAAGCAGGGCAGTGTTCCTGGAGGACCAGGATTGGGAACCACTGGCATAAATGCATAAGGACATCACAGGTATCCACACAGTCTCTTTCAGGGTCATGAAAAATGTGTGTAGTGACTGTCAAAGCTCTGCCAAACTGCTTGTCTCTTCACCGGAGAAAAGAAAATCTGACTGTGTTGTGACTATCAGCTCTGTGTCTCTGTCCATCATGCCATTTCACTGAAGTGCCACTGCAGTGTAGCATGGACAGCATGGATATGCATCTACTGACTAGTCTCCCATATGTCCCTGACACCCCACATCACACACTGTGTTGCCACAACGTCACACCCCTACAGTCGCTGCGGTCACACTACTCTGTTGCATTTTTATAATGTGCGACGAGGTGGTTCTGGCAGAATGCAAAAGTGCTGTTACCCTTTAAAATGTACTGCACACAGTCAACATCAGTGTTATGAGTTACACTGTAGCCTCACACAAAAGTGATATCATGTGCCTTGGAGTATATATCTATATCACCAAAGAAGTTATATCTCCATATACAGTGGGTACGGAAAGTATTCAGACCCCTTTAAATTTTTCACTCTTTGTGTCATTGCAGCCATTTGCCAAAATCAAAAAAGTTCATTTTATTTCTCATTAATGTACACTCAGCACCCCATCTTGACAGAAAAAAACAGAAATGTAGAAATTTTTGCAAATTTATTAAAAAAGAAAAACTGAAATATCACATGGTCATAAGTATTCAGACCCTGTGCTCAGTATTGAGTAGAAGCACCCTTTTGAGCTAGTACAGACATGAGTCTTCTTGGGAATGGTGTGAAAGTTTTTCACACCTGGATTTGGGGATCCTCTGCCATTCATCCTGGGGATCCTCTCCAGTTCTGTCAGGTTGGATGGTGAACGTTGGTGGACAGCCATTTTCAGGTCTCTCCAGAGAAGCTCAATTGGGTCTAGGTCAGGGCTCTGGCTGGGCCAGTCAAGAACGGTCACAGAGTTGTTCCGAAGCCACTCCTTTGTTATTTTAGCTGTGTGCTTAGGGTCATTGTCCTGTTGAAAGATGAACCTTCGGCCCAGTCTGAGGTCTTGAGCAGAGGTTTTCTTCCAGGATATCTCTGTACTCGGCCGCATTCATCTTTCCTTCAATTGCAACCAGTTGTCCTGTCCCTGCAACTGAAGAACACCCCCACAACATGATGCTCCCATCACCATGTCATTGGAGTAGTAATGTAGGTTGATATCTTCAACCACACCTCTTTTCTTAGTGGATTTATTTCTGTAGCAAAACAGCAAAAGCTGTAATAATAATAAAGTAAATATAAAAAAACAAAGTGTAAAACTGTTGTGAATATCCAGTAACTAAGAAGCTGCTAACTTAGTTTCTTAATTGACACTTTAACTGTTTTTCATTTGATCAGTTGTTTATATAAAAATAAGAATAAATGCAGCAATAGGTTTAATTAAGATTTTTTTTACATATGAACAACTAAGAACTAACAGAAAAAAAATATGCAGTGTAGTGTAGTTCTAGATACGCATTATCTTGAAACACATTTCTGTGTTTTACAGCGCGGAGTCTTCCCTGAGTGTTACAGTTATCTTCATTGTTTATGAGCTGCTAACTCATAATTGGGACCGTCATGGTGAGACACTGTTTTTCAAAGGCAAGAGGAATTTGAAATATCAAAGAAACAAGAGAGTTAACAATATTTCCCTAACTGTTGCTGAATAATTGACTGCTAAACCATTTTCCTCTAAGATATACAGTGATCTACTTTCCTATGGCTGAGATGTATGCTAATAAAGCTCCTCTCCAGGTTGTGGCTTCAGTGTTGTTTAAGGTGTATTCTCTCCCCTGATGGCCTCTAATCAGCTCCGCTCAGCCAAGCTTACTCCACCTGGAGGACTGGCTACTGATTTTCTGTCAGAAGGAAAAGCACACCATAATTATGCTGCCATTTGAAATTCCATCACTCTCCTTTTGCAACAGAAATAAGATGCATCTCATTGAAATGTATGTGGAATGCTGGAGGGATATATTCTCGGGTAAACCTTGTCTTTTTAATTAAACACATGGTGGCCTTGGTGGATTGCTTGTGACACAGGGAATGATCAGGGCACTTAGAGGGCTGCAGTTCAGGTAAATATGCTTTTAATGTCCCAGAAGGTAGCTGGAGGTGCATGACTTGGCATGTTTATGGAACTGTGGAGTTTCGAAAGCATATTTAAAACATACATAGTACATTAAATATGTTAACCTTTTCACCTTAAAGTGAAACTGCAAAACACTAAACTAGTGAAAAAGAAGCACTTGTAAAAGCCTGTGCTGTGTCTTTATCAGAAATATCTAGTCTTAAAACAGACTGCATGTATTCATCACATTTTAAACCTGTAGGTAGAGGATGAGACCCATTCTTTATGATATGATGCCGATTACGAGGATTGATACGAGATCATGTTTTCCCAGGTCTCATTACTGGCATCCCACTAGCATTTACAAACCCTACACGAAGCCTGCTTCCACAGAGCCCAACTCCCAGACATGACTCTTTTTCTCTCTGTATCAAAGCAATATGAATACATTCACACTATAATGGATAATCTTATTAATCTTTGCTTTTTATGATTAAAAAAGAAGAAAAAAAAACATTGTCGGTTTCTTACATGCAGAAAAAAATGACACTCACATCAGTAATCCCAGAAAGACAAAGTCGAATGACCTTGACATTTCACTTTCCTGAAATGCCAGTAGATTATTCAGTCAGCTGAAGAATGAAAGAGACAGGGTGGAGGGGAGGGGAAAAACAAAAATAAAATTATTCAGAGGGGAAATAGACATTTGAATTCTCAGTGATATGCCAAATTTATTTTTATCTGGATTTACTGTCTTTTTATTTTCTTTTTTCTTTTTTTGCAATAGCTAAGCTACAGTATCCAAAGTGATTCACTTTACAATTACTTATTAATGTCTTAATCAGTGATGGACTACAATTCTGGCTTAGCTCTGAAGTCTTATTGTTTTTGTATATGTATGAATACAGTATATGTTTGTGTGTATTTGCTGAGGGGGGAGGATGCTGTCGGCTCTCTGAGTCAGCCGTTACCCCCTCACTCTCCTCTCGCTTCACTGCCTCTCACCTCTCACCTGCCCTGTGGCCTGCCGCCTGCAGACAGGTGCTGGCTAATCGTACCCTCATTCCTCTTCACCCTCTTGTTTTTCCATTTCTCCTTCACTTTTCCCTCAGTAGCCTCTCACAAACAGGACAACAAGGTCTGACTACTAACATCGCTATCTGACCACATCGTTCACCTTCCAGAGCCTCAGAAAACCTGTTATTCAGCCAAATAACCTTGAACAATGACCAAGGTAAAACATCACATTAGAAATAACTTAACTATATAGAATTTTTCTCCTTTTCATGACTGAAAGGGCAGGAATGAAATGAGTGTGTTATTCTGCAAGATGCTCACTTGTGATTTCACACTACACAGACAGGGCTAAAATGACATTACATCTTGTATGTTGTGTCTCAGTGTTGTGGATGTTCACTGTAATCCATGTTCCTGTCTTGTTTATTAAATACAGTGTTTGGTCCTGTTTCTCTCCTGTCCACATTGTTTTGCCAGCAGTGCTGTGTCTCTCTGGCTTGTCTCTCTGAAATGTGCATCTGCATCACCTGTCAGTCACAGAAAGGCATGCCATGTGTTGTTTGATTGACGTCTGGATCTGCTTTAGGAGAAGGGACCGTCTCTCACATGGTTCAGTGCGCCAAAATATGTGTGAACAGAAATGAGGACATTTATGGAGAATAAGAAACTGTGAAGTCAGAGATGAAAAAATCGTGATAAAATCATATGAGCATGTTTTAGATGAATCCTGATCCTTCATGTGTCGTGTGTCCATGGGATAGAGTGAGAGTGCTTGCAGGTGTGTCTTTGTCAATATCATTTAGTGCATCTCTTTAGGCATAGTGGTGTGTGAAACTAAGACTGAGATCTTCCTCTTTTGTGCCTGATCTAATGTTTCCCAACCAAGGCGAGCCCCCCTCCCCTCGGTACACAGGTGTGGTTTGACAGGGCGAATCTGCAGGCTGTACATGCTGTACTTGAACCACAGGGTGCATTTATACCCGGAGATCACACTGAGGAGCACTAGAACACACACACACACGTATTATCTCTCCAGAAAGCTAGGCTTTGTTAAGCTTTGATATTTTTCAGTAGCTACTTCAGTGTCCTCTTTGGTCACATTTAACGTCTTGCAGACACTCTTAAACTCTTAAACCAGAGCATAAATGACCGTGTCCCCTACTGATCTCAGAGAAGGTCAGTGTGGCAATCTGTTGTTTTTTTTTTTGTTTTTTTTTTAAATCCTCTGTTGCGTCAAGAATGAATTACAAAATGATGTTTCTTGTGAGGTGATCCACAAATGCAAATTTCCACCCAATGTAATAGTTCATTCTTTTTTTTTGTTTGTTTGTTTGAGGAATAACTATATTGACATGTTAATCACAAAGCTTAATGTTTTTATCTCTAAAATTATTAAGCACATTTATCCAGTAACAAAAGCCATAAAAACCTTTGCAGAAAGTTAAGAGGCTGAGCTGCTTATGTGTTTTATTTATTCAACAATTTTCGACATAGTGAGGCATGTGTTTTGATAAAAGTATTCACAAACTGAATTTTGGCTGAATTCACCAAAAATGAAAGGTTCACCTTAGAAAGGAACGATGTGCTGTTTGAAAACGTGTCTCTGACAGTTGCAGAACACCCCCCATAAGAGTTTTGAAAGAGGGGAAACTTGACAGTTTTGTGACTGTCTCCATGGAAACGGTGAGAGGGTCTCATTAGGGTAGTACCAGAAAAATCTGTTTTGGAGGAACAAAACCCCTGACAAAAAAGCTGAGACCAGCATGATTTTAGAAGAAGCAAAACAACAAAAAGCAAACAAAAAAACAACAAAGGAATTATACGTTTTGCTTGGAAATCAGAAAAAAGTCAAACTTCAAAAACAGAGGACAGAAAAGGACTGAGATTATGAAACATATTTGCAGAGCTGCGGATTCAAAATGGTCCTTGACAGAGATTATAAGTTTGCTGTTGCATCAGACAAAGCTAGTTTTCAAGGGCAGTCTCTCTTACATACAGTATCTGATGGGGTTTGGCAACAGTTTAACTGGCATCACCGTCATCTGCAGTATTTTGTCTGCCTCTCTCTTTCAGCTTTGCAATGTATTTTCTCACACTTAAATTTTACACCTCGTAATATTTTCACGCCCACATACAGATGTAACTGGCATAGACATCTTTACAAGACAGGCTTTTTTCCTCTGTATGCAGAGCATCTAATAGATGTCTCTGCAATGCACTTTTCCTCGCAGAAATTCTCTGGAAATTTATATTCTTCCCAGATGACACATTAAAGTCTTACACATTTTGCTTAAACATTCAGAGTCATACAGTGCAAGCATGATGTAAGCTGCGTTGTCCACAGCAATATTTAATACGGAACTGGCAGAACAAATTCATTACTAGTTATTTGCTCTCTGATTCACCCCTGTCATTTATTTTCATATAATAAAAAAAAAAACAACACGAGGAAGGATGAACAGCTGTATTTTTAGTGACTTCTGGCTTCTGATAATTAATTTTATATGATGCTTATATCTGAAATGCAATCATATGCAAATCATGCCATATTTTCTATATTTATATCATTATTACAGTACAATAGTATGTATTAATTCAGGAGTCAGTGTTACTAAATAATGAACTAAAATTCAGCTTGCACTGCATATTTCTTTTTTTTATCTCTGTGAAATGCCCCCAGGACACAGCATAATGTAAAATAATGACAAAGCTGTGCCAGAGAAAGATGTGTGAACAGAACTTAGATTCATCACTACTTTTGAAATATTTCACTAATTTCCGTTATGCAAGTCAAGGGCAACTTTGCATCCAGACTGAATTAAAATAGGACTAATTTATCAGAGGTTTTTCGTCAGTTTCTCTGTCGAAAAAATATTTAAGATCACACTATACAAAATGGAGACAGACCACCTAACCCCTGGGACGGCTGTGTTTGTTTCCTGGGAACAAATAAAAACTCAGAATATTGAGGTGCTTCCTGTGTCTTTTGGAAGGTCTTTAGTCGTTTTATGCAAATTAACATTGTGTTTGCATTTTAAGCTGTCACCACTTTTATTTGCTAATGGAGACATAAACAGTGGTAGCGTTTAACCATTACTACATTTATCACATATCATAAAATTGTAATTATCAATAATATGAAAGTGAGGGTGCTGTTATTGCCTTTTCTCAAATATGTTTAAACACACACAATGGCCATTTATGGCTACTAATTAAAGACTGCTTTCCACACATCTTTTGTCTTCATGCCTCTATGGTAGAACAACATCATTAAAGTTAAATTGAAAATAAGTAAAAGGCTGAAACGTTTGCATTTCTGCATCCGGCTCAGGAAGCTTGCTACAGCTAAGTGCAGAGCCGGCGAAAGGGCCACAGCATGCCTTGTGGAAAGCTGGGAATTAAGATGTATTATGTCAGGAAGAGAGGACTTTATTTATGGGAGCATCCGGAATAAGCAGAAGGAAATATGGTAGCAATACCTGGGGACAGTGCTAAATAGTGTGAGACCATTCCCACGATAGAGATCCTGTGGAAAAACCAGGGGAAGAGCTAGATGGGGCTAATGAGAGTGGCACTAAATCCAGCACATCAGGACTTATGCAAAGGTAGTAAAACAACTGGGTAAAATAAATTGTTGATGGCTGCAGTCACATCATGATAAGCTGCATGTTTGCATGTCAGCAAAGCAGTTTGGCATGCATGGAATTATCAGTACACCACACACATCATGGCTCACTGCAGGAACGTTTGCAACAGAGAGTTTTATGCGAGAGTGTTTGTGCATCTGCGTTTTGCGTTTTTGTGTAACTGTCAGTGTGTGTTGTGTATTTAAAAGTGCCTGCATTTTCACATGCAACTATTTCTGGAAAGGGGACGATGGCGTGTGAGTGTTTGGCAGATATCCACTCATTTAACAGAAAAAGAGAAGACTGCTGCGAGCCAGGAGGGGCAGGAGAGGGTGGGTGACAAGATGTGGTGCACAGTGAAGGCAAAAGCAGGGAAAGGCAATTGTGAGTCCAAGAAAGAATAAACCCCTCCCAATTTGCCTCCCTGCTCCGTTTTTTCCTATTTTTTGCATTTTGTAGTGGCCTTCACCCCTGTGCATTGTCCTTGATGGTCTGCAGTGTGTAGGCAGGAGGAGAGCTTGTACTCTCCTACCTACCATCAGCCTCTCTAGAGCACATGACAGAGAGCACTGAGCAAAGCAACCAGCCTTCCTATGCCAAATTCCCCAGCCTGCCAGGGCCCTCAAAACCAACTCCCTACTACCCTTTCCACTGTCTTTTTCAAACTATTTACAATAAGCAGAGGGAGACAGACAAAATATTTACTAATCTTCACAGCTGAACTGTAAGGGGGAATAGGGGGGCATAGTATGAGGCTTGACAGCAAATTAGTGCCCTGCCATGACACATGCGGTGGTGTGGCTCGACAGGTCCCCTCTTTTTCCATTTTTATTATCATCCATGCTTGAATTATTCAGTGGCAGCCATTAGCATAACAGCAGCCATTTTATATTTAGCTCCCCCTATGTTGACTGCGTCAACATTTCACTCCAGATATTCTGCTAACATCCCTGACAAGTGGAAAAAGGCAGTGGCTCAGGACCAAATGCAATTAGTGACCAAGAATAATTTTGAAACCACAAGACTAATGTCTTTTCAGTTCCTAAAAGGAAAAAAAAAGAAGTGTCTATAATTTTGATTAGCATGGCAAACTGGTGGAATCTAATGGCATTTGCCAAAAAGAAAAGTGCCACACATTTATAGATGTGCTATCACCCAGTCTCATTTGTCACTATTAGCTGTAATATGAAAGATCCCTCATCTCATCTTGGAGGTCTAATTTGTTGGCTTGCACTGGGAGCTGAACTGAGCAGACGGAGCTACAATGATGAAAGTGCTCAATGTTCTCTCTTACTGAGTGTGGAAATTAAAAGCTTTACATTTAAGGTTGATCTGTATGAGCCACCCTGCTCTGACATTTTAAAAGTATATTTAATTAAATAACATTTAAGTTCTGAATACAATATTTACAGTGAGAGGGTCAGAGAGACACCAAGAAGATATCAGAATAAAGAATCTGATGGATAATTATATGTCTGTGTGACTGTATGTTTGCAATATGGTTGTGACTGGCATATGATACCATATATCTGCTGCTTTCTGTGGCATCCCCACCAGCTGTACAGTTTGACCTCCCACTCATCTTTGATCCCCTGTCAAAGAGCTCACTCTTTGCCGACGCTCAGCTTCACTCTGCAAACCTTTACTTCTTGCTCCAGATTTGGGCCTGGAGTCATTGAGTGTGTGCTTCTGACAGTCTGTTTGAGGCAGCTCCCTGGTTAAGCCCTTAGAAGAGAGATGATCCATTTGTAATTCACTCAAGCCAGAAAACCAACATGTACAGCCAAGGCATCACAGTATATGCAGTTTGTTAACTTAATTAACCTGCAAAATGATATGGAATCAAGGCGAATAAAGCCACTTACCCCACACAGCTGGTTTCACAATACTGAAGGCTATGGTGGTGATCATTCCTAAACCTTTTCATACAGTGTCATATACAACATCTTAAAGTCAGCATAATAATAAAATACACCATGGTATTATTATTTATTTTTGATTAGGGACTCGTTTGGGCTCCTACCAGTAGGCACAATGACACCATACAGAAATTGTAATTAGGAGTGCTCTCTTCCTCTTTTAAACCATTATTTGAGTGAGTAGATATTTAAACTCAAATAATGTTTTTCTTCTCCTTTCTTTTCACATGAAGTCAGCAGAAATGAATAGAAGAAAGTCAAGACACTAACCAGGGCCAGATTTTTTTTTTTTTTTTCTCTGTGCTCTGTTGATAAAAGATATAATAGTCTGTAGGTACAGTATTTAGAAACCACAATATACAAGTTCAGAAAAACATTTGAATTGTCCACGGCAATTTCCAATTAACACAATGTAACAATTTCATAAATAATAGTTGTTAAAAAATGCATGTAGTCATCAGAGGCTATGAATACTCACTAGTACATAGCATGATTTAAGAGGATGGTGGGGGAGCTGTTCAGCTCCTTTACTATCATTGTTTGGTGTGTCAAAAATGTTTTCTTGAAAATTAGCTGTGTGAGTAATATTAAGTGAAGTGCATTTGAGGCATTGTAAATATATAAAAATAAAATGGCTAAATGATGAACTTTATATCTTGCAATTTAACCTCTATGACATAACTGTTAAACAAAATCAGGCCCTGGCTGTCACATCGAGGCCTCTGTACAATCATGGACAATACCAACACACTGATCTCCCACGGGTCCCCTGGTATATGAGTGAATATTTTCCCTTCTACCTGGGACATGCCTATGTTTTTCTTTCTTTCTTTGAACTTTCTGAATTTCTTTCACTGTGCTCTCAATAATGGTTCAGGACCTGTTTTTCACTCTCCTTTCTCTCGGAATTAGCATAGAAAAGTACTGCACATGAATTCTCACTCACAGAACACTGCAATGTACACTAAAAAGTTTCACAAAAAGAAAACGCCTTAAACTTTTTAACACCTGTGTCATGCTGTTATAGGATGGTTGTTTTCTAAGAGTCTGACACAGCAGAAGCTCTTTGCTGCAGATTGTGTGCAGCCACATATTTATGCATTGTAAAATAAAGAGAACATGCAGCTTAAAATTGACAGTCACATCCTGAATGTAGTCTGAAGAAACCTCGTCTGTGCTGGAGACTGAGGAGATGCGTATCACTGTTCCAGAGGCTGTGACATGTCTTGTTGGGCCGGCAAAGCCCCTCTGCCTCCCCCACTCACTTTATTTCACAGCGCGGGAGAGGAACATGCTTTCTTTCTATGCGCTCCACAGCCTTCCTGATCTCTCCTGCAGTATTTCAGCATACCAAAAACTGGGACTGTGGGGGGGATCCTCTCCACCTCACTGTGCTGCCAGCCACCCAGGTGTGACTACATGTCAGGGAATAGTCTCACTACGGCCACAGTTACACTCTGCTCCTGCCATTGCTGTGCTGATCCTTCTTATTAATGCGTGACCCACAGAAACACTGCTGTACATATGTATGTACTTGCTGCCATAAATTAAGCATTGATATAAAGGTACAGTAGCTAATATATGCATGTGCACCAAAATAAATGTCATTTTTTTTGCTGTAAATATAATAAAAGTGTGGTTTGTTTGAAACACTGGGATCAGATAATTGCAGCTGTAGGGAAACACAGAGGAATTAAGTGTGGGTGTAAAGCTAAACACAAGTTTAATGGGCAAAAAAGAAACCCATTCAAATATTGCTATTCTTAGTTATGGCCCTTTTAAAGACTGCACCCTATTTACATTTATGTCTCAACACAGCATTGTTTGACCATTTTGAAAATACAACCTTTTCAGTGAAAAATGCAACCACAAATTTTCTGTTAACAGACATATCATATCATAACATATCTAAAATAAAAAGATATGATAATAAACTTTCTGTGGCAAACTGTTTTTTTTTTTTTAAGGCATTATTTCCCGGTGGAGACTGCTGTTTTTTCCTGTGGGCGTCAGGTGATTGACAGTAAGCACAGTGTAATGTAATATGCACACTGACATAAAAACACTCATCGCAGTCACAACAGAATAACAATAAAACAGAAATGAGATGAAATGAGATGACTGCATACACACTGTGATGGATTATTTTGCATGGGAAATTTCAAAGTATGTGGCTTTTCTGTATAAAAATAAAAGGTATTAAATGGTACCTTCTAAATTTAGGCAAATCAAGCCTGGTGTCTGCAGCTATGCTGAGGGTAGGTAACCTGGAAGACTGGGTGGCACAAACTTAAAACACACGAACGCATACACCCACACATACACAAAAAGAGAGATAGACATTTGTTTTCATTCCTCGTGGGGACATTCCTGGAGACTTATCATAGCCTTAACCAAGCCCACTACATGCCTGACCCTTACACTAACCTTAATCATCACAACTAAATGCTAAAGCTCAACCCTTACCCTTACCCTAACCCTGACCTAACCCTAATTCTAGCCTAAACCCTAAATCCAAGTAAGGAATCTGGAGCTAGCGCCAATACCAGCTGATGTGGGGCTGGAGGTGGGGTACATGCTAGACAGATCACCAGTCTATCACATGGCAGATAAATAGAGACAGTCATGCTACACAGGCAATCTAATCACCACTTAACCTGCATGTCCTAGTGAGAAGGAGGAGGCTGGAATACCCTCAGAAAAAACATGCAGACATTGGGAGAACATGCATACGCCAGACAAAAAGATCCAGCCCACTGTGAGGCAAGGGTGCTGTGCTTCCCTGAATTATACATTAAATCTGTGTGCAGGCAAACTGTTTTTATTTCTCATGCAGAAGATTATTTACAAAATAAAAAAACTTATTTGAAGCAAAAAATCTGGAGTTCATATATATATTTTTTTTACTGTTTGTTTATCTTAAAAGGTATGAGAATGAACACAATCAATTAGTATAAAAATTGTCTAAATGACAAAATTTAATTGGGTCAAAATACTGTGGTTTTCACTGCCCACTGATAATGCATTATTTATTAATATTTATATCATACTTTTTTGTAGTTAGCATATAAGAGATTACCATAAATTGACATTTTATACAAAAAAGATATACAACGTACATTGTTGGATGTATAGGCCTATATACAGAGTCTGCATATTTTTAGAATTAGGTTTAGGTACTATAAGAACTATAATCCTCACATAGGAGACCAATAAGCTGGAGGTATTCGGATCAGTTTTGCAAATCAGTCTCATTAAAATGATGAGCTTGATCATTATATTTTATTTAACAGTCTTTAACAATTAAAATGACAAAATAAATGTAAAGATGATTAGTGTTCACATTTTGCTATTTGATTACAACCAGAAGTGTAAAGAGTATACTTTTTTTACTCAAGTGAAAGCAAACTTTGAGTAAAAGTTACTTAGTTACTTTTTTTTAACAGTGTGGTTGGTGAGGTTCAGCTTCTTCTCTAGGACTGTTCCCAGTTACAGTTAATGAACTTACCTGCACATGGTTGCCCAGATTGGATACAGAGTTGTTTCACATTTCTGGGCAAACAATGTTTTTACTGCATAATGAAGCTGTCGCTTTTCTTAGCCTTGAAGCTGAAGTGGTCTCTTAAATGTAGCCAAGGAGTGTCTTCATGTTCAACTTCAATCTCAGCTGAACATGATTCTTTTATGTCTGCATTCAGATCTTGCATGTTCATTTTTATGGTGGTTCAAACTTTCATCTTGACTGCCTGGCATGGATGGAGTAATATGAACAGTTTCTTCGCCTTCGGAGATCACTCACTGGCACAATATTTGCTTTAATTGGCAATTTAAATTGCAGCAAAGCCAAATACTTTAAAATTAATGTATTGAGTTAAAGTGAAATTAGAATTTTTAAAAATTATTTTAATATGTCCAAGTGCTCTTCATTACAGTAACAAGAATAAATGGCATTTGTTACCTCCTTCCCTGATTACAATGAGATTTATAACACCAGTGGAAAAATAAATGAATAAATGAAAGTCTTTGGCAGCAAAAATCATAATAACTGCTTATTATTGTAATATACCAGGGTTTATTGTACAGGCAATACTCTTTCAATGTAACAAACAGCTTTGTGTTAGATAATAGAGCTGTCTATATATATATATATATATATATATATATATATATATATATATATATATATATATATATGAGCATGTGTGGGTGCATGTGTGCGTATGTGTTAGTAAAAAAGAAGGATAGTAAAAAGATGGCAGTCTGCAGGATATTCACTTGTTTGCATCTGTAAACACGATGCTAAGGTAAACATGATGGTGACAACGGGCTGATAACAAAATGGTGGCTGCTGTAGATGGTTCAGAGGCCATGTGGAAGAAGTGGCAGCAGAACAAACAGGTTCTGATTTTAGGCCAAAGGTTTGAGTTTGAAATTGCAGCCTTTCGACAAATCTTTGGTATTCACTCACTCTTAACAGTGAGCTCTCAACAGGCTCAGTGCAAGGAGAGACAAAGAGAGGGAGAGTGAGAGAGCATGCAAACCTAATATTTGTGTGAGTGACTCAAATAGCTCCTAGGCCAGACTAAACACAGAATGATCACAATCAAAAACATACTAAGCATTTTGCATGAATATTCAATTGCGTAATATCAAACAACCCACAATCACATTTACTAACTCTACCCAAATACCAGCCTTAGTGTAGCTGTGTTTCAGACAGTTTGCTGTTTGTCTTTGTCCTTTTAACACCGAAGTTTCATGCAATCTCTGTGATGGTGGAAAACAAATTTTGTAAACATTTTGGGGATCAACCCATCCATTATATAACCCTTACGCTACTAGTCAGGGTCACGGGGAGCCAACACTAGCTCACCCGTTGTCATGTCATTCAATAGCCCATTCGGGCTTCCCATCAAACTATATAGTTATTGGTCAGTATGGCCCTACTCACCTACTGGAACCTATTGGTAGGTCCTACAGATCTTCATTGTCGTCATTACGTAGATTACATAAGTTACATCCTTAAGTTTAAACACAATAACTACTAGGCATTAAAACATGTTGGTTAGATTTAGGAAATGAAACGTCTTGGTTAGGGTTAGGCAATAAAACAAACAAGAACGTACATTTATGTCAGTTGCTAATGCTAATCACCATTGATTCTCATTGCCTCCAGTAGGTGTAGTAGGCTCCTGCTGACCTATATAAATAGGACTGAAGTAAACTGATAACGCCTATTCAGTAGTAAAGCTTGATATATACTCTGTGAGAACAGGGAAATGTGTTCGTTTTCTCGAGGTGGCGAGAAGAAGAACAAAGTTAGTTGCCGCCAGGACATTTCATACTCCATGAGAAACTCAAGTGCAGAACACAAATTAGCTAGCTGATGTTTTTGAAGATCTTGTAATATTAGGAAATCCAAATGACAGTGAGTGAAAGGTGGGGTATGCCCTGGACAGATCACCAGCCTAACACAGGGCTGACACATAGAGACAGACAAAAATTAACCTAACTTTTATGTGTTTGTACTGTTGGAGGAAGCTGGAGAAAACGCATACAGACGTGGCAAGCAAATCCAAAATCCAAACATGAAGACCACAGTCACATATGACCCAAACCCAGAACCTTCTGGCTGTAAGTGCTAACCACTGCCACTCTGTGCTGCCTGGGGATCATCCAGTCAGCCTTTATTAATCTGGAAACCACATGGCTCATAGTAAACATGAACTGGTTGAAAACAGCTGATCACAAATGAACATGCCTTCCCCCTTTTGTATCCCACTTGGTTGGTGCAATGCCTACAAACATAGCTTAACAAAGTTCACAAGGACTTGTTACTCTTTAACAAGATTTTAACCAATAAGTTCACAAGGCTCTTTGAATCTTTGTACTTGGTAGCAAAACAAGCTAGAAATATGATGATGTTCAGCGTCTTTAGTCATCTTGGGAATTTCCCTTGGAGCAGGAGCAGGACCCGATAGGCATTTAGTGACTCAAGGGCACTAAGACAGGGTAGATGTTTGCTGACACAGTGCAGAATTGAAGGGTACTTACATTTACCCACCCATGATTTTTGAGAAAAATGTAAAGGAAGGAGGAGGAGTAAAAGAAAATATGCAGGAAAATATAAAGGAGGTTATGCAAAGGTAAGGTAGGGATAAAGGATGGGGAAGAAGAGGAGGGGGACACTGGGTGGGAAAGGGAGTGAGGTGTGGTGATGGTAGTGGTGGTGGTGGTGGGGTGGGGGTAGGGTGTCTGACATCGCCCCCGTGGTCATAATAGCAAGGTCTGCATATGGGAGCAGCTGTTGTGCCCTCTGCTTCTTCCCTGGAAAACATGGCTGGAATATTAACTGTGCTGCTAATTCTGCTTATCGAAGCTTTTGATGCTCAGAAAGTCCAGTGAGCCCTGTTATGTCTGCCTGTCAGCAATGATGACTGTCTTGCTCAAAGCTTCTGAAACTGGACTAGTTTATTGGACCAAATATTCAAACAAGCAACGAAAAGATAAGTGATATTTACAGGAGTATTTATCAGTTTGTTTCTTAGTTGGCTTCTCAGTTTGCAGAAATTATTTTAAAATAACAGAAAAAAAAGCTTCTCTTTATCTGACTTTGATTCAGTCTGTCTTAGATTCTAGATTTGGCATCACCTCTGTTTCTCTCTCACATCGTCAGCTCATTGTCTGACATGAAATCAGCATGAATGGCTGCTGTGTACTTACACAAGAGTTGGGCTAATTTGAAGTAAACTCTGCACAAGTGGCTGAGTCGTTGTTTTGTGACCCTGTTTGTGTTGGATGAGCGCACCATGCCTCTCTTGGGAGCAGCCTACAGGCATCCCACAGATCTGACACACAGCTCTGCATGCTCACAGAGAAAGAGAGAGGAAGGGAAAAGAGAAAAAAATACAGTTCCCCAAGAATCCTGGCTGAATACATTACAGAGAAATAAAAACTAACTTTTATGAAGTTTTTTTTTTTTTTTTTTTTTCAAACAAAGCTGGGGTCAAAACAAGTAAAAGATTAAACATGTAAAATACTCAAGAGCATGGCAAAGAAACTACAAGGTTTCTGTGAATGTAAATTCGCACCTGTATTCCAAATGCTTTTTACACCCTATTGCATATGTGTACATAATTTTACAAAGGATGGGAACCAGAGAACAATCTGCAAGCCATCATTTTCTGAGATTCTTGCAGAATAAAATTTAAACACCCCTTTTCAGGGACAACACAGGGATATCTTTGCAAGATCAAAAATATTCAGGACCTTTGTGAATGCATACATAAGGGCCTGCAGGGACTTCATGGGACCATGCCACAGAAGCACCTCAGCACTCAGCAGGACCTCTCAGATGACAGAAGGAACTGAAATGTCAAAAGAGCGATAGAAGGAGAGGTGCTGGTAGAGAGGGGAGAATCCAGACCCTGGGGATTCTGGTGTGGGGTAGTATATGCAGGAGATGGGCAGGGAGGTCAGAATCAGTGAGTGCTAGATTAATCTGATAAGAGTTCATCCATGCAGAGGAGCTGGAGAGCCATGCAGAGAAGCAACAGTGCTCTGCACAAATTATGCACTGGTGAGAGATGAGGGGAAAATATACGGACATGCATGTGGAATGTAGATGATTTGTGACGCAGGAGGGAAAACGGAGAAAGAGGCATCATGGGGTACTTGGAAAACATGACAGCTGGAGTCATGCACAGGTGATGTAAGGTATATCTAAGATGCATGGAAACAGAGGTAGAAAAGACATGGCAGAGACACAAGGAGGTCCATGATTTGTGATCCATATGGGTGAATATATAGTAATTCCCCCCTTCTTCCTCCACCCTTACCAAACAGTGAGGTCACCCCTACTTTTCTCTCTCCTTCCACTCCACTGCATCCCCTCGTCATGCACTGTAATTAAAACCACAGGTGGGACACGTAACACTGCCTGGCTGCTCCCAGCATGCAACAGGCACCATCTGGTGCTGAGGAAGTACGTTTTTTTTCTTCCAAACAGCCAGGGGTTAAAACATCAAAGGCCCACATCGGACCTCAGTGGGGTCGGGAGCAGAGGGAATAATATCCACTGTCTCTTGAATCTTTCTGCAACACAAAGCATGAAATGGGAATATGAGCTTGAGCTTGTAAGCCACCAGATCCACTACCTGCCATTCAACCTGGGACCGTTTGCTGTCACCTATGTATACCTCCTTTCCTGATATCATGTCCTCCTAAAACGCCTGCCTGCAAACCTGTTTGGAAGTATTCTCCAAAGACTCCTGCAGCTCTGATTACTTCTGCTTCAGTGCATGCTCTGCTAAAGTGAACATGCTCACTACACCTTGAAACATGGTAGAAGTCATGAGAAAACATGTTGTCTAGTGCATAGTTTTTGTTGAAATCTCTGGCATATTTGTATATTTTCTGGTGTTTGTCTTCCAAGCTTTTGTCAGTAGCTGTGAAATGCAATGCTCTTTTTTTTTTTTTTTTTTTTTGAGGTGATACTGTATGGTAAGCTGATGTAAAAAGAATCTTGCCTGGCAAGTGGGAAAGATGTCTTTCAAATCAATATCTGAAATGAAAAGTTATGAGGAAGACAAAATCATCTCTCAAAGCCTTCACTCTCAGCACCAGTGTAATAGAGACTTTAAACAAAGCCTTATACAGCCGTCTCCAGACACAAGATGACAAACCAGTTTTGAATAATTTTCGCTGACAGGAAAGTGTTACGGCACAGGATGGAAAGCTCATCTGAGATCAGCTCAGGGAAGGACAGAGTTTTACCTGGTGCGTTGACAGATTGCAGATGTCTGCCTATCCTCACTCCAGCATGCATGGTGCAAGTACTGTTCAAGGAACAGCCCCCCTGCTGGAGAAATTCACTTAAAGTTTGGTCTCTGAGGAACAACAAAGGCCCCAAAACAGTGTGCCTAAATTTAAGCTAGCATGAAATCCCCCCACTGCTCCTGGGTGGCTGATGTGCCTCCCCCCTCCTCTTTCAGTGATGTGACACATTTCAGATGTCACAACACAATTTGTATTTGCATGTTATTTTTATGTACCAGGAGGTTTAGAGCAACAACAGTACAAACACTGTATGTGCAGATGGTATCATATTGTAGATAGATAGATAGGCTAGATAGATAGATAAATAGGTGAATTTATGACACGGTGTTTATATCCTACTCAGTAGTTTGAGGACAACAGTGCCGACATGAAACCCTTTGGCTATGCTAGTCCTCCATTAGTTATCTAATGGCATATCTTCACAACATTTTATATCAAAAATAGTATACAATAATGAGCCACGTAAAACATGTTACAGTTTGTTACCATTTTTCTGAAAATAATGACGGAATATGGACAGAACATTATCTGCTATTGGCATTGTACACGACATAATGAGTGTAACTGGGTGCAATATAGCAACTGTACATGGGTGGTGTATTGTTTGCACCCAGATTTTTTCATTTAGTAAAATCATCACTTCAGGAGGAATCCATTTTTTGGAGCGTGCCTTTTTATAACCCATAGTTTCGCGTCATTTTTGATGTGAATATCTGTGGTGCTTTTAATTCACCTGTCCCTGGTGTGTGATGGCCTTAACATTTCCTTATTGTTTGAGTTGCATAGCAACAGTCAAGTCCAAGTTCAGTTGTGGAACTATTTGTGTTAGTTGAGTCAAAGTCCAAGTTTAAGTAAGTGCTATAGTGTTGGTCAAGAACACCATACATGGGCCTGAAAAAAGTTTCTATATGCTGAGAAAGTTGAATATGTTTTCCTCCACACTGTTGTCTTTGTTCATAGACTCCCAAGGTTGCAATAAAAAAAAAATCACATTTGTATTCAATTGCTCTACTTCATTAGGTGCAGCAACATAAAAGATCCACTATTTAAAAAAAATAATAATTTTGAGTAGTAAATCTGCCACCATCATTGTAAACTGCAGTAAGTAGTCTGTGAAGATGGAAAGGCTGACAGCTGTACAACAGTAACTAAGCAGGTAGGGCTGTCAGTTAAAAAGAATTACTGTATATTGTGTGGTATATATGGTTTAAGAGAAGAAAGGCTAGACTGAATATCTAAGCAAAGCTACTGAGACGCTGTTAATATGGAAATAAAATTAGTTATCATAAATTTTTAATTAAAGAAGCTGGGCTACAAATGCAAGGAAATCTGAAAATTGTTTAGAAATTGCAAGCTTCATCAAGCAGTCAGACAGAGCATATATGGAAAGTGAGGGGCTCTATTACTTTCGATACGATCACTGACCTTGATTCAGGTCTCTTTGTGGAGTGGGACCTATTCTCTCTGTAGTTTTTCAGGAGAAGAGTAAAAATGACACATTCACTGGCACACTACCCATTACTGCCAAGCACAGCAGGGATATTTTATCAAAATGCAGTGCTTATTGATGGATTGAGATTCATGTCTCGCAGTTCAGATATGATAACCCATGCTACTTGGCCTTCTATTCACATCTATTTTTGCCACACAATTCATCCCTCTCCCCTCTCTCTTCACTTGTTCTCCCTCCACACTTTCACCCCCACTCCATCATCCCCCATCTGTTCTTTACCCCAATGTATCATATCTCTTCACCCCCTACCCACCACCCTCACCTCCCACTATTCTCCTCCTTCTGCTCCCTCTCCACTATTTCTCCACCTCTCTTTCCGTGCCCAGCAAGAAACTGTTGAAACTGGCAGCTCCAGAATTCTGATCAGCCAGTTTGTGGTCTAAGAAGACTTGCCAAACTGCCTTTCCGATTAATCTATGGTTCTATTGGCTACGGTTAACACCTGTAACCTCTGCATTACATGGAGAGAGATGTTCAGTCCTGGAGCAGAATAGCAAACATCTAACTTATCCTTGCTATAGCAAAATCATATTTATAGGAAAACATTTTGCCCAATGAGCAGATAAGTTCTCTGGGATTAGAACATGGAGGTCTCTCTCTCAGATTTTCTTCTTTCTCATTTATTTTCAATGAGTACTTAAACAAGTGAGCGAATGATGGAGTGAGCAAGTAAATACTGATTTAAAAAAAAAAAAAAAGCCTACCTGTGGGCTGTTTTTGTATCTGCTCTAGCTCCACGGTTGCCATATGTATGTGTTGAAAAGTGAGGTACACTTAGATGCTGCGATAGAGGTAAATTCATACTCTACTATCTAGGTCATTTGTAAGGCCCAAAGCAACATCTCCTTCCCTGCCTGCCTGCCTGCCTTTTCCGTCTGTTGTTTGAGTCTGTGGAACATCAAGGAGACGAAAACACACCACATCCTGTATATGCAACAGCTCACACAAGAATTGTGTACTGCAAGCTTGCCAGTATGGCCCTTGGAGTTTCTTTTGACAGACTAGATAGAAAAAGCTATTATTTTATTAGTGAATTAATCAAAATGAATTTGTAGAAATGGTGTGCATAACTAAATCAGTGAACTATGGCAAGAACATACATGGAGTCAAAGAAGATAATAAAGAAAGAAAATAATTAATTTCATTTACAGTTTATTTATTGTTATAATCTAAGGATTTAACAGAAAAACAAATCTTTAGATATATATTGTCCTGAAACAAAATATACAGTTCTGACTGTAAACATGCTTAAGCATTAAACGCAGAAAGATTTTCAGTATTACATTACAATAAAAAAAAAAACAAAAATCATCATCATCACCTTAAATTATTTCCCACTGATAGATGGAAGATAGATGTCAGATTGTTACATCATTCAACTATTTTTATGCATTTTTTTTCCATTTTCTGACTGGTTGAACACACCTGATCCAGGTAATCAGCAGTGGGTAGGGCAGGGATATCAGGAAAACAAGCTGGACCATAGCGCTCAAGGACCAGGGTTGGAGACCCCTGTTTTAGAGAATATAGCAAGATTACATAATGAATCAACAGGCAGCAGCTGGGATATATCATGGCATTTTATCACTGTATCCTACCTATGATGATATTTACATTTCTTAAATGCCTGAATATGCCCTTGCTCCCTTTGTTCATTTCTATCAGTTCCTATGGTGACAGACAGAGAGTTGAGGGGAACATAAAACACCAAATGAAATAATGTTTAAATGGGGTGGGGGGGTACTACAAAGCATCTGTAGACCCTGATTGGGCAGTCTAATGGCTGCAGAACAGCAGAAGACCTTGAGTAGATGTCCCAAGGACTCGAGACTTGAGGAACAGGAGAGCAGGGGTGGATGATCCGGAGCTGGTGTCAAAGATGAAACTCCAAAGGTTAAACTGGGTGTCAATGTCGAAGGCAGATGGAGAAGCTTCAAAGCAGGATACAGAGCAAATAGACAGGGTAGCACGACATGGCTGGCAGAAAAGAAGACAACCAGGCTCAGACTCTAAAGCTATTTGGAGTGGTGTCAGTGCCAGAGGCCAATACTAGAGTTGGAGTGGTTGCAGTGGCAACTCATGCAGCAACTGAGCCACACCTAATCTGAGACGTAGGTTTGTGGCTGGTTGGTCTAGTGCTAACAGCATGAGATTTGACACTAGCTGTGAGTGAGGCAGGAGGGCCGCTACCAGATATGATACTAGTTGTGAGGAGCTGAATGGGGAACCAGAGCAAGTGGAAGACTGGCAGGCTTGACACTAGCCACCCAGGAGAATGGAGTTTCCACTTTAGCTACATGAGATACTGGCTGAGAGTCTGAAGTCCACAGGGAAGCCTGTACACTCACAGAGAGATAAGCTGTTTCTGACACAAATTGCAGTGTTCCAGGTAAGTCCCTTCTCCATGGCTTTTCCATGTGTGCCCAAGTGGCAATCTTCCTTAATGGCTTTGAGGTTGCAAAGTCTTATAACTGCAGCCTCTTTCGCTTGTTGTTCTGGGTCCAATTAGGAAACAAATTTTTCAATAAGGAAACAACAGACACTCAATCAGGCAGACTGTATTTCAGATAAAACTAGAAGGGTATATTGTAAAAGGAAAACTAGGCTCACTTATAGTCTAGACAAAACTGACCTTGGGAAAACCAGCGCCCAAATGCAGGTCAAAGATAAGTAGCAAGAAGTACGAAAGAGGAAAAGACTGCAAGCAAAAAATCATGACACCATGCAGAATCCAAATGAGTCCAAAATGGCAAGAGGTGATCTGGCTTTTAAAGTATTTTATTCTTATCTACTGTGAAGTACAGTTTAATACAGGAAAGATTTTGAGTAATCTAACCAGTCAAAAAGTAAGACAGACCAGAATACATCACCACAAGGCATGTTGTGAGAGCTTTTTTTTTTTTTTTTCTTTTCTTATACTAGTAAAACTTTCTTCTTCATTGATTACTATTACTACCAGCATCACTGCTCTCACTTCTGAAGTGTAAATCTCAGTTGGAAGCATACAGAATTTATTTTTATTTTTTTTTATTTTATTTATTTATTTTTTTATTGAAAAACGTTCTGGGAAAGTTTAAGCAAGTTGAAGCAAGTGTGTACAACAACAAACTAAATTACAGCACTTTATCATAAAGATGCACAGTGTATCACTAGCTAATGATATACAATGTGAGTGAATCTGAGGGTGGAATTTTCCTTTAATGTCAGTGGCATAAACACTGTGGCTGTCATCCATTTAACTGCATCTTGGCGGTTTCTACTGCTCATAGATCACTGTTACCTTTATGCATGGCTCCTCAGCTCCTCTGCCTGGATGAATTCCTATCAGATTAAGTAGGGTTTCGCTTTTCAACTGCCACCTCCTCCTCCTCCTCCTCCTCCATATCGTTCCTCTCTGCCACCTCCACACACCTGCTCACCATCCCCCCACATCCTCATCCACATGTGTCCTCCCTTCATCTTTCCCTTCTCTTCTTCAATGTGAATCTCCAGGTCTCAGGAGTATATATTCCACCACCCTATACTCTCAGCACTGACCCCCACACACTCATGACCACAAAATTCAAGGCTAAATCAAGTTTAAATCTCTTGGGTAGGGGTCTCAGTCAAGTCTTAAGTTTCTTGAGTAGAAGTGTTAGTCAAGTCTCAAGTCTCTGGGGTAGGAGTCTGAGTCAAGTCTCAAGTCTCCAATCTTTCCAACTTAATGTGTCTATTCCAAGAGCATTCACTTCTTGTTAATACTAATGTTACTCTGAGAGTAAAATCAAATTTCTTACAGGCCATTTGCAGCACTGGCTTACCTGAATGCGCTTTCAAGTGCCTTATGAACTTGGACTTGGTTGGCCAGGTGTCTTTTATGTTTTTCCTACATTCTTTACAGACCAGGGGTTTTGAAATCCATTTATCCAAAGGTTACAACACTTGGTATTGATTCTGTCAGTAACGCAGTCTATTGTGTGTTGTGTTGGTGTCACACACCACACACCTAAGGTGCACAATGTGATGTGTTAATTAAAGGATTACAGAGGGTTGTAAAAACCAAAATTCTCCTCTATCAGAACTCTATGAAAGACTCTTAATGTTCATGAGTCAATATTCTGGAGTCTGAGTCAAATCTAGAATCAATTAGGGAAGTCTATTTACTGTATATGAGCCTTGGGTATGAGTTGCCAACTTTATTGCCCTTCTTTGCTCCGTACACATATACTCTCCACACAAAAATGGACCATGAAGTTCAGTTGGATCCTGGGACCTTTTCCATATCGTAGTCACACTTAGATAGTATTTAGTCCTTAGGTAGTTGATTATAAGTTTGTGAAGAGGGCTTTGATGAAGGTCATAATATGATAAACTATTTTTTATTGTTAATACACATGCAATCCTAATGCTCATGGTAATAATTTAAAAGAGAATGTGATATCACACAGAAAATTGAAGGTGTCTGCATCATGCCAGCTGCAGTGACTTCATTCCTACAGAAATATTTCCCCAACTCTGGTGTTATTTTTGTATGCATTCAGTGAATAATGTAACAACAAAAAATCACCACCAAAAGTTACTTCACAGTGCTTTTTGTTTCTCAAACATACTTGACAATAGTTCACTAGCAAGTAACTCAGGCTGGGAAGCAGATTTCTAGCCCAGACAGAGATAGTTGCTGGAGATAAAAACAGACTGTGCCATTTGACAGGTGGAATGAAAAGTGTTTAGTTTCCTTGATGTTGAGAAGGCTCAGAAGAACCCAGATCAAAGTTTGAAGTGACTTTTAATATTTATCCAAGAAAAATATTTCTGAAAATATCAGTAGATCCTTCCCCCTTTCATTTTAACTGTTTGCTTTGCTAAAAGGCCAAAATGTGGCAAATAAAAAGTGTTCATTAATGGTAATTCTGAGCAAGCCAGTTAGTTGGGAGTAGTTGTCCCACTTTAGTTTTCATTTTCTATAAATATTTAGTGTAATATATATTCAAATATACTAACACCAGGTCTTGTGTGTAGTTTTTTTGATCATGCAAAACAAAGTGAATTTTAACACTTCGCTGTTAACTTATCTCTTTAGTGTTTTTCAGGAAACATAAATGCACAAAACAGAAGATGGAGACAAGCTAAAATCATTTGTACAGCCAGTTTATTGACTTTCTGAAATTTTGATTATGGCTGTGGAGGGGGTGAGGGGACGTGCTTGGTTGCTTCAAGTGAAACTTCATAACATTTACATTTTGCCCTCATTAGTCACATATTTTACCCAAACCATGAGAATTAATTGGGCCCTGCTGCCAACTAAATCTCATTGATTTCCTTCCTTTCCCTTGAAATGATTTTTTATATCACTCAAGCATAATGCAGGGGCATACAACTCTCTGCAGACGTGGATTCACAATGCATATTTTAGAAGAGTGTGAGCACACATGAGGAGGTGTGAATTTGTGTATATGTGGGAGATCTATAGTTTTTTCTTGCTTGTACAGACACCTAGTGTTTTAACGATGGAAAATGTGAGATCACCATGCTTTAGATTCTTAACTGTGCTCCAATTAGAATCAATTGATCATCCATTTTTTTTTGGCAGTGCAAGAAAACAACTAAAAAGAACAACTATTATAGGACAAAATATTATTTTTCATGGAGTGGAATGCTGATAAGAATTTTAATAAAGAGCAAATATTTAGGTTTGTGTTTCCTATTATAAAATAAGGGTAAAATACTTGCTTTTAGTATCTTCTGTTCCAGGCTGTGTATTATCTTTTTCTCACTTTCTCTCGCTGCATTTCATTTCAAGCGAAGGTGATATTCACTCATTCCCTTCTGAATTGTCATCAACTGTCATCAACGGCAGTGGACCTTGAACCAGATACAAGATGAGGGATTTCTCTGCCTAAGTGTGTGTGGGGCATCTAGACTGAGAATAAGTCTGGGCTCAGGACAGGAAGCACACAGAACCATGTCTGAGGCCTACCAGGAGACCTCGAGTAGCCAGTGCACCGTGTCTTAAATCTCTACCCAAGTGTCGCTGCCCCCCATGTGCTCACACACAACCTAGGCCAAATACCAGGCTATTTAGACACATTCTGCGTGGGTAGCAGGTTATAGGCTACACAGTTGGTAGGGATTATTTTTCATTGTCAGCTGAGTGTTTTTTCAACTATAATTCATTTTATATTTGGCAGGGGTTTAGCCTCTTCCACAAATGACTGTGGCTACTGTTGGCTACTACTATACTTTGTTTAGGCTCCTGGGTTTTACTTGATTTTAGGATAAATGCATCTGTATGTTGAAGATTTGTGGCAAAGCCTGTAGCAAACTTGTTAGTGGAAAAGTCACTTAATCATTTTTTTTTTTTTGGTTGTTTTACAGTAACCAGGTCGTACACCTAAATGTCACTGAAATCACTCAGTCTCCAAGAATTCCAGAGGGAAGATGAGGGAAATCATTTAATGTAATCACAATTATGTATGTAAAGTTGTAGCGTAACCTCTTAGGCAAAAGCACAGGGTGGTATCCATTATCCAAAGGGGATGACATAGGGTTTGAACATGTTCATCAGTGTCTGTGTTTTCACTGCTGGCTTTTCCTGCACCTTGCAGCCTCTGTCTGTCACCTTGCAGCCTGCTCCTTCAGCACTGCACAGCTGAGAGTGTCGATGGTGACAGGCCAGTTAATTAGAGCAGTGCTGTATCTGTCTGAGGCAGTGGCAGGGAGCTTCTGGCCACATGACTGTACACGCTCATCCAGACCTCTAGACCAAACGAGGCACCCAAGCATACCAGTGTGCGCACACACACACACACACACACACACACCCTCACACACATACATACACATATACATATATGAATGCATGCAGCAATGTTCAGACTTGTATTATGTACAGTGGTAATAAAACAATACAATTTGAGCTTTTGCAAATTTTCTTATATTACAGTTCAATTGATGGGATACATTCACATGTTCTCCCCTATAATATATTCAACATGTAGTTTTCTATCAATGCGGGCTTCATATTTGTTACATTTTTCTAATCGTAACTTTTACAGTGGCTGTTGCGTCCTTTCTCTTTTTGTAGCGGTGACATTAGAACAGTTTGGAGCATAAAATGTGTTCAAGGTGTTTCACAATAACTTAAAGGGTAGGGATGAATAATAAATGATACTGTGCCTGATTGACTTTAACCAAAGTCAATAAAAATGTGGAATATGTTTATAAATCTTAGTTTTATGCATATTCTGTAGCTAAATAACAAAAATAAACACAAAACAATAACATTTTTAAAGAGTCAAGTAGAGTAAACTGAAATATCCACTGCATTACCTACAATGTTCATACTGTCATTTAATTATGTGACTGACCTTGAAGGAGCCAGTTTTATAAATATTAAAGTTATATGCATCCTGGACAACCTTTAGCCAGTCTGACCTTCTGGGCCATGGCGTTTCCACAACAACCATGACCATTTCCATCTCTCTGAGCTCATCATAACCTGACACCTCCCCATGACACACAGTTTGACCCTTTGCCCCAAGCAATTACCATACTGTAGAAACAGATGGACACAAGCACACACAGATAAACACGTAAGTACTGACACACTTGGGTTTTCTGCACCAAGGGCCTGTATGTGAACATTTTTAGAAAAGACATGCTCACACATTGCTTTAATATATCTTGGTTTTAATTATAAAAACTACCAAGCTGTGCCAAATTAAATCTATAATACAGTATGATTAACACATAAAATATTCCAGGTGACTGGATTTTGATTCCAGGACATGACAATATGATCAGATCTTTACAAGCTGCATTTGGCGTGAACTATCGCTTTAATATTGTCATTGAACATGGTCCATTTGACAGTGGTGTATCTGTATTGCTGCAGTAATCCAGATTTCTGAGTTGCTGCCAAGGGAGGTCTTAGGGGTGAACTTCTTTTTTCCCGGATAAATTGCTTATTTTTCCTCTTTCTTCCTCCATGAACCGGACCTTTTGCCCTGGCCGGCCCTTTGGTGGTTCCGGAGTCATCTACTTTTATTGCAGTTAATGCTCGAGGTATGAAACAGCAGTGATGCACAGGGACTTTCTTGCTCTGGCACCCAGCGTAAGTGCCAATCAATTTTTAATCACAGCTGAATCAATGATAGCAACTTATTTTTGAATAAGAAAAAACCTTGATGGAAAAATGGAAAGCACATTTAAGAACTGATGCAATGTCTATAATTAAATTTGATCATCTGCATACTACAGAAACCTGATCTGCTGTTGTTCCTGGCAGTGCTGGAGGTCATATAGCAAACAACACAAAAACACATTTAATGGCCACTTTATGTGAAAAATTTAAATATTCATTTGCACATTTTCATTTGATATATGCAGCAGCAATAAAGTGAGATTAAAAGACCTATTTGAGGGTTTCCTCACTTGTGCTTAATGGATTGGGAAACTTTTTATGACCAACACTTTGTCCCTGTTGTAATAATAGCGATATTGCCTATTTTTTATTTGCCAGTTCATAAAATCATGCTTGATTGCTTAATAGAGCAAAGCCTGGATAGGCCAAGGCCCATGTAATTGTAATCCAAATCATGCAAGTTCAACTACACATGACCCTGTGTGATAAACCCCTGTCTACACAGCACCTGTGAGTGAAATTGCCCTCCACATTTCAAACTGCATCCCCAGCAGTCAGTTTAGATAACAACTCCTTGTTGTGTTAACACAGATGACAAGAAAACATTGTGTTTCTCCCCCAAAAAAGGTGTGTGGTGTTGTTATACAACTACACACCCTGAAAAAGACATAATCGACAATTTGTCTTGTATGCAAATATGTAAATGACACGGCTGAATCTAAGTGTCTGATGTGAAAAAAAAAAATGCACTGAAATAAATGAGTGGCATATGGCTCCAGTCATGTCTTTGTTGGCAGTACCTATACACAAGGCAATATATATTGATAGAACTGCAGAGGCAGCAGAAACCTTAACTGGAGCCTTATGGTTGCCTTCTATAATAACAAAATGAAGTTTTGAGTTCTTGATAGTTTTTCTCTGGTGTGTGTCTTTTTGTTGACAGAAAAAAAAAATTAAAAAGAAATTATATTTGAGAATGATTGCCCTGTAAATACTCATAATCTACATTTAGCATGCTATAACATGCTCTTCAGGCTCTAAGTTCAAATTAATGGAATTCTTATTTGTTTGTGTAGGAACGTGTACTAAGCTCCGTTTTTACAGTATCTCGTTCATAACCTGAGAGGCTGCAGCCCACTGAGTGCCAAGATGTAAAAGCTGTCCAATGAGTTCCAACGATATGCAAAGCTCCCCTGTTAATAATTCATGTCTGAGTTTACAAATGGCACTGTTGCGCAGAGACGAATCAGTCGAGTCGTTGAAATGCTGTTTGGAGGTGATGAAAGTTTAATTCCTGTCCTAGATTACTCCTCCTCATATCTAAGCAGGCCCATTATTTTGCCTCCACCAACGTTTCTCACATGCTCTAATAGGAAATGAAGGGAGATATACGCTGCATTGGTGGGACACGACTGGTTATGTACTCACGGAAGAATTTCTCTGATGGGTGACAGCTAGGGTGGCTATTTGCATCTTTGCATCACTGTTTTAGGGAGCATCCTGTTAGGCCACAAGCTGCTTGAGGGAAAACAAGGCCAGTGTTGTAAATGTAGTGTTAATGTGTTTTTGGCTTGTATGTGAGCAAGAGAAGAGACTGAAAGTGTGAAAGCAAGACCGAAAGGAACAATACTTAATGGAACAGAGTGAAAATGGCAAAAAAGATAACTAACTAAAAGCTCTGCTCTTAGTTATTGTAACTTCAAGTTTTTCATTCTTGAATAGATGAAGTTTTGTCATCTGAGCAGACAATTGTCACTGCCAGATTTTATCAGCTAATGTCATGAGTTGGTTGAAAACTGTACCGATCAGACTCTTTGATGTTGAACATGAAGTTGATGGCTTCTTTTATTAGCCTATGCTGAAACACTGAAGCAAAAGCTACATGCCCCAAACAATAGTCAACATCCTTATATCCATACAGAAGACATAAAATCCATCCATCCTTCCAACCCATTATCTACTACTTATCCTGGCACATGCAGGGTTGCGGGGGTGCTGGAGTCAATCCTAGTTGACACTGGGTGAGAGGCGGGGTACACCCTGAGCAGATCACCAGTCTATCACAGGGCTGACACATAGACACACATAGACACACAGACCAACACTCACACCCACTTTTGTTCTTGTGTTAACAGATTGAGTTGTTGTTTAGTCATGACATCGCTGGACTACTTAGCTTACTTATTGTTTATATTTCATTTTAACATCAAGTTGTCACTTTTAACGTTATAAGAATACAGTTTTACAAATAGAGCCAAACTTTTCCTTTGGTAGAATAAGCTTTTAACCTCACAAAAATAATTGAGTGCAGATATATACAGTGTTTGTGGTTTATTAACAGAAGGAAAGGGAAAAAAAATCAACTTTAAAATAAGCTTTAACCATTTGACAGGGGCGGTTTTAGTAAATGGTCAATTAAGAGACCGTATGTCTGTTTACGTGTACAATAGGTCTGCAATGATGAATTAATTAGTTAGTTGATTGACAGAAAACAGCAATGATGGCAAGTGATTCATAAATTAGTCATTAGAAAGCAAGCATGCCAAACGTTTGCTGATTTTCTGTTTTGCTCTGTTTTATACTACTGTAACTTGATTTTGGATGTAAGAGAAGATGTAATGTTGGTACCTTGAGGAATCTATAAATGTGATGGGCAATTTTCAATATTTTCTGACATTTCATTGCTCTAACAATTTACTGATTAACCCCATAAGATCTTAAGGGATTCTTTACAAGTTTCATCTTTCATTACCATCAAATGTGCATATCTACTCCCCAGTACACCAGCTAAACCATTTTTACAGCACTTAAGAGTACTGTTTGGCATTACACACATCACCCAAAGCTTGGAGAGATCTCTGTGTGCCTCTGTGTGAGCTCCAGTTGATCAGTATGCTGCTGGGGCAAGTGAAGAAGTGTTGTCAAAGGCTCTGAAAAGCTCTTTGATAAACGCTGAGGGCCACCACCCCAACTCTCTCTATATCTCTCTTGGTTTCTCTCTCTCTCAACTTTCAGACTTAGAGAACTGAATCAGACATGATCAAAGGTTTATTTGAATTGTTGATTTGCCTTGAGGTGTGAGGTCAGAACATTTATAGTGATACCAATGTTTCAGATAACAGACCATAATGTGAGAGTCTCAGCACTGCAGCCCCCCAGATTGATACATTTTCTTCCTACAACTGTGATTTTAGAATATATATCGTCATAGAACTACTTTAAAAAAAAGCATTAAAGTGAAACTTAGAGCACACACTTCACCCACATGTAGACAGTCGCACCCTCACAACCTCACAGTTATACACATGGGACAATCTAATTCAGTCAATCATCAAGACTGGAGGTCTTAGTGTCAGATGACACTAAAAACAACAACTTGTTCAGCATGTATGTCATAAGTGATGCACTGTTACCACATGAGGATATTCTTCAATATTCAACATTTCATGCTCCATATTGTGATTTCCTCTCTGTGGCAAATAAAAACAATTCTAGCAACTAATTAGGATAATAAAAATGATATAAAATAGTTTGGAAAATAAACAAGAGACAGCAGTAATGATTCATTTTTAACCATCACTACTGTTAAAGTATGTTTACACAGATCCACTAAATAAAGACACTAAATAGCAACATATTAAATTTGTTAAATATTCACACAACAGCTGCTGAAGAAATGCAAATCGACCTTGTGTACAGAAAAGTGTTGACTTTAAGTACTGTGCAACTGTGACTGTAAATTAAAAATATAACACATTAATAAGTCATTACATGTTAAATCGTATTTTGCTTGTTAAAGAAGGTTTTCAGTATTTGACCTGTTTTAACTATTACGTCTTCATTTCAGAACTGAGTCTAATCTCACTTGTAAATATAGTATGCAGTGTTTGGACTGATTGGTCGACTATTAAACTGCAGGTAAACATAAGACCAGAGTAGCCAAAGGAGAACATGTGTCGTTGAACCTATAAATATAACTGTACGCCTATGTGAGCAATGTAACTGGTTATTGATTTTTGTTTTCTATTGTGCAGAATAAGTACTTACCCTATTTTATATTAGGTTTAATAATTATTGTTGCATGATAGACAGTGCCAGTCGTATGTATCAACATACTTTACCAGTAAAGCTGATTCTGATGTGTTACAGTAATAGACTTCTTCCAGTAAGGAGTAGTGTTAGAATTTGAAATCCAACATTACAATTCATTTACTAATCCCATTGGGACTCTCTTACTTATACATTGTTTTACTGAAGATTAGACAAAGCCTAAAGATTAGTTACCAATTTGTGTGCAGAGGGCAAACTGGTTTGGGACATGTTTGTTTACTGCAGAGGTTTAAGGGCTGCAGAGATGTTTACCATTATGAAATAAACTGTGAAAAGATTAGAACCACTGTTACCTGGTTGTGTCATCTGCAGACCATGTTGTGTCCTCTTACATTATTGCTAACTACTGTTAGTTTTGCAGATGTGCAGTTGGTTAGTTGTCAGATGAGCACAAGACTTCTCTGGAGAGCTTCATGTGAGCAGCTGCTGACTGTCAAACTACTCCCACTCAGACAATTCGATAAGTATCAAGATGTACAGTCTGTGGTCAGAGACAAAAGGCACATTGCAATGTAGAAGTAATTTAAGATTTTTTTTAAAGCAATGACTAAAATAAATACATTTCTCAGTTTTTATTTCAAATACTTGACCATAAATACCTTAGAACTGCAGGAACTGTGGACAGTGGATGACTTTTTCACCAGTTCTTAAACTAATTTGTGTAATGAAATGAAATGCTGCTAAATGGGTATACCTTAGTTCTTAGTTCAGGCTCATCCTTCTAAATTTGGCACTTTCAATAATGCGCTATGGCCTCCATTAATACAACAAGAATATGCCTTTAGTTACAGTTTTGCTTTCAGATGAGAGAGGACATGGGGCAATAAGTAGCAGCATAGGCTGCTATTGCTACTATTAACCACACCTGTCAGAAACATTACAGTCTGTGGTTCCATCTACATATTTGACATTGTACTACATTTAATTCAGACTTAAAAATGGGCAAATCCTTTTTTTTTGGTGAAAGATAGAATTACATCTACATCATAAGATCCTAGTGTGGTTACATTTATTTATTTACTTTTTAAATCTAGCAGGGAAGGTGATAGAAATTCTTGTTTCCCACTGGTGGTTTCCACGCATAACAGCATCCCCATTTTGAGCTGGCCAGTATTAACGAAGAAGTGTTATTTGGAAGCTGACTGTCTTACATGTGGCTACTTCAGGAGTGGTTGTTAAAGGGAGGAGAGTGTTTCTCCTTCACCTCCACCATCTCAGATGTTCCCCAGATGGTCTGGGGAGTCAAACTGGCAACCTTGCAGTTACAAACGCTCCTCACAAGCCTTCAGGCCACAGCTGCCTTCCTTGTTGATTGGTAATTTCTTCCCGTGGAAAACTGGATGCTTCAAAGCATAAAGTGAGCTCCAGATGTTTGAAGTGTCATCACATAACAATGCAGGTGGTAGACTGACAGTTAAGGTAGATATTACTCCTCGCCACTGCCAGCAAGTATGTTCAGGCATATTAAATTTGATGCTACTTATGTTTCTTTAAAAATAGTTTGCAGTCATACACATATTCTATTTATTTCCTCTAATATTATTACACTTTAAACACTTCTCCACAGTTGTCATAGTGACCACATTTAATTTGTTTTGAGTGAACATATGATTTTGTGAATCTTTTAAGCTGCCATTGAGAATGACTATTGAAAAGATGGATAAACTGTCTCTGCTCCCTAAAAATGCATGGCCTACCTCTCACCTGTTGTTTTTTTTTGGTCTGTCTGAAGACTGTATAGTCCGTATGTGCCATGACAACACTGCACACTTACTGTGAAAGCAAATCAATGCAGTCATGCACTGAATCATCTAAAGTTGTTCCATGTCAAGTGTGTCAGTGTCAGGAAGATTGAACACAGTAAATAACAAGGTATGATGTCAACGAAGTGTCTCACAGTTACACAAGAACACACTACTAGCCTCTGTCCCTCTGTCTGTTTTAATCCCAGGACACCCTCAGTTATTAACTAATGAAACTAAATTGGCAAATTTGCATTTATTGCCATCTGGCAATTATAGTAATGAACAACAACTTGCTAATTGATCGTCACTTAATGTGTGCACATGGAAATATATAGTCATATATTACATTTGGCTCACGTGTATACTGAGTGTTGGCAATGCATTAGAGCATTTCTTTTGGACATGGTGTGAGGCTGTCTTACTCCTTTTATAAAGTTTTATTTCACATGACAAAGAGGTGCTTGAGCAGCTGAATAAACTCGTACATTATTTTTAAGGAGGTTTGATCACTGCTGATGGATGGCAAATTGCTAATAAAGTGCTTGACACCCTAATAAAAAAAATACATGATTGTAATGTGTTCAGGTGTTGAAACTACAACAGGACCACTACTGTACACAGTACTGTCTTTCATCATAGATCAGTCAGTAATTCCAGGGAGGGGACGCCTCTATGGTTCAGAGCCGACGCTCCCACAGGCGTATGCTGGAACAACACTGAGGCCTTGAATGTAATGAAAAGTTTTCACACAGACCATACATATTAACGCATTTTAGCAGATAATGAGCCATTGAAAGACAATGTGCCCTTGGTGTGCTTGAGGAATACACTGCTTTGTCTAGACATGTTAAAATTTTATGCTTCAAAATAAAATTCATGCTCTGTTCTGGGAATAAATAGTCTTTTTTGTGTATTTGAGTAAAAGAGACAAGTAAAAAGACATTACAACAGACTGTTTAATAGTGATTTAAGAAAAAACAACCAAGCCATATAATTTTAAACTTTATTTTTATTAATATCTGGGCAACACAGTGTCTTGGTGGTCAGCACTGTTGCCTCATAACAAGAAGGTTCCTGGTTCAAAACCCATCAGGGTCCTTTCTGTGTGGAGTTTGCATGTTCTGCCTGTGCTTGTGTGGGTTTTCTCCAGGTACTCTGGTTTCCTCCCACAGTCCAAAAACATGTATGTCAGGTTGATTGGTGACTCTAAATTGCCCATAGGAGTGAGTGTGAGTGTGTGAGGTTGTTTGTCTCTATGTGGCCCTGTGATGGACTGGTGACCTGGGATAGGCTCCAGTAGATCCCCATGACCCTGGTTAAGGAATAAGTGGGTATAGATAATGGATGGATTTTTATTAATATCCACAATGAAAGATTTAACCTAAGGTTTGAATATGGAGCTCAAACTAACAGGATAACAATGCTACTTGTGTGCCAACAAATTTTTAAAAATTGTTTCAGAGTGGTGGATAAAGTAAATTATTTGTTGTAAATATAGGTTTTAAAGTGGAAATGTGTTTTCAGTCTAGGTAAAAAGTGTTTTCTTGTCCATGAACACAAAATAGTCTGTTTTAAATTTATTTATTAAAAATCATCTACACTGGCTAAATGATGTTGGTCAGTTCACAATGTACTTCTTTATTTCTAATAAAACCCCTTGTTGAAACAACCAAGCACTCTCAGGACAACCAGGTTTGGTGATTGATAACAGTTTAATTGTCTATACAGTTGAGTTTTTTTGTAGTAGACATGGTTTTGGTTCAATAAAATCCTGCAAAGACTAAATTCTTGAAGGAAGTAATTTCATTGGTTCAGGTGGAGGAAATTGATATAGTCACACTACACTTGGACTCTAATCGAACAAAGTGGACATGACAAAAATGAAATTAGAAAAACAGGGAGATTGATGGCGGTGAAAAGAAATGAAAAAGAGCTTTTAATAGGTGGGGTTGTGGAGGAGTGTTTTTGACACAAACACCTAAAGTTTTTTTATTCATTTTAAGCTATTTAGTTGATGTCTTTTCAGGATTAAATATCTTGCCCTGAGGTTAATACCTTACTTTAGGTAAATTCAAAAAGCAATTCGTCATATTGTCATCAGTGCTTAAGTTTGTGATAAAACTGAGCTTGTTTTTTGTGAAAAATATTATGTTGTGGATCCATTTGGCAAAAGAGAGATTGAAATGGGCTCAAGTAATCTTGTCCCCAACCTAAGGTGAGATGCTGACTATGATGCATGAGTTGACAGTTTCCTCATCCCTCAAATCTATTGTTTTAAATCGACTGTGCTTTCACACGATTCAATTATATAGTCAATATTGCAGGCCTGGCTTTCTACTGCAAAATATTTGACGATATGAGAACCTTGTGTGACCCATTTATTTTGATTTGGGAAAACAATTGTATCTCATCCCTAATGTCTGTGGTGGGCAGGGTTCATAAATCACTTCACCAGCTGCGTACAAATGTATGATAGGTGCTGCAAATCCGGCACTATCAAAGGAGAGAAATTAATACAGATTATGTCATGTATCCATTAGTGATATGTTTTAAAAGAACCAGTGTTACAGACTGCTCTTCATGTGCCACCACATATTTGATAGTTCCTTAATAACAGGAGTCAAAAGGTGAGGTTTTTCTGTAGGATAAACTTTCTAATCAATAATTCCTCAGAAGATTTTTGAAGTGATTTTTTTTTTTTCCTCACATACGGTGTCACTCACTGTACATGTTTTATGCAAAACAGGAGAGAATAAGGCCATGAGCTTTAACACTGAAGATAGATCAAATTTCCCTGTGTTACTGATGCACTGCCTACTATTTTATTGCTCTGTTGTCTTTTCTGCCCATGAAAGAGAATTATAAAAAGACCTCCACTGTGAGAGAGACAGAGAGAGAACATGAGTGCAGGAGGAAAAGTGAGAGAGTGAAGAGCGAGTGTTTATTGCTTGTGGGAGGTGAGTGATGGTACAGCATAAAAACCCCACCAAACTGAGCAGATGGAGCCTATGTGACAGTAAAACCCCAAACGTCCGCTGAAGGTTTTTACCAGTGACTTATGAAAGCTATCTGTCAAAACAAAGGCAAGAGTTAGCAGCATGATATGCTAATGAAGCAGCATTGCTTCTGTGACAAATTATGTTCAAAAAGTAAATTGTTTCTCATAAGAGCCCTCAGTCTTAGCAAGGACAGCGGTGAGTGCAAGATTACTGGTCCAGGAAGTGACATGAGACAAGTGGTTAGTGAAGTTCGCAGTGAAATGGAAACAATAAATCCTTGCTTTTTGGGGAGGAACTCTTCCAACAAAAAGGAACTGTCTCAATAAAAATAAAATAATAAAAAACTAAAACCTTTATGGTGTCATGCCATGAAATCCAAATATCAGTGGTCAGACCTTGTTATGCTCTACATCCACACCTAGTAAACTAACTTATTGGAACATTACAGGCAGTACTGGAAAGTAATTGCATTTAAGCACAATTCTGAGAGACTTTACGTGGATCCACAGGTCTTATGAAGCATTGAATTCAGTTTTAGTTCATGCTTCACTTCCAATGCCCAGCAAACACTGTCATCACTACAAACTACAGCAGCTGGGTAAGTGTTGATTTGAGCAGAAATTATAAGCACTTAAATATATTAATAATTTTCTAATTGCTTATCCATCCAACCATAATAACTGATAAATTATATTAACAAGAATAATTGTTATAGTTGGTAACTAAATGTGATATCAATGTCACTAAATTTACATAGTTAATAAATATTAGTAAGCCATATTCTTCCTTCTGACTAAAAAATATATTTATTTGAATTTAATATGGTTGGAAAACATCTAAAATGTTAAGTATTATATTGTAAATATTATATCTTGCAGCCTCCTACAATAAAAAGTATTTATTTGTTACCTATGTCTGGGTTTATGTCTACCTATTTTTATGTGCATTTATTTGCATTTAAATGAATTATTTTGAAAAGCTAGAAATTCAAAAAAGAGAAAAAATCTCTGGAACATTTTTTTAAACTTGATCGAGCTGAGATGAATTTACTCAGCAAATGCAAAATTTGACAAAATGCAATGGAAACTAACTTAGCAAATTAATCGTGATGTACAAGAAATCTAATTTAAACATCTACCAAAGAGACTAAAATAGCAACAGATAAAAACTGAATGAAAAAAGGGATTAAATTTGCATCTACTTATGGCAATACTTCTGAAAGTCTGCTAAATTGTGGATGTAAACTGTTATTTGGATGTTTTTATCAGAAAAAAAAACGTCATGCCTTTTGATGGAAGATTTCATAAAAATTATGATCAAGTTTATTTTGTTTTTTTTTTCACATTTTCTTGAAATTTTCCCTTACCTTTGACAGCTTTTTCTTAGCATATTTATTGTCATGGTTACAATAATGTAGAAAAAGAGAGTACAGTATTATTAGACACTAAAAGTATTTAAAATGTGAAGCAATGCTCTGCAAATCCAAAAACACATACAAAAGTCAAAGCACACCCATTAACCATGGATCTTTTGGGAAGAACTAGATGGTTGGTACTCCTAGCATCTTGGAATACTTCCAGTATAGTCAATCCGATTTAAAGCATTGTTTCTTCCTTTTTTCTCATATACAGTATATATTACATTAACATGCTACTTAAAAACTGATGCTTAATTGATACATATTAACAGTCCAGTAATGCAGTAACTATTAATATTACTCACAGGGACTAATATCTCCTCTTGTATTGTTACTTAAGCAATGGATCTGAGTGCTTTTGTCTTGCATTCCTAAGTTACAATAGTCTTTTTAAACCATAATACAAGGGGTGAGCAACAGCACTACAAGCCCTAGCAGAAGTGGATAAAGTAGGTTACACTTTTATGAGTCTGCATTTAATGTAAAAATAAAGGCAGTTAAAGTTGAGAGAAAAATGAGATTGCTGTGAACGGAGGGGGCATTGTTTCTGCAGCCAAAGCCTATGAAGGTAAGAAAGGGCAAACCTGCAGGAGGTTTTATGACTGAGTTATTGTCAATGTTTACATGCCAGGTGTCACAGATTGCCATCCCAGTGTTCTCAGCAAGGCTTCAGCACAGTAAACAGACTTCAAAGGAGACGACTTTGCACCGAAACAGAGACACTTATGCACACATGCATGAATGTACACACACACACACACACAGCCACAAACATAGACATTATGGTAAGCATGTATCCATCAAAGTGCATCCTCTTACACACATACACACATGAATGATGATACTTAAATGGATTGTACTGTATTGAGAGGAGCTTCTGCATCAGCTATAAAACCATTGTTGGCATGAGTTATCTGACTGGCTTTAATACAGCATTAATCACATCGAAACTGTACATTGTATAGAAAACTGAGGAAAAAGTCACTTCAAATGTCATGTTAGACTCAAGTATAGTATACACATGATTTCATGTGTGAATATGTGTACTTTTGGGCATACTGCATATGATGTTGCTTAATATATACGTTATTTATTTGGATTGTAGGCAAGAATGTTAGTTAGGAAGAACTTTTAGAATTAAATAATAGCAAGAACAGGACATAAAGTTGTACATGTTCCTGTTGCCTCAGCTTTTTTCTCTCTTGAACTTAAGATTGTTTTTTATTATTGTTTACACTGTTGATTTGCTTTTCTGAATATGTAAAGGAGCAACTAAGACAACTTTACATGGCGTTGTAACAGTATTTAAATTATTAACAAATTTAAATGAACTCAAATTCTGACTTGTGTTTGTGTGCTATAAGCCACTTGGTATTCCAATTGTATGCAATGTTTTATGAATCATGAAGCCGACAGCTACTGGTGAAATATTTTCCACATCATAAAGAACCTGCTTATATATGCACAGCAGTTGTGAGGACAAAGCCGACAAATTTGGTGGAGCAGTAAAGGTTTGATGTTTTAGGGGATTTGAAGGTTTGCAAATCTTTAAAAAAAAAAATCTCTCATCTCTTATGCAGGCAGAGTGGATATGCCTTGAGATACGCGTTTTGCTGAGCCATGGTGGAGTGTTTGATTTCAAACCAATTTTTAGCTGATCATTATATTTTATTAAAAGCATCTCTGTTATATAAAATCCCTCTCCTATGAGAGATACAAAAGCTTTGTATCAAAAGCCACACACAGAACTGAAGAGAGTAAGTTTTTAATAGGAATCGGAGTTTACACATTTATGAACCAAACAAATAAATGCTACCACAAGAGCTGCTGTAGCTGTCAAACTAAATGTATTATTTCTGTGATATTACCCAGTCAGAGTTTTACTATTTCTGTTCAGATATTTCATACTTTATTCTACTCCTATGTAGATATCTCTTCAGCTCTGGTTTTCTTTCAGTGCCAAATTGGATAAAAAAAACAAAACATTGTTTGCTACCTTTGCTGTAGGACCAGTTAGAATTCAGCTAGTCTCCTACAACATGGCCTTGTCCTGTGAGGCCATGCATAGCAAGGGGGACACTGTCATCCACACATCTTTAATATTTAATCATGATAACACAGGAGCAAATCACATCAGAGCCAATGCACGCTAGATCATATTGTCTGATCCAATAGCATGCTCCTCTGTTGCTATCAATTACAACTTTGGCACCCAACTAATTTGTTTGAAGGCTGGATTGGTAATTTGATTTCGGGCTCACTCACTTGATTTCCCTTACCCATTAATTTCATTTGCACTTGCCCATCAGCGGCACCAGCACATGTTGAGTCACCCACATCCCAGAGCTCATCTTAGCCCAGTCTTATTCATACCACCAGTTGTGGCAAGTGCCAGCCTGACACTCACACATGCAGCCACTGCTCTCATTCAAAGCCATCACAGCCTGCACCTCTCCTTCAGTGGTTTGGAACCTCTTAACCTCTCCACTCTTCACCTCAGCAGCCAGCAGATGCTCATGGTTATGCTGCATATGAATTCAGAGCCTGCACAATTTTTGTCATACACTGCCTGCCAAATGATAGCCTTTTAAAACCAATTTTTCGTCTGGGAAATGCATTCTAATTAAAATATAAAATCATTATTGTAATTATTGATAGAATTTATATACTTTGGAGAGGTACATTTAGTAATGAATAACCAATTATGCAATTTTGAGGTTAAGTAAAGACATTTATGAATATACAATGATTAAAGAGATGACAAGGAGATAATGTCATTATTGTAATGAGTCTTTTTGAAACATCAAGATAAATTATAGTAAAGCGTATTTGTATTGTAATTTGCATTCTGTGAAAAAGTACATCCAATTTAACAATTTATGACAATGCTATCGGTGTAATCCAACCCTCTCTTTAAAATTCTGTCAATAATATTCCCTGATGAAAAAAGTACGTACTTTATCAGTTAAACTCACTCATTTTGTATTGATGTGCTCACTGAAAGTGTCATGTGCAAGAGACTTATTATGTGTTAGCGTTTTAACAAGGATACATGGCAGAGACACGGTGCGACTTGAGGGGAATCTTCCTCCCACTCACTGGTGCTACCAGGATGTTTTCTATCATAATGGTTAAATGAACTGGCCATAATTTCATTGCTTCTGTATATTTGATGTTTCACAACATGTCTTTGAGTCAGCATATTTTTTCCATATGGGTGCCTCGTTTCAAAGACTGAACAGTAAAGGAAGCCCAAACAATTACGAGGCTTTAGTCATGCATCGCTGGCCTTGGTAATGTCACTTGTCTGTGTGGGAAAGTGTTCTGTCTTCGTTAAATGCCCAGCTCAGGCCTTTGGATTCCTGTCTATAAACTGCTGCAATATGGCCGTTGAGGTTTCTTGTTTTCTTCCTCTGATGACATGCAGATGCATTCTCTTAGTATGTGTGTGAGTCAATACACACAGTTAGGAAATTTACTGTGAATGCACATCTATCTAAAGAACAGATAAAGCAGGGCTAAACACATAACCTGCAGTCGCTAAAGAATGATGTCAGATATCACATAATGTAAAACAGAAATAATGAAAAAGCAGTGTTTTTTCACACTGCAGTATTGTTTTTCTGTTGTATACTAATGGTGGGGCTGAATGGGGGTTTCCTATAGGATTTTCCTGCCAAATGTGAAAACCTGCAACCAATTCCCACATTCCCAATTCTCCTGGTAAATTATCAGGCCCTCTTTCAGAAATACGAATGAACAAAAACACATTTGTGATATATAATAGGATGCAGTAATTAATGTCATCGATTCACATTTGTAAGGATACTGACTGGGAGAAATGTGATTACTTTTATCACATTTCAAAACTTGGAGTTAGTTTCGGAGCTCTGTAACTCAGTTAGCGTGTGACTGTGGAGAGAGTGAGAGGGCTGCTCTTGCTCTGTGATTGATGAGCACACACCGGGCATGCTATTAAAAAAGCCGCAGCATACTCCACAGACAATGGCAATAAACATATTCGGGGTGCTGAATTCAAAATGACTTATTTAGGGAAAGAAAATGTTTTTTTTTGCACCAACAATAAACATAAACCTTGGATTAATAGGGGGTGTTGTGTGCACATTTAAAAATGTTACAACACATACCCAGACGTGAATGCAGATGTTTGCCTTTTGGTCCCTTGTATATAAAAAATGCTGATCTCAACAACCCTATAAAATATTCATAATAATTATGTATATCAGGCACTACCACACACTATTAAAGACATTGTTTGACATTTTGGTAAATCTACTTATAGACTATGCTTTTTTTTTTTGCCCAGAGTTGGATAAGAAAACTAATATTACTCATTTTTTATGGTTCATTTAAAACTACAGCCAGCACCCAGTCAGCTTAGTATAAAGACTATATACAATTACTACAGTAGTGTCACATACAACACATTTAAACCTCAGTAATTAACATGTTATACCTTGTTTGTTTATGCATATAAGTATTTCTTAGCTGGATGCACTGATGTTCTCAGCTTATTGTCTGGAAAGCTCACGGGACTTAATTAGTGAGCTTCAGAGGTGCTGATAGGTGGATTTGTTACCTGTGGACAGAGCCAAGCTAGCTGTTTCCCCTTGCTTCCAGTCTTTAAAGCTAAGTTAAGCTAACCATATGTTAGCGCTACCCTCATGTTTACTCTACAGATGTGAGTGATGACAAGAATTGAATTTGTACTTTGTAAAATGTTTAACTAAAAAGCTCTTAACCAAATCAGAGATTAATGACAATGAGTATAATAGTTTGGCGGTCGATGCAGACGTGTATATGGAAGTGTGTAAAGGTTATGGTTAAGACAGTACTCAGCAGTGGTAGATGAATTACAGCCTCTTATTAAAAAAGAAATATCTTTTGAGATAGAGCAGGCGGTTAGCAATAATCTAGATGCTCTGCAAAATGAGGGAGCCACTGGGTGAGGAGAGAAAGAGACAGAGAGAAATCCACATTGTTGCAAATGGATAATTTATAAATGTGTTGTTCATGGGGATATCTCCAGAGATGACAGAGTACATACATCTGCAAATTGTGGTAGATGAGGGTTTAATAGCAAAGTAATGAGTGTTTTGGCTCTAAATATATTATGCAGCTCAAATACAGTCAGAACCCTTCGATAAACATCTTATTTGATAAAGTTATTTGTGCTTTTGGTCTTGTCTCGGGGTTATATTGTTTCACCAAACAAAGAAACACACTTACAGTACACACACACATACATGAGTGGAAGTGTGCATGCATGTGCTGTAAGTGTGCTGACAGGTGCTCCATTATTCAAAGTATCTCCTTGGGCTTTAAAGCTCTGACAGAGAACTAGACGAGGTTTCTTCTTGCACATTCCCCCTCCCTTTTACACCCCTCCCAACTGCAAAAATATTACCAGAGCTTCCCTGGGGAGGAGGAGAAGGGAAACGTGATCTGGAAGAGAGGGGCAAATCCACCACAACAACAGCTGTTTCCAAATCACAACAACCTGGGGAAGGGTTGTGGGTTATATTTTATGGGTGGAGAGGGACCATGGATGTTCATTTATTTATCTTCACAGTCAGCATTGAGGTGTGTGTGTGTGTGTCTTTGTCTGTGTGTGTGTGTGTGTGTGTGGGCGTGCATGTATGTGACTGTGACAAGATCTGTCATAGCTCACTTTTTACTTATACAAGAAAAAGCCTAAGGTCACCAGTCACTAGAGTGTAGAGATACATATACAATGTCACAGGCAGGCATGTGGGCAAATGATGAATATGTTAAAGATAATCAATTTCACATGGCAAAGTATTATAATCAATGTATAGAAACTACAAAGTTAGTTGACAGAGTTAGTCTAATGCCATTTACTTTCCTCTTCACTCGCTTTCACTGATACCACTTCTTCATGGGTACAATTATGCTGAGAGCGGTTTCGTATTTTAAATATGCTAATAGCAATACTGTGTGGCCACAAACAGTCTATATAAAGAAAATCTGTAGGCTGTGGTCCTTTTGAAGTGTCGTAACAACACACTGTTTAAAATCTTAACTAACTTACATGTGTATGTGAGCACATACCTGTACAAGCTCCATCGTACACACACAGACACTCACACACAGAGGTATAAGTCAGGCTAATGCTTCTCAGTAGACCTAACACCTAACACCAAACACACATGCCTCTGGAAGCATAAGTGTTTGGGCATGTATTGGAGCTGAATACAAATACAACCATTAGCAGTTTGGAGCTGGTCAGTCTATGGCAACAACAATGGGCATGTGTTGTTCCTGTTCTCATCTTTGCCATATGCTGTTATGAATTTGGTTAGCTACTCTTTCCCATGCACAAATGATTCCTTCTCTGATATTTAGCCATAGTAGGCCAAACCAGGACCTGTGCCCTTACACAGAGATGGTTGGATCCTGGAAATGCCAAGGCTTGTTTTTCTCAAGTGAAGTGCAATGTTTTGATGAATTATATTGCTTTGACCTTGTATCAAATCAAGAATATAATGAGAGATGGCACGTATAGCTTCAGATCTCAATGGTGCTTCAGGAAGTGCTTCACTTGGAAAATTTCACAAGCATAGGAGTTAGAAGTGAGAAGCTTTTGGAAATATGGCAATGTAAAACATAAAGTGTAAAACATAATCAAGTGTAAGAAACATTATCAACTGATACCATGTAATAATGTTACTAAATGAATAAGCATAATTGAATTAATAGAACTCTCCAATAACATTGCAGCTTGTGAAATGTTGCATAAATACCAACCATAAGCATGAGCCTTAGCTACACTAATAAGGTAAATTAATATTTAATGACATGAAAATATTTTATATGTGCTTTTTTGGACAGCATATGTATTAATTAATTTTCTATGATACATTGCACAAGAATAGGAACTTTTAATGAAGCACTTTTGAACAAATGTATTAGATAACACCACAAGCTTCTTGGACTTTTATTGCACACATATATCAAAATCAGCAAGGTATTGTAGTGCCCGGTTTGGTCCCAGTTTTTAAGGACTGGTGTACATTTTACAAGTAATCAGATGTCATTGTACTTGCTTGGTTCAAAGCTTCAAAACTTCATAAGGCTTCATTCACTGTTAAGACCTTTAGCCTTTTACATTCTCTGTGAGCAGCTCCACCTTCTGATTCCAGATTCATACTCCATTTACACAGGTTAGCATGAGTGGCATTAGGTTTCCAGTTCTTTCCTGGGGGGTGCGGCTTTTTTAACATCAGAACCAACAACCTGTCCCTGAATGTGAACAAATCCAATAAGATGGTGGAGACATCAGGAGAGGGCCACTCCACACTGAACATCGGTGGCTCCTCCATAGAAATCCTCAATCATCAAGAGCACTAAGTTCCTTAGTGTTTGTCTGATGGGGGATTTCAGCTGGTCCACCAAAACCAACACCACAGCCAAGAAAGCTTAGCACAGTGTGTTTACTTTCTGCGAAGACTGAGAAAAGCCCATCTGCTAACACTTATATGTGGCGACTATAGAAAGCATCCTGAGCAGCTGCATCCTTGCCTGGTTTGGGCACTGCACCATCACAGATCCCACAGAACATGGAACTTCCTTATATTTATTTTTCATCAGAGATGGTAGTTGCCAGTTATTCAGGTATTTTTGTCTGACCCAAGTGACCTTCCTGCATTCTCACTGCTCTTCATCCTATCCACTCATCTCAAACCTCACCTGATTCTTCACTGGCACCAAGATGTCAAGTTGGTGGACAACTCCAATATCCAAATATCCTCAATTTACCAATTCCTGACTGCTTGTCCTTAGCTCTGTTGTTCCTCTCAGCCTAAACCAATTGGCCTATCAGTCTTAAAACAAGAAGGCCAGTGTCCAGCCCACACAGCTGCTGTGTATGTATGAATGTATGTCAGAGCCACTGACATTTTAGTAACTTCAAAACCTCTTCAGATATCTTAAACTACAGATAAGCCTTCCATCTCTCTGCATCATTGCCCTCTGACTAAATCAACAAAGTCAATTCTCATTGACTCCAAAAAATGTCGCCATCATCAATATTCATAACTAAAATCCACATAGGTTGAAATCAATGTCATGTCTTTTTCAGATCCATCTGGCATGCTCATTTTATCTCTAAGACCACCAAATTCAACATCTTCACATCACTGCAGTTCAGACCTTAAAATCAGTTCAGATGAATCTATCTCGTCAAGTTCAGCAATTTATTTTGAGGTTTCATTCCAAACTAAAACTTTCTGACTTTCAGCATATTACCTACTGTCCAATTTTCCAAGATGCCTCCTGTCTGATTCGGTGTTTGGGACAGATCCAAACCACATGGAAGCTAGCCTCTCTTGAGCGTAACCTAACCAAATTCAGAGTTCCTCATCAAAATCGACAGTCCAAACTCCAGCCCAAAATCCCAGTCGATAAAAATTATAGCGTGTCAGCCATCCCAAGCCTACCAACCACACATCTGTCTTAGGTATTGCATCCTGTGCAATGGTTTTTGCAAATCTGTCAGGCACAGAAGTGACAGTGGAGCCAGTCCAAAGCCTTCCCCACACTGCAATCATCTTTCTGCTCCGACAGACATTATTCATACATTTTATCTTCAATCAATAATTCACTAGCAACTCATTTGATGATGTGGTCCTTGCATAGTGAGCTGTCATTTAGAGAGTGGGCCAGATCTTTTCTTTTCTTTTTTTCTTTTTAACTGCAAGCATGGAGCTAAGGATGCTTCTCATTTGGATTTTTGGTTTCATGCTGCTTGACGCCTAGAGTAAGTTATAGTAGTTTCTTTGTTCTGCTTTGTTTGTTACATTGTAAAAATAGTTAACCCTAACTCTGCTTCTTGCCTGATTATATTGGTTTTGATATTTTAAGTAGATTGTATATGTCACATATTCCATGGCCTGCTCATAAATGTTTTAAATGTTGATTTAACTGCTACCATCTAGTTATTGCTGTCTCACCTGACCCCCTAGTGAGCAGAAATGGAACAGCCAACTATTCCCACCATGACATCACCAGGGATAATCCACCATTAGCCTCCCCTATCAGATTAGGTGAGAGATGATGTTAAAGACACCCTGAAAATCAGTCAGCATATACGATTGGATTGCTTAAACATATATAAGGCTTTGTTGAAAGCATAAATAGTAAATGGTCTTTAATTATACAGCTGATTTGACTGTTCTCATAGTTTTGAATAAATGTTATTCATGAACATTTGTTCTCCAATAGAGCAGTAGGGTCCTACTATACCTACTGGAGGCAGAGTTGGCATTCAGTGGTGATTAGCAGCATTAGCACTGGCATAACTATTGTTGAGGAGATTGTTAATATCGATTAATGTCTACCCCTTGTGACCTGCGGTAGTTATAGACAAATATAATACAAGTCACAATTTTTTCCTTAACCTAACCTTTCAATAGTTTTGCTTAAACATAACCAAGTAGTTGTCTTGCTTGAACGTAAAGATATGATTTACATAATGACAATCATGAATATCTATAGGATGATGATAATGACCTACTGAACATTCCAGTTGGTGAGTAGGTAGCTACTGAGCCATAACAGTAGTCTGATGAGAAGCCCAAATGGATGATTGAAGAGCAAGGCAACATTCCAACCAGGTGGTTTATATAAAATAAACTCAAGTGCCTTACACTACTTCCCATCCATTTGCACACACAGTCACACTTATCGATGCTGGCACTGTCAGGACATGCAAGGTGCTGTCTTGGACATTGGGCAGTCACACACACAATTGTTCACACACTCAGACACTGATACAACAATTCAGTGTCTTGTCCAAAGAACCTGGGGATTGATCCGTTGAGCCTTTGGGTAGTGGACAACCTGCTTTCAACCTCTCCCAAGTCACAGCTGCTGCACCAACTGCGTTACCCTGGTTTCTTATTTAATTCATTCATACACCATTTTTGTTAGGGTCAGATGCTTCAAAACAGTAAACAAATTCCAATTCAACCCCTTCATACTCATTCATTTCACTAGTTCTTTCTAGTTTTGTATTAACCTTTTTCTTACTTACCACACTTGCCAGGATTTCCAGTAAAAAAGGATGACAATATGATTGAGGGACTTAACACTGGGCCCAAAGATAGTTTTTATTTATTTTAACATTGATAAAACCTGAAACAAAAAAAAAAAAAACAAGAAAATGATGTGCCTGGTGTATGACCAAAAATTTTAGTTCAAATATTTCTTCAACATTGTGAGGTCCATTACACATGACTTCTTGTTGTGATGAAATGATAAAAATTAAAAAAAAATAAAACTCACTTTTCTAGGCTCACACAACCTTTTACATATACAAAATTCTAATGTATTAACATCATGCTGTTAAGGGTGTCCGGTTAAGATTTAACAGATCTTTTTCGATAATTAAGGTCTATGGAGAAAATGCTTCTAGATCACAATATGGCAGGTGGCCTGGGGCAGTTCTTTATTAGTGAAGATGCAGAGAAATGCCTGTGCAGCTGTGTGTGACTGTGATGTTACCTTAAAGTTTGATGAGCTGTGGGGTCTTCACTTCAGCAATGTCAGCGATGTAGTTTTTCCCCCCTCCTTTGTACATTTCTTACATGTGTACTTTGGTTGCAATGTGTAAATAAATCACTTTTTTCAAATTACTGAACGCTCTGAAGCTGCCTTCTACCGCCTTCAAAGTGCCTCTGGCCAGGCTTCCTCACAGCAGTATTCACAACCAGGCAAAGCGGTCTTACTGATGTATAAGGTCTTTGCCAGGTGGCTCAAGATTTTGAAGACACTGATGTTAACTACAAGGTGAGATTCAAAAGAAATATGTGTCTGACTGCATTACACAGACTGACAAGATAGACTTAATGCACCGAATACTGCAACCGAGCAAGAGTGTCTATAAATGTTCACTTTGCTGCTGTTCAGCCGCTTGGAGGACAAATGTGCACTTTGGACATTTGTTACTATAAGTAATGCTTACACATCACACTCGTAGTGTGTCTTTAGTTATATTTTATTTAGACACTGTCTTAATGTAAAAAAACAGCTGCGTAAGTTGTTTGTGCCAGCAGCTTATTATGACCAGAAGGCATGTGTGGTTGTTGTAATTAGGACAAAAAGCAAAGGAAGAAATTAGGTGATATAGTAGGCTATACATGACACTTCAATAACCATAATTGTGGGTTTATAGGCTTACATGACTACAAAGGGTAAAGGTGCCACTAGAACAGTTTTGTGGGTTGTACTTTAAGGGTAGGGATGAGGGAGGCATATTTTTATTCAGTTATGAGGACTGCTTGTTTATTCTTTATCTAACTCTTGTAAAGCCACTCTCCCTATATCCATATTGGTTTATTTCATAATTCTCATTTTAATTGTAACATATGTTAAACATTCTGGTTTACTACAACATCCTGCTTTTATGGATTCCTATAATGTGCTGTGTATCAACACTTTTTCATCTTTCCTGTGAATCGCAACTTTTTAACCTTAGTCAAGGGCACTGACTTTGATTCCAACCAACTGATACAGTGACAGATCAAGATAATGACAGTTTCCAACATTTGGAGACTGTCGTCTGGTGCTATTCCTGTTGTATTTGAAGATGTTTTCTGGATGAGAGATCTGAGAACTGTGGTGCACAACAACTTTTCACCAGGGGAATTTTCTGCCTTTCCTTCCCTCTGATGTGGGCCTTCTCGCTCTTATTACCTTTATGTTGTCTTTTTTCTGTGTTTTTGTTTCACTACACCATCTGTCTGTCCTGTGCTTGTTAAATCAGTTTGCCCATTCACGACGCCCTTTGCCTCAACTTCACCCCTGGCACTTTCCATTTAGTCTCCAAAACCACAGAATGATATGCAAGTCTGAGTCAATCCACCCTGAGTTCTTGGATGTTTGTCAAATCATGCTAGAACAACAGCATGACTTGTTTTGTGCACAAATCTCAACAGTCTATACCCTCTTGGCATTGTTAAGGAAGGCAGCAAAGGCAGAGACAGACATAGAGAAAATATCCTATCAATCTACAGGATATTAGCTGCAAGGCACCAGTTCATACTGCCAATGATGTAACCCTCTGTGCCAGTATGAGCAAGTGCCACAATAAATTACTTCACATCATCCAATGCTTTTATCTGATGATAGCAGTGTGTGTGTTTTGTGATTTCAAGATTAAAATGTTGCTGTTATGGCAGTGGAAGTATGGTGATTAAGAGTGTGTGAGAGGGAGACGGAATAAGAAATCAAATCTGTTTACAATTGTACAGGGTTTGTATTTTAAGTAAAAGGTAATGTTTGAACCTGGAGACCATCGCCAGTACTCTGCCAACCATAGTCACATCTTATTGTTAAATAATACACCTAATCGTCTAAGACCATTTTTAAACCAATTTGGTGTTTAGGCCTTTTAGAGGGTCTCATTAAAAAGAGGTTTTTACAAAGTCAATGTCTGCTATCTTTTTAATAGAACAAATAATTAGAATTATGGCCATAGCTATTAAATGCAGTGTGTATATTAACTTTATGGTCATGGTTTCGTAATTATATTTGTTCAGGCTTCAGCCCATCTCAAATATTTACTGTGATTTCCACCATGAATTCAAGCTCTGTATATGGCGCCAAAATAAAATTACAACCACAAATTTCTTCGCTCATTATAGAAAGCATCTTTCTACCTTTTGCCCACCCATCATTACCTCCAAGCTTGTATTTTTGAAATAACAGCAGTTTTAGTTTATTCAAGCTTAGCTGGCAGTACATAAAAGAATATGTGGGTGTTCTGTACCTTGGCATACCTGTGTAATACTGGACTTGTGAGGCCATTGGGTGACATTGCCATATTGCGGATCCATCAGCAAAAACATCACCATGGTTAGTGTCAGTGGAGGAACTGGTTTCCAGGGTGGAGGAAATATTCTCTTAAGAAATCACAAATTACAAAGTTTTCATTTTATTTAGAAATTGTATCGATTATTCCCTAATTGCAGAGGCAGAAGAGAAAGAGAGACATAGTGAGACAGTGAATGTTGGAGGGGTTGCAATATTAATGTGATTGCTCAGTAATATAAGCTTCAGTCTGCCTGCCAACATCCAGAAACAAGTTTTACCAGAGATGTGTATATCAGACAGCACATGCATCTTTGTCCCCCACATAAATTTGCATAGCAATCCTCCCAGACTATTTAACAATGACACTCTTCCTAACCTATCAATTTACTGGCTAGTAATTTTCTGTTTTCATGCCCCATTTACCTTAAATTTATCACACATCTCATGCCACATGTAGATTAATGTGAAATAAAGCTATGCGAACAGATGTTATACTAAATAACTTGATCATTAACTAGCATTTACTTGATTTGTTTACTTGTTGTTTAATGTAACTTAAATGAGACAGGGAAAAGTAGATACACGTGTTAGAGGGGAATTATAAGGCCTTGCTGGGACATTATCCTGAAGCCATGCTGGAAGAATAAACAATTAATTATTTAGTATCATCTCATTAAAATTACAGGAGTATTTATAGGTCAGTAAGGGTAAAATGGTAGATAATTCACATTAAACTGTTCAATATTCATTTTGTAAAACACAGTTATTTATATGTAATTCTAAAATATAATGCAATTTAATATAATAATCCTGCAATAATTACTGTACAGTACAAGGGTAAATTTAGGTAAAATATGCAAGTGAGAAAAAAAGTACTGCATGGGGTAATAATGGCTAATCATAATAATAAGCTGCTTTAGGATTATTATTTTTAATAAGTCTGTCAGAAATTATTTTGTGCATTTCCTGTATAAAGTTCATCAAATTTTCAGGTGTATACTATATATAACAGCAAACATGAACTGTTTTAGCATGGCAACATTATTTCACACAGTAAACATTTTTTAAAATTTCATATATTTTTCCCATCGTTTTCATTTCTGAGCTTTTGACAACATTGGATTGTAACAAATATTCTTATAGCAACAAAGTTTAAAATCACAATATAAAATCAATTACAAAGCGTGACAGGGGTTGCTTGTAATAATGATTTTTAGCTTGTTTATTTGACTGTCTAGCCCACAACTCTACTGTTATCAGCAAAAAGCTCCAAAACACCAAGTGCATTACCTGCTCAGCACCAAATGCCAGACAGACATTGTTAATGACTGTTTGGAGAACAGCACAGTGTTTAGCAACTACAGAGCCAAATATTTCCACAGGACTCGTTAAATGGCAGTGAATATTGGAGAACATTCACCTGTAGGAGAAAAACATGATTCCAATTGAAAAATAAAGTTGCTTTGTAACATTTCAGTGTGTAAATAAGCAACAGTTTGGTAACAACGTCACAATATCCTATAAAACCTATAAAATCACTTTACTTACTGACCTTATTTAATGACTTAGCATTAGCTTCCTAGCTGACATTACTGTTATGGAAGCAGTTCATCCAAGAATAACTACAGGTAAGTAGCTTAGTATTTTATTTAGGTTAACAATAGTAGTATGAAATTTACATATATTTCAAATATATTTTGAATTCAAATAAATATTTTAGTGTAAAATGAATAATAATATGTTCGTTTAATATGGTTCATTTTAGGCCACATATGCAAAAATCTAAGTTCCTTTGACTTATGCATCTAAGGTGTTTATTTCAGGCCTTTGATACAAAACATTTAACTAGGCAGGAATGCATGCAGAGCTCAGACCTGATTGGCATAAAAAATGTTCAGTGGTATTATGAAAACAGCCAACCATGTAATTTGTACAGACTAATAATTTCACATAAATATATTAAAATATTCCACAAATCTGAGGTGCAAAGTATTTGACATGGTTTCATAGGGTTAAAAAAGTGATTAAGTACATGTTTTTCCCTGTAATGTGTGAATAGGTGTATTAATATTAGATATGAGTCAGAAATCTAATCCAACAAAATAAATGAATAAATAAATAAATAACACGCAAAAAAGAGTTATATTTGTCATCTCGATCCTGACATGTATTTATAATCCATCCAAATTAATAGACTTTTAATAAAAACCAGATTGTACACGGCTCCATTTAGCAAAGATTTTCAGTAGGCTACATTAGTAATGACCAATAATAAAAGTGCTGCAATATTTATAAAACATACACCTACTATCAATCAAAAGCACTGGCTGTACATAATAGATGAAAAGAAATCAAAACATACATGAGATCCCCAATTTGTTTTGTGCTTGCTTCTATTTCATCTTAAGCAACACCATGTTTACTGACCTGGCAACATGTCATGTTATGTCAAGTCCTCAGTCCTAAGAAGACTCGCTGAACAGAAAGGTCAGAAAAGCATGCTCATAAAGGGATGTGGACAGCTTTTAGCCTGTGGCTTTGCTTTAATCAAAGCCAAATGCAGTAGCAGTCAGAAAACACTTCTGATTTACTCAAGCAACAGTGAACACTGGCTCTGAGTAAGACCTGTAGGATTTGTGGCATTGAGGGCATTTACTAAAAAATCACAACATTTCCTCCAGGGGTATGAGGTGTGCATGCATGCTTATGTGTGTATGTGTGTGTGTGTGTGTGTATATAAGTGTAAGTGCGTACAGGGTTTCCCCATAGCAAGTCCGTGCCCTGGGCTGTTTTTTTCTCAACTTTGTCAGAAACATGTGGCAGGAAGCAATACTCCTGCAAGTCATAGTGTTAAGTCACTGGTACTTTCATTTACAATCCTTGGGCTAGTCTATGGTCAACCAGATTTATTCCTTATCTTGCACAGAACAGCTTTGTAACAAAAAATCACCTGAATTCATTTACAAAATATCTTTTATACTTCTTAATTTATTCAAATTCACTGCAAAACCATCCCAGTGAGTACTAATATTATTTTTTGACTAATTACACAGGCATTTTCTCTCAGTTTGAATATAACAAACATTACTGCTTTGATGGCAACAAAACCATCTAGTGAGGTTGTATGTTCTGATGAACACTGTGGTCTATGAACAGCGAGTGCCCATTTGTGAAAGCTCTTCCTTCATGATGAGAGACAGCCCACACAGCACCAAATTGCTGATGAGCTTATTTTTAGTCTATGGGCTGCCCCAGTGTCTGGTTTACATGTGGGACTGACAGAAAATGTAGAGCACATTTCCCAGTTAATTCTTGTATAGCAAGCCTTCCTGCTCTGTAATTAACCAATTAACAAGCAACATGCCCCACCAACACCATACCTGATTCAGTTTGCAATCAGGAATGCTCGTCTGCAAAGTTTTAATTGTGCCCGAGGCAATAACTTACTGTTTGTAATCACATTCTCTCTCTCCCTATATTGCACCATGGTGCGTTTGGGACGAAAAAACTTACTGGCGCAAGCTAATTCGGCAAACCTCCATGTTGGGGGTTAGCACAGTGCACATTACCAGCAGTGCTTAGGGTTTTGCTGAACAACAGAATGAGAGTTAATATGCTCCCCAAATTATTTACACATTGTGCATTTATAGCCTCCGATGAGAGGTAAGAGGCAGGCAGGGGAGCTTTCACTCAACATGTCCCCCTTACTGTAAGGTTGTATTGAGACCACAGAATGCGAACACATGCAAAGAAGAAACTCCCTGCCTCCATATTTCAAAATGAGATATTAGGTTAATACTTGGTTTTCAGCATAGTAAAGGAGACAACATCACGCTTGCATGGTGGAGGCAAGCCCTGTGCCAGAGCCAATCATCATTCAAGAAGCAGTCATGGTGCACAGACTAGATGAATCACTAAGCTGTCATGTGTCTGTTTCACATTCTGACTGTGGGAAAGCAAATTATAGGTGACTTAATGTCTCTTTTTTTCTCTGCTTTGTGGTGCACTGCCAGGCCATACACTGAGCTAGAAGGAAGAAATAAGGTCTGTCACATGTAAGCTGCCATTAATTGTTCAGCTCATATCCATCCATTTCACCCACTACTTTTAAAAATACATGGTTGATGATATTGGCTGCAATAGACCTCAAGCAATTACAAGAATGATGCATGCTAATGTGAGCGAAGAAGAGAAACTGGAATTAGCTTTTCATTCTTGATGTTACCTACACACCCTAACTGCAAAACACAAACAATCTGGGGCAGCTATTCCAAATCCAATTGTTGTGAACATGAAGCCAGCTAGTTTCAGGCAGTGGGGTGAGTTTGGCCCACACATACCAATTAGGCCCGTTTCCAAAGCAATACTGCACAATGCTGCCCAGAGGACTGCAGCAGAACAAGACTTTGATTTCCCTCAATGTGATAGTAATTTCATATTCCTCTGAAAAGCAACATGGCTACTGAGGCTTGTGTCTCAAGTTGAGCAATGAGGGCAATTCACAACAAGATGCTTGTCTGGTCATTTACATACAATTTCTCAAACAAATACGCAAATATATTGTGACTAGTTTGTTGTGGAGATAGTGGAAGACTTGTGTACATGTGCAAAAACAACCATCTCTGATACATCCTCAAATCATCCTAGAAAGCCTCTTTTATTGAGCCCACAGCAGCTTCGTTAACGCGTGCGTTTGATCAGTTATTGTCTCCTGCCTCCCCCACACATCTGAGCAAACTGCTTGCATCTGGGATCAAAACTCAAGGCCATAACTGAAAATGCAGCCTGTGGTCTTCACGCAGACTAAACGCCGTTGAGCCCAAGTCCCACCACAGCGCATCAGACAGACTGAGGAATAGAGAGGGAGGAGGCATGTAATGAGAGCCAGGAGAATTACTACACTCTATTTATAGGGAGTGCAGGATTGTTTACCTTCTTTCTGAGCTACTTATTTTGACAGGGGTTGAACTGCTAATGAGAGGGGGATTTTTTCTGTTACCATATTGTCGTATCACCTTCTGGTCTTTAACTGTTAGAATTTACCTGTGAAAGTCTGTTTTCATGATAAGTCCTTAACCTCTGCATGTCCTCCTTGTTTGTTATGTTCTCTCTATTGCTTCCTGTCATAAAATACAATTATATTTTTGGTGTTGGGAGTCGCAGCAGCATCAAGGCAGTCCATTCAGTCGGCTGATACTTGTTTCTGTGAGAGACTGCGTGGGAGAGCCTATTGTTGGAATAAATCTTCACTCTCTCATTTGAATCACTGGGAATACTAGATCATTTGTCACAGGGGAGGAAAGAAACCAAAGCACCCAAACGAGAGCAGAGGTGTTACTGCGTGGAGGCGGCCATATTAGCAGAGATATTCTTTAGCATTATGTGCCCCTTCAACCCAGGCCAGAAATTTGTCAGCAGAAGTGCAGATAGGGCTCTATCAATAATCCATGGCATTGTGTATTTCCCAGCTGATGCCATTATACAGCTGGGGGATGACAGCACTCACCAACTCCATCATCTTATCCATGGGGACCAGGATCTCATAAAGTGCTCTCAACATAGACATCTCATATAATGGGTAATAACTTCAGGCAGTTAATACAGGGGAATTATCAGGGAGAGGAGCGGTGAACCCAGCAAAAACGGGGTTGGCCACTGCAGTAATATGGCCGTGAAGCAAAAAACAGAAAGCAGGGGAATGTGTCAAAGAACAGGGTGGGACAAGGATGAGACATAGGACACAGATGTGATAATGAGAGCACATGTTAGATGAGAGTCAGCGAGCAGGAGATAGGAGATGGAGGATTTGAATATGAAAATGAAAACAGAAGAGCAAAACTTATAAAGGAGGAGGAAGGAGGAGTATGAGGGAAAGATGAGGTAATGAGTTAGCAAAAATCAGTGTGGAGGCAGAACTTCAGTAAAGAATTTATGTTACTTTTAAACTTGGCTCTATTGAAAATCACCAGAGGCTGAGGATCCTCCTTTCACACTACCATTGTGAAATGGAAAGTACAGTGTCTTTATAAAAAACCGATCACCTTGTTAATGCTAATTAAAGCTGTCAATCTGAGTAATTTAAGAATTTACCAACACCACAAGACATTCTAGCATCAGAGAACAAATGCCATGGGTAAAACAGTATGTCTGTATCAATCAAAGGCTGAGATGACTGCAGAGATAGAGGTGGACAGATCCCTTTATTTTTAGTTCATCAGAGAAAAGGACAAGAACGTAATAGTCAAGTGTAATCTATATGCAACACCGAGGGAGCTCTCTACAAGGAGAGAAAGCATGACCTACACTGGATGTATAAACTCAACATGAAAGATGAATGAAGTACAGCTTAGCATTTTAGAGCGCCTGGTCATAGTTCTGTGGTTTTTCAGGTGAAAGTATCTAAAAAAACACATGAATATTGTAATGCAATATAATTCAGAGACATTAATATTGTAGTGTAACTAATTACATTCAAATGACATTAACTAGTCATATATAATATAATACATTTTGGAAATAGCTGTTACTGCCCAGATTATGCTTGAACATTATGTCTCATGTTGGACACCCCTGCCTAGGGTTTTGTTTTTGCCTTTCCTTCACCTGCCTTTTGTTGCCTTTCATTGTCATCTACTGTCATTGGAGACACCCCCCACAGTTACCTCTGTGTTCCCACTAACAGCTTCACCTGACCTCTGCATCCACCTGCACACCTCCTGTTCTTTGTCTCATCATCCTCTCGGTATATATATCAGCCCTGTTCCTGTAGTCATTTGCCAGATTGTCTTGTACTCATGTAGTCGTTGCTTTTCAACTTGCTTAGTAGTTTTTTTACAACCTGATCCTGACCTTTGCTTGTACCTGTCTGCTCCTCACCTGATTTGTATGCCTTCTCTAACTGCCTAGCTGTTACCAACTCTGCCCGACTGAAGTGAATGGCTTTCAACCAGCCTTCACCAATAAATCAAACAAACTCAACATTTTTGATACAGAGGCATTACGTGATGAGGAAATGAAAATTAACATATTTGGAAAGTTGTAAAATGTTCAAGATAGTTGTTTGTTGTTGTTGAACTTTCTTTGGTGTTTTTACCAAAATATCAGTCTGGCAACACAATATCCACTTGCAGTAACAATAGCATAATTAAGCCTTTTCATGGTTTTATTCAGGCCCTCACAGCATTTAGATACTATCAGGAACGAGTGAGGGTCCTGATTTAAAACAGAAATGATGCATGAGACATGACATGTTTAATATTTAACCAAATAGCAAACAGAGGAGGCACAAATATAATCTTCAAAGCATTTATTGTAAACAAACCACATAATACAAAAATATATGTACACCTTCATCAATGTCTCTGGAAAGATGAAATTTCCACACTCTTTTATATGTCACAGAATGGTCACCTGACCTCTACATCTCATCACATGACCAAAGGCCTATCATAAACACCTCAAAGAAAGTAAGGAAGAAATACTGTATGAGGATTCGAGCTCAGATAAAGATGATCCATCTCCTAAAAAAAAGTTTAACAGTGAAAAGTAAACAAATCTCTATAAAATTACAAACACTTGGAAAGTAAAATCACTACTGACCTAAAAGAGAAAAATTGGTTTCTATGCATCATAACACACATCACAATTAGACACTTATCCATCTGTACCTGGTACTGGTACAGATGGATAAGTGGGTCTGACCTATATAGGGTGGGGAAAACTGCACCTTTCCTGAGACACTAATGAAGATACAAATATCAAAATATTTACTTCTTTTTTCTATTATGTAGTGTGTTTACACATATCCCCTTTAATGCTTTGAATAAAATACATTTGCATTTCTGGAATTTTTTCTAACCATGTGTGATACTCACCTGTTTGCTATGCAATTTACATAGAAAGCATGCACCTATTTCTAATCATGACGTGAAACTGAACAAAGGTGCTACAGTGCTGCCACTGTTGAATAACATTTAAATAAAACCACAATATTTCACAAAGCTTCAGCACAGTGATTTTGCCAAACTCAGAAAGCCTGCACACCCACCATCAACCTCACCACCTCTCACAACTACTGATACACAAACATATTCATTTGAACAAATGTGACCTTTGACATGGTCAAGGCTCATTTTCCACCACATGATTTGGAAATTAAATTAGTCTTCTTTTCCTTTCAGCTGCTCCCTTCAGGGGTCGCCACAGTGAATCATCTGCCTCCATTCAACCCCATCCTCTGTATCCTCCTCACCCACACCAACTATCCTCATGTCCTCCTTCACTACATCCAAGAACCTCCTCCTTGGTCTTCCTCTAGGCCTCCTTCCTGGCAGCTCTAACCTCAGCATCCTTTTACCAATGTATTCACTGTCCCTCCTCTGAACATGTCCAAACCATCTCAATCTGGCTTCCCTGGCCTTTTCTCCAAAACATCTAACATGAGCTGTCCCTCTGATGTCCTCATTCCTGATCCTATCCATCCTCGTCACTCCCAAAGAGAACCTCAACATCTTCAGCTCTGCTACCTCCAGCTCTGCCTCCTGTCTTTTTCTCAGTGCCACTGTCTCTAAACCAGACAACATTGCTGGTCTCACCACTGTCTTGTCCACCTTTCCTTTCATTCTTGCTGACACTCTTTTGTCACACATCACACCTGACACTTTCCTCCACCCGTTCCAACCTGCTTTCACACGTCTCTTCACTTCTTTTCCACACTCTCCGTTGCTCTGGACTGTTGACCCTAGGTACTTAAAATCCTCCACCTTCTTCACTTCTACTCCCTGTAACCTCACCGTTCTACTTGAGTCCCTCTCATTTACACACATGTACTCTGTTTTACTGCAGCTAAGCTTCATTCCTCTCCTTTCCAGAGCAAACCTCCACCTCTCTAGATTTTCCTCCACCTGCTCCCTGCTCTCACTACAGATGACAATATCATCTGCAAACATCATGGTCCACGGAGATTCCTGTCTAGCCTCATCTGTCAGCCTGTCCATCACCACAGCAAACAAGAAGGGGTTCAAAGCCGATCCTTGGTGTAGTCTCACCTCCACCTTGAACTCCTGTCACCCCTACAGCACACCTCACCACTGTCCTACAGCTCTCATACATGTCCTGCACCACTCGAACATACTTCTCTGCCACTCCAGACTTCCTCATACAAAACCACAGCTCCTCTCTCGGCACCCTGTCATACGCCTTTTCCAAATCTACAAAGACACAATGCAGCTCCTTCTGGCCTTCTCTGTACTTCTCCATCAGCATTCTCAAAACAAATATTGCATCTGTGGTTCTCTTTCTTGGCATGAAACTATACTGCTGCTCACAAATGCTCACTTCTGACCTCAGCCTAGCCTCCACTACTCTTTCCCATAACTTCAGTGTGACTCATCAGCTTTATTCCTCTGTAGTTTCCACAACTCTGCACATCTCCCTTGTTCTTAAAGATGGGCACCAGTACACTTCTCATCTATAGGCCTTGCTACCTTTCCACCTGGTCTCCTGAACACACAAGATATCCACCTTTCTTCTCTCCATCATATCAACCAACTCTGTAGTTTTCCCTGATAAAGTCCCTACATTCAAAGTCCCTACACTCCTGCCCTTCCTCTTCTCTCTTTGCCTATGAACACGCCTTCCTCCTCTCCTTCTTCAGTAGTCCAACAGTAATCCAATTTCCACTGGTACCCTGTAGGTCAACAGCACCAGTGGCGATCGTTGTTAACCCGGGCCACAGCCAATCTGCTATGGAAGTCATATTTGTGATTCGCATGTTTGATTTGGCTTAATTTTTACGTCGGATGCCCTTCCTGACACAACCCTCTGTATTTACCCGGACTTGGGACCGGCACATGAAGACACTGGATTGTGCCCCCCTGTGGTTGCATTTGGAAATTAAATTAGTGTATATAAACATAATTCCTAGGATACAAGCTTTCAACTCTTGGGCTCTGCTTGGTAATCCATCTTCATGCCCTTCACAGACAACACAGTTTTTTTATGCACATGTAACTGATATATAGAATTTCTTCCTGACAATGATTGTCCTTCAGAAAAAATTCAGAAAGTACAAGAGACTACAAACACATCCAGTCTCATTATGTAAGACACTTTTTTTTCACTTGGAAGCTAGATTAGCAAGAAACTTGGAGGTATTATATCATGGGGGTACTTCGTAAGTGTAGGATATCATTGAGACCTGTATTCAAATCCTATTTAAGTACAGTAGAAGTGTGTAAGTATCATCAGCCACATGTACTGAAAAGTGCAAAAGTAAAAGTACTAACTACTAAAAATGGTCCCTCTGAATGTTAATATTACTACTATATCAACTGTGCATAAATTGATCTGCAGCAGTGTATAGGTATGAAGTGTTTACTGGACGGGAATGCAATGAAAATTGTAATCTAAAAAGTAATGAGTAACTACAACTGACAGATGAAGTGGAGTAAAAACTACAATATTTGCTTCTGGAATGCAAAGTAGAACTATAAAATTATATCCAATGCAAATACTTTAGTAAAGTGGAAGTACCTTATATTTGTTCTTATGTAATGTCACTGACCACACTGTAGCAGCTTTAACCACAAAGTGAACTGGAACTGACCATAGAGGATTTTTTTTTTTTCTGAAGCCGAACACTGTTTGAATTCTAAAGTAAGATAAGTTATGCAGATGGCAATTTATAAGTATGAAATCTTTACTTCATTTACAGCCCCTTCATCTTAGTAACTTAGTAGTAAATTTGTTATCCTAGTAAACACTGTGTACTATAGTAGGTATGCGTGAATTCAGACACAGCATATAACATGGTTTAGCGCTGTTGCTTTGGGAATATGTTTTGCATGTGGATGCCTCAAATGTAGTGCTCTCTCATCCAACAGCTTGGACAGAAAAATGCCACCCCTTGTCACCTTTGTTCTGTGTCACTGCCCATTAAATCTTAAACAACCAATAATAAGCATCTGGCTCCAACCCTTTATCAGACCTTTTAGTTTTTAATGTGGGTGGGTGCCAGCCACCAGTTCTATTAGCAGGGAGAGGGACAGGAGGGAGAAAATAAATATATAATAATGCCACCCACCAAGCAAAGATATTCAGTGTTTGCATTTCAGGGGACAATAAAGAGGGCCATCTGTTCCTGTCATTCGTGCTTTATTGTCTTCCTCGGCGGGCCACTCATTTTGGAACACCACATCGTACCCTTCCCCACCTCTCTGTACTCCAGACCCCTGACATACACAAACTACAGTCAAACTGTGTGTAGATAAGCACATAAAGACACGCAGACACACATGCCTCACTCTCACCCTCACAGCTGTAAGACAAAGAATGGGCTCAAAGGGCTTTTGTATTTTGGGTCTGTGGTAGAAAAATCAGGGTAAAAAAGACAAGGTGCATGTCTTTGAATAAATTCTCTGTCCTTGTCACTCATGTTGGCACCAGTGTTAGTATGGCAAAGATTGCCAAATGTTATTCTTTCATTCCTGTCACAGGATGGAGTGGAAAGGAAAGGAGAGGAGTGAAGGATGTAAAATCACAGATTTCTTCTACTGGCATAGCGTTTACCAAGGAGAAAGTCTACAATATTGGCTTAGGAAATTAATGGCACCTGGGGGACGTATCTGCCGAACTCTCATTTGCCTCTGTAGCACAAAAGGTGCGGTGGTAGGGTGGGGTATTATTATTGGTTTTGTAGTGCCAACTTAGAGTCATGCAGCACACTTTTGAGAAATGTGGTTCTTTGTTTTCTTACAGTTAAAGGAGATCCACTACCACTGTCATGTCACTTAGAGTAAATATTAAGCTATTCACAGCATTAAAAAAACAAAGTGAAATAGCTGGCAAAGTCCTGTCCAAAGTTAAAGAAATGTGAATAATAATCCACTGTTTTATAGGCGTTATGTGCTGAAGGACTTTTTGACCACAAACATTTGCCTGGCAATCAGCAGCAACTCACTGTTCCTGGCCATGAGAAAATCTGGCGAGTTTTTGTATAGATTAAATGAACGAGATGAATTGAAATTCATTAATTTAGAGAACTTTACTGGTGCTGGTAGGTGTTTCCCCGTGTTTCCAGTCTTTATACTAATCTGTACAAACTGGTAGTATTTTCATATCATCCATACATGAGAGCAGTGCTTGTATTGTTTACTGAAGCAGTAATGATAAACAACATTAGCTTTGTCAGCCAGGACAGATGCAAACCAACAAATGGAGTGAGTATTTCTCAAAAAAATGAGAAGAAAAATGACTGTGTTTGAAAGTTTTTCATTTTCCTCCCACCATGCAGACACAATTTAATCAAAATGACATAATTTTTAATAATGAATAATAATGCATTTGTAGATATACACAAAGATTGATACATTTAAAAAAAATATTGCATGCATAAATTATTAAAGCTCCACTCAACTTTTTCCTCACTGTTTAAAACTAAAAACTGAACTTCATTGTTTTAGACATGCCTTTATCCAGGAGTTCTTCACAGGACCCATTTTTTTAATGAATAAACATTATCACAAAACACACAAAACATAAATATGAATACTATGAAGTATTATTTCAGCTTTTTAATGTGTGTTTATATATTTTAACACATTCTAACGATGGTCTATACAATGCAAAATCACTCCCACTCCTAAGATACCATCTTGGCCACCGTGGTTTTGAGGAATTTATGTTGCACCTACAATGGCTGACGAGTGGGTCGTAGAGTATGGGCTGACAGAATAACATCAACTGTAGTGGGTGATATGCAATTACACAATCAGAACCGATGCACATACTCTACAAGAAAACGGGTTTTAAATAGCTGTCCCCCGTAGCAACTACAGTGCATGAAAGGGTTAATACTTTAAAGCCAATGACCTGACACTTTCATATTGTATAGTGTAAGTGTGATATATATGTGACTGGCATGAATATAATATTCCGCATTAACTACAAGGAAAACAACACACAAGGAATGTTTTCTCATCAGTGATCTGACCGAATACAAGATTTGCAGGTGCTTTTCCATCACAGTCAGCAAGGTTAAACTCCAGAGAAATTAAACAAATTGCTCCTCTAATGCAGAGTAAAACAAATGGAGAACTTTAGTGCACATGTGGAACCCTCTTGGGTTCTAATTATGTAAAACTATAGACATCAGAAGGCACTGAATTCTTTAATGAGCACTTGAGAGAACAAAGAGAATTTAAGTGCATGTTAATAAGAGAGGCGAGACAACAGGAGGAGGCAAAATGCCACAGAAAGAATCACTACACATTAAATGGGGGCATTTGCTATCCTACCACCACCCAGTAGCTTCTGACAGTTACACAGGGCACCACAGAAGATTTGAGAGGAATCTGTTTTTCACTGTTGTTTGTGGCAGATAAAATGAGTGCACAGCTAATGTGCTAATAGGTTCTCCATGGAAACAACATACAATAAATTGAGATGAATTGAGTGTCAGGGAATTGAGATTTTGCTATTAGTGCAGGTTAAACTCCCCTGTCAGATGCTGGAGCTGCCAGCAGCTTCCAGAGTGCCACAGGCACAGTACCATTTGGATTCACTCAACAAACAAGGCGTAATGTGTTCAGGAAGCTGTGTTCCACTTCGCTGGTCGGTAGGCTGGCCAATTAGCATTGACAAAGACTCCCATGTGTATAGACAGACAGAACATCACCCAGATAGCACATTTCTGTTCAGGAGCCAACATGGATCAGAGTGTTGGTGCCCCTTTAAATCCCACTGTTCCACTGAATAATGTTTTAAATCAAGAAACAGCGGTGCAGGATAGCTGTCCCCATACTCATATGCCTGCTGCTGTATCATTGCACACCTTGATAAATTACTGTTTGTGCATATGTTTGGGTGGCGTGGGTGGATAGAATGCATGAAATGCATAAAGCATATGTTTGTAAGCATGCATAAAATGGTTGATTTGATATTTTGAGAACGAAAACATGGGCACACTATTTTGTGTTACCAAGGAACATAAGGGAAGAAAATCAGGAATTTCATAACTAGAAAGTATTAACCCTGACTCTTAGAAATTATTTTTGTACTTGCTGCAACTAAACTGAAATGATAAATATATATAGCAGTAAACATTATCTGTAATATATTTTTTAATGAATAAGGTGCTACATTTGTTAAGGCAGGTGATAGTAGTAGATGGCTGTTGAACAAAGCACACAACCAGAGATCAGGGTTCACATCCAGAGTCCTGTCTGTGGTTAAGTTTAGGCAACAAAGCACATTGGTTTAGTTTAGTGAAAGACAGTTTTCTGTTAAATGTAGTTAAAAACATATTGTACTATGCTGCTTTTTACCTTTTCTGCATTAAGCCAGACCCTGATCTTTCCTTAACCTTAACTAAGTGCTGTGATTGGCAGTGGATCCTATACTGCAAGAGCAGATGCTAATCAGAAAACTAATATGTTGTGAATATCTTATTCATACATTAATATCAGCATAGAGTGTTTATGACTTGTCAGATACACTAAATAAATTTTAATATATGCAACATTTTGTTAATAAATTTTTTTATTTTGTTACAATTACATTCTCTGCAGGACATATTTTCAATTCTGTGAATGAATCAGCATCTAATATTCAGTTCAGACTTGTGAAGATACCAAACACTTACTTATCTTGGTTGAATGTATTATAAAAAATATAAGGCTTTCTCAGGACAGATATCTAATCTCTTCAGCATATTCTGGGTCTACCAGTTGGAAGTCCCAGAAAAGTCACCAGGAGGCATCCTCATCAGATGTACAAGCCACCCCAGGTGGCTCCTGGGAAGGAGCAGTGGCTCTACTCTGAGCTCCCTCCAAAAGTCTGAACTCCAGACCCCATCTCCAAGTATGAACCCTGCCAGCCTACACAAGACTGTACTCACAGTCTCATTCTTTTGTCAGTACAGTGACCTACAGCTTGTGACCATGAATGACCATGTTCTCACCAGGTGAGAACATAGATTGACTGGTAAATTGAGTGCTGCACCATCCAGCTCTGCTCCTTTACAGTCAGGTAGAACGCCCTCAAAACTGCTGACACTGCACTAATAGGTCTGCCATGTTCTGCTCCATTTTTCCCTCAATTGTGACTCTCATCCCAACTGCATCACACTTGGGTGCAGACTACTCCAGCTGAAGGCCACGGTCTGATGGAACCAACAGAACCACATCATCTGCAAAAAGCAGAGAAGTTATTAATAGGTCCCCAAACCAGACAAATTCCTCCCCCTGGCTGCCCCTTGAGATAACCTTGGTGGAGGCCAAAACGCACTGGGAAAATGTTTGACATCTTGCCAAGAATATGGACACACCTCTCACTCGAGTTATACAGATCTGGAAGGCTTTTCACAGCTGCCTTGGTATCCCATTTTCCTGCAGTACCCCCAACAATACTCCCCAAGGTACCTGGGCATAGGCATTCTCCGAGTCCACAAACTCCTCTCTGTATGTGTAACTCACGTGCTCCTTGGCTGTTTACTGGATTATAATCCTCTTCTCTTTGTTAAACCCACTTACCTCGAGCCTCCATAGTTGGTGTTGGATCTCCACCAGAGAAATATATCTACCTAAAATCTGACAGGGACTGATTCTAAATAAAGGACCTGTGTTCATTTTAATGAAGGAAACGTCACCCAGGTCATGATTTTTGTCAAATTTTGATCATCATTTCAGGCTTGGCTACACTGTGTTAGTAGAACAAATTTGTTGTTGTGTTTGGACATTAGGGATGTAATATGGAAAATGTGAAACATTTGGTTCAACAGTAGCTGATCAGGTAACATCAAACACCACAAATGTAAATATCTTTTAAATGGCACAAAAGCAAGCACTGAATTTTTAATACATACTATTTTGGTTCTTGACATACTAGGGAGGCATCATTACTTCAAGGTTACCTTTCTATTACTCATCAGTTGTGATCACTTATGTGACTGAAGTTACTAAAGTTAAATCATCTTATTAAACTGTTAAGTAACCTCAATTATTTTTATTATTGGTATTTTTCAATTAAATTTTTTCAAGCATTTTTGCCTTTATTTTGCAGTTGGTCATGGAGTGGCAGGCAACCTGGGCTGCTCAGGATTCTCTGTAACCTGTGACCATTTGCTCATATATGAGATAGACAAGCAGTAGAGAAAATCATAATATTTAAACATATTTACTGTGATGAGGTTCATGGGCAATTACTCAGGAATTTGTATATTTTATTATAAAGTGTTACCAATACATACGCTTACAGGCTTATATTCTATATACTACTTGCTAATGTATGAATCGCTATAGTATGTGGAGCTATACAATAGGAAAGTAATTCAAGGTCTGTGATCCAAATCTGTGCTCTCTGTGGTGCTGCAGCTCAGACAAACTAAGAGTCTTTGTTTGGCATGAATAGCAGCAGATCAGTACTGTACCTTACTGGCGTTCTAACAAGACTATGGCACTGAAAGAACAAGGTTACCACAGAGCGGCAGAACCGCAAACTCAAGGCAATCCTCAAGTGACAATATCAAATGGTTTTTTCATTTAAAAAAAAATCTTCCTCTGTAACACATGGAATATAATAGTATTTCAGGTTTTGGGAAATTATCAATATGTTTACTCCTCAGTATTCATATTTGACCAACTCTGGTTGATTATTATGTCTGACACAATTTGCTATTTTACTTAAATAAAACTTTATTTACTCTCAAAAATACCCCTTCACTTTGAAGTGACCAGGGCTTCTTTCAATGATTAGTCATTATCACTTCAAAATGGTCTGAGCTTTTTGCCTCCTCCAACAGTAGAATTAATACTGAACAAGAAAAAAGGCTATGTGAGTATTTCATCCTATTCTATTCAGATTTCACAGCACCATCTTTGATTTCCATAGTCCAAAGTAAGGTAAGCCCCAGGGCGGTGACGGACTGTCATCCCTCCCCCGGGGGCAGGAACTGCACTCTTCAGTTCCCTAATGATGCGCCTGTCTTTTGAACGACAAAGCCCATGCCATGGCCTATCACTTAGCAAGCTTAACTAAGAAGGGGGTGGTGGGTTAGACAGAGAGAGACACAAAGACAGGAAAAGAGGGAGACAGAGGTGGGATGGTGTAGGTTTGGCTTTTGGCAGATGAAAGCTGTCCCTTTCAGAATTTCAAGCAAAAATGAAGCAGGCTTAAAGCAGGATTTCCATGACAGATACGGTATTAAACCTTGACTTGATGTGGTTATGTGGCATATAGGTCAATTAGTTTGCCATTCACAGAAAATAAGTCAACATCTTACTCCCAGAACTGAACAGAATACAAAAAAATTAGAATATTTTTCCTGAAAAATGTTCGCAATCAATCAAGATCAGCAGTCAGAATTCACTGTATTGTGTTCTTTGTAAGAATTAGGTAATTGGAGACATGCTGCAATGAAATACATATTGGGTAAATGACAGGCAGTAATACAGCTGTTGTTGTTCCAGTGTCACACTGTAAATATGAGCATTCTCAATCTGTAGAAGTCGGTATAATCACTGTTTATCCATTATATGCTTCTCTCTCCTGCTGAATGGCAGTACACAGTCATATTGCCCTCAATCATTCAGTAATTGATGCTATGGCATTTTATGCTTATATTACCCAAAACAGCCTTGGTTCATTCTCAACCAACCCCCACCCCCCGAACCAACCACCCTCCATGTCTAGATCTTTCTTATTTTTGCAAATAACCCAAGGCCTTTGCAATTTTTACTTTAGATTGATTTAAGCTCTCCTGGAAGCCAGTTTGGTCTGTTTGAATGTTCTTATAATCTCCTGATTTGATTCACTAGGGACTGTTGTTAGTTGAATAGAAATAGTCTATACAGGGTAGAAGTAAAGAATAGCATCACACACATTGTAGAGCAAAGAAAGTACAATCTGTGATAAAAGAAGATCAGCCCGAGGGTGCAGGGAGTGGCCACAAGGCCTCCCTTTATTTCCCCACACTTTTTTAAAATTATTAAATCACATAAATGCAGAAACACCTGGGACAGCCCATGAAGGAAGATGCAGATTGGAGAAGAGAGATGGTTGAAGTACCACCCTAAAAACCCACTATTTTGAAGAAGATGTGAATATAAGATTCTTGCATAGCCTGTACCAGGGATTAAACATAGGCCATACTTTTGAACATGGATCAAACACTTTTTATTTCTTTCTATTGTTTCATGGTTTATGTGTGGTGTGTTAACACCCTTCATCCCTCTGTTCCTCAACATACGGAGCTTAAAGGAACCTGAAAGTCACTAAAGGAAGGCTGCCTGTCCTCTTCTTTAGATATATAAAAGCTTTCCCAAAGAATACTAGATATATGCTACTGGAAATGTTTCGGTTGTCTTTGCATATATGTGCATATGCCCTGTATATCTGCTGGTTCAAGGGATGTTTGACAGTCATACATTTCAAGACTCTTTTTTTTTTTTTTTTGCTGTTTCAATGTACAGAAGCTCAGGCTGAGCAGCTGGCTGTATCCTCCTTATGCACATTCAGATGAAAGACAGGAAAGGTAGTGCCACTTGCCTTAAAACCTCTTTGAAGTAAAGTCACAACCAAAAAATTATATGTGCAGACATGAGAAAGTGGGAAGAAACGAACGTAGAAGTAGTGGTATCATCTGGTGAACCTGTGGGAGAGAGAAAATCAAGATGTGTAGGGTGAAAGAGGAGAGGAGAGAGACAAGGGGGAGGAAGACACAGATTTGGAAAGTGTTTTGGGATGGGAATGCACTTGGGGAGTAGAAAAAGCACACCACCTTTGCATTTAAAAACACTCCATAACTTTGCAATATAAAAGGCAGGAGAAGGAAGGCAGGACAAAAGAATATTCACAATGCCTCTGCATGAAAAAAGCACTGTTTCTTTTGCTTCCTCGCCTCTCTGCCTGGGTAGAGTCTCTCCAGGTTGATCACGATTTACCGTCTGAAGATGCATTGGCAGTTGTTGACAGAGACAGAGTTTGTGATGGTAGTCACAGTTATTCCATAGAGATAGACAGAGGGGTGATGAGGGGGAGGCGACTCCCCTCTCTTGTTTTCTTGCTGACTCTCTTAACTGTGTTTACTCTTTCAACACTGACATCCAAAGGTATGCAGAGCAGATAAAACTTTTCTTCCAGCTGAAATTTAACACTGTTTTTGGTGCCTTAGCTTATGTTTTTTAACCTTATATTCTTTCACCATTAATTTAGTATAAAATCCAGAAAAAAGACAATAGAATTGGATAATATAGTTTAACAATAACTGTCCTTCTTCACTTTGTCACAGAGCACAAAACAAAGTACTTGTAGCAAACATAATAATGTTTATGATGTCTGGTTTATAAATTATTAATATCATAAACAATCTTCATAATTTCAGAGCACCAGATCCCTTGATGGCGGATCAACCAGTCAGTTAGAACATGAGTAATAATATCAGTCTTTAATCTGAATGGCAGTTCACCAATTCAGTGACAAATTTATTGTGGAAATAAACATAAATGATCCCAGGCATATATGTATTTTAAAGATTTATTCAACTATTTACAAAGAAGGGAAAAAAGGGGAAATCGAACCAGGAACATGGGATGAATTAGTGATTTAAAGACATCTTAAAAATGCTGGTGAAAACCATAGTTGATTTTTCAGTGATGGAAAAAGGGATTTTTAAATCAATTTATGTTGGAATTTGAGTCTGACATCTAAACAGCAGTTCAGGAGGAAGGCAAGCTAGGGAGACCATCGTGGTTGGGACAATGTGATTGGTTTGGGAAGGTGTTCAATCCTTGCTTGTGATTGGTTCACAGCCACCTGACTGCGATGGTGCAGTTTCACTGGTCTGAGCACTGTGTGATGCAAAGGGTCAATTTGACTTTAAAGACTATCTAATTAAACAGATGTGTTAACTCTGCACAGTATGTTCATGATCAAAGAGCCTGGTAATGCAGCGTCTCATTGAGTTGGTGGTGTCATCTCCTGCTGTTGCATCCACAGGTCACTGGTCCCTAGGTTATCAGTTTCACAACAATAAATACCTTAAGAGTAAATCTCAGATGGCTCCTTGGTTTTATCAGTCTTGGAATGTAAAAATATACTTAAGGAGATCATTTGATATTAATCCTGCCTTGGGTGCACTACATACTACAGTCAGCATTATAATTTTATCAGCATTTTCAGTTCAATATTCAATTAATAATATAAAGGAGGACTAAAATTTTACCCTTTTTAAGCAGTTAACTTGTCGATTGCTTAATTATTCAAGAGAACCATCAAGTATGTGTTTCACAGAATAAAAGATAAAAGAAAATAAATCAGAATGCATTGTCCTGATCCCCACAAAATGTACAAGACCATTAGCCTCACTAACTGTCTTGTAAGATGAATAAGATGAAACAGCCTGTAAAAAAAAATCAAGATTTTAAATTAACAGATGGTTTTAAAAAGCTTCTTTTATACATCTGCATGCAGACCCTACACTTGAATTTCCGTCTGAGTAGTTCCTGAGTCTTATTTTAGGTGAAATTTAAGGGATCCTATTGTACTAGGCCCTACTCCCCCAGGGTCGGCAAGCATTGGTGGCGATGCTGGGGAGACTGTGATCATGCCCAAGTTTCATCTGAAATCTCTGAGCCATGATCGCAGGGAAACTTCAAGTAAAAATCGCAAGAGAAGAGAGTGGAGATGACAGAGAAGAAAAAAAAACAACTGATTTCCATCAAAACAGATTGTCAAACCAGATGGGGACTGTTCGAGAACTGGGGCAGAGTAGATGGGGAGGGAGTCTGAATGGGCAAATCTCAACACAAACCAGGCACTAGCATCAGAACAAAATGGATTTTCTAAGCACTCTGCTGCTTTATTGTCTTGTAATTCTAAATGGTTTCTAAATAATTCTGAATTATGTTTTTATTAAATATCCTCATTATTATCATTTCAAATGATGCACTTCAGCATAGCGTACACTTTTTAGAAAGCATCCTTGTGTTTGTGCTTTGCACAGAGTCATGAGATCTCTGGAGTTACAGTCTCAGGGTCAGTCGTGATGGCTGCGTTTAATTTCCTGGACAGAGGAAGTGACTCTGAACTCTCACCTTTGAGTGTGGCTTCTGTGTTACCAATGATGATGTACTGTCTATATGGGTGACTGTGTCATTTGGTGTATATTTCATTAATTACTTCTGAACCATCAATGCTCCTGGAATGATGCTCTGACTATTATTGCTGCGCCTCTGGCAACACCTGAGCAAAGCTCATCAGCATGCCAGCATTGATTCCGCCCAAGGTTCTCCCCAAAGCGGATTGGCTCTAACATCCTTTAAACATGTGATCCGAGCCAGTGCACACTTTCTCCAACAAGAGGCTCTTTCTGTCAGCAATAGAGCACAAAGAGTAAACACACATGCTCATGCCAGGGCCAAGGGAGAAATGCATTATATGTTGTAGGTTAACAGTGTTCAAACAACACAAGTAAGTTATGACTTCTTTGGTCTCACTAATTAAAATGACTCTCTCACTAAGTGAACATAGAGAACATGCTAGTTCTGCAGAGAAATTTACCATGCAAGAATACGGTGACATTTTGACATTCTATAATTGAATCCAAATCTATCATGTCGCTTATCTAAAACACACTACACATTTATATTTGTTCGATCTCATTTAATATGCTCCATTGGTTACCTGATAATCACTCCCAAGCAAGAAATTGTCAGACACATAACTAAAACAGCAGCTGGTTTTCATATGGACTAAACCAACAAGGTACAGCACCATGTGCTATTTACTGAGCTTTAGAGGTGGTAGTGGATTTTACTAGGTTTAGTGAGAGTCCATTTAGTAGTTCCCTTGGTTCTTTTCTTTATGCTGAGCCAATTGGCTGTAATCTCTATCTTAGACAGTATGGTATCAGTCTTGTTCAGTTAACTTAAGAAAAAAGCTGAGACAAGAAAAAAATATAACATAAGAACATATTTATCTGTTACAGTTAAATTTAATTGTTGATTTACAGTAACTATGAATGTGCCACATGCCCGCAGTAAACTAAGTGAAATAAAATTTTTGAGGTTGCTTTTTCCTGTGAATATGCTTTTTAAATTTTGCTTCATTATGAATTCCTTTCCTGCATAGTACTTTCTTGAGCTTTTCATGTCAAGTGGTTGAAAATGAAGGTGGTTATTAACAATGAAATGAACTTCCATCCTCACTGTGGTGGACTGATCACTGACAAAACTTTAATTTTAGACAGTCTCCTTTTTTTAGCTTTAACATGCCTGTAGCATTTCTCGAAGTCCCCCATGATGCCTGAGGCTGTAGAGAAATATAGAATCATCGATGAACACAGGATGAATTAAGTCCCTCCAACAAGCTTCTCCCCCATATGTTTATAAAAAATGAGCTTGACATGCACAGGCTTTTATTCACTTATCCACTGAGACACTGTTCTAACCTGCAGCAACATGCAATTTGTCAATACTGGGATTTTTAAAAGACGTATAAGCAAAGAACAATGAGACAAATTCCAAGATATGACACTTACCTTCTAGAAATTTAGATTTCCCCATAAAAATATTTTATTGGGAAGTAGAAGTGTTTCTTAAATCCTTCCTATTTCGCCTGCCATGCACTTACAATACCTCTGAGTATAGTGATGTATACTGTGAAGCTGAAACTATGGGTCGGCACCTAAAATATGCCAATAAATGGGGGTCTGCATGACAAAAGCAATTGGGTATTTTAATGAATACCAGGACACCATTAACCTTCTGTGTTCATGTAGCATTTATCACATACCTTGTCTTTCATATCTCGTCTTATTAAAAATACCTAAAATAGGTGTGATGGTTAGTGTGTAGCCAAAACAATTCCCCAACAGTAAATACAGGAACTGTGAGCATTGTGAGCTAATATAATTATTACCAGGTAGTATCATCCAGGCTCCAGGACAACAGCTCATTAAGGAAAACAATAGCAGTGCCTGAGGTGGTCCACATGCTAAGTCACTATATTTATGAGGATATCTTGTTTCAGTACCTTTCCTGGTCTTTGAGAAGCACCTGTGTAATTCATCACTAGCTGAAGTTCTCTCAAATGATAAATAATAATTCAACTGAATTGTGCAGCCTGCCTAGTTTTGTCACCATATCAGTGTTTGAACAACAAAACATCGTTCAATATTAGTTTTGTCACTAGAGCTGAACTAACTGGACAATATAAAACAATCAGCTGATCAGCTGTTTCCACATAAGGAATTTTTAATCTAATTTACCTTAACATCTGTGGTACTGATCAGAGGCCATTATTCATTTTAATGATTAGATTGCAAGCGCCCATCCTTCTCCAAGCTTTTTACAATTTATTGTCAGGTATTCAAAATATTCATGCAGACTTTGCTTGCAAATCTTTGGTTTGTTCTAAATGATCATAAAAATTGTTTTTATGGTAGGAAATAAAACTCTACAGCTTCCCTAGCATCATAAATAGAGCAATAATAAAAAATATTAATTTCTTTAGAAACCCACAAGTACATTTAAAGCCCCTGTCTAAAGAATTTTCCTTAATTTTAATTAATTGTGATGGCATACAATATGAAGGGTTTGGAAAAAGAAATTACACTTAATGATTTGGTCACTGATGCAATTTGTTGCAAAATGTGTAGAGTGCAAAGATAAAGTCTAAACAACCATATGGTTGACTTGTCCTTAAACTCTTATATGACCTAAAAGATGATTACAGGTTTGGTTTGTTTTGGGTGAGTAAAGTTAGAAAAAATAAAAATAAGAACTTTAAGGTTTTAAGGCAGTTTTAACTATACATTTGTCATCTGAAATGAATGGTGGCATCCTGTGTTAAAAGTCACTATACTAACAAAAGTAAAAAATATGTTTTGGGTAATGGTATAACCACCATTCAAAAATAAACTTGGTAAACAAAACTACAAGAAAAAAAAAAACCAACAAAAAAAACAAATTGTGTTTAACCTTATGGAAAACATTTGGCAGAGATGCTGCAAAGGTGCAGTTTTGGTCGACAACTAACAGAACATGTTATATACTTTCTTGTTAGCATAAATGTGTGCTGGTATGTAGTATATAGGTATACATGGTATACTGGGTACATCCTGTGCTAATCACTCACTATAACGTGAGGAAGCTTCTTTTGACACCCTGATGAACTGAGCTAAAATTATCTCCTGATGATTACCTCTTATGTCCTCTGCATACATTTCTGCCATTTTTGTAGTTTACCTTTGTTGGGACATGTTATCTGTTCAGCTAATTCTTAAGCATCCAAATCTGTCCAAAGAATTTAACCAGTATTGGCCACATATATTTGTTTGTACCTCCAGATTGCTACTGCACCTTTTGTTATATTACAAGGGAGGATTTTTGCATTAGTCACAAAGTGCTTATAGAAACAATTGACCTAAATTGTCCAATTTTACTTCTCATATGTGTGGATATGTTTTTTTTTTTATCTTGACTCTTATTGAATCTTTTACAAAATCACACTTTTCTCACTATTTTTATATAAATGGTACTAAATACTACTAGATGACAGGTCTCACTTATCTCAGTATGGACAAAATACCTCCAGCTTTGAGACCCGTATTGGTTTCCATTAGCATTATAACTTATACTGGTTTCAAGGCTGTGTTTGATGATACTGTATTCTATTTTTAGCTAAAGGAGCAAGATGTGTAACCTTATTAAAGCCAGTGTTATATCCCTTAGAAACAATCTATAAAGTGACCATAAACTCTATACACATCTACACCTGTAAAAAAACATAATCTTATTGCTGCTCCTGCTGTTTGTCTGTATATGTGGCTGTGTATGTGTGTGTGTTTATAATTTTGTGTGTGTGTACCTGTGCACATGTGGCCCTGATCCAAAGGATCAACAACTAGCAGTGTGTGTTTTGTTTATTTGTTTTTCATCTAACTCAGCTAGTTGCACCGAGGCACAGTTTTTCTCATTCTCATGCATGTAGTTAAACTGGTTAGGTGCTGGCTTTCTGTCACGCTTGCTGTGTGTAAATCTAGTGTGTAGATGGATGATGTATTAGAACCATCACACCAAGGCGTTGTTCATGTGAGCCTGGGTTGCCTGGCTCTGGGTTTCCTACTGTCTGTGTGGTGGGGGGTGCTGAGGGGTGGGCTTGGATGAGGTTGTATTTTCTTTGGGGAATTGCATGTTTCAGCAGTATGGATATTGCAGGCTGTGGCAGAAGGAACAAACAGACTTTTCCTGTATTTCTCCTCTCTCCCCTTTTCTTCAGGGATGGGCCTGTTCACAGAGGCGGTTCAGTGACTGATGTTTGTCTGTGTTATGCGTCTATTTATTTGTTTGGCAAACAAATGCATTATTAACAAGCAACTGCCACATGTTATCCTTTACATGTACTCTCCATTGGCATCAGTTTCTTTCCATTCATGTGCAAATTACCAAGGTCACTTCACAACCTTTAAGTATCAAATCCTGAGATGAAATTTGACTCAAAGGACATGATTTATGCACATACTGTCTTGTAATTAAGAAATAAAATAATTAGAGGAAAAAATGCATGTGTCAAATTGCTGAAAATTGCCCTGTTCCTGTGTTGAGGAGGGCACAGGTGGTTTTATGTCTTACACAGGTTATGTCTCTGTACTTTGCAGACAAAATTATGCCATTACCATGGCCCATGAAATTAGCAGGGCTAAATTAGCAGGAAACCTATGGTAAGAGGTTCTAAAAATGATGTAAAGAGGTCTGGGCCATTAAGACTGGCAATAAATCCTGACATTCAGGATGCATCTTTTTTCACTTGCAGCTGTATTAGATATTAGATTGAGTGGGCCCCTAAGCGTCATTTTAGACCCAAAAGGAACTGCCTGTAGGTTTGCCTGGGAACAGCTTGAATAAAAATAATGCCGTGAAAAGCTTATTCGCACTCACAATCACACTTAAGGCAATTTCAACCATAACGGGGTCTGGGACTGGGAGAAAATGAGTCTGGCAAAAGACACGTTTTCTGAGGGGTTTTTTTCCCCTTCGTGCATAACAATGTATTACATTCTTTTGCAATCAAAAGCAAAGATTGAAAATTGTGTTAGGGTCTCTCACCTTTAGCAGTGTTTGTCTAGAGAAAGCTACTGTGCATGTCTACAGTGATTTCCACTTGAAGAATATGGTAGAAGAAAGTGGTATAAAAATTCAGGAAAAAAATCCAAACACGAATATTGCATTAAACTTGGCTTCATCAAACTGACCAGAGAGTGAACTTTATATTTAGATAGAATTACTTATTGAACCTATGTCTGATCTCTTCAGTACACACTGAGCCTCATGGTGCATTGCTTCTGTTGTTCTGAAAAGAAATGAAAAATGCTTAACATCTAAACTACAGGTTATAACTCAGGATGAGCCAAAAAACTATATTTTAAAGTTCCCATGGTGTGCCAACTGTACCAACATGTTTCTTAACCTTAAGTTGACCTGAAGAAAACAGCTTCTCAGTTAAGGTCTACTTAAGGTCAAATCTGTCCTCAGTATTTCTTAGTACTAAAATTAGTGAAGAACAAATTTCAAGGTGAGAACATAAATGTATGTGTATTATATAAACCTACAATATACAGACCAATATAAAATGTGACTGTGGCCCTCATTTCTGTTGATACTTAGCAGTGAATTTGAGTCTGGCTAGCATGTTGAACAGAAGACTTTTGATATACTGCATGAGGTGAACTCTTAACAATGTAAATAGCAACTTATGACACAAAATGGGGGTTAGTGGAAGAGTGGATTTTTTTACATTTTTTTTTGCCCGTACTGCGGGTTGTGCCACAAGCAACGTTATGAACACGTGTTTCAGCATTCAGAGCACTGTTGCCAGAGCAAGACTTCTTCCATCAAAAGACATTCACTAGAAATGAAGAAATTACTGGTGTTTTTGATGCAAGAAGAAAGGTGACATTATCATGTTTTCACAAACGAATTATTTTTCTCTTGTAAATGTGTAAAAGATGACACTTTAAATGCCAACTATCATCTTTGTTAAAACTGAACATATCACCCAGTGAAGATATGCAAAGGAAATATAACTAAATGTTTAGATGTTGAGAGACTACAATTGGAGCTGAAATTAATGTCAAAGTCATCTTGATCTTCAGAGGAGATATTTCAGATCAACAACAACTTTAATTCTTATTGCTAAACAGTTTTAATGTTTTTCTCATAAGAACCGATTTGTTTAGACACTTTCACATAGGAGCCATGTTATTCAGTATTGAATGAGCAAAAATTAAACTGTGCATGTGGGTGTGTTGTGTGTGTGTGTGTGTGTGTGTGTGTGTGTGTGTGTGTGTAAGAAGTGGTGATTGGTGGTGGTGGTGAGGTGGCGGGTGTACATAATGGCTTTAAGTGTAAATCTGCTTCAGAGTATGTTTGAGCTGGTGTGGGTGTTCACTCACTAAAACAACCGCATTAATGAATACCTGACACTCTCTACGAGGGTCTGGAACAAAAGGTAACATCTGTCTAATGAGTCTATCGCATAATGATCATACAATCTTATTGCATGTGCTGTGTTCCATAGTCATGTAATCAAGTTAAAGGATATGTGTTGAGAAGCAATATAGTTAGCTTTAAAAAGACTATGCAAGAACAAAAAAGCTAAAAAGGCCATATGAGTTCAGAGCGTTTTAATGGCATCTTGTAATTATCAGCATGTGGCCTACAAAGCACAGTAAAATGCCATCTGTGCATCCATAAAAAGGACCCTATATTTGAAGACTGATTGTAGAATACTTTAGGGGTGGACAAATGGGGAAAAAATTATGTTTATATTCTCTGATATTGTAAGGGACTCTTTGTTTACTGCTACAATTAACACATTCTAGTTAGGCTGAGCAATATGCTGTCATTTGTGATTGTTTTGGGTATAACATATTACATTGCACACATGCTTCCTAGATAAGAACTGTAACAAATATCTCTGCGATTCAAAGTCAAATTCTTTACGTGAAAAAAATAAATAAGTAAATAAATGAAAGAGTATGCAAAAACTAAAAAGTGTTTTTGTTTTCATTTCTCATTTGCTCTGTGCACTGAGTACATGTTTGATGGCTATCTAAATTATCTAAGGGGATCATTTGGAAACAGACTTTTCATTCCAGTATGGGCACAATTAGCACTTTATAGGCCAATTTAATACACTCTCCAAATCATTCTGGTTTGCTGGCAGTTTCTGCTGCTCTGTGCAGTCCTATTGCTGGCATCAGCAGGCTATCAGCAGGTCTTTTTCTTTGTTCTCAGCTGTTGTGTTCTGTTGTACACAAGATGAAGGTATATTAAAAAAATTGAAAAAAGAAAAAAAAAAAAAAAAAATCAACTGTAGTAAATATCCACACAGAAGAAGCACACAGGTAGAGTTCCAGATGCTCACATGTATATCAACTGTAAATACAAATATTTTCCAGGCCTAGCAGCTGTTGGGTCACATCCTTAACCCAAATAAGCAAATAGTTATTTTTATGTTTGCATATGTGTGTGTTTGAATGGTAGAATGTGTTTTAACAAACTAAGGATTATCCCAAAGCATTACAGCGTAGCTCTTCTGGCACATCTTCTAGATCACTCAGAAACTATTTACTAATTATTTGTCAGTCAGTGTCATTCTAGCTTTATATCGGACTGACAGTTGCTCAGTAAAATTACTTTTTGTTTCGATGCAGTGAGAATTTGTGATTCTTAACCGCTCAGAGTGTTGTAATATAGTCAATTAAACAACATTTTTATGAATACGTACACAATTTCACCAATGTGTGCACTCTTTTCTTATGTAAGGGTAACAAGCCCATCACAAAGACCACCTTACACTGTACCACTGCACCTGATGGGGTAACCTGCTTTAACCAGTTTCATGTTAGCGAACTGAGATGCACTCCTTTTTGAGTCTTTAAGTGAAAACAGTTCTATTTGAATAAAGCCTGATTTTATTCATCACATTGCGCTACTGGCAGATGATTCATATTCCAAGCACATCTAAATAAAATCTATACAAAATAAAATGGATGAAACAATGAATCTGTATATTTGATATATTGACACAAAGCAGTTATGAAACTAGGTTTTGTTTTTAATGTGTAACTGTTGTTAATATATTTTGTCTTTCAAAATCTTCCCTTACATATGTACCTGTTTTGCCAAGGATATTTGTAAGCAAACCACATCTTCCTTTTCAGGAAGTTAAAAACTGTGTCTCTTTTGTGTCCCCAGAGTTTTCAGAGCAGAGTTTTTAATACAGTGGTGCTCCTCAGAACTAACAAAGGTCAAATCCTTATAAGAATTTTTCAAACTAAACCGAAGCATGTCTTAATGCTGTCTGCCAGATCAATTATTCTGACCTGCAAAATTAGACTCACGCACTCCAAAACTTTAGGGACACTTTTTTTCAGATATTGAATTGCAGTGCTTCCACATCTCAATTGGCCCAAAGTCACAACTAGTCTGTGACTTGCACAGATTTAACAAGGGAAATCAATAAAGTTTAAAGGCTTTTACTTAGATTCACCTCAACACCGTATGACATAAAACCAACAAATTCCCCTAATAATTTGAATGTTTGGTGAATGTTTTCCAAAAAGTTATGTCCCTCATCAAAGACCTGTACATTCAAATATTAAAGTGGGCATATTGATTAAATTTGCGTTAGTATATTTATTTGAACCTTACCTCAAGAGGTTAAAAAAAATGAACATGAATGGCTTTGAATGTAGCTTAGGGTGGGGAGGTGTCTGTGTGTGTGTGTGTGTGTGTGTGTGAGAGAGAGAGAGAGAGCGGGAGAGAGAGGCAGAGAGGCAGGGGCGGTGGGATGGTGTTGGGGTTTGGGGGCATGAATATCTAAAAACACAGATTTTCCAGACAATATGGCATCCAGTGAGTTGATCTAAAAGAAGAGGGGAAGGACTTACACCACTGGGCGTGGGAACTTTGCACTACATGAACTATGGCCTACTACTTTTTCCATATCATCCTAAGAAGTCTGCGTGTTTCTCCACAAGTGCTATTCGGGCTTTGCAATAAGAAAAAGGGATTTCTCTGTAGGTTATATCCAGCGTGTGCTGTGTAAAGGAGCTCCAGTGTTGTGTTATATACCTTCATGCTTCGCATTTCCATTGGAGCAACAATATTACTTTATCCAGTCAGCATTTTAATCGTTTTTACACATTTCCCTCATGTCTATTAAACACCTTTTCTTTTTTCAAAGAAAAAGTTCGTCCCTTTTTGTTAAATGTATTTTTTAACGTGGAACAATATTTCAGGACCTCGGACAGCGACTGTAGCAGCTGCTCACTAACATCTGTTTCTTCTGAGGCCACATGTTTGACTAAATCCATGAACTCTGTTGTAATAAAGCAAACTTTTTCTTCACTCAGTTCCCTACGCACGTAAAGTCGTGAGAATAAAAAGTGATAAATGCGCTTAGCCTATACAATACAATAGATTTTATTAAGCGGGACATATAGGGATTCTTCTATCATTTCCACAATGTACATTTGGTGAGCAACGTCACTGAACATTAAATCAGTCAAAGCTACGCAGAGTCCAAAACGTAGAACACACAGTAATGTGAATATGTATCTTATAAATGATATAATTACTTTTTTAAACAAAAGGGCTCTAAGTCGTCTCCGGTGGCTGAAATATGTCGCCTTTTTTCTCTTTTAATAAACTCGTCGGTGGCCTACATTTGGCTTATTTTCAATATGTTCAGCATCCAAACGCAACACCATTGACAGCACAAAACATAAAGAAAAAAAAAAATTCCATTCGTGCAAAAAAAAAATGCCTTGGATGTGAAAGCACTTCTTCTCTGGATGTCCATAATTCCATATACTTCACTTTGACGCAAACCATATATTCTTTAAGGCTATACAAACATAAAATAGAGCATAACACACTCGGCCTGTTCATCCACTTCTCGTCTTCTCCCTTGTCCGTTTTGCCCAGGTACACTCGTTCACCTGTTGGCATAGTTTGTTTTCCAAGCAAGATAAAAATCCATATACCCGACAAGCACACGCCACAGGGAGGTCAAAACGTTTAAGCATCCAGATTGCGTTAAAGTTGACTGATGGATTTGAATATATGAAACTCCAAGGAAACGTTCATATTTGACTAGATAGTGGACGAGTGTATACAGATATTCGTCGGCTTCCTTGGCTGACAGTTTATTTAAGTTAAAAAGAAATGGCATTTTTTTTTGTTTTCTTTTCTTTTTGTTTCTTTTTTGTTGTTTTTTGTTTTTGTTGTTTTTGTTTTCGTTTTTTTTGTTTTTTTTGTTTTTTGTTTTGTTTTGTTGTTGTTGTTGCTGCTGTCGTTGTTCCTCAGCCTAAGTAGAGTCCCGTGCGACGAGGGTCATCACAGATTAGATTATAGAGGAAAGACTAGAAAGCCTGAGAAGGTGGAGTATTTCCATCCGCCCATTAGGGTGCCCCGTTCCAGCTTCAGATAGACCCGGTCGTCCCGTTCAACCATCAGCAGTACTCCGTTGCTGGCCGCCTCTCTCGTGACGTCCTGGTCACCGGCGAATGCTGATATAACCGGGAAATCATTCTGCATCAGGTTCACCTGCAGAGGAAGAGAGACACGGAGATTTGAGCCTCACGTTCAGTTTTGTCCATTCACTAAAATGTTACAAAATGCTGATTGGAGACCAACTATCTCATAATTTCTCACTTGTATGGTTTGTCTGTTGTAGACCTTCACCACGTGGAAGCTGAAACTATATATCCCCCTCCTTGGAGCCTGGAAAACACTTGCTTTGAGATCGAAATGGTTGCCGATGTTCACTAAAACCTGTGACCAAAAAGGGCGCACAATGAGACATCGCTCTATCGTTTTCCATTTGCATGCTTCACTTAACATGACAGCTGGTTCTATGGTAGCCAAATGTATTGTTTCCCTCTGCTACGCATCGTGACTACAGAGAGGCGGATCTGTCATAGCCTGGTTCTGTTGTGCCAAATGTTTTAGTCTGTTCTACAGTCACAGTTTGGGATAGCCTACTTCCCAGCTGCGTATAGCAGCAGGCCTCTGTTAAATACCTCAGCTCTGAAAACTTACTGGAACTACCGAGCAAAAGCCACACAGTGCACATGTGAATTCGGCCTAAGACGCAGAAGTGATAAGCGATTCTGAATGAATAATTACTCGTTTAAGCGTCACATTTCCAGGTTCTCCAATTACGCACAGCATTAAGGGAGAGGAGAACTGCATTGTGTTCTTTAAGGTATTCGGGGCTCAGATAACACAGCGCGAGCAGTGATAGCAAATCAATGAAGTCAAGTCAAGTCAAGTCAGATTTTATTTATATATCCCAATATCACAAATCACGAATTTGCCTCAAGGGGCTTTACAATCTGCACAGCATACGACACCCTTTGTCCTTAGACCCTCGAACTGGACAAGGAAAAACTCCCTAAGAAAACCCCTTTAACGGGAAAAAGGAAGACACCTCAGGAAGAGCAACAGAGGAGGGATCCCTCTTCCAGGACGGACAGACATGCAATAGATGTCGTGTGTACAGAACATAGTAGATTCACAGTCTGGACATTCTGGATAACAAAAATTGATTAATGAAGAACATCATCCAGGAGGACCAGCATCTTCCAGGTGCCTCCAACAGATCCAACTCACATGACCTCCCCTCCAGACAAAGACCTGGAAGGAGGACAGACTACACAGACACACAAGAGGCAAATACCCAAGCACGGCCTTATGCATAAAGTATGTCCTTAAACAAGTTATATGCGCCCACTGCAAATATATAGACTGTAAATTGTAGATAGAAAAAAACAACCAAGGGGAAAACAGGAATGAAGCTAAGATATTGGTCCAAATCTGTTTTACATTACGCTGCTGCTGGAGTGTGTTAATCAATGGACATCTGACCTGGTCAAAATAGATGGTCATAGACGTGTTGCTCATCTCAGACGGCTCATGGTTGGTTCCACGCACGGCAGAAAAAGCCACCTTTGCCCCAGCAGAGCGGACTGATATGCCAAGTGAGGATGTGACTGCTCCGTCCGAAGAAGGGTTCGAGTCGCACACCACAAGACACTTCCCTTCGAGCACGATGGGCTCCGTCTCATTCTGGCCGAGGCAGAGAACCAAGCTGCATCCCAAGAGGAGGACCTGTGCCAGTATGGCACATGGTCCCAGGCAGCGCGCTGGCACCATGGTCGGATCGCTGATCCCGTGCACACTGATACAACCCGGCAGCCCCTTGGAGGTTTGTTAGTACTCGATCACCTGGTCCAGACCTACTCCCTTCTCTCTTCCCCTCACTCTCTTCCTCTTTCTGTGATTCTCCCTCACTCTCTCAAACACCCTCTGACACACAGACGCACTCAGACTCTCCGGCTGAGTCTTCCCTCCCTCCTGTGCGTCTTAGTTGATTTTGGGAGAGTATTCAGACAACTGTTGTTGTAAATCCTGATGATATAAGATAAAATGAGAGTTTCCGTGTCAGACAACAATAGGGGAAGATTTGTAAGGAGTTCAAATGATAAACTGAGATATATTTTGCGTGAGTTCAATGGCTATCGTGCGTAGTTTTCGTTTTCTATTTGCCCGTTATTAACTAAAGAAACTAACACTTCGTAACAATTTCTAATGTTTATTAAAAAAAAGATATAGTTGTGATTTTCCAAGGTTGTAACCTATAATTAGGGTAAAATAAGCACATAGCTGTAATTCTCGTTTAAAAAAAAGGTAAACTGAGACCTACCTGTGCTATCCATCCCGCCGGTATGCTCCCTGTCTCTCGCAGACTGAACTGAGTGCTCAGTTCGCTGGTGCAAAAAAGCTCGAGTCTCTGGGCTCCCTTTCGAGGGACAACTCACGCCCATTCTTTGTGTGTAGCCACTACAACAAGACTCCTCAGAAGTGTCCCTCAATTAAGAGCACATGCGTGGACTAATGGATTTGTTCACATGTTAATGAGTTCAGTGCTGCGAGCTCAGGGGTCCCTCGGGACGGAAGAGATCACTTTGCTCTCAGTATATGTCATTTATATGCTGTGGGTTTCTCACGTCTCTTTCTGAATAATCCAGAATGACGGGGGATGCTGCGGATAACCTTGCTGTTGCATGGAAAACTCAGCACGCATGAATATGCTACTAATTTGAGACTTAAAAGATCATTTTATGAGTCCAATAAAGATACTTGTGCGCCATCCAGTGGCAGATCAGAATGTCTCACATATGGCTTTCAAAGATAGGCTATATTCAAATAATAAAGCCTGAAAGTGATTAAAATACTAGTCGTCTGATATTGGCATAGGCCTATTGGCACATGCATATTACACTAAACAAACATCCCATATGGAAGTTGGAAATTAGCCAACCCTTCAGAAAAGATCACCTCTCAGAGAGTGACCTGTACCTCTTCTTACCACTCTTAGCCTTCCTTTTCATTTCCTGACATGTCTTGTCTTTTGGAGAGATGTGTAGAGGTTCCCTGTCAGTGCTTCACACCTCTGAAGTGTCTGCGTACCAGCTTTACAAATGGTGACCCTTCACGTTAGACCTTTAATGAGGTGCCATTTTTCTACTGGCAACTAGCAACATCATATAATGGACTCACATTGGTAACAAGAACATACAGTATAGACCCTCTTCAAACTCAGCGGCTCAAGTAAATAGTCTGAACACCACGTTTCCTTCAACATAATTTATCAGGACTGAAATTTGTCTGCTGGATGAAAGAAAACTTAATTCCACTTTTTATAAGCACTAAAAGCCCTGATACAAACACAGAACCTGTGGTTGAATGTCTGTTATTTGCTTCCATAATTGCTGCATGCTTCGATAATGATCCACATTACTTGCAGTGCAAGAAAAGGCATATTTTTAGATATAATCATAGTGATCCTTCCCTTCTTTCTCAGTCCCATTTGACAAACATCGGACTGTCAGAGCTGACTGACAAACCATGCGGAAGAGTGACATCAGGTATCCGAGAGCCACAACTGACCCCAGGCACTTCAGAAGGACACATAGCTACAGACGACATCAAATGTCAAGTAAGAGGGGACATGCGAGGCAAAGGTATGTTGCCTACATGGCATTACCATACCAGGGGCTGCCGTCGCCCTAAAAGGGACTTGACTAACATCAGACAAGCTGATTGGCTAGACTGACAACAGTGTTATGGTTATTTTCCCTGACAGCTAGTAGAGCCTACTGACTTCAAGGAACGGGAAGGTTGATTATGTGATGGCTTGTGAAGCAAGTCCTCTCCTTTTCAAATGATTTTTTTTCCCTTTACAAATCACACAAATATTTATATAAACACGATCCCCCTCATATCTTAGATTTAATGTTGCTTAAAGTCATTTTTAGTGTTCAAATAGCTGATGCAGTTTGTCCAATAATTATTACTTCTACAGACATTATTCATATAATTGAATTGATTCAGCAAAATCATATGTTTCTAATGGTTTGAAATAGCCACATTAAAATAAATACAGTATGTCTGTCCATCTGGCTGCCTGTCCATCTGTGCACAGCTATAAATGAATCTGAAATTACGTATCTGAAATGAGGTCAGATTGTCAAATAAGGTCATTTGTTCTCTCTCTCTCTCTCTCTCTCTCCCTCTCTCCCTCCCCCCCTTTCCCCCTCTCTCTCTCCCACCCTGAAAGAAATTGTTCAGAGAAAAAGATGGAGATTGTATTATATTAGAAAAATTTGACCTCTATTTTAGCATATGTGAGGAGATAAACAACATCTTAACATCTTGCATGTCCCCTATGCTGTTATAGTGCTGTGCTAACACCCTGATAAGGAGCTATATTGCTAACCTGGAGAAAGGTTGCAGCAGACCATACCATCCCTGGTAGAGCTTACAGTAATTGATGTCATGTATTGTGTGTGTGCTTGCATTAATCACATTGCAGGGCCCTGTTCAATTCAGCTTCCGATTTATTATAATTCCAGACAAAAAGCAGGTTTGTTATTACAGGTAAGATATCCAGATAATGACATTAAGTCACTGCGGTGTCTGTGAAGATATCTATATAGTTATTCAAACCTCACGTAAAACATCAGGTTTTTTTGTAATTGTAGAAAGTATGTGTTTTGTCTGGTATTTGCAAAACCAAGATGCTAAAGATAATCAGTGAATAATTTTTATTAGGTAGATTTTCTCAATTTTTTTTCTAGGGGCCAGTACAACTCAATTCCCCAGAAACCCCAGCGACCTACCTTAAAGTTACAGTAGGTGATTCCTTTCAGAGGCATTTTTGGTAGATATTACAAATGCCATCACATTCCTATCCACGCTCTGTGCCACATTGTCTTTGCTTACTGGTTAGCATGCCCACACACACACACACACACACTCAGACGTGAGTTGTTGTATACCAGTGAAAAGTAGCGTGTGTGTGGATAACAGGATTATTCGGCACAGAAAACTCATTGCAGGATTATGTTGGATTGTTGAAGTTGTGTGTGTTTTCCTAACCAAATCACATATCCTCCATTTTACCTGGTAGTGTGTGCTAACTGTGTGGCAGTGATAATTAAAGTGTTCAGAAGTTCATTGGCATCTACTCATGTTTCTAATCGAACACAGTTGAAGTGGGACAGCAATTAACCATGAGTGAGGTGATCTGCATCATAACGTGGACAGATCAGTTTAATTTTGTTTGAGGGGATGTGTTATTTGAAATCTAAAACCTTAACCAACATAACTGTTACATATATATTAGCCCAGCACTAAGGTTAGTTAAATTACATCTGACTGAACCTGGACAATTGCTCTGATCCTCTTCTCAACAACAGCTTCCTTAGTAGTCAGGCAGTGCACATTCATGTGTTCTGGAGGAGTGGTTTTAGATAGAAGTCAGAACCAAAGGGTGGGATTTTTTTTTTTTTGGTTTTCCACTTTCAAAATTGAGCATCCTCTTGCTGGGGTTTTCACGATTATTTGCACTAATTTTAAGTCCACCCACAGACTTAGTGATTGTGGCAGCCATCTCTGATTATTCCCCTTAGATTCATGTGGTGCAGGCTGCCATCTTGTTGTTCACCATCTTCTTTACCTTTCCCTCTTTCAAACACAGACGTACACTTACAACTAACACATACACATAAGACACATTATGCCTATATATAGTTCACCATTTAGCAACATTATAATGATATACCTTGTGCTGTTATACTTTTATATAAAAAGCATTGACTGTCCAGTTAATGCTTTTTATATAAAAATCCCTGTTATGTTTTAATAAGTGATTATGGTTCTTGCTTTAATATTATCTGGCACCTGACATTTATAACTAAACTTAAATAATTCATTAAAATTATATAAAATCAATGCTAAATAATTTATGAGTGAGATGACAGATATTTTGGTTGTACTTATATAGTTGGTACTTGGTGGCACCTCAATCAGGCTACCTACACCTAATTTTAGAATATTTTGTATGCCTGACGCAAAACTGTATTATGTTATTATTATTATTTATACTGTAAAGACAGAACAGTTAAATGTTACAAAGGCCAAAAAAATGTAGCAAATGTAAAATTGTCTGTAGCTGAAGATTTGCAGCATTCACAGCAAAATTATTAGTGTTAACACAACAAAGTGTTTATATGTGAACAGTGGACACATAAAGATGACACATTAAGTTCAAGATGAATCAGCCAAAACGTATGTAGATGAAAAAGATAACAGGGTAACTATATAATTGTGTTTAAGAGTGTACTGCATCTTACATGATTTACAGACTACATCACATTGACTTATACCAATTGTAAAATTGTTATTTTGTAGGCACATCTCCATTTCCTGTAAGTCAGAAGTGAAATGTAACCAAGGATTTATGCAAATATTGTAGTTAAATGCAGTTAAGCTTATTCTGTGTGTGTGTGTTTGTGTGTGCCCAACAACTCTGATCCTAAACACACACCAAAATTTGAGATGAAGGGCAGCTATGTAGCTGCCAAGTAAAAAACTGTATAACTTACTTTGCATAGTAACATTTTAGATATTTTCTGTATTCACATTTATTAACTTGCTACTTACGTTGTTAATCCATTTGTTGTCAATTAAAAGTATGAAGTGATTCTAAAAACACCAATACATAATAACTTAATTTTGACGCTCAGGTTAAAGATCTGAATAGTTTTTTCAACTTTGTACACTGTGCATAATGGATTCCTTCCAAACCTGAGACTTAACCTTACCCTAAACGTAACCAGTCACCTCTGCCTACTCCCAGGTCTTGGGGTCTAATACCCTAAGTGGGGTTATGATAAGGGTGGATTAAGGGTAAGAATCATAACCTACCACTGGTTAGGGTGAAGGTTAGGTTCATGTGGGGAAACGGCAGAATCTACTCCCAAGTTTTTGGGTCTTTGTAGAATGTCTTTGATAAATCTCTGGAGTAGGCTACTTTAATTTAACTTTTTCTTTTCAGTGACCCTGCAAAATGCTGTCCTATATTGAAAGACTGTCTAGCCAGCCTTTTACAGTAGTGCCTGATCTAAATATAGCTTTTAAATATTACTCAACAGACTGTATAGACATAAATAAAACATTAGAGTACATATTTCTTTATTCAAATGAAGCTTTTATTTTGAAGGCGAATGCATCATTGCCCACCGGAAGTGTTGTGTCTGCTCGTGGAAGGAGCTGCTGGACGTCGCTATGGCGACAGGACGCGGACAGTTAAGATATTTAATGTGATCAAAGGTATTTTTAACAATTATGGGTTACAGAAAGGGACAGTAAAGTATATATATTTACGTTTCTTACTTAGTGGCGGCTGTGTATGTTGTATCCTAACGTTATAGGTAACTGTTATAGTCCTGTAATCAAAAACCCTGTCAAACAAACACGGCTCTTTGCGTTACACGGCCTTAACTCATCCTTGCGAATATAAATTACCTTGTATCCGTCTCAAAGGGGTCAAGACCAACCAGAGAAACAAATGGCGGCATCAAAAGCAGTTATTTCCACAGTGCGAGCCGTGAGGACATCCAAAAGAGCTGACAAGTCATCTCCAGCGTCCACTCACAACTTTATCGAAAGGTAATCTGTCACAACATGCTCATATTTTCACCTGGGTGACATCCAGCACTTCAGCCAGGCTGTGTTCAGGACCTGTGGCAAGTCAAGGCTTTATTGCCCTGTGAGAAGAAGGATTTATAGACGGGGTTTGTAGCAAAACACAATAATAGCACAGCAAAAGTCGATACAGTTGGACGACACATAAGTAGCCTAACGCTAGCTGTTACGTCCAAATGAAGCAGTCTCATACGGCAATAAAACAATAGACTTTCTTCACAGCTGTCACAGATAGCAACCATGTGGTTAATGCAATTAAAGCAGACATTCACTTTTAGCAAGGTCGTGGTTTGTGCACACTTAAAGCTGATTTGTAGCTTTTTTTGTCTTAAGCTGTCAGTGAGTTGTCTATTCCAGTCACAGTCTGCCTAAAAAGATATGTCTGAAATTATGAAGACTTCTGACCTTTTTGCCCTGTATACCAAATTGTTATTTTTAATCAGAGTGTGATAAAGTGTCTCTGTGAGGGACTGAGCAGGCAACAAACTCTAAACACACATAACACCTACACACATAACAGCTGGTCTTTCAGTTATAAAGAAACAATACACAAATCAAATGACCAAAACAATACATGAACATACTAATATGACCTACATGAATAACAATTTTCCAAAACAAAAAATATCCAATCCTCTTGGAGTTGGAAGCACTTGGTGCAGTCTAATTGGTCACATCCTATATTTAAACTCTCTGCTTCCTGGAGTGCATCTTTTGTTCAGGCCCCACAAGATGACTCCAGCAGCAGCACCAACTGGTAACTCAAATCAAATAATTAGATTTACTCAAACAAAAATACAGCTAAAATTGTGACTATACAATAGTATACTAAATGTGTGCGATACATGTAGAAATTAATGTACTTGTGCAATGCATGATGGTTACCGACATTCAGTTTTTGGGTGTGGCAGCATACAGTCTGAAATGTCTGAAAACAATTAAAATATCTGTTATATATTATTTTATAGATCCTGAAATCCTCTGGTTACCGCTTTAAAATGCACGCAGTATAACAGGATGTGTCAGTTTACTGCCATTTGTCAGTACTGTAGATTCAACTTGATTGACTCATTCATAGCAAGCTAATCTTCTTTCCAAACTCTTAAATGCCCAAAATGACTTAAAACAGCACCTGAGAATGCTGACAGCTCCAAATGTCAGTGTGAGGTTAAGTATCTGAGTAATTTGAATTTTAAAGCTAAAACTTTTTACATTCCCTGGGTGAAACACCAAATATGATTTATTCATTTAGTGTTGTATTTAGTAGTTTCATCTGGTTGTTGTAAAATGTCAGTGCTCAACCAGGTAGATATTGTGAACATGAATATAAATATAGTACAGAAAAAACGAGAGTATTTAGTCTCAAGACAGTAAACCATGCAGAAAGGGGTAATAATTACAGAAGCAAATGAGATTTTGATGTATTTGTATGTTAAAATCTTATAAGAGCATGTTACAAGACAGTAAGTAAATCATATTTTTCTTTTGTGTACCGTATTTACCAATGTACAGACTGACATAGGTCATTTCATTTTGTTGCCAGAAGTGTATGATAAGATAAGATAAAGATTAGATAAACTTTATTTGTCCCTGAAGCAAAATTCACGTATTGCCAAGTAGCCAGTCTTTAGTCATTTTTCTTATATCAGGTATCTCTGAAGAACTGCATGCTGAATAACAGGTGGCATAAAAACACTGGTGTCACTTCTTTGTTCTGATGTCTGATTATCTTTTCTGTAGACTGCCATCTGAGATCCTAATTAAGATTCTGTCATACCTGGATGCCTCTGATCTTTTCAGCATCAGCCACATCAATAAGCTCTTCTTTCAGCTTGCCAATGATAAGTAAGTCTCTCTCTCTATAATGAAGTTATTTGCTTATTGTCTTGTAATCTATGAGAATAAGGTTTTTAGAATAAGTATTTTGTAAAAAAATATGCATTACGCTATTTATTTCTTATTATTTTAAAACAGTACATGGATTTCTAAACTTTTAAAATCTCAAAACAGATTGAATGATGTTACTATATAATTTTTTTTTTTTAAATGAAAGGTTCATAGGACTCACTTTAGGCAGACATACCTTAAGTGGAGTTTTGTAAACAAGGAAGAGCAACAGCTTTCTAGCATCACAAATGACTCTTAAAAAGCAGTTCTTAGGTCAGTGTGAAGTATTTTTCAGATAGAAAATCTGTATATACTATACTGTGGTACTACACTGATCAGGGTAATTTGGCTTCTTATAATGTGATGCAATGTTTTATGCTTTCATTACTTTTAAAATATAGATTTTGTGATAACTTCTCAAATGCTAATTTCTATGAAATCTAAAGAGGAAATGTTTTATCAAACTGTCTTGTCTTGTGATATCCAACATACTATACCTATTTAACATAGTTTTCTCTAATTTTCACCTTAATGCTTTTTTTTTTTCATTATTATCTTTTACTATACCTGCTAACATTATCAATGTAGTTCTCTGTGGAACAAGATATACATAACAGAGTTCGGCAGGAATAAAAGGCAAAAACCTAAGTGCATAGATGAGCTGCTGCTGAAGATGGCCACAGTAGAGGTGAAGGATCAGGTTGCTGGCTACTGGAAGCAGCTGTTCTTCAAGACCGTAGCTTCATGTGACATGAACATATGGAAAAGACAAGTTGGACTTGTCAGCCATCACTCTGGGCTGTCTAGCCAAACAGAACGGGTCCTCAAGTAAGTGACAGTGAGGGAAAAGCTCCTTTTGAGAACCACTTAGATGAAGTACCTGAGGTGTATGATTTGTTTAATGTACCAGGCACTTGATTTCACTTAGCAAACACTTGAGTAACCTGACAAGTGTTGTTGGTGAGTTAAACTAATTGAGAGCTGCCATGTATTTTGAGGAATCAGAAGCTTTTGGCCACTGAGGCTGTAATCAGCATGGGATAGATTTTTTTCTTGCCATGTCTGTTTTACATTTGGAAGTACCATGCATACCCCCTGCACTGTTTGTGGTTAGCAAACAGTAAAACTTTGGGGACTCCCCACTTGCTATCAAGTAAGTTCAAGGGTACAGGCTGGAGGACAGTTCAAGCTGCTAGCAATCAAAACAAAGCATGGTTTGTTTTTCATATCTTACTTAATGACACTTTCTTATTAAAGGTGAGAAAGGAGGTCTCTGTCTGAAAGTGATGTCTGCCCAGGGGATGCCAGCACACAGGGGAAAGCTCTCTTGCCACCCCCACCGCAGGTTCTGCTGTGTTTATATAACCCCTGATTAGAGGTTGTGCAGCACTCAATTTTGACTTCTGTGGCAGTCACTGTGGTACTGAGGGGAAGTAGAAATAATTGTGTTCTTTGCGGAGGCTGTCTGAATGGTTGAAATAAATTACTTAGCCCCCTAACCTCTCATCACCAACACACATGCATACACGCACACCTTCCCCCACCTTCCGCATCCCACCAACTCAGACAATTCCCTGTGGGTGTTTGTCTGATAGAGACACTGAGGAACATGCGATTTACCTTGGTAATAATCATTTCACGAGACACCAGACATACAGACAATGCAGAGTCAAATCCCCTGGGTCATCTGGGGCCTCCTGGGCTGCTCTAGTTTTTAGCTTTGTTCCTCCACTTAATTGATATTTGATGGTGCCTCAGCAAGACGCCAGCTGCATCACAGTAGGGGCAGCTCTGAATCACAGTTTAGACAGAATTGGATCAAGAGATTTATCACAACAGCTGTGGTTTCATTTCATTCATTGCATATCATTCCATTAGCACGAAGAGCTTAACTGCAGTCATACTACTCCCTACTGCTGTCAAAAGGAACGTAATAGCTATTAAACCCATAGTTTGCCTGATTTAAAGAGCAAGAGTCAGCGTTACATACTGGCCAATCATTTGCATTGCATGGCTTCAAATAAATGTTTGGAAGATTTCATTTTTGTTGAACCATTGCAATTCACTTGAGGTCTTCATGTGGTTATTTGAGAATATTAAGTGAGGTATTTCTCAATCACTCTTAGTAGAGAGCATACGTGCAAAACTACAAAAATATGTCATACTTTATTCTAGAAACTTGCACATCACCTGGGAATTGACTGTCACTGATAAGTCAGGGCATGAGGGCACACTGGAGCTGAGCTGGTCCCAGTTTTTTGAGAAATCTCTGACGCTGTGCTGGAGTGGAGGAGGCTCCTTGCCTAACCTCCAGCAGATTTCCACCCTTCAACTTCATGGTGTCAGGAGGATAGCCCTCAGCTGCCCCGGCCTGAAGAAGTAAGACAGCTGGTGTCCATCTCTACTCTTTGTCTAACTGTTCTCGTTTCTCTTTTTCACATCTCTAAGTAAAACCTGTTTGATTTGCTTGCCCTGTCAGACCTGGCAGGAGGTCCCTTATGGCAAAGTTAGACATGCAAACTCTAACTGAAGATATGCAGGTCATTGGTCAGGATAGACTGGTTGAACTGAAGCTGCTGCAACCTGGCATCGTCATTGGTATCTGGAGGGTAAATAAAAAAATATATATATTATTCAATAATCTATTGTACTGTAACTGTAACAAGAAAATATAAAATCATTTGTCATTTTTAATTGGATTTAATTTTTAATTTTTTTTAGCAGGAAATTTTACAAAGACTTCAAGTTAATGTTTTCTTTATAGGGCCAGTGCTCTGTTGCCTTTGTCATGTTCACCCTCCACTTCCACAGGCTAGTGGAAAGAAGCATTCAGGGATCATCTGCATGGTATGCTGCACCTTTTATTCACCTGGCATGCAGTGTGTCACCATCAGATGGTTAGGGCTCAAATTGAAAGGATGTGATAAGTGACAGGATTCATTTGATGTTCCTGGTGTGGCTTCTCTATGATGCACTGCATGACAAAGAATTTTTATATAAAGAAGGTTATTCTTGTCATGTGTCAGGTTTAGTTACACCAGTGATTTTTTTTTTTTAAATCACCTTTGGATACTGGCAACTCTCAGTATTGGAAAATCTATCAAATGGAACAGTCAGAGAAGGGAAAAGTGACTCTTGGTTGAGTTGCTCACAAGAGTTGTCCACATCTATGCCATAAACTGTGATGAGCAGTCTAAAGTAGACATTTAAAAAAGTATCTTTTTTTTTAAAAAATGTTCTTCTTTGTGCATTTGAAAACAAAACTTCGTTATGTTTATTACTGTAGTTGTCTTGTTTTGAAAATGCTTCACTGATTATCCGAGGGGGTAGACAGAATCATCAGCACTTCAGTGCTATTGATTTTTCTTTTACCTTTTGTGAGCCTTGCGCTTCAGCTTTGCGTGGACATAGCCCCCTCTTCTGGTTTCTTTTGAGAGCACAATGTAATAGCATGATTACAGTCCACTGAAATGATACACTTCTGAAAAACATTGATGAGAAACCTTTCTTAAAGTTTTCTTCACCTAACACAGTGTCAGTGTTGTTTACCTTTCAACATTTTTCTTTTGCCAGCCCCTATGTGGAGCCATTGGTCAAAGCCCCCTTTGATGACATAGACCCTGAATATGGTCTCCATGGTTACCAACTACACATGGTTCTCCACAACACTGTATGCGACTTCATGTCTGCCTGCTTTTCCCAGCTCTTCTGCCGGAGAAGTAATCTATTTATACTAATACTCACTAAGTCACTGTGAAATGATGATGACAAAATCTAGTGTATAAGCCTTTTAAAACCTCTAGGCTCTCTTATAAGAGCAGTCTTTTAAAAATCTGAGAATTTTCTGATATTACATACTGTATTTATAGTTATGTGTCCCTAGCCATAAGTCCAACATAGAAAGACTTCACAGGCCATCGAGTAGTAAATGCTGTCTTTCGACCTCTATATATCACCAGCATTGTTTAGCAGATTGTGCTGTATGAATGATATGCACCATCCTGCACATTTGCACATTGCATTTGAACATGTAAGTGTTATTTTATAGTTTTGGTATTAGCATGGCACAGTGGTTAGCAGTGCAGTGGTCAGCACTGTTACCTCACAGCAAGAGTTTGGCTTTAAACCTGTGACCCTTTTGCAAGGTAAATGGGTACAGCTGATGGATGGCTTACTCTCTGACAGCAGTATCCATGTAGAAGTGCCTCTTGTGAATCGCTGCCAGTATTCCTTACCTGCATCCTGTTTTGCCAATGTCTGGTTTCCCCTGTTGGATTTTGACTTATCCACCCTTGTTCTGAACTCTTTGTCTCTCCTGTGTATGGACAGTTGTTATTCTTTGTATCTGGGCAGTTGTCTAACCTTTGTTTGAACTGTTGCCTCTCCTGTGAGTGGATGTTTGTTTTCTACATGGAAGTTGTTTGCCCATGTCTGAACTATTTTCCTGAATCTACCTGCTTGATACAAACACCTGTTATGTTCACAATTGCAATTACATTCAGAATACAGTTACATATATTTGAAGGTCATTATATTGTCTGTAGATTTAAATCCAGGTAACATCAATACCCAGCTCATGTGATTTTCTAACAAAAGTTTTACTCTGATACTTTCATATTTGAACTTGTATGCATTCATTAAGTAACACTAAAACAGTGTTAAAACATTTGTGCTATTGTCTTTGACCAGCTCAGATCCATGATGGACTCATTCAGTTGACTGCCATTAGCAAGAGAAATGTGTTTCAGCACACACCTCTTACAGGCAACATCACACTGCCCTGGAGGTGTGAGGCCCTGCAGGGTGAGGTGGAGGTAATGCTGTACATGTATTATCAGCTACTTGCATGGTGTTCCACTACATGTTTTTAGAATGAAAAAACATGTAGTGCATCCTACATTATGCATCCTAAATATCTTTCTAACATATAGTAAAAAGTGCAAAAATAAAGAGACAACATTCCAGTTTTATTATTTTGGTAGGAGACCTATTAAAATGTTGTTTTTAGAGTTGCAGGTTAGCTACAGTTGAAATATCCCATGTTATTATTTTTTATTTATTTGTTTTTGTCAGTTTACTCAGCATAATAGATCTGTTATATATAAAGAAGCTAGCATTGTATAGTATACATAGGGGTGAAATCTGAATGAATTCATAACCCAATAGTTTTCATTGAAAATAAGTCTTAATACATTTACTTTTCTTCTCACCAGAACTGCTGCATCATGAGTTTGACTCTATTGGATGAATTCAGGAAACCCTTCTGGTGTTTCAGTTGTCCTGTTTCAATAGTTCTGCAAAAGACCGTTTTCTGTGACTTTGATGGTGAGCACTACCTGATCCAACATCAGGACTCTGATGGTCAGGTGAAGATGGAATTTGTATGGATGGAGCAACAGAAGCAGTTTGTCCTTGTTAGCTTAGTTGTGTATGTGACCACTTGCAAAGTCAACAAACATTTTGGTAGAGATTACTGAACATTTTTATAAAAATCAGGTATATATATATGACCTTGACTGCATTATCAGACATGCAACCACTTATAAAAGAGAAAACTGAGTTTAATGTCCACACTGTAGGCAAGTCTGGCCATAGTGATAGAATTAGTGTGGGAGCAATAGTTAAAAACAATTGCCATGCTGCTGATATGCCATCGCTGCTGATAGCAGTAAAATAAAGCATGCCTCTGGGTAATAGGATTTCAAGAGGTTTCCCTTTCTGGTCGGTCATCACCTTGAAAAGATGCTTATTTTTCCAAAACCAACTGGCAGTAAATCCAATATAATTAGCCAAAATGAAAAGAAGGGTTAACAGCATCTGTGATGAATTGATTTTTATCACAAACTTCACAATTGAATTAGAACAGCAACTGTTATGGGGTGAGAGACGCTGTGTGAGACACCATGTGAAACCATATTTTTAACATTTTACATGACCTGTTCTATGTAACTGCACCCAGGATACACTTCATCTTTAATATCATACTGAATAAATATAGAGAGAAGAGCTGTACAGGACTACATTACATTATTGACTTACACACACTATACTAAGAAATTACATGGTGTCACCCATTGCTTCTACTGATTGAGATGCACCATGTAAGACTTCAGGTTGCCACACATTTTCATGAGAGTGACCTTCATATTATTGTTTGCTGTCACATCAAGCTGCTCTAACAGCTTGATGTAAACCAGGAGCCAAGGGTATTGTGGGCTAGTAATAGACTTATAGGAACATAAAGGCAGTTATTCAGACATTTGAGTCAGAGTAATGGCTAAACAAGGGATATGGATTTTGAGGGCAAGGACCATTGAGCCTTGAGTGAAAACATTAATATCCTGTCTGGTGATGCAGAAAGTATTAACTTTATTCTCCTACACAGATTTTTATTTATTTATTTTTGCAAATAATTAGATTTAGAATGACTAAAAATATTCAAGTATGTACATTTAGAGTTATTTGAATATAGTTTAATATAGGTAGTTCTCCAGTAGATGGCCCTCTTTAGTAAACAATGAGTGAATCCAAACATCAGAGGTTATCATTTTCTCCATTGTTCAACCAGTGCAAAGAGAATTTTGGAGAAAGCTGTAAATTATTGATTAATGAACATCCATATGTGGATCAGTTCTGATCTGATCAGTGAATGTATTGTGCTCTTCATATATTTTCCATGTTGTTTTTTTTTCTTCTTTTCTGCTCGTTTACAACATAATTACAAGCCTGTTCGTTAATCAAAACTTAAAAAAGAGTTTAACACCAAATAATTAAGAAAGAATCCACAGCCAAGCCACCGAACGGGTAAATTTAGTGACATAAAGCTTCATTACACTCATCTTTCTTGGTTTCCTCACAGGCTAATCTTGGAAGAAAATTGCTGCCATTTTTAGACTTTAATTTTCTCCCTTGTGAGTGGCCAGCTGGGTCTGCAAACTATACAGCCTCAGACACCAATGACAACCCTTGTTTAGTTCTCTCATTGGAGGAAAACAGTCAACTAAAGAAATACACCCAGAAGGTGCTTGATTTTATGTGTATATGCATTTGTATGGCTCTATTACTGCAAGGACAAGTCTGAGTTTTAGACTATAGTATTGACATTTTAGAAAACTGAGGACATTTTGGGCAGTCTTCATGTTTTCACATATCTTCAAAGAGCTTTTAAAGGTTAATACTTGGCTTTAAGGTTCAAGTTACAATTCGATTTAAGGGCCAGGGAATGCATTATCTCAGTAAGTGTCCGCACAGTGTGTGTGTTTGCAGAGAAGAGCTACAGTACACACAACATCTTTTTTGGAAGACTTTGCACTGACAGTGAATGCAAAGCCGTCACAATTTCTGCCCTGAAACATTTTCCCTACAGTATATTAGCCAGGTTGGTAAGGGATTTGGGCTGGGGAAGTTAATGATGCCTGTAATGACCTGAAAAAACATCAACTAAAACAGCCCCAAATATCTATGATAAACATATCATGTTAGAGGCAACATTATCTAGCAAAAAGCATTTTATTGATGCAACAGAATAACAGACTGTCAGACATTTATATCATGGGGAGTGAACTTTGCTACAATGACCATGCAGTCACCCTCCTCTTGCTCAACTTCTTCAATTCATGATCCCAATGGAGGAGGACTTGATGCTGAGGAAAGCTTAGAGTGGTGACAGTATTGTAATAGGCTCCTAATGCCCAGTAAAATTCTCCTTAAATGATAGATCATGACCTGATATTTGTGGGAGAAAAATCCATTTATATTTAAGCTGTGCCTCTCTCCGTGGCTCCAAGTGCTGATGTGCAGTATGAGAAGAAGAGTGCCAATTTCTGCTACATAGTCCAATATTGCATCATTCTGCAGTATACGTCACAATAAATGTGATACCACTGATAACCTTATAAATACTTTTTATCACACACTTTTGCTTGATGACATGATCTGGCATTGTGAAGAAAATGCAGTAGCGAAATTGCTCATATTAAAAGAGAACTGGCCACATGACTACTTACATTTGTTTTGAAGTGGGTAGATGGCATCCAGTTTTGAAAAATGTTTGCTCCATGTCTCTTACTCTTCTATACATTATCTATATTGTTTGTAAGAGAATAGTGAATGTATTGTGTCAAAAATAAATTACTTGTCTTTATTTCTCTTTCATTTTCTTGCACGTTACTTAGTATGTGTGCCAGTGAATGAGAGGGGTGGCATGAGTCAGCATTTTATCCAGTGAGGTACTTTACAATTTCACACAGTTCACTTGTTTATATTACCCTCACAGTAGCATCCTGTGGCTGCCTGGATGCAGAGCAGATGTTTGGTAGACAGGTACATTTCACTCTCCTTTTCTTTATCCTGCTGTAGGTGAATGTAGGTTTTTAAAAACAGTTCCCTGGTTATCTGTGCACAAACTTATATTTTCAAGGTCAGATTTTAAAAGAAATGTTTGACACTGGGAAATACAATCATTGATTGTTGCTGTGAATTTTTTGAGATTGTAACCTCGCCCCATTTGCATGGTCCACATCAGGCAGGAAAACAAGCTGAGGCTTGTGATCCACAGAGGAAAAACCTGGTCATCCCTTATGTAGCAGGTGTTTCAGAGAGGCTTAACATACCGGTTCACTTCAGACCCACGAACACAATGAGACAGAGACTAGTTCACCCATTTACATAGTCCACATAACAAGCCTATTCAGGCTAAGGACTGGAGTAAAACCAACCAGATAGATAAGTGTGAGTTTCCTACCAGCTTTTCCTTAGACTGAAGAAGCCACTTGGATTAGTGTTGAAATGTTTCAACCTAAAAAGTAGAAGTCCAGTTGGCATGACTCAGCTTCTCGATAACTTCGACAACTGAAAATCTTCAGACAAAACCACTGTAATGTCAGTAGGATACAGTAAAAAAGAGGTAGCAGGCAGTTAGCTTAGCTTACCATATGTGTTGAGGAAACAGTAAACAGGTAGCAAAGTTCACTTGTCAGTTCCCTAAATAAAATGTTTTGTCTTGTGTGTTTAATCTTTACCAAGGTAGAAAGGGGACAAGTTAGGGCTTTACAGGTGCTGCATGAGGATTCTAATAGTAGTTTTCATCACTTGTGCTGATTTTAGGTCTCCAAGCATTTTTAACGTTGAATCAAATATCAAATGTTTTTGTTTTATTGGGAGTTATTTTTGTTACTGTTCTTGATTAACCAATTGCTACTTTAGCCTCAATATACTGACAAGAATGATACTGACTTTCTCTTACAACTCTTGGAAAGAAGAAGTGAGGCGTAAGTAAAAAACTCCTTAGTTTTTGTGCAATAACTCTGCTAAATCTGCACAAACAAATTAGGCTTTTAGAGATTGTTTTGGAGACAGTAAATGTCAATTGCAACACATTTGTAGGATGCAAAAATCAGACAGGCTTCACAGAAAACAGCCTGGCTAGGGCAGACTTCCTGGAACAATTGGTTTTAGTGCAAAGGTCTGTGCCTTAGGCCAACTCTATTGATCTGAACCACTAAGATGGATAGATGGAAAGAGCAAGAGAAAGAGATAAAAACAAGGAGAGTGAAACACAGGCAGGCAGAATTTTGAGACAAAAATGTTCCTTTCATTATGTGTGAACCTGTACACTGGTGTTTTCATAATGATAATGCTTACAGTTGTGTATTGCTGGCAAATCTGGTGTTATGGTGCTGAACCTATTTATCCATCTGTAGTGTTTGATATTTTGGGTCAGTTACACCTAATTGGCAATGTTTAGCTCGTCTGTAAAGTCTCTACAGGACTATGAATTAATGTTCATTATTTCATAGCCTTGTAGACCTAGTGGTTAGTAGTATTTGTGTCATAGTAATGTGTTGTTTAGACATTTGACAGTGACAGAGATTCTCAGGGGACCATTACTCATTGCTTGTGTCTGACTTGTTATTGTGTAGTGACACGTTGAGTTCTTCATTACCAGCATACAGCTCTGACTGAAATGAAAAGTTGAACACAGATGGTTTGGGGTCATATGAGGTCACTGCTGTAGATCTGTGTGGCAGCGCTGCTTAGGAATCAAGTTGGTAAAATCAGAAATACTGTAACAAGAATGTTCCAGTTCAACATCTTACTCAGTTGTTGAACTGGAAAACTACAGTACTTTAAAATGTCCACTGTTATTTATCACATATATTAATTAATCTTTGATTTTTTAATATATCGAATGTTTATATCATATATGTCCATTAATAAAACCTTATTTAACCTGTTGTGCAACCCTCTGGGTTATTGCTATGGGTCCTATCCCTGTGCTACTGCACTGATGAGAAAATTGTCTACACTCACCTTGGAGTGCGTCTCTGTACCACCTAAACCAAATATCTCAATCACACCTGCATTACCCACATACATGCAGTGGTTTGGCAATGTCTTCTCTTCCTTTTCTTTAGCTACTGCACTGAAGAGCGTTATTTCATTCTAAAGAGAAACTTTTCTTGAGAAGAGAACTGCAGCAAGTGAGGCTCCAAATATTGTTGGCAGTGATGACCTGCACCCTTTCTGCATGGGTTCCATAGGGTCCAAGCATACTGGCACTGCTCTGATGCCCTTGTCAACATGTTGCTTCTGTAAGTGCAGAGCTACATCAGCATGCAGAGGTCTTTAGTCTGTCTGAAGTGCCATCGGTGTATGTGGCTCATGGCGTCATGACTCACCATTTTCCTGAAATTTGGGAAGATGAGGCCTTTTCATGATTTCACTTATCTCAACAAATCTATGCAGCTCAGGAGGTTTCACATGCTTCTGAGGGCACAGGTCATGCAGTGCATTTGCTGACTGGTCCATGTCTGTATATCTGAAGGACCCAGATTTTCTTATCCTTATCGTTCCCCAGCACCCAAAGTTTTATGGGTTTCTCTCTTCAGAGTTTTCAGTGCAACCAGCTACTATTCAGATATTCGCTCATCTCATGTGCATCTTCAAATGCATGGAGATGTGTTTAATGCCCCTGCAGAGATAGAGAATGCAGGTGTTTTTTTTTTATTGGACAATCTGTTGTTGTTAGCTTGCTCACAGGCATGCTGCTTGGAGCGCACAGCAGATTTCCAGTGGTCTGAGTGACTTTTTGTCCAGTTCGTTGGGCTCAACTCTTTCAGCAAAGTTTTTGTCTCGCTGGTTTTAGGAAGATCCCGTCCAAAGTGTCATGTGAATGTCAGTAATGTGGATGTGATTGAGGCACTTTGGGCATTAGACGGGACCACTCCTAGGTGGGCATTGACAATTTTCTCTTCAGTGTGCAAGTGACACAACATGATAGGCCTCATACTGATAGCCCAGAGGGCCACAGCCAATTCACAGAATCTTCACTTACAATATCTAACCATTGTTGCTGTTATAGTTTCTCATACCCTGAACCCCATCAGTCTTAGGTGTATGATTGTCTTTTAATCACATCTCTGTTGTAGGTCTGCCTTTGTGTGACACCCATTAAAGATGTGCCTGGGATAACATTTCTAGATACTTGCACCTGTTGCAATATTAAATTAAGACAGATATGGTGGGCAGTCTGCCACATTCATACCTGGGTCTTTGTTTGTAAACCTGCCAAATCATTGCAGCTCAGTCATATCATTTTGATTCAGCTTAACTGCTGCATCTCCAGGCTCCAAGCTGTCATCCCTACAGTGCAGTATGTACAGTATGACATTTTCAGTACATCATGACCACCATAAATATCTTGCTTTTGATATTGCTTTAACAGATTATCTCTGCATCTGCCTTCATGTTTTATGTTGCTGCTAGGATCAGATTTTATGAAGTATATCAAATTGATGAGATTCACCTCCACTCTTATTATGGAAATGACCCTTGTCTAAGATTTGCTGACCCCATTGGTCATTGGCTATTGTACAAGAATACTGACTACTGTGAACCACATCTGCCGATCTCTTAAAAAGGGAATAAAGTACTGTACATGTACACTGTGGTACCCAGAAGAAATAAACATACTGAGCTGTTTTTTAACCAGTGGGATGACAGTCTTGGTTTGTCTGCCACTTTGGTCCAGATTCAAATATCTGAACAACTATCATACAGATTTGTATGAATTGTGGTATGCATATTAGATTAATTGAGAAGACTTTTGTTTCTGGGTTTTCATCTAGTGTCAATGCACAATTAAACTGGATTGCTTTTTTTACTGAAATATCATGACAGCTTGAAATTTAGAACAGGTGTCTGTGGCTTTCAGAAGATGAACTCTTTATAGTTAATCTAATCCCTCAATCCCCTGCTTTTTCATCCAGCACCAGCAAGGTCCAGGTTTCTCCTAATTCTGTAAAATATGATGGATTGGGACACATTTTTGTGGAATTGTATGACATTTGCGTCAGCTGTACTTTTCAGTACAAATAAACAAAGTGCTAATACAGTGCTAATAAACAAAAGTAAGCACGCTAACATGTTGAATGTAGATGCTAAACATAGTAAACATTTTCATGCCAGTGTTGCCATTGTGAGCATGTTAGCATACTGACCACTCTCCTGAATTAGCTCCATAGTTTATATGTGTATGTGCGTTTTGTTTGACCTTTGCCAGATTATCTGAAATGCTCACTGTAGTTTCTGTGCTGGTTGTAAACCACAGTATTCTCTGAGTTCCTAGTTATTTTATTTCCTCGAGGAAGGACTGTTCATGTTTAAACCCTCATTGTCTTCCTCCCCTCGATTAATTGCTCTGCCTGGACTGTTTGCAGTCATCTGACCCCTGTTTGGCCTCACACGTGGGCTTTCCATGACAGGTATTGTTGTCACCTGTGTTCACGTGTTCTGTACTTGCCCCCTAGTCCTCCATTTGCTGTTTCCTTGAGCTTGACAGTAGTTAGTAATTCATTCCATGGCTAGATTAATTCAATCCTAACACACACTCCACCAAAGTACGCCATATTTGAAAGGTCAAGTATGGTGCATCTCATTTCATTATGCTGTCATCTTAATCAAATACAATTCCCTTTACTCACTGATGGGAGTGGATGTTATTTTCCTGCAGCAACAATCCCTGATGTGCTGTGTTAAATAAAGACCAACATATCTGACTAATAAGTGCAGTTAGTGACAGTTGAGGTGAGAGCTTTCGTTTGTCTCTCTCTCTCCGTACGTGGTGCATGATGAGTGATCTCAATTTGCAGGCATGAAGATGATTTATAATATTAGGTCACAGCATTTTCATAGGAGTCTCAGCACTTGATCACGCACCTCTGGTATTAGAAAGATGAACAATCTTTCCTGGACTGGTAAACAAGAGGCAATTTTCTCTTATGCTTACATGAAAACAATTCTAGATTATCTGTAATGTAAAAAAATGAAGTATATGACACAGAATTCACAAATAAATAGTGATTTCTAACTTGTTATTCTGTAAACACCTCACATAACTCTGAAAGCTGTCTGGAGTCATTGCATTGAGATGGAGTAAGAGACTTTATTTTTAATTGTATGGGTTTAAAAGGGAAAGGCAAGGCGAGTTTATTTGTGCAGCACAATTCATACACAGAGTAATTCAAAGTGCTTAGCAGAAACAGGCCTGTTCCTGATGTTCTCAGAGTTTGAGATGTCAGAGATGTACTGTGGTGTTGAGCCATGAAGAGACTTATACACAAGCAGTTCTGTTTTAAAGTCTATTCTCTGAGTGACAGAAAGCCAGTGCAAAGAACAGGACTAATGTGGTCGTACTTCCTGGTTCTAGTCAGGACCCGAGCAGCAGCGTTCTGAATGTACTGTAGCTGCCTTACAGCTCGTTTTGAGAGCCCCATGAGCAGACTGGTAGGGCAATCTATCCTACTGGAGATAAATGCATGGATGAGTCTCTCCAAGTCTGGTTTAGACCTGATCCCTTTGATTCTGGCAATGTTTTTAGATGGTAAAATGCTGCTGATGTAATTGATTTAATGTGGCTGTTAAAATTCAAGTCTGAGTCCATGATTACCCCTAGATTTCTAACCTGATTAAAAAAAATGTACTGGATTTGTCTATTTGCCTGAAAATAACCTTTAATGGTATGCTACATAGTATTTGTCAAGGTCTGTAATTGTAGTCTTGTGAGAGCTTACAGTGATTCACTTGTGACCAGGAATCTTGGGTGAAGAGGAAAAAAAAAATATAAAGTGGCCACGAGAAGGCACTGAAGTGCCTTATGTCTCCCATCCTTTTCTGTCTTCAGACAACAGCTGTGGCAAAGGGGCTTAACTGTAGCACATATCTAGTCTTGTGTTTTTTTATAGTGTATGCATTGCATATTTTAAATAAGTATAGATCTAAAAACTCATTATAAAAGTAATTTCTGAACACTGTACAGGTAATAATCCAAATCTTTCTCTCTCTTCTTTCTCTTAAAACTTTGCTTGATAATTGGTTTTATTACTTTCCCTTGAAGCTTGTTTTGAGTGATTTGCTGGTAATGTTCAATAAAACCATCCTAATATTGACCCAGTGCTTGAAAAGAATTTTGAAACCGGAGTTCAGTTTTTTGAAAAATTGTTTTGCTTGCCAGGCACCTTACGCCAGAGCAAGACAAAAATGATTCTACTCTACTGGATTTTTATTTGCAAATAAAACTTTAATCTATTATCATTTCAGCATCAGCCAAATGTTTCCTCTTGTAGCAGACAATAAATGAAAGTTACTGTTTTGTTCTGATATTGCATTTGTTTAAGTGCAGATGTAGGGAATTGTATTGGTTAATCTATTGTCACTGGTTGTTTCAGTCAGTTCACCATACACAATAGATTTGTCAAATTTTGCTTGCACAAATTGCAAGAAGGCAGAACAAAGAATTAATTAAGAGAGCTACAAGAATCCATAAGGGAGTGCAGCAGACTGTAGAGTATAATGAGCTTATTTTAAAGTTTGTTGTCCAAGTCTACGGTAATATCAACATCACTGTAATATTAACAATAAGAATGCATTGTTACACTGTATATGTTCTCTGGGTTTGTTTACCTGTCCAAAAATATTCTCAAATGCGCAGCACAAAGGGACAGTAAACACTTTAGGAGACTGTTTTTCATGTCTGATATCTTGGCAAAATGGCACAAATTATTTCTGAGTGCTCTCATGACTCCTACATACTGGATCCCACACCCTCTTGTCACTTTTTCCTGTACTCACAACCTTGTAAGCCACAGCACACACTGCATCTCATCAGAGAATATTACCTAACACTCAGAGGACAACATTAATCAACGTCACCAGGCTTTTGCCAACAGTGCATTTCTTTCTGTGGATGCCCAAAGTCCATTTCAGCTGTTCCAGCAACACCAAAGGATACTTTGTCCGACCTGTGCCACTTTAGCACTAGACACACCATATCACTTTCAAGGTTTTTCAGTCTAGTTTTTGCTGATATGTGCTGTATATATCTCAAAATTCTCTATAAGCTGCTATTATTTGTACCCAGCTAATATATTTCTGTGTATCTGTTTAATGTAGCTGTGGCTGAATGTGGAAGTTAATCACAAACAAGCATCTGGAAGCCAAACTCTACATAAGGGAATTATTTCCTCCATAAATTAAAACTTGTAATGATGAAAGTATAATGAATACTAGAGTTCTGCATGGATTCAAACCAGGAACTGCACCTGCCCAGTTTAGAAGCATTTTAGACTCTGACTGAGCCTGGCAGATAGCTCCTGATTTTAGACCTAAACCCATCTTGAGACCAAGGCTCTATAAAGACAAAGGACTGATAGACTGCTACATGATTTAAATGAAAGTATGACCACACTCCAAAAACCATAGAAATGCAAAACCCAAATTTTATTCCACGATCATAAAATCTATTCATTAAATCAGTGAATTACTCTGCCCCAAAGCTCAGCCAAATATTTGCAACAGGCACATCTTCAGTGTCAGTGTTTTTTGAGGCAGTGTGGAGACCTGGAACAAATGTTTGCATAATATAACACCAAACATGTCTAAAAGCACATGCACACTATAAAACTTTCATGCACAAATGTATGTAACATTAACAGAATTTTGAATGGCATGTCCAGTTTGTAAGCATTATATTAATTATAATATCAGTACATGGGTAGGAATAAGCACAGCCCTGGGGCTGTATGTTATTTAGAACCTCAAACAGTCAAACACAAAAACAGTATTTTACAGGAATTTACAAAGGCCCTACTACTTTAAAGACTCACATAGGATCTACATCCAATACACAAATGCAGAAAAAAAATCGCGTTAGCGTCTAGAAAGCCTTTTGATTTAAGAAAATACAAACATGTCGAGAAGGATGTCATGTATAGGCAAATAATAGAATCTGATTTATTGTTTGAAATTTAACTAGTGAGCTTCGTCCTTGGCATTCTGCACATTTTAGCTGTAAATCTTGAATCCAAGTGCTTAGAGAAAGTCACTGTTGAGGCCATCATAAATGGAGGGTGCTTTAGTATGACTAAGATATTCAAGACAGCCTCCCCGCCAATGCAAATGATGGGGATTCTTTTGAAAGCACATAAAAGATAGACAGAATACATTTTATAAGAGGAATATGTGCATTTCCATATGAAAATTGCATTCCGCTGTTCATCTTAATTTATGATATAAATGTTACACTTTATTAACATGACACATAAAAAGGAGTTCGTTGTTGTGACGCACAGTGACAAAGCCTGTTGTTTTCTGTGAGAACTCATCTCGCTTTCTGTCCTTTACTACTTTGCCATTTCTTCTGGCTGATGAGTACGGCTAAAGGTCGACCTGGATTCTTGTGTATACACACAGGTAGACCAAAGCCAATTTCAGATGTGTCAGTGGAACTAATGCTGCCAGCTTCCTGTGACAGCTTGAGTGGAACAGCCTCAGTTCTCATCTCAAAATCACCTCTGCTTACTGAGCGGAAACCGTTTGTCACATCTGCCTGAAATGCTCTGTCAAGCCCTGTCAGCACACATCCGTTATTATTCCTATACTATGATTATTATTAGCAGTATTAGCCTGCTGTTATACAAACCTGCTGAAGCTGCTCTGTGATTTGCCAGCCCCTTCCACCCTTAATTCCTGTGATAGGGACTATTTTCTATCATATTTTAATCTTTATGTGAAGTTTATTTATATTATTTGTTTACATTTTTTAGACCTTATTCTGTTAGCATCAGTGATGGTGGCCACATAGTATTAGTTTCTGCTAGCTAGCCTTTTACTGTTACTTCATCTGTCAAGTGTTCACAACAGGTAGGCAGTTTACAGTAATAACAGCAGCACATTTTCAGACAGAGCAGGCTTCTATTCAGAGCAGCAAAATGTAAAACATGTTTAAAATGCTTACACAGTTACAAGATTGTATAAAGCTGTTTGCCAAACGTATTAATGGATGTGGTTTACATTAGACAATTAAAAATACTTGTTCATGGAAAAGGGTAAGAAAAAATCATGCCTTAGGGGCATTTCTTCAACCTAGGAGGAAATCCAAAAGTCTGACAGTGTTGCAATGCTTAGATATTCTTTTCATTTTCATTCTTAGCAGTTATAGGCAAGGCAAGCATCATTTAATTCCTCATAAACAAGAAATAAAAAGAAGCCATATAAACTGCCTTGTCATATTGTTGTTCCTTGACTCATAGCATCATCTCTTGTGCCAAAATTGACAACATTTTCATGCTGCTCTCCCTCCTTATTTTATTTCTGTTGAAGGATGATTGAAGTAAAACTTGTCAATTTAATTGGAACCTGACAGCAATCCCCAGCGTGTACAATTTGTACAGAGCCGTTCCCTTGACTTAAAAGAAGGGTTAGTGACACAAGCGTAAAGTAAACTTTAAAGCATGCAGTAATGTATGCGGCTGCGTCTGTATTTGATGTTGCTCGGTTGCATTAAGATCTATCCCTCAATACCCATATTTAATTTGTCAAGTCTGAGCTTTTCTGTGGGAGAGGGTTGCTGCAGAGCACAGTGGGTGTCACTTCAGAGCTGCAGTCTCACAGCCACACTACAGAAAGCATTCTGTGTTGTCCCTCAAGGAGCTCATTCAGTGGATTCCTGCATAATTACCTCAAAGTGATTACAGAAATCAATAGGGTACTGTTTCTGATGAGGCCGCTGCCCCAAAGCTTTGGATATTCCTAGTATACATACCTGTCCAACTTCTTAGAATAAGGTTTTGTAAACAGTCAATAATATGCTCAACACACTACAGTTCACACACACATTTGTACTTGTCCAACCTGTACCCCTAAGGAGTTCTTGTGCCTCATACAGTTATTGGAAGTGTTAGACCGCTGCATTTTACAAAGCCCTGGAGACAAGTGTCAGAATGTATCACTCTATGAAACCAACACCATTTTTTTATAAGATTTGCTTGGGAGATAATGAGTAAGAGCAGAGAGTCTAATAAATCACCCATAAGGGGGCCCAGTTGGCAAAACCCACTCATGTTACTTCCTGGTGATTTCTCTCAGGAGCACAACTGACACTGCATCAAACCACATACATCTGATGGTTGCGTTCATTTGTGATGCCGACTATAAATTAATGTCAACCCAGGATCAAAGAATGACCTTGATAGAATATGCACAATCTGTGACTGTGTGAGAAAGTAAAAATGTCTGTGCCTAAAGGTCTGTTCATGCCCTGAGTATGTAGTTGCAAATGCATATAAATCTCTTGCCTACACTGCCCTTAGTAGGATTGCTGACAGGTTGTATGTGCTACATGAGACTGAATGGTTAAACTGTTAAAAAACTGTGACAGAAACATTATCTGTGCAGCATATGCATATGTATAGAGGTGTATAGACGTATATGCATGTGTGGAGGTGGGTGTGTCTGTGTGTGGGTGACTCATAGCATACATCAACCCTGAATAGTTCAGTTTTTATTTCTTCGACCTATTCTGTCCTTGAAAGAGTGAGGTATATTAAGACACAATGCATCAGGCAGACAAAAAAAAAACCTAAGCAACAAATTCAAAAAACATCCACAAATACATCAGGAGCTGCAGAGGTATCTGCACACAAAAAGGTCATAAGACATTTATTTTTTTGTCTCAGCATCAACAAACAACCAACCCTGACTCATATTAATGATAAAAGCTGGTATGAGCGATAAAAAACAAAAACTCAAACTCTTTGTTTATTTAAATACAAATATTTTCAGTTCTTTGAGATATGTTCACATATACTTATTTTTGTAGTTCTGATCATAGACCATATTAAGAGTTTGTGACATTTAATATGGTAAGGATAGACGTAAACCTGAAAAATCTGCCTTACATTAACTTACTTCCTCCCACTGTCACTTAATAAGAGTAAAGAGATATATAATACAGAAACAAATCTTCATTTATCTAATAATAATGAGTTATAATAAGGAGCAGTAGACACAACATAATCAGGCCTGTAAAAACACTACAGTTTGTGCTTTTCACTGACGCAGTTGTTCAAGGTTTACCTGAAAATGCTATTTGGCACCACTAACAGCTCAAATGTACAAACACTCGTTTTTACTAAAATATACAAAATGAGCAGGAAGCCCCAGGTGATGTGTGCTTTGAATTTAACTAATAGAAATATAGAGGAAGAAAGTAAATCAGAAAAAAGACACAGGATTTCTATACAGAGCTTATGTTCACTAAAGGCTCAGAGTAATATACAAAAAGAAGATACTGCAGCCAACTGAGAGCTGAAGACATCCATCCATCCATCCATTTTCTATACCTGCTTATTCCTTAACCAGAGTCACCAGGAAGCTGTTATACTGTCAGTAATTCTGCACTGTATTCAATATGCAATAATAAGTTCTAGTTGACTGTGTTGTGCCTGTCAAGGACTCATCTCAACATGCTTAGAGCAGAGGTCACAGCCATAATGACAATTCAAGATGACGAGTTATACACAAGAAACCATGTGAACATGCAATACAGGGTAAATATATTGCTACTTTTTGTTACCAATTTCATGTAATTAAAGTTATGGTCAGAAAAATAAATCCATTAAATATTTTGGCACATTCCCCTTCCTGGCCAGGTTCATCCACTCCACAAAACCCAGGTGGTTGTCCTCTGTAATGGGCAAACACAGGATTGGAGGTGGGCCAACTTGTTTCAGCCAATCAGCTTAAAGAGCTCTCTTGCTCATTCACAGCATAGTGACTATGGGTAAGTGGGGTGAGCTAGAGTTCAGATATTCAAAACATCACACGGCTTAAAAATACCAGTTTCACCATCTCCACTCGCAGCCTACACAGCTGAACAACCAAAGAGAAGTCCAGAGAATCAAAACTCAAAATGAAGAGCTATGGTCAGGCTAGGTCAAAGACCCCTGAAAACGTACCGTAGGTACCACTTCTCCAACGATGGCTTGGGCACAGAGTTGGATCTTTTCTGCTGGATAAGTGGGCAATTTTTCTCTTGGCTTATGGCACCAAATAAATATATAAACTGCATTTGAGCCCGACTTTCCTGTTGCCACAGAAACCACCACACACTAACTGAGCGCACTGCAGAGAAGGATCCACTGATCTATTTGACCTGGAACCACTGTTGAACCACTAATAAAACACACTAATACAGTTGGCAATTGTTAATCTAGTTTAAGATTTGTGTTATGTTGCTCACTCTACTCAAATATGGTATATTTTGTTTTTAGTTAATAACTTTAACAGTTAAAGTTTAGCCTGTAACGATGAAGCACTATACCTTTGCAACTTAAATCATCCCACAAGCATCCCACCTTCAAATCTGGTGCTTCGTCATTGTTCACTTCCATCAGCTTCTCAGTTCACAGCAAATGCACAAGATAAATGACGACACACACTTGACAAACAGATTCTGATATTGCAGAAGTACACTTTCTCATTTTACATGACACCTTAGAAATGGCCTCACCTTGTTCTTCAAAGGTACATTATTTTAAACTGTTCTTAATTGAATCCATAAAAGTATTTCACTCTGAAATGCTGAGCTTATTGTGCCTCAGCTTCCCCCCAAGCTAAATTATTAACAGGATTTAGTGTAAGTCAATTTTTTTTTCCTGTTTGGGGAATATTAGGTATGAGCTGTGCTGAAGGGAAAGCTATTACTCTCCCTACATCCTGTGAGGGCCAGCAGAGCAGGATTAGATGATTAAGTCCTTTAACCTTCAATCATAAACCACATCAGTCAAGTGCATTTGCTTCACGTCTAATGATGAATGCATTTCATAATAGCACTAATTCTGATGGGGACAAAGTGACAAAATGACACAAAGACAAAAGGAAAAGCCTTGAGACAAAGGTGAAACATGTATTGCATATTAACGTGATTCCTGCTCTAGAAGGATTTAGTGTTTTCTGGATGTTTTAGATTAGCTTTTTGGAGACTAAAACAATGAAGTAATACCAAAATAATACCAAAAATCTGGGAATGTCAATACCAAAAGTTAGAGAATACACAGAGGGAATGTATGACTAAATAAAGTGAGAGAGAAAAACACAAAGTCCATCAAATCATATAAAAACAACTGTGCAACATCAGACACACAGAATAATTTTCTTTTCTATTAATTTTCTGGATCCTCCTGATCATTTTCTGTGTACTGAACAACCGTTCCTCCAACCTAAATGACACTATTCTTCATTTGTCCCTACCTTAGAATATGACCCACTGGACCAATGCAGTGAGACATGCACTAGACAAAGGCACAGCTCACTTTATAGAACATACAAAAACAACTTTGTTAGAGAAAAGATCATGGTTGGGATTAAAATTGTCATCTTGGTTACAGTAATGACTACATACCTTAAGGCTCTGAAGGGGTCAAAGACTAAACTCCTGTAAGAAAGTACTGTCCTGCAAACTGGCAGTTTTCGGAGCCTTCTAACGTCCTCCCTGCTGTGGTATTTGTCACGTCACTTAACCTCCTCCTTAGTTTGCGTCGTAAATATATGGTCACTAAAGGTCATCTAACTATAACATATTATTGACAGCTGTAATAACATGCTGGCTCAAACAACATATGTGCTCATCTTTTACGGGAGGACAATGTCATACTAAACCAATACATATGCTTTTATTAAAACAGCGTTTTCCTTCCTTCATGGGTAAATAAAATGCAACAGTGTATTACGACAGTTGTTTTGGCTTTATTTACCAGGCTACTGGAGCAAGAACACAATTTCATTTTAGTAAACCAGCAATAACTTTTGATTGTTTGTTTGTTTTTGGCAACTTGGGATTGCAGTGAACACAGTACTGATATATTCACTTAGGTTGATAAGGTAAAGTGGTTATTAAACTGATGCTTATCCAGCACTTATGGGGCATCATGATCATTGATTGGACAACTGACGTCCTGCTGCAACTAAAGATGTCAGTACAGTATGAAAGTGACTCAAAAAGTACATTTGAGGGCAGAACATCCTAAAGGTTATTGTATAACTCAGTAATCTCCCTGTGTGAAGGTTTTCTGAACGCTCGTCATCACAAGGTTTTTTTCTTAATGCACTGCGGTGCTATTCAGTTGTGAAGAATATACAGTGGACTGAGTTGAATAACTTTAATGTACTTCTAGTGTGCGTTGTGCAAATTTCAAGGATCAGACTGGGACTTGGTATGAGCAGATAGTCAAGATTAAATTACTCAGATCAAAATTGTTTGGAAAAAAAAAACTTTACTGGGACATCTCTTCTTGTAATCACTTTAATATTCTTTCATTTCTTATCTGTCTAACTTTGAGGCAAACGATGTGGCATGGGGTAGCCTACTGTGCAGTATTGTAGGCAGCTAAAAAACATCAAATGACCTCATAATGTGAAAAATCTCTCTCTAGATATTGAGTTTCCCTCAGGTGTGAAAATCTTTAGTGTCTTCTAGTTCATTGGTGTTTATTACTAAACATCATTAATACAGTTTTAATTTGAAGATGACAGATTACATAATACAAAGTAAGGAAGGGAATGTAGTGGGAATCAAAAGGTGCCCGATCTCATTTTTGCCCTGGGGTAGCCAAGTGTGTATATCTGTGCATGTAGAAACACTTGATATGAATATGGTGCTTTACTGTTGCTTTGTGTGTCACACTGAACATGAAGTAGCTCCAAATCATCTGGGTAGATGCTGTGCAGAGACCAAGGATCAAAAATTACGTATGATTAAATGCCAGGCTTTGGTGAAACACTTCACAGTCCTACATGCTTTAATTATAATTCCCTCAAATATGATTTAAGTCACTAAAAAGTCAGAGTCTGTATTACAGTGATTTTGGGAAGGCTAATAAGTGTTGACAGGAAATAATAGGCAATTAAATAATCAAAGGTTGTTATTTCATGAAGCTAAACACTCCATCATGGTTAACTAGAGTATTTGCTGAATAAAGTGACTCATAAGCACATTATTACAGTATTTCTATGCAAATTAAAGCATGTAGCAGTTAATTTGACCTGACGACTTCAATATGGTTTCTAAGAGCATTTGCTGCAGCATCACTGGGAATATGTGATTTGAATATACTGTGTGTCAACATATATTTCCACTGTAGTTTCTCTTTATGGGAGGCAATAAAAAATGCTGTTTTGCCCACACCTCTCTGACAGCAGCAGGTTGGTAAAAGTGTGAGAATTACTGTCAGCAAATCACTACAGAGTTTGAATCTGTCAGCTTCCTCAGGGGGAGGCCATCTAGAGCTGTGCCAGAAGACAGTCATGATATTAAAAAGACTGAGACAGAAGAGGAGAAACTTTAAATTTAACAGAAGTTTAATTCTCAGCAAAGCGTGCCTCTTGGTGAACAGGAGATACATTACACTTGGCTGGGTCTGCATGAAATCTATTCAAGATTATTTTATCAAAAGAGGTTGGCTGCTGCTTAACTGAGTGAGTAAACTGCATGGCAGCCTATTGCTGGCCTAAACATTTGAAGTGACAGTAAAAATGAACTGTTTGAAATATAAACAGGATTAGATTTTTTTTCTTTTTCAAAAAGAAAGCAAAGATAACTCCCTGTTCATTCCCCTCTGCTGGGTCTGCAGTGATAAAATGTGATTGATATTGATCGTCTGATGGAAGTGCTCCTGTCACACTTCCTGACTCTGGTCCATGTTTTCCTGGACTTGTTGGGTTTTAGACATTTCTAGCAACTGTCATTCCTCATCCACTCTAGTGATTCATTTACACCTTGTTCTGCGTTTCTCATCTGCTCCTCATTCATTCATTTTCCAGTCCTGACTCCCTCTCACACTGTTTCCACATACCTGATTATTTTCTGCCACATATGTATATACTCGTCTGTCACCTTTTGTTTTTTGCAAGGGTTGTACAATGTGCTCACCGTACTGTACCCTCAGTATCCATGTGTTGCTGGTGATCCATGTGATTCTTGAGTTTACCTGTTTGTACTATTTTACGGTTTTTGGACTCTGTCTATATCTTGGACTTTGGCTTTTTCTTACTCCTTTGGATTTAATTCTTGGCTCGAACAGCTTGTATGTCTCAGACGCCTCTCACTAGCCTCTGATTGTCCCTGCTCAGTTTTGTCCACCTAAACTGATTAGATATGAAACTGATATTAAATGCTTATCTATTGTTTGATTCAAATTAATACAAATTGTTTTCTTCAAAGATACAGTCATTACCAAGAATATTGAACAATATTTGCTATGCATTCATTTGTTATGCATTTAGTACCAACATGAGAAATCAGAAATGCAGGCATTTTGATTGGTGCAACAATAATGTAGTACCCTTATTATAACACTTTATAATAAGGGTACAAAAGACATGCCTAAATAATGCAAACCAGTGTATTACATAGTGTTTTTATGTATAAATTAATGCATAATGATGATCAAGTCAGTATGAGTTTAGGTAATTATCAACCTCTAATTGGATCCGATTTAATGAATGTTAATTTACAGTTTCTTAGTAAACCTATATTAATTTATATGTCATGTCAGTCAGATTTTGGTGGAATCCAGTTACATAAAAATAGGAATTTCAGACACATTTGATCTGCTCGGAACAAAAGAGACCAAACAGCACCAAAAAGCCAACCCCTTTTTTGTTTAGTCGAGCTTAATACCCAGCTGTGTAGATGATTATGTACTAAAATATCATTGACTAAACATGAGTCACTGCCATTTTTGTCATTTCACCTACTTAATTCTTTACAGGTTCAGCATCCACTAACAAAAAAAGGCTAACATGAACAATCTGTCTGTCTTCTCACTTCATATCACCTTCAAAGCTTTATATTTCAATAATTTACAATTTCTTTAGAAAATAGGATTTAAAAAATGCAGATTTCATTAGACAAGAATAGAAGGTTTTGTTTAATGAAACATTCTGTATCAAATGCTCCTAATGTTGTATCATTGTTACAATGCACATTAAAAGTCTTCACATGTACGTATGTTCCTCTTTGCTTAAAAGCCACTGATGTAGCTGTGCAGCATTTTGTGGATGCAATCTTAAATGACAAGCTGAACTGTTTTGCATGCAGGGTGGAAACATTAAAGACTCAGTTAATCCTCTCTGATTCCCTGCTGCTGTCACTCACACAGTCTGACTAAAAGCCACCAAATGTTCCTAAATCAAATAACATAGTTTCACATCTTTCCACCATGTAATGTAAGAGAAAAGTACAGTAAAACCCTTTATTTGAAAGGATTTAATTTGTTTCTGTTGTAATCACCTGAAATATTAAAATGAAATGAGATGTTCTAGGGTTCATACTATTCCAAAATCACAAGAAAGGTCCTATTCAAATTCTGTTTACATGATTGAAAATTGTTTATGTACTTCCACACGCGTTTGGCTTCACATGTCAAAAAGACAAAGACAAATAATCAGAAAGCAGAGCCGTAACTCAGACAGACAGGTTTGTGTTTGTGTTCTGCCCCTTGCTGAACTCTGAATGTTTGATTAAGGTGCACATTTCAAAGTTCCACTAGATTATTATGTTGGTCATTAATCTGATGTTTAATCATTTTAAATCGCTCTAAAGCGACTTCCAAATTAATTTTGTTGGCAGTGGTCTGCTATGGTTCATTACTATATCATGTTCCATTCCTTGCCAAATTACCTTGTCCAATGGAAAGATAAGAAGCAACGAATGATGTGATTTTAGCAACTGTTTTTATTTTGCAAAAAGAATAACAAAACAGAGACAAAAACTGATTTTGACCTTGAAATGCAAAGGTTTTAAGATTTTTTTTTTTTTAATCCTCTTCCATAAAGATCAGTAAAATCTTTCTTTCTCCATAAAAGAGCAGGCAGCAAAACACTACTTGCAGAAACCTTTCATGCTTGCAGTGCATACGGTAATGCCAGGATTGTCTCATTGCAAATTTTCTAGTATACAACTTGTTTTGTTTTTGTTTGTTTGTTTTTTCTAGTTAGGTAGCTGCAACTTTTTATCAGGTATATTCTAGAGAAGTACCTATAAAAACTCTGTATTTTGTTTTACAAATACTTGAAGTAATCATTAAGTACCAATTGACTAATATAGTATCTCGATCTGTTTAGTAGTATCTCATCATTATTTACTATATAGTTCATAATGTAGAATTATTCAGGAGCTACTTATTAACAGATCATAAACTATTATTTTGTTCCTCAGTAACTACTCATGTTTTTTGTGTACATTACTGCAAAATGTTACCATTTATGGTTTGTATATTCGTAGTCCAAGTTCTTCCAACAGGGTGCAGAGCATACATGCTAGTTTGCCGACAGCTTTGGTCTGTGTAGTGTATTGAAGTATCACTTTTTGGTCCAGACAAAGGCAACATTTGGTGACACGACAGTTGGCCTTCATTGCTGCTAGGTCTTTGCTGATGTCCTGCTGTGTCTCTGCCATTATACTGGACATTTGAATAGAGTAATCATCCCCTTTTGCATAATGAATCCATAAAGGAAATAAAATGGCACAATATACTACTTCACTGCATTATTCATGCTGGCTTTGTCCAAGTATAACAGAACGTGCCTAACAGCACCTTTAAAATTAACATGTTGTGTTTTGTTTGTTATTCCAGACATACATTCACATGTATTGGACACTCTGAGCTCTCTGGATGACAGAGGCTGGCTTAAAATAATATAAGGGCAAAAATTGCAATAATCCCAGTAAACATTCATCAAACAGGATTTATTATACACTAAAGAGCAATACTATAACGATAAGTATTGGCTGTAGCAAACATAAGGTACAATCTACCCATGAAGCTATATAAATATGTGGGTGTAAGTAAAAAACAAAGAAACAATATAAATTTTGAAACAGTGTGGGAATCCTCTAAAGATGGATTTTGTGTATGTGCTTGTGTATGTTAACTAAGCGAACAGTAAGATCTCAGCATTGAAAGGCCGGTACAGCAGAGCAGGACAGATTAAGATCAGAGTACAAAGAAACCTTGCAAAGACCTACTAAGTGTTATTTATGAATATACAATTGTTAGTATCACAGTCATATGAATTTAGTCAAACCAGTGCGACCACAATGTGCCTGTTACTCTATGACAGCACTTGCAGTGATTCAGTGTGTGTCTTTTCCAACTGATCTGCTTCAGGCAAACTCTGTCATCAGATAAATCACCCTCGCTTTGCTATTTAGTCCAGCATTTTTAAGGTGATGGAAAATATTGGATTTGTTGACTTTGGATAATAAAGGGTAGCCAGCCATCTTTACCATTCTTAAAACTGCAGATTGGGCTGAACTGGTTTACAGTAAAAATTGATTAGTTAAAACAGCTGATCACAGAAGATACACAGAAGACCAGGATGGCTTCCAATAGAACCAGGGCCAGCAGTGCAGTGAAAACATGGTCCATTGTTCTTTGTGTTTGTTTCAGCTGAAAAAGGGGTATGTCCATTAAGCTTGTGCAGAGCATGACAGAGACAGTGATAATTTGGTCTGCCCTTGAGGTGTATGGGAAAGGTTATATCATATCCTGTACTTTCATGGTCCAGCATGAAGTTCAGATAGGAAAGTGGTAAGTAGAGGATTGTGGGAAGCTATACTGGCTTCATATTTATTTATTGTATAGACATATGAGTCCGTATTTCAGATGTATTATGGGTAGTTTTTGATATGAGAATTTGTTCAAATGCTGAGGAAAAGTGTCATGAAAAACATTTTATTTGATGAAAATTTACAAGCCCACAAATTACCTTATGTGTACCTTAAATTAAAATGAAAAAAACATTAAAAAAACAGAAACCTTTCTTTACTCTGGGTCTGATTTTCATCCAATATAAAGTATCACATCTCTGTTTTCTGTATAAGAACAGAAGCAAAGTAGTAGTAGTAGTAGTAGTACTACTTCACACCATCCTAAAATCCAAAGATGAGTGTTTATACTATACCTACAATACTCCTGGAAACCTGCATTTGAGTTTTATTTTAATTTTTCACTTTTGTATCCAGTCTCTAAGGAGTTCCACCAAAAAGAAAAAGCACAGGAAATGGCCTTTAATAATCAGCTGCAGTTTAAACAGTTTGAACTTCATAGAGGTGAAGCAGGAAGAAAAACAGGTATGCTCAGCAAACATTCCTGTTAATAAACAAATTAAATTTCATTCCACTTTCAGTCTAATTATCTCTTCACACGTCTGTATAATATCCTAAAGTCCTGTCAGGCACTGCACAGTTTGGAGTTGCTCTTTGAAATGTCTGAAGCATGCATCATCATCGATGACCTTTAAAGACAAATCCTCCAGCGTCTCTGATGCTGAGAAGTGGTCTCAGTAGTCCGTTGGAGTGTGAGTCTCTAGATGGGTAAAATCAATAACTGATTTTCACACATTCATCTTGTTGTTGATGTTTGCCTAATCAGCAAGAGAAAAATCACTGACACACTGACTTTTAGTAATAATGGTGTGTGCTAATTCTAATCTATTATCTCATGTGCGCTGACATTTTCTGCTATGGAGTGCCTCTTAATTGGGTAGGTCACCCTGATGTTTGCTTATTAAAGCCATAGCTTTGGTCCCCCACCTCTTTTTCTTCCCTGTAATTCGCAGATCCTCCAATACACTGCACAGATAGGATATTCACATAGCAGATACATAAACATTTTATTTTCAGTTCAGGTTATTTATTTAAGGTGTGCTGTGGCTAGCATCAAATCACTTTATCTTTGTGTATTTGTATTCATATTTATACCTTTTTATTTCTATACTTATTTATGTCTATATTTATTTATACTGTGATGTGCAGGGCATGCATTTATCAATGTTTGTCAATGTTTGTTCTGCCTATGTCCTCTACTATTATTTCACATTTCACAACTTGGCATGAAACAGATATAATCTGGAAAAAAAGAACCCCATTCTTACTCTAGTCCAGTACATGTCTTTCATATAAAGATTGTATTTTAAAGGGAGGCATCAGAGGAATAAGATGCAGGACTAAATTGAACAAGGATGAAAACATAATAGGAAGCATCAATGCTGCAGAGAGAAAAAACAAAACAAACTTTCCTGGGAGAGATACTGCAGAGATGTTTGTGCATGTGGGGATAGAAAATGCACCAGAAAATTATTTCAGCTGCTGGAGTTACACTGACACTGACACATCTGCATGAACTATAATTCACACTGTTGGTTGCTGGTCAATATATATATGTCACACTGATATCTTCTGATCTGTTTGCCATGGTACCATAAGTATCAAGCTTTTTACAGATATCAGCAAAAGAAGCAACTATATTTCAGTTTTCAATCAGCTCTTAATAATTAAATTTCTCTCTCCAAGCATCTCAAATGGCTCCGCGGTCACTGAGCTACACATGATCGATGCCTCCTGTTCTGTTCCTGTCACAGAGGCTGAGCAAAGGTAATAACCAGACCATGACCCTCTCAAAGACATTTCCCTTTGTCTTGAACACCTCCTAATCCCACAAACATTCAGACTGCAACATACTGACAGTTACACATACACACAGGAAAGTAATATGGTACATTCACAAACATATAACCCTTTTCCTCCAATGAATCAGAGCTGTGAGTCACCTATTAAAAAGTGGCAACTAAGGCAAGCACTTGATATGCAGGCATCTGCTTTGTGGCTTATCTCCACTGCTCAACTGTGCAGAGCAATTGCTGCTTGGCTGGCCCTGCAAAAAGCTTTCTCTTTTCTTTCACTCTCCTTGTCTTCATCATTTTCTCTGCCTTCCATCCCAGTTTGATTATCTTGAGTTACCTATGGCTTCACTGATTTAATCGCTATTTTAGAAAGACATTATTGGAATAATTTCCAATTATATAATTTACAGTCAAATGGATGATCTAACCCTAATGTAAAAGATGGTCCAGTGCCATTTCAAATTATTCTGGCATTGAGGCAGTGATAGGATAATGAGGGTAAGATGAAAAGCATGCAGAAATGGAAAAAACCCTTATCAGTAGAACAACGATAAGACAACTTACATTAAAAACTAGACAAATTACCACATTAATAATTATTAATTATAATATGCCACTGGTTTAAAGTTCTTTACCTACTTGATTTTTTTTTTACTCAAAAACATTCTTTTATGTTTATGACTTAGCCACATTTTATCAGGTAGTTTTATGTGTGCTTTTAAAATCCATTTTGAAAAGCTACGGCCACAGCAACAGTCTACACAAAAGTAAACTTGGTTATGGCAGTGTTTTTCTGTCTTGAGATAGTAGTAGACCATGTACCTTTTTTTATTGTAATCATATTTATCTTTTGCTGGCATGTACTGACTGACAGAAATATTTTCTGGTTCAACCACAGGTCAAACTATATTTATCAAAGTCAGACTCTAAGAGTGAACTGGAGCTTTCACTTTTTTATACACTAGAAGTTTGTGTGGTATTTCCCATTGCTTGCTTTCCCATTCATCACAAGAAGAAACTTTACACTGTTGTTTTTGCATTGTCATTGCTGCAGTAAAGCTGGTTACCATTGTGGACATGGAAATATATACCCTGACACTTCCAGCTTTTCATCTAACATTTCTCTTGGGCTACTCAGTTCAAGTCACTGTATTTGTACCAACTAAACAAATAATAATCTCAAGGCACTTTGCATAGAAACTCAGCATAGACCTTGTGAGTGAGCATGTGGTGACTGTGGAGAGGAAAAACTCCCTTTAACATTTAACATAAACAGGCTGGACAGTTTGGGGTGAGTGGGTAGAGGAGAGAAAGGCACTCTACACCAACAAGAATTGCCACTCTAATGCAGTGGAGTGGTTTATGCCTCTCTGGTTGGGTCTCCTAAGACAAATTGGTCCCAGGAGAGGGGCCGAGCAAAGAGCAATTCAGAAGATCTCCAGTGAAGCTCCAATGATTGTTTATAGTTCTGCCACCTACAGGAAACCTCAGCCTCTCCTGGAGCCAGACCTGTTACTATTACAGGTATTTTGTGATCATTTGCACTTATTATTAAAAGGAACAGCTCTTTTCATGCCAAATTATCATGATAGGCCCTGAGTTTGGAGAGGTAGGGTTGGGCATTAGATTCACTTGCTAGTTTGTCTCACTTGATGTCTGCAATCCAAGACAGAAAGACCAGGGACATTTAAGGCTGAGAAAGCTGCCCTTGAAGAGGTATAGGTTTGGGGAGGAATGTCTGAAAGCAGGTTCTGGTCAGGAAATGAGGCCTGGGCCAATTCTCCAGGGAAGACAGCAGTCTACAACATACTGTAGACAGGAAGCGTAAATCCAAAGACAATGGTCCAAACACAGACAATCTAGCCAAGAAACTAGATGTAATGTGCTGGGGAGTCACTGGCAAACCAAGGCAAACAATCAGAGGGCCTGCTCCTGCCTCACCGGCATCTAAATGCAAAAGCACCACTGGATTGATGCACCTTATGGCCTATTGATAGAGTTTTCCCCTCCTGATGCATAATTATGGGATGATAACAACTAACAAAAAGCCCTAAATGACTGATGTCTTGGTTTTTAGATTCACTTCTGAATGACCACTGTCAGTGCTTGCTGCATCAACATATTCCATATTTTGTGACTGCTTCACATTAAAAGCTTCCCTGTGTTTCACAGGCTGGATGCTTTTAATGTGAAGTACCAATATGATGTTGCATTAGCAATAATTTCATATAGTATAACAAAATAATCAAACTTTTACTGATGAGGACTATATATCGTGAAACAAGCACTCAGCTTGTAGTATTTACCTGGCTGGGCCGCCTTCATTGATGGCATAGCACTGGTTCTTTCATTCCACTGTGCATTAAACATGTAAAATGTCACTGGGAGTGTAAGGAATGATCCTACTCATCCAGTGGATCAAATGAGATATTTAAATATTAAAGTGAAGACAAAAAGTTTGAGGTTTTCCCAGCCTGAAAGATGTTAAATGGCAGTAATTTAGACATTTTCATGATTTTTGTATAATGCATTCAACCTGCTAATTATTTAACAGTCAGAAGAATGTACCGCCTCTGACTGCAACATTTCTTTTTTACATAATGTTTGACCCTCACATAGCAATAGAGTTAGATCTATTAATCAAAAGATAATATAACTCCATGTAATGAAGCTGGGTTGAGTTAAAAATAAAAGACATTATCAAATCAAGAATGGAACAGAAATCACTAAGTGATTGTCCTGCACATTACGATATTTGACAGCACAAAATTAAACTATAACTTAGTAGTCGTCCTTTGGCATCATGAAAAAAGGGTAGTAATATCAAGGAACTGTAGAGAAAATGTAAAAGATACTTATGTCATTTCTGAGACATCATGGCCACTGACAGTTTAGTGATTAGCTTATTATGTGGGCTGAAAAACAAACCACCTCATGTATGTACATATGGCTAAATTCTAATGTTGAATAATATTTTCTGTAGTTCTGAAAACTTGCCTTTAAGTGCTTCAGTTTTTTGAGGTAAGACTGCATAATGATAATTGTTATCATTAAATGACACAGCTCAAGTATTTTGTTATCTCTTCTTTGAATTAATTTTCAATCTGGCTAAGATTTATTTTTCACCATAGTTTTAATTACCACCTGTTTACACTTTTTGTATAACCTTTCGTTTTTATTCCCAGGCCTGTGTCACAAGTAGACAGTAGCCGACTATTGTCAGTTATTCCCAATTCACAGCCATCCTATTATTTTTTAATGAGGGTTTCTGGGTTCTCGGTGTACATGTCTATCACTTTTCTATAGTTTTCCCATGCTTTCCAGCAACAAACAGGATGCTTTCTCTCTGTTTTTAGTTCATTCAATGTCATGTGTGGACACGACAGTAAGAGATATCCATAACGTTAGTAGTGAAATTGGCTGTTATAGCTGGTGTCTCCTATTCCTATTAAATACAATCAAAGCCTCCTCTAACTTTAAATGTCTCTCCATCTGTTCCAGTCTCACTTGTTTGATATCAGTTACATTTGCCATGCCACCTCTGATTGCTTGATCTGCCTTCATTATGTATGGTTAATGAACAAACAGATTTACAGACACCATTAGCGTTTTATACACACCCAAGTTTAACTCCTCTAATTGAAATTAGGCTCAGATTACACTATTTGAGTGTGGCAATTTTCCTCCCTTCTCTCTGCCTGTGTAGAACTATAACAATTTCTACTGACTGTCAGATTGAACCATTTTTGCAGTGACACAGAGTATTTCTCAGAGCTCACACTGAGGCAACACTGAAGTGAGTGTAGTACAGTGGCTAGCTGATAAATTGTTCGGTGAGATGTGGTCAATATGACTGATGTTGTCATACTTAATGAAGCACAAGTTCCACATAACATTTGTTAAAAAAAATAGGGTCTGTTAAACATACGGATACCAGCCACAGAAATTTACTTTTGAAGATGTATAAGACAGTAAGTGGAGGGTTTCACAGCAAATCAGTTCATCTGTCGAAATCCATCATGTTTGACAATCATGGTACAAGCTATGAGTTGGTCCAACAGCACATGTGATTGATAATTGCTGTACTTTGCCTGTGTGCCTGCCATTTCCACTGTGGTCTGCCATTTCATCTGGCATCAGCAGCAGCTTGGGCTGAATGTCTGCATCTGCCTGCTTTCATGCTTTCTTGCTGCAGCCCGACAGCATGCTATTTGTAAATCTGGCTTATTAGTGAGGTGACGATCCAGCTCTTGAGCATGGTATCAAATAATGATATAAAAGTAAAAAAAACAAAAAGACTGGAGGACTCCAATCAGTCTTTTAGTGGTCATCACTGATGCAGAAAGTTGTTTGGAGATATTAATTGGATGAGCAGGTAATTTCTTGGCCACCTGGAGGAAACAACTATGTGGAAAGCACACTGGGGCACTGGTGAAGTTATGACAGCACGTAAAATTTAGCAGTGCAACCTCCCTGTCAGTGAATTTTCATACCCGGCAGCTGGTCAATCAGCACAGACGCCTCTCAGGGATGTGTGCTCTTCCCCCTGCACTTCTCCCTCTACACCAACAAAAGCACCTCAAAGCACACCTCTGTTAAACTTCTGAAGTTTGCAGATGAATCAACCATCATCAGTCTCATTCGAGACAGTGACAAGTCTGCGTGCAGATGGGAGGATGTAGTGTGGTAGCAACAACATGGAGCTAAACATGTTAAAAACAGTGGAGATGACAGTAGACTTCACGAGGAGCCTCCACCCCAGATACATATTTAACAACAACATTTACTTTTTTACTTTGTACTGAACTAAGATGATTTAAATTTGTAAGTAGTCTGCACCTTGTCCGGAGTCCGGAGACAGATGGTCAAAACTTATTTCAGATAAGTTTGGCTCATCAGCTCATCACCAAACGATACAGTAGTTTTGTTGAAAACAGGATGATGAGAAGATGACGAACATTATGAAAGGGGGCCAAGAGTAGTTAGGAGCAGCTTATAGTGTGAGTTTGGGTTGAGTCTCATTAAACCCTCTAGTGAAGAAATGAGTTGGTGTAATTTTCAAAATTTTGGGTACTTCCTGCTATTAGTATTTTCAGTCCCCAGCTTAAAATAAAGTTTTTAACAAGTGTATTTCTAAACAGTTTATGCATCTATTGTGATGAACACGTACATGCTGCCAGTCCTTGTTAATGAGGCAAGTTGATATTTACTTTCTTCTTTGCTCTGTTCCTGACTTCCTACTGCCATCCCTGATTCTTAGACAGTCTGTTATTAAGCAAATGAGTAAATGTTCCAGTAGACATTGTCATCAGATACTACGACTGAAGGTAATGACAGCATTGTTCAGTCAGGCTCACTAACCCTGATACCCCACTACATTTGCCCTTTGACCTCTCTCGTTCCCTGGGTCCTGATTTTTGTGGTTACACGATCACCAAGAGCAGGCAGCACAATGTTAAACAGAAACAACATTAAACAGGACATCATTAAAAATGAGGACAGGTAAAGGTGTCATCAGTTTACTCCTCACATTCACAGTGTACTTGGATTGCTTATTACAGTAATGCACACCAAGCAAAGGCTGGTTGTCACACATTAAGTGAGCTTGCAGTCAAGGTGAATGCATATAGGAAACAGAGATAGGCTTACTAGAATGGGCCTAAGGTTTTAATCTGTACACCTTGTTAGAACAATCTCACACTATAAGTATGTACCATAATTGTATGTTCATATCAGTATCTTTGCAAACACATGCTGGCAAACATTAGCTGTCAATATAAATGAGCGAGAGGAGATCATGACCTCAGAGCTTCACTTCAAATTTGTATAAATAAACTGCTTTCCGTGTTTGATTTACTGTAACTACTTTGCATCTGTACAATTCACCCCTTTGCAACAGATTATTCCATCTAATTCATGTTTGTTATTGCACCTTATTCACTTATTTGCATGTCTATGTTACGTATGTTTATAGTGTATATATGCTTTTATTTTCCTTGTTTTGTGTGTAACTGAGCTACTGCGACCAAGCAGTTTCCCTTGTGGATCAATGAAGTTTAGTCTCTTCTCCACTTGTAATAATTTGTCGTTCGTTTAACTTCATTTAATCCCCCATATTTGTGTATTTATTTAGCTTTTCATTGTCATACCAGTTCAACTAACCAGCAGCTAAGGAGTTTAGTTGCTCTTTTTTACAAAGCCAAAATGTGCACCAAAATGTTTTGCTGTAGGTTAATTGCAACATATGAAATGTTGACCTCCTTTGCTGTTGTTGACTGAATCCTTTGTTTGTTCCCTGTGTGCCAAACATAAAAAGAAGAAAAATAGCTACAGTCCTTAGAGCTGGCAGTGGTAACAGACATTGTGCTTGGCTCAGTGCCTGGCTTTAAGAGAAGATTCTTTCATTTGCAGTAGGCTTTCCAACCTCAATAGGGAGACACAAAATTTAACTTCAACATTAGTCACACACTGTTTTTCTCAGTTTGTGTGACGGGCATGTTGCTGCCTGCTCCTTGTTCTATTAGGAGCAATTTTGGTTTGCTTAGTGATTTATAATGTTGTGTATATATTGATGTTAATTAATGTGAATTGTCATCACATCAGCCCCATAAGTCCTTTAAAAGATAAAGCTCATTCCTGTTTGATTCAGCTCTTCATGGACTTGTCAATACGTGGACCACAAGGCACTCTATCTTTCAAATTCTGTTACTCAGGATGAAGCTTAAGTTAAAGTATTTGACACAGTATTATTATTATTATTATTATATAATTACTCATAATTATTATACTAATATTCATATTGTGAGGGCATAAATCTGTCTAGCAATCAGTCCATCTCTTGCACAATGTTAACTTGGATTGCCTTCAGCTCCCCCATGACGCTGAATGTCCCAGGATAAGCAGTAGATAATGGATGGATGGATGCATGGATAAATCTGTTTAGACAGTCACACTGTGGTGACTTAATGCCCTTATGGGGATAAAGAGCAAGTGCCCAAAATATAAATCATTCAATTTTAGAGTGGCAGCTTGTTTTAAGGTTAAGATAAGGACTTGGGTTAAGCTTGTGTAAGGGTCAGAGTTATACCAGTAGTGACTGCAGTCATGGTTAGAGTAAATCTTCAGTAAATGTCCCCTGGAAACATGACTGTAAGTGTATGTCACAAAAAGCACATGTATTTTCTACTGGGTGGGGAGGGTGAATGCATATGAAAGGCTGGCTGATAAGGGTAGGAAGTGCTGCTGACACTAACGCACCAGAAATGCTTTATGTGTCAAAGAGACACTTGTTCAGATGGAAGAGGTCAAAAGGAATCATCTTTTTTCTTTGGCTTGCTTTGACACTGAACATAGGCAGCCAAAACCCTGCCAGCCATTTAAATGACATGTTGCTGTTTTTTTTGTCTTAGAGTGAGGATAGGGAGACGTCTGTCTTCTTTTGAGCCTTGAAAAAATTGACTGCATTGTGATCAGAGCACACTGATTGACAGTAGAAGATGAGACTGTCAGTCAGTCCTTATTTCCATATCCTTGAGAGTTGACAGTGTGATGTGAGCTTCTGCTCATTTCTTATATTCAGTTGCTGTTGTCATGTATAGATCACTGCTTTTATGTTGCATATGTCAACCACATTATTAATTACTTATTGGTTAACTATAACAGTTAAATATGTCCATGCTTTCATAGAGTGCACAACTGAGGCTAAAACCACAGGACTCCATCAGTTCATGTATTAAAGGAGAAGTGGATGCCAGTTCATTCCTATGAGAGATTTTATCAGTGACTTTTACTGAGGCTGTCTGTGGACAACAAAAAGCACAGAAACCAGACTGAATCATTTGCAATGTGTTTGCATCAACAAAACTTGTAAATTGTGCATCCACCATTTTCTGCATAATTTTGCTTTCCAATGGAAGGCTGAAAATTGGTCCATAATTACTGGGTGTTGATAGATTTTTTTTTAAACTACTTTTCCTTCAGAGGCTTAACTAATGCCACATTCAGTGCTTTAGGCAAAACACCAAATTTAAATCTTCCCCTGACACGGAATTAAAAACATTTAAGAAAAAGAGCATTTGGCAGCAACAAACTGGTTGCTATGGTCTGTATATACATACCAGTTTGTTGCTGCTTTGTGAAGTACCTTTTAATAGTTTTAGTTCCTAAACTTTACCAAGCAGCTTTTGTTTCAAATACTATCCACAGTTTTTTCCCCCTAAATGTTCCCATATCTTTAAACTATATAGTTATTATTACTTAAACCTAAACATAGTTGTATAGTTGTGCCTAAAGTTAACCACATAGGTTTTTTTGAAATATCTTCACCACACCACCTGCTTTCTCATAAGGGGTTTATATAAGATGGGAAAAATCCACCAAGTATTTTCCACTCTGGTTTGAGGAAGTGTTGCAGTTCTTGGTCTTTGAAACACAAGGAAACATTTTGCACTCCATTCATAAATTCAAATTCAAATTGATTTAAAGCTAATTGACTAGCCCTGACACTCAAATCCTTTTCTGCTGATTTAATTGCTGATCTTTTGTTCGTTAGGTTAATAACATAATAGAGAAGGTCCACTGAAAGTCAGATGAGTCTGCAATTCAGAAGTGAGGCTTCTGAGAAAGGAAAATCCCAGGGTATAATGGTTATGTCACAAGTATTTCTTTTCTACTGCCCTCTCGCAGTTGAACTGAGCTTGCCAGTGCGACATCAGTTCTTTGGCCCTGAATTTTCAGTGTTTCCTGGTGAGAAAGAGGAGCAAGCAATCAGACCCATAAATAAAGAGGTGTCCAAAATGAAAGCAAGCCAAGCAGGCTGTTTTGCCATAGCACTGGGTTTACTAAAGGGTCAAGATTTAAATATGGTGCCTCATCACGAAATACACAAAATATTTGTGGCACATCAGTTTGTAAACCAAAACACATCATCATCATAATACACATCCTACAGTCTGCAGACACAATCTTTAATAATTGATTGATTATTTCTCTTGACAACATGCTTCTTGCTGTTGGGACTGACATATTTATCAAGCTCACTGTGGACAATAAATGTATTTTTACTGTAACTCACCATGAAGTGTGGTTCCCAACACACAATTTATTCAGTGCAATGAAGTGGGATCATGTAAAATAGTGAGGCTTTTCTGTATACCTGTGATATTCAAGCCTGCATCCTCCACAGAGACCATGTGTAAGCATCAAATACGATTATCTGGGACAAGACCTCACTTGAAAATGTTGTTTTTTTTCCCCTGATCAAGTTCCAAGTTTAAAAGTGAACATTTTTTTTTGGTCTCTAATTTAAATCGCTAGAGATGAACTTGCTGAATTTCTCATATCAAAACCAATTTATTTTACAACTTGCAAGACTAATCAATTGAACATCTCTTTTGTAATTTTTTAACAGGCCTTCTGAACCAAATCAGTTTCAGCTCTTACAATCCTCATTATCTCCATCAACTCCGACAAGTGTGACAGTATAAGATAAGGTTTTACAAAGACCTAAAAATAGAAGTGAATTGAAGAAGTTAAAGTTAGTGCACCATGAGGAAAGGTGTAGCTTCAACTCAGCCAACTTCCATTTGACCTTTACTGGCAGTTTTTGTTGCATGTGCTTGTGCTTGATTGTTAGCTGCAGCAAAACAACAATAATGTCACAGTAGACCAAGGGGAATTAAGGAATGTTTTCTGACCAGGAAAGGGAAAGAATGGGCTGGGAGATGCTGCTTGTCTCTCACAGTCATTTTGTCTTTAGGGTTGTATGTGACATGGCTGCACTTTTTCTTTTTGCTTATTCTTATAACACATTTTTTGCAATTTGTTGACAAGCACGAACTATAAACACACCACATGAACACTGAAAGATTTTAACCTTTAGCATTTATTCAGAATTGCATTATTGGGTTGTAGCTGACACTTCTGTTGTTTCTGAGAGAGGACAGTCTTCACCAGCCACATGTAATACTGCACATCATAATATAATCTATTCATAACTGATTCTTCACAGTTTAGGATGCAAAAGAACCAATCCTCTTACTTTAATGCAAAGTTTAAACTCAGGATACATTTCCAGGAGTTTATCGACTGCTGCCTTTTCTGCAGTGATGCATTCAATTCAAAATTCATTGTTTCAACAAGCTTTTAATGGCATACAAATTACATTTTTGCCTCACATTTTTAACAAACATAATATTTAGGAAGCACTCATCACTCTTATAGTGAAAAATCTGAATTTATATGTCAGACTTGTTCACTGCCACACAGAAACAAAATGTGGAGCTCAGGACACAGGGTCAGTGAGAGAGTAACATGGGTTTATGAAGTTTGGTCAAGAAAGTGTAGCTGGATGCTGTGAGTACGTTGAGTGATGAGTTCTATTAGTTAGCCAATTACAGGAACATCCGAAAGAACAGCATACAGATGTATGAAGGTATTCATCATTTAGACAACAGCGTTTTGCTGTGTGGAAATAGTGGAAATGTCAATTTATCTGACAACAAAGCTCCTTGAGGAATACTAATGTTTATCCAACCCATTTCAGCCTGTTGCCTGATGTCTTTCATTTATTTGGTTCAGCAAGAATTGTGGTTAAGTAACCGAGTTGGCAAATTATTATTATAATGTGATGTCATACAATATTGTAAATTAATGCAACTCTTCATAAATGATTAGTATCAGTATATCTTTAGTCTCTGTGAAACCTATGTGTGTTTATTCCATTGTTTTCCATTCCATTTTTTCTCAGTGAAAGACGAGTTAGAGTTTTTTAAGTAACCTCAACTATATAGGCAGCTATTAGACACACACATCTGTGCTTTGTGTTTACACAAACAATAACTCAGCCATCATACACTGACATGTTTGTGTTTCTAACCTACAGTAAATGGCCATAGTGTGTCACACTGTGTGCTACCTGATGGTCTGTCAGACAGTAAGAGCAGCAGAGGGTGCACGGCTGCTGATCTGCAAAAGGACAGAGAGCTGAAGTTATAATATAGGGCAGGTAGTCCATAGGGAGGGTCAATTAGCTCCAGCGATGTGTCCACATTAGGCAGTTATTAATTAAATTCAAAACAACAATTATAAAGATGACACCATAGGAAAATATTTCCAACATTATGAAGAAGGGGAAAGGTCACATTATGACTACATTAACCTATGGTAGAGTCCTGGCGTGACTAACTAAAGAAAATAAGCCTCATATATCATCAATAGTATTTATGATGAGCAGGGGGTTTGATGGACTTTCCAGGACTGTGCAGAATCCAACACTTTCCACACAAGTCAGATAGATTTCACCAAATGAAAAGAAAATAGCATTTGATACACAGTCTCCTCATATCACCAACATTATCACTACTTTGAATAGTGCGTCCAACAAGAACAAATAAAACACCTCTGCCTGTTTCATCACTGGGTGCAGATATGAAAGACATTAGAGTCCATTGATAAAGCTTTATTCGGCCTAGACACCAGGTTATCTTTAGTGGAAACACTCCACGAAGAATTTCAGGCCTTGGAGAGTCTGGAGTTTATCCAGAAACAGGTGGTCGACCTGACGGCAGAAAACAAACAGCTGTGAAGCTCAATGAAAACATCACAGAGCAGGCAGATCACGGTGAAATGGTTTATTGTAAAGCAGCTAAAGCTCCAGGAAATAACTGTGAGGGAGGAGAGACGGATGGACAGTGACTGACACAGAGTGTTGTTAGACATTGTAAACAGAAGGAGCTGCTGAAAAGCTAAAAGGAAGGACTACAGTGTCAACAAACAGGTCCCTAAGGAGATCCTGCACCAACACAGAATCCTGTTCCCCATCAGGACGAAGACATGGTCTAAAGCCGTCAGATAAACTACATCAATGGACACAGGGAATCCACTGCCTGGGTCTGCTGACTGAGAAACTCTGCTCTCCTCGTCCTGCTGCTTCATGGTACATATGGTGAGTAACAAAAGGACTGGGATTAGTTCGGTTTTCACAGTGTTGGGTTTGTGTTGGACTGTTTACGTCCTGTTCTATCCTCTTTGCCTCTTCTTTTTTTCATACGTCTTTTTTTATGCTGAACAACATAATGTCCTACATGTCTAAACCATATATAAAATGGGAAAAAACACAGTGTGCAATATTCCTAGGGAACTTTCATTAGCTGTACTATAGTCGTGGCCTAATGGATAGGGGGTTGGCGTTGTAACCTGAAATTTGTGGGTCTGAGTCTCAGATTGAACGTGGGGGATTGTCGGTGGGGTGGAGTGAATAGCCAGTGCCCTGTACACCTTCAATACCATGACTGAGGTGAGACCCTTGAGCAAGGCACTGGACCCCCAACTACTCAGTGTCAAGCACTGCAGCAACAGCTGCCCACTGCTCCGGGTGTGTGTTCACTGCTGTGTGTGCACTTTGGGATGGGATAAATTCTGAGTATGGGTCACTTTCACTTTTTTTAGTAGCTTTAAAAGCATTAACATAGATACTTCTCTGACAGCCTTGTGGGAATTCCTAAATATTATCTTCACCTACTCCATGCAAACTTACACCAATCTGAAACAGTGAATACCAACAACTGAAGTCCATTATTTGAGTTACATTCAAACTTGACTTATCCCTACCTTCAATGGTCAAATCCATCAGTCTGTTAACCCCTAAACTATTATGCTTACAGACCATCAAAATGATTACAAACCCAAAATTACAACTGATACAGTACAGAATCCTCCACAGAACACACTACACAGGGCAAAGGATGTTAGACTGAGTCTCAGCAATTCAAATATATGAATGCACTGCACAGGTACATACACACTATGTACACCTGTCCAAATGTTTCGGCATATGGTCTGTGAAGACCTATCATCTTGGTTAAGACACCTGATCAATACTCCCCCCTCAATTTGCTCATTGATATTATTATATACATATATATTGATTATATTATTGGGTGTAGGTGCAAATACATTTTATGTGCTTTTTACTGCTCTAAGCATCGCAAAGAAAACTATCCTCAAAAGCTGGAAGTCAAAAACAAAGCTTAACATCATTTAATATAAAAACCTACTCCTGGATCATATTAGCTTGGAGAGAATGTCTGCTTCATCAAAAAAAACAGTTGGCTGTATTCCATTTACTCTGCTCCTCAATAAACATTTCCATTGCTGCTCTGAGCTCCATCGGGTGGTGTTGGAGTCCTGATGGACCAGAGCCCAGAGGGCTGGGAGGCTGTGGTAGCTGTGTGTGTGGGCTCTGTGGGCTGAGGCATTAGGGGGCTACAGGGTTTTGTTTTCCACTGCTGGAGGTGGGGCCTCCGGGGACCGGGAGACTTGTGTCCTTGTCTGGGTTGGGTGACCTTACTTTCTGGGCGTAGATTGGTCTGTGTGCTGGGTCCTGGGTGTCTGGTAGGGTTGCGCTTTTTCTGGGTGGGAGGCTGCCTATGCTGGGGGTCTGTGCAGGCATTTCCAAAATGAAGAAGATACAGAACACGAGTTTGTATGTATGTGTGTATGTTTGTGTGCAGTCATGTGGTATATACATGCCCACGTTCCTTTAAATTACAAGTGCTCCCACTCCAGATCCTTTGGCCCCAATAATTTGAGTTTGATTGTGAGGCTGTTTCACTGAACACTGAGGTCTGCAGAGGTAATAAATATGGGAAGGATGGGATAATCAAACATGAATGTCTGAAAGAGCGAGCACTCAACACCTCAATTCCAGCTTTAATTTGTCTCCCACTTGGCCAAAACTATAGTACACATGCTTTGTTTTCTCTTCCATTGTTTCCTGCATTCACTGCCTTGTTATTTGAAATGCATCAAGTCAAAAGAGGACCCTGTTCATTTCTTCTTCACACTGTTGAGTGCAGACTAAGGCTGAAAAACAGAGCACAGATAGCCATACCTCATGACTGCTTCAATCCCCTGTATTGTCACAGGACTTCTCTTTACTTCGACCTTGATTTGTAGTCATACTTTATTGTGATATTTCATATCTTCATATCACACATTGTGTGAAGTGCAAAAAAAAAAAAAACCCTGACCAGTAGCTAATCACCCTTAGCACTCAATGTGTAACATGTGCAATGTTCTTGATATTAAAAGTCTCGTATTGGTCAGGATATGTGGGATTCTGTTCAATATTCATGGACTCACTAATTAAAGCCCTCTTACTCTAATGATGTGGCCTTGAGATGGGCTGGCAGTGGAATGGCCTCAAATATGCATGCATACACACACTGTCTCTTTCACACACAACCAGAGACACAAGTCACTAAAACACATAACATCCATTCCTGCTAAGTTTTAGTCAATGTGAGGAACCCATGGAGGAAATCAGCATGTTAGCAGAAATTTAGGACAGTATTGCATAGGTTGGCACAGCACATACGCCTTAACACATAAATAACACATGCCTGTACACGGAAATGAAATAAACAGAAACATTTAATGAACTAGACAGTTAACCTTTTGTGCGCCTGTATGGATGCCACCATAACAGAAGAGAGATCCAAGCAAAGAGTCAGATTTATGACATGCTGAGTTGAAATATACAAGAGGTGAACACGCCCAGAGAAAATTGAAATGTCAATTGGCAGATCAAATGGGTACTTGTGGTTTTGGTACGTAAGATTCACAGTTACTCATCCGAAGCTGGTACTAGGACATAGGTCTAGGAGGCTGCCTAGCATGCTGTCACCCACTGCCAGTGAGTAATCTGAAGTCTCTCTCCTGCCTCCCTAATCAACCATCTATTACCTTGCTGTCTGCCGCTCTACTGGAAAACACTGCCACATCCCATACACAAAAGCTATATAGCTCCCTTGGTACTTTTGGTTCTTTGCTGTCTCTCATACTTGCCCACATACACAGAAAAGTAAACACACTCCTTCTCTCCAGCTTTATCTGAAGGCACCGTGGGAGCTTGTCGTGGCAAAGCTATAAAACACGTGAAAGCAAAATATCCTGTTTGAGCCAGGGCAAAACACAACACTGCAGCTCCACTCTTTGATGAATGCCAGGCTAAATTTTAGACATTTCAGCAAAAATAATTCCCATTCAGGAGCTGTTTCATGTTGTGGGAGGTGATTATATTGTGTTTAGAAAGTAAAAAATGAATGAGTATTTCACACAGCACAAAAAGACATTATACACTATAAATGTGTCACTTGTATAACCATGAATTGTGCAGGATTAGAAAATGATGGTGCAAGAGTTTCTATGTCTTGTAGGCATTTTGTATGGAGATGCATGGGCAGTTCCTATAAGACAGCTCAGGTTTAAACTCAAAGTAAGGCACCCAAATTATTCCTAAGCTCTCAGCAGGGCTTCTGCTGCTACACGACAGAAATTCCACAGCTCCATGCTGCATTGTGGCTTGCAGAGACTGAGATTACAGCATTGTGTATGCTCTCTGTAGCTGTACCTTCACCCTTCTCTGCGGGTGGTTTTCACAGCTACGAAATTGATCAATTATCCAGTCACAGACACTCATCCACACTAGCCTCACACAATTAACTCAACCTGACACATGACAAGAGGACTGGATGATTTGGAAACAGCTTCCTTAGTCATAAAACCCATCTAAATGCATACGCTTTCAGCTTCTCTGAAAATAACAAATCTCTTCTTTTTTCTGCACTCCATCAATTACAGCTGGCCCTATCTGTGGCAGCGTCATGCTGAACAGGAAAAGCTCCCTTAACAATAGCCTTTTTAGGAATGTGACTATCAAACTGTTATTAAAACAGTTTAATAGTTTGATAATTAGACATGAGGAAAGCCTTAAGACTTATATGCACATATATATATATGTTTGTATGTCCAGCACTGACCCAATTGGCAAATTTGTTACAAAGTGTTATGTTCTAAATTTGAGCAGCTCCTGTTATTCTTTTTAAGTGGCTGACAGAGAAGACAATGTTGCTTTAATTGCTGCTTTATACTGTGCTGATATGCAGAGGACAATTTGAGCTGGGAATACAATTCATACCCAAACAGAAAGTGTCATAATATTTGACTTTTTCTGCTTGTCCTAAATTCACCTGCAATCAGGTTTGAGTTTTTTTTTTTTTCCTTAAATGGGAAAAATGCAGGGAAATGTCTTTTGCTTATCAAATATGTTAAAATAAATACATCCCTGTCCTCATTGTGGATCCAAATAAGCAATCATACACCGACACATAATGTATGACACCCATATACCCACATCATTACAGTGTGTGTGTGTGTGGGTCCACCTGTAGAGGTAAGTCCCTAGAGTCCAACCATACCTTCTGGACCAGCTTATAGTCCAGTGTGGGGTATGGTGTTGGTCTGCAAGTAGTCGATAATGAGCCACCAAACGTGAGAGGGCCAGACAGACCTCCCTCCTGTCATGATGGGCACAAGTGTTTCCTGGGTTGGGACGAGAGGGAGCTGGAAACCATTAACTGCCATAAACGGGGATATACATGCGGTTTTGGCAGAGCTAACTAGGAAGTTGTGGGAAAACTCAATCCAATGATGAGTAGACCAGGAGGCAGGTTGACGGGAAATGACACAACGGAGGGCAGCCTCAAGGTCCTGGTTGGCACACTCTCTCTGTCCATTGGATTCCACATGGGGGCCCTCCAAACCTGTGCTGTGAACTGAGAATCTCTGTCCAAAACAATGTCCTCTGAGATTCCATGTCTTTAAATCATAGGAATGTCTAGCAGGGATGGAGATGTGAAGCTCTCGAGCAACTCTGTTGGGACGTCTGGGTGGTTGGAGAGGTGGTAGAGGCTGGTTTTGTATCATGTGGAACAGGATACGACCCACAGCAAGAGCCCAGAGGGCTGTGCCCAATTCACAGAATCTTGGGTCACAATACGCAACCAACGTTCAAAGGCCAGAGCCGGAACTGAAGTCTGGAAAGAAAGCAGGGAGGTGAGCTGTTCCATGTGGTCGTGTATGTCACAGAGTGAGTCCGTTGTCTTTTGTAATGCCTGTGTGTATTGACCAACTAAGGCACCTTTTGCAGATAAATCCTTCTTGATCTGAAACCTGACGAGACCACAGATGTAAAGTTTAACTCAACCATTCATTTGCCAAAACACTGAGTGACAGAAGTTCACAGGGACTGAGACAGAAAACTAACTATACAGAAGCACTGAAGACAAAGCCCAAAAGTCCTGTCACAGTCTTTGGCAACTGAGCAGTCACATGGTTCAGCATCTGTTCACAAACGCCTGGTGTTTACTACTAAGTGTACAGCCTGAGACAATATGGCGGCACTTCAGACATATCAAAGAACCCTTTTTGGACAACAGAAACTGCTGCTAGTAAGCAGTAATCACCTCCTAAGAGAGTGCTGTGATACATTGGGCAGCCCACCGTGAACTTGCACATATGTGTGTTTGTGACTAACCCGAACAGCCTAAACTTTATAACCTCATCAAATGTTGGATGTGATCATCACACTGGAGAAACAGGAATAACAGCATCAATTTTGCTACATTCAATAGGATTCTTAAAAATTCACAGAAAGCACAGTCACATTGTGGCAATTATTTTTGGACAAACTTTTCAGAACAACTCATATTTCTATTAGCATATGTTCAGCCAGACATTTTGTTGCCTCCCCGGATTTTTTTATTGCTCCGGCAGATGTTCTAGTGGCTATCATCAAAGAGATTTATGCAGGCTGATTATAACCAGAGTCTCCAGAACTGAATAAATATGTTCAAGCTGGAAATTGACCTTGGCTCCTCCTGTAGCTGAATAAGGTTCCCTTTGGTCTGTAGTTTAACCTGCATTCGGAAGCACTGGGTAAATTCTGACATATAGAAAATAAAAATGTCAGGCTAGCGTGGAGCAGCAGATCCTTTGAGGCAGACCGACCAGTCAATTAATGAGCAATGCAGGATATCAGTCTCTAATCTGTGTGAGAGTTCCCCGATTCAGTGATGAGTTTACTGAGTGAAATAACATCAATGACACCAGTCACAGATGTATTTTAAAGATTTATTCAGCTATATACACGGTAGGGGAAACTGGGGAAAATGGAACAGAGAAACTAGATGAATTAATGAATTAAAACATCTGGAAATGCTGCATGAACAGGAGATGATTTGCAGCGGTGGAAAGAGGAATTTTGAGATTAATTTATATTTGTGTTTTGAGTCTGAGGGCTAAACAGCAGTTGGGGAGGGTAAGCTAAGAGAGACTACTAAGGATCAGATGAGACATCAGTGTGGCTATGGACTACTTATCTGACCATCAGGATCTAGTTTACTGAGGCTCAGGCCATTCAGCTAGAGGCTGGTCTGACTGCAGTCTGGCCAGTGGGTCTGGGGTGTCAGTTTTTTTGCTGAGTCTGTCTCTTAGTCTGGCCACTGATCTATTACCCCGTGGGGCTTCAGTGGAACTTCACTGTGTGGTGACTGACAGCTTAAAGTGAGTTATTTACTACTGAACAACAGCACACGTGCAGAAGGTCTCAAACTTAGCAGCCGACTCTCTTTGGACTCTTTTCTCTGCGCGGGAAACAGAAGCAGGCCTCTTCTCTGTTCTTGCTCTGACGATAATGAGCGTCTCTCTGTGAGAGGCTCTGGGTGAGAGCGTCTGTGTCTTTTCTTCTGAGTGTTGAGTTGAGCTTGACCTCCTTCTCCTGTCACATAGCTTTTGTTTACTATCGTGCTAGACGGGGAATCCATCCGTTTCATCATGGTTGGCATGATGTGGTTGGTCCAGGAGGTGCTCAATCCTCAAAGCACTTCCCACTGTCTGTTTTAGCTGTTTTCTGTCTTTGTTCAGTTACCTGACTGTACATTTTGAAGTAAACTGTTCAATGTGGGGGGACATACACACTTCTGAGTTACATTATGAGTTAGAGTGATGAAACTGACGCAACTTGGATTCATTATGATTATCAGCGTGATTTTCAGTACAGTCATCCATGGGTTGATGGCTTGTGTTTATCGATGTTATGTCATGTTCTTCTAACATATTATAGGATACACATTAGTAAAGATTTACAACAAGAATAATTCATTCCCCAAGAGCCAATGTGTGATTTAAGTGTTAACCTAATTTTTTTTTAGCAGTATAGCTTTACACAATACAGTTCATAGCATAGCTTTGACCATGAAAATGAAACATAGTATAAAGCACTTTTTTTAGAGCCATTTGGTTTGTTCATGTTACAAAAAAATCATAATAAGAAATAAAGAATTACATATTTACATTCTTCTGAAGTTTGCCCTGTTGGCTTGCACTAGACAGCATTAATGTTAGAGACTGAAAGCATGCATTAATTATTAACTAGTGCTATTTTATGCCCAATTAATTTGATGGGGGAAAAAAAATCTATATTTTTAAAAAGGAAAAATGTGTCATGTTTTCAATATATGCACAAATGATGCAGTGATAACTGATAACTAGCCTGTTAAAGGTTAAATTATATTCCCTGCCCTTAAAAACATCAAGCCAAAGAATGAATCAATCCCACAAATGTACACATTTACACTTGGTTGGCAGTTCATTAGATACAAACAAGAAATAAAGTAACGCTGTCTAGTACAACAGTTCTGCAGTAAATGATCTTTCATGTAGTGATAGTATTCTTGTTTATTCAACTGTGTGGTGATTTTTGAAGATGTTATGTGTGGTGCTGTTGAACTGGTGCTGTTGTATCAGTGAAGTTAAGACTTAGTTAAAGAGGCACCTCTCTGTATGTAAGTGTAGTAATTTCACTGATATCTCTGTAACACAGAACATAATACAAACTGATGCTCTAACATCCCCCATCATGTTTTCTAGTGCACGTGTGGAATATGTCCCTGGTCCACTTTACTAAAGGCTTCTACCTGGCTGCTGCTTAGATTTATTATTTCTATTGGCAATTAATATGAAAAATTGAGTAACATTATTATCCATTTTCTTAGGGTGACATCTTTATAAAACATCTGTGTTTGGCTAATGAAATTAAAATAAATAGAGAAGTGATCACACGGTGTGTACGATTACCTGATTCCATTGCTTATAGCTAAATAATTTGGCAGAAAAGGTATTGTATATTTAGTCCTAACCTTGAGTCTTCACATGGCTATTGTGTATTGGTTTCTATTTATGGCTGTGTATATTTTTACATATTATGCCCCAGTGTACCTGATAGCAGTGCTGTCAGTGACTGCGAACAGCCAAGTAAAGAGGGGCAGGTGACAGTGCTGTGTGCTCGCTCTTTCTCTGTTCCCAGGCAATAAGCAGGAAGCAGCGGTAAGTACATAAGTAAACAAGATGTTTTGATTTAATTCGAAAAATCTGACTGTATGCCTCCAAATAATTACTCAGTGCCCCAAAATGCCTGAGCAAGCATGTGGCCTGACCTGTCAATTGGTGGTCAGCTACTGGAAACATTCAGACTTACAGTGGGTACGGAAAGTATTCAGACCCCTTTAAATTTTTCACTTTTTGTGTCATTACAGCCATTTGCCAAAATCAAAAAAGTTAATTTTATTTCTCACTAATGTACACTCAGCACCCCATCTTGACAGAAAATGTAGAAATTTTTGCAAATTTATTAAAAAAGAATAACTGAAATATCACATGGTCATAAGTATTCAGACCCTTTCCAGTGACACTCATATTTAACTCACATGCTGTCCATTTCTTCTGATCCTCCTTGAGATGGTTCTGCTCCTTCATTGGAGTCCAGCTGTGTTTAATTAAACTGATTGGACTTGATTAGGAAAGGCACACACCTGTCTATATAAGACCTTACAGCTCACAGTGCATGTCAGAGCAAATGAGAATCATGAGGTCGAAGGAACTGACAAGGAGCTCAGAGACAGAATTGTGGCAAGGCACAGATCTGGCCAAGGTTACAAAAGAATTTCTGCAGCACTCAAGGTTCCTAAGAGCACAGTGGCCTCCATAATCCTCAAATGAAAATAGTTTGGGACGACCAGAACTCTTCCTAGACCTGGCCGTCCAGCCAAACTGAGCAATCGTGGGAGAAGAGCCTTGGTGAGAGAGGTAAAGAAGAACCCAAAGATCACTGTGGCTGAGCTCCAGAGATGCAGTAGGGAGATGGGAGAAAGTTCCACAAAGTCAACTATCACTGCAGCCCTCCACCAGTCAGGCTTTATGGCAGAGTGGCCTGACAGAAGCCTCTCCTCAGTGCAAGACACATGAAAGCCTGCACAGAGTTTGCCAAAAAACACATGAAGGACTCCCACTTTTTGGCGTTAATTCTAAACGGTGTGTGTGGAGAAAACCAGGCACTGCTCATCACCTGCCCAATACAATCCCTACAGTGAAACATGGTGGTGGGAGCATCATGTTGTGGGGGTGTTTTTCAGCTGCAGGGACAGGACGACTGGTTGCAACTGAAGGAAAGATGAATGTGGCCAAGTACAGAGATATCTTGGAAGAAAACCTCTTCCAGAGTGCTCAAGACCTCAGACTGGGCCGAAGATTCACCTTTCAACAGGACAATGACCCTAAGCACACAGCTAAAATAACAAAGGAGTGGCTTTGGAACAACTCTGTGACCGTTCTTGACTGGCCCAGCCAGAGTCCTGACCTAAACCCAATTGAGCATCTCTGGAGAGACCTGAAAATGGCTGTCCACCAACGTTCACCATCCAACCTGACAGAACTGGAGAGGATCTGCAAGGAAGAATGGCAGAGGATCCCCAAATCCAGGTGTGAAAAACTTGTTGCATCATTCCCAAGAAGACTCATGGCTGTACTAGCTCAAAAGGGTGCTTCTACTCAATACTGAGCACAGGGTCTGAATACTTATGACCATGTGATATTTCAGTTGTTCTTTTTTAATAAATTTGCAAAAATTTCTACATTTCTGTTTTTTTCTGTCAAGATGGGGTGCTGAGTGTACATTAATGAGAAATAAAATGAACTTTTTTGATTTTGGCAAATGGCTGCAATGACACAAAGAGTGAAAAATTTAAAGGGGTCTGAATACTTTCCGTACCCACTGTAAGTGACACCAATTCTTTACAGACAGAACAATAAGGACAATCAAGGCTGCTGCTGCTGTATCCTGAGTTTAGAGTTGGACAGACAATGAGGGACAGAGAACCAACAATAGTAATCCCAGTCATCAATTAACAAATAACGTTTTACATTAATTTAAGGTCAACTCTTAAATTAAACTAGAATAGTAAATAGCTTGCATTACATTGCTCTCATGGGTGTGAAATTTACAATTATGAGCGGCACTGCAGCACTGGGTTAATTAATTCTGCCCTGGAAATCTAAATCAGAAGAAGTGATATGATAAACAGTATAGTGATGAGAAGCCATTTATCTAAAGTGATACTGCCTCACATTTATTATGCTAAAGTAATGTATGTAGATTGACTTCCAGTAAAGTACTGCTCTCTGTAAAGAGCTTAATTCAATGTCACAGTGGTCAGATCTATATCAGGCAGATTCAATTCAAGTGATAAAGACTAGACGTGTCTGCAAATGCAGGAGCTGTTCAGATTTTCAGTGACTCAGTAGTTCAAATATTGTTTATATTTAGGGAAAATAAACTTGTTTGTCACACAGGTGTGTTTTACATAGAGGGTAAATCTCCATTTCACATTAAAAGGTATAATGACAAATGTTTTTATCTGCTCTGATGTTCATTACTTTTCTAATGCGTGAGTTTAACAATATAAAAAATGTTCTAACAACAGTGCGACCTCTGAACAGCTCACAGCTTCAATTAGTGAGTAAAAATCACATCTGTTACTGACACAGGACTATATTCTTTCAAGCCAACTGGGTTCAGCCACGTTCATGATGAGCTTTTGTTGAAACCTGAAGGGACTGATTAAAACACCAGAGTTATGTGCCTCCTAGCACAATTAAAATCATTGATTTTTTTTTTTTTTTTTTTTTTTTTTTAGAGAGTGGCTATTATCGTTTATTGTCCATCCCAGTTTGTTGATTAGTTCGATTGACTGGGGCCTTTGGTATGATGAACCCACAACATGCTAAGTGCAGTTTTTACATCTGGTTCAGGAAATTTTCATATGGAAAAACAGTGGTTAAACAGATCTACTTAAGAACATTCTTGAGGCATTTATATTTTATTACATTTTATTTATTTTTCTAGTGTATTTCATACTTTACAATATTTTAGGGGCAAATATTATATGTTTTACTCCACCACATTAATTTAATAATTTTCATCAGATTAATAATGCAAAATATTATTCAAAGTCCAAAACTAGAATGTAAGATTTTACTAACCCCAATAGGAAATTCACTACCTGCCAGTATGTAAAGTAATTCAACATATTAATATATTTCACATGATCAGATCTAAAACATTATATATGATGATAAAATTAGTATCAGCAGCATTTCAACTGCTTCAGCTGGTTCTGCTATTCTATTTATATAAAATTGAAATCTCTATCACAAACCCTTTGTTGCTTTCCCACTTTTGTCTAATTTAAGCTAAGACTCCATCAGGATTATGTCTGAATGAAATGACTAGTCTTTTATCTGTGCTATATGTAGAGACTAACTAGCTCTGCAAGAAGAGAACAATCCTGTTTACTTATTTTTATCTCTTGGTGAGGGGCTTTAGCATGGTAGAATTCATAATCTACATTCAAGACATTTTGGAGGATTCTCGTTTCAAAACAGCACATCCAACTCATGGCACTAAGTAAATATCCATCAACGAAATGAATCAACACTCACCAGCTAGAACTGAGAAGCCTGCTTTTTTCTACCTCTGTGTGAAATCAAGGGCCCATTGTTTGGAAGACTTCTAAAAATTTGAGTGGTAAATTTGACACTGTAACCTGCAGACCCTGTGTGCAAACAGAAAGCTGTATGAGTGTAGCTGTGGTAGGGAGTTCAATTTTGATATTCTACAGACTATATCAAACCTATTTTCAACACCTTCAACACATTTAACTGCAACTGTTTATGAATTAATAAACAGCAGTCCACACACACACACACGCACACTATATGCACTTACACACATGTAAACAAGTTGGATCTGTGTTGGTGCCTTTTACTTCCTGTGATCTGCTGTTGGCTAAGCTTCTGTTAATTTCACTAACCACCTTGGCTATCTTCTTTACAGTCATCATTAATCATTTCTTTCCTCTTCTTCCCTCTCCCTTCTCCCCTCTGTTCTGTTTTATACCCTTCCCCCACACTCTCTCTCGTGCTCTCCTACAGTATATTTCTCCCCTTTACTGCTGCCTACTGCGTTATAGCTGCAGTGATGAGGCAACACAGGCCTAATGGCAAGAACGCAGTAAAGCTGACAAAGGCCAGACTACATGCAAAATATAAAGTGCAGCTACACTGTTGTGGAACATTGTTAACTAGAAACTGTTATAAACCATTTACACCTTGAATATAAAATCTAATATATTGTATTTTGATGGGGCAAGACTGAAAAACACGCATGGACTGAATTATTGACCAGCAGAAAAAGAGTGCAGTCAGTAAGCTCTCAGCAAATCCATTACAGTTAAAAACAAAATGCACCAACATGTAATGGTTTTCTCAAAATTTGTTTTTGAGTTGTATAGGTCAATCAGTCTGTCCCAGAAAAAAATACTCAAATAATTCATATATTTATTAATATATGAGCTGGGTGAGCAATACTCACAGGGTGCACATGGTATGAGATTAGGGCAATATGGCGAGAGCCTCCGTGATAAATTATTTAACTGTCATACTGCAAAATTTTGGCAAACTATGATTCACTCATCAGTCCATAAGATGCCATGTCCTTTTGTTCCTTGTTACAGAAATCCTGTTTTTAGCGAAGTGATCATGTGCTGTGAAAGTTGCCAACCTGTCATATTAAATTATGTATTCATTAATTTCACATGACATTTCTGACCAAGATGCAGGCACTTCGAAATCACAGGTGTGTGAAACTTTTTTCCTAGAAGTTCTGTTAACATATTAATAATAATTTATAGTAGTACCAATGTGCATATTTTGAGACAAAAAATAATACCACCTGATTTTTATTATTTATTTTCAAGAAACGCCACCAGAATTTGGGTTAAACTAGAGGGGCACACTTTCTTAGCAGTTTACCCATAAATGCCTTTCAGAATCTGAATCCCATATTAAGAGTTCCTACCTACTCACCTGGCACATGAACCAGTTTTCTTGTTTCTGGGTTTCCCTGTCCACTGCACATGCCCATAAATGTAAAACTCATTTTATTTAAAGGGTTTACAAATATAAAAGCTCCAAAGGACTAAAAATCCCTAATAAAGTGTGCTAATTGATCTCTTTTGTAGTTGGAGATCTCCTTTTAATAGTCTTCTTGTTTCTCACTATGGTCCATCTCAGTAGCAGCAGGTTTAACAAGGCAGTCCAGATGTCCAGAAAGACAAACTAAACATATCCTACAACTCATCTGGACTTCCCAAATAATACTGGACCCCCTGGATAACATTCTGATAATAAGAGTCATTTTGCAAGGTTTGTGATGCTCAGAAAAATTGATTCACTGTTTTACAGCCAATCCTGTTCTGATTATTCTCTATAGGAAAACTGCTTTTTGGTTCAGTTGTAGTAATGTGGTTTAGCCACTACACCAAAGCTTCTTGGTATGCTTGTAAATTTGGACAGATGTGAGGAGCATGGACATGTTTAAACATGAATGAGAATTGACTTGAACAAAAACTTCATTGTAAAGGTACTAAGCTATTCACTGCTTGAAAATTAATTTATTTGAAGCATGGTACTGGACTGTATCCAAAAAAAAATCTGTGTTTTGGTGGCAGTGATATTGTGGACTCTGACTCCCCCATCAGGGTGTTAGGGCTGACAGAGAGTCACAGCGTGTCGATGGTACCCCCCCTACCAAGTGGCTAATGAGGTCAAATGATGAATTACACAGTCAGTTTAACTCAGAGGCCAGGGACTGCATAAACAGAACAGATTGCAGAGGATATGTTAGCCCAAATCCAGGACACCTGTGATGCAGCACATCAGTGCTTCCCTCATGCACGCTCATATGCACAGGAAGATGAAGTGAAAGGCATTCAGAGGAAACATGAAAATAAAAGATCTGCGAGAGGTGCTAAAAAGTTGCCCTTACATGTAACTACTTTCAGTACTTTAACTAGAGCAGAAATCTGCAGACCAGGCGTAACAATTCAGCAGACATTCAGGTTCATAGACAGTGCAGCTGCCCCTCTTGGGCTGAGATTAATTGCTGGATGGATAAAACCACAGTGATTGACAGATGAGTTGCAGCATTGAAGAGACATGAGAGAGATGAATGTGGAGAAGTTCAAAGGGAAATTAGCACTGAGTGCTTTGGATTCCTAAAAAGAAAGTTTGCTAGAACCAAACATTTGGAGTTTATTGTGGAGAGTTTTGTAGCTCATGAGCAGTCGTCAACCAATATCCACAACAGGTGATCGGGGTTTTGTAATGACTATGCATTCATTTGCTGACCTTACTGAAAACCATTTTAAACAATAAAAAGTACAGATAGAAACAGATTTTAAAAATTGATCATTTTTAGTGAGGTTATAATCACTGTGCAGTCATCATACCCTCAACAACAACATCAAAATTTCTGTGTGGATTTTTGTCTTGTCAAACAATTAGTGCAAATAATTTTTGCAGATTAATTAGTGGTCATTAGTGGTAGCACTAATATAATTTCTTTGTATTGTTTTTCTTCTTCTTGATAATTACACAAGCAGCAATCCCCTTTAACTGTGTCTAATTTCTCATCTCATTTTGCACGAGATCAGGTAATACTTTTTTAGAGGGTAAAAGAAGGCACCATGGCTTAAAAAAAAACATGCAGACTAATAAAGGCACCTCAACGAAAATGAAGCCACAGGTGTTATATTTGCTGACATCTGATGGAAATATTTTCCCACTTGCTCCAGGTGCAGGACAGGGATAAAGACGGTCTATCACTAGAGACGCAGATAGGTAATGTAGCATAAAGAACAGCTCCAAATTTGCCTGTGGTAAGCGCAACACTTTGTTGTAACTGGGTCCTGCTTAATGAACTACAACACGCTTTGAATGACAAACAAATTGTGTTTGTTTTTAGGCCAACAAACTGTTCAGTGCATCACTAATAATGTTAATTTGAGTCCCAATGGACAGAAAGCATTAGCCCGTGTATCCACCTGTTAGCATGACAAAAAGAAACAGTGCTTGCAGTGTCATTAGAATAACGCTAAATATGAGGTGAATGCCCAGTTTACTCATAAGGTCTGAGCCAAATGAACAGAATGCAATCACAAATCACTTTCTGCTTTGTGTTTGCTACAGGATAATATGCTTGTGGCATATTTGCTGGAGGAAGGCCAGCAAATAAATTGCAGCTGGACAATGGGCAATTACACAAATCAGTCAAACATGAAACAATTAAATATTACAGTACATGTGTAATGTATACAATACATCTGTTGCCCTGTCTTCATATGTGTTCCAGACCTTCCCAAATTGCAAATTTTCATGGGGTCCACACAGCATAATACTTATCTCTGGCTAAATGATAGACGTCCTTAATTAAAAATGCCAGACTCAGAGACTCCTGTTGAATGAATTAGTTCTCCGAGATGCTCCCACAGCCTCAGTCAAACAGCTTAAACATGCCACAGAGCTAAACTGGAGGCTGCTGTTAAATTCACTAGGGCTACTGTTGCATACAGTCGGGTAGATAAGCCTCATTTGAATAATTCCCATATAGCTCTGCTGCTTCATCTCAGAGTTTACCCTCCAGAAACCTGTGGTGTTGCACTTATAAAGTTGTGAGACGATGCAGTACCTCTGTTAATCAATAAATAGTTTGGGGCACTGCATTGCATTCATTATTGACCTCCGTGCAGACTGTAAAATCTCTGATAGGCTTTACTTTCTTAGAGAAACTGACATTTTAAATTCTCTTCAGTCATGTTTTTGTTGTGTTTGTGAAATCTTGGAGGAAGCAGTGAGCTATATTACACTGTGGGCTTCAGGATTCATGGGAGCTGATTGTACAGTACCGAGAAAGTGACTGGCTAAGCTTCAGTTCTCGTGTTGGTGGGGTCTAAATCCCACTTCCATTAAATCGCTCTGTACAACAGATTAGCAGGAGCCCATTAGTTGAAAAGAGTTTGGAGATTTCCTAGTCCCACGTTCATTCTCAAAGTCAGTGTGGCACCTGCAAAATCTGTATGACCCGCTATAAACCAAAGCACTTTTAGTGTTGTGAGTAACAGATCAATTTGTGGGACAGGTTGTAATTAAGAAGGCATTAGAGAGAACAGTAAGTCTTTATCTTAGCAATCTCAAGAGGGTTTATGTGTTAGAAAAAACACAAAGTAAAAGAGAGGGACAAAAGAGAGAAGATGGACAGTCATTGTCCTCAAGTCTGCCATGGGACAAACAGCACTACAAAGGAGTTTACACTAATGTCCACTATTATTAACAGTTTATTTCAAGCTGATCCAAATTGTTCAGTGACATCAACATACCCACAGAGAGAGTCAAAGATTGTCTCTGCAGTAGGAGCAGCTGAAGATGGATGCTGTCTGCTGTGTGCCAAGACTATTTTGAGCCCCTGACCTCTCCCTGGGCACCCTCTGATCATCTTTTTCATCGGGTGGGAGCAGGACTACACTCTCATTGCATGAGGGTACACACTGATGCTCACACACACCCCAGGAAAGTTATTGGTCTTTGTCAAGTTTTTAAGAAAATAAATTAAAGAAAAGAAAATGTGGCTTCTCTGCCTATAAACTGGAAACAAGTGGAGGTAAAGTGAAATATCTGAGGATGCCATCCATGAGGAAGTTACACCATAGACATAATGACTTCTTTAATAAGAGAGAGAAAGAGCTCTAAGCTGTGGCCATGGCACTTATGACTGGGAATAATGCAGAATGAAAGGCATGGTTTGATGCTTCAAGTTATTTCTGCATAACGCTGCTTTATTTCTCCGTATAGTTGATTCTGCAGGTTGTCCATGTTTGCTCTTGTTGATATGAGTCACGTCGTTGCTTGTTTAGTCCGTGTCCCATCTCATTTCCCTCTCAGTTTACCTTTCTGTTGTCTTTGCGCGGAGGATGCACGCGGTGAAATGTATTCTGCAGCTGCTGCTTACTGATCAAACACACGTATCCACTAACACCAATACACGATACGCGCTTCCTTCTTTACTTTTCCTACAGCGCTTTCGTGTCTGATGAAGTCGTGGTCTGGAGAAGTTTGTAAAACCTGCGTCAAAAGTACGTGCTGGCTGTGGCGCATTGGGCGCCTGTAGTGAGCGCTGGATGGTCGCAGGGAGGAGGGACATCACACTGTACATTAACTCCTGCTGGCTGCGGGGACTCTCCAGTTGATAGAAACCACCAGAGAAGGACGCACTCAGAACCATCCTCACAGCTTCTTACAGACACACAGGCGCGGTAAAGGAAACCCAGGCGGATAAAAAACCCACTTCTCATTATTATTATTTGTTACTCTGAGTGCAAGGCAGCTGCAGAGATGAGTGTTGCGTGGTGTGGCGGGCTCATGAAGGATCTCCTCTCCTGATAAAGGGACCAAAAAGGACAAGAAAAGCCTGGGCATGATATTTTCCGAGAGAAGATCGCAAAGGTGGAGCGATTAGAGAAGGGCTGATGACGGGACTATTAATCCTTTCAGTGCATCAAAGGCACCAAAGGGTTTTAGAAACGTTTGGATGGAAATCGGGCGAGTGTTTAGAACTATTTTTGGTTTTATATGAAACTGGTGACTAGTTTTTGTTGTGACACATCTGCAAGGATTTCACTCAAGATTTCACTGAGGAGTAAAATTGCCTTTTTCCCCCACTAAGATGCTACATGGTATGAGCAGTTTCTCACTGTGAATTGGCAGAAACTCTCATCACAATATTTTTTTTCTCAAGTATTCCTGAATCTAAATGGAATTAGTTGAGCCTGAAGTCGTTTGTGAAAGGAACAGACATGGTACATGGGCACAGCTTACATCGCGGTAAGACATCCGTGTTCATCAGCTGGAGCACACTGGGTCAAAGCTCTTCTTGCTTGTGCATCCGTACTTTTAACGAAAAATAAGTGTAGTAGGCGCATCACTTTTAGACAACATCCCTGCAAACCTGTGAAGTCACTGTTGGTTACACAAGAAAAAAAAAAACAAAAAAAAAACATTGCAGTGATTTATGACAGTTTAGTTCAACATGTGGGTTTGGTTAAGATCTATGTTCGAGATTAGAGTCACTCAGATCATCTGTTTGCTGAAAGTTACAGGCCTAGATGTTCAGAGCCACTTGAAGTTAGTGTTTGGGTTTCTTTCTTAATTTCTTTCTTACATCAGATAAGAATTAAAAGATTCAAATTAATAATGTACCATAAGTGTTGTCACCTGTTATTGTCATTATTTTAGGTTTTCTGCTCTGTAAGCTTACACTCAGGACAGGTTTAGCATTTCCATTCTGGTGATGTGCAGCACATGAAATACGAAACCTGAAACCTGTTCTTTGCTGACTCAACCTGCTCTGAGCTGAAATAAGGCTGTGAAAACATTGGCATTGTCCTCAATCAAAACTAGATTTATTCATTTACTGTTTCTGTTCTTACAGTTGTTGCAAGTCTTCTCATACTTGGCTTGTCTGGGGCAACAAAGAAGGAAACAGCAGGTAACACCATCACAAGCCTGGTCTGTTTAGATGCCATACAAAATTTAATCTCTGACCTTTCTTCTCTTTTGCTTTATTGTTATTAGTAAAGAACAATTCTGGAGTGAAACCTGCAGGTCAATGTGGAATGTGGGTGAAAGAACCAGAAGGAGGACTCTTCACTTCTCCAAATTACCCAAATAAATACCCTCCAGACACAGAGTGTGTTTACATCCTTGAAGGTAAATATTCTGTTTAAGCACAGCAGCAGTAAAAAAGCAATCCAGATATTTATTCTCAGCCAAGGCATTCCTGGGGTTATCCTGAGGGTGGAAATCACAGTAACTGCTTGGTGCATGTTAAGATGCATTCATTTATTAGAAAGTGAGTGGCTACTTCAGGCTTTTCACATTATCGGGTGATATTTGATCAATCAGTGCAGATAATCAGGTTAAAATATTACCAGAGACCAGGGACAGCTTTGGTGTATTGGAGATAAATTGACCAATAGCCAAGACTGGCTATATTGAACTGTATTGAACACGTGGGCACACTGATGACAGAAAAGGTTTAACATTCATCAGTGAAAGCATGACAAATCTTTTATCCCCCTGCTTTATGCTAGGTGGTAATTATATTCATTTTGTCTTTCAGCTCCCCCAAGGCAGTGTATCGATCTACACTTTGAGGAGAATTATTCAATTGAGTCCTCTTGGGAATGTAAATTTGACAACATCGAGGTTCGAGATGGACCATTTGGCTTCTCCCCAATGCTTGGACGGTACTGTGGTCAGCACAGCCCACCTGATATCAGGAGTAGCGGCCGATATCTGTGGATAAAATTTGTTACAGATGGTGAACTGGAAGCAGTGGGATTTTCAGCAAGTTACAACTTCACTGCAGGTAATGTTTTTGGCCGTTGTATTGCCTTACTGGTTCTGTCACATCATTTCTTCCTGCAAGCACATCCATGCTTTATAGCTCTAACTGAAGGCTCCATATGAATAACAAACCTCATCCTGGGAACTCAGCCTTGTGGGAGCCTCTTGCAGTTTTATTGATTGTCTGTCTGCACACACTCACTATTTCCATTGGCAATATACTGTACTGTCATTGGCTGTGACATGCTTGTGACTGGCTATGCTGTTATTCCTTTTCTCTCTAGGGTGAGGCGGAACAGTGTCAGATTTTAATTCAGTTTAGCAGGCCCAAAGCTCGGTTTACATGGCTGGAAGAAGCTGGGAAAGCATAGCAAACCAATCTCTATTGTTGAATTCATTAGAGGCAGTTGTGGTTGTGTGCAAAGCCTAGGATTTTGTTATTTGCCTCGTCTTTGGTTGTGGTCCCATTACTGAAGCAATACAAAAACTGATGACAAGGAGTCAGCGCATAACCATGATTTAATATTCCTTCACCTACACTTGACTGGATTTAATAACACAGTCGATGTTTTAGTGTGTTTGAGGCTTGAAAGACATTGTGCCAAGAAACCTGAAAAGTGTGCCAATTTGTCTCCATATTCACTGCATCTTTGGGGTATTTTACCATTAGAGATTTGAGTGCGTCATTGTTTACGTGGTGAACACTTATGCAGTACATTGACCTGTCCTCTGAAAAACCTGCTATACTACAGGCTATTGAAATGAATGCTACTGAGGTGAACAGGGACTATAGATTTATCTCTAATTGTTTGTGGAATTGAGAAATGGGAATAGTGAAGCTTTTTGTGGGAAATCACTGTGAACATGTGCAGTCAATGGCGACAAAAATGAGAAATGGTGTTAAAGACATGGGTCCTTCTCTGAAATGTTAAAATATATGAAAACTGCAGTAGCTCCATGTATTTGGAATTATTACTAGTAAAAATCCTCCAAGTATGTTTCTTCAACTACTAATGCACAGATTTGAGATACTTGAGTATTTTCTACGGTGATTGGATTTGTTAAGCTTCATAGCTAAACAAATCCCTTATCAAGTCATTCATGTTCTCTGTTTAGTTTACACAATTTGGCTTCTCTGGCTCTACAGACATTATGAAAAGAAAAAAATATCCATCTATCTAGCATCTAAAAAATGCTCTAAAGCCTTAAAACTGTAAAGAAAGAAGTGGAACAACTTAACAGCTACAAAGTCAACTAAGCTGCAGCAAAATATTTGACGGGAAGGTACTGAAGAAAACACTGTAATTTATTATAGCTTCCACAGCCTCTGCATCAGCAGCAAAGCCCCCCAGTGAGGATCAAGCTCAGCAAAAAGACAATGAGTGAGGGCAGAGTTAATGAATGTCACAGAGCAGCAATAAAATATAGAGTCAAAACTCTACAAACCTTCATCAGAGCAGAAAGTCAGTAGTTTAGTTTTGACAGTTAATTACTATCTTTTCAATTAGTGTCAGTGCCAGGCTGTATGGTAGTTCATGTTTAATCACAAATAATCACTGTGTTACTGACATGGTTCAAAACATGCACCGGAACACAACATTGATGAGCTGAATGAAATGAAAACTGTATATATTTTCACTAAATTTAAAATGAAAGTATTTGAAAGGATTCAGATGTCATCAAACATCAAACCCCATCCCTGGTATTTTCACTGAATTATTTTATTTTAGGATGACATGGTGATGCAGAGGTTAGCACTGTCAGTCGTCGTAAAGCATGTTCACTTTATGGTTTTCCACTGCAATGGTCGATGTATTATTCCCCTTTGAACTCTTGAAACTCTACAAAGTGACTCAACCTTAGCTACAATGCTAATGTTGCTAGCAGTAAACTGTGTTGTGCATGCTGATAGTTTGCCAATTAATTAGGCTGCCAACAATGGCAAAACATGCGAAGGACTTGTTCTTATACCATAACATGAGTAAACAAATATGATATTTTCCATACGATACAGAAAGGACTGACAGGCACAGTTATATTCTTGCTGTCTGATGATGTGTGCATTTCTTATTCTGCAGCTGTATTTTACACATTATTATCTGTTTTACTCTTTAGAAAGGTATTTTACAAGTCACAAGTTGGGTAGCTAAACATTGTCCAGTCGATAATATCATGGGAAGCTCATTTTATTTGCCCCAATCACCTCATGTACCAACTGTACAGACTTAAGTCTTACCGTAAGTCTTAAGCTTAAGATTTAAGCTGTGTTAATTAGAAATGTACACACCCACCCTGAGTATGATTGTGTATCAGCTCAGCCTCTGACTGATCTCAGAACTTTTTTTATTCACCTCCAGTTTTTCTCCTTGTTCTTCTTGTCTTTGTATGTTTATCTTAAGCAGACCCATCATAAGCATAATTTTTTTTTTGCTCAAGGTGAAACACTTATCTTATACAATGCAGAATACACACCACACTGCCCGTGATTGTTGTGCATTTCAGATTTGCTTAAAATTTAACATCATATCTTATGTGTTTAGTCAGAAATTAAATTGGCCAAACAAGATGCCACTTGGAGTAAATAAGTGTTTTGCCCAAGGACACTTCAACACTGAACTGATGAACTGTAGATCAAACTGCCAACACTGCGATTGGTGGATAACTCTTTTTAATTCTGAATCACACCACTGGCTAACTGGTTAATAACTTCATATTTGCCAAACAGGGTTCTTAATCTTGTAATTTTTTCCAACAAACCGAATATGCATATGTTTTACAATGTCAAACTATTTGTTAATATATGTCAGTAAGGAACTCTGGTTTCCTCCCACAGTCCAAAAACATGTATGTCAGGTTGATTGGTGACTCTAAATTGCCCATAGGAGTGAGTGTGAGTGTGTGAGGTTGTTTGTCTCTATGTGGCCCTGTGATGGACTGGTGACCTGTCCAGGGTGGACCCCTGCCTTTCACCCAAAGAGAGCTGGGATAGGCTCCAGCAGATCCCTGTGACCCTGGTTAGGAAAAAGAGGGTATAGATAATGGATGGATGGATGGATGGATGGATGTCAGTAAGGATATTTGAATGTATTTTAATGTTGTCATCCATTAACAGCTTGCCATGGTATGATTCTGGATAAGCCACAGCATTGTCTCTAATTTATATGACTAACCAAACAGTTCTAGGAGCAACTGCACTGAGGAACAGACCTGAGACCTTTTTTTGTTCACATTCACATCGCCAGTAGGAACACTGAAGTAACATTAGCTGGCTGATGGTTGGAATAGTTATGTTACTTCTACAACAGCATTCAGCATCAACGCTTGCGAATATTTATATATATTTTATTTTGTTCCATCAAGGACGCTCTGATTTTTCTCCATTGCATAGGCAGCCCAGACTTTGGCTTCAGTCTATTTGCATGAGGTTTTTATATACAGTATATTGTTACATATTGTTTATTCTTCCTCTTTCTCATGGGAGTCTCAATTTTGCTGAGAGGAAAGGAAGCAAAATCAGCTTCATGTTAGGAAATATCTGTGGCATATGATTTACATAATTAAAGAAGATAGAAGTCCTGAATTCACTCTACTTGATACTTGAAATGTGGCACTGTATATAATGTCTCACACCTGCAGCTGCTCTGCTAACCATACTAATTCACATAGCCTTCCTCTGATGAATGGTAGTGAAAAAAATATACAGAACAAAGGTAGCATGAATCAGCTCTCTTTCTCTCTTCCCTCAGTCATTTCATAACAGACACATAAGAACTCTTCTGCCCCTCCACCTTGTGCCAGTCTCCTTTCACAGCTGCTTGCTCTTGATGACTAATGTGGTTAATACAGCAGTAGTGAATGAACAAGTAGTGACTGGAATTCCACAGTACTGAGTGTCATATGTTGAGGTACTTCAGCAAAGCACTTAAAGTATAGCGATAGTAGTTTTAAATGTGGCCTCTAATGCTGCAGGAAAGTGCTGGAATAACAGACACCAGCAGAACACTGACTAAATGAACTCAGCTTCTCCAGTGACATGATGCTCAACTCTTTTTATTAAAACAAATTACAATTATTTCATACTCTCTCTTGTCTTGCATCGTGGAACTTTTATAGCATTTCTTTTCACCTCAGCAAAATGCATCGTGTGGGACGTTTGGCAACTATAGATACAACTATTTTCTATGGTTCTATGGACAACACTCTTGCTTAGTAAAGTCGTGGACTCAAGACTTTACCAAGAAGGCTAGGCTAAAAAAATAGTCTGATAAGAAATTAAATTTAAGAATAATGAAAGCTCTGATTCCAGTATTTGTCCTAACTAACCAACTGTTCATGTTTTTTTCTGGCATCTTCAAATTGAGCATGCAGCAATGATAGTGGTATCAATCTCTTAATCATCCTAACTAATCTAACTCTCTGCGGGAAACCAAAAATGTGTCAAAATGCCAAGAGTACCCTTAGACTGAACAAATTATCCTAATACCATATTGAAGCAGAATTCAGAGCTATTGTAAGTATATCACACAAATCAAGTCCAAAGCAGTTCAGTCAGTTAAGAGAGGGATGTCTGGGACAGAGGAATAAAGCACCCACAAGAAAAGTGTTTTAAGAAAGGACTGCATATTTTGGACCAGTGATGCAAGACTGTGTTTGAATGTATGAAATATTACCTAAGAAATTCTTCCTTTCTGTCTTATTATTCTGTCCAAATATATTAATGGGAAAGCAGTCATTTAGTTTTGGAATAGCAGCACCTTCAGAGAGTGTGGTTTGCACTATTGTCTATGTGGCGGATCCCAACATAATCAGTAACATTTAGTATCCGTCATAAAAACAAGAATATTTTACCAAGGGCATGATCATTTTCTTTTCCTAGATTCACATCATCTCTAGAGGTCAGTGTGCTACAATGTGGTAAAATTACAGTTTTACAGTTTTTTATATGTCTGTATGTTCATAGATGTTGAGCAGCACTCTGATATTCATGTTGTACTGGTCGATTAATTAGTGTTTCTGTACCTTAAGCCAAAGCCAGAGCAAATAAAATGTAGAAAGAGATTTAATCAGTAGTTGTGCATTTCCTTAATTGAAGTATCAGTAATATACTTTAATATACGTTAATATAATTTTCTTAATTGAACGTTTTCTGAAGAAGTCATCCTTGACAATCCCATCACTCAGCACATACAGTAGCATTGTCCTGGCTGCTGCAACTGGCAAATCTGCCTGCAGGCAGTGATATAGGGGAATAGTCACAGTCTGCAGTGTGGGGTGCTGCTGAGTCTTCCCCTCCCTTTCACCAAATAGGTGAAGTGGCCACTAAGGTGAAGTCACTTCTGCAGCATCACCACACTTGCCCTTGTCCATGCGTACCTAGGTCACAACCTCAAATAGTTGGGCAATAACCCTGCCAGATTAGGCCCGATACAGACTTCCAGCTCTGTGTACAGGTACATATGTCCACCAGTACCTTTTCCACCAGCTGCTTGAAGGTAGCTGGTCCATGGAAAACCCAAACAGCATGATGCAAAACCACATCCCTTTTCCTTTGGAGAAGATGGTCTTGGTCTGGCTTTGGGTGGCAGCTCCACCAGCCAAGTAGCTGCTGAGCAGGTGAAAGGAGCTGAGCTTTCAGGACCTGGTGATGTAGTCGAGAGTGTTGTCTATCCAAGGGAGGAGATTAGAGTCCTTTTTACTTCATACAGAACCGCAAGCCACCACCTTCCTTCGTTACCCAGGGCTTTCATGCTGTCAAAGGACTCAATTACTATAGCAGAATCCTTGCCACGGATTATACACTGCCCAGGCTGTTGTCCCTGGATTGTCCCTGTTCTTCCCCATTGCTGGCTGGATTGGCTCCCTGAGGTTTTCATAAGACACTGACATAGACCACATTAGTAGGAAGCATAAAATAACTGAGAGTTTCTTTTTTACTGTATTTTAAGTTAAAACTGAATATTGTTTCAACCTAATTATTGTAATGAGATGTAAGTGATTTCAGGGAATTAGACTAAAACAGACAGTTTTTAAATAGCCAAGGAAAGGTTGAGAGTTAGAAGTCGGGGTCCTATTTTGGCGATGTAGATCTATTAGGAATAATCAATAACTGTGAAAATCATTAATAGAACAAATAAAACACCAATATTTGCAAGCAAATAGTAATATTTTTGATATATTTTAATGCCCCCGCAAGTGCTATTCAGGCTTTGGTAATTCTTAGTATTTCACTTCATTACACAACATGGCGCTACAGCAAGATGGTGTTTGTTTGAGATAAACATTTTCTTGGCAACCTATGTTTTTTCTTCTGTCAGTTAGACAGATTATGTAGTTGTTAGCATCAGATTTTCAAAAAGGAAAGTCAGAATTTATCTACCAAAGTTTTAATAATTTAATGTGAGAAACAAGCCATCATTTGAAGATCATCGTTTTTATTTAAATTAGATTCCATTTTCATAGAGGCTTCTTCGATCTGACTTTTTCTATTGTGATAACTCTCAAACTAATCCAATAAAAACATTGCCATAAATTTGTCCTACACTGGTATAGTACCTAAGGTACAGGGAGTAATATTTCATTTCAATGGCTTGACATTGGTACATAGGGGCTCATATTCAGTGAAGATGACAGAAGAAAGGTGGATGAAATTCCTGAGTTGAAATGGAGAGAAAACTCTCCTGTGATGCATTTTCTGGTGTTCTCCCAAAAACTGACTGAAGAGTGTGTTTGATGGAATGAGGTGCTTGCATATAGCCACTCCTTACAAATCATTTTTGTATTCTAATGCTGTTTTTCATTACTACTTCCTACAGTGCAAGTCAGTTTTTTTTTTGTTTTGTTTTTTGATTGTTCAACACTGCCCACTGCTGTTGTTCAGGAAGTGTGTAGGTTTACGTTTCTTATAGAACTAGCATGCCCCTCAGATTAGATAAGATAAGTTCATTGGCTTTGTCCACATCATTCAATGGTGCCTGGTTGTTCTTTTTTTTGTAGCCAGTGATGTTGTCAGTTCCCCTCCACACCTCTCTGAGGTTGTTGTGTTCTTTATTTTGTTTTTGTAGTCCTCCTTAGCTTGCTTTAATTTCCTCTTCAGCTTATGTTGCACATGTTTGAGTCTCATGGATAACTTCACGTGGAATATTAGCATTAGCTCTTGGTTGAATGTATGTTGAATGTGTGGCCATGATAAGACTGAACTCCCTGGGAACATAATAAGGCCTGAGACCACCTGCCAAAAGCTCAGAGTCCAGACAACGCATCCTTTAGTTGACAGTAATATGACCAGGGTTACAACATCTATTGTTTGTTTATGTTGACTGAGCCTGTATAATGTAACATGTCATACAACCATACAAACCAGTGCTGTCAGATGAAGGGCTTTGGCAAAGACTACATAACCAAGTCTCTGTTTATTTTCCAGTTGACCCATTTCAATGTGAAACGTAGATAGTGGTCTAGACAAAGAAACAGACCACTGTTTGGAGAACAGGCTCTGTCTTTTTCTTGGCCCCCATCCAGGCTTGTGTTTTTGAGTTCTGGCTGCCCACACCAATTTTATTTCAAACAGAATCTCCTCTGCTTGTAAGTAGTGTGGAAAATTGACAGTAGGCATTTGGGCTCAGCTAAAGACATCAGTCCCTCCACACTGCCTCTCTTTTAGAAAAACAAGATGGATATAGTGACTTTGCATTTCAGGCACACCTCCTGCAGCTGTGGGCCCATCTTACCCTTGGTCTCGCATCTCTAAGTTTCTTTTTTTTCCCTCTCCAGTGTTCTCTCACTGCTGCACCAGGTTCTTGCTTTCTATGTTGAACTATAGGTCCATGTGTAGGCAATGGTAACATTCACGTACACTGATATAATTTTTGTATGGTTTCTTTGCATATTATAGGATATTACAGAGCCATGCATCATTTCCACTGTATAATTAAAACAATTGTCCTCTGTGGCAGTTCTTTTGTGTAATTTAGATAATTTAGTTTTTCTGTACAGCTGATCATATAAGCCAGGAGTTGTTATTTTCATACTTCTATTCTCAGATAGCTAATGTAGACACTACTGATTTACTCTTAAATTATATCTGACTAATAACTATTTGGCAACTTTGTTAATTCCTCACACTAGACTTCATAATGGGGCAGTCATCTAACAACTGAAATGAAAGTGGATATATCAGTGTCACCACTGGACATTTAAGCAATTACTGAAACAATAAATGATCAGTCTTAAATGTTGGCACCTTGGATTCAGAATATAATATATATTTTATTTCTTAGCCCCTGACAAAGAAGCAAACTGAACATGGTTCTATTATTGTAGGAACTCTTAGTTCTTAAAAAAACAAAAATAAACAGTATCATGTAATTTCTTTATATATTCGTATTTGGAGATATAGCCACAGTGCCATTTTGGGCGGGCCTGTATTGCGTTCTGCTTTCTTTCCCATTTCTATTTACCTTTTCCATTCTTTTGCTCCAATATCGATACCTCGCTGCTTCCTGCTCAACAGAAACATTCTGGCACAAAGTGTTCACCAGCTTATCAGACAACAGGCCTTCACTCAGGGGACAGCCAGTTCATGGCTCCATAGAACTCACAATCCAGCAGGATGGCTGATATTTACATCCTTTGGCTGCTTCAGCCGTTCCTAGCCAATTACTCTGCAGATCAATCGGTGTCGCAGCCTGCCTCCTGCTTCCATCCTCTGTGGAAGGTTTGTTAGCCAGACCTGCTGTTCAGCTACAGATGCTGGGAGTGTCAGGGCACCACTCTGTTGTAATGTCAACCCTGCTCTAACGTAAACCATTTGGGTGTGGTTGGTTATCTGTGGCCAGGTTTGAGAATTGGAATGGAGGGCATGTGTGTGTACTGTATGTGCATATCTACACACACCATATGTATAAATATGTGTGTAGATACAGTATATACTGTATGCTGGAACATGAGAGTGTGTGTGTGTGTATTTGTTTACATTGTCCTATTGGTTACTGCTGCTTTCCTATTCAAACCCCTGTGTTCTATCTACAGTACATCTAGCTACTTCCACAATAAGGTGACCCATTCTGTATTCATGTAGTGTTCGCTGCATTGTACACATGATGCACATGGTCTTTGCTCTCAGAACTGCATTGGAAATTAGCAAGGTTGTTGTAAGTGCATTTTTTTTTTCTGAGCTCCATTTCTCTGTAGGCATAACAGCTTGCCTAGGGCTCTTTGTTTCATTAGCCTATCACAGTAGTAGATCCTTGGCTATCATGCAGAGAACATGACTCTTTCCACAGTTCTGTGTTAGTCAGCAAGGAGACTGAGCTGTTAGTTTTATCTCTGCACATATTAAGGCCTTAACCTATTGAAGAAGTATTAGAAAATGATACTTTTAAAGGCTGTTTGAAAAAGCCTTTTCATTTTTGTAAGGTGAATGAGTTTTGTTTGCATTCCTGATTTGTGTCTCTGATTTTGAAGGATATCACAGAGCAGATTGCTTTCCATGCTTGACAAGTTTTGCTATTGCTTTATTCTTCTCATCATTGGGATACTTCCTTTGGGAGTTGGTGCTTTAAAATATAGGTGTAAAAAGTCTAATAACTGCCTAAAAAGGAGTATGAATGAGTGTTGTGTTTTCATCTGCAATTTTCTCTGATGATTTTTGGATTGGACTCTAAATTCCCAGCTTATCATCAGATAGCAAAGGTCCGATTCCAAAGGGACCTAAATCATATTTGGCATCAGGGTAATCTAATAGGTAATGACAAGCTTTTGTTTTGCCGCTGGGAGAATGATGTCAACAATAAAGGAGTGCAAGACCATGATGGGATTATGAAACGTGGAATTTGAGTAATCCTCAGAGCATTTGGAGCAGGATGATAAAACAGTTGTGGATTCAATCAGATGTCCACAACTATATATAATGTTCCCTCATAGGAAACAACAATAAAATTTGGTAATGGTACTTTTAAAAAAATGAAAGTGCAGCTTTGGTCATAGATCGGCTGTCCTACTGTATATAGCCTACTACTGGGGCTGAATTGAAGGCTTAATGCATATCATTTTCATTTGATTAGCTTATAGAAAAGCCATGGCAAGTAGTTCCTGCAAATAACTGTAATTCTCCAGCTCATCTTTGTCCATCATATTTTATTTATTCTAGTGTCCCCTATGTTCAATCAAGAAAGAAATATGCATTGTAGTAGTAATGGAACAAAACAGGCCATTTTCATTTTTATCTGTATTGAGTTTTTGAGAGGTCACTGAAGTGATGGCTAATTTTGCAGCTCATCTGTAACAATAATGACAGAGTTTACAAGCAGGCCAAAGCTAAATATTTCATACAGGATCTGCTTGGTTCACTTGCCTTCTGCTGTTTCCCCATGTCTGCATGAAGGATTACTATTGCACCCAGAGGATCCATTATTTGGGCTTGGGGCCTGTTTAACAGTTCCTACTAAAAAATCCACCTTAAATTCAAATGTTTACCATTTGTCATCCTAAAAGTGTATATGACATTTGGTCTGTTCTAGGTGTGAAACAGTTTGTGTGATGCTCTATGCACTTGCTTCAGTACATTTTACTGAAGGTGTCAAACATTTGCTTGGCTTTGAGACCTTGAGACATGACAACTAAAAGAGCTGTCAGGATGATGGTGTAACAAACATGAACACATCTTAGCAAGAGGTTGGTTTCCATCAGTTTTTTCTCACATTTCATCTTCATTCATCCTTGTGAAAGCTCAAATTGCTCATCCATCTGTGATTATTGAGGTGCAGAAGGGTGCAGGAGAACATTTTTATTTTCTCCTCAGACCAGTGACTACACACCACTGGAATCCAGGAAGTCAATTAAGACCATCTTCTTCCATTGAACAGCTGAAGCCTTTTTGGCAGATTGCCGAGAGCAAGGACTTGAAGAGTCAGGCAGTGTCACGTGTGTTCATCCCGTTTCTCTCTCAAACAAACACTAACAGCCTGCTGAACACATTGGCCTTACTGCCATTTCATTTTCCATTTGGCAAGCACGATTAATCACGGCACTCCTATACAATGCAACGCACATGCCCACCCACTGCTGCTGGCTCTCATTATTTCTCTATGCAGGAAAATGTACAGCTAGGGGAAAGTGAGGCCGAAAAAGAACAAGAAGAACACCATGGCTATAGTGCTGCTTATACTGTAATATGAACAAAAATGGTGACGGGAAAAACTGACACAGAAAGAAGAAAGGAAAGCGAGACACTGTGATTCAGATAGCTATTTGGACTTCTGCGAATCTGTTATGGCGACGCTGTGAGGAATGCTGATAAAAGATTGGGTTTTCTCCATGTCCCCTCAAGGCTTAGCTTCTTTCTGAATATTCATTGAGCTGACACTGGCCTTTCTTGTCACCTTCTATAAAAGGATGCCAATTGGCTTTTAGTTTGTAGCTTCTAATAAGTCTGGGTAAAAAGCACATTGCAGATACAAACACAGATAGCGGTCCCTGCACTTCCAGCCTTGAAAAAGCTTAAAGTGCATAAACAGTTTGCTCTCTGTATGTTTAAATAGCCATGCATAGGAAATGTATTACTGTAGAACAGTTTTCTCTGACTGTTTGGTCCAGGACTGAAATTTAGCCTTGCTGGCTTTTTCTTCTTTTATACATGCACTATAATAGTTTTTTTTTCATTCTGTATAATGAAATATCTGATCTAGCATGGAGATAAAATTGTTTTGGGAAATCCACCAGTTTGTTAAAAAGTGGTTTCATTCAGCACATTTATATTTGTATTCAGTTATGATCCTGATAGTCAAGTTTACAGTAAAGCAACTTTTATAAAATTCTAATATTGCACAGGACAGAGGCAATCTTTGCTGACAAAACAAAACCTTTTAACTGTTCTAAAAAATCTACACTTTGCAGATACAGCATTTTGCAAAAATAACCTACACAGTCACCCAAGAGATCCGTTCAGTTAACAAGTAAAAGAGTAGTTCTTTGATTTAGCTCACTGAGCACATACATGGGGTCATGCACATGCAATAATACAAGGTTACCTTTATGTTTATGTCTTAATGTGCAGAAAGGACATTTCTCATCTAGGGCTTGAGTCAACCTGGATTTTAGCTTGGGAAATTACCCAGTCTGTATTCTATGCTTAATCCCTGTGCACAAAAACAGACATACATACTGGACCTCCGCTGAGCAGCTACAGCTGAACCCTCAAATCAAAAAAGCCTTTTCATTTTGTACTCCATCCAGTTTGTTTGTCGGGGTGACTTTGGTTCTTGGTTTTGTATGCTGAAAGTGAAAACAAACATGTTTGTAAGTTAAAGTCTGCTGAGGAGCAGAGATTTATCATCACATGGAATAGGCACTTCTGCACACATTTTATCTTCTTCCCTCAAAGAACACATTCATAACCATCTGTACCATATACAGTAGTGTTAAATATTTAGGCGTAATCTTTTTTGTGCTCCTCTGGTCAGATGTAGAGATTGAAATCACTATTTCTAGATAGCTGTATGCCACAAGGACATAATTTTCTTTTTCTTAAATTAGAAAAGATTAGTTTGAATCTGTAGAGCCCTACTGGCAATATTGTCCCCTCTGGGAAACTTGATTTCCTATAGCTTTTCAAAAGTCTGCCAACTTTATCTTGTGATTTAATTGATATTTCGGAATTTCTCTCTAACTTTGTGTCTTTTTGTTACAAAGGGGGACATATGTGTATGGATTGCAGCAGTACTAGTGATTTACAATATAATGGAGGAAAATTAATGCAACAGAATCAGAATCATCTTTATTGACAGGTTTCATTACACAAACAAAGAATTTAACTCTGGTACAGTGACTCACAATGTGCAGGTCATAACACTATATACGCAAGGCAGGCTCCTAAGGCAGGCTGAATTTCCGGAATTGATGCAGGAAGAACACCCTTTCCTGTGCCTTCTTGATGATAGTGGTGATGCTGGATGTCCCCTTAAGGTCCTGGCAGACTGCAGGTCCCAAAAACTGAAGGTCTCCATTGCTGATACAGTGCTGCTTAGTATGGTAAGGGAGGGGCAGTGCTGGGGGTTCCTCCTGAAGTCCACTGTCATCTTCACTGTTTTGACCATGTTCAGCTCCAGGTTGTTGGGACCGTATCACAAAGCCATCTGTTCAGCCTGTCTGCCATAGACCTGTCACTGTCTTGGATGAGCCAGATGACCATTGTGTCATCTATAAACTTCAGTAAACCTCAGTTTAGCAGAGGTGTCCCCTGAGGTGTCGTCTCTGGTGTAGAGGGAAAAGAGCAGTGGGGAGAGGAGACATACCGGGGGTGGCTCCTGTGCTAACTGACCAGGTGATGGATGTGGTTTTCCCCAGCCTCACCTAGTGCCTCCTGTCTGTCAGAAAGATGGTTATCCACTGACAGGTGGAGGCTGGCACAGTGAGCTGAATGACTTTGGAGCAGAGCATGTCTGGAATGTGGATGTTGAATGCTGAGATAAAATCCAAAAACACAGGGAGACAACATGTTGCAGGATGTTATGCATTGCCATGTTGACTGCATCCTTCACCTGTTTGCCCAGAAGGCAAACTGCAGGGGGTCCTGCAGCAGGCCTGTCATGTCCTTCAGGTGGGTCAACATCACTTCACAATCACCGATGTCTGGGTGACAAGTCTGTAGATATTCAGAGATGTTGCTTCTTAATTCTACAGTAAAACTTATTCTGGTTGTCTGCCAGTCTTTTGCTCACCACGGCCTGGGAGGATGGTGTCTTGAAACCAGTGACATTCTGTAGGCCTCACCACACTGATGCAGGGCTGTTGCCTGAATTTGAATGTGAAATGAACTTCACTTCACATTTTTTTTGCCTTGCACAACATGATTTTTTTGTATGGAGCTGAAACTGTAAAAGTCTCTTCCACTATGCACGCAGCATAATTTTATTCTGTGAGCTAATCTCTACTACTGTATTCATTTCACCACAGCACAGAGCAAGGTAAGCTGGCCTGAAGCAGAATTGCAGGGTCATACATCAGACAGGGAAAGAAATAAGTCCAGGATGGGAAACAGTGGTGGAATTAGGTTTAAAATCCCACTCCCCCACCCACCGAAATAAAACCAGTGTGCGTTTGTAGCTTGTAGGAGGGGAAGTTTGAGTCATTGATTTTATTGTGAGGCTTTGTGGAAAGAGCTCAGTGAAAATGCTTAAATTAAATGTGTGGAGAGAAGGGCTTTGGTGTGGCTTAAATATCCGTTTGCTTGTGGCAGGAGCTGTGAAGTGAGGTTTTAGCTCCTAGCAGTAGATCTCTTGACACAATACTTGTCAAACATCTGTGGCTTTGCCCTTTTAGCTGAAACAAACAAGCAAAAAAAAAAAAAAATCAGTCATTTTATTGCAAGTTGAAAAGTATTTATTTTTTATCAAGTATGAGGTTTGTATTTTTTGCATGGTTCCAATTGTTTGAAATTCAGCCTTATTGATAAATTTGGTAGTGAGCAGTAAAATAGATTATAGCACACACGTTACAAGACTAATATTTAAACATAAGCAGTAGTGTTTGTTATAATGCTCAGGAAAGCCTCAGGTGCTTTTGCTTAGAGGTGAAGTCCAGTGGTGAGTGTGGTAAGAATTTCTGCTTTGCCTCGCATGTACCCTTCATAACAATTTATTTGAAGGGTAAATCCACGTTTTCACACACTGTTGCCCTTTTCAGTAGCAATGATAATTACAATTATGTTGCTATGATATGATCAGCGGCAGTTGTTGAGTCGACAGTTCAGTTGCCACGGTTTTTAGGACATTACTGCAGGTGTGTGTTAAATTAGCCATTTTTAAAGATGAAAAGCGTGTTGAAACTGCATATTTAGCTCAACAGAGTCAAAACTGTGTGTGTGGCACTCTACAACTCTATATACATTTAATTAAACAACATTGCACCACCTGTGTTTTGTCGACACACCTTAAAATGCCTTGCTTTTGGATTTTGGCAGTGCAATCCAGATTGGGATTTTTTTATTTCTCAAAATGTGAAGGTGAATTTGTAAATTCAAGACAACAAACAAAGTCTAACAAGACAGGAAAGAGATTCTGAGTGAGAGAAGAGCTTGCACATGAGGGCAGAGCAGTCCTGGTCCTAAAAATTAAAAGTCCTACCTTTGTACCCAAAGTCACATTAAATGTATTGTAACAGGGAGAGTGATAGCTTAATTGCTTTAACCCCTAATTAACCACTAATTACACCTTTTTTTTTTATTTTTTATGTATTTCTTTAGTTTGCCTTCAGGAGTCTTTGCTGCAACTTGGCCCTTATGATTAGCTAGCAAACCAAAAAGCGCTGTTTCATTGTACTGAAGTAAAATCTTTATTTGATCCCACTCTTTTAGCACATTTCCATTTTAATACCCCTTCTGATGTCTGATTAAAACTCTCACAGTAATGTGCTAGCCCCCGCCCCACCCCCAACTTACAACCACACTCTATCAGACAAAAAAAGCCAATTTGAGAAAATTAAAAATCTTTTAAAAGGATGCAGTTATCTCACACTTTTCCAACAGACGTTTTTATGTAACTCAAGTGATGCATGCCTGCTTCCATTAACTTCTGATGCCTAAGTTGGTATAAATACTCTTTTCAATTCAGATAGTGGCAATTGCTGAATGGGGCATTGCATTGCCTTGCATGTAGAGTACCAACCTCCGCCAGACTTCCTGACGAATTATTCATTCTTTTATGATTAAGCTGATATTCACCTACTACTGCAGCTCTGCCTGCGCATTCAGTGAATCAGCTATTTCCACTGATGTAGAGATATACATATCTCAGTCCTTATGGTAACTAAAGCCTGAAATTACATATGTAAATCATTTGTAACAGAAGTGTGTGCCACATTCTCATGTATTTCAATCAATTTATCTCCCCTTTCTCTAAGCAGATGACAGTCATTCATCTTGATACAGTGTCAGTGTAACCTTGTATTTTTGCCTTCACACTAATTTCTCTGGGGCTCATAGCCTGTAAGTGTGTGAGAACGGGAGAGACTCAAATAAAGGGTGAGATAGTGACACTCTAATGGGGTTTATCAAAGTCAAGCTGAATACTCTAACAGTCTGGGCTTCAACATCAAAGCCTACTCTCCACTCCACTGCCGACTACTCTGGACATCCATCAAACACCCAGGAAGGAGGAAAGCCTAAATTGGATGCTGGAAGTGTTTGCACTGTAAAGATAGATACTCTGATGAAGGTCTAATTTCAGCTTGTTGATGTGATGGTGAATGTGCCGAATATTTGGTGGAGTTTGTTCAGGTGTAACTGTAAGATTATTTGAGTCCGAAACAGTGGCGAAAATGTAGAAGCAGTCAATCTCATTATTTAATTATTCCAAAATGATGCAAGTTCTGCTCCAGCCTATTTTGATATGGAGTCGTGAGCAGATGAAAGGAAATGCTGAGTGATTTGATTTCTCAGACATGCACTTTTTGATGGCTTGGACACACTTTAATCCAGGAAGTGTACAGGTGTAGTTGTGTATTGATAAATGTAACTATTTAAATTAAATAATTAAATAAACTGAATTACATCAGTTAAAAAATACATTACACTTGGCACAGCATGGTCTGAGAATAAATTGCACTTCCTTTTCCACAGGTCGCAGAAACAAATATTTGCATAAAGTTGTTTCACTTTGAATTACATTGCAAATCTTTTCAGCAACCATATTTTTTTTCACTGCTAAATGCAGCCTTCCTGTTAAGTTTAGGTCCTAAATAGAAATGGATTTTGAGATTACACCACTTTTCACAGTCCCCCTCTTGGGTGTATTTTCGTGTATGGCCGTATTATTGTGAAAGAAAGGCATTAAAAGGACTATATTGATTATTTGCTTCACTTTGTAGTCAGGTACAACAGGAAGCCGCAAAACAAACAAACAATATAATCGGTCTTAATCACTAAAAAGGATTTCCAGAGGTCATTATCAGGTCTTTTAACCATCAGACACCTTCATTTGAGGCACGATCATCCTAACTGAGGTTGATCGAGTCTCGACTTGTGCCCTAGCAGTAGTCTCCAACAGATCTGCTCACCTAATCCACAGCTGCCTGCAGGCTTTCTCTGCAGCCTCTGTGTTGTTGCAGATGGCTTTCCTCCTTTTCTCTCCTGTGATGATGAGTGCAGCATAAGGTCTGCAGAGCAACTGCTCTGCAAAGCCTCTGCACCCCTCCTCCACAGGAAAACACCTTGACTTCCAGCCTTGTCTATGCCAGTTGTTGACCAGGCCTTCATACATTCACTCTCCCTCTCAAACTCCTCCTCCATATGGTCCTCCCATGGCAGTGTACTCCAGGATGATAATGTTCTTTTTCTTAGACACCAAAATGATGTCAGGTCTGAGGGTGGTCTTGGTCACTAATGGTGTCGTGGATATGCTGGTCTAGTTCCTTCTTCAAACAGGCCAGGCGCCCACTGTGTCTCTGCCTAAGGAACTGCTTTGTGAACCCAAATGGAATATTAATGAAGGGAGCCCACTTCCTAGCCCTCTCCCCTCACCTCCTCCGGTGTTGCTTCACTCTGTGCAGGGTACCAGGGTGCCAGTGGTCCTTGCTTGTTTTCACTAGCTTCTCTCTGCTCTTTCCTCAGGGATTTCAGCTTTTTTCTGTTGTTATGGATTTTCACGGCTCTCTGGTTCTCGGTGTAATGTTTTTTAACTCCCTTTCCCTCCTTCCATCCTTGATGTGCGTCCTTCACAGAAGGTGAGGTTAGGGATGCCAACCCACTTCACCCCAGTCGCCATCTTTCCGAACTGCCATCGGTCTGCACAGATATCACCAACCTTTGCTTGACTGTCAAGCAGTCTGTTCCTGGTAGTCACTGGTTTCTCCAGATTGACAGTTGTTGTGAAACATTTATTGATGGACACATTGTCAGTTATGTGCCTGATAAACGGATATCTATCATATATAATAGTGTTCACCACCTTAGTTAACATGTTAACATTTGTTAATTAGAGTAGCACAAAAACACAGTACAACTGGCGGTGATGGAAACGTCTGTAATTTTGCAGTTTACTGATTGCTTCCAGGCATATTGGAGCTGTACCAATGCAGACTGAACCTTTTATGGTGTTGCCCCTTCATAAAGAAATTACAGTAACCACGTTACTGCAGCTTCACTAGTAATTCTGTCCTTTAAGAAAAACAGGACTAATGAACCAGATTATCTTCTTCATTAACTGATTAGATCAGTTTTAGAGACCTCAAGGGAGAATTAGTGCAAATGAATACAGCCACAGTAAGCTGAAAAGATCTGTTATAAAGTTTACTGTGGTTTGTGAATTGAACACCACCACAACATCACCAAGTTAGGCGATTTTACCTTGCTGTGCAGAACACTGGAAAAACATTTACACTGTGACATATACTGTAACTCAGCATGACTACCTCCCCAGCTGAGCCCTAAATATCAGCCAGTAAGTAAGAAGAAATGTTGTTGTTACCGAGCACTTTGGTACAGGAGTCCAGCACAGGCCTCACATTAAAGTGGAAGGTTAGCCTGCCTGATGATAAACAGCACAGGTTATTAATCAAAATCTTAGGGTGAGATGGAGGAATCTCTGTGCCTTCCCATTAGCACCTTTACTGGCCAGAACTAAAGATACTGGCGAGACCACTTTAGTTAACGACAGCTTCATTGTAACTCCTGAGGAAAATATTTAAGGTGTAAATATACTTTTGCTGCTAGGGTAATGTTAATTTCAGAGTCTGGGCTAGTTGGCAAGAGACTTCATATATGCACCAGGTGAGCCACACATAATCTGTATTGTTACTTTATTTTAAAGAACCCCCTATTTAAATTATGATAAAACAAGAATGCTTTAAGCTTAATTATAGAATAGGAACTTTACTCAGCAAGTGAAAAAGCACAATTAGAAATGTATTCAGTGTTGTTAATCAGTAATAGGGAAAGTTTCTTTTCATATTCATACTCCAATCTAATCCCAATAGAAAGGCTTATTGAAAAATGAAAAACTTAAAAAAAAATAGAAATGTAAATAAAAGGGGATCTGTATAATTCAAGAAATGGATGATCAGTCTTTTGAGTCTTAATGCCACAGACCCTGATGTTGTTGTGCAGGGATGTGCGAAGGGTATGTTCTAGGGGCTTGAAACCGTGCCCTTTTTAATCAAAAGTGCCCCTCTGAAAATGAATTGTAAATAATTATATTATGGTCAATATGGACGTTTGGATTTGGTGACATACACTAACTATGGTTCCTGAATGCCTCTAATGGAGTGCCTGTGCTGCAGCTACTGTTGCATGGACACAGTGTGCGCATGTGTTATATCTAAAAAATACATGATTTCAAATTGATCTAAGAAGATGTACTGGTCAGTAACATATGCAATAGGCTATGCAACAAAGTTTGTTATGTTTCCACTCATAGATGACCCTTTTTTAAAATTTAAGTCACTGCCCTGGAGACCCTCTCTGTTCGTCCCTGTTGTTGAGTCTAGCTGCCTTTCTCTGGGTGATATAGGAACTGGGGCCTTAACTGCTGGAGCAGGCCTTGCCTTTTGGAGTAGTATCATTGTCTTGCCCACCGGGGTAGCTACATCTCTCATCAAGGCAGGTAGTCTGTTTGGCTGGACTGGAATCAATATCTCTCCTCCCATGTTAAACTTCAAAAGATCATTCCCCATAAACACCACAAGGTTTCTTCAGGCCTCAGAAGAGAGACTGCCTAACTGAAAAAACTGAACTGTTTATATACTCTTTTTCCAAGGGCTAACCTACATCAGGTAATGCTTGACTGCTCCTAATGTGGACGTCCTACATGAGACCAGTGTCCAATGTGTGAACAGGCAGATAAATGGCCATTTGACATTTTACAGGCACAATTTTTCTATATTCTATCACAGGTATGTTCATACTCCAGTCTACTCTTTTAATGTCTGTTTTAGTATGTATCTTGGTCTCAAAAGACCAAGGTAATAAATCTTACTATTGCCCACTACAAGAGATACCAAGACACCAGCTTAGCAGTTCCTAGAGCCAAAATGTTTGCATAGCTTTCAAATTACAGCCAAACAGGTTCATGTGGAATTTCATGTATCATTCACATACTATATATTTCTGTCTGATACACAGACGCAAAGCAAGCTAACCACAAGGGCCAGTGCACCAGTATCACACATATACAAGCACCAAAGTATGCACACACCTTAACTGTAAAGTTATTGATTGCCTCACTCTATTTTGCTGAGACAGATGCTGTTTCTCCCAGGATGGCACTAGAGCACTTGGCTGGTAGCCTTTCTCGCTCGCCTTTGCCTCTCTCTCTTTCCTGCTTGATAGCTATCCTTCATCAGCAGCCACACACACACACACACACGTTTTACCCCAAGTCATCACATCACCACTAATTACCTTCCCATCTCTTCTGAATTTAGAGCGCTTGCAGTCCTTCAAAACTGTTTTCTTTCCCATGCCTCTGCTTTTGTCAGGCTATGTTTTACCCTTTCCAATCACTTGCTTTTTCCATTTCTTAATAACGTTTAATCGCATCTGTTTTTTTCACTCCCCTCCTTCCCTGCAGTCCCTGCCATTTCACCACAATCTGGTGTTTCTTATTCTTTCTTAGTATTTTGCTACTCCTGTCTCCCCCATTATCTCTCCTTCTCTCACTTTCTTTGACAGCCTAGACCAATTTTTATTTCAACTGTGTGAGTTTTTGTGTCAGCCTGTCATTCGTGAAATTTGGCAGTGGGCAGGTTAACCTGTCTCTGTGCTGGGTCTCTCTTCCCACTCACCTTTGGCTGATACGTACGTGTCACACTGTATCATTTACTAAAATTCTTTACTGCCCTTTTGTCAGTTTTCCCAACCACATATTTGTGCCCAGTGAAAATTGTTCGTGACTAGTAACTTTTTTACAACCACGAGCCATTATGGCTGGTGAGCAAAACTGTTAATGTCAAGCCCTACAGTTAAAGCACTTTTCAAACATTAGACCACCTTTACTGATTGACAACTTTCTAAACTTACTGTCAACATCCGCTTGCATTTCTTTTTTGTTTTCTGTCTATACACTGACAACAACAGTAGGTTTTAAAACACAATAGATCGTCAGCTATTTGGCTGTAACACAAGTGATCATGAACTAGTTAACTATAATACAATAGGTCAACATATAACTAACCCTGAGAGGAATCGGTCACAATAAAATCTTCCCCTAAATAGAAATACATAAACAAATTACACATTAAATTCCATTGAGAATAATAAGGTCTTGCACATGAATCGGGTGGTGACACAAAAATCTATTTTATTTTATTTTTTTAAATTCAGTAATACAAAAAATATTGTTTGTGATATAAAAAAAGCAAACTGGTAGAGGAATTCATAAAATATTCACTAATAACATGCATCATGTGTAAGGATATTAAACAAAATCTTTCACTCAGGACACTTTGGCACATCTTGTGCATCAGAGGGTTAGTAAATAGAGAGCACAGGGATGTTTTACCATATAAATTGCTTGGGCAGATGGAACAAAAGCATCTTAACATCTTTGAAAACTAATATAGTAGTAAATGATGTTTTGGGCAGCGTTCTTGTCCCTAGAAGCCCCCCTTGTTTTCTAACAAGTGAACTGTGACCTGTTGAGTAATTTGGTTGTGGGAACACAGAACAGCTTAACCAGCACTAATCTTCTCATCTGGCACTATGTGCTGTGTGCTTTATTTCACTTATTCTTTGACACCCATCAAAAATAGATAGAACTATTTTTAACTTGGCACCTGTGAAATAATGCATGTGAGGAAAGGATCATGAATGATCATAGTAGGTGTCAAAAGTATTCTGGTTTAAGGCCTAGGGGCTGAAGGAAAATTGGACAGATCTTTATGTTTATTTATTCATGCCCAAATCTGGCAGACACGTAGCAAAGGCTATGTTGCAGTAAAGCTTCCCTGCTGCTTAGACCCCTGCAGCCAGTGCTGAGAGCTAGTGCTTGGCTTGGCTCCTGCTGCCTTCTTATTGTGCTGGTGGCAGGCGAGAGTCCCACTGCCAAGTAGGCCTTATCCTTCCTTAAAGCTGCAAGTGTTATTTGGAAGAAACACTGTTGCTGTTGATAAATGAGGTTGGAGATTTTTTAAAAATTCTTTCAAACTTAAATTGAAGCTAAATTGTATGGTTTTCGATAACTCAAAAAAGTTTCTTCTTATGTGAAACCAAATTTTCTTTAGACAAATGATAAGAACACAACTTTTACACAGATTTGATGCAGATAAATTGTGATTAAAGAAGGTATAATCCAACAATAAATAGTTACTGGTAACAAATCTGAATTTCTAGTGACAGCAAGAGGAGCCTGATTAATCTGAGTTTATGGATCTTGTTATTCAAATGTTCAAGAGAGGAAAACCCTAAGCCTACCCTATTAGATTTCCCCAAGAGGCCCAGAAATGTGCAAAGCAAGCATGCACTAATGCACACAACAGTAGTAAAGCTTGTCTCAGAAACAACATCTACACTGACAGAAGACAAGTATTTGCAGAGCTTCTGTTAGTAATGATAAAATATGAATGTGCATATACAATAGGTTTGTGTATTTCTGCTGTAAAATTACTTTCAGTTTTTACTGAAGGTTGCAGACATCATAGTATTAGCAGATGCTCTTAAGCTGCCATCTGGAGCATGTGATAGTTATACGCAGTAAGCTATGGTGGTAAAAATGTCACCTAATAAAGATGTACACGTGAGTTGAGGGTGCATATGCTTGAAGACAAAAATACTGTAAAAGACTCTAAGTGGTTTAAAGCTCATTTGGAAACCTTGTTGTTTACATAATCTCACCAGCTTTGATTTAACATTAATGCCATTATCTTGGCTTACAGTTACTTTAAAAAAGAAGCTGACATTTTACCTGTTAACCCCTGAATGAGAACCACAGATGGAAAATTATAATTATAATTAAAATATTATAATTAAAATTATAATATGGTTGAGCAGCAAGATATTTTTTCAGAGCTAAAAAATCTTGTGATGGGTCACAAGATGAACAATGTTAAAATCACAAAAGGATACATAGAAAGACTGATAACTCTATGAAAAGGAAAACGAAAAGTTCATTTTAACATTCAATAACAAAACATACTTTTAACACGTTTTACTCCATACAGATTACAGTTGTGACATTTATATTATTTATATTATAAATTTTTCTTTTTTTTTTTATATAGTTTGGTTCAAAGCACATTGAACTATCTTATATATGTACTATAATAACTTTATCTGTATAGCACAACTTTAATACAACTGTTATTATATACTATTATTATTTATGACATGTACAAACTACTTTGCAGTATGCAGGTGTGGTTATTTACAGTTTACTGCACAGGCTCAAATGCATATGACATCTGATGTTTTAATGTAACTGTGAATATCACTGACAGAATCAGCCATTGCAACCTTGTCCATCACACTGGTCTTGTACCAACTTGTGTGTCTTGACATAGATGTCGCATTAGTAACAACACAACACACAAAATGCATTCACTGATGCTAGAAATGTGTGTGAAGGGTCAAAGTGATGCAAACCTCAGGGTCTGAGTCTGATGTCTTTGTTTCTGGGCTATCATCACTCTCTCTAGTCCAAAGCTGGTGTCCTTAAACCTTTACAATGACAGCACAGCACAGGCATCCAGAAACGTATCAAACTGTATATGTTAAATATGTAAAATCCAGGATATGGTGGTTGGATGTTAAGCAGAAACCAATATGATGTAGGCAATGGACACTTGGTTTGATGGGTGAAAATGTTGACAGTATGCCATACAATGAGGCAATAAGTGTCTGCTTGACATTTACTGCTTAAAAATGATGGGCAAAGTCAGAGAGATGAAGGAGTAAAAGAGAAACTGTCCTAACCCCACTCTGTTCTGCACCATAGCAGAGAGGACAGGAGAGGTGAAGGTTGGCATGTTGACAGCTGTGATTTCTCTTTCTCTCTCCCTTACTCACACACGGACATTTATGTGTATAAACAGAACAGTGCCTGGTGTTCATACAAATGTAGCACAGGTCTATGAGGTTTCACTCCATTTTTACCACCTGAGGTCATATGTATTTCTTCTAATTTGTTAAAAAAATGTATGTGCCCCGTCAACACCATCACCTTGACAAGTGAACTGTAAAGTTTGGTTTTACGGCACAAAGTGTGTCAGTAACTCCCTGAAGAACACTCTTAAAACATTTTAGCAGTAATATGAAAAGTGTATCACGGGAGCTGATAGAGGGCAGAGCTACCAATACTAACATTTAGTTATGCTCCTGCTTTGACTAAAATAGGTGGGGACAATATCCATTGGAAATGGACTGGTCAGTTTCTGTTTTGAGAAACTTGAAACTAAAGGCTTCTGGCAGATTGTCCATTATTTATTGCTAATACTATTTTCCGGGCTATAAGTCTCACTAGAGTCACTTTTAGCAAAAACAACCTTGTTGAACAGAAAAAACATATGTAAGTCGCTTTGGGGTATAAGTCACATTTGTAATTATACTAATTATAGTGTAAATTAGCTTATATGTAGGCTAGGCAACAAGCAGAAGTGCATTACAAAATTCAATCATCCATGTTATGTAATGTTAAATAACTGTGCCAACATCAGGGTGGTGGGAGATGAAACGGTGTGTCCAACTCATCCCTTGGGTTGTCTGAATGCTGACACTCACTCCAAACTTTGTTTCAGCTGCAGACTTTATTACCTGCACTTTGAAGTCTGCAGTGTAGCACTTTCTTTTGGGCAGCATTTTCACTTGTGTTATACTAAGAGTTATACTAAGAGTTATAGTTTAGCGTGAACATAAGCACACTTTACTTTTCACAGGTACAGTATTATCTTCAATTGAGTCTAGAGTGCCTGTGTGTGTTTTAATTATATTAATTTATCGCCATGTGAGAAAATTGCAGTATTCTTTACATCTTAAAAAAATCTTCCAAGTCTTTTTGACCAGTGGTGTTCCTTGAACGATACCAATTCACTTTGTCTTCCCCCACACCACCTACATTTGAGATGGTATCTTCTAGCTTCTGATTGACTGAACACACATGGTTCAGGTAATCAGCAGTGGATAGAGCAAGAATAGCTGGAAATATTCATTTACATTTATATCTTTTGTTAATTAAGACTCTCTATAAACCAAATGCACCAAGACATTTGCACGGGTCATGATACAGAATCTCTATATACATGTGTATGCTGGCTTAGAAGTGCTGATGTCTCAGTATGTGTCATTTATTACTGGCTTCCATTGTCATCAATAAATGAAGCTACAGTTTAGGTAGATAAAAGAAATGTAACCATGACTATAAAGTACAGAAGTGCTGAGCTTTTAGACCTGGGTCACTATGGTAGAGGATCTGACAGATACTCAAATATTCTGACCTGCTCTGCCCCACAGTGAGTCCATGTAGGAACTGCTTTGTTCAGCTTTTTTAATAGAGAATAGTAGCTGATGTAGAAGACATCCTTCCTAGCACATTTTTCCATGAGAAATACCTGCAGGTTTTTGCAAATGGGCCCTCTTAGGAATAAGGCATCAGTTAAAAAGCATGCAAAACCAAAGACTTCTGCAGTGGTTACCTTGTTTTATAGTTTCTATGTGAAGTGGCTCTAAGTGGGCACTCAGCACATACAGTATTTGTCTTAAACACCCCAAGTGGATTTATGGCAGTCGTTCTTGAGTGCTTGCTATTGCTCTGAACGTGACTTCAGGAGCACTGGGTATGAGAAGCACACAAAGTGTCCTCTGGTGAACCTGTCACTACCATTATTATATTTAAAAAGGAATAAAAATGCAGTTAAAATTTCTGAAATACTTAAGGGTGCAAGTTTCTAAAGTAAGCCCCATTTCAATTCGCTGTTCGGGCATTTTAGTTGTTTCATTGTTCCCAAATTGCTGGCAAAATGAAGTCCAACGCTGTGGTCACCCTCCATTACCTTTTAGTCTGCTCTGCTGGGAGTTGTTTGGAACAGTAAAACCAGAGGTTGCAATTGTAAATGCTGTTTTCAGTGTGCAGATAAAAATTAAATTTCTATTAGTATGTTCCAATAGCACCACCATCCCTTCATCCAGCATCCTCCCCTCTATTTTTTGTTGATTGCATTTACGTATTTGGATCTAATGGCCGTGATTGAAAATATACTATGCTGTAAGGAAAGCTCTCAGTTTGGATATTTGCCACCATTAGGTTTAACAACACTGGACAATTAGTTACTTGACACAGTGGCACAGTTTGATGTACACAAGGTGAGTTTATTTTGGTCTAATTAACGTCTAATTAACAATGACATTAGCATTCTGGTAAACATGAAGAAAGGTTTAACATTTTGCTGTCATTCACTCCCTCAAGCAGTGGTTCCAAGAATTATTTGCTGACGGGTACATTTTCTGTCTTTTATGGCTTTAATGCACCATCAAGATCTGTGGCTAAATTTAGCAGGCTTAAGTATTTTGGAAGTCGACGGCCTTAGGGAGGTTGAGAGCAAGAAAGAGAATGAGACAGTGCCTCATGTGTAGTCCTAGAACAATGAGTGTGCAATATAACTTTCATTATGAACTTATGATTTTGGAGACAGAAGACGAATCCGACTGAAACCAATTGAAACTCATCAAATCTACTTTTACTGCTATGAAGCAATGGTTGCTATGTAAAAATACTGTATAAAAGAGGAAATGAATTCACTCCATTTTGATCAAGGGTGTGATAAATTAAGTAGAACGTCATAAATAGCTTTACATGTATGTGTTCACAAATGTCTGCTGTTTCCAGAACTGATTGAAGACACATTAGCACCGTCCTTTAGGCTCAGTGGAGAGAGACTCAGGTGGACCTAAACCAGTGTGTGTCCCAACCGACAAAGGTCAAACTACAGAGGACAGAAGATCAAAGATTGTGAGGCTGTGTGGCCAGGTGAGAGGGTACGGGCAGAGGTTGGCAAACGTTTGAAATCAATCAGGGATCTGAATTTCTTCAGCAGCAAACACAGGATAGACCAGATTCATTGGTCCAATGGTGACGTGAGCTAATGTCACTGAGGTCAAGGCGACACCTATAGGTGCGTATGACTATACATCAAGGTTGCAGTCATACAATTTCAGGTGTCTGCCAGACTGATGCATCATCAGTTACAGTTTTTCAAATAGAGAAGATGAATGGGTGGAGCGCCATGAATGAATGAGTTCTTGTTTGATGGAGACTCATCTCTTGAGTCCAACTTCATAACCAGAACTGCAGTGAGGGGAGTGGAACTCAAACACCCTGTGCTGAACTGTTGGTTGGATCCAGGCTGGTGCTGGCACCAGATTGTTTCTGTTCGTCTTTTGACGATAACTCTGAGGTGAAGGTGGCCCTGACTCACCTGACTTTCGGCTGTTGGTCATGGATAAGCTCTTGTTATCAAAGGCCAGCACATCTGGTCCCAAAAAAGGCTGAAAGTGAGCAATTTTAATACTGAATTGGTGACTCTGGTTTGCTTCACTACAAGAGCAGCTATTAAACATATCTGTGTGATATAAGAAAATTTCTGTTCTAATGCGTGATAGAGAAGTTCTCAGCTGCTCTTGACACTGCTCTGTTGGAAATCACTAATTTCCCTGTTGTTCTGATCAGATATATTCTGTCATCCATGGTGGCCTGCGGCCATCTCTCCAAGGAGAAATCAGTCACTCATAAGTATCACTTGATGTTGGAGGACCATGAAGTGTTTAGTACAAAGTACTGAGTATTTGAAACAAATTTGTCAAGATCATGAAATGAGGGCCCCAAAAAGGAATTACCCACAGAAGTAGAAATGAATTGCATGGGAGAATTGACTGGGGATGAAGCTGAAAAAGCATTGCAGACACTAAAGGAATCAGAAGATAGGATGCCCTTCAACTGGTTTCTTTGGCGCCTAACTAGGGATTGAACAATCCCTTGATTGGAGGGCTACATGGAAATGTGTGTTCTTTCATCCTTGTCAAACATGTTTGATATTTACGATTCCTGGTCAGTGAGGCTCTGACGGAATAACCTCAATAAATCAGAAATGAGAGCAATAAAGTCTCAGAGAAGACTGATCACAGCTTAGCAATGAATCAGGTTGGAAGAACCTATTCAAAGCTGTTGAACTCACATGGCTCTGAAGCTGCTGTATCTTATCATAAGGCACTTTTGGTTTTGCACTGTCAAGGTGAACTAACCTGTCAGGCTGCAAGCGACACACAATATGTTAGTCCCATTTTGATCTGATGTGATAAGAGCCAATTCATCAAGCTGGATCAATTTATTTTAATATTAACAGTTTGTCACCTGACTAAGTATATATGTAAAATGTATTACTTGTACTGAACACACGAATTCTGCAGTACCTCTCACTTCTAAGAAGCGTGTATGTGTCTTGTAACATTATGTTTTAATTCATTACACATACTCAGCAACAAAAGGTCTAAATACTTCTGTGCAAATTCATCAGGTGGCCAGAATTTGATTTGAAATGACATGGTGACATTACCAGGGTTATTTTTTTTCTATTTAAGTTCCGTTCAGGGGCACAGAAGAAATGATACTACCAAACTGACTGTGTAGCCCATAATCAGTAGAGTTCCTCATTAAATGTTACAAGTGAATGTAAATTTTGGCAGTATGTGCTGTAAAATGAATTGTGCCATTGGGCTCATTGATTAATTTACTCATGAATTTATTCCTGAAGGATGAAAAATACTGAAGTTGACTTTAACAGTGATTTTCCAAAGTCAATATCCAATAAAATTTTTTTAGAGATATGATTGTCATTGTTGGGTAGTATTTGTTGCTTTCTAAGGTATTTTGTGGTTTTTTTTAGCTTTCTCCTCAAATGAAATGTGGAATTCTGTAAATGCTCCACTTGTGTGCTAGTAAACTGTGCTGCACACTGTTACCTTCGTTTCTAAAAGCAGCTGGTGTAGAAATTCATATGCTGTAGAGATTATTTTCTCAAAGGGAACATGAATGTTGACAGTCGTGATTGTAACCAGAACTATAAATTTTGTAGTTTTTTTCTGCCTCTGGTGTAAAGGCCAGTTCCCTTCAGGGCTGTTTTTGTGCTACACAGCTGCAGTGACAATGTAATACTTTTGAAGAAGCTGTAAATATTATTCCACTTTTTTTAGACAATTTGTCCATTGCTGTGGACATGGAAAGGTATTAGAAACTGCCATATTTTGAGGCCAAAATCTCAATCTGAATTATCTCTCTTAGAGAAGGCATAGAAAAGTACTGTATGCAAGCCATTGATTACCCCCCGGGCCCTTAGTAACAAATGTGTATAGGCAGGGCAATTTGAAATAGGACTCTGTTACCTTTCATATAACTATGACAGTGAAATGAACCACTATCTTAAGAAAGCAATCAGACTCTCAAATTACTTTCCATTAGGAGGGGGCATTGTTTGCATATCAGCAGAACTTCCCTCACTCTTTCCTTTGATGTCATTGTATCTCTCTATCTCTCAGGTACTCACACACATTGTGTGGTAATGAGTGGCAGAGTGGTGATGTTATGCTGATTTATTGCATGGTTGCCCAAATGGAACCTGGATGGAATGTGTCTGTCACTGGGGCGTCGCTTAGACAGAAACACCTGTGATACCTGGGGACACCTAAACGCTTCATCAGGAATGAGCTCCCGCCTGAACCATCAATGTGCCTTACAAATACACACACACACACACACACACACACACACAGCAGCATACATGATCACACACACATTTACACAAATACACTGTCAATGTATTAGCACTCTAAAAAAACATGCGATCTTCATTGGAATAGCTGCACAATCCATTGAACAAATTTGATTGTGATCACATCAGTAACTACACAGTATACTAGAGGTGTAGTTGTGCAGGTATATAGGCTATTGAAATAATACTCCATTCATTTTGCATAACTATCTTAGATTTGCAAGAGCTTTTGAGCAGAAAGCAAAACAGTGCCAGTGAGCTATGGTGCTCTTGAGCAAAGCCCTTAGCTGCTCAGTGGCCAGCAGGTCAGACTATGGTTGTACAGGTCTGCGTCCAGGTGTGAGTGTGTCTGTAAACACACCAAAACACAAAGCGACTCAGAAGCAAGAGAGTCATCCCTGACAGGCTTTCATAAGTAGCCTGTTGGTGATAAGTGGTTGAGGAAGCTCTCCAAACAAGCAAACAGGTCTGTCCATGGGTTTTAGTCATACAGTATACTCAAGTACTCTACTTAACAACAGATTTGAGGTGGTTATGCTTAGCTTTAGTACTTCCTTATTTCTACTATAATAGGGTTAGGGCTCAGCTTCCACTGCACTACAATGCAGAGAGAAATCTTGTATTTATTACTCCACCATATTTATTTCACTGCTGCAGGAGCAGTGCAAATGAAGATTTTTTTTTTTGCATTCAGAACACATTATTATCCCATAAAATATGATGCACAATGACAAAATAAACTAAAGTAGTAAAATGCTCCAGCATTCCCACTTAACAAGACACCATTACACCACTGCAGTATACCAGTTAACCACAGACACTTACATACACGTACAGTACACAACAGGATGAGGGACATTATTCACAAGGTCCTGGGGTAGTGATGGTTCAGTATCAGCTTTGTGTCCTTGTCATTGTTTCCCAGGGGCAGTCTGGGAGGAGAGTAGGAGGAGAGCCGTTAACAGCTTGATCAATGGAAGAGATGGAAGAGCACACGCCCTTAGAGCTATGGGTGCACACAGATGCAGAGCCATAAACAGATTTCTCAAATCCATCACTGTGAATAAAAGTACAAAATGAAGTGAACTCAATCCTAGTGAGCAAATTCCCCACTATGCTATCAAAGCAAAAATCTTTATTTTATTCAATGTGGCATACACATTAAGTAGATACAGCACCAGTCAAAGGTTTTGGTACACCTTCTCATTCAATGCTTTTATGTTCTTCTCCATATTGTAAATTAATACTGCATTTTTATGTAAAAACATTAACATTAGTAACATTATTAAGACATGGAGCAGGAAAATTGTTACTGTATCTTTCAGTAAATTTGGTTTTATATCCAAATTGTGCAAAGGTGCAATATCAGGTTTATTTATTTATTTATTGTGGTGGTGGGGTGTGTTGGGGTCTGCTGGCTTGTCAGCTGCCATTAATACCTGAAGATGAAGATGGGTGAACACTAGCCTCACTCTGTATTAACAAAGTGGTGCATGAATAAACATTACACCAGAGAAATTTGTAGGGTGACTAATTTCGACACTTGTGTTTACCAAAGCTCAGTGTGGAAATCATTCAAGTAGCAGCCACCTATTTCTAGCAAGCGTTGATTGTTGCTGTTCCAAATTAAAGAGACAAACAGCTGGTTCATATCAGCTGTGGTTAACTTATGTTAATTCCATGATTTGAATTGATAAGAGGCCAAAATGAAACATTGTTGTTAGGTTTGTTTGTTCACTTTAGGCCAGTGAGGAAAACAGACGTCAGCAAAACTGCTGTCTGCAAAGATTGTGTAAGATAAAAATGCATCATTCTGTAATTCACCTGAATAAGGACCCTATTGGTGATCACCACAGGGTATACTGAGTTCTGCAGTTCCAATAACTCCAACAGTGAGATGTCTTCTCCAATAAAATCAGCAGCTGTTCTGAGTTTCAGCAGTCAGATTAAATTATATTATTATGCCAATAAGTCAAGTTTTAGCTCTGAATTAGGAGCTCTTGTGTTTGAGACAAGTAGCTACTGAAAAATTAAGTCTGCTAACGCCTGTGAGATGTTAATGTATGAAAAATATGTGATATTTTCAGCTGCTATATACTGTATAGTCAACAGTAGATTTATTTTTATTATGTACTTATCTTTTTTGGTACTAACATTTCAGTAAATTCAACCTTACATCTTTAATTAGGCTGCCACTAAAAACTCTCTTCTCAACCTACAGATATTAAGATTTTTTTTTAAATTATTAAGTAACTTTCTTAAGTTTAAGAGTAAGCATAAACTAGATCACTAAGGGTTTTAAGGACTCAGATTAAATAAGTAAATTCAACACTCAATTCAATTTGGATAAACAGCAATTATTTATTTATATATTTATTTTATAAAATTGCAATAAAAATGCCTATACCAAGTTTTAAATATTACAGTGTGTCAAAAACACTGTATTCAACATTAAACAGTGTCTGTCAAACATTTGGTAAATGATGAGTGCTAATGAAAGGATAACTAGGCTGATCTGACAGGAGTTTGGGTGGAAAAAAAAAGGCTCAAAACCACTGGTTAGAAATTGACCAGATAACCATGACAGCCACATTTTTGCCCTGCTAAGGTGTCCTTGAGCAAGACATTGTATCCCTATCAGTTTCAAGAGCTTTCCTATAGGCGTGTTCCTTGGGGAGATCAATAATGTATCGCGTGAATCATTAGTTCACACACAAGGGCAGAGATCACACAATTCCTGTAATTTATATGCCTTTAAAATCCTGTGACCGTCTGTCCTCCAAGCTTTGACAGATGATCTCTTTTTTTTCTTTTAACTGATACTGAACACCCACACTGGAACATATTGAAGTTAAGTGCCTTGCTCAAGGGCACTTACCAATGATACCCAAGATAGGTGTGGTGATAATTTAGTAGTGTATACCAGTAGGATTTGTAGTTAGACGCTCACTCTATTGTGTCACACGTGTTTGCTGCAGTCAGTGTATTAGTTCGGGTGTTTTTTGTGATAAATACAGGTCACAGGTTTTATGCCCATAAGATTGTGAAGCAGAGTAACTTTGATACCTAGATAAATACAAGAATATTTTCAGTTCATGTCACATTTTTCCCATGAGCACAAGGCACACTCCTCTAATTTGCACTCTCCTTTCCATCTGAGACTAGTTCAGTGAACTTTTTAGCAGGATCATTGGTGCGTAGCTGGTGTTGTTCGTCAAGTGGCACTGGGGTACACATGGCTGCTAATAGCTGTTCAGAGCACAGGGCCAGCTCACTGACTATGACACCCAGGGTGTGGTGAATCCTATCAGTACCCAGCAGATCCTGTGGCCTCCTCTTTTCACACCCACTGTTCTGTAAAGTTGGGCCATCATTTACAGGGTCAGCAAAGCTCTGTCTACTGAGTATTATCATTGTAATTCATCTTTATTACAATATTTAATCAAAAAGTGTTTTTACAATGACTTTTGTTTACACAGGCAATGATTTAAATAGTCTAGTGTGTAATGTATTAGTTTGTTTTAGGAGTTTAAAACTGGGTGAATTGTCATATTGGAAGCTGCAGCTGCACACAGCATAAGAAACAGCAAAAGAATGACAATTATCTCGTAAGTTGTGATTGAAAGGGCTAGAAATAATCAAAATATGCAAATTCTTTCCTTTTCCTTCCCTATCTCTTCCTCTGTGTTTCTCAAACTCCATCCACAGCTGTGCCTGGTGTGATTAATGGCCGCCATTCATTAGCTTGATCAACCACTTTTGCAGAGATTATTAATCAGATGCTTATTTAAATGTCACCACTGAGCAGCTGAGAGGAAATGAGGCCACTGGGAAATTTTGTTTTTGTGTGTGGGTATTTTTTTGTGTGGGTATTGTGTGTGTGTGTGTGTGTGTGTGTGTGTGTGTGTGTGTGTGTGTGTGTGTGTGTGTGTGTGTGTGTGTGTGTGTGTGCAATATGCATGTTTGCGTTCTTTGGTTCCTGGAATATTGCCACACACAAATAACCATGGGCCCCATTCATATGCTGTTTTACATGTAATGGGGCTGAGCAGCTAATACTGAAGGGATATATACTGTAGCAATAGAGCCTAATGTTCTGTTCAAAATGAGATGTAATGTGTCTCATTAATAAAACATAGTGTTGTGCCTGTATTATGAAGAGCAACACAATACTTCTGGGATCACGCAGTTATTAGAAATTTACATCTCCTGACAGTTCTGCAGTGCTCTGTTTCATTTGTCTGTATGTGCTTATGCTTTTTCAGAAAAGGACATTTCCCACTACATAATCAAACAGAACTAATCAGGTCTGTTTGGTTATTTTTCCCAGAATTTTTACCACAACAAATTTCTAATGATTGTTTTTGTGTCTGGCTTCTGGTGAATTACCACCGCTTCACTGATAATAGTATAAACATATCTTTGAAGCAGTTTGATGGGAACATTTGAGCTGGTGTTTGCAAGCTGCTCATGTTTACTTCTGGGGGAATCTTAACTCTTATAAATTCTGTTCTGTCACTGAAACTATGTCTTTTTTCTTCTGCCATGTTTTCATATTCATATGTGTACCGTACCGATGATGCTTTAGGAGGTTGGCAGCATCTTGCCATTCAAGGAGCTTAATATGGGCACAAACAGTATTATGGAGCAACTTAAAGTCTGTGTCCCAGGCTTTAAAGTGAGCATTTCCTATGTTGCAAAGGGTAAATACAGTAAGCCCCAGAAGATTATGCTTTTGGTGGAGCTTTATGAAGAAAAGGGAGGCCATGTGTGGATGTGCTCTGAATTCAGCTTGCTGAAGTGAAAGAATTTACACAATGCAACGGAGACAGCAGGCACCATAGAGAAGCTGCAATATAAATACAGTCGCAGCACAAGACACACATATTTTATATGTCAACACAAACTGCACTGTGATAAAAGTGGTATCTGTGCTCAGTGTTGCTGTACATGGTGTGACTGAGGCACCAAGTTTATAAATAATAGGGTTAAATCATTTCCTGTGGAAGTATACGTGTACTTTGCATAGTTCAAACACTTTATTAATTTATGTGACTGACTGAATCAATGAATCAAAGAGTGCTGTGTGGAGTGATTGATGGGGTGAAGGGATGATTCAAATTCAAGTCTAAAAGGTCAAGGGTCGCACAAGAGGCATTTGTAGGCATAGCTTGGCAGCCTCTCAGTGGGACCATAGCTGTAGTAGTCTTTATGTTTATGAGTGTTTGTGTGTGCCTGTGTGCACGTTCATACATACATGCATGTATTTCACTGTGTTTGGCTGGCCATGTGATCAAGGTGGGTTAAGCCCAGTAATAAATCTCTGGCATGACTAGGTGACCTCAGGGTCACTGTTTCATTAAGTGTCTTCCACTTTGATTTTCTCATCCCTCATGCCCGTCTGTTCAGCTGCCTGCTACACACACCACATCTAAGCACACTGTGGAAGGCAATGTGTATAGACATGAATAAAAAAGGCCTTTGTATGTGGTACCACAGCTTGCAGTTGCGTGCCTTCACCAACCAGTCAAGTTGCAGTTTTTTCTTGTTTGTAAAAAATAAACAGCCAGATATTTGTAGAATTGGTAAATAAAATTGGATTGAATTGGTGGGGGTGCTTTATTGTTTGGTGAATAAAGCTGATTCAGATAAAGCTTGATTAAGCTGTGGCCATGACAAATGCTTCAAATATATATGTCGCTGCAAGGAGGCTAGAAATTGTAAAATGCAGTTTCTTTGCACGCTTCTTCAATTTGACAGCACAGACAGTCCTTATAATCACTACAGATCAAGGTGTGCACCCATGATTAACATCACAAATTCAGAATCCAACCAAATGTGCAAAGCGGTCACAACCTCCTTTTCTGTTCCTGAATCAAGTCTTTAAATAATAATAAATTCTCAGTGTAATTGAGCTTTGACATTTTGGATAGAAAATGTTGTCACTCCACTCCGGTTTCCACCCACAGTCCACAAACATGTATGTCAGGTTGATTGGTGACTCTAAATTGCCCATAGGAGTGAGTGTGAGTGTGTGAGGTTGTTTGTCTCTATGAGGCCCTGTGATGGACTGGTGATCCCTCCAGGGTGTACCCCTGCCTTTCACCCAAAGAGAGCTGGGATAGGCTCGGGCAGATCCCTGAGACCCTGGTAAAGGCATAAGCGGGTATAGATAATTTGATGGATGGATGTTGTCACTCCATTAGTTTATTCTACTGAACATTTATCTGAAATGTGGTTATGATTAGCGAGTGAATTCTTGAGTTATGGCCACAAATGTGCATTGTTAGGTCATAGTCCCTCTTTCTGCCACCAGGTGTCACACAACCTTTAGTGGATACAGGCGCTGCTGCAGCTAAAAAGTATAATATGTTACACCTGGATTCATGTATCTAGTCAAAAATCTATTAAACATGGAGCACAACACAAGTTTCTAAAAGAGGAAACATCATATATGGTTTGCTAGAATTAAAACATCTTTGTGAACAAACAAGTTTTATTTGTCTCTTAACTTCATTTATTTTTTACACAGGCAACAAAACAGAAACAGTTACATAGACACATGGCAGCAGCACGTGTTGCAAACACCATTCACTAAAATGTGATTGGCATGAGGTCACAATGACCTTGACCATTCATCATGAAAATCTAAGCAGCCTATGCCCTGGATGGGATGGTTATAGCAGTGGTGGCTTATGAGTTTTCTGGATTGAATATAGTGATTTTTAGAAATCAAACGATTTAATGCAAAGCACCAATCAGTCATAAAGGAAGTGTAGTGGAAGAATGAAGCTTTGGAGTGAACTCTGGTTTTATTTCATTTATTTTGTTGGTGTTGATGTGTAAAGAGATTTCACTGCCTTGGTAGATTTATCACAGGTATTCTATGGGCTTGTCTTTCTGTACTATAATGGAAGGTCCACTTTTTAATCTCTACACAGCTGAAATCAGCCAACAATCTCTCTCCATTGATTATAGATTTTATCCAGCAAGTGCTATCATTAAACATACTGATTGCTCATTCTCCCTCACGCACGATTTCACTTTTTTCTCATCTGGTGTTTTATCACCAGACATGCAGCATTGCCATGTATAAGGGACTTGCTGTTCCTCATGTCCAGCGTACATACACTGAAACTCTGACTCATGTCTAGACAGAAAAATTAGGGCATTCATACAGACAAAAACTGAGACATTTAGACAAGGTGTCCATGCTGTGCAATCAAACATCATTTTCTACCCTCAGTGGTAGCCATGTGCTGATTTGGCAAGGAACAGTCAGATTCAATATGAAACCTTTTTTTATTTCTTATTTCTGCTGGTCCTCAATCGAATGCAGCTCTAAGCTCACAGCTAATGGCATATCTTGGAGAGCACATATAGATTCACATAAAATGGAATCAGCAGGAATTTATTCAAAGTTGTGGAATCTTTTTTATCTCTGTGGCAATGATGTACACTGCATTGCTGACAGAAACGTTTGGACTCAACAGAAAGTTGAGATTCTTGGAACAGGCAGTAGAGTCAAAATGCTATTCTCTTTGGTCAGGCAGGGTTGGTAACAGCCAAGCAGTCAGAGGAGCTATATAAAAGTGTCGAAGAGCAGACAGGAAAAGACAGGTACAAGCAAAGGTCAGGAAAAATTCTGCCATAAATTAGTAAGCAGGCTGGAAAGTAATTATTACACAAGTGCAATAACAATCTGGCAAATGACTACAGCAGCGGGGCTGGTGTGTGAGTGTGCTGGTGGCGGGAACACAGTGGTAACCGCAGGGCAGGTAAACACAGCAGAATGTGTAGTGACAAGGCAGGTGAAGGAAATGCAAAAAGAGAAACTCAGAAGAGTTGTGACAGCTGTCTTGTAAAACTTTTCTCATTATAACATGGTGACAAGGTGACATGTTGTGTCAGTTCAGAAATTAGTCTCACAATCCTTTTACTACTTCAGTAGTTTTCATAATTTTTCCTTGTATTATATTGACAAATACATATAAGAAGGTTTAAACAAATCACAGAAATTCTTGTAGCAATGCAACAATTTCCTTTGTTCTCTAAAAGTGAATTCTGACTAAAATTTTCAATAATATTCAGGTGGCATAAAATTACATTTGAATTAGGTGGGCAAAATATATGCAGAAAAATATCCCTGCACACCAGCCACAGCAGTGGAAGGTGGAGATTGCTCAAGAGCCAATTTCTCTCTTTTGTGAAGTCATACAAGGAGTGATATTGAATCTTTGGGGATAAGATATGGGATTGTGATGTTTCACCATCAAGGAGAGGTAACACACCTCACCAACTTTAGGTTTGTTGATGAAATTTATTGCAACATTACACAGAAAGACTGTTAAAAACCTTTCACTTCAAGTTGAATCTCAAAACTTTGCCAGACACTTTCCTTATTTCCTTACTTAATCAAATGTATGGCCTCCGGTTGCCTTTGTTGTTGAAGTTTATTTTTCTTCTCACTGTGTAAAAGTTTGTATAATGATTAACTTCATAGTGCCCAATGGTCTGCTAAAAATCTAAAACCTTTTCCATGTTTTTGCTCTTTAATTTATGTCAGCTAAGTTACAGTTTTGTTTTTATTCTGACACTGCAAAATAGAATAAGGACAAGGCTTAAATTTATTTGGTGACCTCAGAGGATAGTTTACTTATATTTAGTGTCATAGTCCAGAAATATTATCCCGGTTATATTATTACTGGGACATACAGTATCATCAGTACTGTAAGTCAATAGGGGATGAAATGATGACCTTACTGTCAGGACATCTACCTGCCTGCATCTTTAATTACACTGGCCATTATTCCTCAGGAAAACAACAGCTTGTGATTTTATACATATCATTGGGTTTTTTCAGCTGCAGCGGCTAAATCTTCAATGAACTGAATCAAATTAAACCAAATTACTGTCAAAGCAGCTGTAAAACACAGCTTCAAATTGTACTGATGAACATGTTGAGTGAAGCCCCAAGAGAACATCTATTGCATACATTTAACCTTGATCCTCTAAATGTGCTCGCAAAGGCGTAATTGCCATAAATTTGGTCCATATTTTGACCAATTCAACACTAATGACGGTGGTTTGCATAATTTCAGGAGAGTGGAGACACTGTGGTGAACTCCTGACTTTATTCCTTCAGCACATGACCCATTTAGAATTGGTCCTAATTTTATGTTTGTTGTTGTCAAAATTTTGTTTTGAATTAGTATGCTAGTTCGCACAGACACATTTACATACAACTAGAGTTAATCATGCAAATAGATATTTAAATGGCTGTTAATAAACCAAGAACATAAAGGTGGAAATACATTTAACACATCAAAAATATTTTTCTGCTTAATATCACTGCATTTGCATTGACACTATGAGCATTGCTTGCTGACCTTAGTATTTAGTTCAAATTATAGCCTCACACGGGTAGCATACATGCAGCATATTAGCCCAATAGGTATTTGGGATTTTAGAGAGAAAGCTGCACAGGATGTATCAAGAGGAGACTAGGTCTGATCAAAGATTTAATCACTTCGTTCTCTTAAAATTGGTGTTGTTCATGTTGGTTTGTGATATTAATAGGGTTCATTTTTAAAAATGTGTAGGGGAACAATGTATTCAAACATATTAGAAATCATAGATGAGAGGAGCTTCAAACAGGATTTTGGCTGGTGAGCATGACATAAGAGGATATGTGTGAGAATTAATATGCCATCAGGTGACCACAGAGAAGAGTATCAAAACATTTAAGGTGCCAGAATTATTAGGAGTTTCTTGTAGTTTTCTTTGCAGGAAGTTCCTCAGTACATTGTTGTGCCTCATTGTTTTAGCCTTTGTGGACGATCCTAATTTTGTAATCATGTATTAAAAATGAATGTTCCCTCTTCTGCTCTCTCCTCAGATCCGGACTTTGCGGACTTGGGAGTACCCCCACCTCTGCCCGGTAGGTAAATTCATTCTCTCTGTTTTTCTGCCTTTGTTTCTTTCTCTCTTTATTTGTCGAGCTTGCTTGATTTCATATTGACTCCCTATCTTACTCATAGATCTTTTTTTATCTGAAAATTGATTTATATTGTTGTATAGTTTTATACAGTTTGTGAACTAGTTGTCTCATGTAAGCTTGTGTCGTGCATTTGTGACATTTGTGAATTAATGCGGTTGTTTGAACTGCTCATGTATATATGTGTGCCTATGTGTTTGTATGTGTATTTATGCATATGTGTGTGTTTCAGCCTGTCAGTATGACATGGTTGGTCCAGAAGGTATTGTTGAGTCTCATCAGATCACCAGAGATGGAAAGGCTGGTGCTGCTGAGGCCATTGACTGTAAATGGTACATCCGTGCTCCGCCGCGATCCAAGGTTAGTACCATAAGCTATCTTCTCATCTGACTGTGATTTTAGACTTAAAGCCACATTTTAAAATGCATATAAAATAAAGTAGCAGTGAAATTGCGCTCATACCTACGGTGGCCGACAAGGGCAAACGCATCACAACAACCAAAACACATGCAAGAGAGAAACGCTGCATATTCATGGAACGGAAGTGCGCCAGGCCTGTAGGGGGACTCTGAACTGAGGGATGCTATGAACAAAGTTTGGCTAACTTTTAGAGAGGCAAGAGAAACACAAGTAGCCGCGTCTCATTTCAGAGGCTGCGCAATGAGACGCAGCTATAGTTTTGAATTGCAACAGAATGAGCATCCTCTGATGATTGTTCTCATATGTGCTAAAAATGTTCTGTTACATTTGTTTACTTGATCAAAAGTGTCATACAACATGGGGAGACATGGGCAAGGGGATATGGGGAGGTTGTTTTTGCAGGGTGGGATATCTGAAGGTACGTTTTCCATTTATTACTTTTTAAACATTTGGCCGTCATCCTTTACAAGACTGTTCTTTTATAATATTGTAAAACATGATGGCCAAGTGTTTAAAAAGAAATAAACGGAAAACAAACCTTTCTTATGTCTCCTCTCTAAAACTTAGCCAAACTTTGTTCATAGCATCCCTCAGTTCGGGGTCCCCCTACAGGCCTGGAGCACTTCCATTGCAGCATTTCTCTTTTGCATGTGTTTTGGCTGTTGCGGGGCGTTTGCCCTTGTCGGCCACCGTACATATCAGCTGTTAATCAACAGATAATGGCACTAAAGAAAGATAAGTAAAACTGTCTCATTCTGTCTCAAACTCCATTCAGCATTTCTCGACACATTGAGATCCACAAAGTTGGATCAGTGGTTGCACCACAAAGCTTTGATATTGCATATGGGTTTGTCTGCAGCTGTCAGCAGTATCCCAGTGTGAGTGTTCATAGCTGCGGAGGAACTTGTTCCCTTGCTAGGGTCAGACAGATAGTCAGAAGGGCTTACTTGGTGTCAGGCCCCTTTTTTAATCAGTGAGTTGTTGCCAAGAGGAATAGAGGGATGGACAAGAAAGAGGGAGAGCTAGAAGGAGGAGAGGGGAATGAGGATAGATTGGACAGAGGGAAGAGGGGTGGGCTTAGTGCTGATGAAATAGTGTTGCCATGCAGTTTGACCCTGAGGCCTGAAACAGCCTGTTTTTGTTTTATCTGCAAGTGTTCAACATGTTGCCCTGCATGCATACACAAATGCAGACATGCACACACCTTTGCTACCCGTAATACACACAAGACATACTTCCTTATCTACCAGAGGTACCTGCACTGCATTAATGCTACAGAATGTACTGAGCTAGAGCAGCAGTGCAAGAAAAGGTTTTACAGATGCTATAACTTCTCATAAGCCTCTATATCACTTTACTGCATATGCATCTATACAGTCCAGTCCATGACTGCAGTAAATCCACTGTGTTTTAGTCTTGTGGGTGCATTTCATTAAATAGAATAAAACCATACTTTGACTTTCATGGTGAGAACAATTCATTTAAGAACAGAAAGTATTGCAAAGCTTCTGTTTACAGGATTTAATAGGCCATGTTTATAATACGGTAATTGTAAGTGGTGAGATTGCATAGACCTGAATCTAATCTTCTAATGGCTTCAGGGTATTCATATAAAGCAGCATGGCAGCATAGTGGTTAGCACATTCTCACAGCATGAAGGTTCTGGGTTTAAATCCCATTCATCTCTGCGGCCCCGTGTGAGTATGAGTGTTTGTCTGTCTCTACGTGTCAGCCCTGTGATAGACTGGCGATCTGTCCAGGGTGTACCCCGCCTCTCACCCAATGTCAGCTGGGATTGACTCCAGCCCTGCTGTGACCCTGAAGGATAAGCCATAGATAATGGATGGGTGGATATGAAGCTGGTTTAGCATTCCAAATTAAATTAGAAATTCCTCCTCTAACCATAATATTGCAATATGTTGTAACAAACACATTTATTGTAGGTTAATACATATGAAATACATATTATACATATGAAATAGCAACTCTACATGTTTTTATTAGTGGGGTTGATCTTCCTGTGCGTAAATGTGTGCATTCTCCCATTACTCCCAGAAGTGAGATAAGGCAGCTGCAGTGTCAGCTTAAACATGTCACCAGTTGTTTCATTAATTCAGCATCTGTTACTGCTACAAGATATTATCCTCCTCTATCTGGCCACCATAAATATGGTTTAAAAGTAATACAGAACACATTTGGAAGACTATTAGGCTGTGACCCATCCCAGATGAAATTGATCATTTGTTTCAAAGCACTTTTTTAAATGCAGACTCTTCTTCTGTACATACAGGCTTATAATATAACTGGCTGATAATATTGGTGCAACTTGTGATTCATGTTCACAGCAGTTGCTTTTTTCTGGCCTATTCTTTAGGTTATAGATTCAGCTAATGCCATTTTTCCCTTCCAAAATGTTTTTTTCAATGAGCTGATTTAATACACAAGCACACAGGTATGAAACTGCAGCATCCACCTTAAGCTGGTTTATTCATTATAAACATCCATGTCGAGCTACACAGTAAGTGAAAAAGGTACTGAGATGGACACTGGCCCCAAATACATCTTATAGTCGATTAAAAACAAACAAAAAATAAATAAATAAATAGGAAAAAGCATTGATTCCTCAGCTGCTCTAAGTGTAGTCTATAAGTCAACCAGTGTGTCACAGCTACAGCACCAAAGAGCTTGACCATAAGTCGATTTGCATGTATTGCATGTATGCATTCATGTATAAACTGGTTATGTGCATGAAAGAGTGATAGAGTGAGTAAAACTGACAGCATGATTTATTTTACTTGGTCTGAATCAGTGTCATATATTGCCCTGCAGGAGTGTCTCACAAGGCAAGTCATGGGCCAAAGGCTGACAGTCATTGGCACTGATGGACAAGGCAGCAAATACAGCTTTTTCCTCCCAAATCCATCACACAATCCTGAAGATTTCACCTACACTACTGCTACTATTCTGTTTTTTTACATATAAAATCTGTAAAACTTAAAAGCACTTTTCTCATTTCATTTTTTTACATCTCAGTCTATTTCTCAAACATATAGATTCATGTTAATGTTATTGTAGTGAGGGACATGCTGAGGAACTCACCTCACCCCCATGTATGAGCATGCATAAAGTTGTGCTGTGTGTAGGGCAGGGTTTTTATTCCCCTATGCTGCTACAGTACTGCACTGTACCCAGTGTGCCAGAAACAGCAGAGAGATAATGACATCCCTAACCGGAGGCTCTAATTAGACCGCATCAGGGCAGTCCAGAGAGAGGGGAGGGGAGGGAGATGTACTTAATTATGCATCTTATCGAAGATCTAAATGTATAGGGATGGAGTTTAGGGGTGAGATGGCAGAGACAGGGATGGTATGAAAGTTAAGTAAAGGCTGGCTAGAGATATAACTGAACGTAAGCAGTTATGACCATGTGTTGTTGCCAGAATTGACAGGACTGCACCAATTTCATAATGTGATTGCTTTTCCACCACTATGTGTCATTTTAATTTCACCTTATCCTATAAATATGTTTCTCAGAAACTACCTAGGAAAACCCAAATCAATCAGCTTGTAATTGTATCCAGAGTAACAACAACATTCAGTAATAAGTCTGTTCAATATATCAACTTTTATATATATATATATGAACCTAGTAAAAAAAAAAAAAAAAAAAAAACTTAATGAGTGAATAAATGAAGAAGGTTAATAAAAAAAAAAAACTCTCATCATGTTCTAAGTAGCATTTCTTCTTGGTGGTTCTATTTGGAAAGCTGTCCAAATTCAGCTGACAGCTATTAGCTTTAGAGGATTATTTTCACTTGCCTCATATTGACTCATAACAATGTTTTGCACAGACATCATTTGTGTCTTGTCTGTTTTACACAGTCTGTATTTTTCCACCACACCTGCCTGCACATTTTAGCAACAGTGTGAACATATTCTTTCCCAGTGATGGATTCTGCGTCATTACTGGCTGCTGCAAAATCAATGAAGAGGTAGCCCATTTTTCTGTTGGCGCTAATCTCTCACATTACAAATTGGTAGTTGTATCTATCTGATACATTGCCATCATTTGGCTTTGTGATCCCATCTGCACATTACAAGAATTTAGCAGCAGACCTTGTACAAAAACAATCTCAAAACCTTCGATGTGTATATTTGTAAGTCTCGCTCACATACAGGAATGACGTCCCCCTGATTGCCCTTCTAGTCAAATCCAATAAATGGTATTTGTCAGACATTGCACTAGTGAATGAAAAGGTTGAGCACAGATATCGTAGGCAAAAAGAAGGCACAGGAACCGATAATTACAATTCATCCTGACCGTGATTTGACATTCATCCAGCCGTTGTTTTGCTACCCATAAGCACACATGTAAACCTCATGGTGGTGCTAGAGGAAAAGCCAGGGACTCACAAAAGTCACTCTCTGGTGACCATAAATGTCTACAAAATGTTGCAGTGAGCCATCCATCCCTGGATGCAAAGCAGAAATCCAACCACCCCACTATATGACTCCACACAGAAAAAACTATGATTGTCAAGCTAAAAAAAAAAAACCTGTTCTGTGATGAGTTTAGGTTCATCATCATCAGACATTTGCATCAAGTCTGTTTAAAAAAAACAAATGTACACATTATCAACAATATTTTGTATTTGTAATTAGTCTCCCCTGATTGAATTTACATTAATTGGTTGCAGCTGGCTGCATTTAATGCATTCTCTGTGCTGTGGGTGGAAAACATGTCTAATTTGGCTGCTACTTGCTGATGATGGAACAACTGGGGCAAGTGTCCTGATTAACTTGCTTATTGGTGCTTTTTGCCAATTTGCCTCTTGAACTCTAAAACAAATGGAGACAGTTTAAGCCCAGAGAATTCAAAACCATAACCTTAACCTTGAGTATGACCTTAACAAATATACATTAAGTTGGACTAGTTTGGCCAAGCGCATGTATGGGGAGAAGGAAGCCATTTCCCAACATTATCAGTCCACAAGAAGATTAAAGAAAGTGATTTCTTGCAGTTGTTGACCTCTATTCTCTATCACAATTTAGACAATTATATATTCACAATCTCAGGCTTTCAACCCCATTTTTAGGCACTGCACTGGAAACCCTTGCAATATTGAAGAGACCACAACAGCACTCCCCAGTGACACCTGCTAAAAAATGTCTTTGGAGCCTCTTCCATCTTCTAGCCCTGCCTGCAGGGATTAAGTCACTTTGTCGGACAAAATCATTTTAGGAAAGATACATATTCCCCATCTGCATACATAGATTAATCTTTTCATAAAAAATGCTTCCAGTGACAAACCCAATTTAACCAGTTAAGTGGCTGAACATGACATATTCTTTTTAGATGGAAGATTATTGACACCAATATAAAATAGCTTGTTTTTCCTCCCCCAATGTATTTCACTTGTCAGGTTGTTAAGGCTCAGTTGACATTGCAAGGTCCATTATCCTGCTCCATCTGCAGCTTTCATTTTTGGGCATCTAACATGTCACATTTCCCTGATACAGTTGGGAGCGGTCAACTCATTAACTATAATGATGGCAAGTGCTGTGCACAGCCCACCAGAACCAGAGCTGTGATTGGGTGATTTCAGTCTGATGAATGACTGACAGAGAATGATGAGGAGACAATCAGAAATAACATAGTTCACATACAATTGTCAAATTAAAGTTTTTGTTATGTGTTATATACTGTATATGTTTAACTCTATACAAATAAATATTTGTACGTTACGCTGAGGATCATTTCTTATCTGTCTTAAAATCTGATGTCAGTGGCTGTCTGAAGTCTCAGTCTTTATGTTTTGTTTACCAAATGTTTTAGAATCCTTTCATTTTTCTCACTTGATCTCTTGTTTTTCCCTCCCCTCTGCCTTTTTTCTATGGAAAGATCTACCTGCGTTTTCTTGACTATGAAATGGCCAATTCCAACGAATGCAAGCGCAACTTTGTGGCAGTGTATGATGGTGGCAGGTGTGACTTTTTTTTTTTTTTTTTTACAATTTTAGACACTTAAACTGGCCATAATTGCTTTTTAGGGCTTTTTCTGATAATGATGACTTAGTTATATTTATTTTGATGTAACAACTCACATTTTTTCAACATTCTGTTGTGAACAAGACTTAAATAGATAAGTATGTCAGGACAAGAAAATATTGTTTTGAGAAGATAGTTTCTTTGACCTACAAAGTCACTGTCAGTTAGGGAAACAGTTAAGAGTTAAAGTTGTGATCTCATGATGATGGGCCTAATAGCTATGCCTTGATAATCTACAGATTCTTGTTTTATCCTGTCTCATCTCAGTTCAGTGGAAGACCTGAAGAGCAAGTTCTGCTCCACAGTGGCAAATGACATCATGCTGGTTTCCACACTGGGAGTCATCCGTATGTGGGCGGACGAGGCCAGTCGCAAAAGTCGGTTCCGCATCCTTTTTACGACCTACCAAGAACGTAAGACAAAACTCAGAATCAATACACATATTCTGTTTACTGCAACATTGCTCACCCGGAGCAGGAGGCTGATTCACTTTATTAATCAGACCACTACTTAATGATGGCAACACTCAAGCCAAAATTAATCAGGGCTAGTCTTTATAGGTACTGATAGTGGAAGGTGGATGTGCAGTAACACTGTTTATGGCAAGTTATGGAGGATAGTGTTCATTTGAAAGATGCTGTTATAAGTTTCCAACTATATTTATGGCTGTTAAATAGCAGCAAGCAGGAAATCAGGTTTTCCATTATCAGGAATATTGCCTAGGGGGATGGTGATTGTGTGAAAATGACAGAAGTAGTGGATTTGAGTTCAACTCTGCAGAACTACTAACGGTGTGGTATGTGTGCTGGCCGATTCCCTTATTGGGGAAAAGGTAAAGAGGCAGAGATAAAGAGAGACCGATGGAAGAGCGTGAGACAAAGCAATACCATTATGAGCTGTTTGCATCCACTGGTTATACTGAGATTAATTAAAATTATAAATAATATGATATAAATATCCTCACTGTAACTATTTGTACACACAACTAGACAACACAGACACACACACACACACACACACACACGCACACACACACACAGAGCCTTGCTGTTTCTAATTCATTGGCTTCTTGTTGAAGGAGCATGTTGTTTGACAGGACATTCATTGTACTAGTGAGGTGAATGAATGACTTGAGAGTATACAGTATATCAATGCCACCAGTGTCTTTTAGTGCCACACATACAAGTACATAGTTACACTCACAAAAATACACAAACTACGGAACATTACAATGGCATTTTTGGAGCTTAAAGGTACCTTGATTTTCACTGTGAAATAAAAATGAAAATGATGAAGGGCTAAATTACTGAATTATTGCATTTATTTTTCAAATCCTTTACAGTTTCACTATAGTTTCAAACAGGTTTTGGCATTTTTTTAAAGATGGCAAAATGAAACCCCATTCCAGATGCTTTCTTTCAGCATGTTCTATTAATGCCACTGTGGATTGTATTGAGATTATGGTTATTGAGATCCCAAAATAAAGGCATGTGCCTCAAATGGGAATTTAAAAGTGACTTGATTTGCTTTTCCTTCATGCTTGCATGCTTGATTGGATTTATTGAATGTCACAAGCTACAGTACACCCACACCAATAAGAAACCATCAAACCCTGAAGAATAATTAGATGCTCTTTGTGAATTGACAACATCTATATTTGTTGTATGTATAAACCATATTGATATGTTAGTTTAATGAATAGATTTTAGAGAATAGGCAACAGATGTTACAGCAGAGTTATTTGTGTTGTTTAGTCAGTGTCCCTTTTGAAAGGCCTTTTTGCCCAGCAGAGCCAGGATGTGCTGTTGCCACGGCAACGCTTCTGCCTAAGTCAGTCAGGCGATCGCCAGCCAGACCTCAGTGTTTAGAGCAGCAGCCAACACAGCTCAGCAGCACTGCACCAACCCTGTCAATGGTGAATGTACAGGTGTGCCAACGCACTCAGAAGCAGATTCAGTTGAACAAGTGATCCAATCTAATGTGTAGTGTTGTTTTTGGTGCAGACCAACTTTTTGCAAGCTCCTTAAAATAAACACAATATGTACTGATTGTACTTACTTTTTTAAGTGCACCTGCATCTTGATTTTTTACAGCTCTTTGAAAACGAAAGTAATATATTTATGTGATATTTGATGATTCTATTAAGTGAACAAGTATCTATGTAACATTTATGTGATTAAGCTTTCAAAGGAAAAATCCATCCTAAAACTTAATTTTGAATCACAGTTTTTACACATGCGTATAGGAATAGCACAGGGAAAAATGTAAAGTGAGGTATTATTTAAAGTGTGTACTACAGAAACACTGGAAGAAGCAGTGTGATCCCTCTCCCCTGTTGAAAAACATTGTGTAGCTACCATAGGTGAGTGTGTGAACTCTGTTACAGGTGCACTAGCTGGAGCTTCAGTTATCTGCAGTAAGTGTTCCCTAGCCACAGCAGCTCCCTAGCCTGTATATATTTGTTCATAGCTGCTAGTTCCCAGTGGGACCAGTAGTTTTTTAGAGAATTCACAGCTGCTGACTCCCAGCAAATTTCACCGGGGGGGGATATTCTCAAACATCAACCTTTATCATCTGTGCTGTGTTCACACCTGCTGATATTATGGATCTTGCTCTGTTTCCAGGTTCAGAAAGACACGGTCTTGTGCAAAACTGCTGTGTAAGACTACCACTGTATAGCATAAGAAAGTGAAAGGTATCTTTACCCAACATACAATTATGTCTTAGGTGATAAATGTGTTTGTGTGGCATTTCTGCTGTCAGCAATGTTACGCATCATCAACCCGTCTCTGGGCTTGCAGATGGAAATTTGCTTTTTCTTCACTACACATATCACTTCTCAGTTCTTGGCAAGCTTCTTTACCATATGTTTGAAAGCTTTCGAGACCAACACAGTATGTTAATGCCTGTTAACATATGGATCATTGCTACATCTTAGATGAGGACATTAGACAGCATAGATTTTTACAGCAATATGCAGAAAGAGAGAAAGCACTGGACGGATAGATCTCACAATATCCAGTACTTGAATAACTCAACTTATTGTAGGATTTAGTTTTTAGTTAATTGCAATCCTTTTAATTTGCTGACAATTCCAGCATGGAACAATATAGGCAGAAATTAGAGTCAACATGAGAGATAATAATTGAGCATGCCCCTTATTGTTCATAAGGCTTTTCAAATAAATTACAGAAATTTGGGTGGAAGGATAGGTCAGAAAATGAAATGTCATCTTCTAGCTTAAAGGGATTTGATAATGTAGTGTACTCGCCAGTGCACTCAGAAAGCCATAAAAAGTCAATAGAAATACAGAGCCAAGAAGGGCACCTACATAAGGGAAAAATAGACCATTATCTACAACTGTTAGCGTCATGTGAAGAGTGCAACAAGTAATAGGGAAACTCAGCTATGCCATTTAGGAATAATTTTGCTGAATAATTTGAAAACACACTAGGGACAACAGAGTTATGGCTACCAAACTGTGAGCTTATTTTTCTTACATTGTTTCAGAGGCAAATAAAAGCACTATAGTTTAGATGAGTTGGAGGTAGTAACATGTCGACAGAGACACAGAATGAGCAAATATGCCTCAAGCAAAGTATATAAATTTAGAGCTGAAAGAACAAGACCCTTCAACTTTGTATGAGGGAAAGGCTGTCAAATATGGGCAGGTATCTGGACACAGTATCCTGAAGGTTGGAAAATTAAAATGAGAGAGTGTTATAATGTTCAGGTGACTGGAGACACTACGAGCAGAGATGATGAAGTTTGGGGTGAATGATAGGCTAATGAGACATGCATAATATCAAAGGAGAAGGACCAACCTTCATTAATGGTGCCCACTATGGCTTCATTATCGCCCAGAGATGCATTTACAAGGCTGCAACTAACCTCAGACATGGGAAGCCATGAAAAGGTTGAGTTTAGGTAGATGAGGGATGAAAGAATGGCCTTGGGGAGTCACATGGATGAGTAGGTTTAAGTGCTCAAGCAAGGACAGTAGCTGCCATTTCATGATGTTGACAGTGTAGACATATAGGTGATTTCACAAATGTGTTGCAGTTTCTCTAAAGGAAAGGAGCCTTTCATCACATTACTGTCATGACATAGCCCCAGAAACTCAACCTTAGTTACAGGACCTACATTTTTCATGTTTTATGAGGAAATGTCCAAATTAGTTTGGAGAACAAGGAGACAGATTTAACATATGTAGTTTGGGTGGAGACATCATTGAACAGGTGAAGGATGGAAGGCAGTTTACTCCAGATCCAGAGCCTCAGAAATCAGATTTAAGATTGTTGTACATTGTTCTACAAACAGTAATTAACCCACTTAATCCTGAATCCCACTTAATGCTGTGCCACCGGGATTGGTGCATCGGCATGATTATAAAAAGCTTTGTCGGCATTGAAGAGTCAGGCACACTGACCTGTAAGCTTTATTAGTTTAATGGCACCACCAGCAGCAGCAGAAAATGAACTGCCGGGAATCGAGCTGTTGATGCTTATAATTGAACCTGAATGAGCAGTTAAATGTAAAATGTCTTCCTAGAAATGTTACTATATTCAGATTTAGATAAGTAATAAGGGGCAAATATGCACTGAGCTCTGTTGTATTTGGGACAGACAAATAACAAAAACATATTGGTAATTGGACCAATTTTTGAGCAGACAAGAACTTTTCACAAATTGTGATTTTTTTGTCGCACTCTGAATATCACCTGAATAAATTAAAATATTTACTTAGCAGGATCTTAGTGTCTAACCTGGCAGAGATATTGACTGCTGGGGGGATATATTGGGTCTTGTGAACATTGGGATGAAAGAGGCCTGAGCCTGCTGAGGCAGCACAACAGAGGCTGAGGTGGCAGAAAGAGAAGCAAGCCAGTTGAACAGGAGGGATGGGAATGATGTTAGAGGCAGTGTTCACGTTCTCCTGCTTACAAGCGAGTGTCAGTGGTGTGGAGTGAGGTCATAATTGCCTTGTCAGAGTAACTTGTAGATGGCCTGAAAGAAGGGGCTGTGCTGACTGCTCTCTTCTCATACTGGGGCACTGCAGCAGATCAGGATTTTTTAGTTCTCCTCTGATCACAAGTTGGTTTGGGACTTACTGATGGTTCAACAGGGGCTTTTGGTTCTTGGAGAGAGGGATGGAGACACTGAGACTGAATGAGGTTGTCTTTTTTTCGTAAGTTCCTAGACCTGGGATCCATCCAGACCAGAGCCAGATTTATGTTCTGAGGTGCCAACTGCTGGTGAATGGAGGATTTGACAAGTGTTAAGAGGCAATGTGGGAGCTGAGTCTCTAAGCACCCACTGGTGATGAATCATAAATGACATTTCCTGGAACTACCACCACAATCTCTCCTTTATTTATAATGTTGCTACTGGAATTGGACAAGACTAAGATGACTAGTAGCAAGGAAATAAACAACGTCACTGTAGCACAAATACTACTGGTTTGAGAAATGCAGGGAGAGAAATAACCAGATAAAAGTTGTGATGACGGACTGATTTCAATATGAAGGGGCAAAGGGAGCGTCAAAGTAAATGGAAGTAGAAAACATACAATTCCCAATAGAAAGAGAGCCGAGAGGGAAAATGATATTCTGTTTTTATATTCATTCTAATGTATTAGAGAAAATTGTGAGATTATATCACCACAGATGTGAGTACTGATAAAGATTGTTATAAACACAATAACAGACAAAACAGTGATAAAGACCTATCATCCCCATCTCTTAGAAGTAGCTTAACTACACATTAATAAAAGAATTTTATTTTGTAATGGTATAATTAGATTTTCCAAGTGCATAATATCAATGTTTGCTTCCAGTGCTTTGCTACAGAAGCCTCTTTGCTCTTGGAGCCCCCATCTGCACAGGTACCCTATTTTCATCAGCTACTCATTAAGGAATTAATTTATGCTTCCTGCAGTGACTCTGAGCGTTTCTGGGTGGACAAAAGGGCATGTTTTTAGGGAATGTCTAGAAATAAATTTAGTAGGAAATTAGTGTGGATCGCACTGTGATATCACTCATCACTGTCATATGTGGAGGATTCAGCAGGGAAATGAGGAGTGGGCTCCATCTTGTGGCGTTTAATAGAAGAGCCCATCACAGGTTTGGAGTGTACAGTACAGTATGAAAGAAATGGGATCAGAAATAGAGAAAGAGGTAAAATGAGGAGTGTCAAAATACAAGCCAGTATGGATCATGAAATACTGGCAAAGGCCCAGAGGGTATGGAATACAGAGAGAGATAGAGATAAGTCACTCTAATTTGGTGTGTTATTTTTCACTTGGGAAGATTGCTGGGATGAAAACAGTCATATATCACAGTAGTAACACTGTCATATAGTCTCCAGCTCTGCCATGCTACTGGCAAGCTTCTTCAGTACCATTGCCAGCATAGTGTGTGTGAGAACTAAAACTAAATTGTAAAATATGACTCATTTTAAAAACTACTTGTAATATGTAACTCTAAAATTTTGTTTTGATACAGTAGCTTTAAGTACATATTCATGATAATACTTGCATAGTTTAATATAAGTAAAATTTTGCATTCAATTTAGTATTTTTATCACATGCTTTTATTTTAAATAGGGTGGATGATATGGTGGATCTCTTTGTGTAATTAGATGTGGCAATAGTGATATATATCTTGATAAAACAAAAGGTCAGATCTTCACCTTAGGATTTGTATAGATCCTTTAAACACATGGGAATATATGTTTGTGTTTAATCTAACGAAATACTGTGTCATACATCACTGTGATGCAAAAATCCTCTAAAACCACTATTGTCCTGTTATTGTCACTACTGTCTGTCTGCAGTGACCTGCTATATTATGTCCACTGACATTAATGAGCTAATTACTGTCATATAAATCCTATAATAAAATTTCAAGCAGTGAAATTACAGTATGCACAGCACATTCAATAGTACAACCTGTTTTATCCTGTGGCTATCTTGCTGTGCCACTGTTCTACTGTGAATGACAGAGAGCAGTGAATTGGTCAATCAGGGGGTTTACGCATTAGTGTGATTGGTTGCTGAGAGCAAGGGCACCTTGATGTTAAAGTATCTAACTATACGATGGATTTCACAGATTTTACGACCATGTCTTGCTGGTGCATGTGGGGCATGCATATATTCAGCAAGCAGTGTCCTGTCTCCGCGCTGCAAGGGCAGACGTCATGATGGAGGACACGCTCATGTTTAATTCCAGGTTTAGATTTGTGTGACAAGGGCTGTCCTCCAATCACAAACATTATTTTGCGTAGAATATATTTGTTTAGGGTTTCTTATATGGGTATCTCTCCAGACACATATGCAGTATACAGTAGACATGTCTACACATGCATTCTGAGAAATTAATAATATCCATAAGTTGCATCTGCAAATGTTTGAAGAGGTGGCTAAGGATGAAAATTCATGATGAACAGAGAGGGACAAGGAGAGAGGAACAGCTCTAGTCTGAGAAATGCCCATTCAAAATTATTTCTTCAAAAATGGTACACTGGAACTTTCAGCTGTACTTCTATATACTGACTTGTGCAGTAAAAAAAAGTTTCCTATACATTTGCTGCTGTTAATTATTTGACATCCAGAATAAAGTAGTTCCACTTTTAACACAATTTTTTTTCTGTGGCTTAGTGTGATAATGTCTTAGTTATGGGAATGCCAGGAGGTTTATGTTTTGTGGTCTTTCCTCCTCCAGCTCCATGTGATGCAGATGCCTTCTTCTGTCACAGTAACATGTGCATAAACAACACGCTGGTGTGTAATGGCATGCAGAACTGTGTCTACCCCTGGGACGAGAACCAATGCAAAGGTGAGATGTTACATTTTACCTCAGTCATTTGAGCCCTTGCCCACACACAAAGGAAGATTTGAAAGTTCAAAAAGAAAGTTGCAGCACTATGGAGAGGACACAAGGAGAAACTATGTTTTAACGTTTTGGCACCTAGGAGAGTGAGAGAAGGATGTTGTGTCCAAAATCAATCCCTATTTACTATTAAGTTCTTTATAGGTTCCCATTCTTTGATACTAATTTAACCCAAACATCATCTTAGACATCTTGAAGGTCATCCCCATTTTAGACTTATTCCCCTTCTAGTATTAAAGTAGTGAATATTTGTTACATGTAGGTCTGATTGACAAAAGAAGCATGAACAATAAGTCTTGAGTAATCATCATTCATATTCAGTCACGTGAGATGCTGAATATCCCTGTGTGTTGGGTAAAAATATAGTTCACATGATTTACTCCCTGTTTAAAACATTTGGACTAATGAACCTTTACACTGAGTGGTTTGAATGACCTCAATAAAAAAAGCACAAGTGAGTTGGGGTACACCTTATTCAGATCACCAGACTATCACAGGGCTAACACATAGACACGGAGACTAACACTCACCTTACCAGTAGATCTTTACATTGATCCCCAGTGTCTTGCTACATTTCTGGCAGCTCCATCATTTTTCCATTTCCCATTCAAATTTGATTTGAAATTTTTTTTATTGCAGCATTTTCATATATCACACTATAGCCATAATTATGTGTGAAGACTCCAGAGATAAGATCATTTCAAATTTTTGCATTTTTTTTTTTAAATTCATGTCTGGATCTTCTGTGATCTATCACTACATTGCAAACACATAGAATTTAGTCTATATGGCTGTTCCCTTGAGCCATCTTGCACTGAAATACCTATGTGAGTAAATGCAATGTGTAATTGTCATTATGCTGTTGTGCTTGGCTTGCATTTAGTGTAGGTGTTTTTGTTTGTTTTTTCTTTAAAAACACATTTATTCAAATGTTCCTTCAAAAAAATTATACTGGTACAATTTCTTTCCTTTTGATCAGTTAGAAAAGTTGCACAGAGAAGATATTTCTGTGTTACGTATTTATACTGTAATTCTCCAAGGCTTTTCAGTAGGGCCTGTGACAAATTGCATCAATTAAATGAATCCTGCATGGCCTATTCCTGACTCAGACTTAGCAACCTTTCCACCTTACAGTTTGAGTTTGAAATTGTGCAGACCTCAGCAAGACGAGGTCATGTTCCTAAGTCTGTTACTCTGTCTTCTGTCATCTCTCTGCTTTAGTAATGCATTGGGCCACCGCTGTGGACACATTTGTCCTCATTAGTGGTAAAATGTCAGATTTTATTTCCTTCTTCTTTACACTTCTGAATATAACAATTTACTGTCATTGAAGTTCAGTGTGCTTGGCTACAAGTTCAGCCAGCACTTAAATGTCAGAGATCCCCATAGATTGGCTCTCTACACACTGTTAGTACATGCTACCTTTGTGGTTTCGCTTCTGATCAATAGACTATAGCTGTGGCCCACTATGACCTTTCTCTGTGCATGTTTGTTATCTCATGAAACTCAAGCCTTTTGTCTTGTAAATGATAAGGCCCATTTATTTTGAGATAGATTTCCATGTAAGCTATGGTTTGTCTTTCTTTGAGTTGTTGGCAAGGAAGTGACCACTGACTTTATCACCATTCACTAGCCTAACTCCCTTTAATTTCTGATACTGTATCTCTCAAGCTTTTTACTTTGGCATGACACATGTGTTTTTACATTGCAAGACTCCCACTCAAAACTCTTAGATTAACATTTAACATACCAAAATACCAAATATTTTACATAATGAGTCCTGGACTGCAGACACAGGAAGATTAGGCTTCTCATTGATAGTCAGTGACAGTATGATTAGGAAAATATGTAAGGTCAGATTAACATTCTTTACTTGAGCTACTTCCTAATATTAGCTTACACTGATTCAGTAGTATCCAAAACTACTTTTCACAAACAGCGAAAAAATACTACCCAGTTAACACCCTTGGACTAATGCTCTTTTTGGTAAATACTTTAGATAGTAAGTAACTTAAGTAGACATGCCAACATTCAACTACATTAGAGCACATAGACATACTACTACATTCTTAATCTATTCATTAAAATTGCGATTTTGTGTTTTTATTTGAGAAGGCTAGAAAACAGAACACAGTATTGTCCTGTCTGTGTGTTGTGCATGGGCCACAGTAACTGTAGCTGCATCTGCTTTGTCATATGTTAGCAATCTATGCAGGAAAGCCATGCTCAGCCATAACTTGGGCGGCGAAGAACATGTGATTTTTAGAACTCTCAAATCTGGGCCACAAAACTGTCTGGACATTTCACAACCTCACAGAACTTCATATTCCGACAGAACGTTTTTCACCAGCAACAACTGGTTAAGTCAGTTCACCAATGTGTAGCTGACCTGAGGCGCCTGACTAGCCTCTGTAAATTTGTTTTGGAGTTTTGGAAGATCTTGATGCTGATGGCTCTGATGGTCTCACACTGGCTGATGACCTCACACTGGGAAGGTAATTGTGGCTCAACATCACATTCTATTCAGGGGACAGTGATATCAATGCTGTGGTAAACACAAAGATTTTGGCAGGGTTTATCGGTCCACCCTCAACACTTCTCCACCATTGTCACATTCACTTGGACCAGCAGTGCATGTGGAATTAGGATTTGTGTGACTATAAAAACTCTAAAATCAGCATGGTGGGCACTATAGATTGCACTGGAGGAGCAATGTCCTCCCCTCATTCACCTTCCACATGTCCCACTTTATGGGAGCAGACTAGTTCTATGACTTGAGATTCTCCCTCATACTGTAGACAATGTTGGTCTGTACCATCCTGGCAGATGGTACATCATGGCTGTAGAGCTGGCCCTTTCTGTCCCAGGACCTGGGTGTCTCTCTGTCTTTAACCACTAGGCAGTCATCAACACCCAATCATTCATCCCCTGCATCACCTACCCTCTGCTCTGCCTGATGACATGATAACCAAGTTGTAGAAATTACTGGACATGGACATAATCGAATGGGTGCGGTATGAACTCCTGCCTGGTCAACTACTGTGCACTTCCTCAAAGAGAAAGTCATCTGGCCACTTGTGGTTGTCCATTTTGAATTTGCAAACCTCATCTGTGATGACTCCTGGCAAAGCACCGTCATCCATCCCTTGAATTTCATCCCATTGATTCTTGATCACTCACAACTGTCAAACATGTACCAGTAGAAGTAACACTTCGCACTGCACATACACAACATCAAGCTCTTACAGTCTTGCTGGAGTACTGTGGGTTTGGGCACAAATCACTGTCAATTGCTGTCAGAGATGTATACACTGAACATAAGCTGGCATGTGTTCAAAGGAGTGATCAGCTGTGACTTACTGGACATAACATTGGAGAATGGAGGATCCCATCGCTCTCCCTCTTTATGGTACTTCCCAGCAAACTGGCAGTTCTGTGGACTTGCTGGCATGAATTGTTTGAAATGTGTGAATTAGCTGTTGAGGTATCAGATGCTAGCAAAGTTAAAGAAAAACCCTGCTTACCCATAACTTGGGTAGTGAGGGACAGACTTTTGGAACTCTCAGGGACTGCAAATGCATACAATGCCTGGATTACACAATCCAACAGAAAATTTTTCACCAAGACTGGCAATAATTGGGTAGTTCACCCATATGTCATCGATCTGAGGGGTTTGGCCAAACTCTGTAAATTTGGATCTATGCTGATGGGAGAGGCTATACAGACACAATGCCACACAGACTTCACTGCAGGCTGAAAAAATTGGGTGGCAGACATACTCTTGTGTTCATCCCCCAGTGCTGTTCTTGAGCCCAGACTCAACAGAGTCAGATTATGTCTAGATGTGTCACTCTCTGCTCCTGGCCAGTCTACCTCCAGAACCTCCAGCTTGGCTCACAGGAAGATGCTACATTGTGCACTTATACCTGTGAGAGATGAATGGTCCCAACTGAACTGGCATCTTACCATCCGGGTATGGAAATAATGTTTACTTTCATAAGTGGATACAAAACTCAGTTGGGTGCTGCTTGTATAAGGATAAGACAAGTCCAAAAATACTTGGAGGCAACAAGAACTATCCTGCTGGGATGATCTCTGCATGGCCTGGAGGCTTTGTGCATCTGCTCCCAGCATCTTGGAGGCATGTATCCCTGCCATGGCTCACAAAGTTCACCTGTGCATTGTGAATGTGAAGTAGCATTGCAGGCACTTTCTGTGGTGTACTCATTTTAACATGCAGACTATGGTAAAAGGATACACAACATGCCTCATCAGTGTGAAAACTGGTCTACCAGCTCCATCATTGCTGCAATCATTACAGTGGCCGCTCGATGCCTGGGATCCGTGGGCAGAACAACGTGCCCCCCAGTATTTTGCTCTTCCATCCGCTGACATACAACCTTCACTCAAGATAGCCAAAGGTATTCACCACAGGTCCAGTCAAAAACTGTGTTACTGTGTTACTGAATTACTTGGCTCTCTGGTTGCTCAGTGAGGTACTCCCAACATCATCACCAAGGATAATAGCCCACAGTTCAGCTAAGTTTAGTGCATTCCTGGACAATTGAGGGATCAGCCATGTTTGTTTGATTTCTCCCACCAAGAGGCAAAGAACGTTGGGGTAGGTTGATTGGTGGCAGGTGTGCTTTAACCAGATGCTAAATAAATCAGATAGGCAGTTTTCCCGTCTCAGCTATTCTGCAACATGCTGCATTCCCTACACCCACCACATTCCACTACTGGCAGAAGTCAAGCCCACCTTATGATGGGTTGTTAACTGCTCCTGCTCTTGAATTTGCTGTGGTTACATCTGACTCTCACACCGGCACCACATTAGCAGCTTAATAGAGCAGCAGGGCCATGGATGAAGCACATCAGATGAGGAAGCATTTTGAGAAGAGATGGTGGATGTGATCATCTAACCTAACAGTTCTGGACTGGGTCTGTGTCTACCAATATAGCTAGGACCACAAACTGCCCATTGTGGTTGTTGTCAAGCACATGCAGGCATCAATCTGTCAGAGTCACAGTGCCATTCTGGTCAGCTTCAGAAGGTGGCACCAAACTCCTTCACACAGACTCTGAGGTCAGTGAGGACTGGACTTTGCTGTGAAGCACCTACATGAAACCTGTACCTAAACCTGGATCCCAGCCAACCCGAGCCTTGGTTAGAGCAAGTTATCTTAAAGACTAGACTAGACTCATTATAGTTAGTGTATAGCCTGTCACATGGCAGAATAAACCCCATGGGTACTTTGGTACGCTGGCAGTCTCCCCGGATTACCTGGTTAGGATGTTCATACATGTATACGTATTGGAGTAATAGCAGCTTTGTACACAACAGTTTAGAAGCGGTCTCTCAGAAAATGTATTATGTAATGTCAGAGATGTGCAAGGCAATTAAATTATGTGTTTTCAAAGGGGTCATCGCCTGTGAATACCAATACACCGATTAAACATATAGAGAAACCCAGACAGACCTGCCATACCTAGTTATCATTGCTAATCTCTGAGTAACTAATAGCCAATTAATTGGCAATACAATTAGTAATGATCAATTTTATGGCACACTTTCAAATGTATTTTGTATTCTAATAATGATAATTATTTTCAAAATTTGGTCAAGAAATCTTTAAGGACTATATTGGTCATATTCTGATGAACATCCCCTTTTTGTTTTGCTGTCTCTCTACCAATGTACAGAGAAGAGAAAAGCCAACATTCTGGACAACCTGAACAACACTAACGGGACCATAATCGGTGTGACCTGTTGCATCGTCCTCCTCCTTCTCATCGTTTCTGTCATCGTCCAGATCAAGCAGCCACGTAAAAAATACATCCTGCGGCGTGAGGACTTTGATCCCACGATGTTCCAGGAGGTCTTTGAGCCACCTCACTATGAGCTGTGTACCTTACGGAGTGCCACCACTGCTGCAGCTGGCTCAGCAGACTTAGTTGACCTGGCAGAAGACTTTGAGACCTACCATGCCCTTCGTCGTGCCTCCTCACGCTGCATCCATGATCACCACTGTGGTTCTGCGTCCAATCCAGGCTCTGCCCATATATCCCAGCTGTCACTCAGTGGACGAGAAAGCCGTGGAAACTTGAGCACTCGTGACACCACAGCTGCCACTCTGCTCACCGATTTTCCACAGCCACCGATGGCAGTGAGGCCCTTGTTGCCAGCAACAGGAAACCGCAGGAACATCTTGGTCATGAAGCACAGCTATTCCCAAGAGGCAGCGGACAATGGATGCGACCTGGACGATGACCTAGAAGACGTTCCCACCACCAGCCATCGCCTTTCACGCCATGAAAAGGCAGTACAGCGGTCAGTATCCATAGATTTCTGATGAGGGAAGAACAACAGCACTAGATTTAACTATGGGGATGTGCGTGGGATACATTTATTTTTGTTTTCCTCTTATTTTAGCTTTGCTCTTCCTTTCATTTTTTATTATGAAAAGTTTCTTTATGCATTGATCCTTGTTCTTTCTCCTCTTTATATCATTAAACACCTTTTCAATTTTCACAAAGGCCTAAATTACGACAACAAAGTTGCTCTCTTGCATGCTCATTCTTGAACATGTCAAGCAACTCTTGCTACCTTTCCTCAAATGGTGATTTATAGCTGACATCTATAAACTCCATTGTATTTTAAGGTTTGTCAGAGACCTTTAGGCATATATACGCAGCAGTTGTTAATTCTGCAGTCAATCTCATTTTGAATTTTAACAAAAGGGCTGAAATCAGTGCCTGATCTTTATAGAGACGAGTACTTTCATTAATGTTGATATCATAAAATCTGTATTTGTATTCCTTACTGAGGTAGTGAAAATATATGATAGAATCTTAAAATTTTGGCATGATGAAGATTTTCTAAAAAGTATATTTTATGGTATACTTGGACATTGATTGCTTAAAAAGTAAGTGTTTATGTTTACAAAAACACTATGTGAAGACAAAGCACATTTTGGAAAAAATCTTTAAACATTCAACATTCCCCTGCATGCACTTTCTGTGTGCTCTTCACAGTGTTATTGACTGTTGATTTATTTTCTATAAATCTGCATGCAAGACTCCCAGAGACTAGCCAAGCACTAATGACCATTGCAGCTGTTATGTAGCATATTATGCATTCTGACCTCTCTGTGCAAAAGGAGTTTGATATTAAATAAAAGAGCCATGACATTTCAGGTTCTGCCTCATTGGCTCTTTGAGCAAACATGAATCAGAGTACAACACAACTAGGGTCTAAGAGACAATCTCAAGGTAAGCACCCTTATCCAACGATCCACATCTTTATATGTTGTGTAGTCTTTATTTGCTTAGTTAGTATTTACTTTTGTGTAAGTTTTTTTTTTTTCTGTGATTTTTTGTGGGTTTAAATTTTGTTTTTGTCTTTTTAATTGTTCATTTTCACCAAGATAGCTTTCTTGCTTGCACCCATCTTGCCCTCCTTGTGAGTTTGTGATGCTGAAGTTTATTGTATGTCATCTTTTCCAGAGGACATACATTGTGTCACTCAGTGAATATTCATTAGCATGGTCTTTTGTAAATCATTTAAAGTTTAAGCTGTTTAGTCAATTAAAATGTCTAACCTCTTTACTTTTTTTTTCCCAGTAGGACTACGGCTAATGAATTATAACAATAATGTATAAGTAAAAGTAGAAATGGAGGCAATCACAATGCCATGTTTAACTTTACTACATTGGTTGGCTTTTTGAAAACATTTAGAAAGCACAATGAAATGTTAAAAATCTCTTTGTAATTTACAAATCTTTTTCTGAGCACACAATTACACAGAATACGTTTGTAGATTTTGCATGATTTTTGTCACTTGTAGTATTTGATTTTTTGCTTGGTGTATTGTGAGCATAATAATTATGCCTGTGTGTAACATTTTATGTGTATGTTCCATGGTTATACTTTCATGAGGTCTTTAAGGATAATAGTGCATTAAAGTACAAGTTGCATTCTCACTGTAAAGGTAAAGTAAAAAATGCAGACCTATAAAAGGTCATGTTTGCAGCTTAATATCTGTATATAATGGAGCAGTCACATAAAGTGCTACATGTTGTTTTGTCTTTTAGTGTGAAAAAAGTGCTTTCCTGTTAAGTGTGTGTGTCTGCTTATGTTATACATTATGTTGCATTGTCTCCATCATGTAGACTTCTTGAGAATAGTGCAATCCTGGATCAGTACGAACGGGCATCACTGACATATGAGAAAACGGAGCGGAGATTTACACCAGCATGATGCTGATGATGATGAAGGGACACTTGACGAAAGGATATTGAATATGAATATGAATTATTGTGCAAAGATGAACACAAAGGACTAGATGGAAATACTTCAGCTGGAATTATATGAAGTGGAAATGTTATGAAAATCAGCTTTGTGCTCTACATATTGTAGTCAGTCCAGATTTTGTTTTTCTGTCCTTGAGAAGATATGGACCCTCAGAATGAATATAAATATTAAACTTTAAATTTTGGACTTTAGTCAGAAACATAGATGTTATTGTCATAGATTACTCACAGATAACAAAATAAATGTGACCCAACATCTTCAAGTTCATTCAAAGCATGTTATTTTATTAGTAGCGATGATTTTAATTTTTTAAAATATAGATGCTTGCCACTTTTCACATTTAGGAAAATTTATGTTATTAGTAAAAATTGGAATTAAACTGAAATAATTACTAACCAAATTAAGTAATCTTGAAATAACCAAAAGTTTCATTTAAGACCCAGTTAAATGGCTTGTGCATGATTCATTTATATTCATAAAAATATTAACATATTATATTATGATTTAAAAAACACCCACCCATACATAAGTTATAGGAGCATAAGTGCTTAAAATATTTTTACAACATTAAGTGCACTGTATGCAGAAAATTATTATTTAAACAAAATTCCTTTTGAATCATACTCCCTTTTTAAATACTAACATTTTGACAAGCACTTTTATTTTGGCAAATGTTTTTTTCACACATAATTACTTTGACTCTCACACTGTAGAGGTTTAGTTAATATTTGTATTTAAACAGACTTTTATACTAATTGAAAGGATGACAGTTTTATAGCTTCTCAAATTATCCTTCAGGGCTGATTTTACTGATGCTTTGTAAAAATACATACGCTTAGTCATTGCTATGACCATGTTTGGAATGTGGCCTATTGTGAATGTTGCTGATTTGCTATAGAGAAAGACCAAGACAAAAGGATTTGTTTCACCAAACAGAACAAATAATTTTATTTTAGACAGTTCAAATAACACCCAGTAGTCACAGGTATCTGACAGAATTGAGATTTGTTTTGTTTTTTTGTTTGTTTGTTTTTTTTTTGCTTTTTTTTTCCTATAGGCTGCTTTTGTAGAAAAATCTTAAAACCTACATTATATAAAAAGCAGGAAAAGCAATTCAAGAGTGCATTGACATAAACACATACAATTCACATACACATTCATATGGCATGTCTTTTTTCTTATGCTCTGTCATTGTCGTTACTTATGTTTTCTTCTTGTGTCAGTGTTATCTTCCAGTTTGTATACATTAATTTATGTATTCAATGTCATTTATGTATTATTTACACATACATATTTTTATCCACAGAGTCAAACACAGACTCATATTCTTGCAGTTACTGAATAAAATATATTTTTTTCTTTTCTATACATACATTCTTGCTCTGCGTGTTGTCTCTCTGTTAGATAATAAAATGTTCAAACAACTCACACATACTCTCAATCTGGCTGTTTGTCTCTGAAATAACTTACACACACACACAAAGCCACAAATTCATCTGCCAGTATATAGATGGAAGGAGACACCTACGTAATTTAGTAAGTCTAAACCAATTTGATCACAAACAGCCAAGGCAGCAGACGTGAAAGAAAAGTGCAGGGCTCAGGACAGACTTAAAGTAATAGTGTTCTCATTTCTCTGCAGATACATCAGACAGGTGCATCATTCCTCTACATCTTGCCAAGTTTGACAGCACTGGGAGCTAAGGTTTCTCTCCTTGTGCACCCTGAGGAAGCTGTTGCTCCTAGCAACTTTACCAGTGTAGAGTGTTGTGATAAGAAATAAAAATGTTTGTAGTGTATGCATCAAGTTTTTCTTCTTTGCTTTGGACTCTGCGGTGGCACATTTCTCTGCCTGTGCTTCACTGGCTAGGACTGAGGAGCCATGGAACATAATTTCAGATAAAAGCCTGATTTTTAATAAAGTACCTTTAATGTAAGGTTGATTATGGAGACAAAAACAGAACCAGGTTTTCATAATTTTCATGTGACCATCAAAATATCAAACTGTAGATTTCAGCTGCTGAATTTGATGTCATGTCTTTACAGTAGAGTATCAGGTTGATTTTATATCTTAACAATTACTGCAGCCCTGTTGAAGAGACACAGGTATATGAAATAAAGTGATATTAAACTTTGTAAATGGGTGCAAACATGATTCTACTCACCCATCAACTAACTTTTATTTCTGACTTTTGTTGATGTCTGAACATTTCTTTCTGTCTTTCTCTGTCTCAGATGTCATGACATTGTGGTGTTTTTTAAATACATTTGCTCATTTATTTGATAACACAAGAAAATGCTGGACACAATGTTTTCAATAAACAAATGTTTACTGATATTATTGTGATCATTTGTGTGTTTCACTTATTTTCTGTTGTCTTTCTGTTCTGCACTGAAGCTACCATTCACAATGCTGATGTCAAGTCCTCAGTATTCTTTTCTGGAAATAAATAGGTTTTAACTCTAAACACATCAACAATAGGCCTACAACAGCACATGGTGTACAGTTCGCGTGCCACTGTCAGTGTGTTTAGGCTAATATTTGACTAAATATTTTCCTTTGTTATTTCAAATGTTACTGCCTTTATGACAATAAATAAATAACAAAATAAAAGATTTAACATTTCCTCACCAAATGATGTGGGAAAAGCTCTGAAGCACCATGTATGTCTATACTGGAAAATAAAACTTATATAAAATATGACTGAACATTTAACAGAATACATAAAATGCCTTAAGTCCTCAGTCATTGATATTTTATAATAATGGATCTGACAACTATGTGCAATATGAAATCAGACTTAAGGCTAGACGTAAAGAAAGTATAGAAACACACTATGCCAACTTATGCAGCATAACCTATTCCTTTTGCATATCTTGAATTAGAATTGTGACTAGTCAGTGTAGTTTTGACTAATCAAAGCAAGATCTCTTCTTGCCTTAAATGCTCCCCACAGAATAAAACAACTCTGCTTCCCTTGTTTTTCTCAGAATTAGCAGTTCCGACCCCAGTCCTGATGTGTTGATGGCACTTCAGTAGCATAACAACAGTGGTTTTTTTCGAAATAAAAGTAAGATGCATTTGTTTATATATGACAACACAAATGGTATGGCAGAATAATATAGACACTTTATAGGCAATATATACATTCAAACCTCAATGTTTTATTGGTATTTGCTGAAGGAACATATCAACCACAGTTCAGGACTATAACTTGGGTAAAGGATTATGGACGTTTATACATATACATTAGACAATTGGCAGTTCAATACTCGAAGTATCAATGCAATATTCAACTCACTTTGAATTATTTGGGTTACAGTTTGAAATGGAAGTTGAATCAGTTTCATGTCATATTGCCATGAGGTTTTGGCAAAGCTGCTGTGGGCCCCACGTGGGCTTTCCCACATGGGGTCATGTGCCAGTTTGCAACCCACAGGTGTTTTAATGTGGTTTGCCCATGCCCATTGCTGGGATAATATAGGTGTGTTCAGTTGGTTTCAACTGCCCTTAAGTGACTAAAGGCTCAATTATTGTAAATTAAACTTTAGGAGATTTTTGATGTTTGAGGAAGGTTTTCGCCATTTTGTTCAATAAAAATTATTTACATGCCTTTTTGGTTGTCACCATGAAACCAGTATATATGTATATTAGGCAAATGTTTGTAGTTCCTTTGAACGACATCTGCTCATTGTTTCTTTCATTTAAAGGCTTCAGTTTGTATTGCTTCTGTCATTTGACCTCTCACCAACCATCAGAAATGTACTGAATGTAATGTGCCCCAGACAGCGGATAACTCTTATCTGCGACGCATGTAAAGGCGAGAGTGCTACATTAATGACTCAATTTCCCATGAATCCTAGGGTCCTAGGGGTGATCCGTGACGACAAAAATTGGCGCCTCAGCACTTCAGATAGTACGATTGTTTTGAGGCAGAGCACCGTGTTGTAGTGTTGTAAGGCGTCCCGTTGTCTTGTATTATAATTCACGCTTCTGTAATTACTCACCTGTAGTCAGTCGCAGTTTCTACAGCTTTAAGTCGCTGTCGGCGGTGAAACAAAGCACATAACCTCAGCCTGTTGCAGGTAAAGCAGCTAAAGCTAACCCACGAAGGACATTATCATGGCTTATATTCTTACAGCCCTACATCGAAAATTGCTGCAAACTGCGACACAATACACGGTGCAAAGGTGTAAACTCTCACAGGTTGGACTGTTCATTCACACACAGAAGACCTCAATAACAGCCAGACTGTCTCCCCTCAGAAGAGTCGAGGTTCCCTGGTCTGTCCTGCCTCTGTCCTACAGTTTCCTACAAGCACAGGGACGGAGAGGTATTTCCCTCGACATCACAGCCAGGAATAAAAGCAGCTCCGAGGAGAGAGACAAGTCTGTTTCCAGGTATCAGAGTGGCAGCCCAAAGCCTTCAGCTGCACAGAAAGGTGAGCAAGGCATTGGTGTACAGGTCATTTCTGCAGATTTATTGAAAATCCAAAAGTGAAATCTCTAATTTAGAGGCTTCAGGTCTTCCTGGGTAAGTCTCTATGGACAGATTCTGCAGAAGTGTCCATACACTAAAATCTTAAGGCTCCTCTATGTGTTTTCTGTGGGGTTTAAGTGTGGGCCTTGGCTGGACCACTCAAGGACAGTCAAGAGATGGCCAGAAAATCATTGGATCTGTGAGGCACCTGTTCTTATTATATGTGAAAGTGAAAGTGTTGTTGGAGGATTCACAGAGAGGACCTTTCTAAGTAGAATGTTAAAAAATGTTTTTTATTAGTTTGTGGCAAAGGATTCATAGAATTATTTCCAAAATCTTTTGGCAGTGAAGGATGCTGGCAGAGACTTCACCTACTTGATAGTTGTACTCATCGGACTTGGTGTGACAGGTAACTACAACATTGGGATTTCATTTGCCATCACAAGCAGGTTTATAAACTCATTTCCTGTCAATTGCTTTGCACTGTGTGTGTTTCAGGTGGGCTGTTATATGTGGTGTTTCAGGAGCTATTTTCTTCCTCAAGTCCAAATAAAATCTATGGAAAAGCCTTTGACAAAGTCAAGTCACACTCAGAGGTAAGACTGAGATCTCAGAGTGCTAGGGTTAAACAGTTTCTCCCTCCAAAACAATTCATTAATCTGAAGACAATGCCTCCTTCTGTAGCATCACAGCTCTGTATTGTTCATTGACACATAGAGTACATGATAGCTGTTGTGATAAGGATTCAACTTTATTTTGTCTAGATACCCTTTTGACAATTTATGAATTTATGTCATGTAAATGTGGGCTACAATTTCACTACATAAAAATTCTGGCAATAATTTACAAAATTCCCCAAATCATCTTCTACTCAAAAGTGATGAGCAATAAAACATTTGTCTTTATTAAAAATGTAGGTGATTGGTGCATTTGGGGAGCCACTCAAATGTTATGGGGAGACTACCCGTCGAGGAAGGAGGCAACAAGTCAGGTACATTCAAACTAGATGTTTAGTATTAGTCCATGAGGTAAATAAATAAATTGCAGATTTGTGTTTGTTACATGTGAAATAGTGAAATGCTTTTGTTTTTTGGATTAAATTATCTGCAAGATGATAATTATACAGCAAACAGTTCTTCAATAACATAACGTAGTGTGCAGCACAATTTCAAGGATATATATTTAAATTAAAAAACGAGTATAGTGCTTATATAAATAACTGTGTGGTTGCAGTACTCAGGTATTACAATATTATTTTCCTGCTTGTGTCTTTCCACCTCAGTCATTTTGAGTACCAGAAGGACGGACTGAAGCATATGAGACTTAAGTTTTACATTGAAGGCTCTGAGCCGGGCGTTAAAGGAACTGTACATTCAGAGTCAATAGAGGTTGGTAAAAGCAATAATTAAAATATGCCAAGTTGAGTCAGTTTAATCCTAAAAATATCTATTTACATTTTTACAGAATTCTGAAACTGGAAAATATGCGTTTCGTTACATATTTGTGGATGTAGACACCTACCCAAGAAGGACCATCATTGTGGAAGATAACCGATAACAAAGAGAACAGACTCAAACTCTCAAAGGTGTTTCTTCACTGGCAATTGCAAAATCATTGTGAAAGTATGAAGCATGTGTCTTTAAAAAGGTTTGTGTTAATGGACAAATAGCAGAGTGTGTATATATGACTTTGATTTACTAATAAAACCTGTCAAATGTGGCTTGGCTGTGGCTGATTTAAATATTGTTCTTGTCAACAATTGGTGAAGAGCTTTGCAAAGCACATGGTCTACAGAAGCAAAAATAAATAAATTGGAAAATCAGTCATTTATTGTTAAATACAGGGACTGTTTATTTATTTATTTTTTCTAGTGAAGCTGAAGAAGGAAAAATGAAAAGACACAAAAGTATACAGTTCTGCAGTGGATTTATTCTCTTCTTAGAAATTGTCGACACCTCTTGTATATTCTCATTGATTTGATTAAATTGCACAATTATTTTTGTACTTTATTGCCTAATTCTGTTTGGCTGCTTTTTACAATGCCCACTAGATGGTGCCAAATAATCAACTTAGAAAAACTGCATTACTTTATCTTTTAATTTTACTCTCTTTATATGCTTTCGTTTTAAAATTTTGAGCAATGTCTAAAAAGATTTTGTATAGTAAATATAATCAATAAAGATTATGAGACTCAAAAGTGAACAGCTTACCCTTGGTAATGAATCTGTCCATCCGGTTAGGACTGTGGGAGGAAACTGGAGTACCTGGTCCCCAAGGACACAGGATGAACATGCAAACTCCACACAGAAAGGACCCAGGAAAAAAAAACTCACTTTCAGATTTGAAGAGAAAAGAATTGGAAATTTCACAGTTTTCCCAAATCTAAACAACAACAGACCAGGCTTAGATTAAAAATCCATCTGATTTGGACATCAGAATCAGCTTTTTTTGGGCATATGTTTCACATGAAATGAGTGATAGTGTGTGGGGAGAAACTAATGTTTTGCTAGATTGTAGCTTACAGAGTTGGAGGAGTAGGAACAGATTGTGTCCAGGTTGTGAGAAGCCTGCAGTGATTTTGTCTGTGTATTTCCTGAGTACGGTCTAATTCTGAATGGTAAGCACCAGTCTTTATTTTCTGCAGTTCTAGATATTCTTGTGCTATTTAGTGACCAAACCAAAAATGATAGTAATGAGAAATGGTTTTTGAGGTGGACCTCATTTATACTATCCTAATGTAGCGTAGATGGAAAAGAAATATTAAATATATTAAACTGTCCATGGCTTTTCTGGAATAATCTAGTCCAGATTTGCAAAATGTAGTGGTTTTAAACCTGGACCTTGTAATATGGTGTGTATTTTTTTGTTTGTTTGTTTTTTAAACAAATCTGAAACATTTGTTTATGTTCCATAAGATTAAATGCAGGGGTTTGTGAGATAGTCCTGGTCCTTTACAAATGGGGAGAAACACTGAAATCACCAGTTGTTTATTGTTTCTTTAATTATTCTCACTTAAATTAAATAAAGGCCTTACAAATCTGAGGCTGAGTTTAAAACAAAGTTAGGGTTTTATAAACAACCTTTCACAACAGTAAATAGTGCAATAAAATGATTGTTTTTCCAACAACTTTATTTAATTTCAAAGATTATATATAAAAATATGAATATCAAAGTTATCCTGTTTTAAGTACATAATCTACTTAATTGTCACTTATTATTATCTGATTAATATCTTATTTATTATGGCCAAAATACAACAAAACACAACACAAAACAAAACTATCAAAATAATAACTTAAACTGAAAACAAACATTTAGCCTATAAAGTGAATATGTCCAAACTTAGCTTACTTAACTTACTTTTCTAAAACATCTTAATCGATATATCGTCATTAATCGATTAGCTGTGGCCCGGGGGGAGGGGCAGCAGCTTACGGGAAACAGCAAACACCGCCCACTGTGAAACCAAACGCAGCGCTGAACACCCGGGGATGTGTCTAGCTGCTTATCGCCAGCTGTAACTTGGTTCCCTCCGTGTTACGTGAAGGACCGGGCAGCCAGGGCACATAAAACCAAGAAGGTGTGTTTACCAAGCAGTTCAGCTGCAGCTGTTTCGCTCAGCTCATGGGGAAATAGAGCAGCGGCTCCCGGTGTTGTCGTGGCCTGCTAACAGCTAGTTAGCATAGCCGAGCTAGTTAGCTGGTTCCTGGAGCTGAGTCGCTTCACATCCACAAAACAAGAGCAATGCGACGCTTTTACAGATAACTCAGACTCGTCGCTGTTAAGTGAGTACAACAACAAGCTCTTGTGTTTGTTTGTTTTTTAGCTGCGGTTGGTAAACTAGCGTTAGCTGAGTTATCAGAGGATATGACGTGCTAAAATATATCTGCTTCAACAGAAAGTGCTTGTAAGTTGCCACAACCTAGTTGAAGTAGTTAACCTTAGATGCTCTAAGCGTTTGTTTTTAGTATCTGGCTATATGATTATAATTAATGGATGTTGCGTCTTAGGTTTAATAAAATAAAATCCAAAAAGTTGCTGCTCTTGGTCAGGGATCAGCAAGTTTCAAGTTCCTCAGATATGAGAGCCTCTACCCAGTGACTGACACCTCACAGAAATGGAGCTGTACTGGTACATGTAAGTATAACTTCTCTATTTATTATAATACCCCCCCCCCCCCAAAAAAAAAAAAAAAAAAAGCAGAGTTGAAAATGAATGCAGAAATCTGTCAGGCTCTTTGTTTTTTATATTCCCCTTTCCTCTCTCTTTTACAGAGTTGTCATTATATTCATTGTTATCAAGATTTTCTTCTATGTGTGCTGGTACCGGTCAAGACAGAGACAACTGGCAGCGTACCTGAGCAACCCCCGCAATGCTCAGATAGTCATTGTAGGAGGAAGGGCCTACCTTCACCAGATGTGTGAGAGACAGAGTGTAAGTGCACAAAGATGGGATTTAATTGCGTTTTATCAAATGTGAATCCACTTCTGAATCTGCTTTTCAAATCTGAATCCCTTGAATCTGCTTTAAGTAGTTTCTTTTTTTTTTAGTTAAACATTACCATTTTTATTTTTCTCTTTTTCCAAGTGCAGCAGCAAAACTAATTTAAGTGACAAGACACAATCATTTAATAAACACATTTTTCTTGGGGCGGGTCATTTTAATTGGGATTTAAGGATAGAAACTGGTAATTAGCTATCAGTCGTACACTATGGACTGTCTGCAGTGTTGAAGGGTTGTAGAGCCTCCACCACATATTTTATTCTTGTCCTGTGACATTCATTAACCGTGCCATTTTTTGCTGTTTGTGCTCCTGTCTGGCAGCTTGTACTACAGCCGCAGGAAATGGAGCCTTACCACAGTATAAATAGTATTGATTCTACTAAATAACTAATGTTATGCATGTACTACACATTGTACCAGAAGACCAGCTTGTTGACACATTGTTGAAGGGCATAAAATCTTACAGGGCACAGAATATGGTATAACTCATAACCATATAACTCAAATTCTTGCTATAATGTATTGGCTGGGGGATGCATACTTAAACAAAGGATATGTTGTTTCTCCTTCCTTGTTAGTGCCCTCCCACATTGTTATGTCAGTCCATTATGTTTGTTAACAAAAGTGGCAGAGAGCAACACATTTGTGTATATGATCAGTCTGTTTTCTTTTGCCAGCTCCTCAGAAAGGTTGTATCTCATGTTGAGATTAAACATAGCAAAGTTTTAGGGTTTCAAGTATTAAAGAAAATCTCTTCATATTGATCGAGGCACTTGAGTACGGTACACTAAGTAAGAACAGTCAGAAAGAGAAAGTCAAATGAAGGCATAGCTGTTAGATTTTCTGCAGAGGAGTTTGCTCTTTTAAGAGCCTGTGGTTTCAATAACTTTTATTTTGACTAGAATGACATTTAGGCTTCGGTTACACTTGAGGTTCACTGACAGTGAGTTTGTGAATGTCCTTTAATAGGTACATGCTTCTGGTTCCAATGCACTTGTATGCTTGAATTTTTCTGTTGAGTTAGTTTGAGCTTGTTAAAATCCAAGGGCTGGTAGATTAGATCACACCATTGACTGCTCTGCACTTAGAAAGCAACAGTGAGTGTGTGTGTGAGCGAGGCCTTTAAAGCAAATTTGAATCATGTGAGATGTTTCGTGTGAATAGTAGGGCAGCAGCGAATGACTATTCTAATAATCAGTGAATTGGTTGATTATGTTTTTGATTAATTTGACTTGTACGAAAGAAGACAGATGCTTGTTTTCAACATTTTATTGTCAAATTATGACCCTTAAACAAGTTTACTATACATGTAATAAAAGATAAAATAAACTCGTGTTTTTATCTGTGAAGACATTTAATCAGATATTAATTTTTGTTTCATTAAAAAAGGCACCTGTTGATCAAAATGTGGCACAATAAACCAAATTAAGTGACATACTTTCAGACATGAAAGGCACTTGCTAGAACATTGCTAGATATTATGCTGGTCTTTCTGACCACATAACAGAAAGGCTAGAACAAGAAGGCACCACCATTAACCACATAACACTGTAAAATTGTTTCATTATGGTAATAGTTACTATAAGTCTTTCCTGCTTCTGCCATTTTCGTCTCTGCAACTGCTCCTCGTGTCACCATGTGCTGTGGCATACAGTTGTATTACTTGACCTGAATGATGATTACATTTGTTGCCAACTATTTTAATCATTGATTTTTTTTTTTTTTCTTTTCTTAAAGTTTTAGTTGTTGCAGCCCCAGTGAATATCACAGTAAAGATACGCAGTAAGGCAGTAATACGCTGATTTACAGACGACAGTGTATTCGAAGGGCTCTAACTACACAGCATTTCTGTTGTCCCATGGAAGTTATATGAGCTAAGAGAGTAAAGGGATATTCTCTTCTCATGTTTAATTTGCATTAGATTGTGATTAGTTATGTTATTTTGGGAGGCAGCTCTTTAAAAGTATTTTGACAAGTAATATTACCTTCATTGCTACCTTTCTGTATGATTTGTAGCTAACAAAATGCAGGTTTATGCTTTTGTCTTCAATTGAATGTATTTTTATTTGAGTTGTTTTTTCCAGTATGTCTTTAATAATAATGGCTTTCTTGAAGATCAGTTTGTATATGGAGTCTTTGCTCTGAGCTATGCCACAGGGTTAGTCAATCATGTTTGTGCTTTCCTTTTCTTTTTTGCTTTACTGTTTCTCTAAAATACGTGAAAACCATCTTCTTGATTCTGACCCTTTTCAGAATCATACTGTGGTTTTGAAACTCGTTTCTAACTCTTGCCCCGTCAGTCCAATAACTATTCATAGCTACTGAAAAAGATGTTGCACAAATGACAACACTTTACACTTTTTTTTTTTTTAAGAACTGATTAAATGCAAGTCTCAATGTCTCAAATGCAAGTCAAAAGTTATCTTAGTAACTTCCTGCTAATTTTGTCTATGGTCCAGCTTTTATTTTTTTATTCTGGTGAACTTAAGAGATACAGGCTGTGATATTTTTAGTGCTGTTTGGAATATTTGTGCAACAGGAAATGCCCCAGTTGTTAAATAGTAAATCATGCAGCTGAAACCTATGCCTGGGCTTTTGGCCTCTGATGTCTTCAGACATTTTGTATACTAGCTGACATATTCATATGATTATCTGAGAATGTTCCATCCCACTTAAAATTGCCATTGTTGGTGTCTTAGGATTTTTACAGACATTTACAGTATGTGGCTAGTTACATATCCAGCAACAAAGCCAGATCTCCCATCTCCATCCTTGACTTTTTGCTCTTATTCATATTTCACCTTCACCAGTTCCTAATCATCTCTTTATAAGTTATTTGTGGGTATTTACGTTAAACTCTATGTGGTTGCGCTACATCTTTCTTGATACACATCACCTCATGCCCACAACAATGGGATGACAGTTTGAACTGAGATATTAATCGACAAGTTCATGAATACCTTGTTTCCATTATTGTTGCAGGTAGCTAAATAACCAAAAAATAATAATAATAAAACATTGTGAGTTTGTTTAGATGAGGTTGGGACATTGCTAGTGAGCATGGGTTTTATAATACTTAAACCGTAGGCATCTAAAAGACACGGTGATAAAACTGACTGTGGCTCTGGCTAGTTTCTCCCCTTGCTATCATCTATTGCATTCATGCAAAGGAAGTAAACACCCATGTTCATATTTCTGTCATTTAGTTTTAATCCTGTTTGTGTTTTACAGTGTATTTTCACTAACTGAAATTTTAAAAAAGTGTCTTGGAAAATCATATTAAAACAGTGATTGTTGCAGACTAATGTGATGTAGGCAAGCATTGCCTGTTTATGTGATTAATGGGCAGTCGTCTCGCTGCTGCATTTTGTGTAAACGACTTTATGGAAGTTGTCATGGCTCATTCGTTTTGGGATGAAAACATTAAATACTGGCAGCGCAATATTGCAAAATGTGTTTAAACGCAGAAAAGCAGTATAAGATTGGCAGCCCATTACACCTCCAATATCTCATACTTCTCACAAAATAGTGTCTTGCTGTTTAGTGTTGTTTGTACTTGACTGTCTGACAGTCTTGGCCTAAGGCAAAGAGTTTAAGAGACTCATTGGAAAAGCAGATGCGTAAATCCAATGTTTATCATAACCAACTGTATCGTTATTTATGCAATATAACCAGCCCAGGACGTATCCTAGCAGTGTTGACATTTGTACTGTTGGCTTTAGCTGAGCTTGGATGTGACTGTGTGCGTGCACTTGTGTACTTATGCATACTTCTTTCTATGTGTGTATCATTAACTGTCTGTTTCCTTCTTTCTGTAGCAAACATCTGTCTGGCCTAGTTGGTATGGTGTTCAGGATGACATGTCGGTAGAGGAGCCTACCACAGCTGTGCCACCAGCAACATCCTTCTCCCACCTGGATATGCCACCACCATATGATGCAGTCTCTGGGGGTAAAAAAAGACTGCATTTTTGTTTATGTATTTATTGTGTTTTACACCCCCCCCCCCCCCCCCCCGTTTCTTGTTATAACTTCCTTTAAGCCACGTCTTAGCTGCTGTTCACTCATATTTTTTCTCTGTTGTAACTTTAAAATGTTAAACATTTTGGATTAACTGGCTTGCGGCAACCAAAAGATTTCTATGATACAGCACAAGGTTTTCAGTGGGGATGGCTTTGCTGACTGTTAGAAGTAGAAGATAGCTGAACTTTTTTCCCTCATGTTATATTCACTTATAATTTTTACCTGCATCACAAATGTGTATGAGGAAAATATGGACAGCCCATTTGACCAGTCACAATTTTTTATGGTCCCAATCTCTGTGGCACCAATAATGAAGGAGAGCTTCAGTATGGCTTTTAAGCCTATGCAAGTAGCTGTCATAGGTAAATTCATACTTCCATTATCTATACCACTTTGTCAAGGGCTGTAGGGATACTGGAGAGTAGTCCCAGCAGCTTAAACCTAAAGCTGTTCCTCAACTCCACAGAGGAAAAACACTAATCAGAATATACAGTGGCATGAAAACATATGTGAATTTTTTGGAATTTACCATACTGGTGAATACAAGTCTGTATTAATTGGTTATAAAATGTGAGCTGATCTTCATCTGCGCCCTGAGAATAGACAAGCACAAATGTCCTGAAGCTAATACCATAGTTCTAATATTTTATGCCATTATTAAACACATCCATTAAACAGTCTCAGTGCTGGTAGGAAATGCAAGTGAACCCTTTAGTTTAGTGTCACCTATCAGTTATACATACTACTTACCCTGTTGAGGGTTGTGGGAGGGCTAGAGTGTTAACACATTTCCCTTGGTGACAGATGTGCTGTTCGGTTAAGTGGTTGCATTCATGAATTCGCTGCATCAAAAGATGCCCCAACATGTTGCAGGTGCTTTGACTATTTTACAGTAACACTGCTGTCATATATCTTTGTGAAATGAAGGCACAATTTTTACCACATCTCCCTTTTCACCAATTTCTTGTTTAAAGTTTCCATTAGTAAAGCTGCTAAGTTTGACACACAGGCAACTGTTGACATAAATAAAAGGAACTGATAAGCAAGGACGTGCATGATTCTGATGGATTGGAAGATCTGGAACCGTTTCTAAATTGGAAACGGGCCTCGATTCCAATCCCTAATGGTGGCATATAAATCCATGGGGATTGAAGAGAAGAGAGGAGAGGTGGTAACTGTATAATCCAAGGTCCAGCATTAGTCTAGGCCTGTAGCAGCATATCTAAGGGATGGTTCAGGGTCACCTGAGCCAGCTCTAACTATAAGTTATGTCAAAAAGGAAAGTTTTAAAAGACAGGTGATGAAACTTAACTTAAAGGGTTCACTTGCATTAACCTTAGCAGTAGATAGGGTGTCTGCCTCTTGGGATGATATCGTACTATGAGATCTCTAAGGTATGAAGGAGCATGATCATGAAGGGATTTGTATGAGAGGAGAAGGATTTTAAATTTTATTCTGGATTTTACAAGGAGCCAGTGAAGAGAAGCTAATATAAGAGAAATAGGATTTTTCTTGCTAGTTCCCGTCAGGATTCCTGCTATGGCATTTTCGATTAACTGGAGGCGTTTTATGGAGATACTGGGACATCCTGATAATAATGTTGCAGTAATCTAGCCTTGAAGTAACAAATGCATGGACTAGTTTTTCTACATTTTGCATTTCTACATTTTTGAGACGGGATGTTCCTAATTTTGGCAACATAATGCAGGTGAAAAAAGGCAATTCTTGTCAAAGCTATGTCATCTAGACGCACGTACATGTACAGACCCCAACAGAGGTACGTCTTTCGCTTCCACACTCCTCTGCAATGTATCTTAAAATTCATGCAGCTTCTTATTGAACCAAACAAAACAAATACATGATGCATTAACCTCTTTGGTTTAAAATTGTCAGAAACTAACAGTATTTTAGACACTCAACACACTGTGCCTTGGCCATATTTTCTTGTCTTTGCTTTGGAAGTTACACTTTGAGTTGAAGGTACATCCTCTGCTGTAATGTTATGTTTAGCTGAGAGCCCTTTCACAAACTGGTCCATGTTATGCTTATCATCATCATGCCTCGCATCGATCAGATTTGCTCAGTGTTTAAGAAGATTTCTTAAGAGTTCATTAGAACTACTTTTACTCAAGCCATATTGTTAGGGTGTCTGGTGTGAATGGCTCTCTGGTCAGGGCTCTGGTCATGGCTCTGACTAGGCCACTCCAAAAGTCAAATTTTCTTTGAAGTCATTCTATAGTATCACTTCACTGCTTATGGCCTTTGTTCTGAAACTGAACTGAAGGTCAGAACAGTTTGTCCAACTGCGGACTGACGTGTACCTCAAATCTTTGAGATTACTTTGTAACCTTTTTCAGCTTAGGGAAAATCTAACATTCTTTCCTATAAGCTGTTCAAGTCCAGTGAATAATTGTCTGGACAGTGCAGCAGTAGTATTATATTTTTAGTAGTATTATATTTTTTATATTTTAGTAGTATTATATTTTTATTATATCGTAATGCTATTATAACAGCGATTAACAAAGGAAGTCAGAGTAATGATCAAAAAAATAACTGTCAACTTGAAATACTGAACAGCACAGTCACCACATTAAAAGCAAAGAAACCTACAAACCTGCAAGTGCAACACATTTATGGGAACATCTGCAACAGTTTTATTGAGCCCAATAATATTTTATTTCAGTTGCAGAAAGATGCCACAAATGTTTTAGGGTGTTGAATGAGTTTAAAAGATTTTACAATCCTGTTTTTTTTTTTTTAATCTAAAAACTTTTATCTTCTTTCCTTTCAGAGGATGATCTGAAGCCCCCTCCTTACAGCGAGTGTGCTCATGGTGTGGAGGCAGAGGTGCCACGTGCCTCACATAATACCCCTCTCATTTGTGAGGGAGGAGACTCTGTTGTAAATGAAGCCCCGCCCCCTTACACACCGTCTCCCCCCGCACTAGTCAATCAACAGTATGGCCCCATAAGCCACAGTGAGTCACAATCAGACAGCACTTAATCAGTCCCTGATGCCAATTTGCCTTTTCCATGCACTGCCTTCGTACATTCAACCTCAATGATTGTTACCAGCCTAACTCATTTGAGAGCAGATCTTGGATGAGAGTGCGTGTCTATTTCTCTGTGTGGATGTGTATTTGGTGGTCTTTAGAACTACCTTGTTTTTATACTTTGTGTTGTTTAAAAATGTGGTCATCTGGTGATTATGGCAATAACAGATGACAGCATCAAGCCAGTGGTGCCTCAGTCAGGACCGCAGAACCTGCCTCTAGCTATGATGTTAATAATAGCCTTGATCTTAAAGAAATTCCGTGAGGTAAATATAAGCAGAGAGACAGATTCTTTAAAATGTGTTCTGTTTTCACAGTTTGCTGCTGTATGTCCAAGGCCACTTCCTTTCATAGATGGAACAAAAGTGACTCATATTGAAAACATGATCGGGGAAATGAGCAGATGCGGAATTGTTTTTAGTCACTGCTACTGTTTAATGTGAGAATTTGCTTCCTCTTTGTGTCTTGTCTATAGACGTTGTAAGCTCATTAACTCAGTACCAGTCTATTGGTTAAAAAAAAATTCATAGTTTAGTAGGACTGTGCCAAATATCAATCACAATAAGATTAATGCTGCTTTCGATGAGAGTTGGCCATTTTTTTATTCGATATGGACAGACTGAGCAGCAAGGCATAAGTGTTTACATTTACCACCCACTTGTAATATAACTTTGCTGTAACAACTCATTCCGTCATTGTTTTGACAGAAAGCATGAACAGCCCATTATAATGAAATAGTGCCGTGCTGAACCAATCATGAGGCTGGAAGTGAGTTAGAGCACGTCAGTTAGGTTGATGCACACAGCACAGAGCGTGGAGGAGCAGCCACCAGCAGCTCACATGCTAATGTTTGGGTTGCTGCCTCTGTGTAAGTCAATATGTCAGGAGTGGGCCCTGATTAAAGAGAAGATGAACAGAACAGAAAATGTTGACAACAACTCAGCCTTGATGAAAACACCCAGACAGACACAGCCCAGGGCTCTAAAGACGAGAGCATTGTTGAGATCTAGTGTTCGTGGTCCCTTAAAACAAGAGTGACACTTGCTGCACAACAGATCTAGTTCATTTATTTGGAAGTGACCAAAGAGTTTTGTTTCTGTTCTCCTGAAAACCTGTAAGCTTTAATATTTTAGCTGTAGATTCAAGAGGTACAGATTAAGATTTTGTTTTATTTATTTGGAGTTGACCAAATTTAGTGTGTTCTGTAACAGGCTTTTGACTGTTCAGAATAAAGATTTATTTAATTTATAACTATTTTATTTGAAATACAGTTGTATAATGTTTGCCATGTTCATATTTTTAAAAGAAAATACTTAAATCAAAATTAACCTTAGAATAAAAACAAACCTTTAAGTTTGACTGAAGTAGTGCTGTAGTTTATATCATATCATATATATATATAGATCGATCGACTGATATATAAAAAATTAAAGTGATGAGATTTTTTTCAATATCTTCTGGCCTTATAGTGTAGATAGTCCAATTATATATTGACACATGCTAAGTACGTGTATATTAAACAAATTGTTTAATTTCCTTGAAACTGTTATTACTCTCAATGCTTCATTAATCCATTATGTGAAGACACAGTACATTGACTTGATAACAAATGCATTAATTGTCTTAAATGATAACCTCATTAGCATCAGTGCTCTTGTTTGATACATTATGGTGATTATATTGGGCCATTGGGCAATTAAAGTATCTATAACATCTATGAATGGAAGTGAGTGAGGAGACACAGAAAAGTAGAAGGTGAAATAAATGAACACTTTATGATAGTGTACAGAAGATTGTTTACCACAATCCATGCTGTGTTTTTTTCATTTTTTCCTTTATGTTAGCCCCCATATGACAGGATGCATGTTTTGTGAATATAAACATGCATTTTGTTGTTTCAGGATCTTAAAAAGTTAGGAAATAAATGGATAAATAACATTTTGTGTAGCTGTTGACGAGGCTGTAAATTAATCACATTTGAAGCTATGAATTGATCAAATTTCTTCAAATGAAAAATGTGCTACAATCAAGAAACTACTCAGAGCTACGAGCAAAGGCTTCAATTATTTATGGAGCTTGAGGTTGCATTTGATGCGGTTGCTAATAAGTTATTGACAAAGCTCAGTCAATACCCTTTTCATAATAATTGTTGCAATCTGAAGACTAACCAAAAATGTTTTTTAACAGCTTCTGTTCAATGTTCACATTAATCTGCCACATGAGCTCAGCTGATGATGTATATCTATTCTGTTATAGTATTGCTTTGCGTTTTACATAACCTGGAAATAGCAATGTAATGATGATTCTACAGATATTAATTTCAGCAAACATATAATCTATGTACAGTTTCTGGCAAAAAAAATGAGAAAAAAACAAAATAAATGTTGAATGTTTTGTATGCTTTTAGGAAAGCATATAAAAGGCAGTCTTAATGGAGAATCGGATCTTAAAATTGCAAAATGCAAGATGTTATAATGTTTGTCACCTGAATTGTGACGAATCAGAGCATTTCACACTGATCCTTTGTACAAAATTGTTCCTGTGGTTTTAGAACCTGACGGATACAATAGAGAAGCTGCACGCTACAAATCTAAATGTAGATTTGAACCTCTTTGACATCACTAAGGCAGCAGCAGGATGATTCATTACCAAGACTATAGTGTCAAAGGCTTCTACTATAATGAATGTCCTGTTTGTTAAACTGATACTCATTCCCATGGTGGGTGACACATCAGATCTCTTCTGTAACATTGTGAGTTGAGGAGAATTAACTTTTTTTTTTTTTTTGTCCGATTCTGCAAAACACGTCCTCTGTATTAAAACTGTTGTTCATATCTTGCAAGTGTTATCTTTTTGTTTAGCCTTTTGTCTAATGTCACTTCTGAGTATGTTTCTTGCACTATGAAGGTTGAAAGATACTCTGTGATTAATAGCAGATCTTTCACTCATTAATTATTTTTGGACTATACCAGTTTTAGTTACATTTTTGGCTGCATAAGTCAAGCTAAACTGCTTTAGCATAAAGGGTTTTTTATGATTTTTAGTATTGCGGTCCTATAAAGTTGGGTAACTCACTAGAGACAGGTTTAAAACAGAACAGTCAAAGCGAATGAGCAGAGAAATCTTTAGTCAGTAGTAGTAGTCATGCTCCAAAACACAGGGTTCAGCATTTTCAATAATGCATCTCAAATGCATGACACTGTTTTCATTACACCCATGCTGCCTCCTAAATGTTGATTTCGTTCAATCCTCACACATTTATAATGCAGACTTACAAGTCTTCAAGCTTAGATCACTGTGGGTTATTTTCTTAAACTCTGAGCCACAGATGTAACTAGTAAACTAAACTTAATTTGTAAAATCATGTGGGCAGCAGGTATGAGGCATATTCAACAAACATTTAGAATAAAATGGGATTTTAAAAATGATACTCTATCCATCTAACTTAGGATGTTTAGTTGATGGCTAAAGATTTGGTTCAATCAAAAATGAATAGCGAAGGGTGGGTTTCATTAATGGCAGAAGTTGTAAAGACTGAAATACTGCCAATCTTACCAGTATTGTGAGCTGTAATACTTACCATCATTTACATGCAAGAGATGGCCTTCTCCAGCATAATCTTCAATAGTTTGCTTTGTTTCCATTTGATTCGCCACACTTTTCTTCAGGCCTTTTTTGTCTGAGAGCTATATAATGTTTGGGCAGGTGTGTGTGGAAAATTAATCTTAATAGGGCAGACGCACGTTCAGCTCTGATGTCTTGCATATTCAGCTCCCATCACTTGGGGATTGAGGTGACTCTCCGCAAGGTTTCTGCCATGTTGTACTATATCTCATCATTGTTTTAAGTCCTCTTGTCTCTTGTCTGGCAGAAGGTGCAGATGGCTGACAATATGTACAACAATGGATATCATTTTTTTCTCCTGTGTCATTGTGCATTCCATCTGCGGTACCAGGAAAAGTTCAAATACACTGTGTGTGGGGGGTGGGGCATATACCAGAGGTCTCTAACTCCAGTCCTCTAGGGCCACTGTCCAGCTTCTTTTCCAACTATCCTTGCCCTTGCAGCTTCTGATTGGCTGAACACACCTGGTCCAGGTAATCAGCAGTGGGTAGGGCAGCGACAGTGGAAAACGAGCAGGACAGTGGCCCTCGAGGACTGGAGTTTGAGACCCCTGGGATATATGATTGAAAGCCGCACGTTCAGTGCTAAGAATCTACTGAACCTCCACCTCTGACTGGTGGTTACTGATAAATAATTAAGTCATTGTACTTAGTACATTTAGCTTTTTACATTTGATTGTTGTTGCTGTGTACACCCCATTATGTTCTTCACAGTTTCGATTGAAGCCACATTAGATTTCTGTAGCTACTAGGGTTGTCAACATTAACACATGCAATTAATCTAAAGATTTTAATGCGTTAATATTTTTTTTAACACAAATTAATAGTGATAAGGTTTGACCCCAACTTCGTGCCATCATCGCAGCACAGATGGATAACTGTCATTGTGTGATAAGGGTAAGTTACAGCAAATGCTACGTTTCTTAATATGATGACAGAAGACATGGCACCTGGTCTGCTGAACAGCAAGTTTTGTCATGCATTTCTTTATTTCAACACATTTACAGGTAAATCCTAGTATTTTAAAATTTGCCTGTGATTAATGTGATTAAATGTTTTTTTTTATTGACAGCACTATATCTATCTATATATGCTACATTTTAATATTTGTAAATACTTCAAAATTGCACATTTTTTGATTGTATGGACACTTTACTCTTTTTGTTTTATTTTTCAAATATTGCTTTTTGCACTTTGAGCTGCTTTTACAAGTGAATTTCCCTGCTGTGAGATCAAAAAAGTTTACTCTTATCTTAATATTTGGGATTCTTTCTCAAGGACATATCCTTGGGAAAGCAGTACTTCTTATTCCTTTTGCATTTTTGAAGGCAAAGTCACCCATAGTCAGGGTTTATATCATTTTGTTTTCATAAGTGCTGTTCAGTCCTTACCATGCAAGTATGAAAATCAAAGCTACAAATGTACTCCTGTCCTCTGGATATTGCCAGTAATTTACAGTTGTACAGTTTTATATTTTTAATCTCACATCCAAAATGCACTAATCTAGTCAGAACTATTCATACACATTTCAGGATCAACTATATGAAGCCCCACTCATGGTCAATAACCATTGAGCACTCAAACACAAATAAACACAGGCACATATTAGTGTCTCTTTCTAGTTTTTTTCAGTATTTTGTGGGGTTTTCTGTGTCTCTATGGTAATTTTGTGCATATTTCTAGACATTCGATTGATTTTCTAGGAGGAAATATAAAGACTAAAGCTCTTCTAACTCCTTGGGCACTTGTTCCTCAGCCTGTTCCCAGTGGGTTCACTCAGTAATTAATTCATGTGCAATATACCCATGTTTTTTACTTTGATTGTTTTATGTAGATGTTGCCAAATGTAGCACATTATACTCCAGTGTACTGTAATTTTTAAGTTTTAAATGTAAATTGAACCCACAACACCCACTTGCTGAACTTCTACAATTATATATTTAGTCCCCTGTCTATTTATCACTTCACAGACACAGTAAGGATGATTAGTTAAATTACCAAAAACTGCTAAAAACTATTTATAGGCATCAGGAAATAGTTTTGAGGCAGGTTCATATTTAGGTCTAAGATATGCCAGTAGAGAGCAGTGTTGCTGCACTTATTATTTCAGCCATGTTTCTGAGCCTTTTGCACCTGTTGCTTAACCCATGTGCTGAGCATGAAAGATGTAACATAGACTGATGTCTTTTATGAGAGAATATTGCACTTTAACTCAGAAGATTAATCTTTTTAAGAGGAAAACTAATTTTTCTGATCAATGTTAGATGTATAGCCCTTTTGTGTTAGTTGGCAGTGTGTATACTCAGGGTGCACTGATTGCTTTATGATTAGAATATTGTGTATGAGATACTTGTGATAAATGGTGAATTGAAAAGAAACTAAACAACCAAACAAGGCACAACACAATAAGAAAGTGAAAAGAAATGTTTACTCATTCTATTTCATGTTATTAATAGCAGGAATATGCACCTAGCTGACAGTTTGTGTTAACCAAGCTAAAACTACATCTGTCTAATCAGTTCAATAATAAATCCTCCTTCACTGATGTGATGGTCAGTTTTTGTTCAAACTGTTTTAAAGAAGCATTGATTTATGCTGCTGCTAAAACTCTACTGCATTACACAGAATTCATTCTGTTATTTAACGCAACGTCAATGTAAACAGGGAAGTCAAAATAATAGAAACACCTGTCAGTATAATCATCTCTCTAAATTAGAGTAACAACTGAACATGATCATCCTCATGAAGGGAGGATTTACTGTAGGACTTTTGCTACAGTGTCACTCCTGTATGCAGTGCAGTGGTTTTGCTTTGAGTAATTGATGTTCTCAGGGGAAATATTTGCATTTTGAGATACAGGTAATAATCCATCATGTAAACTGTTTTACTAATCATTACAGCTTGGTATAAACAGCTGTATGATTAAAATAGAACAAGACACCCTCCTCAAGGACCGAATCTCTTTTAAGATTATTGTGGTCTTTAAGGCTGTTTGCCAAACAGAACAGACAGTTCAATTACCTTATTAGAGCTGCAGCGAATCCTTGAGGAAATCGATTAACTTATTAAAAAAATGCTCGAAACAAATTTTTAGGCCTCGAGGATTCGTTTAATTTCTATCACTTGCGTTACCGGACCTGCTCCGCCTACGGATCATTGTTCCACACGGACCGTAATCACTGTCGCACAACGCATTTCAAAGTTGGCGCTATGGCAGCGAGAGAGAAAAACCGTCCGTACAAGGCAGAAAATGTCCCAAAAAGTTTGGGGTCATTTCAAACTTAAAAGACGACAACACGATGCAATGTGTGTATTGTAAAGTAGAACTGGCGAACCACAACAGCACTTCGTCAATGCTTGAACATCTGGACATAAAAGATCCAGTTGTGAACCAGACCGGCTCACCCAGCGGAGCCGACACAAGGTAACGACATTGTCCGTCTTCTACTCGACTTTCTCCGGTAAGGTCAGCTTTGGTGTTAGCTTGATGGCTAATCAAGATAAACTCAGCAGCGCTAGTTTGAATGTATGTGTTTGTGGCAGTGTAATGTCGCGAGTCAATATAGATGACTAGTCTAATGTTAAGTTGTGGAAACATGTTTAAAAATACAAAAGTCAATTTCATCCGGTTACTCGATTAATCGCTGAAATATTTAGTAGAATACTCGACTTTAAAATAAAAATAACTGATAGCTGCAGACCTGTATCCTATGTACATTGCCATACCTTGCACATATTGGTGCTGTACTCATCAAACTTAATCTATTTAGAGGCTTGTGTGTGTGTGTGTGTGTGTGTGTGCGCGCGCTAGTGTGTGTACAGTGGCCATAAAAAGGCAGACCATTTGAATTTGGTTATTGGTTTCCAACCTCAAATGTATTTCAGATAAGGGCTGCCTGACCAAAGGTGTTGTTTTACACTGTTTAAACTTTTATCTAGCTACAAATTCATATTCTTCTGCAACAACAGTGTAACATCACAACACACAGCAAATGAAACAATAATGAGTTTTTGCAGGTCATTTAACAGCTAACAGTGTTCTTCTCACCACCTTCATCTTTTTTTTATTCTAATGTCTTAGTTTATTTGTTAGTGTGGTTCATTACTGTTTGGAATATGCATTCACAGTGTATTAAACAATAAAGTATTTGGGACCCTGCATTTTAAATGGGAAACTAAGCTTAGTTGATAAGCTTCAATTTCAATATCAGGCACCAAGAGGGTGACTTCTTTCAGTTTTAAATAAAATGTCTTCTCACCCATGGAATGTATTGCAATGAAATTTACAGGTTAAGTTTACAATACAGAAATTCATCCTGCACCCATTCATTCATTCCCAGAAGATAAAACTCAGTGAATCTGGTCTTTCTATAGTGCTTCCAGCTGACCACAGTTTTAACTTATGCGGAGAATTTCTCAGCATCCTCTGGAACAAGATTTACAGTAGTATGATCCCAGAGGATGAATACCAGTGACTTTGGTGATCCTCTGACCTTTTGTGTACTCCTACCATTAGGTTAAAATATTAATATGTCCAGTGTCCATTATTCCTCTGAAGTAACCAACCTGCTGTACACTTTAACTTTTAGTCAGTTGCTTCTTTGATTACTTCAGGCCTTTTTCATGTTGTTGTATTCTCTCAGGTCTACCTCAGTCTCAGTGCATCAATTAAACTCTTTTATGTACAGTATGCTATAGACCACATTGTCCTGCTGATAACATTACTCTAAACATTTTGAAAACTATCTTTCTAACCCTCAGTTTGTTTGTTACTACACTTTGTTTGATACATCTGTTTTATGTAGCCACAAATAAAAAATAAAATAAATACAAAATTCTTAATTAGGACAAGCTAAAGCACATTCACAATTACGTTAACCTTGCATAATCACTACTCAATAATCCAGTTCTTGCTCAAAATATGTCAGACTAGATTTCAATCTAATTTTATGACAGTTTCACTTAGTGTAGCTTTCCCTTCACTGGAAGGACTGGGTATGT